>NC_134406.1:194555739-196955739 GCF_038048845.1 Mixophyes fleayi
ATGAGAAGATCACTTGTGGCTTACAATGGAGACTGTTAGTACAGTCATGAATTAGCCATAATTTTTCTAGCCATATTTTCCAACTTGCCCAATAACGATCAGATAAATTTTGATTAGATTATAATGGAACTTTGCATTCAAGTTGGGGTCACATACTGAGATATCAAGCCAATTGCATGATATTGCATCATGTAACCAGCTTTACATTATGTTAAATTAGCAGTTAGAAGATATTAAGGAATCTAATTTTTACTTTGTTTTTTAAATAATATTTCCACTTCTGTAGACATTTTCTTAAGGAATATATAAAGCAGACCCATCTATTTTACAAATGCAATTCCCTAACCATCTTGTGTGCAGAGATGCACCCTTTGAGCTGATGCTGAGTTGGATGTCCGTCTGTTTGCAAATTTGTACTGTGCATGCCCACAGAACGCGAAGGAAATTACAATAAGGGAATGTTCACGCAAATGCAGCTGAAGCAGACCAACACTGAGACCGCATGTGCCTGTTTGGAGCAGTATCTTTTGCATCCGTTAGAGGTCAGGTGCAAATACAGGCTGACACCCGCCAGCACTAGCTAGCTATTTCTGATTGGGTGATTCTCAAGTTACCCCTGAAGCCGACAGTGCTTTCTGCATTTGTCGTGCTTATATTTTAGAGTACGTCATAATTATGATTTTGTGGGTGTTTTAAGAATAGTTTTTTGCTACTTTCATTCATCCACAAGAAGGAATATTAAATCTGCTGAATTATAATTAAGCCTAACAGAGAATGTTTTTTTTCTATCAAAATAGATGTTAAACATTTCTTCAATCTCTGCTTATTACCTTGCTGCGTGTATGCATATAAATGTATGCCCATCACGGCTTCACGGTGGCTTAGTGGTTAGCACTTCTGACTCACAGCGCTGGGGTCATGAGTTTGATTCCGGACCATGGCCTTATCTGTGTGGAGTTTGTATGTTCTCCCTGTGTTTGCGTGGGTTTCCTCCGGGTACTCCGGTTTCCTCCCACACTCCAAAAACATACTGGTAGGTTAATTGGCTGCTATCAAAATTGACCCTAGTCTCTGTCTGTCTCCCTCTTTGTCTGTTTGTCTCCCTCTCTGTCTGTCTGTCTGTCTGTGTCTGTGTGTGAGTGTCTATATTAGGGAATTTAGACTGTAAGCTCCAATGGGGCAGGGACTGATGTGAATGAGTTCTCTGTACAGCGCTGCGGAATTAGTGGCGCTATATAAATAGCTGATGATGATGGCCAACATAAACCTGACACATAAGCTACATGTGCAGAACTAGACACATCTTCCAATGCATGCAGCTCCCCATATGAGCGCAAATACACTATTTTATGGGTGGCTTTTATTAAGAATAAATTATACTGTCCAACTCAGCATCAGGCCTTTTATACTTTGAACAGGACTTAATTCAGTTCAATAAAGATGCTAGCATAACAAGCTCAACAAAAGCGCACATTTTTAACAAGCTTCTCATTAGACTGGAAGGAGTGGTGGTAATCGAGTTATCGGTGCTGTAAACCCCGATACTGTTGTTTACTCCTACATAATTATTCCGATAATGAACAGAGCGGCATAGAAAAAATAACTACTTACCAGTAAAAAGACAGAGAAAATCCGATGAGAAGACATTGCGACACTTCCAAATGATGTCAGTTGCGTGTGTGACTTGGAAATTTTGGCTTTTAAAACGGACCCAGGTAAGTATTACCTTTACGTTAGGGATAGGAATACAATTAATATTACCATACTCTGTGCGTTGCTGCTTTGAAAAAAAAAATCACGTACAAAACTGGCGTCATTTGGAAGTGTCGAGATGTCCTCTCATCGAATCTCCTCTGTATCTTTTTACTGGTAAGTAGTTATTTTTTCTATGTCGCTTTGTTCATTATCGGAATAATTATGTAGGAGTAAACAGTGTCGGTGTTTACAGCACCGATAACTCGTACAACACCCGGAAAGAGAAGACATGACATAACAGAAACAATGTGATGGGGTGTATTGTGTTTTGATCTGAAAGAATAATAAAATGTTCGTACATCCAGCTTGTTCTTCTTTATTCCCAAAATGCATGTTACTGTAGTATTAATTTTGTAAACTTTAAGGAGAGAAAATAAAACAACAACATAGAACACCTGTAAACTAGCAGACATGATTTTTCACATGTAGTAATAATAATTAATAATAAAAACTAATAATGAAAATGCAAAGACAGTCCTAAGTAAATATATACGCCCTGATTGCTTAGACAAACACTAAACCTAAGTTTTATTTGTTTTTATTCAAAATGGGCACCTTTCTAAATATTAGAAATGTTTAGCACTTTGTGTGTCCTCTTAAACTGGTGTAAATTATGCCATTAAATTGGGAATGTTTTTGCAAAAAAATTTTTTAGAAGTCACATAGGTTCTGTAGAGCAAAACATACATTTCATAATATTTCTGATTTGTAGGATTTATGTTTCATTTGTTGCTACTATGTTTACTGGCATTTCACAGCTTGCATAAATATTATGTTATCCAGAAAGTCTGTCTCTGGTTGACATACCTGTGTGAGTGCGGATATGGGCAAGGAATGCCATGGAATTGCTGCTTTTACATATCTTTCCACAGAACTTGCAGACGTTCCCCTGATTTTCTTCTCTTTCCCGGTTGATTTGCTCTGTGTCTTCCACAATGTATTTGTTAACTTCTTTAAGCAATTCTTCATGCTGTTCCTTAATATGAATAAATAAACTTTGTTCAGAGTCAAATGGCTCTGTGCATTTCACACATCTAAACGTTCCACCTCCTTCAGGTAGTTCTTCAAAACTGGCCTGTTCATTCCTTTTGTGGCCAATGCTAGCCAAGTGCTGGTGAAGATTACTTTCTGTAAAAAAGGATTTACCACAGAGTAAGCAATGAAAGTGTTTTTCTTTCACTGGATGTTTCATGGAAATGTGAACATTCAACCCACTAAGCCCATCTGCCAGGAAGCCACAGTCATCACATCGTATTCGGTTTCCATCTCTTTTAGTGCCATTCGTTTTTTTCTTTTTTGTTAGTTGTGGCTCAATCATTTTAGATTCACTGTCACCAATTTTACATGCGTTGGTTGTATGGCTGTCCGAGAGTTCGTCACAGACAATTCTGAGTTTAACAATTGAAGAATCAAACAAATGTTCATTGTTGATACTACTGCATGTGTTAACAGTGCTACAGGATTCTGAGAAATCACCAGTCACTTCATTCACTGAAACTTGAGCTGCACCTGCTCCATCATTACCATTAAACATATCTTTTTCTTCTGTCTCTTCATTTCCTAAACATGCTATTTGAACTTTAGCTACTTTAACAGCACACGTTTGCACAGGAAAACCCACTGAAATATTTTTATCTGCCCTTCCCTCTGTTTCCAGTAAATCAGTTTGTCCTCCATAGTTCTTTTCCATGAGTTCAGACCCAACGGCCAATGTGGAAGCATCCAAACGTGCATTACCATTTTCCTGCAAAGAGTGGCAATGGCTTATATTCACTTTATTTGCTTCATGTATCTCATCAAACTCTGCTAAACCTTCTGTTGGCTTTTCATGGAAGGGTTCTTCAGAAACAGCATCGGGCAAACTCTGTAAATTACAAGCCATTGTGTCCACAAGCAAAGTACTGGACTGAGGAGATTGATGGTTAACCTTATGTTTCTCAGTCGATGCATGTGTGATCATTTCCTGGTGTGTAAGAGCATAGTAATCACATGCCTTACAGTAGTATTCATATTCCTTTCCATGAGTATTTTTCACATGCATCGCTAAAGATGCAGAGTCACCAACAAAGTCACAACTAGCACATTTATTATTACCGATATTAATGTATACTTTCTGACCAAGGTTATCTCCTACGACTTTGTGGAGAGACTCACATACAGATGTTTCTATTGGTAGATCAACTGAAGTATCAGTATTTACAGATTCTTCCTGCTGAGAGTAGGGAAAAAGAGTTGAATCAGTACCAACATAAACGTCTTCATTACTAACAGCACCAACACTTCCCTTTTTCTTAACAGTAGCTTCAAACTTTGTACCATCTGTGGTAACCACAATTTCTGTTTTCGGTTGGCTGATTTTTTGCTCCGCTACACGATTTTTATGCTTCTTGGTTATACAATGGCGTTCCATATCACCTTTAGTTACAGTGTCATAATTACACACCTTGCATTTATAGTTGTACTGATGTGTGTGCTTCCTCCTAATGTGCACTTTAAGGTTTGTAACACTAGATGCCATAAGCCCACAGTGAGTGCACGAGATAGAGAGATTTCCCTTCGGCCGTCCCCTTTTGGGTGTATTTGCAAGATTGGGGTCTGTTTGACTTGGGGCATGTTTAGAACACAATGATTCTTCAGTTGAAGTAATCTCAGAGCTTGGTTGTGCTACCTGAAAAGCCTCACTTTGGGGGCTATTGTTGTGTAAAATGTCAGGATCTGTAACTCCATCAAATGAAACCTTTTCTATGCATTCCTCAAATAGTAATCCAATGTTGTTTTTCTTAGCATTTTCAATATGTTTGCTTCTTTTAATGTGCCTTTCCATGCCTTCCTTATACATTGTGTAGATATTGCAAGCCTTGCATAAAAAGTGATAATCATGTGCATGGCAAAGCTTGACATGTCTCGTCAAGACTACTGATGATCTTGTCTTATAGAAACACTTTTTGCATTGAAACCGAGGCTTTCTAACCTCATTTGCTACATTATCCTCTAGTGTTACTTCAACTGTGCTAACAGTAGTACTACTTCCATCTTCTGGAGGACGAATATCAGAAAGATTCATCTTTAATTCCAATTTACCTACACTAGAAGTATCCAGAATTTTTCCATGCCCCCAGATGTGTTCCTCTGCAGTTTCATGATGCAGTCGGTCATCATTTGATTTAAAGTACACCTTGCAAGCGCTACAATGGAAGCACATCTTGTGTTTGGCACTCATGTGAGTTTTGAAGGTTGACTCATCTGAAGCATCTAGCCCACATAGGTAACAATTTAACAACACACTTCCTTTCTTATGTTTGTCATTTTGGCAGTGCTTTTCAAAGTCCCCTCTGGTTACACATGAATAACCACATGTTTGACAGTAAATCTGCATTTGCTTTGCATGTCTCTTCCAAAAATGAAGAAACATGTACTCTTTGGTGCCAGCAACAGTCTTACAGTATACACAACCATAATACTCCATAATTTGTGTAGTACGTACGATCTTAAATGCAGAAGAAGGTAATGTATCAGCACTGTCAAAGGCTTTAATCACGTCCAGATAAGCGCCATTTTCATCTTGCAATGATTCTGCTGCTGCTGAATATATATGCAATGTTTTTACGGGTTGTTTTAAATTTCTTTTTAATTGCACAATGCGTTCTTTTTTATTAATACTCATCATCTGCAAGTGCTTTTTCAACTGCCTAAAACCATATTTTCTTCTAAACAAACATCTTCTCCGGTGTTTTTTCCGGTCACGCTTTATTTTGGCTATTATTTTGCTAATAGTTTCTGAAATGTTTGCACCTTTTCTTGTTTTAGACTTATCCATGCTAGACTTTAAGGGTTTGCTATTCTTTAACCAGTACTTCAGGTTTTGTTCAGAATTATCCAATGTGGAGCCACAGGGCAAGAGCTTATCTTCACTTTTGCATGATGGCGTCACTTCTGCTTGGAAGTTCCTTACATTATCCTTGCTTAATGACATTTCATTATCTTCATTGTAAACAGCATTCAAATCTTTTACCTTAGCAGAGGTAGGGTTAGATTTTCTTATTCCACCTTTATCTAGGTTAGATTTAGTATTTTTATTACTGCGCTTCTTCAGGAGTTTTCGTCTTTTTAAAGAACCTTTCCTTTCAGAATGAGCCTCATCACAAACATGAGCAAGCAGAAGCTTTTCACTTGAACACTGGAAATCGCAATTCTTGCAGCAGAAGACTGTGCAATGTGTTTCTACCTCCGCTGCAGGGCCAGTCAAAGTGCTTACTGCAGTAACACTAAGCCCGTTGCCATCAAAATGCTTATTTAAATCAGGACTGGGGGAAACTAGGTCTCCTACAATTTTTAAATTAGAATCACCACTATTATCAACAGTACGATCGGCAAGTTTTTGAGAAAGGTTTATTAGCCTGTGATTGCCATGTCCTTCTTGGTTAAATGCAGATTGGGCTTCTGAGCAGCTTGGAGACAGTACTTTATTAGGGATCAAATCACTTTCATTTGTCGCACTTATTTCCGTTTGATTTGTGTATGAACAAGGTTGCTTAAGTGGACAATCATTTTCATTATGTTTATTAACTAGAGTTGGTACCTCCATTTGAAGCTTTATTCGTTTTGGTAAAGATGGGTTTTCAAACTCCTCACCATCCATTTCACCTGAAGTACAGAACTGTTCAAATGGCCTTTTATTGCTTGTGCATTCTGATTCTCTTTGACTTTCAGTCAAGTGGTCCTCTTTAACCTTGTTAGTTTTACCATCCATCTCCTCAACAATAACTGCTTCATTTGCTAAAGACTGACTTCCTTGAGCGTTTTCCTTTTCCATATTCAATGAATTACAAAATGTCCATTGATGTGAAGAATTCGCTAGTAAAGTAAAGAAAACAGTGATTATAATACATTATAGAAAAAGTGGTAAATAGTAATGCATGACAAAAAATCATGTTTAAAATAATTTATATAACTCAGTATTACTAAACCTAACATATGTTTATATTGAAGAGCTACAAGAAACATTCACAAATACAGATGCAAAACTCTCAAACTTTCAAGAGCTTTTCAGAATTAGATATTTTAGATGAGCAAATTAATTATTGGGGAAATAATTTTGCCTAACATCAAAGTGTCTGTTTTAAGTTTATACAAGAAAGTGTAGGTTTTAGCAATAGTACAAAACACTATTACATCAGTAATTAGCATAAAAAGTTCACTCATATCCACCATCTTCCCCGCATACATACAAAATACTGCATAAGTTTCACAGCTCACTTTACACCTAGAATAAATGCATGTCAAGCTACTCAAAAAGCATAAAATATTACCAGCATTGGTATAACAAAAATGCCCCAAGGGCTCGTTTGTGCGCTGCCCTGTGTACACCTCCAGCCATAAATAATACAAATACAAACAATGGGTATAAACAGTGGTGCCAATGTTTATACCCATCATTACCAATACGAGTTAGTGAAGCTTGTAAAGTGCAAACTCTCACATTGCAAAAAGTTACTAATTGCCTGGCATCTCTTTCTTCACCTTTTTCTGGTTCTTTATTAGATAACATACAGAAAGAAATTCTACACAAATATGTGAGAAAAAAGTGCTTATGTGAAAAGTATTAGATTTATATAAGAAACTGGACAATACACACAGGCACATTTAAGAGTAAGTGTCACAAATAGCTAATGTATTTTGAAAATCATAAATGCATACACTATAACGCGTATACACAAAGATCTACAGTTTAATTCTTCGTTAATTTCTGCATGACGCCGTTTCATTATAGCATACTTGTATCCAAGCAGAAGAGCATGAAAATTTTTAGCACATTAGCACCAAGTGTGTACTTTAAATTTACGTTTTAACTCTCTTTATACAATGGCATTTAAGTGCATATACACATTTTTAAACATTCAAAGTGCAATTGATAACACAATGGGTTTGTAGATTATAAAAAAAAAAAAAAAAATCTAACAAAGAAAATTGAAAAACAGTATCTGCCACAAGTAATGAGCTGCAAGATTTTTCTGTTTTAGAAAAAGATAAATTGGTGTTGTGAGGACATCTGGTGGCCAGATTAAAAAATAGACAACCAAATTCAAGCACTGTATAAAAGGGGCTATACTATAATTCAGTTAAGTCATAATTTTATTCAATATATCTCAAAACTATTGTACAGTAATTTAAAGTACCAGGTAAAAATGTGACTTTATGGTACATATTCAACCAGTTTAGTATATCACATTCAAATGTTGACATTTTGCCATATAGTAAAGAAATCAAGGAATGATACATTTTAGATGTTTAAGTTTTTATTTTGGTTATTTGTTATAATTTCCCTCTTTCCTGGGTGTGCGTGGGGTATAGTGGAATCTTTTGGTGGTGTTGCTATCAATGATGTATTTGGCGAGATTTCACTTTTGCCTTCCAAATGCATTTGCTCCGGAATGATGCTTCTACACTACCAAATTATTTCCGTCACCCAATAGTGTAAGAGGTCTATACATATTGACTACTTGTGTTGATTGGTGAGACGGTCTCAGGAACATAAAGGGTCTCTGTGATAAAAAGCCTCACTGCTGGGGCTAAGGTTTAATGCCCGTTAACAGAGAAGCCTAGTCAGTGTCGGACTGGGGCATGAAGGGCCCACCGGGGGACTGCAACGCTAGGGGCCCACCAGAGGGGGTGTGGCCAGCCATCATAGAGGCGAGACCAGACACTAGAGGGGGCGTGGTCAGCACACGAAGGACAGCTAGCACCATAGTGTAGTATATAAAGAATGTAATGTGCTCATCCTTCTCTTTTAAAATGACAGGCTGACTGCGCACTTAGTTACTAACCTGCTCATGCTCCTCTGGGCGGTTGGATATCCGGAACTCCTACTCTCATCTGCCCTGCTCAAAGTGAAAAACACACTACCGCGCAGGTTCAGAGAGCCCAGACGCGACTCTCTGCACCTCTGTGGTAGTGTGTTTAACGGGAGTGTTTGCCAAACACTGTTTGGCTAAAACGGGGAGGGGGGGGGGGGAGAGGAGTTGCGCTTTACCCCTACTGTTGCAAGAGCAGCATTAACACAGGTTATCCCTCTCTACGAACTAATAATATACTGAAGTTAAGCGATCATTGACTTATGTATTATTCAAAGTGTAATGCTAATAATAAAATTTGTATTCTTTTATCTTGAATACAATTCGTATTTTTCTATATCATGTATTAGGCTGTGAGCAAGAGGCTTGGTTCAATTAGTGGGATAACATTTAATGTTAGTTTTATCACAATTTATTGAATCCTGGTTAAAATACATAAAAATACATTAATATAGACAAATAAAATACTCCAATTAAACCACAGTATTTATATTATGAGGCATTGATTGCTATATACATACATATGGTATGGCATCAATTGAACATACATAAAAAATCAGACAAACCTAGGTATATAGACCTGGACTAGTCTAGCTACTGGGAGGCAAATGACAGTGGGTATAAATGCTGCATTGATCCAGATATAACACAGTCACTGATATCTCAATAAAATAATGTTCATAGCATACAAGTCCAGTAGATGGGAATTGGTATTTCTTTAAGTCTCTGCTAGTGCAATATAAATATTCAGATCACTGTCCACATATATCACATGGTTATTGCTGCGATGCTTTCAAATTTAACTTTGTTTACTTGCAGTTTCGATGTATATAGAGATGGTGGCCGGGTACCCAGTGTGCTAAAATCAGAGGATGTTTCTTGTGGTCCGTGCTTGTTACTGTTGGAGAGGAAGGTGCTTGCGTTCCACTGTGGAACGCATCTGTCCCTTCCTGTTCTCGCGTATGTCCAAAAGATGAATTGTATGCAAGTCGGGAGTCAGCTGTTTTCTTAGCTCCTCTCTAACAACGGAGGGGGCGTGGCTATAATGTGGCGGGGCCTACCGGTGGATAGTCCTGCTGCCCTGCAGGCCAGTCCGAGCCTGAGCCTAGTCCAACTGTCAAGAAATTGCTAAAGGGCTATATTCTTTTATATATCAAAATGTATGCTTTTCAGGCCAAATTCAGCTTTGCTTACACCTCACTTTAATTTAAATAATGTCAGAAAAGAAAAAATATATATCTATACACACACACACAAACCAAGTTTTCTCTTTCTACACACCTCATCCTCAGTGATCAATGATTTGAGTTGTCACAAACTCAAACAGGTCTCCCTTATTTGAGCGGAGTTCCAGTAAAAATTGGATTAAAAATAATTTTCATTCCAATAAACATTTTTATTGGGTTTTACAAAAGGAAATACAAGACAAGAGAAAAAACCAAAAAGCCAGGCATACATGATAAAGATAGCAATTGGAGAAGTATTCAACAGAAAATACACACAAACGTAAGGCAACAAATGATACAAAGTTATGCAAGGTCAATGCTGCAATGGGAAAAGTGATAGAGGGAGGAGAAGAAAGATAGAGAAATAGAGGGAAGAGGGGCGTATAGGGGGAAGTCACTGTTCGCTATAAAACATACTGGTACAAGGGTGCGATATGAGAGAGGTACTGACTTATGGGGGGACAGAAAGGTCAGAACGCCAAGAGTGGAGGAGAACCATGATACTCGGGTCCAGGGGCTTCAGACAAGAGTGAAGGGGGCAGGGGTGTGATGCAATATGCTAGTAATATGTTCCATATGGTAAACATACCATATGCGGATGATAACGGGAAGAGGGAAGAAGAGGGGGCTCTGGGTTTTTTCAAAATAGTGCAAGTTGACATTTCATTGCACTGAGGATGTGTGTAATAAGTTTTTAAGGATGGTTAGGGATGCGGGGCAGGGAACGGGGTAGAAAAGAAAGGTAAGAAGAGAAACTTGAGTAATGTTAGAGTTGAAGCAGTGTATGGAGTCCTACATTCAGACAGTGCCACCAGATGTGGGACAGGGTACCCACTTGATCACCCAAGTGGCAAATTAATGAGGAGATACTTGGGTAGATAGTGTGAAGTCTATGGTAAGCAAGGTACCATTGAAAATACATTATCCGAGAGGTCTCGCTAATTTTAACACAAATCGATGTTTTATTTACTTGAAGGCGAATTTTGTCCCAGTCTTCTGAACTGAGCATTTCCCCCATGTCCTCCTCCCATTTAAGTTCATGTGGCTCCTTAGGGGGGCGCTTATGTTGCAAAAATAAGGCGATAGAAAGCGGAGATGAGACCTCTAGAGGAAGAGCGGAGGGAGCAAAAGGTCACTAGTGGGGAAGTCTGCTGGACGTTAGTTCCTGAACTTCTGATAGCGTCATAAAAGTGGTGATTTTGTAAGTATTAAAATAAACGGGATGAGGGGATATGATGTTATGTCTGTAAGTTGGCAAACGTATGGAACAGTTGAATGGGAATAACTATAATCTTCCACACATCAAGATGTATGTTTTTTAGTTCAAATTCAGCTTTGCTTAAGCCTTATTTGAATTTAAATAAAGGTCAAAAATGTTATTTATATAATATATATATATATATATATATATATATATATATATATATATATATATATATATATATATATATATATATATACACACACATACACACACACACACACACACACACACACAAATACATACACTATACATACATATATACACACACGCAAACAAAGTTTTCTCTTTCTACACACCTCATCCTCAGTGATATATGATTTGAAGTGTCACAAACTCAAATGGGTCTCCCTTATTTTAACTAAGAATTCTAATAAAAATTGGATTTAAAATTATTATTGCCATTCATTTGTAAGTATTTTAAATTGATTTAATAGTATAATTGTGCATGGTAAGATTTAAGGTCATATATATGCATTTAACCTGCATGAAAATTCTTGCAATGTCAGAAATACAGAAGTGATTACACAGTGGACACAGTCCCAAAACCAGACCCCTCCGCACCAGGCTGTCTATAACAGCTGGGGTCCAGGCTTATCTGCAACTTCAGGGGAAAAGGTCCATGTCGCCTCCAGTATTTATACAGAGGACAGACAAGAAGAAAATAAAGGCACTCTAACCTTTGCCTAGTACAGGATGTGAGCATTTACATAGAGCATGGCACAAGTCATTGTATTGTGAGACGGTCATAAGACATGAATAAGGAGTTTTGTGAGAAGATAGGGGGAATAAGATCATGATAAAATATGCTTTGTGCGAAATTAATGCAAAAAAATTGCCAACCAATTGAAACCCTTGTAATTGGATAACATTCACAATATTTTTTTTATTTAATATCAAGGACTATTTTTGGCTGAAACAATGATTTGGGTGAAAAATTGAGTAACCACCTAACTCTACTCAGGAGTTTGCCGATGCTCATTCCAGCAAAACACCATTTTGACAGAAAGCAAATACACAAATAATTTGCATACCTATATCTACAACTTCAAAAGGGGATTCAGTTTTTATTATGTGCTTTAAAGTACTATTATACCACGTCATGTTTATGAAAAAATAATAGTTGATTTCCGTTGGGTGGTGCATCCTGGATTGCCACGTTTTAGAAGAGCTCCTAGCTGCAAACCGCAATTCTTAGCCATCCACAAAATTTGTGCCAAGAGTCTCAAAAGAGCATGAGAGACTCAGGGAAAACAATATCCCTGTTCATGTCGGTGGTATAAGGGGACTTCAGTGTCCATTTATCCCTGGAGTCTGTCCTGAGTAGAAGTGCCTAGAGTAAACCCCCCTTTAATAATCACTGCATCATAATCACTGAGAGAAGTATCTTCAGATAAAGGTAAGCCCTTGCACACTGATACCGATCTAGCCTGAGGATGCGGGACATCGGGACTGCTGCTGCGTTATATACAGTGCACCATACCGGGAACTGTAAATTTAACTGGAACCCCGCCCACCTAATGGAGTGTGGGAAGCACACAATCGTTGACTCTACAGAGCTCTATCATTCTTAGGGGCATATTCAATTAGCTTTCCGGTCTGCGGGATCGCGCCGGAACAGCCACGAAACTTAATCCACGTTACCGCAATAACGTGGATTTTCGTTCACTGACCATAGGGTTGCGTACGAAAATCTGCGTTAATGCGGTACCGTATTAACGGCAATAGTGCGCAGAATTCGCGAACCGGAAAGCTAATTGAATATGCCCCTTAGATTCACCTTACATCTCACAGGTCCCAGATACTGTACATATTAAGAGAGTCAAACTCTTAAGGGTTCCATCCCTGTAGACATACTGCATAATTGCCTAGTCCAGAATACTCCATTGACCCATCACTCTCTGGATATATTTCATGTACCAGATAGCATTAACAGGGCAGATATAGCTAATTACAGAGCTTCCACTAATTAGATACTACCTAAGTTAAAGTAACTGTGATTATTCGAATACATAAACATCTATATTAACCACAATGGTGTAGTGGTAAAGTGCTGTTGACAGTTGCAGCCTCTGTATATCCTATTCACTATCACAGTTTTTAATACCTGCACTACATTACATCTGGTGAATCATCAATTCAGCCATGATAATAATCCTGAGTAGTACAGTCCATTGTCTTAATAGACCACAGTATTTATAAATGTGGCTGAATCTAATCCCCTTTAATTCCCTATGGCGGCGTTCCCTGCCTTAAATTAGTGTTGATTCGTTTCAAACAGATATTATAAGTGGCAGGTAGTACCTCTAATATCAACCAAATTGTGAGAGTGAGCTAAAAGATCCCAACTACTCCTCGGAAAACGGATTAAAAAACAAACTAAAAATTTTAATTATCAGCATGTGCAACAGCGAGCGCAGCGTAAGCCGACGAGCATTTTGCTATAAGCTTTAGAGGATATTAGAGGTACTACCTGCCATTGATAGTATCTGTGGGTTGCTGTGGAAATTGTCTCTTCCCTCCTTCCCCTAAATTTATTTATATTGAGCAACATTTCCACATTGTCCAAATTAAATAACCTAGGTGTTTCTTTAATTCCTCCAGATTTATCACTAGAAGGATTTTCCAATACTCCCAGAAAATCCCACATTGGCAGAGCATCCATCTTCCATATAAATAACGGTTCGTGATCTGGTTCTTTTAACTCCTTGCAGTATATACAAATACTCAGTTTCAAGGGACTCTTTCATCCATGAAATTAACTCCTTGAATGGTTCTGAGGGTTGATTTTATCCATTTGGTTTAAAAATTACACATGACATAAAGCACTCCTTCAGAATTTGCTGGAAAGGACTTATGACTCCTGGATAAGGGACTGCATCTCTGTACATAAAAAAAGAGGAACCGCAAGTTTATTTAGTAAATCACTCCTATACACCATCCGCCAGAAATGTATTGACCCAGAGGGCAGATATATCATAGTAGATGTTTCAATAGACAACACCAGATATACACTGTTGAATCATCCAGTGTTCCACCCAGAAAACTTTGCCAGCTGGGTGGCATTAAGAAGTATTCAGGTGGGAACAGTTGTAATACTTTGCAATAATAATGAAAAATGTTGGAGGTTATTGCCCACACCTGCCAGGACTGGTCTAACATACACTGCTGGCTGTAGTGCTCACATAGTGCCTGTTCTAAAAGGACTCTGCTGGGTTACAAGAGCTGGGTGGCAAGAAAAAAGAGCCAGGTGGAGCACCCAGGAAATGGATGTTGGGGAGATCACTGCCCTCTAACTCTTCTGTTTTTGCCGTTATGCTACAGAAGATTAGAGAAAAAACTAGCCGGCACTCGGTATATCCCACATTATATATGATACCAGCTGCTTGGGTTTAAGCCACGCTTAATGCAAAGCAGCTGGTACCATATATAATGTGGGATATACCGAGCGCAGGCTTGTTTTTTCTCTGGTTTTGTTTCAAAATATTGCTTTATTGCCATAGCAGTTGTCCATCAAGCCTATTTAAAGCACATTTGGGTGTGGCTCACAAGCCAGCCTTTGCTAGATGTAAACCCATATATCTGAGAGGTGAGTGCATCTGATTTTAACTGCATTTAAATGGAGTTTAAAGCATATAGGTCAGTGTATGCTGGGATGCAGACTTAAATATTTTGATCAAAATATGAACTAATACCTCATGTTTTCATTCTGCTAGACACACACAGATATGAAGTGTAAAGGATATGCGCCGACAACTGTCTTTTTGTTATGCTACAGAAGATTGTTAACTGGGGTGGGAAGAACCTAATCATTGGAGGAGACTTCAATGCTATCGTCAATCCCATCCATGAATAGATCTGAAGTTAGTACCCCAACACCATACCAAAACACAAAACGGCATATCCATCCTTACCACATTCCTCAATTTAGTAGATCCCTAGCGCCTCCTAAATCCATTACAAAGAGACTGTTCTTTCGATTCCCATCCACATGGTACGCAATTTACCATGCCCCTATAACTTTGACCCTGAAGCTTGACATGCGTAGACACTCACAATTGGAGAATCCCAGGCTCTCCCAGCAAATCTGAATGGTTTATTCAACACTTTAAAGTATCCTTGGTGTAACATTGTAGATGACAATCTGGAACATATAGACAATACCAACCTAGTTTGGGATTCCTCAAAGGCCATTTTATGGGGCCCTATCATTTCCTACATACACCACCATAATAGGCAATACACAGGCAAACTCTTGTAACTGAGCTCCGTCTTAAAAGCAGCCTACAGACGCTTTAAACTTCAGGAAACTGTTCTTAATAAAACTATGTATTTGCAGGCCAAACAAATTTACGACACCTTTCTCGCAGAAAAGGCTCAAAGACAACATCACTTTCAAAGAAACAAATTCCATAGGTGGGGGAATAAATCAGACAAGCTGCTGGCGAATTTAGTGACGGGCCCCAAATCGAAGACTTGGGTCTCACTCTTAAAACCAGCTGAAAACACACAACTTTCTGACCCTGCCACTGTTTGTGATACATTTAGACATTATCAAATTCTATACACTGCTGAACGGCATGATAAAGATGAAGGCATTCGCTTTCTGCAGTAAACAGGTCTTCTCAAACGCTCACCAGATGAGCGACTTGCTTTGGACACACCGTTAACTGAACAAGAAGTCAGCAGTGCCATTAAACTGTTGCCTAATTGCAAATCCCCTGGCCAAGATGGATATGGAGCAGAATATTATAAGGTTCTGAGAGAGAAATTTCTCCCCAAGTTAACGGTTTTTTAGAACCATATTCTCTCTTCTGGTGAGACCCTGCAACACTTCATTGAGGCCAGAATTACTGATTTGCCAAAACCTGATAGGGACCTAACCTTGGTCAGCTCTTATAGGCCAATATCCCACCTTAATCAGGATTTCAAGCTTCTTACCATACTAATGGTGAATATATTACAGACCATTCTGCCACGCCTGATCTCTTCTGCCTGGGTCAATCCATATCAATCCAGAATTAAATTAATTGGTTGCTTGACCATTTTTAATAATTTTTATTTTGTGTGTGTGAGATGAACCCTGTAAGTTAGTAGTTAGAAACCCCCATTACTTTATTTTTATTTACCTTAATATGAAGATGGCAGCCATTTTGTAGCATGGCATATGAGATTTTTCGCTGTTGCTGAGGTTTGGGGTAAATGCAATATCTCAGCTCAGAAAAGTCATAGAAAGCTGGGATAAAAAACATTATTTTCAGCACATTTCACGCTACCTTTTTTGTCACGTATAACTATTTCCCTACCTGTCTTCCTTACGACTGAATTTTAAGCCCAAAGTTAATTGTCAGATTTTTTTTAAAAAAAGTAATTTTTGGAATTTTAGGTCAGTGGGAAGTTATAAAATTTTAGAGCTGTAAATTTTTTTAGGCAACAGCTATATACTCAAAGATTTGAATCATTCTACATCAAATCAACACAATTTTTGAAAAACATCTCAAAAGTTGTTCACATGGTTGTTAATAAATCCCCAAAGTTTTATTTTGGGATCATGATGGGATCATCTGCTACAAGAGCTTTCAGTTTTGAGTGATTCATGAACATTGTACTTATCAAGGCACTACACATCTGAGAAAATCAACAAAACAATATATTTCCAGTTCACTTCTTTAGAGAGTGCATGTTCCTCTTCAGGTGTGCTTATGGACGAGATTTTTCCAGACAGCGCCTGCTCCCACTTCTACACAGGTGAGTAAACTTAAGTGTAAAGATGCTCTACATGGATACTCAACACAATTGTGTTGAATAGGCCCGCCTTTTGCAGGGACAGGTTAGGTTTGGGTGGGCTTTAATTCGTAAAAAAAACAAACCTTGCTCACTAATTTAAGCCCACCCAAACCTTACCTGACCCATTTGTGTCGCATTTGAAAAAGTGGAGTGTTTAATTACAGTGGAGTATAAGACTGGGAGAACGTGTGCTGGGAGCAGGGAGAAACAGCAACTTGGAGAAGTGGTGCAGGGAGGGAGAGACCCAGCTGGCTGGGAGCAACACTGTACTCAAAGATGAAGCCTCAGTCACCTGGCCAGGCAGAGAAGAGAAGGCAAAGCCCATGAGGCTGCTGCTGATCTCCACGGGTTAGAGAAGCATGTGATGGGCTCCTCCAATCAAAGCTCAGCACATGCTCCTCTCACCAGAGTCTCATGGGAATTTTTTCCCTGAATCCCCAACAGCCCAGTCCAAGTCCAAGTCTGCTGTGGTGTTTAAACTGCATTGGAGCAGTATTTGCAGTGGTTGGTGTTTAAATTGGTTTAGAGAAGTAAAGAATAAAGATGGAGGCAAGTGACAGGTACCTTATTGTTTTAACCCATTTAAAAAGGTTAATTATACTTCTAATAAGAAGGTGTGGCTGGATCACATAGGATTACCTTATTGTAGATATTTATTTTAATTAAAGGTGCAGGGCACTGCTGTATATCCTGCAAAAGTACTGATTTTTTTCATATTATGTATTTTGGTATAGGAAATTTATTAATTTCTAATGTATTATGCCAGGTTAGAGAAAGTGTGTTTTGCTAAAAGCAGGAAATGCTCAGTAAGTCTTTTTATCGCAGAAGTGACAAAATCCTGCTTTAGCCTGAAGGCCCAGCAGGAGGTAGTTACCTGTTGTCCTGTCTGAACAATGTAGATTTAGGAAATTAGCAATTTAGGATATCACAGATTGCTGTAAATTTGGTTAAATTGTACTAACCCCATGTCTAGAGAAATATCACATCCTGATGTTAAATTATCTGATGTGATATAAGATGCTTCAGTGCCAGGTCGGACCAGGGGGCTGGCTTACCCTGTGATTTATGTCAGAATCTGTATAAAAAGGAGCTCTGTTTGACCGTGTAGTATTATTCCATCTGTACTTGTGGAAATCACTAGTACCTTAAACTAGTGTATGTAACTGTCCTTATTAGGACACTTAAGCTAATAAATATCACGGTTTCAAAAGCCTGGTTTGACGCTTACTTACTTGCTGTAATTCCTGTGACCTAGAGATTAGACCAATCTAATCCCTTATCCGTCTGTTCTGAGGTTGGAACCCTACATCCAGTACAAATGCTCTGTCCACTACCTGCAGCTCTAGCTAGTGTGATAGGACAGGGGGACCCATCCACAGCAACCCTGATCTGAAGGTAAGAGGTCAGGTGTACCAGCCAGGTGTCCAGCAAGGGTGGTGACAGCAGAAAAAGTCCATCCTACTGCGGTTAGAGGGCGCATATGGAATAAAGAATAGGGGTCGGTGGCAAAACAAACCCAGCCGGTCCCCAGCAACACACGGACAGGGTGGCATAGGAGGTCCATCCTGTCACAGATGGGGTTGAGAACTGTTCCGTAATAGATGTGTAAATTATTTTCTGAAATGCTGAAAGTTGCAAAAGTTTGTGCCAGTTGCAGAAAACAACTTGGAACACTTCAAAAAGGGCACGAAGGTCATTGTTCAGTTCCTCAAGATAATGTAGTATCAGCTCCCACTTGCTGAAATAAGAGGGTGTGTAAATGCTGTCTATGACAATAAATGGTGGCTCACATTTATGCTGGAGAAAGATGAAAACATGGGCGAAGTGAAAGTGACATTCCTCCATCCAGCTGGTCTATCACCATCTTTTTTATACCCAAGAAAGCCGGATGTTTTATGGATAACTATGGTAGATGTTCTGTGTAAAGTGAATCCGTTAAGTCCAAGAGGTCGAATGTACACCCTTTCTGAAATAGAAATACTAAAAACAAATGAAGCCTTCAGCCAGTTCACACCCATCTAGTTGCATTAGTATGAACAATTTTTAAATGTTTTTCAAAAATGTAATATGGTTTTTTGAGAAAATCAAAATTTAGATTTTGAAAATTTTACAATTTAATTTTTTATTGAAACATACCGCTGTGTTATACATCATATGAAAGCCCATAAAAAGAGGTTTGAAATGAGACCTCGACCAACTCTAGCTCAATCAGGTGAGCTACAAATGCAATTTAATAAACATTCAAATCAAATTTTTCATTTAAAAAAGAGCAACTTTGAAGGTGTATAACTTCAGAACCAGTGCACATATCAGCACTAAGATTTGAGGGTTTTCTTTACACCCATGACAGCATTTATTATACCAAATTTAATTTCAATCTGAGACAGTCAGTTTGAAAGATTGTGTTGATTTGTTGTGGAATGACCCTACAAACAAATTTTGAGTTACCTTTTCTACTTTGAGCACTTTGAAATTGTTAGTTTTTCACTAAAATTAACCCCTAGTATTTCTCGGGGAGGGGACATGATACAAATTTCAAATTCACAGCATACACAGTACTCTGTGGGGGATAACAAAAAAAAATGGAGTTTGATATCCCATGGGGAACATAGTTACACTAAGAGCAAATGTATTAAAGGGGTCATCTCACACACACACAAAAAAAAAAATTTAAAAAAAAAAAAAAAAAGGTCAGGCAACTGGGGCTGCATCTCTCCATATGGACTGACCCGCCCAGTTAGGTTTTCTCAAACATAGACAATCAGAGGAATACGCTATTACAGCAAGCACGGCCACCTGTTATCTTAAACACAATATACAAAGACAATATCACTGTGAAAAATCTTTCAATAAAATCCATTGGCCCCATTTGGTTAGGCTTTTAAAATGTAAACATTTTGGCCCCATATTTTGAAAAACCCATAAACAATCTACGACTCCCATGCACATACCATAGTAAACAATATACTTAACCTGTTTCCATTGGGGAGAGGAACAAGACATGGATGCCCTCTTTGTCACCTCCTTTTCAATTTATGTCTTGACCCACTATTGCAACATTTTCACCAACAACTGATTTCAGGGGCATCACCATTGGTAACTGTCAAGTTAAACTAGTTGCCTTCGCAGATGACATAATCCTTATCTCATATCCAAAAAGATCCCTTACACTCAGGATCATTGAAAGATTTGCCAGCTCCGTCAGGTTTACACTAAATTTGGATAAATCTGAGGCACTGGCAATATTTGGGCAGGGTAGATCAAGATGCTGATTTCCCGTTTTCCCTGGGCTTCCAAATACATCATATTTTTAGGCATTTCTCTTCCATCCCATCCCTCTCTTCTCTATAGCTACAATGCCAAACCCATCATTAAACAAACCCAAGACAAGCTCCATATGTGGCATGACCGTTTGAGTCGATGAAACTTGATAAAAATGTCTTACTTCCCCAAAATTTACTACGTTTTGCAGATAACTCCACTCCTTTTCAAGAAGGTGGATCTGCAGAAATTAAAAAATACCATCACGCGTTGTGTGTGGCATTCAAAAAAATCTGAGAATCAGTTTTTAAGCTGCAACAACTGGACCAAAGTGGTGGCATAAACTTGCCCAAGCTTAAACACTACAACATTGCCTGTTTATTACGTCATGCCATTGACAAGATCCGCAAAGCCTATACTCTGATGTCTTACTAGATGCTCAACTGTGCCCTCCACTATCCCTCAACTATGTACTTCATGCTCCCTCAGACAAGGTATCAACAATATCTTCTTACTATCCACCATTCTTACAGCTGGGAACGCTCCCGCATCACAATCCTAAAAGATCTTTTCGGATCCTCCCAGAAATCTCTTACATTTGCAGAGGCTACGGATAAATTTCCATTTGTTGCTCAAAATAGATACGTTTTCATGCAAGCCAATAACTATCTGAGGTCTGTTTTCACCTCTTTAACCCTATCTGACCTGGTTAACCCCCTGGACTCCCTAATCCTTCATGGTTCCTACAATACTTCCATTATCTATGACCACACCAAACATGAGCTCCATATCAACAATGATATTTCTAGCCTTCAAAAATGGATCCTTCGATTCACAAATTTAACACCCCCACAGACATCTTGCACCCATTTCAACTTACCAGGAAATGGCCTACAAAATTATTCATCAAACATATTCATCTCCGAAAAGAAGACACACTATTGGCCTCTCATCTAATAGCAAATGCCAAACATGTAACTTTAGCAATGCTGATTTATACTATGGATTCTGGAAATGGCCACATATTCGCTCGTTCTGGGATACTCTAATCAGATATAGTGTCAACACATTGGGCATAAAGTTCACAGCCACTCCACAATGGGCAATATTTGGACACTTAACTAACCAGCTTAGTGTACCCAGACTAGACAAAAAGCTGTTGCTAATTTTTGCAGTGGTGGGCCGCAAGGCTATTACAACAATGAATACATGATACCCCACCAACATTGGAGATGGCAAACGCTAGACTTCTATTTCTTTTTAACATGGACTGCCTGGAGACGTCACTCAATAAAGAACTCTTGACACCAGCACTTTTACAATGTTGGGGCAATTGTATTCAGTCACTGCCACTGTCAACCAAACAGGCCATTCAAAAAGACTTTTCAATATACCACCTGGTACTCTCTGCAACTGCTGGCAGGCCAAACCTTTTAATCCCTCTTATATTGTATTTCATGAGCTTGGGATAAGTCAGCGCTAATGTTACCCCTTTTTCCACGTCCCACACATTATCTCCTTTGTTCCATGGATGGATCGTCGACATCTTTGGGTTTGAGCATGTGATCTCAGACTCCAATGTTTTCTTGTTACAGTGGTTTTCACTGAACATGATATACTAATAAACCCATATGTGCTTGTCATCTTGTAGGATGTGGACTCTATTCCATACTGTATCTTCCTGCATTTTTTATGTTCTCTAAGATTCTGAAATGCTAGTATTGTGTCATTTCTATAACAGCATAGTTAGAATTAAAAAATATATGGATTGCTGTATTGTCAGGACTTCTGACGTAACAGTTATTATTGTATCTTATTGATTGCCTTTCTCTCCAAATTAATACTCTCAACTATTTGACTGAAGCAATCTACACCCTCTATTTTATATCCCTGTCTTTTGTTGTGAAAACAATGTACTGATGTAATCCATAATAAAAGTATTTTGAAAAATAAATATTTTGAGTCTTCTTCAGCTATCCGATTAAACTCTGCAGCGAGTCTATTACATTTTTGGATGTGACAATATTAAAAAAAAAAAAATAAAAAAATTGGACTACATATAATGACTCACTAATTCTAAATCCACCGATAGCAACACATTGTTCTAATATTACAGCTATGATCATTTACTAGATTATGTCTAAATCACTAATGCTCAGAGAAGTCACACTTGACACAGATCATCTACAAGCTGAAGAAGTGCTGCTCTGCACAATTTTTTTTTTCTTTTAAAAAAACAAACAAAAAAAGCGCATATTATTTTCAAGTGTTACGAATTGTCTTTATTGTGCTGAAAATTATTAAAAAGGATCAGTCTCTTGTAAAACACGAAAAAGAGGAACATTGGCAGATGTTCCCAGCCTGTCATTGCTATTACATGACAATTGATGAAACAGGGAGATTAAAGTAAAATACTTCAGATTTTACAATATTACACCTTAAGCAGTTGGACTTCATCCAAGAGAGATGGAAAAATGACTGAGATAAATTTGTGAACAACGTACGCGAAAGAAGAAAACGATGAGGGGGAGTTAAGCAGTATCTGCATACAAATTATAATAGTGTTTTATTAAATACTTTTAGAACAAAAAGCATTCAGTACAAATAAAGGTGGCTCACTGTGGTAAAGGCAAACCTTGAAAGATAAAAGAATACATTCTGGGATGTTAGTAGATAAATGGGAGTTTGCCAGTGAATCCACAAAACCAAGCCCTTCACAGTTTAAAAATATCAAAGCATGTTTGGGAACAAGAGCCTGGCATTGCCCACTGCCATTAGGAAGCCAAGTTGATATATAACATAATGTGTAGCTATATGTTGAAACAGCAAATGGCGTCACTTTGTCAAAAAACCTAGATAAAATTACTGCTTTTAGAGGCCTAAGCAAAGTAACAGCAGAATGAAATATAGATGTCTACTCAATCACATCCCAGGAGCTGCCCCATGCCTACCAATAGTGCCACCCGCTGATAATAAACCAGATAAATAATCACAGGCAAGTATGATGGCACTCCTGATAACACCCCACAAAGAACCAGAGAAAAACATAAAACACTTAACACAGGCAAAGATTAATGTCTCCAAAAGATTATATAACCCAGCGGTTCCCAAAGTGTGTGCCGCAGCGCTGTCACAGGGGTGCCGGTGCCAGGAAGAAAAGAAAAAAAAACAACTTACCAATCAGGCGGCACCTGGGACCCAGTATCCTCCTTCCTCCTCACTGAATGTCAGACGTGACATCATCACGTCCGACATTCATTGAGAAGCGGCGGGAGAGAGGAGGATGCCGAGTCTTGGGCGCCGCCGTATTGGTAAGTAGACAGAAGAGAAGACAGAAGCAATAGAAGAAAGAAGACCAAGTATGGCAAGTAAAGAAAGGGGAGGAGAAATGGTGATAGGAAACAGCAATGGAGGGGCTAAAGAATGAAGGAGGGCACAGAGTGTGTGGACGAAGGAGGGCACAGAGTGTGTGGACGAAGGAGGGCACAGAGTGTGTGGACGAAGGAGGGCACAGAGTGTGTGGACGAAGGAGGGCACAGAGTGTGTGGACGAAGTAGGGCACAGAGTGTGTGGATGAAGAGGCACAGTGTGATGATTTTTGTACATGTTTTATTTTGTTTGATCTTATTCCTCATAGTATTAGCTGTAAATTATTCTCTGACAGAAATATAATTGAAAACAAATATATAAAAATATTCTTTTCCCTTAGATTTATGTGTATTATTTTTGCAAACAACTTACTAAGTATTTCTGTCCTGACCTAAATACTTATTACGTTATTTTGACCCAACTACTTATAAAACGGGACTGCTCGGTAATTATTTTGGAGGGGTGCCTTCAAAAAATTCTGGAGACTCTAAGGGTGCCGCAAATTGAAAAGGTTTGGGAACCACCGATATAACCCGATGTTCCATGGGATTCTTCTTTCAATTTGTACATAGGTTCTGCTTTACCAATAAAGAAAAATAAATTAATTATTTTCTTTTTTTGTTACAGGCATACAGGATGTGAATGTAATAAATACAAGTAATCACAGCTTTATCTTTGCAGGATTGTTCACAAAATGTATGTGACGGGGTTGGAGAGCGCCTGCTACTTTAAGGTCTGAAGGTGTTCTAACTAGAACTGTAAAAACAAAGACTTCCAAAATTTCAGAGACATTAGGAAGATTTACTAATAAATGTCTCTTTTCCTCCATTCCCTCAGTAAAAGCCATATTTCTTATTGATATGTAGCATTGTGATGGAAGTCAATAAAAGCAGACTGATGTGGGAGATGTCTGCCAGATGAAGATGATCTAAGAAAAAGCTGAAATTCCAAAGTTTGGTTACCCCCAACTCTGATGAGCTTATGACACATTTATGCATCCTCCATGGTGCCCATGACTATGCTACAAGATTAAGCAAAATTAGACAAAACCTGAGAAAAAAACTCAATGTCTAGAGCCTCACCAAGCCTGGAACAATCTACGAACGCCAAAATTTTTGGCACCATGTACAGGACTTTTCTTTTTTAATGTTCATATTGGCACTCATTAGCTATGGCCCCAATGTCTACCTGTTGAGATTCAGCTCTAATTTAATCATCCCAAGATGCAAAACTACTTTTATCCAAACTATTGCCCAAACTCAAAAGTCAATTGATGGGAGGAGGCAGTCCTAAAGCCCCACCAACTGATTCACTGTAAAGTTCAGGTAATACGTTTCTTCAAGCACTGGGGGATAGATTTAGCAAACCTTCTAAAAAGGAAAAGTGGATGTGATGCCCATAGCAACCATATTCAAGATATAATTTCCTGAAAAGTAAAAGAAAAAAACCCAATTTCCATTATAGGGGCTGTTCTGACAAATACTACATTGTGTACTGTACAGTAGACTTGGCGCTACTTCCCTATAAATAACCAATTTCAAACCCTTGAGAAGACACAAAATTTACATTGGATATATAACTTGTACTCCTTCATACATTGCCACACTGCAATATTTTGTTCCTTGTACCTTTGGGATAAATAGTATAAATACTGTGATCATCAAGCAGAACAGGCACTTGGGTACATCATTTAATGTTTAGTTCTATTTTTGTTCATTGTTAGGCTGGTTAAACCACTAGTGAATGGATGGGTTAGATGAAAGGAAAACGTGAGCGACAATGCTTGTCAATTATAGCGTTCAACATGCAGTGGATACTAGCATCTGCAGTCAAGGAGAGAACACTCCACTGACACCGTTGTGTGAGTAAACATAGCAGGAAGCGTTTTAAAAGACGGCGACTAAGAGGTTCTATCCCCATACTAGTATACATGCTTTTACTAGGGTTAAAAGAACACTAATAAAAGTATGACTTTTTTTAATGCAGTTGATAAGGGGCCTAGAGAGTTCTATTTCATAGGCAAGATTATGACTTGTGATACCTGTTAAAAGAAGATGTGCAGTTAACTGTGCAAATATAACTCTTAGCCATTACTTATCATACCTGCAGATCATTCATCTTCAGTGTTCTGGGCATATGCAGTCCTCTTTCTACTTCCAGACACCAGTACATTTACACACTTAGGTTCAAACTGGTAATGTCAGCCAGATAATGTAGTGGTGGTTGGGTGAGGAGGACGACTTAAACAAGGCCCCTGGATGAACAAGTTGCAGGAAAGGTAAAAGATGAAAGATCTAAATGATCCTGAGTATAAGGAGGATTTTTTGGGATTTAAGATAAGGAGCATGTCGTCTGCAAAGGCAACTAGTTTAACTTGACGGTTACCAATGGCGATTCCACTGAAATCGGTTGTTGGTGAAAAATGTCGCAATAACGGGTCTAGAGCTAAATTGAAAAGGAGGTGGCAAAGAGGGGCATCCATGTCTTGTTCCCCTCCCCAATGGGCAAGAGGCTGATTTGATGTTGTTTACTGTGGTAGGTGCATGGTGATCATTGTAGATTATGTTTATGAGTTTTTGGAAATATGGGGCCAAAATGTTAACATTTTAAAAACCTAATGAAATGGGGCCAAGGGATTTTATTGAAAGTCTTTTCAGAATCAAGATTTACAGTGATATTGTCTTTGTGTGTAAGGTAACGGGTGGCCGTGATTTCTGTAATAGCGTATTCCTCCGATTGTCCATGTTTGAGAAAACCTAACTGGGCGGATCAATCCATATGGAGTGGTCCAGCCCTGGTTATTTGACCTTTTATTTTTTTCTCCAAAAAAAGAAAGAAAAGAAAAGAAAATATATAATATATAGTGAGGACTCAACAATCTTTTTGTTAGAATTTTACAAGAATAAGATTCTAGTGGTCGATTGTGACTGGCGCAGTTTCAGCACTGATTTGCTTTGCTGAATGTTTCCCCATAAACTGCCCAATGGGTAGGTAGCTGCAGCATCCCCAAGAGGGCGCAGACAGTCAGCAGTGGAGATTTCATGGACCACTGACCTGCAGCCCCAGAAGGGCTTCTAATAGCACCTCCCAGGATTCTACTGAATCCAGAAAGGCTGTTACCTCCTGGGAGTCTTAACTGGGCAAAGCACTACACTAGAGCTCAAAGTGTTCCAGTAATGGCAGCGAGGAGAACTCTTCCAACTGAGTTTTAGAGGCCAACAATTTTGAAGATGGAAATGGCACTAGACCAAGGGGTCCAAATCCTGGAAGATATTTTGGGCAAGAGAATAAAAGATCAAAGCTCCTAGCCCAGAATTCGTGGCACCAGGGCAGAGATGGGGGTAAGCCAGCCCAGTGTGTGCATAGGGGGTAAACACATGCCAATGAGTACAATGTTAACGTAAAAGCATGATCCCAATGATGGATAAGAGAATCAGTTGGCAGTGGTGAAAAAAACAGGCGGCTGATTTGCTCCCCCTTCCCTCCAGCATGTTGTGTAAAACTGTATAAAAAGGAAGGCTGAAAAACAAAAGGGTGTACAAATTCTCTCCCTCCAAGTGGTATCTGTAGTAGCTCATTTAGAGCAATAATGGTCAATCATTACTAAAATTCTTCTCTGGTCATTTGAGACTGCTGTGTTCCTGTGAGTAACAGATAGGAGCGAACACTTATATCTGTTCCAAGGCAAAAAGTTTGCAGCAATGAACGCTGAACCACAAAAAGAATGTGTACTGTAGATATTTCACAAATTAGCTAATTTATTAAGGTATTAAAATACAACATAAAAATACAATCTTAAAAACCACCCAATTTAGATATAACCTGGAAATAAGACGTGCACCTTAGAATATACAGTGCTATTCTTTAGAGAAAATATTGAACCAGACTGACGCGTTTCATCACCTTAAAGCGATTTCTGCCGTTTTTACCTATACCATCATAGAGATTGGCCTGAGAATTAAATCTATGGAGCTGCTACGTCTGTGTACAGACAACATAAGGACAGCTGGAAACACATACCTAGGTGAAGCAGAGGAGGGGCTATGGAGCAGCTGTAGGATCACAGAGGTCAGTGAGTATTATTACCAGATGCACACGGAGCTGTGCGATTAAACGGACTTTGAATTTCATGATTCCGGTAAGCAATTTCTATATACTCAGCCCAAAACGATCGTCCGTTATACTCCCTGCAGCAAGCCTGTGCAATCGGCTGATGATATTGTGTGTATTTTGGGGACTATACGCTTTTGGAATTTTACAAGAAGTGGACCAATATTTGTTAGTAAATAAACGGCTTTGTTTGGATGAATAATATGCTGATTCCAGATCACTTTGGGAAGTAATATTCTGATTACTGAAACTATTTTGAGGTTCTAGTTGTATGGAACATTTGATCTATCGGCGATAGGAGGACTAAATAACAACTTTCATGAAAAATTCACCTTTATTTCTCTAAAGGTGCACGTCTTATATCCAGGATATATTTAAATAGGGCATGGTTTTTAAGATTGTATTTTTATATGTTGTATTTTTATTTTAATATCTTAACAAATTAGTTAATTTGTTAAATATCCGCAGTAAACATTCTTTTTGTGGGTTGGAGTTCATTGCTGCAAACTTTATGCCTTGTTACTTATTTTTGAGGGGGGATTGAAGATCCCTCGCAGCTGTCCTCTGTAACACAGCCTGTAAAGCACCAAATAGGTGTTGTTTTTTCTACTTATATCTGTTCAACTGCTGGCCTGTGTTGACTCCAGCATACTGCCAACTACCCAGCATCTCTGATCCAGATTAATTACTCAGGAGGAATAAGCCAGAGTAACCAGCAAAAGAGTGCTGCATCAGCTATACACACTACCAAGAATTATAAGATGAGGAGCTAGCGAAGAAGCCTAGTGGTGGCAGTGATGCCCTCTCACAGCTGGGGGCACCATGTTGGTGCACAGATGATGAGTGACTGATACTATATTGTACCAGTGAGAAAGGGTTGCTGGCTGATAGCGAAACTCCATACATACTCATAACAGACAGGGTGGCACAGTAAACCCATCCTGTAACATTTATGTGGACCTGAATTCTCCTTTAAAACAGAACTTTGTCCTTAACATGTAGAAAACAGAAATAAAATTATACTTTTTACAAATCAAAAATGGAGTAGAAGATTCAATGGTGTTCAAAGCAAAGCAATAGACTTTAAACAGAACTACAAATCTGATTGAATAGCTGTTGAATATAATTTAGAGTTGCAAAAACAGGAGTGGTGTGTAATGTGAAATATATTGGAATGAATGACAATGATCTTTATAAATAACTAAAATATTGCAAATAATACAAAGTGAGCCTTCAGACAATTTCTAATATGGGAGATGTGGGAATTGTGATTACAAACAGAGATTATATGATCAATAAACAACTTAAAGCCATGATCTCTTTATCTTTATTTTGCTTCATTATCTAGAAGCTCTGAGGACTCGTTTTCTTAGATAGACAGGTCAATACAAAGAGGAAATTACAACTTTTATGATTATGCTACATGTAGCATAGTCAACCAATGACTTATACTTAATTTATAAAGATCAAATTTACCAATGGGAAACAAGGTGGCTTACTGGCGAGTTCAATTCCCGACCAGGACCTAATTGTGTAGAGCATGGTCTCCCTCCGGGGGCTCCGGTTTCCTCCCACACTTCAAAAACATACTAGTAGGTTAATTGGCTGCTAACAAATTGAACTAGGTCCTAGTCTGTATGTATGTTTGTTAGGGAATTTAGATTGTAAGCTCCAGTGGGGCAGGGACTAATGAGAGAGACATATATTCTCTATATAGCGCTGTGGAATCGGTGGCGTTATAAAAATAAATAGCTGTGTGTGTGTAATATATATATACACTAATATATATATATATATATATCACACACGTTAACCCGTGCATGATACTCATGCATTCTAGTCAAATCAAGCTACTTAAGGTGTTAAAAAGGTTCTTGTCATGCATTTGGGCCTAGCCCAGGCCTCCTCAGGGGAAGAGCGTTACTTCCCGACGCAAGCGTCCTTTTTTAACGTGGTTTTGTCCACATGTCACCACCTCATCCTTCATCTTCATCAAGCTACTTAAGATGTTAAAAACTCCCCACTGTCACCCCCGGCAACCACCAACCACTCCCAACTGTCACTTCTCCTTCAAGAAATATATAGGTCAGTGTATAACTCTGCCCAGCAGGTGGCGCTGCAGCTTGGTTTTTTTTTTTTCACACACGCCACTAGGCATTTATATAGTAGATACACACACATATGTACACACACACAAACATATACGCAGTTCAGCCTGGATTATTCAGGTTTGAGTTAACATCATGCCACGTAGAAAATGCATCTGCAATGATCTCACTCAATGAAGTAATTGTTGCTGCTCACCAGTTCGTATTATTTATAAATGAAGAACAATTTTCCAGGAGTCGATATCCCAAAAAAATTCACCCAAAGATCAGACCATATGATGCTCTGAGAAATGACAAAACACCCCAAAAGCTACATCTAAGGATCTATATTCTTTTGTAAATGCAGCAAATGTTAAAGACCATGGAGTAGATTTACTAAAAATTTCTAAAAGTAAAAGTGGGGGTAATGTTGTTTTTTTTTTTACAAACCCTTTTACATTCTACAGGGTGCTCCTCCTTAAATCAGCACCTTAATATAAAACCATAGTTTTGCCCTGCAAACTGCCGTAATTTTGGCCGGACAGGATGTTCATTCGTCGCCATCCTTTGAAGTCCGATTTTCAAGCAGTCGTCATTACATGTCTGTCGGTAAGGCCAGTTTCGCTGTTTTCAAGTCTTGCTATTTGTTGTCGGGGTTGTGGTAGTCAGTGAAGTGACTAACACCAATTCCAAGTATACTAATAAGCATATATAGATTAGATCTTCTGTATATATCAGGCTAAAAAATTGCAATTCACAAGCCAAAACATTAGTCATGGCTACCATGTTTTTCAAGGGTGGAAAGGGTCGATGACCCTGCTATTGTCCGTGCCTACTTGTACACAACATATGAGCACAGCACCTAAGTGTTTCACCCTGGTGCCACAGCAAATTTCAAATGTGTGTCTGTGGGAAGTGCACCAATAGCATTGTAATAGGCACAAGGGACACATAGGAACCACAAGTGCTATTTTATTTTTACTAATGCTATACTGCACCTTACAAATCTCTATTGATTTAATTACCACTGTAACCTATTGGATGCTCCCCTGGCTCCTGGAATATCATAACAGAAATGTAATAATTGTAAAATTAATATTGACAGTATAAAAACTAAAACATTGTAAGACTTAGTGACAAAGGTATTTTACATTATTGTTAATGCATACAAAATTTACAAAAATAAATATTATGGACCACAGATGTAACAATGTATTAAAAAACAAACTATGAAAAATATATTTATTAATGACATGATTATATGAAAATGTCTTAACACATGCAAAAGACCTTTTCTGAAAATAAAAACAAATAAACATACATTACTTATTTATCTTTAATCACTAAAATTAACCCAATATGTACTTTAAACCAAATAAGAACACGATTCTAAGTGTTCGTGCAGACAATATAAGGACAGAAAACAAATTCACCTGAATATCTGGAGATCACATTAAATTTTAAAAAAAAAAAATGCACTAACTAGATTTACATTATAGTAAACGGTCTATCTTCAACAATGAGCACATACTGTACAATATGTATGGTTTGTATCTATACCACAGCTCCTATAATTGTGTTATCAGTTGTATGCAATATGTACTAAATGTTTGAAAGTCAGGGCAGCTGCACATAATTGTGCAAATATTAACTTAAGTATTGAATAATTTTGCATAGCTTTTCATACCAATGTAAACAAACATGGCTATGTGAACTTGAGGTTACTCAAGAATCCCATATATAAGGCCTTATAAGGAAAGTGGTGTACACTAGGACACATCACATGGAGTAGATCTTGTCACCGACCGCCCAAGTTGACAAGTAAAGCTGGATCCAGAGTTCCATGTGTTTGTCCACCATTGCTGTGTGCCGTAAAAGCACAGCACATAGGTTTAAGTCCGCATCTGTGCACAGTCAATGAGGAGTTAATATGCTTGCTCTCCATTCAAAGGATAAATACTGAAGAACTGAACATTATTTTATTTCATCCTATTTGATCCTGACCTACTGCAAGATCACCAAACTAAAAACACTTGGATATAATTGTTACAATGCTATCCATACACTGCCCATGTCTTAAATGTTACACTAATCGCTACTGCAGATCTCTAAGGGAGGCAATAGCGAGAGTACAAACCAAGTTTATACCATTAACATCACCATCCTACTTAATGTTATGGTAAGCAGCCCTTAAGTTAACAAAACTATCTAATGAGAGCTTTATCCTGAACACATGATTTATAACTCATGCCCAGTATTTTCCAAGGCTGCATGTTTATACTACGAGTTCAACAAGTATAAACGTAATAAGGCATTTATTCATGTGCATAACTGTAAAACGTAAGCAATGAAGATACATAAGACATCGTTCACTTAATTCATGTTGTGATGTGAATCTATAGCTTTGTATAGGACGAGAGCAAATGATTACTCAAGTTATTTCACATCTGAATACTACTAATGCTAAAGAACTAAACAGGTTTAAGTTAAATTAAAAAAAATCTGATCATCAGTATTGCACATGCTGCATCCATTTATGGAGCTACCACAACAAGTATAGGTCCATCTGCAGGACGGGTCAGGTGACATTGAGTGGGCCTGTTCCTTATACCAGTAACTGCTCACACATGGGACCGGCCAGTAATGCGCAGGTTACTAAGATGACAGTGGTGACACTTAGCTGCCCACAGACACAGGCGAGTAAGGAGAAGGTATGTGGGCGTGTGTGAGAGTCACCTCCTTGGCCAATCAGAAGTCTTACACAATACTCAGCCAAACAGGACAAAACGACGGCAGCGTAGAGGCCCAAAAAGCCGCATAGCAGGCAGCGGTGCTGAACACAGTGAACGCAGGATATCCCACCTATAGTAACCCCCCATAACCAAACTAACAACTCCCCAGTCGTTCCATACTCTTTGGTGACACAGCCCGGCCGCAACAACCAGTCTCACTCACCTGTTCTAAGAAAACGTTCTGCGTTTGCTCACGATGATCTTAGACACCAGTGGCCTGCCGTAGGCACGGGACGCGGCTGCGTCACCCTCAGCGTGAGGCGTGGGACGTCCAAAGGCGGGGCTAGAGGGGTCACGTGACAGCACAGCTTCATTTGGCGCGCTGGAGAAGCTTGAGTTGTTAGATTTTAACGGTCATGTAAGAAGGATGTAATACTCCGTATGACGGGCTGCGTGTGGCGGTACCCGCACATGGCTCCCGTCTCCGTGACATACAAAGTATAACATTACTAGGGGCCCGAGTCAGATTTCTGAATGTCTGACTGGAAGCACCAGATGACAGCTGGTGACTATCAGTAGTAACGATGACATTGTTTTTCAGTGTAGCGCTCTCTTAGGCTTAGTATTATTTAGTAGGTATCCGTGGAATAAGGAGAACCCAGTGCAGTGTAATGTATTCAGACTTCTCATCACAGTGATGCAGTTATGTAATTAGCGCCATACAACTGGTTTGGTTTCAGGTCTAAAGTGCACAATTGTACTGTAACCCATTGCAACCATGCAAGACTGCCATTTTGCTAGTGAAGTTTAGAGGGTCCTACTCAAAGGAATGACAATTGACTGAAATGAAATCAAATTGGACAGTTATGTATATTTTATAACATTTGAAACTTTTGAATTATGTCTTTTACATACTTTGTGACAGGGTGGACTGCCTATGCTAGCCTGTCTGTTGCTGGGAACCGGCTAGGCTTACTTTGCCTCTGTTCCCGTTTGGTTTCCCAAATGCCCCCTTTAACTGCATTAGGAGGGGCTTACAAATGCTGCCACCACTGGACTCTGTACTGGTTTTTTTTCTGCTGCTAGTGTCCCCTGTTACTGGTATACCTGGGCTGGTATCCCTAACCTCCTACTATGGATCAGGGTTGCTGTGGATGAAACCCCCCCTGGCCTATCACATTGGCCAGAGTTACTGGGTAGAGCGGTGGTACTGGAAAGCTGGGTCCAAACCTCAGAACAGCTGGGAACGGATTAGAGTTGGATCTAATCTGTAGGTCACAAGGCTAGACAAGTTTCCAAGCAGGTCTTTGAAGCAAGTGATGTTTATTTGCTCACTCTGGTTGAAGGTACTAGTGAGCAGGTCAGATGAAACAAGATGAACAATTTTCAAAACAAAACAGTGCTTTTTGCACAGTTTTGGATACAGCCTCACAGGGTTAGCAAGCCTCCTGAGGTCTAAACTATTTTTAGAATCAGGATGCAATTTATTTACCCAAATATGGATTTACATGCAATGGAAAGCTAACAATATTTACACTTTTCTGTGATATCCTAAAACTTGCTGTGATTTCCTGCATCTTGTTTTAGATATGGGAAATCTAACAGCAAGTCTAATTAAACCTTCCTGTACTTTCAGGTGCTGGACACTCGCATCAAAAGGTCTAATTAACATGGGTCTTTTCTTCACACAGTTGCAGAATTCACACTCCCAAAGAAAAGTTACAAAACCCAAAACATGTAATTTCCCTACCAAAATATACAAAACATTTTCTCAACAAAGGCTTATTGCATCAGGTATATACCTCAGAAGTAATGCATTTCCTCTAGTAAAGTTAAACTAAAAAACAAATTTGTTCCCCTGGTCTCAGAAATAAAGATATTTCCTTTATCAAAATGCACATAATATCAAAAATAAGTACATTTTCAATTATATAAACGCCCTGCACTATTTCCTTTAAATTTATACCATAAGTTATTTATAAGTGATCCAGTCACACACTTATTGCTAAGATATTTGTTCATGTTTTACATGTGAATTGAAGGCTGTTTTATATGCATGTCATGGAAAAGAAATAATGACAGTTGGGTGCAGAGGGTCCAGCAGCCAGAGATGGCAACAGCAATCACAATTGAGCTCTGTGGGTCCCATAGTAGAACAGAGATGGTAGCTCAGCAAGTCCTAAAACAGCCTTGTTTTCAGTATGTAGTAGATTTTCAAGACTGCAGTCACGTTTGTCATCAGTATTCAGAAATATCCAGTGCTTTATGTTTGTGAGAATAAGGAAAAGTGGGAGCTCGGGCAAAGAGCTGAGCCAGTGTACAGCTTACTCCAACTGCCGTCTGCATGCCTTGGAATGCAATGAAAATCTGTCGGTGAGGTTAGCTATCTATTCAAGGGCTCCAATGTTAAAAAGTAGTGGTAGAAAGGACAGACCTGTTGTCACTCACCGGACTGTGAGTGCTTCTTCCCGGACTATTAGGAACCGTGGACGTCCTCTATCCTGAGGGACTGCGCATGCGCAGCCCTTTCCAAACCTTCAGTGTATGTTCCTTTAACTTAATTGGCAGATCAGGCAACCTCCCTATATTAAGCACCTGTGGTCAACACCACGTTGCCTGATCTTGGAGTCTCATTCCCCATGAGTCTCTGAAGGTGTTCCTGTGTTTCCTCGTTTATTCAGCCAGCTGATTCCTGTGGTTTCCAAACCACTTCTACCTCTGTGGTTTCCAAACCACTTCTACTACTGTGGTTTCCATACCACTTCTACCATCTACTGTATCATCGTGACTGTGAGCTGATTCCTATCCGCTGCCTCCGTGCACTACAGTCTTCTAACCACTTCAACTCTACCATGTATTATTGGGACTGTTAGCTGATGCCTATCCGCTGCCTCCGTGCACTACAGTCTTTCATTCACATCCACTCACCTGTTCATGATTGTGACTGCTAGCTGATTCCTATCCGCTGCCTCCGTGCACTACAGTCTTCAACCTGCAACTCGTCTGTGTTTCATCATCGTGACTGCGAGCTGATTCCTATCCGCTGCCTCCGTGCACTACAGTCTTCAACCTGCAACTCGTCTGTGTTTAATCATCGTGACTGTTAGCTGATTCCTATCCGCTGCCTCCGTGCACTACAGTCTTCAACCTGCAACTCGTCTGTGTTTAATCATCGTGACTGTTAGCTGATTCCTATCCCCTGCCTCCGTGCACTACAGTCTTCAACCTGCAACCCGTCTGTGTTTCATCGTGCCTGTTTGGCTGATTCCTATCCGCTGCCTCTGTGCGCTTCAGTCTTCAGTCCTTGTCAACTCTCCCGTGTTTCCTTGAGTCTGCTGCCACTATTGCTACCCGCTACTCTCCGTGATCAACAGTTCCAGTTCAACTCTGCTCTCCCGTGTCCCATCGTTACTGCACCTGCTGGTTGCTATTGGCTACCTCCGTGTTCCCGCAGAGACCCGCTGCTGCTACTCCTCAGCGCTACTCATCCATCTACTGCTGATCCGCTCTCCACGCCTTCCTGTGTTCCCTGCTGGTCTTCCTACCTGTGCGCTGCACCTACTAGACCACCGCTTCACCTATCCAGGGACTTTGCATCCTGCCGGCCTCCTGCCGTTCAGGTATCTCTGCACTCCTGTCTGACTGCCTTCTCCTGAACCACGGTATGCATACTTCTCATTGACTGTGCTGTGTATTGCATACCTTGCTGGACTGTGTTGGTTCTCCTCTGGAGTTTGCTATCCGCTGAGTCTATTGCCATCATTGACTGTGTTATCTCGTGCTGGATTACTTCAAGAGACTTTCTATATTGGCAGTGTTGTTCAGTCATATATACATTTATATTGTGCATATTACTGTGGATCAAAGTCAAGGTGCCCGTGTATATCTTGTGTTGCAGTCTCTCCCCGTGCACCTCCTCACATATATATTCAGTGATACAACTTGCTAGTGGCAGACCACTGACCCCTGTTTCCAGTTTCACCTGTTCCAGTATCCTCTCACATAGCAGTGGTACAACTTGCTAACGCAGACCACTGACTCCCCGGATACCTCCACTTGGATTTCATTCCTTCACTCAGACAGCGGTACAACTTGCTATCCGCAGACCGCTGACTCTCATCACCTCCTCGTTTCTGTTGGACATTCCTCCTCACTATAGCAGTGGTACAACTTGCTACCGCAGACCACTGACTACCTTCACGTGTCCTTTGTCCATACAGTTCCTCGTGTATTATTACCTCCATATTGCCAGTGCTGCTAGTCATAGACTTTCCTGAGCATCTCATCATCTGCTATTTCCTGTTCCGTGATCACCCTGCTACCAGAGTACCATATTACCACCTATACTGCTCTGGTAAGCCTATCACCTGGTGATCCCTGGGTAAAGACTCCTAGTGCCCGTGACAGTAAGATCAGGCCATGACAGACCCAGATACGGAACCTACCGCTAAAGAGATGCTGCAGCATCTGGTCAGCCGTGTGGAGCAACAGGATGCTCGCCAACAGCTGTTACTTCAATGTTACCAATCGTTAACCTCCCAAGGAACATCTGGACAGACTGTTACAGCTAATATTGAAGCTCCTGTGCTTTCCTCCGTTTCCCCAGTGCCATCCCAGGTGTCTACAGCTCCTACGCTTCACCTGCCTACTCCGTCAAAATATGACGGGGACCCCAAAACTTGTAGAGGTTTCCTTAACCAATGTTCAGTCCATTTTGAACTCCAACCTCAAAATTTTTCTACCCATCGTTCCAGAGTGGCCTATCTTATCTCATTGTTTTCTGGACAAGCCCTGGCTTGGGCCTCCCCTCTGTGGGAAAGAAACGATCCAATTCTACAAGATAGTGCCAAATTCATTTCCACGTTCCGAAGTGTGTTCGATGAACCAGGTCGTGTGACCTCCGCTGCTTCCAGCATTCTTCGTTTGCGACAAGGCTCCCATACAGTAGGACAGTATGTCATTCAATTTAGGATCTTAGCCTCTGAACTTCAGTGGAATACTGAAGCATTAGTTGCCGCCTTCTGGCAGGGGCTCTCCGATAAAATTAAAGATGCACTGACTACCCAAGAGCTTCCTTCGTCACTAGAAGATTTGATCTCTCTTTGCCATCGTGTAGACATGAGATTTCGTGAAAGAGAATCTGAGAAAACAACTTCTGCTAAAGCACCTCTTCGTTTAAACCCTCAATTTCGTCCAGTTTCACCTTCTGTGATTCCCATGGAGATAGGACGTTCCAAATTATCTTTAGAAGAGAGGAAACGAAGAGTAAAGAATAGACTCTGTATCTATTGTGCTGATTCCACACATATGCTCAGTTCTTGCCCTAAGAAATCGGGAAATGCCAGGCCCTAACTAGTTCTGGAGAGGTGAAGTTAGGGTCCCTGGAGTCCTCTCCATTGTCTATGAAATCTAAAGTCTGCGCTTTCGATGTTACGATTTCCTTTGCTACCAAATCCTTTGAGTCACAGGCATTGATTGATTCCGGAGCAGCAGGAAATTTCATTTCTAAATCACTAGTGAATCAATGGTCCCTACCAGTGATCACTTTAAAAACACCCATTACTGTGACGGCTATAGATGGATCACGTCTCATCAATGGTCTCATCACCCAGAGTACGTCTCCAGTAACCCTTCAGATTGGTGTACTACACCATGAAGAAATTTCGTTTTTAATTCTTCCTGTTACGACAAGTCCGATTGTCTTAGGCCTTCCATGGCTTCAATGTCACTCTCCCCAGATTGACTGGCGCACCCCTCAAGTTACGTCTTGGGGGCCTGAATGTCACCATCGTTGTCTCTCTCAAGTTATTCCTCTTAAAGTACAGCAATCTTCCATCTCATCTTCCTCCCCGGGACTCCCTCCTCAGTATGCTTCATTTGCCGATGTGTTTGATAAAGCTCAGTCTGAACGTCTTCCTCCTCATCGTTCTTGGGATTGTCCGATCGACCTTCTACCTGGCAAGACTCCTCCCAGGGGTCGGGTCTATCCTCTCTCGTTACCTGAAACTCAAGCCACATCTGAGTACATACAGGAGAATCTCCAGCGTGGGTTCATTCGACCTTCCACCTCTCCCGCTGGAGCTGGGTTCTTCTTCGTCAAAAAGAAGGATGGATCATTACGCCCTTGTATAGATTTTCGTGGACTCAACGCCATTACTATCAAGAATCGGTATCCCATTCCGCTGATCACTGAGCTATTTGATCGCATCAAGGGAGCTCGGATATTTACTAAGTTGGATCTTCGTGGTGCCTACAATTTAATTAGAATCCGTTCCGGTGACGAATGGAAGACCGCGTTTAACACCAGAGATGGGCATTACGAATATTTAGTAATGCCCTTCGGGCTGTGTAATGCCCCCGCGGTTTTCCAGGGTTTCATCAATGAGATCTTTCGGGACTTATTATATGTATGTGTCGTTGTCTACCTGGACGACATATTGATCTTCTCACAGGACCTGCCTTCTCATCACCAACATGTGGCAGAGGTCCTCTCCAGACTACGGAAAAACTCGTTGTTCTGTAAATTGGAAAAATGTTCATTCGAGTTACCCCAGATTCCATTCTTGGGGTATATAGTTTCCGGAGTTGGCCTGAAGATGGATCCAGACAAAGTAAATGCTGTACTACATTGGCCTCAGCCAACTACTCTTCGTGCCATCCAGCGTTTTTTAGGTTTTGCCAATTACTATAGACGCTTCATTCAAGACTTCTCATCCATTGCATCTCCCATTGTGGCCTTAACTCGGAAAGGGGCTAATGCTAAGCAATGGTCATCTGAGGCTCTCCAAGCCTTTCAAATCCTCAAAGAGTCCTTTTCGTCTGCTCCCATTCTGCGACAACCTGATGTGACACTCCCCTTCTTCCTAGAAGTAGATGCCTCTAATGTGGGCTTAGGAGCTATTCTCTCCCAACGCTCGGAGCAACAAAAATTACATCCTTGTGCCTTCTACTCTCGGGGTCTTCTGCCCGCAGAGAAAAACTATACTATCGGGGACAAGGAGTTGCTGGCCATCAAAGCTGCATTAGAGGAATGGAGATACTTGTTGGAAGGAGCTCGCCATCCGGTGACGATCTTCACGGATCATAAGAACTTGTCATATTTGCAATCTGCTCAATGCTTGAACCCTCGTCAAGCAAGATGGTCTCTTTTCTTTTCCCGTTTTGAATTAATTATAACCTTCAAACCAGCTGCTAAGAACAAGAAAGCTGACGCTCTATCTCGAGCTTTTGTGACGTCCTCTGATGTAGAAGAGGTTCCCAACCATGCTATTCTAGATCCCAAATGTATTTCTCTGGCTGCTTCATCCACCAAAATGCTACCATTTGGGAAGACCCTCGTGCCTCCTACTCTGAGGAGGAAAATCCTTTCGTGGTTCCATGCCTCTCGTTTTTCTGGACACGCCGGTGAACATAAGACCTTTGAGATTCTCTCTCGTAGTTACTGGTGGCCTTCAATGAGGAGAGACGTCAAAGAGTTTATTGCTTCCTGTGATTTATGTTCTCAGTTCAAATCCTCCCGCAGAACTCCAGCAGGGTTGCTGCGACCACTACCCATTCCGTCCAAGCCTTGGACCCATATTAGTATGGATTTCGTTACTGATTTGCCACCAAGTAAGAATCACAATACTATTTGGGTAGTGGTAGACAGATTTTCGAAGATGGCTCATTTCGTCCCTCTGTCCGGTTTACCTTCCTCGTCTACTCTGGCTGAACATTTCATTAAAGAAATCTTCCGCATCCATGGATGTCCGTCTGAGATTGTGTCAGATAGAGGAGTACAATTCGTTTCCAGATTCTGGCGGGCCCTTTGTAAAACCTTGGGCATACGATTAGCACTCTCATCGTCTTACCATCCGCAATCTAACGGACAAACGGAACGAGTCAATCAAGATCTTGAGACTTTTATTAGGATGTTCTCTTCAGCCAACCAAGACAACTGGGTAGAATTGCTCCCTTGGGCTGAATTCGCCCATAACAACATGTACCATGAGTCATCATCCAAAACTCCATTCTTTGTGGTCTACGGTCACCATCCGTCTTTTCCGGAATTTCCTGCCCTCCCGCCCACCCAAGTTCCTGCTGTGGAGACTGCTTGTCAGACCTTCAAAAATATCTGGTCTCAGGTCAAAACCTGTTTAAAGAAGACATCTAACAAATATAAGTCTTTCGCAGATAAGAAGAGGCGGGCTATTCCACCACTAAAAATTGGAGATCGTGTCTGGTTATCTACCAAAAATATTCGTTTGAAGGTTCCATCTATGAAATTCGCCCCTCGTTTTATTGGTCCATATAGGATCATTCAAGTTATCAATCCAGTATGTGTTAAACTTCTTCTTCCTAAGAATCTTCGGATTTCCAATGCCTTCCATGTGTCCTTGCTCAAACCTCTCATCATCAACCGTTTCTCGACTCCTCCCTCAGCACCGCAGCCAGTTCAAGTTCATCAGGAGGAGGATTTCGAGATTACTGAGGTATTGGATGCAAAAATTTCGCGAGGAGTCCTCCGTTTCCTCGTTCATTGGAAGGGCTTTGGTCCTGAAGAGCGTTCATGGATCAAAGCTGAAGATCTTAATGCTCCTGCCCTTCTGAAGAAGTTTTATTCCAAAAATCCGGACAAGCCCGGTTCCAGGCGTTCTGTGCCCACCTTTAAAAGGGGGGGTACTGTCACTCACCGGACTGTGAGTGCTTCTTCCCGGACTATTAGGAACCGTGGACGTCCTCTATCCTGAGGGACTGCGCATGCGCAGCCCTTTCCAAACCTTCAGTGTATGTTCCTTTAACTTAATTGGCAGATCAGGCAACCTCCCTATATTAAGCACCTGTGGTCAACACCACGTTGCCTGATCTTGGAGTCTCATTCCCCATGAGTCTCTGAAGGTGTTCCTGTGTTTCCTCGTTTATTCAGCCAGCTGATTCCTGTGGTTTCCAAACCACTTCTACCTCTGTGGTTTCCAAACCACTTCTACTACTGTGGTTTCCATACCACTTCTACCATCTACTGTATCATCGTGACTGTGAGCTGATTCCTATCCGCTGCCTCCGTGCACTACAGTCTTCTAACCACTTCAACTCTACCATGTATTATTGGGACTGTTAGCTGATGCCTATCCGCTGCCTCCGTGCACTACAGTCTTTCATTCACATCCACTCACCTGTTCATGATTGTGACTGCTAGCTGATTCCTATCCGCTGCCTCCGTGCACTACAGTCTTCAACCTGCAACTCGTCTGTGTTTCATCATCGTGACTGCGAGCTGATTCCTATCCGCTGCCTCCGTGCACTACAGTCTTCAACCTGCAACTCGTCTGTGTTTAATCATCGTGACTGTTAGCTGATTCCTATCCGCTGCCTCCGTGCACTACAGTCTTCAACCTGCAACTCGTCTGTGTTTAATCATCGTGACTGTTAGCTGATTCCTATCCCCTGCCTCCGTGCACTACAGTCTTCAACCTGCAACCCGTCTGTGTTTCATCGTGCCTGTTTGGCTGATTCCTATCCGCTGCCTCTGTGCGCTTCAGTCTTCAGTCCTTGTCAACTCTCCCGTGTTTCCTTGAGTCTGCTGCCACTATTGCTACCCGCTACTCTCCGTGATCAACAGTTCCAGTTCAACTCTGCTCTCCCGTGTCCCATCGTTACTGCACCTGCTGGTTGCTATTGGCTACCTCCGTGTTCCCGCAGAGACCCGCTGCTGCTACTCCTCAGCGCTACTCATCCATCTACTGCTGATCCGCTCTCCACGCCTTCCTGTGTTCCCTGCTGGTCTTCCTACCTGTGCGCTGCACCTACTAGACCACCGCTTCACCTATCCAGGGACTTTGCATCCTGCCGGCCTCCTGCCGTTCAGGTATCTCTGCACTCCTGTCTGACTGCCTTCTCCTGAACCACGGTATGCATACTTCTCATTGACTGTGCTGTGTATTGCATACCTTGCTGGACTGTGTTGGTTCTCCTCTGGAGTTTGCTATCCGCTGAGTCTATTGCCATCATTGACTGTGTTATCTCGTGCTGGATTACTTCAAGAGACTTTCTATATTGGCAGTGTTGTTCAGTCATATATACATTTATATTGTGCATATTACTGTGGATCAAAGTCAAGGTGCCCGTGTATATCTTGTGTTGCAGTCTCTCCCCGTGCACCTCCTCACATATATATTCAGTGATACAACTTGCTAGTGGCAGACCACTGACCCCTGTTTCCAGTTTCACCTGTTCCAGTATCCTCTCACATAGCAGTGGTACAACTTGCTAACGCAGACCACTGACTCCCCGGATACCTCCACTTGGATTTCATTCCTTCACTCAGACAGCGGTACAACTTGCTATCCGCAGACCGCTGACTCTCATCACCTCCTCGTTTCTGTTGGACATTCCTCCTCACTATAGCAGTGGTACAACTTGCTACCGCAGACCACTGACTACCTTCACGTGTCCTTTGTCCATACAGTTCCTCGTGTATTATTACCTCCATATTGCCAGTGCTGCTAGTCATAGACTTTCCTGAGCATCTCATCATCTGCTATTTCCTGTTCCGTGATCACCCTGCTACCAGAGTACCATATTACCACCTATACTGCTCTGGTAAGCCTATCACCTGGTGATCCCTGGGTAAAGACTCCTAGTGCCCGTGACACCTGTCTTGTCCCTCTCGGTAGCGTAACTTAAGCACCCATTTTTATACAAGCCAATAGCTGGTTGTTCATTCACACGGTTTCAGAAATTTCAGCTAGTATATCCAATCATAAGTGCCTATTTGAAATTTGCAAGGTAATAATTCTGTAGTCCCTCCTTTCCCCTTAATCTTTGTACATTCAACTGGTATAGTAGCAGGTAAAATACTATTGTCATTTGCAATTGCATTACAGTGCATGGTTTTGTGGGGCAGTCTATTACTACTAGTACTGGCTTTTGTATTTCTACCAGTAAAAAAAAAAGGTCTGAAATGGCCCTCCAAGAAGCTAGGAAATCTAGTTCATTTTGGAGACTAGTTCATTCTGATCTAGTTTGCTCTAAATATTAGTTAATTTAGTTCAGTTGTTCATTCAGTTCAGTTAGTTCATTAGCTCTAGAACACTGCTGAGAGAAGTGATTGGAAACATAGATCAAGTCGATTACACATACAGTAGACATGTCTACTACTACCTCATTAGATGAGTTATAGTCCTGTTAAAACGGTCAGATATGTTTACTATATCTGATCATTTTTAATATTTTAAACAGGGTAATCGCTTATACAACACACTAGCAGTGACATGTTGAGCTCTGCACAGTTAATACAATTTTCATTATTTTTTTACTTCCATAAAATGTAAATGAGAAATACCCAAATTCAATTTATTATAAAGTGTTGCTTTTTTGCATTTAAAATGCAGTCATTAGAAAAAAAAAACTTTATCTTTTCCACTTTATCTCTCTTGAAGGTTTACTACATCTCCTCTATATATGGTGGTGTAAACATAATACCAGTATATAGCATGCAACACTCAGCTTTGTGTCTTCAGCTGACAGGAAAGGTATCCTGTGACTTGTGAACTAAATGGTTCAAATCACTCAAAAGAGCCAAATGAACTTGATCAGGCTTGGCTAACCTGTGGCACTCCAGGTTTTGTGAAACTACAAGTTCCAGCAATAAGCTGCTCTATATTGTCAAAGCATACTAGGGCTTGTAGTTTCACAACACCTGGAGTGCCACAGGTTAGCCAAGCTTGAACTACTGAGCCAGGAGAATGACTCATGGCTATATAGTTCAAGGATCAGTTCCACAGACTCCCATGCAATGTTTGAGCACAGCAGTACAACATGTGGTAGTATAGAGGTACGGACTCATGAGTATTACATAAGAGAGCTGAATAGCAGTTCTGCTGTAGTTGCACATACAAACTCAGTAGCATATTTAGCACAGATGAGGAGTATAGGGGGAGGGGAGTTCAGGACCCAGTACCAAAGCCAGAATCAAGATTAATAGGATGGTGATTTCATCACATAAAGGTGAGTAGCAGCAGGAGCACACACACAGTCACTCTTACTCACACATAGGCTTTAGCTAATCAGTGCATTTTCAGATGTTTTTTTAAATTAGATTTGTATTTCATGAATTCTGTTGTGCTTTTTAATTTCCTTTTACAGTTAGGAACTAAAAGCCAGTGCGTGTGAGCCTGCTAGAGCTGCTGTGCTTTATCTCTGTCTAACTCCACCCACTTGTTTTATTTCCTGATGAACTAATCTTTGCCAGAGCTGTGAACTACATGGGTAAGGTTAATTTTGAAGATAAGTTCATTTTGAACTGATCATTCATGAACTACCCATCACTACAAGAACCGCTTGCTTATCCCTACCAAACCAACAGCTTTTTCAAACTGTAAAGGAAAACATAATTGTGAATTTTGTAAAAAGAATTCAAAGCAAAAGTCTATACACCACCCACAGTATCAATGAAAGGCTCAGACTGGCCACTTTTTTACTAGTACTGGTCTTGCTATCGCTTGTACTAGTATACCCAGTGACAAAGTCATTAGCTATCAAGGTCAAGAATCTTCTGAAACTTTCCATGCATCACCTTTAGGCTCTAAGTATAGATCTGTCGCCTCCAAAACAAGCACAAAGAATGAAAAGAAGAACACTTAAGAATCAGTTGGTTCTTCACGTAATCCAGAGGAGGGTCTAAAGCTGGGCACACACTACAGGTTTTTCAACCAATTATTGTGCCGGTCACACGATAAACTACTGTTTGGTAAGATATCACGGAAGTAGGTGCGAGAGGAAAGCAACTTGCCAGTAATTTTCACTACTGAGCTAAGAGGAGTGGATTCCAACTCACCCCCACTGTTCACCAGGGGCCCCTGCACGGCAGTAAGAACCTCACTTCGGATGCGCAAGTCGTGATTATCAAAATCAGTTACTGGCGAAGTAGCTTGTAGTTGTGAGACGGTCCAGCTGTCGGGGAGAGGCATCCATCCCTGAGCGGCTGTGTTAAAGTAGGGACGGCTCCTGACAATTGCATTTGTGTGTACGCTCACACCATCATGTCTATCGTACTAAAGCACATCATATAGTTTGATTTGGTTTTATAAACTTCCTAAAAATCACAATCAATAATAGAACAATGTCATGCAATTTTAAAAGTGTGTACGTACTCATGGCTCTGTCCGCCAATTTTTCTGATAGTTCCTCCAACAGCGATGGCTTTGTGGATGTGTATAATTAAATCTATGATGTTGTCTCCTATGTGCTGGGTCTAAACATAAAACACATGGAAATAGTAATTTTTTCATAGCAAATCGATAACCTTTTTATATGCTGTATATGTCATTTATGGGCTCATGTATACAACATGAATTAACACATATGAAATATCAATATTCTCAAAAAAGTCCCATTTATTTGTCGATGTGCCATGTGTCCATTTTTTCAATTCTGTATTATCTGTCAGTATAGCTTTTTTTGCCTGTTATGCCATTTTGTTGTATTTATATAATATATACTATATCAGTGTTGGCTAACCTGTGACACTCCAGGTGTTTTTTTAAACCTATAAGTCCCAGCATGCTTTGCCAATATATATCAGCTTATTGCTGGAAGGGTATGCTGGGACTTGTAGTTTCGCAACACCTGGAGTGTCAGAGGTCAGCCAACACTGCACTTAATGGACAAAAGTATTTGTACACTTGACCATTACAGCAACATGGACTGTAATGAAATTGTATTCAAATACATATACTTTTAATATGGAGTTGGTGCCACTTTTGCAACAATAACAGCTTCCACTCTTTTGGAAGACTTTCCACAAGATGCTGGAATGTTTCTGTTGGAATTTGTGCCCATTCGTTCTGTAGAGCATTTGTGAGATAATGCACAGATGTTGGATGAGAAGACCTGGCGCGCAATCTCCATTCTAGTTTATCTCAAAGAAGTTCAATGGGTTTGAGGTCAGGGCTCTGCGGGCCAGTCAAGTTCTTCTAAAACGAACTCCTCAAACCATATCTTTGTAGTCCTTTGTTTGTGCACTGGGGTACAGTCATATTGGAATACAAAAGGGCCTTCCCCAAACTGTTGCCACAAAGTTGGAAGCATAGCATTGTCAAAAATGGCTTGGTATGCTGAAGCATTAACATTGGCCTTCACTGGAGATAATGCCCTGCCCTGAAAAACAGCCCCATACCATTATCCCTCCACTAAACTTCACAGTTGGCATAATGCATTCAGGGGCAACGTTCTCCTGGCATCTGCCAAACCCAGACTCGCCCATCTGACTGCCAAATAGAAAAGTGTGATTCCTCACTCCACAGAACACGTTTCTACTGCTCCACAGTCCATTGTTGGTGTGCTTTACACGACTCCATGCAATGTTTGGCATTGGTCTTTGTGATGTGAGGCTTGCATGCAGCTGCACGGCCATGGAAACCCATTCCATTAAGCTCCTGCCGCACAGTTTTTGTGCTTACATTAATACCAGTGGAAGTTCGGAACACTTCAGTTACAGAATTAGTAGAGCGTTGGCGACTTTTACGTACCATGCACCTTAACAGTTGTTTACCCCGCTCTGTGATTTTATTTGGTCTTCTGCTTTGTGACTGAGTTGCTGTTGTTCCATAAACGCTTTCACTTTCTAATAATATCATAGTTGACTGTGGAATATCCAGCAGGGATGAAATTTCACAAACTGTCTTATTGCAAAGGTGACATCCTGTCACAGTACCACACTTGAAGTCACTGAGCTCTTCAGAACGACCCATTTTGTAAACATTTGTAAATGGAGACTGCATAGCTAAGTGCTTGCTTTTATACACTTCAGGCAACAGGTCTGATTGAAACACCTCAATTTAATAATTAACAGGTGTGGGCAAATACTTTTGGCCATATAGTGTATATCTTTATTCAGATAGATGTATGCACACTACATATTTCCACTCTGAAGCTAAATTCTAAATCATGGTATGACAAGTCCATAAGTTCACTACACCTGTGGACACCCTGCATCTGTACCACAACACCTGTCAAGTGGAAGAAAGTGTATTGATCATGTTATTTAAACACATGTACATATATGTAAAGAATCTCTATAGATTGTCATTAAATTACTTGTGTTCCGTGTGGACAGTCTAAAACATGGACAAGTCCATAGGTTCATTACACCTGTGGGTACACCCTGAGTCTGTACCAAAGCATATGTCAACTGTGTAGGTCTTTTTTTTAGGCTTATCAAGCAATTGCACCAAGTAAACCAGAATTTTTTTTTCAAATCACTTATATTCTCCAACATAAACAAAATTGGTATAAGCTGTTCATAATTCTCAAGAATACAGAATTTGATGATTGATACATATATATACAATTATGAACGTCTCACAATAAAGATCTACATAATCCAAACTTTACAGCATCCAGAAAATTGTAAACTCAACATAATCTTTTAAAAAAAGGCATACCTTTAGGACCATTCATATTTGGGTATATGTTTGTGTGTGTCTGTATATAATATATATATATATATATATATATATATATATATATATATATATTGGGCCTGAATCATTAAGGGGAGCAAAGCATAAAAACTTTGCACCTGGGCAAAAATATGTTGCATTGGAGCGGCGGGTAAATTTGGGATAGGGCATGTCCTAGAACAACTTTAAATTTCAGTGTAAAAATAAAGTTGTTAAGTATGTGTGCTACATTAAAGACAGGCAGTTTTTAACTTGTGTGCAAAAATAATTATAAACTAATTTGCATCCCTTGCATTGTAACATGGTTTGTCCAGGAGCAAACTTACTCCTTTATTTTGCTTTGCTCTCCTTAATGACTCAGGCCCATTGTGTTTATATAATGTAAAAACAAATGTGTAAAATTATTATATATCAAAGGCATACATATAGCACCATTTCAAGTACACATGCTGTACAAAGGGTATAGCATGGATACTCTACTATTGTCCTTTATGTAAGCCTTTAATATATAGTAATTTGACACATTCACTTTTACATTATATAAATATGTATATTATTAAAGTACATATGATTTAGCTATTAAATGCTACTGATCATGTAACCCTCATTGAATGCTGTATACTATTTTACAATGGTAGAGCTATGTACAGAATTTAACTTTGAAGGCTAGAGCCTTCCATTAATATTTTTTCATACATGTCATACAAATTAATATAATTTTTTTTTGAGCTGGACAAATTTCTTTTTAACCCTGTTAATATTTGCCCTCAAAGCGTTTTGATATTCTTGCAGCTTTGACATCTTTGCAGCCACACCTGTTGCATCACCGGTAACCTGATAACTATTAATGTTTGACCTCTCCTTCTCTTCTTCCGAACTTTCATCTGAAATAATGATGGTATCTATATGAAGAACGGAAAACTAACGTGAGTTCAATTTAACAATGAAACGGGTCACAACATTGTTTTCACTCAGTGGGACTACTACCATTTACTCTCCTTGCACAGTACTGATGCTGTTCTGATAACCCTTTGGGTTTTTCCAGGTTTTTTGTGTAGCATATTTATCAGTTTCTGCATTATTATTTCCTTTCTGCAATTTTTTTTCAGTAATTTTTTTTGTGACAACCATAGTCATGTTGGTCCAGCACTCTGACCATCACCTTCATCTCCCTCGGAGTCATTGGTTTTGCTCCTCTTCTAATGCATCCCTTCTTTTGCTTCCCCGTCCACTCCTCCTTCAATATCTTTTTCATTCTCTCCCTCCATGTTGTCACATACTGATGGCAACAGTCTGTAGATGATCCTCATGCATACATGGGCATTCACAATTGGTATGGACCAATTAGGGCAACTCTAGCTACAGAGTGGATCATTGCGGGCAAACATTCAATTGCCATTAGTGTTCATCCGCAGTGATGAACACTAATGGCAATTGAATGCCATTAATTCAATTGAATTGGTTCAATTGCCATTAGTGTTCATCTCCTGTTCTCCACCACCTTAACTCTACTCTCCAGCTCCTTGTCTCTTCCGTGAGGTCCTCCTGCCCTCCTACCCCTCTCTCTACCCCGCTGGGGGCTCTCACCTCTCATTTAGCTGTACATTGAGCTTCTGAGTTACTGTGATTTTTGTTAACTGTACCATGCTTTCTCACCCTGTATCGTGTTTCTGTCTGTCCCTGTACGGCGCTATGGATACCTAGTGGCGCCCTATAAATAAAAATTAATAATAATAAGTGATAGTTTCTGCTCAGCACTTGATTCCAGCTTTGGTACATTACGAATGGATTACATTAATTCTGTACCTAATTTTATTGCTATTAATGCAAGGTAAGTACTTTTGATGCTTGGTTTACATCTGTTTTTTGTGTTGATGGGAATATTACAATATGTGTTTTAAAATTTTCTTTAGAAATTTTATCATGGCATCTGACAAGAATGTGGAGCGCATAGGGGTTTACATTGAAGCCTACAGATTACAACCCTGCTTGTGGAAATACAAGTCAAAAGACAGAAGAGGCAGTTACTGCAGATTGGGTGAAAGAAAATCCAAAACATGAGGACTGTGTTCAAGAAGGAGCTAAATAAGTTGGAGGCCTCAAAAAGACCAGGGCAGGGACTGAATATGTGTATGTGCCCAGGATGTTCTACTTTTATGTTACTTGCACTTCATGGCTGACCAGGAAATAGCCAGACCTTCCACTGGCAACTTGCCCCAGATGGAGTTCAGTTCTTCACCTGTCCCTCCGGAAAGCAAAGACATACCGACAAGAGGCATGGTAAGTAAACAAATTATTTTTTTTATTTAAATATAAGTAAAAATCAGAACTTCATGTTCATAGTATGTCAATGTACATATATTTATAACATGCCATTCTGCCAGGACACAGCACCTGCACCATTAGAATATTGTAATGAGCAACAAACACAGGGAAGCTAGAGAGGTAATAACCAATACTCTGGCACTCTAATCGTGCTAGAGTGAGGTTTAAATACCCTGGGACGGAAGTGGTAGGGAGAGAGGGTTTCCGACGATCAGACACAGCTGATTGTCGGCTGGCGTCCCGTTGCTAGGGCAACGGGTTGCGGCGTACTGCGCATGCGCGCACCGCGAGCTCAGGTGGCCGGAAGAACGTCCCATTGCTCGGCAACGGGACGGGAGAGGCACGCAGAAGGCAACCGTCTCCAACATTTATGTGGGGTGCGGAGGCCGCGCCTGACATGGAGTTTAGTGAAAATGCTATGATGATATAATCACCCTAAAAGTTCACTAGAGATCACTGTATAATGTTTATACCAACATAGGCATAGATTGATGTTAGTTAGATTAGATGTTAAATATGTTATTTGAACGTTGAAACTAAAAAAAAATCTCAATAAAAATACTTTATTGAAACGTTTGTCATATGTTTGGAAAATTTCCCAAGTTGTCTAATTCGTTGACAATAACCTGCCATTCCTCACCCGTCAATAGGTGTTGTAATGTTAAATCAGTACATGCATCCGTTATCATACTTACTTTTTGCATTTGTATTTTCACGCAGCAACAACCTGGCAGGTAGGAGAAGAAAAGGAGATGGGAGCTGGAACAGACCGAGATCGTGACTCACAGGATAATGGAGCCAGCAAACAAGTTGATGAAGGAAAACAGGATGATGAGTGTGACCTGATGGGTGCGTTGGTAGCAAAATAAAGCCAAAATTCTGCCACTTGACAAAAGGATAGAGGCAGAACATTTGATTCATGAGGTGCTCTAGAGAGCACAGAGGGGGCAAATCACACAGTACACTGCCTTGACAGAGTCCCCCCCCCCAACAATGAACAAGAGTTGTACAGGCCTGCCTCACTGTTGCCGATGCTCCCTCACCACGGCCACATCAACTGATGGAAAGACTGTCCAGCACCCCTCCAATCTATAGAATGTGTGACATTTTTTTTTATTCTAGGTTTGAGCTATAGCTTTAGTTTCTGTTTTGTTATAGGGTTTTCTATATGTGTAAATATTGTAAATGTAAAAACCAGTCTCTGCTCTGTAGATATGGGTCCAGCACCCCTGCGGTCTTTAGAACACCAAGCAGCACTTCCACTGAATGCTGGCATACAGTGGAAGTGGTTCCTGCTTTGCAAATATGGACCACTATCAATATCAACCACTTCTTGGTCTAACAAGTGATTTTCTTCCTTCTCCTTTCCCTACGGTTAATTGTTTGCAGGGTTGTCACCATGGCGACAAGCAAACAGGCATGAGCTTTGCCTTTATTTGAGTTGCTCATTATATTACAATAATCCTTCCTTCCTCTGCTGCCTTCTTTCTGCTGAGTGTCTCCAATACTTGATGTTTACAGCATGGGAATGAAGGAGACATACATAATGAAGAATGTTTAGGCATCAATTGCTCGATGAAACTCAGGGAGTGTATCACTGACTGAACTGATTGAATGAACTGACCCTCACAGGAAGCCGCACAACACTGCCAAAACAAGTCAAAGGAGGAGCACCAAAATGCCAGGGACGCTGGCCAGGCACAAGCGGCGGGAGGGACTCCTTTACTTGTGGTTTACCTACTTAAAATAATGTAAGTGTGATTTTCACTATTTATGTCTCCTTTTCCATGCTGTAAACATCGAGTATTGGAGACACTCAGCAGAAAAAAGAGAAGGCGACAGAAACTAAATCTACACAGGATGCAACATCTTCCAATAGTATTTACTTCTGAACAGTAAGATTACTCTTGTTTGTCCTATTTCCAAAATGTGTATGTGCTATATATTAAGGAGTTCACTGTACTAACATTTACACACAGGTTGGTCTGCAATACACATATTTTGTTCTTTTTAACATATAGAAAGTTAGGAAATCAGTGAGAGATTAATACCTGTGGACGAACAAGGGGTACATTGGGAGACTAAGGCAGAGCCATATCCTTACCATCACATATTGTGTACTGTAATCACTATTTAAATTGGCTTGCATATTGCGGCAGATATCTGTACAGTGTATGCGGATACACAATCGTTTGAGCAGATGCTTATGACAGACCAAAATCACAGATCTGACGGTATATTATGTAGGTTTGTACACACAGATTGACATGCTTATTGGGACTTTCAGTCGTTGGTAAAGTCATTACAGATATCACATTGGAAGGAATTTTCTGTAGTGTGAACCCAGCCTAAGGTTGTCTATGAGATATATGTCTGATATTTCTGGGCCTGACACTAGAGCAACCCCATCCAATTTCACGACCAGTTGTAAATGTGAGGATGCTTAATGATTTAGAAATTGAGGATGCTACTTTTGAAGTTTCTCCAATGCTAGCGTTTGAGAGGTATGATGATAATAATGAGGGCCAATAAACACAATTGCATGCAATTCATGTCTGAACGCAAATAGCACTAGAGCGGTACGGTGGTGGGGAGAGACGGATGAATGTAAGTAACGTACAGTAATGGTGTGCCAATGCAGATGAGGCTGATTCAAGTTTTGGATTTCTGTTAAGCACGTGTTTTTTAACCGTGTCATTTGCACCAGGTACAGGGTAGGTGTAAGTGCCTACTGATATAGGAGGCTGTCACAGCACAGTCTTTGTATTAAAGACTACACGTATGCATGCCACTAGATAGCAAAGAAAATGTGTACGCATGGAATATTGAATATATAAATGCATTCTATGTACAGTGCATATTAAGAAAATCCTGATTTATGCGTTTAATGTAAAAAAAAAAGCATTAAACATAAAACATTTTTATTAATGATTATAGTATTTTTAGTTGGTAATTTCTTTTAATTTTCTGCTTTCAGTCAACAGTGCTGACAGTTTTTACAATACTTGTTTAATTACTGTCTTTTTTTTCCTCAATACATCATAGGAATTTTTTCCCCTGTCCTTCTGCATCATAGCAATTCCCCTATGACAGTATAATGATGTCACCTAATTTCTATTTTGGAAGCAATTTATGGGTTGTTAGTATAAATGGGTCTTACATTTCTTATCCTTGAAAAAGATCCCAAGCATAGGAGATATATATATAATTTGTCTTCGCACACATGTATACATTAGGTCAAGGTAACATTTTGAAATTCTAACCACATCACACATAAAACAAAATAATCATATGCCATGCCAGTAAATACATATGGATAAAGTGCAATAAATGTTCATTGGCATTTATACTGCAATTAAAATGTTTTCTTAAACATATTAGAACTGAAATACTGCGATATTAATACTGACATATGCCAAAATTGCTCATCTGCCAAAATGCTCACCAAATATATCTCTAATGGTTATTTTAAAAAGAAAAGAGTTTGAGGCTTTCATAACAAATAGTATGTTTACCTTAACCCTTTCTTTATGTTGTGGTATTAACAAATACTAAGTAGTACATATGTAAGCCTACCTAATATATAATTGTATTTTCTCTGAAACATATTCAGCATAATAGCTAATATGGTACTTATAACATATATTTATATTATTATTCAAAAACCCTTTCTGTCTTGTATCTGTAATGATGCACCATGGTCAGAATGATGTGAGTTCTTGCATAAAAGATGCATACAATTTTGTTCCTTCAATGTAATTGAACCTATAAAGAAATAGAAGCAAAATATATATTTTAATTTATGGCACATAGACAGGTGAAAGCTTCAAAACAGCCAGTTAACAACAGTCATAGGCAACTTACCACTTTTCAAGCCTCACATTTGGATTTCCTATTGGTTTAAAAAGACTCTATTGCAATTTCCCCTCTATGATTGTATGCACTACATCATTATAGCATCGATATACTATGTTCATGATTGACAGGCCAATGAGCAAGAAGACATCGCCACCTAATCTTTGATTATTCTGCCACACAAGCTGAATTTTGTAATCAGAATAAGAAACAAACAAAAAAATATCTACTAACAAAGTGCAAATGTGCAGTAACCTATAGCAACCATGCAGCAATTGGCTGTGAAAGATCTAGTGCAATTTACACAAATGTCAGATTGGTTGCATATTTGCATTTTGTTTATAATTGTATATCCCTTGTGAAATCATGCAAAAAGAATGTTTTGGTAGGTATTCTAAATGAAAACACAAAGTAGTGCCGATATATAGTTTTACCTTTTTTCTTTTATTCAATAATGTTTTTTCCTGTGCTATGTATTTTGATTAGATAACTTTTTCTGAGTGTACCATCATTTATAAGACACAGCATTTGTTTTGGGTTAATCAACTATGGTTCACATCTTGAATTGTTCCTGTTATATTGTAAACTTTACTATTTAGTTACTACTTATTTTGCTAGTGTTTTTCAGTATTTCTTTCAGTATATACTAAGTTTCTTTATTTAATTTATTGAGAGGTAAAATTTCAATGAGAAGCCTTGTTTGATTTAAATATTTTTGTGTGCTGTGTATATGTACAACAATTACGCTAAATACATAGCATTATTTAACATGCACAATGATATGTTGTTGAGTCTGAGTGTAGATCTAGATGTTATGAAATATTAGGGCTGTATTGTTTGGCCCTTTCGGAAAACTTATAGCTAAAGGTCCTGTTCCAACTTCCCATATCTGGTTTCACCGCGTTATTTAGAGAAGACAACAAAAAAAAGAGCATGATATGTTTACTGATTATGAGGATGTTTGTTATGTTGTACACAGATTAAAGGAGAAATCCATTAAAAAAGCATTAACCGATAAACCTCCTTATCCTCAGCAAGTATAACCATAGGGGTATTAAATGTCTGTCAGTGCAGCTAATTGGATGACTGTGTTGGTTTGTGTAATCAGCTGTGTTTCAACTATGTTAGCCACTCAATGCCTTCCATTTACTTTCAAACTTCTACCCAGCTGTAAACCTGTAAAAATTGTGACTAATGTTAAAGCGATGGTGAGCATCTCTGAAACCATGGGCGGTTTAGTTTCATGAGAAAAAAACAACTATTTAAAGTGGCATTCTGCTTTAGTGTTAAGTTTTGTTGTTAATATATTCTCTTATTTGTCAGTAAATTTAGTAATGTTTGCCTGGGTTTTCTTGGGGGGATTCTGATTTTTCACACAATCAACTTGCATAGTAGTAAGTTAATGTTACTGTGATAGAGAATTTAGACAGTAAGCTCCACTGGGGCAGGGATTTTTAACCCTTTATTTGGCAAGCATTGAAAATGTCAAGGAAAATGTTTTTATTTGCAGCACTGTATTCATACACCATCAATATTGGAACTTCTGAAACAACTGACTACTGTAAACACACATTCAGATGTTGCTTGAGAGCACCTCTGCCAAGGAAAGGATACCATTTTTAAACTTTATTACATAAAAGTAATGCGAAATTCATGTTGCTTGAAACTACTTAAGTGTGCAAAGTTGAGATAAGAGCCATGTTAAGTTACAATGTGTATTAATACTTTTGTTCTATGTTCCTATGTTCTCTACTTTTGGAGGAAGAGCGGCAGAATAGAGATGACAGGCAGGCTGCAAGAGGAGAGAGTAGAGTACAAAATAGACTATTTACAAAGCTAAATATTCTCCTGGTCATGTGGTACTCTTGTGGGGGAATACAGCTCTAGTAACTATAATATACTTACCTTAGTAAACGTGTAAGAGTTTAGGGAAAACACGTTCAATGTTTGGTTGGTGAGTGTGCAGATATTGTTACAGTGTGTTGGAAAACATAACTACAGCTGATATGGCTTTTTTAGAGAGAAGTTAATGTGTATTTCAGTTTACCCATTGTGGTGAGTGTTATTCATTGTATGCCTCAGCTTATCTGATTGGTTCTAACACAGTTTTGTTTGCGTTCAGCAAGGTTATATTTAATAATATAGTAATATATATTCAAGCACCTTGCATTACAAAATAACCATCTTAAAATATTTAGTATGAGAATACATTTTGTAGTAGAAATGCAAAATGTTTCTTCCAAAAAATGTTACTTTGTAAACATGGTGTTTTCAGGAATTTCTCCTTTATTGACCAAATAGTTGTATTTACTGTGAAAATCAGTTTTTCTCTAAATAAAGCTATATTTCTTATATGACTTGGGTGAATAAATAAACTGCTTAAGTATACCATACAACACTTTAAAATTTGGCGTTCTATTCACGTATTTAAGAGAAGGAAAAATTACAGCTTACTTGCTTATCTTCTCATTCTGCCCATGGGGAGCATCATCTGGTCCACCAATACCAAGTAACATGACACTTTTTCCTAGAACTTCCTCAAAATTTTTAGCTATTGGAATTGTTCCTCCAGCACGAATCATGTCTGCATCAATATTGAACACTAGAGGGCAGACAGAGACAGGAGAATAGGAATGTGGAAGCTTTTCACAAACACATTTACTGTAAATGAGCATGCCCAAAATATAGTCCCAGGTCTTTTCCTTAAGACAGTGTTCAACCACAAAAAAATGTTTCTTGAATGAACCTATTTTTGTCCCAGGGTCTTAACAGGCAGACTTTGTGTGGATATTATTTTTATGTTTGCTCTCAAACCACATTATTATAGTTAATTATTACATATTATGAACCATTTCTAGTAAACTTGCAGCTGTTACATCTAGTCCTATAGTGTCTTTCCCCACATACACAGATATAGTTAACATTGCAATGAACAATAACTTCCCATATAGCTGATCAACATATTTATTTAATGACTCCTAATTACCGGAGACGGTGATGTCACCAGCCTCTGGCAGGTCCGATATCGCGTCCCGTTGCCTTGCAACGGGGCGCACATGCGCTGTTTTGTCGGCTGGGTAGCCAGAAGCATGGTGTCTGGTTGCTATGCACCCAGGCACAGGAGGAACAGAGGCAGGTGGGCGTCCCAGGGTAGACACAGAGGGACGGCGCTTGACAATCATCTAGTTTAAAGTGTAGGAAATGGCAAAGAGCTTGTGTTAGCGGTAAGGTCCCAAACATGGTGATCCCACAGGCCCTTGCAATGTCCTGAAGAGGATTTTTATGTGTGTAAAAATGCCACTTTCCCTAGGCATTTGTCTTTGAAAAATATTTTTATATCCTTGCAAAGCCAAAGGTATTATGAACCCTGCATATCATGATTTTATTATTCCTGTTTCCACGCACATGTAAAAAATGTACGGCAGTATTTTGAGTTGCATGTGTCTTAAAAGGTTTACCTAATAAAGATGCAGCTTTCATCATCATCAACATTGAAAATTGCACTAGGCCTATAGGACAGGTAATGATATGTATCCTAAAAAGCATATTTTAAAGATTCTTGTAGGACAGAATCGGACGCATTTGTGATGGTCATGATCGTCTTGCATCCTCACTTCCTTATTGTAATGAACTTCTGCGCAAATGCTCCTGAGATACCTCTCCTTGTGCAAAGGACTGCAAATCTAAGATACGCTCAACTCAAAATATGACTATTAGTTGTGCTCATGGGCAGTGCCACCATTTTTACATGGCACATATGGACTTAGGTTCACCTCTAGTCACTTCACATGGGTCCATTGTTAGAAATCTGCATTAATGCTCCCTGCAGTTTTTCTGCAGGCAGCTTATTAGTGGACAGCCCAACTTGTATATCAATAGTGCCTGTAAACTACACCCACTTTATCACTGATGCCCATTTATGTCCACATTCCATGATTCCTTATATTACCTCTTTTCACTGCTTTCCTTGCAGCCAGATATTGGGGCTCATTCATATTTGCTAGCCATGGCTGTGCTCCGATAACCATGTTTACTTTCATTTTATTAGGGCTCTTACGTTCTGAAAATTTGTTTTCCAGGTAGTCAGATACCTATTGAAAAAGTAGGCAAAATAATAGAGATAATCCTTTGCTTTGAACTATGTAGTATGCAGTACATCACATCAGGTTTAAGCAACCTATGGTTCTCTGGCTGTTTAGGAAAAGTAGTTACTGGCAGACTGGCTTGGTATACTTGTATTTGTACTTAAACAAATGCTAGAAAGCCACAGATTGCCTATCTTTGTAATATATCAAGGCTTTTTCTATTAAAAGGGTTAGTAGTGGGGCTTATAACCAAAGCAGATCACTGTTGGCACCTTTTTCCAATATCTGCCTTTTGAAGGCAAAGAAGCAGTAACTAGTTGAAAGAGTTATCAGGTAAAGACAGTGTTGTTCTAGAAATCCAGTCAGAAACAGAGGACTTTAACATTGGTGGAATCAAGACTTTGGCTTACTTATTCTGATAAAAATATCCATTTTATAGGTCTATTTTTCAGTAAACAAATTTATACCCATCCATATGATTTGGTTGTTTAAAATGTTATTATTTGCTCTATACATTTTTCAAGCGGTTTATTACTTTCTATGAATGTAGATGGATACATTTGCCTACAATTATGGCTATATAACTGCCCACTGAAATAGCTCAGTTACAACATCCATAAAAGAGTATAGTTTACTTTGCTATAACTCATTGCCCTATGTAACATTTTTTTCTAGTGTACCTGCTTCTCCACAACGGATGGATTCATATTCGGAACTTGACGAATTGAGAATTTTCCAATAACTTTTGCAGGGATAACAGTTTTTGTTCCAGATCCAGAAAATCCTCCTTCAATGCCATGGATTGATAATGAAGGAAACCGCCATCTGTGCATAAGCAACTCTTCCTGAATGGAAATAAAAAATACATATGATACAGATTTATAATTCAAATATTTGTATTGTGACTGTAAAATTTATAGCTGCAATGCATGATTGGCTGTGTGATTTTTATTAGCTATGGTTGTGTCTGCAGTTTAAGCATTTATAAACAAACAAATGGATATTTCAGATGAAAAAAGCACTGTTACAGTTTATATTCAAAGATTTTAGACCAAGTGCAGAATAAGTAGAAAGTATTTAAAAGATTTGTTGCTGAAGTTCTGCACAAAAGTGACCGTAACCCACAGAATGCAGTAATTTGTCTAGAGCTATGGATGACATTACTTTTGTGCATCGTTACCATAAATGGCCCCGACAGTATGTACTTGTATTTATTTATAAATGAGTCCATCTGTTCACACTGTATTGTCATATTAACCTCCTAATTACCACCCCTCTACACAGTTCACACAAAACTTACATTTATTTTCCTTCTATATTTTTTCCCCCAAAGTGACATAGATGTGTGATTGAATGATATAGCTCTGCTACGCACTTTCCGATTGCAATCTGGCACGACAAATTTGCTATATGTGACACTTCATGGATCACACTGCTATATTCTTTTAGATTGTAAGCTTGCGAGCAAAACCATATAACCATTTTGTCTATTTTTTAATGCCCAGTCTTGTTTTATTACAGTGGTAAGAGCAGAGTGCCATGTGCAGTGGGCATGAGATTAAGCTAGGCATTCCCTCTTGCCAATCACTGTTAAATAGCTTTTGGTAAAATGTATTGTCATATGTGTGCCTTATGTTACAAATAAACTACAGTATTAAATGTTGCCAGGTGGCAACAGATATAAAGCTAGTCCTATTTCTGGTACAGCATGCTTGGTGAATTAGTGTAATGGCGGTATCTGCATTTAGATATCTTTTAAAGAGCCTACCACAGAACAGTTAGGATTAAAGGGAGGTGGAGTCATCTCCTCTGTGAGTCTGTATTGGTGAGTGTCAGAAATCACTATGGAATATATCCCAGTGTTAAGGAAATTGTTTTGAAACAGCTATTTGGGAAATCATAGATTATTGTATATTGCGAGTAAATCCTCTGCTCTCAGGTTACACTCACCCAATGCTCTAGAATAATATGCAATATCCCTGTATTGAAGTTCTAATTGTTTACAGGATAAGAGGTTTGCCCTCTTTGAACTATAGGGGACAAATTAACTGGACATGCTCATACAGTAGTGGCTCCCAAACTTTCTCAGTTTGAGGCACCCTTAGGGTCTCCATAATTTTTTCAAAGCACCCCTAACCCAAACTAATTACAGAGCACTCCCGTTGTATAAGTAGTTGGGACAAAATAATGTGATAAGTATTTAGGTCAGGACAGAAATACTTATTAAGTTGTTTGCATTAAATAATATACATAAATCCAAGGGAAAAGAATATTTATTTATTTTTTTCAATTATATTTCTGTCAGAGAACAATTTGCAGCACTCATTAACAGGAATAGGATCAAACAACAATATTGTCAAAAAACATCACACTGCCCCTTCATTCTGCGCCACTCCATTATCACACTGCGCCTCTTTACCATCACACTGCCCCTTCATCACACTGTGCCCCTTCACCATTATACTGTAATCCTTCACCATCACACTGTGTCCTCCATCATGTCACCATGCCCCCCTTCACCATGTCACACTGTGTTCCCCAATTGCTGTTTCCTCTCCTTTCTTTTTCTTACCTTTTACCTGGTCTTCTTTCTTCAGGCTCTTCTCTGCGCTGCTCCTCACTGAAAATGTTGGGCATGATGAGGTCACGCCCGACTATGACAAGGGAACAGGTAAGGAGAATTCTGTGTCCTGGGAGCTGCTAAATTGGTAAGTATTTCTTTTTTTTTGCCCGGTAGACAAGTAGCCCTGGTCGTAGCTCCCCAGGGAGCCGTGGTGCACACTTTGGGAACCACTGTCATAGAGCCTTTGCGCATTAGCCCAGTCAAATCTAATCCAGATTTGATTTTGAAGCACAGCTCCTCTGCCAGATTGGCTGCTCTGCTCAAACATCCATCAGGATTGATGCAGGTTTTCAAGTGCTTATTTGAATTTATGGCAGGGATGGAGATTAGTTTTGGGTCTATAAAAAGAGCACATGCTACTGTATGTTTCTCTCTCTTGCCTGAACAGTTCAGATCATGCCTGCTGCTCGGCTCATTGTAGTCTCCATGGACTTGGCTACTTTGTGTACCTGCAAAAAGCAGGAGAACATAGGGCAGTGGTCTGAACATCGCTTCATGGGAACTAGTGAATAATAGCCCATTTAGAGAAGGAGTGTCAGAATCACTAGGTGGAATTGATGATACCTGCAGTTGGCGCTACTGAGTACTGAGGCGCGGAGTCTAACACGCCCCTGGTTTTCACCAGGAACCCCAGCAAGGAGGTATGGACTTCGCTGCAAGGGACGTGCAGGTCGCGGCCCTCAGTATCAGTCAGCTGGCGAGGTAACAATTGAGACAGCGGTGATAGCCCACCAGGATGCAGGATGGAAGAGTAGTCAGCAAGCCGGATCAAAACAAGAGGAACGGATATAGCCAAATCAGAAGCAGGAGAATGGTCAGGAAGCCGGGTCAATACCAAATATCACTCTAAGCCAGAATCAGGAACCAAAGGAGAAGTCAGGAACAAGCCGGGATCAGAATCCAAATAACAGCAACACAGGAACAAATGCTGGAGAAAGGCTGAAGACCAAATACTCTGGCACTAGACATGTGTCAGAGGCTGCCTTATATACCCTAAGGTGCCTCCTGATAGGGTTAGGGAGATTTTGGCTGTAAGACATGCTGGCTGCAGACAGGTGAGCAGAGATAGTGTCCCGCTGCTAGGCAACAGGACGTGGTTGCTTGGAAGGTGCAAGCGTCCATCTCCTGCACCAAGTGTCAGTGCGGAGACGGCGCCTGACAAGGAGTAGACTCCTTGTTCGGTTAACCCCCTTGTTTTTGTTACCTGTTTTTTTTGTTATTTATGTGTATATACATTTATCAGATGCAGGTGCTTTCGGCGGTAGACAGAGGTCAGCATGGGCACTCTGACTGGTCTACAGCTACACAGCCCCATACGCAGCAAGCCGCAATACATTGTGTATTCTGACACCTTTCTATCATAGTCAGTATTAACTTTTTCAGTAATTTGTGCTATAGTAGCTTGTGTGAGGATTGGACTAGACGCGATACTCTTCGAACTCCAAGCGTATCGATGAGCCTTGGGCGCCCATGACCCTGTCAACAGTTCACTGGTTGTCCTTCCTTGGGCCACTTTTGGTAGGTACTAGCCACTGCATACCCAGAACACCACACAAGACCTGCCATTTTGGAGATGTTCTGACCCAGAGGTCTAGCCATCACAATTTGGCCCTTGTCAAAGTTGATCAGATCCTTATGATTGCCCATTTGTCCTGCTCCCAACACATCAAAATCAAGAACTGACTGTTCACTTTCTGCCTAATATATCCCACCCCTTGACAGATGTCATTGTAACAAGATAATCAATGTTATTGACTTCACTTGTTCAACTTCTATTTTTCAATACTTGTCAATGTTTAAAGAGCCATTCAAAGACATATATAAAGGGTGTTTGCATGTGAGGGCTTTTTCTGGGCATTGTCAACATTCAGCAACTGCATGTAGAACACTGCAGTGGCTGCAAAAGAAATTGCATCTGCTATGCCACCAACTAAAGCAAACTAGATAAATTATACAAAAAAAATTAATATAAGGTGCAAGAAATAATGAAACGCTACGCACACAAAATTTGGAACGTTAAACAGCATACATCATGGAGAGTGAAGATGCAGTAACAATCAGTTGTCATTAGATGGACAGGGGCATCAGTAGATATTTAAACACGTAGACACCCAATTGTAAAGCGCTATATAATTTGCTGTCACTATATAAATAAATAATGGTAGACAAAGGTGGCCAGCACTCATACCATAAACTTCAAAGACTAGTAATATGCACTTCTCAATGGGCAGAGCATTCAAAGTTGGAGCTTTCAAATAACTTGCCGCTATATAAAGCAATGTTGATGCTGAGAGACAAAGGTGGCCTGCAGCCATACTACAAAGCTTCAAAGACTATGGACGCAATACATGTTGAATGTTACAGGGCATCCATCATAGACAGTGAAGCTACAGTAACAGGCAGAGGTCACTATGGATAGTGGTATGAATGAATAGAGTTGGACAGCTATAAAAGTAAATGGATGAACTCATACTGAAAACTTCAAACACTAGAACTATACACTTCTCAAAGGGCAGAGCATTCATCGTTAGCCAAAAGCAGAACTACAAGTAAGGTAGATCTGTGTAGTAATGGTGTCCTTCTGAATCAAATAACGGGACTTGTATATATTAATTGAGAGGTGCTGAAGAATCAGTCCCCTGGGGGAGGCTTTGTCCAACCCCAGGGTAAAGGGGACTGCCCGAGACTAGCGGCGGAGGTGGTTCCTAAGACCCATGTATATAAATATGGAATGTATATAAATACTATTTATATGTTGAATTAGTGAAGTGTAAGAAATATGTAAAATAGACAGTTCTGATAGGCCAATATTTGCCATTCCCACACAAGTATATATAATACTCAACTTCATGCACATTTGGTTGTCCAAAACATGTCTTGTCAATGCAACTGAAGTCCACATTCTGAAAAATTAGGAGGACAGATTTTGGCCCTGGAAAAGAATATATGTATAGATGGAGATATGATGTCTGACGAGTTACGCTAAGTGATGAAGTTAGATTACTGTAATTTATGTTTCTTGCATACACATGTTCTGTGCTGCTAGTGGCACACATAGGTTGTCGTAAGTGTCATTTGCATTTGGACATGCGTTGCATGAAATTGTATTCATTGGTTAAATATTTTTGGACTTGAATGGGAGAAAGCAAATGCAATGATGGCAAAATTACAAAATCCTTTGGCCAAAATTGGTGGCAATTGGGACAGTTGTGAAAGAATCATTTGGAAATGACTGGAAAATAATGTTACTGTTAGTAATATAGGAGCAAAAACCGCTGTAAATTACATTATTTTACCTATTTTTCACAATTTTGTATTAAATCCAGATCATAAACCTTTTGTGTGTTTTTGGCAAAAGCAGTTACAAAACCAAAACACAAATATATTTTAGAACCAAAACCACATCCAAAACTAAAACAAGGGGGTCAGGGCTGTGACGATTGTATACTATTGTTATTTTCCCTTAATATTCAGGTATGACAATGTATATTTTATGTATCTCAATGTGTGCTTTGCTAAATTACATGAGTCTGAAACTATGCAAGGGTCAATAAACTTTTGAAACTAACCAGGCCCAGGGAGATAAGCATCTCGGAGGAGTTTGAAGCCTCAGAGTTGTAAACCATCTAGCCACTCAACTGATAGGTGAGAACTCAGCCCCTGTAAACATGCCAGATCTCAGGACATCCATAACTCTCTTCAGAATGTTCGGTGTCATTTTAGGAATCAATCTGACCTAATTGAAAATGTAATACCTAAGGTGGGGTTGAAGCCTGTAAGAAGGGTTTAAAATCTTCTGCTTTAGACATTACATTGTGCATTTTCATGAGAGGGTCTATCAAGACTGAAATGTCTCATATTAATCATTTGTGTTCCCTCACACACACCAAGTCTTAACCAGTACTAGTAAGTGGTGACTCTGGTTTTATTTCCTATTTTATGTCTCAAACTTATTTGTGCAACTTATTGTATGTCTTGTTATTAACAAAAAAGTTAACTAAGCCTTGGAAACATTTTTCAGATTAAATAAATTTAATCTAGTGTGTTCTCCGTGATTCTTTGTGAATTTACTAAGCCGAGGGAGGCTCATGCTACATATGTATGTTTTTAAGTGTGAAACATTACTAAGTGTGCAACGTACACACTAATAGGCAAACTTCACTCTTTCTACCTTATACTATAACTATAATGGCACTAATTTGTACTCTCCAGGTTCACATTATGCTGATTGACAATCAACCTTGGACTATATTTGTTCATTTTTGTCATCTGTTCATTATATGAACAATGTTATAGTCTCTATGATTACTTTTTATTGTCATGTAAAGGAGGGGCTTGGATAGTTTAAGGTTTCTGCTGGGCACCATAAAACCTATAATTAGATCTGCTTTGTAGTATAGATTTTGCTTTACCTTTGTGTTGTGAAGAAAGGTCTGTACTCCAGTATCAGCCTGCAGTTCGTCTAGGTTGAATTCCAGCCCTTTGTATAATTCTTTTTCTTGTTCGTTCAGGGGTAATACATCCTCATAAATACCTGGAATTAGGATTTTACCTTTGACATCCACAAGTAGATCTAAAGAAAAACAAACATAGATTCAATTAAAATATGATAAATCCCTAAACTATTGCACACATTACCTACACAAAATAAACATAAATTAATAAATATGAAAATATTTCAAAGTCCAAATTAGTAGCTCCTTTCTTCCAATACTCCATAACCCGCCGTGGAGAAAATCTAAAATCTGAAATAATGAAGAAAAAGGGCACTCATGGTGTAGTACTTATTAGACCATTAGTCAAAATTTAGAAACAAAAGCAGTGTGCATTTTTATTTTTTTTTAAAAAAAGTATAGCTTATCTCTATATAATCACTTTGAAAAATTCTTGCACTTTTATATGGCAACTTCAGTCTATGAGCAGGGAAGAGAGGAATCCCTCTTGTGTACACTGTTTCTGACAAAGCAGACAGTAACACTGATTCATGTCTGAATGCAACACGCAAGTTGCTTTAAAAGAGCATTGGACTTGAATGTAGTTCCGACTGTATTGAAATCGAAGCATATCTCAAGATGCATTTTAATTTGAGTCTGAGTGTAAGTACGCGTTGCCTGAATGGTAATTGCCTTATGTACACAGACAGAGCAGACTGCAGTAAATGCAATAAATGCATATGTGCAATATAAGGTCACATCAGAAATATTCTATTGTAAATAAATGAACAACTATTATTAGTATAATCTGTTGGAGTTTGTATGTTCTTCCCGTGTTTGTGTGGGTTTCCTCCGGGTGCTCCGGTTTCCTCCCACACTCCAAAAAAACAAACTAGTAGGCTAATTGGCTGCTATCAAAATTGACCCTAGTCTCTACCTGTCTGTCTCTGTGTGTATGTTAGGGAATTTAGACTGTAAGCTCCAATGGGGCAGGGACTGATGTGAGTGAGTTCTCTGTACAGCGCTGCGGATGCAGTGGCGCTATATAAATAAATGATGATGATGATCTAAATATAGGTTTTCATTTAAAAAAAATACATAAATCAAGATGATTATTAATGTGTACAGTACATACGATGTGTTACTATAGTTTATGTTACTTGCATACACACGTTCTGTGCTGCTAGTGGCACACATAGGCTGTCGTAAGTGTCATTTGCATTTGGACATGAATTGCATGCAATTGTATTCATTGGTAAGGTCCGTTTCGGTGCATTCACAAAGCTATTACACGTAAGATATACTATGCAAATGGACATATCAGCATTTATCAGGCCCAGTGTGTGCATAGATATTAAGACGAGGTAAAGGGGAGAGGACCTGGAGTGGGACTACAAAATTTGGGGCTTGGGCTAATTGGGATGACATTACTTCTGTGTAACATTCATGATTTTGTAGTCTGTTACACGCATGCTGAATTGTGGTGTTGGATAGGGGTCCAAGAAAGGAAGGTAAGTTAAATAATATATTTTTATTTCAGTTAGGTTGACAAAAACCTTATCTGCAGACGACATTGGACATTATAGTGTTGGTGACATGGGAGACCTGATATGGACTAAGTTACAATGGATTATTGTAATTTTTCATTTATTTCTGTTTGGTAGCTACCAGAAGGTGAAGAACTGAACCAATCAATTTCTACCTTCTTGTTGGACCATTGGGCTGTCATTGATAGCTCAAATCCAACTACGGTGTGTTTTAGGAGAGTACCACCACTACCAGCCTTTGGTAATTTACATCATCATCTGAGGTATATGTACATCAAGCAAGGTTGGTGTTTGGGGGGAAGTGAAAGGGGTTGCTTGCTCTCAATTTATTTATTTTGTTTCATATTTTTTCAGTGTCACTAGGTAAATAAACTTGTAAACAGCAATAAGCGCTGGAACTGTTCAGAAACACCAGTTAGTTAACAACAAGCACTGGCAATGAGTTCAAAGTGATATCTATGTTCCCTCAGAATCACAAATAGTTCAAGTAAGCTGATTGTGTAGCTGCTATCTGTTGCCAGCCAATTAGGACACAATGGACAGAAAAGGGAAGTCACTATAACCCGATGAACTGGGCTGCAGGCAGGTGTGGATTGTCCTCTCCAGGCATAGGACATGCGCCAGTGTGTCAGGGCAAGGTGGACCAGTACTGAACTCCGGGAACTTCACACTCAAATCAGTTTTTCCTGGGTCTAAAGGATTATAAAGCATGCTCAGCTTTTTAATAGTTGAATATTTCTGCCACAGAGGTGTGTAATTCTGCAGACCAATAGAAAGCTTCAAAGTCTCTGCTTACAGCTTCCTATTGGTCTTCAGCATCATACCACTAGTCTACGCACACAACACTGGCAAAATCCCCCAGCCAGAATTGTCCTACCAATCCACTTTTGGCTGCAAGCGTTTATGTTCTGTTGTATCAAATGATTGAAGCTCTCCAGGGTTCAGTGCTTCCCACTGACACAAGTAGTACGTACTATAAAGAAACTATCTATCCTAAACTAGGGTTCATTTTTTTGTTTGCGTGTGAATGTTGGCTAACATGCAGATATATGCATTTTTTATTTATATACATAATGAATCTGTAATATGCATGAAAAACAGATGGCCATAGGCAGAAAAGTATGTAAAATATAATGGTCATGTCACATTTGAGGAATTTACCTAGAAATGTGTTGGGAATATTGATCAAGATGGCAACAGCTTCCAATACATGAAGTTTGTTCTTACAGATGAAGGTATCAAATACTGTTTTTGATTCTTCCCCAAGCACATGAGAATGGACTACGTGTATGTAAAGTGTGTATATATGAAAATATGTCAAAGTGTAAACATTGGTATTAAATTAAAACTAGATATTACCAAGTAAATATATTAGGTCACTCATAGCTTCATAAACTGTTCCTCCGAAGCCTCCTGAGTGCAGGTCCCTCCTTGCACCCTTAACCTATATGAGGGCAAAAACAAATATACAATTTACATTCAGTTAGTGTAGACGTAATATAAATATGTACTAGTACCAAAGATAAGATATTGTTTGAAGTTATTCACATAATATGATCAACCACTGATCCTCAATGAGTTTTGCAACTTTTTTAATACATGAATATCAGGATTTTGGTCTGATTTTATGACTCTATTTACTTTATCAACATTTTAAAGGAACAGGTAAACTTAAACAGTACATAGGAATATGATATAGGTCCCTTTAATAAGGATTACATTGGGAGGGTTTACCAGCAATATATTTAGTATCTAATTTGTATCCTGGCCATGGGGAATAAAGGGAATTTTCCCCTAGACAGATCTTCATCATGTGACTCAGGGCTACACCAACTGTGAGGATACCACTCTTAGCTGGGATGGCAGTTACCCTCTGTGGGATTCAACTCACTCAGGTAGACCAGAATATATCCAAAATTAGGCTTTATTACGACAGCACAAGACGCTCACAAGATACAGGGTAAATGGTAGCATGTATCCTTCAGCAGCCTCTTGCAGTCAGCACGAAGTAATAATCTCAGTCTCTTTCAGAGTTTTATCCTCCTGCAAAATTACTACTACCGATTAGTTAGACAGTTATGGTGTTGCCCAGCCTGGGTTACTGGCTCAAACAGACCCTGTCCTGATAGGGTTTCCTCCAGCTGCACCACGATGCATGGCCCAGAGTCCTTTTTCCTGATGTCTTGTACACCAGGATTCTCCAAGCTATAATAGCTCTCTTGGGAATTCTGCTCTCCCTATATTCTTCACTGTATACACAGGGAGTAGGGTCAAATGTCTCAATCCTCCCCCTTACAGCAGGGGTCTCTCAGTGGACACTTTAGCTGCTGAAAATACTGTCTCTGTTGCGTTGATTATACAATAGAATGGCTTGACTCAATTAGCTATTTGGCTGAATTCACTAAACCCTAGGTTCCCAAACTGTGCGCCGCGGCTCCCGGGGGTGCAGCGGCGCTGTCACAGGGGTGCCGTGGACAGGAAGAAGAAGAGGAAGGGAAAAAACCCCCCAAAAAAACTACTTACCAATCCAGCGGCGCCCTGGACCCAGCATCCTCCTCCTTCCTCGCTTCTCACTGAATTACATCACTATGTAAGCCTTATTTCTTACCCGATCTCGAGCCGCACATACACGACACACAGCTGTATAGGTGAACCAGGCAGCGCCAATCGCCCGCCGAACACACAGCGCCAGCCGATCACCAGCGTTCACCGGACATCGCACACAGTGCCTCCTACCATCACACCACGAGACGGACTTCTGCATGCACGATCACCGGAACGCAGACCACCGCAGATCTTCATTGGTCACCACGGGACAAGATTCTGCAGACTGTACCTAAGAGCCAGCTATCGAGCACATATATATCTACCACAAGGTAATTGCGCATACTATATACACATGTTATCCCGAGATAGCTGAGCCACCAGCAGCTTCACCAATAGTCCGGACTATCAGATACCCTTTGCTATTTTGCCATATTGCTTCTAACCCAATTCGCAGTGACAGTCACACTGTATATTGGCACTTAACATGCTATCGACCTCTGCATTGACTGTTCAGACTGATCCGCAGTCATTTCACTTTTACATTGATTGTCTTTGCATATTATTCCTTCCGGTTGTGTTTTTGTCTTATTGTTCTATTGTATATTGGTTTGGTCTGTTGTGTGAATCAGTTTCCCATTGCCCCTCCATATCCTCTTACACCACCACATATCAACATTCTCTATCAGACCCAGACCCCTACTAATATCATATTATTTATCGCCATTTCTGGTGGCATTACCATCGACTTACTTTCATTCTCGTTTTTGTTTCTGTTTTTGTCTTGGTCATGTTCCGGTATCCCATTGTACTGTTCACCTGAGTCCCTGTTCCAGCTTGTGCATCTGCACTTGTTACACTCACATCCATTTCCCTTGCCCCACTAATTTCCATACAGTATTGAGCGCAGTTGGACCATATATTTCTTCAGGGCGTGACATCACACCCGGCATTCAGTGAGAAGCGAGGACGGAGGAGGATGCTAGGTCCTGGGCGCCGCCGGATTGGTAAATAGTTTTTTTGGGGGTTTTTTTCTTTTTCCTGTCCACGGCGGGATACAGAGGGGGCACAGCGAGGGGCAGAGGGCAGAGGCTGAGAGGGCAGAGCACAGAGGGCTGAGGGGGCAGAGGTCAGAGGCTCAGAGGGCTGAGGGCACAGTGAGAGGCAGAGCGCTGAGGGGGCAGAGGCTGAGAGGGCAGAGCGCAGAGACTGAGGGGGCAGAGCATGGAGGCTGAGGGGGCAGAGCGCGGAGGCTGAGGGGGCAGAGCGCATATGCTGAGGGGACACTGTGTGGATGCAAGGGGCACAGAGTGTGTGGATGCAAGGGGCACAGATTGTGTGGATGCAGAGGGGCACAAAGTGTGTGGATGCAGAGGGACACATAGTGTGTGGATGCAAAGGGGCACAAAGTGTGTGGATGCAGAGGGGCACAGAGTGTGTGGATGCAGAGAGGCATAGAGTGTGTGGATGTAGAGGGGCTCAGATTGTGTGGATGCAGGGGGCACAGTGTGTGGATGCAGGGGGCACAGAGTGTGTGGATGCAGGGGGCCAGTGTGTGTTAGCTGTAAATTATTCTTTGACAGAAATATAATTGAAAAAAATATACATAAATTCTTTTCCTTTGGATTTATGTGTATTATTTTTGCATACAACTAAATAAGTATTTCTGTTCTGACCTAAATACTTATTACGCCTTTTTGACTACTTATAAAACGGGACGGCTCGTTAATTATTTTGGAGGGGTGCCTTGAAAAAAATATGGAGACTCTAAGGGTGTCGCGAACTGCAAACGTTTGGGAACCAATGCACTAAACAAAGGGTTACAATATAAAATCAAGGAATGACACTTCACGCTTGTGTGAAACAACAAGACATTTGACACATTGTATCTGCCACATTACACAATCTGAGGCTGTGATACATTTTGATATAATAACATTTATATTGATACATGTTAATACATATCCTAATGCTATTGCAGCCAGTATATTACTGTGGAGGCACATTGCATATCATCTAGAAGTTCTAACCTAATTACCTCTCAGATTAACTGTTGACCTAACTAATTTATGTGGACTGCCAGCTAGCTATGTCAAGTCACTCAGACATTGTTCTGATTACAAACCAGATCTAAGCCACACCTCATGACAATGAACATTTGAGACAAATGGTAATTACCTTAGCTAACACAACCAAAATGACTTCTGCTGTCCTGTTATTTTCACACAATATGGTAATATTCTTTCTATTTCTAATACATACAATATTGCAGGTAATAGCAAGGGCAAAATGTACCTAATAACATGAAATAATAATACACAGATGCTCTGGTGTATATACTTAGACTGGGCCAAGGCTTAAAAAGTACATTAAACCGTGAGAAACGGGTGATGAATAAAAGTTCTCAGTCTAGTAGTACCCCGTTTCATGACACCAACCATTTTGAGATATGGTTTGCTAAGCAATGCAAGTAAGTGAGGTTTTGCACTGGCTAAGTCACTGCGGCTGCTACTCATTGGATAGTATGGAAAGAAGGCACATAGTTATGTTAAAGGAAACAGTGATACTGGCAATATGCTTTCCTTAAACATAAACTACAACTGTGATATTAGGCTATATTATGATATGAGAAAAAAATTATTCATAGCATATTTGCAAGTTCCAATGCAGGAACTATTTGAGCTGAGACCTTGAAAACCCATTATGTTGCTGAAATTAAGGGGTGGCATGACATGGTGGTAGTGGACCTGCTGTGTTCAGTTCATATGGGGTAAACTCCATTTCATCAGGGCTTCCTTCGGGCACAAAATTAGCCCCATGAGAAGAACACATAATATACAGGAAATTGAGTGCATTTCTAAAACATCAATATTTTACAGTGGAAATGACCTTAATGCACTTTGCCAGGTTTCTTGCTGGACTGTGGGCAACTCACTTCCGTGGCCAAAACCTGCATGCCATTCTCTGTGATATCTATTATCTCTTCACCTGCCTCTCCAGTTGTATTTCAATAAACCATAGAAAATGCTTAAAAGAATTGTGAAACATAAAAAAATCCTTAATAGTTGAACAACATCAGTGGTGTATAGTGTTATTGAAATAAATTACATAGACATGAGTGTAACTGTAACTGCTGGTATGTAAATTGTGTATTATTTTAACCACTTAACTCCCTTTTTCATGCTTGAGTTCTAATGGAATAAATGGAATAACAAACCTCTATGAGGAAGTAGCAGTTTCCTCTGGCCCCATAAGTGATGCCTGGTTTCACGCTAAGCCATGGAGTATCAGTTACAACAATGTAGTTAACATTAGAGAAAAAAGTGTTCTTTTTCTCCTCAACAAGTTGCTCTAGACCTTGGGATCCCACTTCTTCCATGCCTTCAATGAAAAGTTTCACATTTACTGGCAGACCCTGGAACAACATAAACTTGCATTACATATGAATAGATCATTTGCTGTTTTAGAAGCGCATGCTTTAAATGAATCCTGTTTTCTTTATAGCTATTCACAGTAAGGTTCACTTATAAACTGTAAATTCTGCAGACCTGTAATTCTCCTCTATGTGCACAAGTGTGTCTCCTTATCCAACAATCCCATTTTATAGCATTGCATAGCCACTTCACGGCCTTTTAAAACACATCCAATCTGCCCCTAGTTTTGTATGTTGACAAATACTCCGGAAAATCATTGCATGGAAACAGTAACATGTCAGATCAAAGTCCAACCTACTACCACTTAATGGACCACACCCTTTATTCGATTAAACATTCCCTTCTTTTTCTCCTTAAATACTGCTCAATTTATGCTAATTTATGTCTGAAATAAATCACGACAGTGAGAGGATTTTGGAACTTATTACATGTGCTATGTGCTATTATGTGCTACCTTTGATTACTTATTACATGGTTTAGAGTATGCATAGAAATGGGCTTTTCTTCTGAAGTGCAACTTTATGCCACATTATATGCATATGTACACGATCTCCGGGACATCAATAGTGTTGTAGTATTCAAGGCCTTTTGCAGGAAGAAAAAGGATGTGTGAACTTGAGGTAAGGCATGCAATTCTCTCCCTATCACTTTGTGTCATTGTAGTAGTCCCATCCAGGAAAATTAAATCTTGTTTCTGTACTTTAGTGCAAATGTAGTTGAGCCTTATTCACACTTAGTATGGATACCTCCAATCAACTCCTCCCAAGGGCTGGTGCAAATATTTGAACACTGGCCACCATATGCCACAAATACTTGTGCTTATATATAAAACTAGACATTACAAATGAGCATTTGTACTGTGTTTTAACACTTGTACAGTTTGTAAATACAACTTACTGTTTTCCCTAATAGTGTTCATCATTGGTCCTATCTACCTTGTACAGCTTGGCTTTCACCTTCTTACCACATTATTCAAACACCTATTTTCATGCACGCACTTGAAATATCAACTTAAATCTTGCCATTAAGCAGATGTTTTGGAGCTCATTTTCTCAGGGTCTGCTACCACATGATGATTAGTTAGTATTGCTAGGGTGTTAAGTGCTATAATGATCTTTTAGGTTCAGAATGTTAAATAATTAAAAGTATGCTGGAAAAATTAGAGAGCCAAATCAATAAATACTGATACTATACAAAATTACTACTATGCAAAAAAAAACTACATACAATTTTCTTAATAGATTCCACTGCATGCAGCAAAGCCAGAACTTGTCCTTTGTCATCAGAAGTGCCTCTGCCATACAGATTACCTTTAAAAAAAAATAAAAGAGAACATACACTGATATAACAAAAGAAAACTTGAATATTGGCAATATGCTTTCCTTAAAAATAAACGCCAACAATTACATTAGGCTATGAGAAGGTACGATAAAACAAAATAGACCAATTATGATGATTTTACAGGAAGTAAATTTCCAAATGATAAGCTAAAATAAATATATATTGGAGTCCATTAAAAACATCTTGGTCATAGTCATACCTTCCAAGCATAATATTTTGCCCTCCTTAGCCAACATTCTCATGGATCATTTAGAATGATTCTTCTCTTGTTTTTGAGCAATTGTTTGAATATATAAATGTTAATGGATTGAATTGAACTTGTACTAGGGTACTAAATATTTATTTGATGACATTTGCTGTAATAGAGTATTCTCTTTTTGGAGATTGTGTTTCCTCCCCTAGGTAATTAATTAAAGGTGTAGAGTTTAAATTTCTGGCAATATCAATTTTCTTCACTGAGCACCCCTTTTTCTTAAAAATATTTTTTTAATGGAATTATCCAAGAGGTACAATAGAGTGAGCATTTACTATCGCCACCTATGCTGTTGAATGCTTTACATTGGGCTTTATTTATAGATCTCCAGAACACTGAGATTAACAATATATGACTAATAAGGTCCTTTGGATTTCAGTATCTTCCATCTCTATGCAGATGATACACAAATCTATCAATCCTCTCCTGATCTCTCACCACCTGTGTTGTCTTGTGTTACTGACTGTCTTTCTGCTATTTTATCTTTGATGTCTTCTCACCAACTCAAACTCAATCTTTCAAAAACTGAATTATTAATTTCCCCAATCTAAAACAGAAGCTTCCTGTCTGCAGCGCAGGTGCTAGGGTCCTTGGCGCCCTAGGCACAGTGTGAAAATCGCCGCCCCCCCATGTGAAGATCGCCGCCCCCCCTTTAAAAATCACCCCCCCCTTTAAAAATCGCCGCTTCCCTCCCCTCAGCTCCCCTCCCCATGTCTTTCTTTAACTTACCTGCATGAAGCTGCTCCTCTCTGCTCTGTCTTCTCCCCTCCACTCACAGACACTGTCGGGCCGTGATGATGACATCATCACGGCCTGTCACTGTCAGTGAGCGGAGGGGAGAAGACAGAGCAGAGAGAAGCAGCTTCATGCAGGTAAGATTCAATAGCCCCTTCCCTCCTCTCCTCCCCGTGGATTTCCGATTTCAAGGCGCCCTGCAGAGCCCGGCGCCCTAGGCAATTGCCTAACCTTGCCTAATGGGAGCGCCGGGCCTGCCTGTCTGACATTTCTATTTCTGTCAATAACATGACCATGAATACAACCCCGCAAGCTCACTGCCTAATTGTAATCCTTGACTCACAACTATCCTTTGTTCCCCACATCGACTCTATATCTAAATCATGTTACATACATCTAAAGAACATTTCCAGAATATGCTCATATGTCACACAAGACACTGCAAAAACCTTAATTTATGCACTCATCATCTCCCGCATCAACTGTTGCAATTCTCTACTTACTGGTCTTCCCAAAATCAGACTTGAACCCCCTACAATCTATTTTGCACACAGCGGCTAGATTGATTTTCCTTGCAAACCGTTCTTCCTCTGCTGAGCCACTCTGTCAGTCTCTACATTGGTTGCCTGTTTTTCAACGAATCCAATAAAAAATTCTTTAACTAGCATACAAGGCCGACAACAAAATTGCACCGACATATATTTCCTCACTTTTCTCAAAATAATTCCCAACTCGACACCTTCATTCTGCACAAGATCTGCGTCTCTCTTCCACTCTCATCAAATCCTCCCATTCCCGGTTACATGACTTATTTCGGGCTGCACTCATTTTGTGGAATTCCCTCCCTCGCACAGTAAGACTTTCCTCTAGTCTTTAAACCTTCAAGCGTTCTCTGAAAAACCACCTCTTCAGACAAAGTTATGATATTCCTCAACCAGCATCTTAATCTCTCTAGGTTAACCTATTACCACCCTCTACACAGCTAACACAAGACAACAACCCTGTGACCAACATTGCTGTGTGACTGATCACACAGCCCACTCAATGCTTTATACCTTTGCATTCTAGCTGGTCCAATGTGCAATATGATGTAGCACATGCCCTTGTATTTCAAACTCCCATTGTCCCATAGATTGTAAGCTTGTGAGCAGGGTTCTCTTACCTCTCTGTCTGTATGTATTACCCAGTAATGTTTTATTCATATTTGTTCCCAATTGTAAAGCACTACGGAATTTGCTGGCGCTATATAAATAAATGATGATGATGATGATGATGTAATATCAGTGTAATACTTACCATCTTTCTCTGTAAGGGTGTATGGCTCTGTTATCCATCCATCTTCTTTCTTTGCAGGCTGTACATCCATATGGCCATAAAAACAGACAGTAGGTTTGTTTGTGTCATTTCCAAATTCTGCAAGAATCACTGGTGGCAGGTGGAGTTTTCTTCCAGGTGAATACTAAAATGATTGTGTTTGATCATAAAGTGTTGCTAAAAAAACTGCTGACAAACGTGTGTTGTACATTGCACAGAATATATATCACCTATTATAAGACATGGAGCATTCTGTACCTCTTGCTCACCAAGTTCTGCCATCTCTACGTTTCCGCCTAGCTGCAAGATGTAGTCTTTAGTAACTTGCATCATATGTTGCAGCTGGTTCCTCTTTGATGGATCACTGGAATCACTTTCTATTGCCACCCAATCTTTCAATCTCTAGTAAAAAAAAATTATTGGACATTAACAAGAACCTTTTCACTCATCTTATGCTGCCCTCAATAGTCACATTCTTGCTGATATAAATGGGCTTCAGCAAAGCAACTCAATTTAAACAGGGTATATATGGGAGATATTCTGTTTGTCTAACTGTTCCCAGAATATAAAGTACGATTAAGCCACCTTACAACTCCCTATGATAGCTGCTATCCATTTCTGTTGCTGACATAAAGCCAGATATTATACAGTACTCACTGACAGATAAACAGGCAAACATATTAGCATCTACTTTCCTGGTAAAATGTTTATGCAAAATATAGTACTAACTGTGCAGTAATAAGTGCACTAAATCTGATCATTAAAGCTAAGTCTTTTGCATATGGAGGTCTTATGATATATTTACTATACAATTTGTTATATTATTAGCAAGTTGATATTATTAGATGGCAATTTTTCCCAAAGTGGCATTTAGGGGTAAACATAATTGGCACCAGGTCATTTCAGAAATAAACCTGTTTTATTCCTGGCTCCCGCCATCAGCAGAAAAGCATCTCTGGTAATAAGCATCTTGGGAAAATATAGTTTCCCAAACCCAGTCCCCAACAGTGCAGAGTTTCTGGATCACATGTGACATAATCAGGACCACCTGTGGATCTGTTACAATGTGTCAGTCAGTAATGAATACACCTGTGCTCCAGCAAGGAGATATGGAAAACCTGCACTGTTAGGGAGTCCTGAGGGCTGGGTTTGGGAAACCCAGGTTTAAGTTATTTATACAGAAGAATTGTCCTGCCTTGTCTGTTCTAGAATGTTCTCACACTGTTTATGCTGACAATCATTCAGAAGTTACTTAGTGCATGCCATATTTTTGTGAATGTTCATCATGTATCCCAAACCACAGTATGCAACTCAAACTGCAATTGAAATCATGTTTTATCCTGGTTCAAGTAAGTGAAGTAGACAAACCTCTTTAGGTTCCTATATATTAAGGTGATGAAAACTTCAACAGGAGTGTGTTATTCGGAAAAGTGTGAGGCACTGTGTTTCGGAGGCTGGCCCCCTTCTTCAGGAGTGACAATTCAGGTGCAAAGTGAGTATTTCAATTGTAACACTGATAATGTGGTATTATAGTCAACCAATCACAAAAATAATGTGTGATACATTCTTGGAATGAAAAAGTGAAACAAATAATTTACAACATAAAAAAACAATTGTTACACACAAAACAATGCACTTGTATTGTTAGCAGCACACATTATGGGAGCATGCAGGACTAACCTGAATATAATCATTCTGGTGATCGTCAATGTACTGAAATAAGGCATCTTTTGTCACAGGAGATAAGTAAGCTTGACTAGTTAGCAAAGAGAGAATGTACAACAGGAGCTGTAAAACAATAAAAAGAAATGCTATACAAATTATGGTCTACATACAGACTGAAATTAGTTTTTTGGGCCCCCATCTGCCAAGCAGACCACTTTTGTTGTATTATACTCTACCACAATCGTCATTGAGATTCCTGTCCCCATCTTACACTATGTCCTATCTCTATAAACTATATTCATTTATTCTGCAAATAATAAAGTATAATCATGGATTTTTTGGTGGCCAACATGTGTGGCACATTGCTCTTCTATCCTACAGAAGTGGTTCAGATACTTATAAAATAATAAAATATATATTAAATAAAAATCACTGGCATAAACGTAGGGACATGATTTTACACCCCTAAAACCAGTCACTTTCAAATTTTAATGAACAAATACCTTAAAAATAGTAACTAGAAGAGAAGCTCCAAAAATGATATCAAATTACCACTACTACTGCTTTAGTACATCATTTATTAAATGCAGTAATACTGTAATCTAAAATGTATTACATTTGGGGGATAAAATATGTAGAATAATATGACAGTATTGTATTTTTTTTTTTACTAAAAACTCTAAATAACATTATCAATTATTTATACAAATGTAAGTATAGAATATGTCTGAACAGAGTCTTGATTAACCAATGGAAAGCGCATATATTGCAAATGCATAGATTGCAAACTGTAAAGCCATGGACCCACAACTCTTTGTTCCTGACATGTTCAGCCAAATACATATACATCTTGTAGAATAGAGATCATTGATCTCTATGGAGCGCACACATCATTTATATAAAACTGGATGAGCAATGTCTGCAACAAAATATATATATATATATATATATATATATATATATATATATATATATATATATATAGTAGCAGTCGTGGTCTGAAGACTCTGTGTATCCTATACAGGAATTAGTGATCTGTATTCCGCATGATGTCCCTGCAGCATGCAGGATACAGAGTGTACAGAGAACACGCATGAACACACATATTGTTGTGGATATTCAGCCTGAAGAGTACATGTGATTCTGATGCATGTTTTTCATACATGGAAAATATAATAAAAACAACTCATAAACTAATGTGCTTTTTTTTTCATGCTGAAATTATATTTTTCATTTGAATTTTCTAAAAATGTAAGAATTTTTAAGCTTTTTTGCCTCAGCTTACCATCATGCATTATTGTGCTGATAATCTTTGTCAGGGGTTTGATTTGCCTGACAATGAACTTCAATACATTTTTTGGGGTCTTTTAACAAATTTTATTTACATTTTCAGATACAGTGCAGAAAGCGAAACACAAGTACCAAGACCAGAACAATACTCATTGCACAAAGTACACAAACTAAATGCATGATATATCCAACAATAGTGAAACCAAGAATCATGCAAAACTGAAAAGAAAACCCAAAGACGTTTTGAATGATTATCAGTACTTCGTCAGATAAAGAAAAAGTATTTCAAATGCTCAATTGCCCTACTTATTAATATAATTATGACATAAAGTAGTTTCCTTTAGTTATTAAACTGATTGTGAAGCTAAACACAGGTAAAGTAAAACAAATAATAACTATGTGTATTACCATGGCTGTAGTGCTTGTCTTGCCTTGTCCAGGAGTAATATTTTCAGTGGCACAGTGCTTACTGGGTGTTGAGGGATTTGCCTGTATTTATATGTATCTGGGACAAGCCACTCCTTTATACCAGTGCTCTCCAAGTAATAAGATTTAGCACTTGATTTGAAATAGGTTTAGTTAAGACAAATACTTGGTTAATAATCTTTGAAAAGTAAATATTAAGAATGCAACACTTATTTCTTCCTAAGGCAAATGCTATACAGTGTCTCTTTTTTTCACATTGCTCTAAAATATCTGATTTAATTTTAGGCAAATAATATTTTCAATCATATTTTGAAAATATAAAGTAATCTCAATCAAACATGTATCTACTTGCACTAAAGATTTGGTACTTGAAAAAAGAAAAATGAAAGAAGGTATTTGATAATGCTCTGCTCACTCCACAAATAATAATCAATTGGATTGTAATAAAAGGTTGTCCAAGACTGTAAAATTTAACTTTTATTGTTAAGTATTAAAAACATCAAGATCTCAGCAAAATATCACAAACAAATGTGTAAGTGATAAAGTGACAAAAAAGTGTCTTTTAAAATAACTGAATACACCCTTTAGTCTCTAGTAATTGTAAGACACCACAATATCTATTCTGTAACAGATAACAGATTAAAATATATTTTTTTAAAAATTCTTAAAATGTGTTAAATATTTTTACATTTTTAAATACCTTTTATCTATTATTATTTTTTTGTCAATCCACTTTAGCGGAAATGAAAGCTTAAATCTGGCAAGCTGCCTTAAAGAAGGGCCTGCAAAGTGGTAAGCTAATTCTAATGCCTCGGAACATTACCGCTGGGGCGGCTGAGAAACGATGAGCAGTCTGGCAACATTTTTTTATCACCTTATTGAAAAATTGTACATACCAAAACAAATGATAGTTCATGATAAATAAGTTACTGTATCATTGAACTGGATCCCTTACTTTAAACAGAAATATAATTAATCAAGTTCCATGGCTATCTTGATAATGCTAGTTTAGGTAAGTGGTATAAAGATTACTTTGCTATAAAAACAGAAATAATAAATAAATTCTATTTTTAAGTGTACTTTTGTAACGTGTTGTTTTAGTATAGTAAGAGACCTTAAAATATCTGATTTGTGATTACATAACATATTTATTTTGTACAGCAACGCAAGCTTCCCATGTGGATTGAGAAGCAGGCAGGCCAGAATACAAGCTGCAAGGTAAGTGGGCCTTCAGTCAATGACACATTACTTTTATCAGTGCAATATTGTGGAACTATAAAGCACAGCATGTTCTCCTAGAGGATTGCTGGAACTTGTCATTCCAATGTACTTTGTGGGTTGGCCGCACACCCTGTGTTGACGCACTTCTGTACTGGTGCATGAGGATCGGTGGGGTGGTGGTGCCGTTGCATGCGCTTGCTCCAGGTCACAATGGCCAAGCACTAAACCTCTGCATTTGTCACTTTTCTGTTCTTCAATATTTTTGCATATTATTATAACTTTATTATTATTTTTACAGCTCCTGCGCATTAAAAAATGACTGGATGGTATAAAGGGTATTCTATTGAAAGTATAGGATAACTATTCATCATCATCATCATCACTTATTTATATAGCGCCACTAATTCCACAGTGCTGTACTCAGAACTCATTCACATCAGTCCCTGCCCCATTGGAGCCTACAGTCTAAATTTCCTAACATACACACTCAGACAGAGACAGAGAGACTAGGGTCAATTTGATGGCAGCCAATTAACCTACTAATATATTTTTGGAGAGTGGGAGGAAACCGGAGCACCCGGAGGAAACCCACGCAAACACGGGGAGAACATGCAATCTCCACACAGGTACGGGAAATGAACTCATGACCCCAGTGCTGTGAGGCAGAAGTGCTAACCACTTTGCCAACCGTGCTGCCCTATGCCACTATTGATAACTGAGCACCTTTAAATAAATCCCAACTAATGTTTCAGTAAAAAAAAAAATCTTCTAACAAAGAAATGTCCCATAAATGCACCTATCGACCCCTTTGAATGTATATAATGAGCTTTTCCTCCAAACCAGTATATCAGGTCTAAATAAGTACAAAGGTCAGTTGCTCTTGTTAAGCAATCAGATTTCAAGAGACCATATACAAATACAAAGGAAGGTTTGTATTTAATAAACACAAATAGTGACATCTTTCTTGACAATAACATTAAATTACATAACAAAAGTCAAGTAATCATTTGTTGAAATCATAAATAGCTGCAGAATTGATATTGCCAAAACAAAATTTAAATAATTGAAATTGAAGTAAAACCAGATAATTGAGCACAGCGAACAGCATATACAAATTATTCAATGCTTCTGTTTATAATATGTTTATAATATGTAATTGTTCCAAAAATGCAATGATAAAACAACAAGATCATACATATTTAATCTAACGTATAGTAGATGGCTAAAATGAATGATCATTTAATTTAAATAATACGAATCTTGTTGTTGTCACATAGCATATTTGCTTTTTTTATGTATTTTATTTGATCACTGCTTTACGAATTGAATCTGGAGGAATTATATATATATCTCCTTAGAGGTTAACCTTTTTGTTATCATATACAGCATTTTAACCTTATCCAGCAACCCAAAGAGCTTTACTACATTTGGACATATTTATTTTCTTAACTTTGTCCATCATCATTATTTTGTTTATTTATGTGGTTCAGTACATAATAATAGTCCATAATAATGTTTATGTGTGCCAGCACTCACTGATGGTGTGTGTTTATATCTCTATGGGACAGCATTGACCATTTATTATACATTACCTTCACATCATTGTGTTGCCACAGCGATTGCTTGGCTTCCGTGGTTGTTTAGGTCGTTGCTGGGCAACAGCAGTCAAATGGCATAAATGTATTATGTGAGATCATTTTGGTGCCATCTGTTCTATTTAAATTGGATATCTTAGTATGTGCTTTTTAACAATCAATGTTTAAATAAAGCTTGATTTGTTTTGCATCTATTCTATATTCTTTTTTTTTTTTTTTTAGTTTTATTTTTGCAATGACAAAGTGTATACTGATAACAAAAGTAGTCAGGAAGTAACAATATTCACAACCAGCGTAGAACATGTGAAGACACTAAGTCAAACAACCTAACAATTTTGGTAGTAACAGGTGACCTAAGGTTTTTATAGAGAGAGAAAGAAAGTAAGAGAATACATAGAAGAGGAAAGGAGAGAGAAATGAGAGAGAAGAGGAGAGAAGGGAAGAAGTGACTAGATCCATTGTTGGTTGGAAGAAGATCCAAGATGGGTATGAGGTTTTAAAGCTGAGTTATGTAAACGGTGGGCACGGCTGGAAGAGGGATAACCATGGGTCCCAGACCTTGGAGAAGGCTCTAGAGGAATTCCGGAAAATACTGGTCATGTATTCCATCTGTTCAATCTGCCAAATTCTGTTGATTATGGACTGCATGGAAGGAGGGGATTGCGAGCGCCAGTCTGTCGCTATTTGGCAGGTAGCTGCCGAAACAATATGCCTGATCAGTTTATTCTGAGGTCGGGTTGCCGTGGGAGCCCCCATAGGAAGAAGAATAAATTTGGGCTCCAGGGGAACATCCACCTGGAGAATTGAGTTAATCAGACCTCTTATCTGGATCCAGAAGCCTGTCAATTTTGGGCACGACCACCATATGTGGAGAAATGTGCCTTCGTGGGAGCACCCTCGCCAGCACCGATCAGATGAATCGGGAAGGATTTTGCAGAGACGCGACGGCACATAGTACCATTGATATAGTACCTTATATACGTTCTCTTTAATTCTTATGCAGATGGAACTAGAGGCGGCGTTCTCGTAAATTTCAGACCATTCCTCTTCTAGTAGCTCTTCACCAAGGTCCCGTTTCCAGGCTAGTTCATGGGGGGGGGTCTAAGAGAAGAAGAAGAGGAAGCAAGTTCATGGTAAAGCGTTGATATTAGACCTTTAGTTGATGATTGGCGTAAACAGAGGGCTTCAAAGGTGGAGAGAGGTCGGGCTAGCAGGCGATCTTTAGCAACATTATGGAAATGGCGAAGTTGCAAAAACTGATAAAAGTACTTTGAGGAAATGTGGATCTGCGATTGAATTTCAGAAAACTGAGGAACAGTTACGGAGGTGGATAAATGATTGAGGTAAATGACTCCCCGCGAGTACCATGGCTGGAATGAGCTATGATGCAGTCTGGGAGGAAATTCCGGAGAGTTGAATAACGGAACAACCGGAGAGGGATGGGGAGACAAGGCAAATTTTTGGGATGTTGAGTCCCAGATAGATAATGTGTGTGAGACTATTGGGTGAGATAACAATCAATTAAGGCGACGGGGCCTAGGAACCCATAGGAGAGATGATAAAGAAAGCAATCCCAGACCCTGTGCCTCAATTTTAGACCATGCTCTGGCTTCCGTCGGACCAGACCACAGGACACACTGAGCGAGTTGGGCGGAGAGGTAGTATCTTCGAAAATCAGGAATCCCCAGGCCTCCCCCCTGCGGGGACCTCTGATGAATCTTTAGTCGGACCCTGGGTCGCCTGCCCGACCAGACAAATCTGGAGACATGGAATTGCAGGAATTTAAAAACATATGGCGGGATGCAGATGGGAAGAGTCTGAAAGAAGTAGAGCAGCCTGGGGAGGATATTCATTTTGACGGCATTAATACGTCCTAGCCAGGAGATGTAGAGCTGTGACCACGATGTAAGGTCTGTTTTAACTTGGTCGAGTAGGTGAGGAAAATTGGCTTGAAAAAGATGTCGATAGTGCTTTGTGATGAAAACACCCAAATATTTAATTTTGTGACGACCCCATTGAAAAGGGAAGGAGCGTTCTAATAATAGCTTGTCTGTAACTGATACATTAAAATCTAGAACCTCCGTCTTATCTGGATTAATCTTGTAGCCCGAGAAATAGCCATAGAGGTCTAGTTCATCTAGGAGGGGGGGAACCGACGTTTTGGGGTTAGTAATAGTAAGCAGGACATCGTCCGCATACAGGGCAATCTTATGAGTAGAGGGTCCACCTGTATGCCAGATATCTCATGATTGTTTCGGATTCTAGCAGCCAATGGCTCAATGACAAGAGCAAATATCAGTGGGGGGAGGGGGCATCCCTGACGAGTGCCGTTCGTGATCAGAAAGGGCATCGAGGTCAGACCATTAGCTCGAAGGACACCCTCCATAAATGACCAGGAGATGCGATCGAACGCCTTTTTGGCGTCGAGCGCCATGACAAGAGAGGAAAGATTATCATTGTTTATTGTGTGAATTAAGTCAACAATCCTTCTAGTATTATCAGGAGCTTGGCGCCCTGGGATATCTATTCTATATTCTTATTGCTGGGAACAATTATTCTGTCTCTCACTCTGCCGCCCCCTTCCCCTCCCACACTGTGTGTGTGGTTCTATGGGGAGGAAGGGAGCTATCAGTAGCTCCCAGTCCCCTGACAGTATGTGATGTCACACACTGTCCAAGGAGCTCTAAATCTCGCGAGATTTGGTCATCTCGAGAGATTTACAGCTGTACTGCTCACACTGCAGGACCAGCACAACTTTGGTAAGTATGCTGGGGGGTGTTTAATGATGTGTTTGGGAGGGTTAATGATGTGCTTGGGGGGGTTAATGATGTTTCTGGGGGGGTAGTGGTGTGCTTAGGGGGTTAATTATGTTCCTGGAGGGGTAATGATGTGTTTGGGGGGTTAATGATGTTCCTGGGGGTTAATGATGTGCTTGGGAGGGGTTAATCATGTGTTTGGGGTGGGGGAGTAATGATGTAATGAAGCAAAAATCAGCTTCATTAGGCCCTTGAGACCATTGGAGAGCAATCCACTGACCGCAATGCACTTAAACTTATGTTAAATACAATGAATGGTGCAAGAAACATCCGAAAAACCACAGCTCTGTGTAACATACAATACTTAAAAAAGTGTAAAGAAGTACATACAGGGAAAATAAGTAATAGGTAATATCTCCCTGTCCCATTTCACTCATATTCTCCCGGTCATGATGTACTTAGACCCTCGTGACAGTAGGCCACAGACCCACTTCCAAATTGCAATGGGGATCCTGGGACCTCCTCCCCTTTGTTCCAGGTCCCTGGCTGTCACTCTCTCACCATATCTTATCAGCTCATACCAGCCTTATGTGTCTCCTCTGGGTCCTAGTGCCAGGGCCACACAATCAATCACAGGGAGATGTGAGTAACAGTGCCAGAGGGGGTGTTACATACAGTACTGTGAAAGCAAACTTTAAAAAAAGGAAGAAAATGAAGAGTAGGAATATGATATGTCAAATATCAATTCAAAACAAGTTGTCTCATACCTAGGTGTTTTTCATTTGAATGTATATTAATACATTCCACTACTGAGCACCTTGAAAATGAATGATGTCATGCTGCAAGAGTGTGTGGGCTCTTGAGTGAGTATATATAGCCAAATTGGAACATATGTATTTTCTTGCCATAAAAAAGCAGCAAAAGAGCAGCATATGTGTCAAATACTATTTGCCCTATATGTACTTCTGTACACTTTTACATTAAGTATTGTATGTTAAACAGAGCTGAGGTTTTTTGGACAATTCTTGCTCCATTCATTGTATTTAACATAAGTTTAAGTGCATTGCGGTCAGTGGAGTGCTCTCCAATGGTCTCAAGGACCTAATTAGAAACACTACATGTGACACACAATGCATAGCAAATCAAACGCCAGTGGTTATAAGGCCTAAGATCTGTAAACGTTTATGGTAACTATTGAATTACTCCATAGTCCTTTTCCGGTATGCTAAAAATGAACAATGGAAGGTGAGAGCGTAGGATAGGACATAAAAAGGGAAACACATGGTTAAGGCAGGCCAAGATCAGGCTCATAGTAAACCAGGAAAAAAATCAAACCAGGCAGCTGACCCATTTAGTAAGCAAGGGTCACACTCAAATCCAAACAGAGGGGATTAAGGGGAGATTTAGATTTGCTGGCTTCCACATGTGAATTTAACTTGCTTGTACAGCCGCAATGTTTCATTATTGCCTTCTCAGAATAGTGATAGCAGATTAATATTATTTTAAAATATGTTATTCTTTGAATAAAGCATTTACAAAGGTTTTTAAATATTTGGAATTTTTTTCAAAATAAATGTTATATATTTTTTACCTTTTTTTTTTTTTTTAAATTTCACTTTAGTGGAACTGAAAGCCAAATCTGTACTTTAAAGGCTAGCCTGGTGAAGTTAGGAAACCATTACTAATCCAGGCAAATATTGGCAGGGGCAGCTGAGTTTTTTTTCTATTCTTTGATAAATTGTTGTGATAACTGTTTTTATTGCCAATGATAGTTTGTCAAAAAAACATATTACATATGGCCTTGAAGAGGCTATTCAGGATAAATAGGCACCTATATCTTTCAACTGGATCTCTATTGCTTTTAAGAGAAATACAATTTATCAAGCATCCTGGTCATTTTGATAATACTGGTTTAGACTAGTGTTATCAAAATTATGTTGCTATAAAGCACAAATAGGCAATAAATATATATTTTTAAATGTAGTTCCGATTTCTAAAATATCAGACTGTGATTACATATTATATTTGCTTTGTATTGCAATGCAAGCTTCCCACGTGGATGGAGTCCGTCCACCTTCACTGCTCCAGAGAAGCTCCAGAGGTGATACAGACAGGTCAGAATACATGCTGTATGGTAAGTGGGTCTTCAATTAATATATACAATACATATTCATTTTAGACTGCATGGGCCCTCCTGTCTTAAGTGCCCAGGTCCCTCAAAGCATTAATCCAGCTCTGAATCCAGCACACTGTAGTAGCAGAAAACAGTTTTCCTAATTAAAAACTAGACTTGTTGAAATGAGGCAGTTACAGTCATTAACAAAATAAGCAGTGGGTAAATATAGTAGAATGATTACACAAAATGTCTGCATAAACTGTGTATAAATGAGCAATATAGGGTGCTATGATTTACTATATAAATGGGGCCCATAAAATGCCACCGTCATTTCTAAGGCAGCTTTCACCAGGATGCTGCCTACCCTGCACTGCTGAACACTTCACTGCATTCCCCCTCCATGAGCCTGCTCTACTGATTAAATATTTGCCAAGGCATCCAACTGAGTGCTACAACATGTGTAAATCTACCCTCTTGGGTGAGGCTTGCCATCTGCAGGCACAATTTTATATGTGTGGTGCCATCTGTGTTTATGCAGTTGTGTCTACTGAAGGATTACAACAGTTTAAGGGAAGGGCGTGCCAATGTATTCTGAAGTGCAGGGGATACAGCACCTTATTGGCTGCTGTCTTGCTTATTAGAAGTGACGCTTCTTGGTCACAGAGAAAGGGCAGAACCATAAGAGTTACAGAGCATCCTATGTAAAGAACAGCTTATGATCCAAACAATGTGGTAACTTTTTGTTTACTTTGCAGACCAAAACTACTTCCTCTCTTCTCTTCCCTATTGCCATTAAAGTTCATGCCATGTTCGCCACATATATCATCTGTATAAAAGAAGTAAGTATAAGAAATACGTTAACTCTATCAGCAATTTAAGCTGAGCATTCTGGGCCTGATGCAGAGTAGCATGCACGTCTATTTGCGTAGTGTAAATTGTGTGAAATTGCTTTGCGCACAAAAAAGCTCCAAGTATCTATGCAGAGTTGCATGCAGCCACATTTATGTCTGCATCTGTACAGCGCTGCAGAATTAGAGGCGCTATATGAATAAATAAATGATGATGATGATGATGCTCCTCAAGAAGCATGATAGGGAAAGGAAGGGACGTTCTACCGTAGGCCAAGTATGGGTATGTTCGAGGATTTGCGAACCAATGTGGACCTTAAAGGAGATGCATATATTGCTTTTACAGCTGCATTATTTGCACCAGCATAGAGGCTGATGATGATGACGATCGCCAGCACTTCTGAAGCTGCCGGGTGCATTCTTCATTGATCATACATATACTGTGGGATTTGGTGTGTATTTAAAAAAATTGTCATTGTTATTTTCATTCGTATACGAAAAGGATGGTTAAATTAGTTGTATCATATGAAGCCTAATAGCAAAAGAGATTTTGCCTATGAAAACAAAGGTTGTATATATGTGTAAGTACAGCTGCTGGAAACCTAGTGCATGTGCTATAGATGCAGAGCTGGAAGATATTGCGATATATCTGACTATGGGCTGAAATATGCTGTTTTTGTGTGTGCATTTGTGGCTCATAAATAACATCCCAAGTTTTGTTCAACTCTGCATTAGGCCCTATATTTTTAGGCTGGCAGGCATGACTAAAAAAATTAAAATGTGGTCCCCCTCTCAAATGTCGTTTTTACACATGTATCTATAGATAAGTATAATATTTCAGTATGCTTGTTTGGGTTTTTTGATTTTTTTCTCCTTTTTTTTTTTTTCAAACATCATGCACCACAGACAGGGTACTATTGTTTTTAGTATCATCACAAACTACATTGTTGTTCCACTGTTCCACTATGTTACTGCATTACTATTTTGTCTATTTTTTGCTTTGGTCCTCTCACGCACCATGGACCCGTAAGGTTTTCACACCTCTGTAACCCATCTGGCATTTGCCAGAGCCACATTACCCCCCTCTGGTCATTAGGACCAGCCTCAGACACCTACAGCTATTATGCCGTCTTCTTTCCCGTGTCCATCCACTCGGGCTATTCATTTTTGTGGTGAGGTAACAGGAGATGCGGAGATGCTCTGCGGTCTGCAGGTTATTACCACCGGAGTGATGGAGAGATTATCCGGACAGCAGCTAAGGTAACAGGAGACGCTGAGAAGGACTGCAGGTAAGGTAACCAGGAGGTGTATGAACCACAGCTGCCTCAGCAGAGTGAAGACCAAGAACAGGCACTAGGAGTAGGTCGAGGGTACCTTAAATAGGGAGAGGCTGACAGTGGGCCAATGAAGAGCAAGGGAAGTCTTTAAAGCTTATTCCGGTCTGCACATGCGCAGAACCGTAGCTAAGATGGTGGCCGGCCGCGGCGCTGCACGGACGCCGGCAGAGGGGTGAGTGAATCGGGTCTTGGGTTAGTAGAACCAGAGACCTGGCGAGTGACACAGACTCTATCCTTGCTCTTTTCATGCTTGCGATCCTGTTGAAAAGTAAAAGGGGTTGCTATTCTTATAGCTAAACATCTCACATTCACAGTCTCTAAAGAAATTAGGGATCCAGAGGGGCATTATATTCTCCTGACAGGTGACCTTAATAACATCCCTTACACATTTCTAAATGTTTATGCTTTCAACACGAACCAAGCTCAATTTTTCCGTTCTATAAGTGACCTTCTTTCACTGCACTGGGCAGGTAGGGTAATTGTGGCAGGGGACTTTAACACTACTCTAGACAACTATCTGGACAGATCTTCCTTTCCCCCCTATCAACCTGCCATACCACTGATACTGACTCTAAGGGCTAGATTTGCTTTTCGGCTAGTTTTCCGGCGGTTTCAACCGCCTGATTTACTAAAGCCCAAACCGCCGTCAAAACAGCCAGAAACGACATTTTTCAAAACCACCACTTTACAAACCGCCATCCCGATTTTAACAATGATGATCATACAAACAGCCGGATTTACTAAGCTGGGGTTTTCAAAACCGCTGCAAAACAGCCATCCAAAACGGCCAAAATGAAAGAGGTGGTTGTAATAGGCAAGATTGATCAAACAGCATGCTGTTTGAGCTATTTTGCCATTCAGAACATAAGATAAAGCACCATTGATATTTTAATCATTTGGAAAACCATTATTTATTGATAAAGGGACAAAATTAATGTAATATTAATTTATGAGAGAATTTTTTTTTTATTTTTTTTTTAAAAGGGACACTACTATAGCATTATATTATGTAGAAAATTTGTATATATAATATTATTAACTGATTGTTAATGGTGGATATAATTATTTATGTTGCACAATTTGTCATGACATATTGTCCAAATAATATAATAATTAAATAATTAATTAATTAATATATAATGAAATATATATAATGAAAATTTTTTATTCCCTCATAAGTTAATATTTAATTCATTTTGCCCCTTAATCAATAAATAATGATTGGCAACATAATTTAAATGTCAATGATGTTTCTCTAATATTCTGAATGGCAAAATAGTTCAAACAGCACATTTAAGCTATCTAGCCATTCTGAAGCAGGTATTAAAACTGTCCTGTCCTGTCTTTTGGATGGCGGTTTTGATGGCGGTTTCATTCAAACCGCTGGCGGTTTAGCTTTTTCAATCTGCCATACATCGCCAGTCGTTTTAAATTAAAGCCTCAAGCCGCCCTATAGTAAATGCGGCGGTTTGAAGCACTAAACTGCCGGCGATGGGTGGCAGTTTCAAACCGCCACCAAACACGATTCTTAGTAAATCTAGCCCTAAGGCCCTGAGGTCTCTTCTGTCCCAACATCTTTTATTTGATGCATGGAGGGTCAGGGAACCTACCACAAAAAACTTTACTTTCTTTTCACCGGTTCATGGAGTGCACACATGCCTGTGCATGGATTTAGCTCAACATATACTTGATGTGGATATTCTCCCTAGCACGTGTTCGGACCATGGCCCAGCGACGGTGGATGTTATGGGTCCTCAGATGGGACAGAAGCAATTTTTGTGGCGCCTTAATGATAGGGTTCTACTCAACCTCCTTCTTAATTCACAAATAGACACAGAAATCCGTCAATACTACGAGACAAATATTGAGCCCTCTATATCCCCTATGCTCCTCTGGGACGCCCATAAGGCTGTAATCTGGGGTAGTCTGATTAGAGCAGCTGTGTAGGCCAAAAAAATAAAGACCCAGAAATTCCTGGAGGTTGCCAGGCGTGCAGCCAGTCTTGATAGAATACATAAAACCTCGGGCCTATCAGAGGATTATACTAAACTTGTAGCAGCTAGGGGAGAGCTAAACCTTCTGTTTTCCAACAAAGCAGAGAATTCTCTTAAAAGATTAAATCAATCCTTTTATGAAAAAGGTGATAAAGCGGATAGATTACTGGCATCTAGGCTAAGATCTAAACTTTCCCAAAACAATGTACTCCGCATAAAATCTAATTCAGGGGGTAGTACTCAATATCCAACCCAAATAGCAGAGGAGCTTAGAAAATTCTATAGCAAACTCTATAACGTCTCATTAACACATGACCCCTTTGTAACCCCAACGGAGGCCTCTAGGCATTTCCTCTCCCAATGTCACTTACCTAGACTTCTAATTGAGGCAATCCAACAATTGGGGGCTAACTTTGCAATACAAGAAATTCCTGATATTATCAAAAACTTGAAATCTAATAAAGCACCAGGTGCTGATGGTTTTAGAGCTAAAAAAAAACCTATAATAAGCTTATTTCATCTTATCTTGCTGACGTGTTTAACAGTGTACTAAAGGGTGGCTCATATTCAAAGGAAGCTCTTGAAACACGTATCATTGTAATCCCAAAAGAGGGCAAGGATCCGTCGGATTGTGCCAATTACCGACCCATTTCACTCTTGAATACAAACATTAAGATATATGCGAAAATCCTTGCTGACCATCTTAACGCGGTACTATCTCTTCTGATAAATAATGATCAGGTGGATTTCATACCAGGCAGTCAGGCTTGTGAAAACACCAGAAGAACCATTAGTCTCATTCACTACATTAATTCTACCAAAACACCGCCTGTAGGGCTTTCTCTGGATGCAGAGAAAGCCTTCGACCGAATCAGTTGACCCTTTATGTAGGAGACCCTCAGGACATTTGGCTTTGAAGGCACCTTTCTCAAAGGTGTCCAAGCTTTATACTCAAACCCCTCTGCTAGGATTTCAGTAAATGGGGTGATCTTCTCCCTGATTTCAATCACCAATGGTACTCGTCAAGGGTGCCCTCTCTCCCCTCTGATCTTTGCTCTTGTGAACCCCTGGTGGCCATGATTCGCTTTTCCCCAGATATTAAAGGAATTAGGTTCCGAGGAATATAAACTTAGTCTATTTCCAGACGATATCCTTGTTACATTAACTTCTCCCCACACCTCACTCCCAAATCTGTTTTCCCCCCTTAAAGCTTACGGTTTGACCTCTGGTTATAAAATTAATCTATCCAAAACGGAATCCCTGGCTCTCCATGTGTCACCTCCCACCTTGGGTCTTCTTAAAAGTAATTTTAACTTTTCCTGGCGGCATAAAAAATTAAAATACCTTGGAGTCTATATTACAGCCCAATATGAATCTTTATACGCAGAAAACTTTCCTTCCATAATTAAAACAATTAAACTAGATCTGCTTAGATGGCAAAAATTAATTATTTCCTGGCTGGGTCGAATAGTCGTCCTTAAGATGAATATCCTTCCCCACTTGTTTTACCTTTTCCAGACCCTCCCGGGGCAGTTACCTAGATCTATCCTATTCCAACTGCATCGTTGGTTCTCTCAATTCAATACAAGCAGACCAATGTATTTCTTTACCGTTGCTGGGAAAAAAATTAGACTTCCCTAATGTAAGCCCGTTTGCATTTCTCCAAGTAAAGCACTATGTTGACTCTCTCCCTCAGCTTGATATAACAAGACCTTTAACTTCCCTGAAATCCCTATGTGTACATTCGCCCCTACAAAGGGTGATTGTCTCCACATTTTATGACCTCCTGGTCTCCTACAAACAAGCCAATTCCCCCATTCATGAGCTCAGGTGGGAGGCTAACTTGGGTGGACCGCCTGACGAGGACACTTGGGCAACAATTAGAGAGAGAGTCTCTAAGACATCTATTTCTTCTCTAGTCAAGGAGAATGCATATAAAATGTATTATCTTTGGTACCTGGTCTTTACTAGACTGAAAAGAATATATGGTTTCACTTCTGACTTATGCTGGAGAGGTTGTGGGGAGCAGGGGTCCTTTCTCCATGTCTGGTGGTCCTGCTCACGTATTGCCTCTTTCTGGTATGATGTTGTCACTTTAATTAGTGATGTTACTTCCGTCCAGGTCTCCAAGTGTCCTTGGTCGTTTCTCCTCGGCTACCCTATCGAGGTCCTGGATAAATGTGCAGATAAATTGTCCGTTCAGATCCTCAATGCTGCCAGATGTCTAGTTGCAAAGCATTGAAAAATCCTGATCCCCCCTCTAGACAGCAACTAATTAATAACATTTGGTGCCTGGCATCTATGGAAAACATTTCTGCATATCTAAATAAGAAAACACATATATTCTCTCAATTATGGGGCAATTGGTTCATTTACAACGGTGCCTCTGGGCTTACACACTCAACCAACCTTCCTCGAAGTGTCTCTGCCCTTTTCTTTTGATTGACATTTTGTAGATAATATATGCCACACTCTCATTCAACTTGCCTTTATCATTAGATATCATTTGTCTATTGTATCTTTTGACCTTGTCGTTTGTCGTTACTTTTTATGACGAACTTTAATAAATAAAATCTTTAAAAAAAATAAAAAAAATGAAAATGTGGTGATATGATGAAACAATGGGTAGCCTGCCAACCTTCCAATTCTGTCAATTTAGGACTTGACCTGTTTGGTGGTTCCACAAATCCAGGCCTGCATATAGCACCTATTCAAAAAAGAGGCATATGGAGAGCCGGTGGTGGATTAACTCACCTCCTCAGTCTATGCCACAATCACACCCCAGGAGATCCATTTGTTGCATTTTTGTGCTGTATCAGGTTTCACCAGAAAATATCTTTTTTTTCTTATTATTTTAGGACACATGGCTTTCTTTTGTTACCATAGTCAAGCAAATATTTTTTAAATTTTTAGGCATTACTGGGAGAAAAATTCAACCAAATGTCAATGACAGTGACATGGTAAAAACAACTGTGGGCCTTGGGTGGTGCTCAGGTTATGGGCCCTGTGCCCTACATGTTCCACGCCTAAGAACTTATCCTCCTCCCCCTGCATCATCTATTGGCTGGGTTTATTACTGTGCATCCCACAGTCGTGGCAGAAGTTAATGTGAACTAATTGCTCTGAGTTCTACTAAGACCTAAGTTTGCACCCAGTAGTTTTCTATCTAGCTCCATGACCTGTCCAATGGTCTCATGCATGCCTTCGCCCACCCCTTACTCCTTAATCACCACCATATTTTTCTGTCTCACCCTCTGTCATGCCTGAGGATTTGTTTGTACTCAGACTGGGTTGTGTCTTTGGAAAGGAACTAGTGGCTACGTGCACAAAACTGTGTTGCCTGATTAAGTTCCTTTCCATGGGAGAGAAAGAACTGGTATAGGTGGTGGTTGCTGATAATTCAGGAGGTTACTAAATATATGAATGGCACTGGAGACTGGCAAGAAGTCAGGAATAGCAAGATGGTGTGATCAGGTTTAGCAGAGGACACCAGGCTGGAACCGGATTTCTGGACAGGACTGGAACCAGATTACTTGTCCGAACTGGGACCAGGGGTTGCTGGACTGGACTGGAACATGATTGCTGAACCAGAGTGGAACTGGATTGCTAGATGCGTTATAGCTCCAGGCAGTTCATTTATAGGAACTGCTAACCCCTGATTGGAGGCTGCAGTCAGCTGAGCTGAAGCATCCCTTTGGGTGAGAAGGAGCAGGTGACTGAATCCAATATGGCGCCCCCCAGGCAACAGTCCTGGAAGGATCTCTGGAGTGGAGAAAGACTGGGCAGCACTCTGCAGGTTGACCTGAGACTGGCAGAGCCTGCAGACAGCATTGACAGCTGAGAAATTCAACAAGAGTTTTATTATACATGGGAAGCCTCACACACAAAGCTATCTCCCCAAGTTAATTGGAATATACATCTAGATCCTCATTCCAAGCTTACTTTACTTTTGCCTATTAAAAAAGATGTATTGAAGATCTACACTTGTGTGGGTTACTTATGATTTCAATATGTATGTAGAGAATATTTCTCCAGTGAAGTGTTTTAAAAATAAAAATGTCTGATTGACATTTTACAGCTGTAATATTTCACATTCTTTCATGGATATTAACAGCGAGACTTTAGATCTGATCTCTTAATCAGCTTTTCCTAGCCGATAAATGTATTATTTATAAAGGTAAGCTCTTTAGCCATTAATTCTTTGTAAAGTATTTCACACTGTGGTTAATCTTAGGCTGGGTACACACTACAGAAAATGTCTCCCGATGAGATATCGTTAACGATTGTGCAAACGACTGAAGAAATAAAAAAAATTCCTTAACAGCATGTCGATTCATGTGTACACACTACAGATGTTCATTGACCCCCGTGTTTTGGTTTTAGATCTGGATTAAGTTTGTGTTTTTGTTTTTGTTTTGGCAAAACCACCCTCACGTGTTTTGATTTTGGTTTTGGATCTGTATTTTTTAGAAAAATAGCTAAAATATGCTAAAATCACATAATTTTGCTCTTTTTTTTGTTTTATACATTATTATTAACCTCAATAACACTAATTTCCAGTCATTTACAGTCAATTTTGACCACCTCACAGGTAACAATATTATTTTCATAAACTTTCGGACAAAGACTGCAGTGAGCTGGCTGGATGCTAAGCCACAGAGCAACAACACAAACACACAGCAGTTCATAGCACATCCAGAAAACATTGCCAAACAGTAGTGGCAGAAAAGAAAAGTGGTGCAAGATGGAATTGTCCTTGGGCCCTCCCATCCACCCTTATGTAAGATATTGAAAAGGACATGAACAGTTTAACAAACCAAGCACTCCAGTGACAAGCAGTGCCACTTTTTTGGCTGAAGTGCTTGGTTTGTTTAGGCCCCCACAAAACAAGCTACCAATAGCTTAGCTGCCTTAAGCCTAACAGTGCTGTCAATGAACTCTACAGTATTAAACCTTGTCTGCTCGTGCTGCATCTTTAATCTTCTTCTCCTCTCTGGATACCTCCCTCTCATCCCTGAAGAACTGCCAAACTTATGTAGAAACAGGAATGGATATTACAACTGGAGTGGCATTAGATCTGCTTCAGACAGACTGTGATACGGAACATGTGAGCAGCATGGAATCTATCATGTTGGAATATGCTGCATTTAACAGAGATTTAAACCAATATATAGACGCAGTTGAGAAGACTGTACTTAAGTTAAAACGTGACCCATCAGATGAGATTCCGGATTTAAGAGAGCTTGTACATGAGAGATACACTGCGTTTCAGAAGAATAATACAGAGGAGGCCCTGAGGCAGGACGATAAATATGTCCAGTTTAAAGAATAGATAAGAGACCTGAGAAAACAAATGGGTGTGTCACCGGTCCCTGCAGATTAAGCTTTGGAACATGAAAACGAGGAGATCGCCTTCACCCAGAGCACTCCTATAACACAGTTGGAGATGGTGAACCCAGTGAAAAACAAAGTATGTGGTCACACGTATGAGAGAGAAGCAATTGAAAGGCTGATTGAAAACAAACTTCAGAAGGGTAAATCCGCCAGGTGTCAAAAAATTGGCTGTGATCGCACTGACATGAGGATGTCGGATCTTGTTTCAGACAATGCACTAAAAAGAACCATTGAAATTCACAGCAAAAAGCAAGGTCATCACTGAGCTTCGAATCAGCCCCAATTCCCCAAAAATTAAAAAATAAGGTACCAAGGAGTGCCACTTTTATGGCTGAAGTGCTTGGTTTGTTTGTGCCCCCACAAAACAAGCTAACAATGGGCTTAAGGTAACGGTGCTGTTAATGAACTCTACTGTGGCAAGATGTTGTTGTCATCATCCTCAGCCCCATCCTCACCCTCATCAGTGTGTACATCATCCTCACACATTATTAATTCATCACCGCTGGAATCCACCATTACAAAGTCTCTGTATTTTGATGTAATCATCGGGAAAAGCGTTCCTTGTGGAAATTGTAGTTCATTTTTATGAACATCATCTTTTCCACATTTTGAGGAAGTAGCCTCCTATGCAGATCGCTGACCAGGTTCCCGGCTGTGCTGAAAACTCTTTCCGAATACACTCTGGAGGGTGGGCAGCTTAGGTAGTTGAAAAGCGAGTTGGTACATGGGTCTACAAATTCCTTTTTTTTTCTCCCAGTATGTAAAGGAACTGTCTGATGTGTCTATTTCTATGCTGCCGCTATAATCCTCCACCATCCTTTGCATGTTCATAGTAGGATCAGGTGGAGTTATGGTAGAGGTGTAACTTTTTTGGTCAATTCTTTTAGACTAGACCAGATGTCAAAATCTTGTGCTGAGTCATCTGCAGCATCACTGGATCTGTTGGGAAAGCTAAGTTTTTTGCTAGCAGCAGGTGAATGAGAAAACGAAAAAGAAGATGCCATCCTGTCACGTAACACTTGAGCTGTCATCTTGGTCACCAAGAGCTCCTTGCATCTCTTAAGATATCTGGGTCAGTTGGAAACAAAGAGAAGACATAGCTCTTAAACATAGGATCAAGCACAGTCGCCAAAATGTAGTGATCTGATTTCAAGATTTTGATAACTCTTGGATCCTGGCGAAGCAAATAAAGTACATGATCTACAAGTCCGACATTCTTAGCGTAATGCTTTGTTTCATCTCCTCCTTCAGTTTCTCAAGCTGCTTATCCAAAAGTCTAATTAAGGGAATCACTTGGCTCAAGCTAGCAGCATCTGAACTCACTTTACAGGTGACTACTTCGAATGGTTTCAGCACCTTGCACAACACGGAAAGTATTCTCCACTGCACATTTCCCCTCCTTTCCCAATATCATGGCTTGTGGAGTAAGCGTGGATGGCTTTTCACTTTTCACTCAAAAGCATATACAGGGTGGAATTCCACCTTGTCACCACCTCTTGCTTCAGTTGATACCAGGGCAAATTAAATTGCTCTTGTAGCTGCTGCAGTCTCCTACATGCTGTTGCCAAATGTCCAGATATTTTAAGGGCCACAGACAGCATCTCCTGCACGTCCCTGTCATTTTTTAAAAAGCACTGCACCACCAAGTTTATTGTGTGAGCAAAACAGGGAATGTGATGGAATTCACCAAGCTGTAATGCTCTAACAATATTGGTGGTGTTATCAGAAATGACATATCCTGAGGAGAGTCCAAGTAGGATAAGCCATGTTGCAATGACATCCCTTAGTTTTTGTAACAGATTGTCAGCTGTATGTCTTTTAGTGAAGCCAGAGATACACAGAGTAGCCTGTCTCTGAAAAATGTGATGTACTTGGGTACATACTGTTGCTGTTCCTGCTGGTGAAGCCGAATCACCAACCCACTGGGTTGTCACAGTCATATAATCTTTGCCCAGTTCCGCTTGTCTGCATATCAGTGGTTAAGTGTACAGTGGGTAGAATGGCATTTTGTAGCCCAATAATTGCATTTTTACAAGCCTTTTGTTAGAGGTGAGGAATAGCTTTTCTAGTAAAATGGTGTCGTGCTGGAATTTGGTAATGGGGACACAATTAACTGTCTAAAACCAGCTGCATTAAAAGTGGATATTGGACGCAGATCTAATACTAGCATAGTCGCCATGGCGTCTGTGATCTGCTTTGCGACTGGGTGACAGCTTTCATAGTTGCTTCCTCTTGCAAAGGATTGTTTAACAGATAATTGTTGTAAACTACTAGTAGTCTTCTTCTTGGTCTGCTTCTGGGATGATGATCCACCGCCAGCAGCAGTAGTGGGACTAACACTAATGAATTCCATTGAGGAATCTTGGATAGTGGAAGTGTCATCTATCCTTAACAACTTGGATGCAGATCTAACTCCGACTGCTACTGAAGATATTGATGAGGAAGGTGTTGTGGGTGTAGATTGCAGGTGCCGGGATCTAGCTGAGAGAACGGACCTAGCAGATGCTGGACTGCTTGTTGTTATTTTTTTAGCATAAGTTTCAGATTTTCCCAACAGCTTGCCATGAACTCGCTTCTAATGGCATAACATGGATGAGGTTCTTAGATGGTTAAGGTCCCTACCTCTACTGACTGTGGCTTTATAAACGCTACAAATGGCTAGACAACTGTTTGCAGGATTTGGATAAAAATAATTCCACATATAATAGGTGGATTTTTATGGTCTTATGCCCAGGCATGTCAATGGCCTTCTTCTTATCAAGTGCAAGAACTGCTTCCACTGGTGCAGGACTTACACAAACAACATCATCCTCATCAACATTCTCATTAGCGCCGTCGTCAGATACACAAAAATCTCCCTCATCATGTTGCAATTCCAAAGTGGCATCCTCAATTTGTGTATCACCGGCTACACTTGGGCTGTTCATGCACACATCTGCAGAAATGCTGAAAGGAGGCTTCTTTATGGGTACAGTATCAGAAAGACAATAGGTATGTATAGTCAAACAGGGCCAAATAGGATAGGCTGCTCGTATAGCCAACCAAAAAGAGGTCACCCCAACAACCTATATAATAAATCAATTGTCAAAATAAAGGTAAGCCTAACCAAGCGCCAATCCCAAAATCAAGATATAGCTATGAATGACCAGAACGGTCCAACAGGAATTACTGACTGGCGCTATTCTAGATGTTCATTGCAAAAATAATTGAAAGGAAATAAATATATATATCATTTTTTTTTTTCAAAATCAGAAATAAACATCTGAAACAATAACAAAAAAAAACCCAAACAAGCAAAAAAAAAAACCCAGACATATAAATACAGCAATAAATGGATATAAAAATCCTTCCAATAATCAGGTATTATAAAAGGCAGTCTTTGTATATAAATTCTGCCCTTGAAATAGGTTAATATCTCTGTAGATCTGTCACATATGGTATCCTCAATCCGATAATAGATGCAACAGTCTTTTCATAGATACATATCCTACCATATCTACAATCTCAGGACACATCCGGAAGATGTACAATCAGAGATCACGTAGCGGAGAAGTATCAGACATGCGTGTTCCATGTAAATGAAAAAGAAAAAATATCCACATAGCGTGACTCCATAAAAATAACAATTTATTTAGCTCTAAAACATAAATGATCATAAATCAAAGGGAATGCAAATATTGGAACCCGTACCAGATAGCTGATGTAAAAGCACCTTCAGATACACACTCACTGCTTGTAATCTAGAGTACTGCAGCTAGCGACTAATGGCTCCAACAAGCAAATCCACTACAACAATGATCATCAAGTTCCACTCTCCTGCACCTACGCGTTACGGCTCACCTGGAGCCTTTCTCAAGGTGAATGATTTGCTTGTTGGAGCCATTAGCCAATGTCCCTGGAGACTTTTAAGAAAACTGCCATCCCTCCTCTTTCTGTTTTAGATATGACGCTGCCTAACTGCATTAGAGTCTGCCAAGAACTGTGCTACCCCTTTTGTGTCTCTCTGTGAAATGGCGCTGGATCGTGATGGAGGTCAGTACTTATAAAATCCAAAGCTTGTGTCACAAACCGCGGCGGTACTCACACCCGATGCGGCTCGCTTCCCGTGCGCCCTGGCGTCCCGGCCGTCACCATGACGACCGGGACGTCATTTCCTCTTCCTGCTTGGCCATCACCAAAGCAATGGCCGGACGCTTCTACTATAGCGCTGCGTCCCGGCGGTAGGCGGGCGCATGCGCATGACAGGCAGGCTGTGGGCTGATATTACAGGCATTAGCCTGCATCTGTGTATTTCAGGGACAAGCCCTGATTGGCCCTGTTCTGTATGAGTATTAGCCTGCAGCTGTGTATCCAACTACTGATTGGTCTGTATTGGTATTTAAGGCAATGAGGTCTGCTGCCTCATTGCCGGTTATAGCGTTCTGTCCTCAGTTCTGCTGCCTGCTTGTGCTATCCATTTTGGTTCCTGCTACCTTGGATTTGACTACCCGTGTTTTGACCCCTGCTTGTTATTGGACCTGTGACCCTTCTCTTCTGACCTTGACCTTTTGCCTGGAATTCGGATTTTGCTTCTCTGCCTGTGAGTTTGACCCTTTGCTTGCCCTTGGATATTGCATCTGTGCCTGTGACCTTTTTGACCTAGGATTCCTCTTATACTACAGTCCACCAATCACTCCACTTCTGGGAACTCCTTTAAGTCAGTATACGTTACTCGACCCTCGGTTGGCCCGCAGCCCAGTCTGTCCCCACCACTAGGGGCTCCAGCGAACACCTGGCCTTCAGAGTAGTTTCCGAGTTTCACTGTACTGACTTGGGAGTTCCTAACAGCTTGCAAGATCCGACGACGCAACAATGAAGTTTTGCCTCGTTTTCACTTCCGAGGGTGCGCGAAGGTAGCCGGCTCGGTACTCGGATTGGCGAAGTTCGGGTGGACTTGGTTCTCGGAGAACCGAGCCCGAGCATCTCTAGTAAACACCATACATGTTTTACAACATTTACTTTAGTGCTCTTCTTCTGTCATAATCATCGGCTGAAAAGATCATGATACACACTGCAGAATTGGAATGATATTGTTCCATACGATGAGCTTTAGAATGATAATCATCACTGGAGCAAATACAATAATGCGATATCGGGTCCTTTACTGTGTGATTGGTCCGATAGCTGGCTGAAACACCTGTAGTGTGTACACAGCCTTAGTTCTGTGTCTTATTATTTTTTAGAATGCATTTTATTTTTCGTTTTCAGTCAAAGTAGAAAAAACTGCAAGAAATGTTATTGTTCATAAAATAATAGAGGAAAACATTTACTGTATGAAGGTAAAGCTGAAGTATGTTTTTAAATTTGTCAGTCATATTTCAGGCCAATGAATCACTCTATTCTATTCTTAGAAAAATAATTTGGCTGTCAGAGTTTGCTGGGGCTAGTAATACCACAGGAGAAAATATTGATTTTACTATATTAACTATATGTGTTAATCCAGCAGAGAGGGACACATTTTTTTTGCCTCTGGGGAATACAACCCTATGAAGAATAGGCTAAGGTTGAGTGAGATTATGACAAGAGGAGTCCACTCTGTGAGTTTTCCAGTTATAGTATCACCAACAAAGTCTTTTATAGCCTAGTGCAGGCAGCATATTTTCCATCGAGACCCTGCGCTATCTGACTCTTCCAGTCTAAGTTCCTGACAAACATATATGCTGGTGATTCTCTCTCTTAATGTGCCACAATTATATGAAAACACCATTTCTGGTGTACTTGGCCTAACTTTGCAAGCCCCTTCCCTCCATTATTCCAACTTTCTAAGCGTTATAGCTCACACAGAAACAGGAGAGGTTCCAGTGTTGTTGCCAGTCTACAGTCTACGTGCCATTGCTCCATTGCCAATTGTCATTGCTGAATTAGAAATAATAGGGCTGTCAGTGTTCTTCAAAATCTGCAGTCACATTGTACTGTGTTATCAAAATGGATTCACAGCAGTACACAGAATACCAGGAGCACCAATCAGCTGCTGGCACCAGTCATGATGATAGTAATACCTCTACGTCATCTGCTAAAGCCTATGTTAAAGTGCATAGTGTTTTTAAGTCAGGGAAACAAAATGTAAAAAAAACACATTTTTACCTAGTAGAACTACCAGCATACACATGACTGCCAGAGCATGATAGCGCTTATAGGACTACAAGTGCCAGCATACACATGACTGCCAGATCATAATAACACTTGTACAGTCATGGCCACAAGTTTTGAGAATTACACAAATATTATTTTTCACAAAGTCTGCGCCTCAGTTTTTATGATGTCAATTTGCATATACTCCAGAAAGTCATAAATAGTAATCAGATGAATTGCAGTTAATTTCAAAGTCCCTCTTTGCCATGACAATGAACTTTATCCCAAAAACAACATTACCACTGCATTTCAGCCCTGACACAAAAGGACCAGTTGACATCAGGTCAGTGATTCTCTCATGGACACAGGTGAGAGTGTTGATGAGGACAAAGCTGGAGATCACTCTTTCATGCTGATTGAGTTAAAATAACAGATTGGAAGATTTAAAGGAGGGCGGTTCTTGAAATCATTGTTCTCTTAATTTTCCACAATTACATGAAAACACCATTTCTGGTGTACTTAGTCTATGTAAGCAGTCGCGGCAGCCGCTGGCACCGCCGCGACTCTCTCAGCTCTGCTGGTGGCGTTCCGGCCCTCGTTATGACAACCGGGGTGTCACTTCTGGTTCCTTTGTCCTGGTTGCCTGGGCAACAACCGGGGTGCCTCGGTCTCCCTGCCGCCGCGCCCGGCCAGCTGTCAATCAGCCGGGCGCGTGCGCGAAGGGTTTTGCAGCATCAGCCAATTATGGCTGATTAAGTAAGTACAGGCTCTGTAGCCAATAACAAGGCAGAGTGCCAGCAGGATCCTAAAAATATCAACTTTAAATTTCAGTGTACAAATAAGTTATCAAGTGTTTGTGTGCTACATGAAAAAACAGCCAGTAGTTAACTTGTGTGCAAAACAGAAAACTAATTTTCACCCTTTGCATTGTAACATGGTTTTGTCCAGGAGACTTAAATAAGAAACTTCTTAATTTAAGTTCCGTAATGAATCAGGACTGATATGCTTAAAGTAAATCATATGCCTTAAATGTATCTATTTGCAGCACACATTCTGCGTTGCATGCTCATTAGCAAGCATCATAAGATACATGCAGCTCAGTATACAGATGTTATTGCGTCCTTTTTTTGGACGCATTTTACTTCTGTGGCTTTGAAGTAAAAGGTATCACCTCTACATGAGTCCCATCATAAGATAGCATAGGCTAGGGCTGAGTGACATTATGACATAGCTGCAGGTTACCTTGATTGTCACCAGCCCTGCCTGTTATAGCGTAGTGCTGGTTATGGCTTGTTTGGAGGTGGATCCTACTCTGTTCGTCCCCCTGAAATTATTTCTGCCAGCCTAGGCTAAAAGCGTCCTTTATTTGGATGCGTTTTACGTCTGCATTTTTTAAGTGAAACTTCTTTGGTGCCACCAAGTAAAAATAATTTGTGGAGATGAAATGTGTAACGGAAGTGCCGTCATGCACTTCCCCTATATGCTGTCATCCCCCGAACTGCCTAATTTGAGCTTCGTACTGTCCAGATTCAGTTAAGGGCAGGCTAACTTGGGCTTGGTCACTAGGCCACCTGCAGTTTTTTCCTTTAAAATGTTCCTAATAGGCTGCTGAGTAGAGTCTTCCCCCTAGGATAAAATTTACCAACCCTCCCCTAGATTCAGTACATAGTCCTTGAGGAATGACTTCAACACAAGAACCACCAAGCCGTAAACACCACGGTGTGCTCCTGTACCACGCCTGTACCTGTTCTGTACCTGCAGCACACAGCAGTTTACAGTCATCCAGACCTGCCCCTATCTTCTTATGTGCATTTTTACTCGTGGCACACCGCCCTTCCCTCAGCCTCTCTGCCACCCCATGTGTAATTTGGTCAAACAAGTTGTACTGTCACACAGGAGAAGAGGTGACTTGAAAGAGTGTTATCTGTGAGGATTTACAAGTACCAGCCAAGACTATGACCAATGAAGACCAAAGGCTAGATTTACTAAGCTTCGGGTTTGAAAAAGTGATGTTGCATTTAGCAACCAATCAGATTCTAGCTTTCATTTATTTAGTGCTTTCTACAAAATGACAGCTAGAATCTGATTGGTTGCTATAGGCAACATCCCCACTTTTTCAAACCCGCAGCTTAGTAAATCTAGCCCCAAGACTCTACTCAAGAAGTACAAGTACTCCCAGACCGTGGGGTTGCTGCATGCAGCCACGGGCAGGACACATATGAGTCTGCCTGAGTCCAGGAGGAAGATCTGGTGGGTAAGTGGGAGACCGGGAGCTTTGGTGGTGCAGCATCTGGAGTGCTCACGGTCTTTAGTCAGGGTCAGAGGATATGGTCAAAGGAACGGTTGGGTTAATAGGGCTTTTCTTGGCTCTGTAGCCATGGCAGCGACTACAATGATGCAGGAGAGAGAACTTTCTTATATTCAGCAACAGCACCTTAGAAGCAGGGGGCCCCATCCGCTCCACAACCCTCATCATCCACACTATCACCTGCTCAAAACATCATAATCCCCCTCAACAGTCTCCTCTCCTCAGCCAATGCACCGCTATGACGAGGGAGAAGGTTGGGCGCAACCAGACACCTGTGCCTTCCCCTCACGTGCACACAAACACACCTGTGCCCTCCCCTGACGTGCACACAGCCACACACCTGTGACCTCATCCTGACGTGCACACACCCTGGTGCCCTCCCCTGACGTACACATAAACACACACCTGTGCACTCCCCTACCTTGGGCAGACACAGACCTGCGCCCTCCTTTGACGTGCACATAAACACACACCTGTGCCCTCCCCTGAGTTGAACAGACACACACCTGTACCCTCCTCTGACGTCCACATAAACACACACCTGTGCACTCCCCTGACTTGGGCAGACACAGACCTGTGCACTCCCCTGACTTGGGCAGACATAGACATGCTCCCTCCTTTGACGTGCACATAAACACACATCTTTTCCCTCCCCTGAGCTGAACAGACACACACCTGTGCCCTTCCCTGACGTGCACACAAACACACACCTTTGCCCTCCTGACTTGTAAGAAAACACAAAGGTGTTACTTAAAATATGTGTGCTGGGCCCACAGTCTTTTTTTAATGTAAAATGCATCCAAGTACATGAGGCCCTCTGTCTCTTTGCTTGTTCCAACATGGACCAGAAGATGGCAGCAATACTCTATGCAGTTTGTCTCCTTATTTAAATAATGTTCTTTATAAAAAATCTCCATTCACATACCCATGTAATAAAAAAGTGTTTAAATGCACAAATGTGATAAATGTAATACAGACAGTGGCGAAGTCCCCTTTTCCTTTATGCAGCATAATGGGAGAACAATAAGATCTGAAACAAACACCTTTTTAGGCCATATTCTTCATTAGCAGAAATACAACAATGATGTAAATCTGTATGTGCACTGGGAATCAAATTGATTTAGACCATTTTAGTACATAAATAATAACAGTCTTAACCTACAATTCACAGCTAATACAGTACAAGTAACGAAAAAAGTGGAATTCATTGACTTAGAGATATATATTACAAATGGTTCACTAGAAACAAAAAACATTTGTCAAATAAATGGACTGTAATAACTTAATTTTGGCATCCAGTAATCACCATAAAAATGGGTGAAAGAATATATTAGGTGTTAGGAACCCCTCCAGCCGGCACAACACAACCCGGAGTCTACTCTGCCAATCAGCTGTTCACTGGAGCCCCTGGTGGTGGGGACAGACGGGGCTGCAGACTGGCAGAGGGTCATGAAGTGTGTATCGGCTGGGGAGAACCCAGGCAAGTGGAGTGAGGTCCACACAGAGGTCAAGGGCGGGCAGCAGGTCGCAATACCAGTTAACAAGCCGGGGTCAAGGGTCACAGGCAGACAGGAGAAACGGTAAACAGGCCAGAGGTCAGGGTCACGGGATACACAAGTGAAGTCCAAATCCAACCCAGGGGTCATACACGGGAGGTCAGCAGAAGTTCAAATAGATAGGAACAGGAACAGAGCAGGTCAGCAGACTGGGAAGCAGAAGCTATAACCGGCAATGAGGTAGCAGACCTCATTGCCTTAAATACTGACCCCAACCAATTAGAGCCTACCTCTGCAAGAATACAGCCCCCTGCATTAATTAGCCCACAGGCTACCTAGTTGCGCACGCGCCCAGCAGTTCTCCTTGCTGGGACGCGGCGCTCTCTCACTCAGCGTCCCGACTGTTGCCTAGGCAACGGCCGAGACGAGCCCCCGGAAGTGACGTCCCGGTCATTATAGCGACGGCCGGGACGAAGGTAGGGGAGTCGCGGCGGCAAATTCCGCCCAGGGTAACAAGGAGGACCAGTTGTCATGGAACTCCGATGTGTAGCATCGTAAAAATTTCTCTAAGGACTGGTTAACCCTTTCAGTTTGCCCATTTGACTGAGGGTGGTATGCGGATGACAAACTGATCTTGATTCCAAGGAGGGTACAGAATGATTTCCAGAACTGCACTATGAACTGAGAACCCTGATCGGAGACAATGTCAGTAGGGAGTCCATGAAGACGGAAAATGTGTTGAATGAACAAGACGGCTAAATCTCGAGCAGTAGGAAGCTTGGTTAACGGAATGAAATGTGACATTTTGCTGAACCGGTCCACCACGACCCAAATGGTATTGTGTCCCACAGAGGGTGGCAGATCAACTATAAAGTCCACGGACAAATGTGTACAAGGTTTTGCAGGAGCGGCCAATGGAACCAACTGACCTACTGGGCGAGTCCTGGGAACTTTGTTCCTGGCACAAACTTCACAAGACAGGACGTGACTCTTGACGTCAGCAGACAAAGACGGCCACCATACAGTACGGGAAAGGCACCACGAAGATCAATTTTTGTGAAGATAGTTGCCCCTCTTAGTTGGCCAAAAAGCACGGAGATGAGAGGAAGGGGATAGGTGTTCTTAACCGTAATGAGATTCAGCCCTCGGTATTCGATACAGGGTCTGAGTCCAACGTCCTTCTTGGATACAAAAAAGCACCCTGCTCCTACTGGGGACTTGGATGGCCTGATGAAGCCTTTCTCCAAGTTTTCGTCAATGTATTCCTGCATGGATTTGGTCTCTGGACCGGAGAGAGAATACAAGCGTCCCTTGGGTAACTTAGAACCCGGAATGAGCTCGATGGCACAGTCGAATTCCCGGTGCGGTGGTAGAATGTCAGCAGCCTTTTTGGAGAAAACATCCCAGAACTCATGATACTTTGAAGGAAGTTATCCGGAATAGGCTGAATCACACGCAGAGGTAGTGTCAAGCAGGACTGTGTACAATAAGAGCTCCACTGGACAATTTCTCCTTTTACCCAATCCATGACAGGGTTATGACGGGATAGCCAGGGGTGGCCCAGAATCAAAGGAACTGATGGACATTCGATAAGGAAGATGACTATGGATTCCGAGTGAAGAGCGCCAATGTTCAATGGCAGTGGCGGGGTTTCCCAGATAATCTTGCCGCCTGGCAACGGACTGCCATCTAAGCCACATACCGTGCTGCAGCGTTACTCATAAACTTGCACTACATTGAGTTTAAGACCTGGAGGCATCTGAGTACCTGTGAGCATATCAAACTCTACTGGAAAGGCGGCTGCTATAGGTGAAAACCTACACTAATGGTTCTGTAGTCTTAGGATAATGGCTGGTAGCCATAACAGAAAGGAGAGTAAGTGGGATCCGGTCAGTTGCTGCAGAAATAGTAGTGCTGCTGTTGACACCTCATCAACGGACCAAACTTTTGACCAACAAACTTGACAGCATCAAACAAATTTGCCACACAAGTAAAAACAGTGGTGTTTAGGACTGAAACCAGCACAGCTGAGCACAAATGAACGATCAGTAACACTATATTATTTTGGCACCAAAAATCCACGGAGCTGCCATTGCAAGACTGTGTAAAGAGACATAGAGCCTCTCTCGGACAAGAGCCACCCACAGTTAGCACCTTGGGAATTCAACTTTACAGAGTTTTTGTTCTGATCACTCATTCTGTCCTATATAGCGGTATAAACTCTTTCACAAACTCACATTTATATATATACTTTGATAAATCATAACCAATAGTGAGAGTATTTTCACTCAAGCTGCATCTCTGCCATCTACTGGTAGTGAAATAAATAACACCTTTTACTGCTGAGAATTAAACTAGATAGGTTCTGTCATCTAGTGGTCAGTTGGCATACTTCACCCTATGTGTGAAAACCTCTCTTATACCTCCCAACACAGTATCTGTCAAAGACATACTACTTGTAAATCTAACACCATTCTGTGTTTATCAAAACAACGATAAAAATGTGACACATAAAAATGGCATCCCTACTGTAAACATAGTGGTAGTGAGAAGAACTACACACTGTCAATGTGTTGGACTGTTTTTCATCTTGGTTTAAATGCCTAGGGGAAGTCCCAAGATGAGCTAGGCAACCCAACTTAAGTGAACATGTGCAATACACAGGCCTTGATCACAGCATTGAAACACCCTGTCTCCCACCATGTCCCATAAACATAAAAAGTTAACTAATATACCTATGCATACAATTATTAAGGCCTTGGAGAAAGCCAACGGGCACTCCAAGTAATTCCAGATCAAGCTAATCTAGGATCAGAATTGGATCATCATCATCATCATTTATATAGCGACACTGATTCCGCAGCGCTTTACAGAGAACTCATTCACATCAGTCCCTGCCCGATTGGAGCTTACAGTCTAAATTCCCTAACATACACACACATGACACATCCCTATTAGACAGGGCCATCTTTTCAATTGGGCACGATGGGCAGGTGCCGGGGGCCCCATGAGCAAGGGGGCCCCATAGGCAGGGCTCTTAATTTGAATAAATAATCCTGCAAAAGAAAAAACCTGCAAAAAAAACATTCAAGCAAAAAAAACATTCAAGGGTCACTGAGCAAGTACATCTATCTATCTCTATATATCTATATCTATATCTGTATCTCTATACATCTATATATATATATATATATATATATATATATATATATATGTAGGGGCCCCAGTGCACTGCTTTGCCCGGGGGCCCATAATGTTATTAAGATGGCCCTGCTATTAGAATCACCTCTAACACTAAATGACATGGCTACTATAGTGACAAAAACAATAGAATCTGAAATGCAGGCAATTGTTGGAGAGCTATGCTCTGACATTACAGAGCTTGGTACCCGAATAAATATTGTTGAAAGTCAACTAGATGCAGGTTCAAAACACCAACAAACCACTGATAAAGAGATGAATTTAACGTCTTCAAAGATCAATTGGAAGATTTAGAAAATCGAAACAGACATAACAACATCCGAATAAAAAATATACTTGAGTCCATCTCCTCAGAGGCCCTACAAAATTATCTTGAAGGATTATTTCTACAAATAATTCCTGAATTACTCAAAGAAATGCTTCATCTTGACAGAGCCCATAGGGCTTTATGTCCAAAACCAAAACTGGATCAGCTGCCAAGTGACGTAATCATCCGATTCCATCATTTCAAGACTAAACAAAAGATAATGTTATCAGCAAGACATATTCAATCAATTCTTCTGTTGGATCGCATCTTCATCTGTACCAAGATCTAGCCTCTTCATCACTTAAGAAACAAAGAGATCTCATTAATATCACAAGGGCCTTGCGCAACCACTCCATCATATACAAAAGGGGGTTCCACCTCCAACTGATAGTATCAAAAGACGGGCGTAATCATTCTATTAAGACTCAAGACCAAGTCTACGACCTACTCAAGAGATTCGGTATAAATCAGGACTCAGAAGCTTCTACCTCAACTTTTCTGGCACAACACAAATCCTCTGCTCCGACCCTAGTCTGACAGCAGGCATGGTTCATAGAAGTGACTTGTCTCCAGGTTTTGTTCTCTCTTCGATAGCAATTATCTAAAGTTTAAGAGATTATTTTAAAATCACTATGACTTCTAATATTTACTTGTTTCTAATCCACTGCTTTCCCACAGGTTCATTGTGTAAACTTTTTTACTTAAACATATAGAGCTATGTCGTCCAATTCAATCTCTTTCTTTACATTTACTGCACCCTACCAGGACTTCAGTGATGTGTTCTGTAAACAGAAGGCTGACTCTCTCCCGCCTCATCGGGACTATGACTGTGCTATCGATCTTGTACCTGGTTCAAAATTGCCCAAAAGGCGCCCATATTCTTTGTCTGTCCCAGAGACTCAAGCTATAGAGCAGTACGTGGAGGAGAATCTGAAGAAAGAATTTATCCGTCCCTCCATATCCCCAGTAGGAGCGGGATGTTTCTTCGTGGCCAAAAAGGATGGCAGTCTGAAACCCTGCATCGACTACCGCAGACTGAATAAAATCACAGTCAAAAACACATATCCTCTGCCATTGATTTCTGTTTTGTTTGACAAGCTCAAGTCAGCTGCCATTTTTTCTAAGATCGACCTCCACAGTGCCTATAATCTTATCGGCATCAGACAGGGAGACGAGTGGAAGACGGCCTTTAATACTCACTCCGGGCATTATGAGTATCTGGTGATGCCATTCGGATTGTGCAACGCACTGGCAGTCTTCCAAGACCTCATTAATGACGTCTTGCGTGAATTCCTAGGAAAGACTGTGGTGGTCTACTTGGATGATATTTTCATTTACTCTCAGTCCTTGTCTCAGCACCGCCAACAGGTTCGGGAAGTTCTGGAGAAATTGCGCCAACACCGCCTCTACACAAAATTGGAGAAGTGCGAGTTCGAGGTCTCCAAGGTGGCCTTCTTAAGATATAGCATTTCTTCTTCCGGTTTCTCCATGGACCCCAGTAAAGTCCAAGCAATCCAGGACTGGGTTCTCCCTACTAACCTCAAGGCAATTCAAAGGTACCTTGGCTTCGCCAATTATTATCAGAGGTTTATACACTCATTTTCTTCCCTGGTGGCTCCCATCACTGCTCTCACCCGGCAGGGCGCAGACACGGCTTATTGGTCTTCGGAGGCGTTGGCAAGCTTTTCTGCCCTTAAAGCCACCTTCATATCTGCACCCGTTCTTAGGCACCAAGGGCCTGATTCATTAAGGATCTTAAATTAAGAAGTATCTTATTTAAGTCTCCTGGACAAAACCATGTTACAATGCAAGGGGTGCAAACTAGTTTTCTGTTTTGCACATAACATGGTTTTTTCCAGGAGACTGAAATAAGAAACTTCTTAATTTAAGATCCTTAATGAATCAGGCCCCAATACCCTGAGCTCCCGTACATTGTGGTAGTGGATGCCTCAGATGTAGAAGGAGGCGCCATTCTCTCTCAAAGAGATCCACAAAGCAAGAAATTGCATCCGTGTGCATATCTGTCCAGGAAATTCTCACCTGCTGAGATTAACTATGATGTTGGGAATCGGGAATTGTTGGCCATCAAGTGGGCAACCCATGTTATAACAATCTTCACTGACCACAAGAACCTACAGTATATTCAGACCGCCAAAACTCTGAATCCCCGGCAGGCCTGCTGGGCTTTGTTTTTCACCCGGTTCAACTTTTTTATCACTTACGGTCCAGGATCAAAGAATACCAAGGCTGACTCTCTGTCTCAAAGCTTTATGGCATGCCATCCTCAGCCTCCTGACCCGCAACCTATTATTCCCCCAACCTCCATTCATTTTGGTCTAACCCAAGATCTTGGGGCAGCGACTGCCATGATGCAGGAGGGAGAACTTGCTTATATTTAGCAACAGCATCTTAGCAGCAGGGGGCCCCATCTGCTCCACCACCCTCATCATCCACACTATCACCTGCTTAAAACATCATAATCCCCCTCAACAGTCTCCTCCCCAGCCAATGCACTGCTATGACATAAGGTAGAAGGTTGGGCGCAACCAGACACCTGTGCCCTCCCCCTCATGTGCACACAAACACACCTGTGCCCACCACAGACGTGCACACAACCACACACCTGTGACCTAGTCCTGACGTGCACACACGCCGGTGCCCTCCCCTGACGTGCACACATACACACACTGGTGCCCTCCCCTGACGTGCACACACACACAGATGTGGGTTACAAACTTGTTTTAACAAATCTAAACTAATGCCGCTATCAGGAATCCCCACTATTACACATGACTCGGAACTCATTTCCCAGTTCATAATATCTTACACTAAAATCAAATAATTAGGAATTTGCATCCCAGCTAAATTACAAAATCATTAACTATCTACCTATCATAAAAAAATATCATCACTCCTGCTCAATAGGCATAATCTCCCATCATCCCTCCTGGGCCGCAATGCTACCATTAAGAGCGTAATTTTTCCCAAGCTATTCTATCCACTTCAGATGCTCCCAATATGCTTACTTAAATCCGATTAACATACTTGTACAAAAATATTTTGTAAATTTAGTCCAAATAACCTTGTATAGCCAGACATAAATTAATCCTTGGAAGAGTTACCAGATATACTTTACTTTACACGGGCTGCTCGGTTCCATTATGCTGTAGACTGGCCAAGCACTGGAAAATGCTTTATTCCACCCATACTGCCCAGCGACTTTACTACACTCACCAAAATCCCTTATACCTCCCCAATTTCATCATAATATTCTGTTTAACGATACATATAAGGCCTGGATAAGAAATACAGAGATTTAAAATATACTAGATTCCTTCCAATGTGGGGTAATCCACCGTTTACACCTAGGGGTAAATGTATCAAGCTGAGAGTTTTTCGTCGGGTTTGAAAAGTGGAGATGTTGCCTATAGCAACCAATCAGATTCTAGCTATCATTTTGCAGAATGTACTAAATAAATGATAGCTAAAATCTGATTGGTTTTTCAAACTCGCTGGAAAACTCTCAGCTTGATACATTTACCCCCTAGTCTGGAAAATGTCAATTTCTTGGTGTGGCAAAAGAACGATATAATGGCAGTCAAAGATGTATTTGATCCGGGAGGCAAACTCTATACTTTCCAACAATTGTGGAAAAAGCTGGAATCGCAAACACACAATTTTACATTTACCTTCAACTTCGACATTACATCACCTAATTTCAACTGCCGATCATCACACCGGAGACCCCTGATGGTCTAGATGCCCTACTCACCTTTTTAAAGTGTTCGCCTTATAGAATTCAATACCTATATGTAGATCTTATTCATATAGAACCTACAACTTCCTGGAAGACGAGCTTTGGAGGCTTGGCAAACAGATATCCTGAGCGTAACTGGCACAGACACCTTAATTCGTTACTTTGATTCCACTTGAAAATCTCTGACTTCAACTCGTCTTCAGAAGGTGCATTTAAAAACACTTTACAGGGCTTACATTACTCAGGCCAGATGCCGCTTCATGGTTAGGGAGGAGACGGGGCTATGCCCAAAATGTAAAACTCAAATAGCGGATTGGTCATATAATGTTTGGGAATGCAGGAAAATAATAAAGTTTCGGAATAAAGTTACAGATTTCATTAATCATAGTTTCAAAATACACGTGACTGCATCTAGAGAATCACTCCTCACTAATTTCGATGCCTGGAAGAATGCTTTACCCTCCTTTGAGTTGCTTCCTGCCCTAACAATAATGGTCACTGTAGCCAAACAGCTGATCCTAAGACAATGGACATCCCCGGTTCCTCCAACCTTGGGCGAACTTCAGACAGCAATATTAGATATTAATTATTTAGACAGAAAAGCTACACTCCCTGATATTGAAAAAAGAAGGATATTGTTAAAAAAGCAAGTGGGGATTGTACATTGAATCATTAACAGCCCCTGTTCAACAGAATATTTTCAAACTGTTTGAATTTACCACGTGGTATCTTCTTAGGCAGTTGAGCTGAGACAACACAAGTCCTGCCCTTCTGTTTTTGGACCATTGGTGATTTCTGATTTTTGGCAAACATGCTTGTTTTCCCTGTTGTGGAGGTCCTCCACTCAGGGGATTTATATGTATTTGTCCTTTAACTGGGGTCTCATCCTCATTCACATAACCTGATGCTACCCTGGCGCAAACAACTACCATTCCTTCACTGTCCCATTAATATCCCCTTATCCCCTCTTACCTCATTGGATTTTTTTCTTCTTCTCTTGTTTATGGATGCTCATGATTCCTATACATTCCATTATAATATCGTAATTGTTCATCGTTATGCACATAGGATGCCTGTTGTGACCAATAAATCTAACCAATTTTTATTCTGAAAAGTTAAGCTGATGTTATCATTTATATTGTGATGCCTAAATTTATAGAATTTTTTATATGTTCAATGTCATTGTTGTTTTCTCTCCTTTAAAACTAATAAAGAGAATTTCAAACATTTATTTGAATATTCATGATAGGGAGGCTAATAAGAACCTCTCCCACCCATTGCTAACATTGCACTACACTATCCCTGAGGAAGCCGGAATGTGTGCGGGTGAAACGCGGAGGATGATTATCTAACTCACAACAGCAGTTTCATTCATTCTAACAAATCTCTCTGTCTGCGAAAACAGACACTGTGCACGGAGTTCAGTGAAATTAAAGCAGGCGAAGAAATGAAAGTAATTAATTGAACCAAGAGTGTGTTTTAAATCATGTTTTTTGTTTATTGTATGTAGACATTATTTTAGGAATATTCTCACAACATGTTTTGTTTATTTTATGTTTTACTTTATGTTGCTATAAGATTTCTGATATCAAGATTGATTTTTTATCAGTAGATGTGATGGTGACATATGCTAATATTTCTGTTTTAAACTTAAAAAAAGTTATTATGGTTTCTCCTAGTGTAGAGTATTAAAAGGCCTACATTATATATCTCAACATCTTGCAATAGTGGATATTTGCATTTGGTTTATATTCTTTAGAAGGTTGAAATTACCTTTTTTTTCCAACAAGGCAGCATTTGGGTGTTGGAAACATTAATAAGGAAAGCACAGATAGTTTACTGGTGTATTATTAAACTGGAACTTCCAGTATGACAATTCCAAAGTTGATATGCTTGGTTATAATGTAAAGTTTTGATTTAAATAGGCCTACTTGTCCTAATTAAATATTTAATCAGAATACAGAATAATAGCAGAATTGTATTCATTATAAAGAATAAGAGGACTTGTGCTGTGCAGTTGGTCAGTGCTTAAGATAGTTCAATATGAGGAAGGAAGCCCATGCCCCGGCGGGGCTGATGCATGCATAGTATAGCACTGTTTTGGACTCCTCTGTGCATGGTTTCAGCTAATAGTGATGGAATTACTGCTAATGTGGTGGGTGCAGTGGCTACTCACCCTACTGTGTGCAAAACAGGAAATGTGATGGAATTCAACCCTGCTGTAATGCTTGAACAATATTGGGGTCGTAATCAGAAATTACATATCCTCAGGAGAGTCCAAGCAGGATTAGCCATCTTTCAATGACATCCATTAGTTTTTTGAACAGATTGTCAGCTGTATGCCTCCTAGTGAAGCTGTTGATACACAGAGTAGCCTACTTCTGAAAAATGTGACGTACTTGGGTACATGCTGCTGCTGTCCTTGCTGGTGAAGGCGAATGACCAACCCAGTGGGCTGTCACAGTCATATAATCTTTACTTTGCCCAGTTCCGCTTGCCCACATATCTGTGGTTAAGTGTACAGTGGGTAGAATGCCATTTTGTAGCCCAATAATTACATTTTTATGAACTTTCTGGTAGAGGTGAGGAATAGCTTTTCTAGTAAAATGGTGTTGTCATGGAATTTGGTAATAGGGACAGAAGACCTCAAGTAACTGTCTAAAACCAGCTGCAATAATAATGGACATTGGACGCAGATTTAATACAAGCATAGTCCTTATGGCGTCTGTGATCCGCTTTGCGACTGGGTGGCAGATTTCATACTTGCTTCCTCTTGCAAAGGATTGTTTAACTGTAAATTATTGGTTCTGGGGATATTGATGATGAAGGTGTTGGGGGAGTAGATTGCAGGTGCTGGGATGTAGATGAGAGAAGGGAGGCAGATGATACTGGACTGCTTGTTGTTATTTTTTTTAACCTAAGTTTCTGATTTTCCCAACAGCTTTCCAAGAACTCGCTGAAAAATGACATAACATGGATGAGGATCCCAGATGGTTAAGGTCCCTACCTCTACTGAGTGTGGCTTTAAAAACGCTACAAATGGCTAGACAACTGTTGTCAGGATTTATGTAAAAATAATTCCACACTTAAGAGGCGGATTTTTGGTCTTATGCCCAGGCATGACAATGGCCTTTTTCTTATCACTGGCAAGGACTGAAGCAATTTTTCTTTGAAAGTATATGAAAATCATATTGTGACCTAGGAGGTGGTCAAAATTGAATGGAAATGACTGGAAATTAGTGTTAGTGAGGTTAATAATAATGTAGGTACAAAATAATACCTAAATTATGTTATTTTAGGCCAAAAAATGATTTTTTTTTAACAAATTGCAAAACAAAACCAAACAAAACCAAAACACGCAAGGGCGGTTTGGCAAAACCAAAACCAAAACAGACGGTAATTCAGATCCAAAACCAAAACCAAAACACGGGGGTCAGTGAGCATCTCTAGTCTTAACCCACTAAATCAATTACACCTCGCACCTTACTTGTTTTTTTTTTTAATGCTTACATCACTAAGAAGGTAATAATTATAACTGAGTGATCATAGTGAATACCAAGGTTTATAAAATAAACAAAGAAGCAAAGTCAACTGCCAAAACAGTTTTGTAATATATGTAGTCACAGAATGTGTAGATACATTTCCCTTGTACAACTGAATGTGGGCAGCTTGTGACATAAATGTCAGTGAAGACGAACATAAAAAACCCATTAAAAAAGTTTTAATGTATCAAAGTAAAACATTTTACATGCATAAACAAGCAAAATTAGCCTTATAAAAGAATAGTGGATCTAATTGTATTGATATATAGCATTGTGTGTCCTTCGTATATGGACACCCAGGGGGGTATTCAGTAAGAACAGCTGGTGTCCCTGTAGCACCATTAAAGTTGAAGGGATGGTGTAGAGAGCAGTACTGAATCCCCAATCTGGTCTTTGTATTGTTCACCCCTAGCTCTCAATAATTTGGGACATTTTTACTTTCTTGGCATCTGATTTTTCCAACAAATCTTCATGTAGTTTTGCCAGATCCAAGAAAAATGATGCAAAGACTTTGGTCCCTTGGATGTAGTTAGATCTACAAGAGAAGGAGAAAAGCAAAACATTAAATTGACTCTTGTGAGCGGAATAGTTTTCTTTTATGCCTTCCTGAATGCCTTGAATAAGCAGCAACTACATAATTCAAATAAGCCAGAAAATGTTTTAATGGCTAAACAATTCACCATTTTAGTATTAGCTGGAAACAGAGTTGGACCTACAGTCAAAAATGCAACTTTAAATAAGGACAGAAGTTGTGTGCATGCACTGTGCAGCTAAGTTTAGAGTTATGAGACGGGTCAGGGGTGGTAACATGTAAGTTCAGTACAGTAATGCAATGGAGACACGCCTTATAGTTACATTTTAGTGGTGTATCTTTGTGGGTGCCTTTGGCCAGGTTAAAATGCCTGGGTGAGGATGATGACGGAAACATCTTTGCAACAGACACATATATATGCTAGAATGCGCATATCTTAATATACTGCAGCAGAATCGTAAGTGTATGTGTGTATTTTTTGTCTGCAAAAAGGTCCAACTGTAAATGAGGCCTATAGTTTTTAAGTTTAGCTTTTTAAAATAAAAACATCTAACAAAAGCAAAATAGTTTGTTGAGCTAATTAATATGGTGCCCTGAATGGCACTTTAAATTTAATCCCTTAAAACAACACAAAGGAATAAATATAAACACATCTACAAAGAGGCAGTCCATCCTCCTGCAGTCCCCGATTTGATCTTCTGAGCATGCTCTGAGATAATAATAATAATGGGTACAGACAATGGTGGAGCTGCTTGCAGCCACTAGTAAGAACTACTGCCGGTGCAGGGTGTGCAGTAGTACGAACCCTGCCTCACCTGTGGGCCTTGTAGCCCCTGCATCCAATGCAACTGTGGTACTTCTGCCACTGTCTATACATACACCTGCTTTTCCTGCTGAAAATTTATAAAAAAAAAACACTACTTACACAGTGTGTCCATTTTCCCTTTAAGTGGTGTAGTAAAGGTGGGGCATGTCATGTGATGATACAGGAGGAGGTAGAAGGGAAAGTCAAGATACCACCAATTGACTAGGTAAATTAATAAATTACAAGGGAATGGATATGATCCAGATTTTTTTTTTTTATTACAATTTGAGGTGGAGGTCGAGATAGGGCGGAGGCCAAGATGGAGGTATGGATGATGAAGAGGCATAGATGGTTACTGAGCACTCATGAATCAAGCTGGAGTTTCCTATGCCAGTGCAGTTTTCAGTAGGTGGCTGGGTGTAGATGTAAGCACTGATGGACAGCTGGAACCACCCTCAGCACCCCTCTCACTGCTGGCTCCCAAACAGCCAGGGTAGAGATAACGGAAGGGGACTCCAATACAGAGGGCTGATAATGCACGTTCATCCTGCCAGCAGCTTCAATAAGGTCTCTGAGCACCTACTGCAGATTAACACAACAAGGCTGCACATCCGGCTCAGGCAAGACCGTGGTCTGTGACGTGTACCCCTGCTATGATCTCAGAGCAAGGATCGGCGGAACAGGGGAATGACCTCATGCTTTAAGAAAGTATCTGCCAGATGTAGAGCTGGAGGCTGGATGTCCTCCCATGGAACATATCCACCCAACTGTCCAGTAGCCAGAAGTTGTGCCCAAATCAGCTCTCCAGGCATCACATGGATTTACAGTGTTCCTCACAAGATGGGTATAAAAGAGCAGATGGACAGAAGCATTCAGGGCACCCCTAGTTGGCAACACCAGGAGGGTATAAGACCATCAAGTATTAGAGCAGCTAAGAGATTTCCAGGAAACACTTAAAAAAAGTTTGTTGATTGAATAAAAGGAAAGTAAAATATGACTCACCTGCTAATTTTCTCATTTTGTGAATGTTCACCATCATCCGCCCCACCAATTGGAAGCATCATTATTCTCTTTTTGGTTAGATCCTGAAAAGTTCGGGCTAGTGGTATAGTGGAGCCTTCTCTGACCATGTCTGGTGTAACACCAAATACTGCAAAAACGAAAGCAGTAGAGATACAACTTGTTTTACAGATTGATAGTGAGCACTCCATAATGTATATGTATAATATATTTTACACATACATACAAACACATACATATATAATTGGATCATGCACTTTGTACTGTAAATTATATAACTATATTTTAAGTCAATAAGTTCTGTTACCATATAAAAGCACAAGGTTGCAGGCCAAGTGCATTTTTACAGAAACACAGATCTACACATAGGGCTAGATTTACTAAGCTGCGGGTTTGAAAAAGTGGGGATGTTGCCTATAGCAACCAATCAAATTCTAACTATCATTTTGTAGAAGGTACTAAATAAATGAAAGCTAGAATCTGATTGGTTGCTATAGGCAACATCCCCACTTTTTCAAACCCGCAGCTTAGTAAATCTAGCCCATAGACTTCTAATAAGTTACAATGTCTTGTGCCATAAAATACAACAGTTTTCCTAATGAATACCATCAGAACATATAAAAAGTATTAATATTGGTGGAATTTTCATTGCCTTTTAAAAAGGTGTTTGTGAGTAACAACCTATTATCAGCATTGATGATACCTATTGCATGGATGATATTGTGACAAAATGTAGTATTTCTAATGACTGATTGTTATTTTCTGTTGAATCTATGCATAACACTGTGAATATTTCATGTAACCTTTCAAAGTGTATTTGGTTAACTGACCTGAGTCTGACCTAAGTAAGTTTCAATGGTCTTTTGAAAGTAGCCAGGCCCAGAGACAGATATCTGTGTAGTTTGTGTATGCAGAGGAGTTAGGCTTAGCCAGGCAGAAAGATCAGAGGTGAGAGATTTTCTGAGGTGCCCAAACATATATCTTAGTGCTAGATAATTTACTTCGGGGGGGAAAACTCAGTGTCATTTTGGGAATCAATCTGACTTAATTGAAAGTGTAAATTCCTAAGGTGGGGGTTGAAGAGTCAACAAAAAATTGTTTAAAAATCCCTTGTATCAATAGGACAGTGTCCATTTCTTTGAGGAGGGTCTACCACGACTAAAATGTGCCATACTTCTCAATGTGTACTCCTCACATGCCAATTCCTGAACTTGTAAGTAGGGATTCTGGTTTTATTTCCTATTTTATTTTTTGAAACTTATATGCAACCTATCGTATGTCTGTTTATTATCTTTTTGCAATTAAGTCTTGGAAATATTTTTCAGATTAAACATATTTATTCTAGCGTATTTCTCCAGGATTCTTTGTGAACTTACGAAGCCCTAAGGAGGCTCATGCTACATGTATATGTGATTTAAGTGTGAAACTTTAATAATGGTTTTGGTGAACGTAAGGACACCATAATAAATCCTTTGTGGAGGCAGAAAAAGTTAATTAACAATGAATACACCAAGGTAACACCAGTCACGTCCAGATGACCAGATTGCTGTATCTGGGACAGGCTGGGCATTCGTGACAATATGGTATTATGTATTTCAAGTTATGCACCATCATGATTGTCTAAAAGACCCTTGTCAGGGACACCAAATAAATAAAGCTTTTTTTCAGTCTGTAAAATGTCTGAGTCATTTATTATTTTCAGATTTTCAAAGACTACTTAAAAATGCTTAATACCCTATTTAATGTAATAAAAACAAACAAAAAAAAACACTCCTTCAGACAAAATTGTCCGATAACTAACAGTTACAGATAGAGTGTAGCTATATTACATACAGGGTGGAAGGGGGGTCCACCTTGAAGTTATCCTTGATGCTACAGTGTAGCACACTTTGAATACATGGAGCTAATATAATGTAACATAAAAGCAAACCTTTTCTTATTGAAATTTTTGCAGCTTCATACTGAGGATCATCAACATTAGCCACCCAAGGCATTGCTCCAATTTCCAGTGATACTTTAAGTTTGTTTGGGCTGTTTAATTTAGCAAACACATCTTCAAGATAGTTCTTCACCTTAAAGAGAAATGGAACATCAATGTATTTTTATGACACAAGTGAAGAGACATGCAGGTTTCTATTACAGGGCTTTGAGGTTCTTTTCCATTTCGGTCTACAAGCGATCAAGTATGAGCTTATTAAATATATATTTTATAATGTGGGAAACAAAGGTTTGGGGGGGGGGGTTAATAAACAGGGGCTCTTAGGTACCTTTATCCATTATACTGGTACCACTGGGGTTGCCAATCCAGGAGTCCCAATCTTGTTCAGTACTCCAGCCTCCACAGCCCATGGGGTTGGGAACAGCCTAGCACTTTCAGAGCCATCACTGGGTGGTTGAGGCAGGGAGAACACAGATTTTTTGCAGCCTTCCCACAATAAGGTTTCTAATGCTGCCTGGCCAGCCTCGGGCCTGCACTATCATGTATCTATTTACTACCAAAGCTTTTCTCATTCATTTAATTTGGGGTTTCTATATGTAGTGTACAGGCTGGAAATAACATTTAAATTAATTATGGTCATTGAGATGAAGGGATAAATAAAGATCAGAGATTTTTAAAATATTGCTAGTGAAATCTAATTTTTTCATTAAAATTGGAATGTAACAGATTAGAGCTCTGGGACTTGGTTTTATTTATAAAACAGTAGGGAAGGGGGGAGCAAAAAACCCCAAAAAACAATATCGACCTTTTAGTTGATTCTACCTCCACCTTACCAGTTGAAATATTTTTGGTGATTTCCAATATTGCGTTACTAAATCTTTCACAGATTCACCTATTCTATACTTATAATGATCAATGATTTTATTAACTGTGCAATATCTGACAATTTTTTGGGGAGGTTTGGAAAAAGAGTGATTTATAGGTCAGTTTGCCTTTAAATCACTAAATAGTAATTTAAAGGCAATTGAATAGAAATTGTATCACTATTTATACAAAACAAATTTTAGAAAATAACCCCAATGTTACGCTCAGGGGAGACCCACAGTCAGTATTTGCACCAGCTTAGCAGGGCGCGGAGTCTAACAGCCTCTCAGGTCTTCACCAAGAACTGCCGAAAGGCAGGATGGGTTTGGCTGTGAGAAACTGCAGGTCACAGCCCATGATAAGCCTACAGACGGTGGAGACAGATAGACAAACGGCAAGATAAAATTGAATGGGCACCTGTAGCCGATGTCAGAGGTACAGCGGAGATCTCAAAGGAGTAGTGAGGAACAGTCGGGTCTGGTACACAATAGCAGATGACAGTAGTGACAAGAATAGATAAAATAGACACTGGATAGAATAGACACAGGGCCTGTGTCAGAGCACGATTTATATACAGGAGAAGGAGAAGTTTTGAATTCCCCGCCAGAAATCACATGTTTGGCACTGCCGCAACCGGGAAGTGACCGGCGGCCGGCAACGCAGAGAATCATGGAGCAGGTAAGTAATACAACCAATATGCCTAGAAATGCTGGGTTTGTAGTAAACAGAAAGTGAAGGACAATGTTTTCCATATCAATAAATTAAGTAAATCAGATAATAAAATTAATAGAAAGCTACAGTAAGTAAAGTAATTGTGCAGTTTAAAAATGCTATAACAATATAAATAAGACTTAAATGAACTGAAAATGGAAGTCTCTTATCACAAATCTGAGGAGGCACCAATGTTCCTCTTAGATCCAGATGAACAGGTAGGTGACCTCTATGTCCATGGAAGCAAGAAATTAATTCTGCTCCATTCCATTGGTTACTGACTAAAGGGACTCCATCTTGAACTTGTCCAACCAAAGACTGGTGTTTAGAGACTTTAGGTTCAAGATGGGTCGCTTGGGGTAAAATCACTTAGCTTTCTGTTTTTCCAGATCTGGAAAAATCAACACTGAAACCTCCAAGATTGAATGGCCTAGATGAAACTCAGCCTCTTTGTCCTGCTTTTGGGAAACCTGGTAAAAAATAACTAACTGGGTGAAGGACCTTGTAGGTTTAGAATATAACCCATCTTACCTACAGCCTAAAAGTGGGGGCCATCTATTTGTTGTCCAAAAACAGAAGGCAGGCAGGTTTGTCAAAATGGCATGGAAGCCGGATGTTTGGAAGCCTATGCCTTGTCCTCGCTGTTGTCCCCCTTGGGAGGGAAAGGACAGCTCTTTATTTGGTGGGAAAGCGAAAGGACCAAAACTTTTGCCTTAGAAACAGTAACTGAAAGAAAAGTGCTCTTACCTCTTGATGCCTGACTAATTATGTTATTTATTGCAGGGCCAAAAAGAACCTGACCATCAAATGACAAGATTTCAAAAGTCCCCTTAGACTCCACATCTGCTTCCCAAGTAATGAGCCAAAAGGGCTTTTGAAGACACCATTAATGTCGAAATTCTAAACTCAACAAGGGCTGCGTCCAAAACCGCCTCAGCAATGTACTTTGAAACTTCCCTAATGTGATCCATTAAGGGCAGTAAATCAGAGTTAGTAGTGCCCAACTGATGCCCCTCGATCACCTTTTGCGACCATTTCTCAATAGCCTTATTGACCCATGCAGCTGCCAGAATAAGTCTCAGATCCGTACCAGCCGCAACATAGATTTTAAAATTCCCTTGAGTTTTCAATATGTGCTATCCAGGAGAAGCAGCTCCAGGGGTATGAAGGGTTTTATCAAGAGTGTCATGGGCACATTTATTTTATGAGGAAATTTCCAATTTGTGGCATCCTCAGCCAGAAAGGGATAAACTATCCGGAACCTCAGCTGAATTTTTTTATTTTTTTTATTTTAAAAATCACTTTTAGACCATGGTTCACCCAATATTTGTCAATTTTGGAGAAAGTGAAAAGAATAATGCACTTTTTCTCTCTCTTAAAAAGAAACATCAGGAAAAGCTAAATCCTCTGAATCCTGAATATTAAGAGTCTGATCCCCACCTCCTAAATGGCTCTTCCATCCTTATGGAATTATAATAATCAGTCTCCCAACAACTCGACCTCCTCTTGGGAGAGTTCCGAATCAGAACCCTCTCTAAAAAGGAATTTGGACGTTTACACGGCTTCTAGACTCAGGAAGAATATAAAAATCTCTCCAAAGGTTAAGAAACCTGTGCAAGCATAACCAACCTTAACATTCTAGCCCAAGGTGGCTCAATATGGGCCTCAAAAATAGGTTCCACTGAAACCTGAGAAAAATTTCCTTGAGGAGTTCCTACTATCCATTCATCAGTTTAGCTTGGCACTTGGAACAGGTAAAGAAAAGATAGAGTTTCATCCAACAGACTTAGTCCTGGAACTAGGACTTGGCCATGGAGCTAGTACCTCTATCCAACATGGTAGCCAGGGAAGAAACACTTTAGCACACAGTTAATTATTAAGCCTGTTACAGAATCTGTATATAGACTACCAAATGCTAAATATAAACTTCTGAAAATTTTTATACAAACAAAACACTCAAAAGAGAGAAAAATATTTTTGGGTATGCAGCCAATCGGGGAATCCTCAGGACTTTCCAGAAAGGAAGGAATTAAGCAGAGGAACTTTTTTCATCTCTGTGAGATAAAGCTCGCCAAGAAAGTGGTGGAACAACCGGGAATGCACCTCCCCTTTCAGTCCAGTACAGCTGTGGCTACTGTAAAGAACAGATCCCTCTTGCCAAGCTGTTCCTAGCAGGAACTAGCCTATATAGGAGTTTCCTTCTGATCTGCCCTATGAAGTTTTGTGAAGATCCAATCAGCCTTTGTCAATTGGGCATCAGAAATATAACTAGGGCTGACTGCAAAGACTGGATCATTACCCTATAAAGATCAGAGGAGCCAGCCATCAAACACCACCCAAAGACTCCTGAGTGTGGCCACAATGTTAACCAGCAAACTAACTGTAAGCTGGTCCCTGCGTCTCAGCTTCCTGTGGGGGAATTAGTCAAGGCACTATTTTGTTTTCTGATAAAAAGAAAGAATGTTTCACGGCCACTAGGATTCTGGACCCAGAATTCTACCAATAGTTGTCTATTTTACCAGAGGTGCGGAGTCTAACGCAGCGACTGGTCTTCTCCAGGGACCCCCGCAAGAAGGTATGGATTTAGCGGCTTCCGCTGCGCTGGTTGCGGCCCTCAGGAGAGTATGGCAGGATCCATGGACATACAGCTATTCAGGGAGAAGGTAGAGGATAGAGCAGACTAGATAATTAGAGGCGATGAGATGTTCTACAGGTTGCAGGTAATAGCACCGAAGTAATGAAGATGATCTGTAGATGGTAATTGAGGTAATAGGAGGTGTAGAGATGCTCTGCGGGTTGCAGGTAATAGCACCGGAGTAGTGGAGATGAAGAATCCAGCCAGCAGATGAGGTGAAAGAAGACGCTGTGATGAGCTGCGGATTGCAGATATTACCACAGACGTGGAGATGAAGTTATCCAGCTGGCAGGTGAGGTAACAGGAGAAGCTGAGAAGGTAAGGAGGTGAGTAATCCACCGTTACCTCAGCAGAGTGAGGACCAAGAACAGGCATTGGGAGTAGGTCAAAAGGTGCCGTAAATAGGGGAAGGCTGACAGAGAGCCAATACGGAGTGAGGAACGTCTTTAAATCTTGTTCTGGTCTGCACATGCGCAGAACTATACCTAAGATGGCGGACGGCCGCGGCCCTGCACGGGCGCCGGCAGAGGGGTGTGTGACCCGGGTCTAGGCTTAGAGGAACCAAAGACCCGGTGAGTGACAGAATGAAGGATGCAAAATAAGTGCTTTCTCTGTTCAAACAAATTGAATACATAAATGTGCAAAATCCAATTAATCTCTGTTCTAACAAATATCTCAACCACACAATCCTCCTTCAAATGGAAAAACAATTAGTGAATAATCTGATCAAATTCTTCTGTTTCCACACTGTGTTCCTATCCACAACAAGTATGCACATAAACATTTGAATGTCTCATTCACAACATCGCTTGGAAACAGGGAAAGCGCTTAGTTTGTGTCCTTTATTCTTTATTATAATTTGTTTTATGTGTGGTGGCACTTTGGGATACTTTCAGCTGATTCCTTTGAGTGCTGATTTAAAGTCATTTTATATTTTTCACTATTTTGTTTTCTGTCTTTGGGGCATATTGAAGATGCACCGCATAATGTGAAAGATATTTTTCAATCCTCATTGCATTGGTAAGGATTAAAATATCTTTCATATTTATCAAAAAACATCAACAGGGACAGCAGTTTATCATTTGTCTTTTTTTCAGCCTCTTCAGTGCGAAGAGAACGGTCTTTCTGGATTTTTCCTAAAAATCCTACTGTACATGCGCCAACCGAAAGTATCGGGCACGCGCACCGAGAGACCTGTCCCAGTGTAATACAAGGAACCGTTATCATGTGACTGGGAGGGATGACAATTTCCCTCCACACATGCGCTGTCCAGTTCTGCTCTTCGGAGCAGAGCTGACAGCAGTGAAGGTTTTCAAATATGTTAATAGCTGGTGTAGATTAACATGAAAAAAAAATAATTTCAGCTGTTCTTAAATAGCGTTACTGAGCAGTCCACATACACTTTTATGGAGACTGCTCAGTAAAACGAAGACAGATTTTATATAGTTTTATATATAAAAAGGTGTATAAAATCTTTTGAGTCACCTACCAGCTTTTCCACTACAGGAATTTGCATATTTGGAGCTTGTCGAATTGAGAATTTTCCAATCACTTTTGATGGGATGACAGTTTTGCTTCCAGTTCCAGAGAATGCTCCTTCAATTCCATGGATAGAAAGGCTGGGATATCGCCACAGGTGCTGGAGGATTTCTTCCTGCGTGAGAGGTTATATAGTCCATTGTGTAAGGGACATCATGGCAGCAGAATTGATGAAAAGGAAATAGGGAAACACTGTTGCTAATAGCGATAAGTATTAGACAATACATTTAAAATTGAAACATAGCAAGACACAATAGCAGTTTGAAGCACAAAATATAGGTAGTAATGGATGATCACAACAGCATGAGTTCTGGATGCAAAGAAAGTCTAGTAGTCAATGACTGCTTAATACAAAGTAATGGGCTGCCCAGAGTCCACAATTCACAAACAGTCATGGGGCCCGATTCCTCCAAGCACGTATTTGATGTATCAAACGCAAAATCACTCTGCGCACCGTCCGCTGGCGAGCACAAGGGACATATACTACAGCCTTCTACATCGTGGAGTGAACTTGGCAGGGAAGGGGCGTGTTGCCGTATGCAGTAGGGGCATGCCAAACTGGAGCGCATGCAGCCACGGTCATATCCAGCTCTACAACCGTCACAGTAACTTGTTTTTCTGCCATATCTCTGGGGCTAGTCTAAATATGCTGGACCTGCCAGCTCTATACTGTGGTAAAATAAAGATTTAAAAAAAAAAAAAAGAAAGCGTGGCGTCCCCCATCCTAAAGATAATAACCCATGTGCTGCCAGCCTAGTGCTATTAGTTGCAAAATCCAGGGGGGAGGTGTATGGGGTGTGGGTCCTCCTCGATTTTAGGAAAACCAGAACCAGCACCAGGCAAGTCAGCCAGGGCTGATAGCGCTATAGCAGGGAACCCACAGCTATAATGACAAACTAGCCAGCATGCCCAGGCTGTTATTGGCAGCCCGGGCTGACTGGGACTTGTAGTTCTACAAAGTAAAATAGTGTTTTATACATTTTTTTCCTTTTTTTTTTTACTTTATTACCCCCTACCCAACACCCAGGGGTCTGGGAAAGGTGGTAATTTAGAGCAATAAACACTCAGATATTATGCTAAGAAGCAAACATTTTAAGCTGGGTACCTATACTGCAATATTAGCAAACTCTCCCAGTATGATAGCACATGTGGAGCAGCACAATGTCTTAGAAGAGATTAGATCACATTCAGGCATGTCTGAAAATCTGGTTGTCAGATGATAAACGTAGGTCTGTGTTTGTCGTCTGCAGACTGCATTGTGGTACAACTGCAAGGTCCAAGTGCTGAATGGCCAGATCTGTCCAAATCACAATCACAAGGCTCACACAGATCCTGTCATTCAGCGCTCACACTGATCAACAGTGTTATCCAACATGTGGCCAACATTATTGGTGAAGTCTTGTCTTTCATTACCAGCTTGGACAGTTTAATTATTGCACCTTGTTTGCTTATTAGCAGTAGTGGCTCAGCCAAAAAAGGGGAAGTAGTAAATTAGAGAGACAGCAAAAAGTGATCACAGAGTAGGGGAAGAAGGTTGGTGTAAAAGGCAGCATAAAAGAAGGTATAATCATTAGGGTGAACAGGAAGGGCTTATTTTTAAGATGATCAAGATAGAAAAGTAATTATTGTGCTGATGGAGAAACAGTATTATTAATGAACAACTATTGTGTAAGAGGTCATTAATGGATGTTTATAGAGATTATTTGTTTACCTTGTTGTTGTATAAAAATGTGTTCACTTCTGTGTTGTTTTTATGTTCCTCCATATCAAAATCTATGTTTTCGTACAGTTTGTGCTCTTCTTCTGTTACCGGGGCAACGTCATCATAAATTCCAGGGATGAGGATGCGACCAGAAGTATCCACAAGGCTGGCTAGTTACGGAATACAAAGAAGTGCAGAATGTTTATTACACAGCTTCTACAATTTATCCCATCTCGATATAAACAAAAATGTCAGAAATTAAATTTATTAAAGGTTTTGCCTTTAATAAAATTTCAGTTTTAAATAATGACAGAAAACCACCAAGGTTTTAAGTAACCGCTGATTGATACATTTACCCCTTAATGCTTCCCATTCTTATACCCAAGAACCTGGTGGAACTGAGTAAGTTTATATAGCTTTATGTAAAAAGGTGGCTACTTGTGTTTATTGAGGTGGGCCCAGACATGACATAAATTCAGGTGGATTACAATAGCCTGTGTGCATTTAGTATTGTAAATAAAGTGTCTGCATAGTAATTTGATGAGCATGCAGCAGATTTTTCCTTTCACAGAGTAAAATAAGAAAGGTTCACATAAATGATAGTCACATGAAAATGATCTAGTTTGTTAATAACACGTACCATCAATGTCTATAACATCCCCGTATTCGATGTATATTATTGTAGGCATAATAGACCCAGCATATATTACCTAGGAGATATACTAAATCCCTCATTGATTCATGGATGATGCCTCCAAAAGTTCCTGAATGTAAGTCCTTCTTACCACTTTCCACCTAAGAAGAATTTAGGGCAGTATAAGATATACCATTTAAAATTGCAACATAAATTTACATTCATTATTCTGTATCTAAATCCATTATTATCACTGTCTGACCTACTACTATTATTTTGAACTGGGAACATAAATGACATTGTAGGGTACATTTATCAAGCTGCGGGTTTGAAAAAGTAGAGATGTTGCCTATAGCAACCAATCAGATTCTAGCTGTCATTTTGTAGAATGTACTAAATAAATGATCACTAGAATCTGATTGGTTGCTATAGGCAACATCTCTACTTTTTCAAACCCACAGCTTGATAAATTTACCCCTGTGACTTCTATTTCATATTTTTTTTAGTTTTATGCAGCAATCTTTGACAGTGTTTGAAAATAAGTTTTACTCATTGTTATATTCACATTAATGCTTTATACCCAGGATCAGGATTTGTCTCTTGAAATGTACACGTTTTAATGGCACTCTTTAAGCCAACATTATGTGCAGACTTCTAGTTGGATCTCTGTTGTCAAAGTCAAATAATTAGATGAAAGAAAGTATATTGATTAATATTGTTTTACCGTGCGATTGCGATCAGTACGCCACATGTCATGATGCAATTGCACGATAAATAACGCACACATACACTTACACATTCACTTATTCACTTATATACATTTCATATTTATAATTGTTTCAGTCCACAGTTGTTCACAAACAAATGTAGCAGAGTTTATGGTGAAATATGATAATGTTATATCCACTTTAGTGAGATCTAAGGTTCAGGTCACAGGAAACAGATCGTATGTAGGAATGTAAAATCCGAATCCTCCAAATGGGTGGAAGTGAAATCTAATACCACTGGGGTAGTTTACAAGATCGAAGATTTTATTACGTGCAATACCAACAATTGTATCTATTTAGTAGAGTGTGAATGTAAGAAACAATATATAGGGAGAACAAGCCGAAAATTAAGAGAACGTTGGGCGGAACATATAAGGCATATTAAAAAGGGGTACGATTTACACTCTTTATCATTACATTGTAAGACGGAACATAAATGTAATGTTTCATCAATTAAATATTTCTGTGGTCTTAAAAAGATTTGGGGGGATTGGAGGAAAAAAGAATCAAAAGAAGAATTAGCTAAGATGGAAATGAGATTTATCTACTCAATGGACACACTAATACCGAAGGGTTTGAATTCGGACTTCGAAGTTAAATGGTTTCTATAAGGAAGTTTCAGATGTTGTAGATTTTACGAGTTTTAGTGTTTAGAGTTTTTTATGTACATAGTACAATATATGATGTAACCTAGATGATTATGTGGATTTTTGAAGGATTGAATTGTTGATAGAAATGTGAAGAATGATTCTTTCCGAAATCCTTCTAAGTTGAGTAGTATAGATCTAATGGGTTACCATGGTAACTGTTTGTACCTTTTCCATTTATTTGTACTATGCCTTTTATATGTTTTATGTATTTCCCCCCCCCCCCCTCTTTTCCTGATATATAAGCCATTATATATATTTTTTACTTACCTTCTGAAGGGAGCAATTGGAACGAGAATAAGATTAGGAAGGAACATAATACTCAGGAATGTATAAGCTCAATTATTATACAGTTTTTTTCCCTATTTTAAGTCATTTGTTTAAATATACTGTGTACACACCCTCCTTGAGAGGATATATTCAAATATTTGGTTTTCACTGTATATGCTAAAACCCGGGTTTAAACGGGTTGCCATGGTAACGTTGGGCCAATCGGGACAAAGTTTTTATATCATTTAGATGTTTTATGTATGTATAAACTTATTATTCATTGTGATTTATTATGTTAGTTGAATGTCAATAATTAAGGAGGCATTCATAAAGTTTTCGGGATTCATTATTCTTATGTATAATAACCCGAGCTCGGACAGGTCACCATAGCAACTCTATGCTAATTTGGGAAGCCCTGATTGGATGGAAGTGTTTTTAAAGACTTGTCGATTGTATTCACCACACAGCCTTGATAAAGATTTTGTAAAATTGAAACGCGTTGGTGGCAGAGGTGGTGACTGGGAGGAAAGCCGCGGATTACCTGGAATTGTTTGGAATCCAAAACCTGAGTGTTGTGGAGCGTGGAACGGTAACCAGCCGGCTTCCTAATCTATGGAGAGGGACATAGAGGTGTCCCTACACGCCTGATACCATCTTACACAGGGTAAGGGTCCAGCTTTATCGGGACCGTTTGCGACAATCCTCTCATGTACTCATTTTATTTGTTTTTATGGTGTGCAAACATTAAATAGAATTATTTTGGATAATGCACTATGTGGAGCATTTTTCTCTTCTTTTGCTCTCTTTGAGATAAAATCCAAAGATCAATGTGAAAATTATTGAAGAGTTCCATACGTGCTTTTATGTTGACTTTGGACAAGAAGTCTCTTCTTATGTAAGTGTATTACCTAAGGAAAGGTGATTTATTACACATGGTGGTGGCTAATTTAAATTTAATACCACACTGGTGCTACATATGCATTGATTATAGAGAATTGCACTGACCCACGGTAATGTGATCTTTTCATTTTTTGTATGGATGAACATCGGTGGAGAACGTAATAGTGGGACAAATAGTATTATCCTATGAACCAAAAACTTTGAATTCAGGAACATTGAGGATATTGTACTGGACAATACTTTTCTGGACTTGAGTGGGATCGATTTCAGCAATTTTAAAGTGACTATCTGCTTTTGAATTTGTATGCTTTTGTTCATCTGTTAGAGTATAAGCGCCATACTTGTCTATTAATTTTAAAAGGAAACATATCATGTCTGGTATCATTCTAATTCCCTATTTATCCGCAGACGTCTGGTTCAATCGCCTAAAGGATCGCACCTTGCGTATGCTAGATATGGAATATAGGGAATAAATGATCAGAATGGTATTTTCTGTGTAATGTAAATTGATCAGTTTGAACTAGTTCTTGGTGGGAAGATTAGTATGCATCTTCTGGAGAGTTGACCCCCACCCTTGGATGGCATCGTTTGAATTGGCCAATGACCTGCATTACACTGGACCTTCCTGAAGCCTGAACCTATGGAAACATGCCAAATTATCTGTATTATTTTCACTGTATCACTGAGTGTATATAAGCAGGGGCTCTGGGACCAGCATGCAGTCACTTTGACCACAGACTTCAGGACTAAATGACTGTATAGCTGCATCCAGCAGAGCGCAGCGTATGTATCGGCTGTACTTATGTATTTAATTGTTATTCTTTTGCTTTTGATAATAAATCGCTTTCAGCTTTGGAACCACACAAATCGCATAGACAATGATTACTGGAAAACGATAAAATAACTTTAATAATGTCTCACTACTAGGTGATTGTCCAGAAGACACTGGTTTTATGGAACCTCTGGTTTACAGATGTACCAACAGATTGCATGCAACAGTCCCCTGTAGTTTCATGCACCATGAAGATATGTTCTATTACTACTATAGTCAAGCCAGTCTAGCAAAGAAAAAAATTCTGGATAAGGAAAGGACTTCAGGGCTCCCCCATGTACCACTGAAAGGATGAAAAAACATATACAAATGGCCTTTAAAATTGGAGACAAGTCTGCCCCTGCTACAGGCCCCAAGATAGCTGCATACCTTCTAGTATGGTAATCATTCTTTGCATCAGGGCCTAGCGACTTGCAAGTCATTGAGGACAGTAGACCATGTTGTAATATTTCTATTTCTCTTTATATTCTTGGAGAAGGACCATCAAGCAAAATATATGGCTGTAGTGCATGACAAGTGGAAGGCTTGGTCATAGGATTTCTAGTCTATAGGTGGAATGTGTTAATTAAACAGAAATTGAAGTTGCTCAATCAATTTATAGGTTCAGAGCAGGTGTTTCAAATGGTGCGGTTATCCAGAAAAGAAAATACAGATAGAATTCCCCCAGGAACACTTCTGTGAACCAGTAAAAGAGCTGCTATTCTACTTGTATATAAAAATGCAGAATTCTCAATTACATATATTGGCAAATGCATGATAAGCAAATATGTACAACTAGAATTCCAGCACTTTTACCGGTTCACAGCAGTGCTGCTGGGGGATTTTTCTCTGTATTTTTCCTTTCGGGATGTGTTAATTAAAAACCCTCTTAATTCGGATCATCAGAGATTACATGGTGGAATAGGTTAGAATCTCTATAGCGATGGGTATATTAAAAAGTAACAAGATTTGCGATATACTTAAAATCTATCCTGAAAATCTTAATGAAAAGTACTGTCTCATGTCATATGGGATTATGTCATGTGAGTACTGGTGTTTCCTCTGTCATCCTCCTTTCATAGCAGGAACATAAGCATGAACATAAAATAAACCAATTAGCCACATGCCCTAAGCAAAAAACAGCACTATCATGTACGCTCATCACCACAGGAAAATGTATAATTACCTCAACAAAAAAATAGGCATTGCCCCTTGTTCCATATGTCAAGGCAGGTTTTCTGCTGAGCCACACATTATCGGAAATTACAATATAATCCACATCAGAGAAGAACTGCTCTTGTCCTTTAATTAGCTCCTCTAAACCAGGGGAGCCCGTTTCCTCCACACCTTCTATAATGAACTTTAGATTTACAGGGATATCCTAAAGTAAAAAAAAAACAAACAAGATATTAAATAAATTGTATCAATAATTCCTGGAAATAATGGGAAAACATTTTTTTTTTTAAATCTCTATTTTCAAACTTTTTTGAAAAGACAAAAATGTAGAACATGTTCAGTGAGTAAAATAGTATAATATAAAATTGGTTCCTCGTTATCTTGTCAAGAGGGTTAAATAAAACAAAGTGAGTTTTCCAATAATATTGTAAAGGAGAAAAGAATAGAAGAAGGACCTGGAAAAAGGTAGAGGGAGAGGTAGAAAAGGGAAGGGGGGGGGGGGGGGAGAACTCCGTGTTTACATGCTGCCTGAAATGGGAGAGCCGTGAAGTCTGTACCATGGGGTGCATGTTAGAAATTGGGTTTTAAGTGCACAGTGAACGATTTGTAAATGGTTCAATGACAGATTAAGACCAGCTTCATCTTGTGCCTTGGACATTACTCCAGTAAAAGGGCACAACCTACATTTAGGCGCTGTCTGGATTACAAAGCAGTAAGAAAACAAATGGGTGGAACCATATTATGCTGTATATTAGACAGGGTATACACCATTTCTCTCTCTTTTAGGGATAATGTTACTGTAAGTACATAAACTGCGATGGATGAAGCAGCTCTTCCTCCCACATTGCTGGGTTCCACCTAAAAATACACTTATTATCATCCACCACGGAAATAGCTTAAATATATATTCCTTGCACTGGTGGCTGCATCCTTGCTTAGTCAAAAGTATGTATGATGACATTTCTCCTGCAATACAGCAGCAACCATGTCTGACCTGATTGCAGTGGCAACGTCTAGACAGTGAAAAAAGACATTCTAAATTTCTGTATCTGATGAGTTCGATAAGTGACGTACAGGAAAAAGAATATGTATAGTACAGTACAGAGTTAAACTACTGTGAATCAGCTGTCAAGTTGTACCTGTTTCATGGCTATGTATGTGTCTATGGCATGTATCCAGGCTAACACGGGGCCTTTGTTATCTGTTGCACCTCGTCCATACAGATTTCCTAGAAATAATGTGAAGAATTAGAATTAGAAGGGAGATGATATCAAATATAGACAAATATTTTTATTTTACTTTTATAAGACTATCATACTGGTTCTTGTCTTCAATTAAATATCTAATTTTTGTCATCAGCTATATGCTGCCATTTTGCCAATCCAAAATATTTCCCCAAAAACCATAGCCACTGTATTTTTATTTTATATACCTCTGTCCATTTTCCCTTTACTTGAGCTCCAATCCCCTCATGCCAACATCACAGTCAATAGGGCATATTCAATTGTTGGCGGTTTCCGCCACGGAAAAAGTATTACTGTTATTACGGTAATACTAAGCCGGATTTCAGCTCGCAGCTCCCTGAGCAGCGAGCTGAAATCCAGCGAGAAATGTACCGTAATATCGGTAATAGTGTGCGCGCCGCATTACTTTAGGCAGTAACGCAAACAATTGAATATGCCCCACTGAGTTAGAGTGAACTATGAATCACTTGTGAATATTAACAACTGACACAAGTACTGTACTGTGCATGGAGGGAAAATGGTGACATGAAACATTTTTAAGGTACTAACCATTCAATTCCGTTAGCGTGAAGGGATCACTTTTCCATCCATCCTCTTTTTTAGCAGGCTGAACATCCACATGTCCATAAAAACAAACCGTCGCCTTAGTGGTGTCATTTCCTAGCTCAGCTAGAATTGCTGGAGGGAATTTGACTTTTCGTCCATCATACAGCTGCAGGTAAGCATTATGTTATGTAAGTACAAACAGCAGTGAATGATTACACTTTCACTCAAACTCAGGAGATTGCCTATGCTTCCCCAACGCATTTACTTGCAGTAAATGCAAGTGATTTGAGCAGTTTACATGTATTGTACTAGCATTATTATTATTCTTTATTTATATGGCGCTACAAGGTTAACACAGCGCCATACAAATTACAATACGAACAGTGGACCATACAGGGTACAACAGTACAGAACGAGACAAGTAAAACCAAGACTCCAATAGCTCCAAGCATAGCAAGTACAAACTAAAGCATAACAAGTAGCATTAAAACTAATAGTACAATGCACATAATGTATGCAAATGGGAGACTTTAGTTTATTTAGGGTGAATAAATCATTTCATATGTGGGCAAGATAAATTTCTATTTATATGGTGTCCTCTTACTCAACTAGAGACCTTGCACTATTTTAGGATGTCTGTTCCCGGTGCCAGGAGATCCTGGAGTTTGAGAGGACATGTTGGTATATCCCTTTTTGCCATTTTTCCTCATTGTTAAGCTCCATGTTTGAGAGTTAAATTCCTTTGTATGAGTATTTCAAATTTTATTAAATATGTGATTATATTCACAGATTGTTCCTGCTACTTTCCGCTGTACATGTATTCTGGTTTCTGGTCAAAGAAGTATAGCCACTATCTAGTGATTTGGTGGTTTTTCTCTACTTTTTATTTATTTGCTTTATAAAGTTTTATCGACTGTTTCCCTGTCCTCCTTAATGGTATATTGAACTCTTTACTTTATTTTTGCAATATGTATACAAGGTAAATAAGTAGTAATGTTTTAGCTCTATGGGTTCTATACATTCTTATACTAGATATACCTTAAGATTATCTTGTTAATGCAGTAATAACACTTACTGTTTCAAAGCCCATGTCTACTATCTGCACCGAGGCTCCCAAAGTTTCAATCCTTTTTGCTGTCATTTCCATCATTCTAATCACTTCTCCACGGAACTGAGGGTCACTGGAATCACTTGGAACAGCCACCCAATTTTTAAGGTTCTGTACAAAAAAATAAGTTATATATTTACTATTTATATAGTAAGTTATACTTGTCATCAGTCTGATTTAAAAAGCAAAGCAATATAACATACTAGTAATGCATTTACTTTAAACTCCTACTGAACATTCTGATAAAAAACATGTATAGGTGAAACAGAAAAAAAAATCTAAAATATGTGGAAATTATACTGTAGAATATTTAATAAACATGACATTAACTTCAACCTCTGGGCACAGTGTGGATTTGCTTGAAGATTGGTGATTACAAATTAGATCACATAGTAACATTTAGCTAGATCTGCTCTACTACCAAACTCCTATATAACCCTCCTCTGTTCCAATGTATTGTAACACACCAATTACATCTTTACCAAGATGTTCAGCTGAAATACACATATATTCCCATTATTAGCAATTGCTTCCTAAGCAACTCCTGTCTAAATACTGCAATATGAAGCCAAGGTCAGGTTTAGAGACCCTATGGTGCTAGGACCCATCGTTGTCATGTGGCCTGCTTTGGCTACAGATAAGTCCTTGTACACATATAGCTAAAATTAATGTAATTATTTCATAGAATATAACACCCTAATGTAGCATGCATTACTTTAGACTTATGTATGTAGTTAATGCCAAAAATTCTATATATTGACTATCTCGCTTTTCTAATTTAATAATGTGATGAACAGGTAATTTTTGAATATGAAGACACTATAAGCCACTATAGACTTATATAGAGTTGAATACAATTTTGCTGCCCGAACTTAGGACAAGAAAGCTACAGTTTTGCATTATTATTTTCATATGTGAGTATCAGAAGATATGTGCACCTGAAAATACAGCATATAAAGCGTGGCAGCATCAAATATACATGATGACATAGGTGCCGCCGGAATAAAGATACAGCAGTCATCATCATCAAGTTGATGTTTACTGTTTAATAAATAAATAATAAAAAAACAACTAAAAATACCCCCCAAAAAACGGAGTGCCCCCACCTAAATGACTAACAAGCACCAGCGATATACTCAATGCTGGTCATCCCTCTGCTTTACCTACAAGCAGCAGGCTAGAGCCCTACTGCTGGTTTCTCATGTTATTTGAAAACAGCAAATATACGTGTTGATGATTATCAGCAGCAGCACAAATCTTTACACCAATGCTTAGATTCCTGCAAATGATACACCTCCTAAGAAGAGGCGTATCTGAAGATGCGGCCAAGTCAACTAGTTGGCATCTCCAGAGGGAATGCTACACATATGTTTGCATCCCCTACTGTACTGGATGTACTCCTCGCTGATTTGCCTCCCTGGCTAGAGGGCTGCAAGTGCAAATTACTTGATACTTTAAATACAGGTGCTTTATTTCTTTGCATGCACAGTACAGGCAACGCACATTATTACACATCGCATTTGGAAATGCAACTCCATATCAGTCCCTACAGCAGTCAGTAAATGCATGCAGAATACCACACACACATGATTTGTTAGTCCTGACTATATTGGCTGGCATTCAGGTTTTAAAGTGGAAAAAAAAAAGCACTCACTTCCCTTTCAAGAATAATTGCTTGTCAGAGTTCTCCCTTACAAAGAGATGTAAGGAGATCCTTTTTTACTATACCTGAACAAAATCATCTTGGTGGGCATCAATGTAATTAAAAAGATCTTCGACTAATCTCTCAGATGCATCAGATCCGAACGGCAGCATGATTAGCGGAATGATGAAAATCTGCAAATAACAACACATAATTCGCTTAGCAAATGCAGGTGTGAAATAGCACATACATAGTGTTTTTCTGCTATTATGCATCCCAGGCAATATAGTATTTAGTGTAAAGGCCAAGTCAAGTAATTAGAACTCTGCTGTGTCTGCATCATCAGCTGAAAGCAGTTCTTTGTTCCTTCAGCCAGAGGATTGCATAAGGTCCCCTTGAGATTTACCACAAACAAGCAAAACACTGGCTGTTTATTATCATTGTAAGAGAGCGTTCCAAAAACGTTTCACCTCTGATATTCCATTTTCCTATTTCACAATGTGTAATGCACAAAGTGCATATTGTGCAAAGCACCAGTATTTTTTTTAAATTAAAATAGTAAAGTAAAGTTTGTAAAGCAAAGCAGCCTGTTAGGACCATTTTAAAGGATAAAAAATGCAGGTGGACCAGTGACCTAGCCCAAGGTACCCCACTAAGAGGCCAGTCCGGGGGACAGATGCCACCCAGTCCAGCCTGCCCCTGTCAGTGCCTCACGGTGCCTGCTTTCCTACCTCTTCATTGAATCAGAGCTAGATGCCTAAGCCTGCACAACAGCTTTCATGTCCAGTCCTGCTTCAGTAATTAGCTAGCAGAGTAAGCACTGGAGGAACTTGTTCAGCAGACCTTTACACAGATGTCCTTAATTTAATATCGTAGTATGCAGAGTTATTTCTGGTGTCAATCATAGTTTGAGAATCATATATGGTGTAAGTTCAGCTCCAGTTCAGCAAATAGCTAGCAGGGCAGACAATTATACCATGAGCAAACCTCAACAAATGTACCAATACTAGTAAATGCACCCAATTGACTAACATTGCTCAAAAGGTACAAACCTGCGCTAAAGACAGAGCAGCTAATCATGAATTCATTTTTGCTCGTCACCAAACTGTTCTTGGATGGTTGGGAGAAGTTGCTTTTGTAGGATGTTTTGCTACCATTCTTTATTCATGGCTGTGTTCTTACGCAACATTGTGAGTGAGCCCACTCCATTGGCTGAGAAGCAACCCCACACATGAATGGTCTCAGGATGCTTTACTGTTGGCATGACACAGAACTGATGGTAGCGCTCACCTTTTCTTCTCCGGACAAGCATTTTTCCAGATGCCCCAAACAATCTGAAAGGGGATACAGCAGAGAAAATGACTTTACCCCAGTCCTCAGCAGTCCAATCCCTGTACCTCTTACAGAATATCAGTCTGACCCTGATGTTTTCCTGAAGAGAAGTGGCTTCTTTGCTGGCCTTCTTGACACCAGTCCATCCACCAAAAGTCTTCGCCTCACTGTGCGTGCAGATGTACTCACACCTGCCTGCTGCCATATCCGAGCAAGCTCTGCACTGGTAGTTCCCCAATCCCGCAGCTGAATCAAATTTAGGAGATGGTCCCGGCGCTTGCTGGACGTTCTTGAGCACCCTGAAGCCTTCTTCACAGCTACTAAACCTCTCTCCTTGAAGTTCTTGATGATCCGATAAATGGTTGATTTAGGTGCAATCTATCAGCACTATCCTTGTCTGTGAGGCCATTTTTGTGCAAAGCAATGATGACTGCACGTGTTTCCTTGCAGGTAACCATGGTTAACAGAGGAAGAACAATGATTTCAAGCACCACCCTCCTTTAAAGCTTCCAGTCTGTTTTTCTAACTCAATCAGCATGACAGAGTGATCTCCAGCCTTGTCCTCATCAACACCCTCATCTGTGTTAATGAGAGAATCACTGACCTGATGTCAGCTGGTCCTTTAGTGACAGGACTGAAATGCAGTGTAAATGTTGTTTTTGGGATAAAGCTCATTATCATGACAGAGAGGGACTTTGAAATTAATTGCAAATTATCTGATCACTCTTCATGACAACCTGTAGGTTTTGCAAATTGTCATCATAAAAACTGAGGCAGCAGACTTTAGGAAAAATATTTGTGTCATTCTCAAAACTTTTGGCCATGACTGTATGCAACTCTGTATTGTTTACTGGTGTCATCCTGACCAAACTGCATGCTGTTATTGTGATGCAAACAAATCACCGTTTGATTTGAAGCAAGAAGTTGTTCGTGGATGCATCATCTAAGGGTTGCAAGGTGTCAGAAGTTCTGATATAATATATATATATATATATATATATACACATACATATATACACACACATATATACACACACATATATATACATATACAAATATACATATATATACATATATACATATATATATATATATATATATATATATATATATATATATACACACACATATATACATATATATACACACACATATATACATATATATATATATATATACACACACATATATATATATATATATAAAAAATCCCTTTTCTCTTCTCCTCTGATACACACGTCCATGATTATTTGGAGACAATTTGATGAATGATTAAGAAGTTGAAATAATAAGTATATACATGAATTCTTGATTTTTTTTTAAACAGAGACTTGGTTTATAGAAAATTGATGCTGGTTTCGTATATATGCAAGCTTACATTTTTTTCTATGGTTATATGTTATGTGCCTGATATATACACACATATAGATATGGCTCTGTATATTAGAATTGTCACAAGATATCCTAAACTTGGCATCAGATAATGCTGTGAATTTTAGACTTGGCAACAGGTATGGCTGTGCAAGTTAGACAATGAAAGCAAGTATCTGATTGGTCGCTGTGTAAATGTTACAGCTAAATGCAATGTTAGTAGATAAGCCCTATTGTTTTTCAAATATCAATGGAGAAAAAGCATTTGCATGTTAAAGTATACAGTCTATCAACCATTTCTTACCTCAATGAAATGAGTCTGAGATGTGTTCCTTTCTTAGGGAATCAGCCTGAACAATGTGACATATTTGCAAGGTATAGTAGGAGCCAGACTGGTCTAACTGGATATAAAGTGCAAAATGAAAGGGATGGATTAAGCCAGAGGGAAAACTAAAAGCTTTGGGTGGGTACATAATCAATTTGGATTACTAAGGGTTAACGAAGGGAGTAGAAGTGGTAATGTACAAGCAACTGTTATGAGGGGTCAGGCATAAGGGATCAGTTTAATTAAGTGGGGATGGAGTTATCTCACTGTCTTGGCCCAGGACAGCAATCCCTCCCGCCCATCCCCGAGTCCTGGGGCAAGTGTTCGCTGTCAGCTAAAGGTACAGAATCTCGTGCTTCGTTACAAATGGCCAAGGTATGCGGGGGTCAATCTGACGATGGAGTGTGGATGCAGGTCGGAGATATGAGGAGCCAATTGCAGCACGGGCTTGTGGTATTGTACAGATGTTGTGGTTCAACCCCGGCGGTGTGTTGGTACAGTAGGGAGTGAAGGCCATGGTATGGTGTGGGCGTTGTGGTTCAACCTATGAGATATTAATGGGCCAACAATAAAATCAAGCAGTGGCATAGTACGGGCTGTGGCTCAGCTCTGGATGTACCTGGTGCCTCGTGGATGAAGGCCTTGGCATGGTACGGGCTGTGGTTCAGCTCTGGATGTACTTTGTGCCTCATGGATGCAGGCCGTGGTACGGTACAAGCTGTGATTCAGCTCTGGATGTACTTGGTGCCACATGTCGATGGGCCTTGGTATGGTACGAGTGTTATGGTTTAACCCTGAAGGTAACACAGAGATGCTTGGTCAGAGTGAAAATGGCATGGTTTGCCATCTAGCGGCTGGTGCAACCTTTAAGGTGGCAGATGAACACTGTACAGGATAAGCAAAGTGGTAAAGCACACATTTATGTTGGTTAGGTTTTTAGAGCCCATGCCCTTCAAAGAGGCAGCTTAGGTTCGGAGCAAGTACAGCTCATTTGGGCTGACTGGCGGTGCATTACTATTAGTCCAGAGGGGTTCGGGTTCCGGGATACCTGGGGATGGTTGTCCCCTTTAAGTTTAAGAAACAGTGTGCGCTTATGGATGGACAAGGCTGAGTGTAGTGTTCTCCAGCCACCATTGCAGCTACGGTTTCACTAAATAAGAGTTATTTGAAAACAAGTTGGTGTGGTGTCTTTTATTATATATTACGTAAGAGTTAAGGTTAAGACTAAGGTCTACTGATTATGTTATGAACCGTAAGCATTTTATGGAAACATTAGCGCTCTGTATAGGAGAATTCCTATCAAGGGGGATCATCATTTTAAAGGGCCAAATCTAAATCTTTCATTTATAATATAATTCTAACCTAATAGCCTTAATCCTATCCAAGTCCTGACATAAATTTGTTACTCTTTGGCCACATTTGTTTAGACGTTTCTCAGATCTTATAGAATATAATATATTAGTAGTAATGTCACAAACTAAAACATAATAGCGGTTTTAATTTGATGCTGTGTTCTTGCAATCTGCAGAATGCATTACAGCAATATTAAAGTGCTGTCTCTTTATAACTCCAGCTCAAAACTAGAGATGCTCAGGCTCGGTTCCCCAAGAACTGATCACACCCGAACTTAAGAGATCCGAATACCGAGCCTAGCCAGCTCGGTACTTTTGCGCGTCCTCGGAATTGAAAACGAGGCAAAACGTCATTGTTACGTCGTCGGATCTCGGGAGTTTTGGATCCTATAAGTACCGACCCCCACGGCAATCCAGCGCCATTTCACAGAGGGACACAGAAGGGGTAGCAAAGTTCTTGGTAGTCTGTAGAGCAGTTGGGCAGCGTCATAGGTAGAATAGAAAGAGGAGAGGTAGCAGTGTTCTTCAAAGTCTCCAGTGACATTCAGGAGAGCTCCATTGCCAATTGTCATTGCTGAAATAGAAATAATAGATCTGGCAGGCTTGGTCTTCTAAATCTGCAGTCACATTGTACTATGTTATATAGGTAAAACACAAAGAGGAGAGCTCCATTGCTAATTGCACCACTTTTCCTTACTGAAAAGTGGTGTAATTCTCAGTAAAGAATTGTGTGGCAATGTTTTCTAGATGTGCTAGGTACTGCCATGTGTTTGAGTCATTGCTCTGTTGCTTAGCATCCAGCCAGGTCCCTGCAGTCTGTTTGAAAGTGTATGAAAATAATATTGTGACTGTGAGGTGGTCAAAATTGACTGCAACTGAGATGAAATTAGAGTTATTGAGGTTAATAGTAATGTGGAGGGGGGAGCAAAAATAGGTGACTTTAGCAAAAAAAAATATATATCGGGATTTTATAAGAAAAAAAATAAAAATATCGGGAACCAAAAAACGCAAGGGCGGTTTTGCCAAAACCAAATCACGAAGTTAATCCAGATCCAAAACCAGAACCAGAAAACAGGGATCAGTAAACATCTCTACTCAAAACACATTGTAGAACTGGTGTTATAGAAAAAGTAACATTACAAAGTGGGTGACAATTGGTGGAATATACCTTACCTTCAGGGGTGGATTGGGAACTTAAAGTGAACCTGAAAAAAATTACTGAAGTGGCCTTCTGTGGGCGGGATTAAAACAAATGTAGCTGGGGCTAACACAAAAGTACTGTACCGGACCCCGCCAACACATTTCTCCTCCCATCTGCCAGACATCCCCTACTAATGTACCGGACCAGTCCCCATTCTCTCCTATCAGACACAAGACTGTTCTCCCTGCAATGCTTTCATAGCTTCACTGGAGACATCAGAATAAAGGAGAGACTACATTCACTTTGATCTAGGTAAGTGCATGTTTAGCATTTTATATATTACCATTATTATAAATGTATTGTTTTTATTTAGGATTAAAATAGTCTTCCAGGTGCAAAAATATTTAAAATATACGTATATAATTTATAACTTAAGTTATATAAAGTTTTCTTTTTTTCTTTTGGTGCTTGTTAATTATATGGACGCCACGGTAGCTCGCCACTCTTTCACTGCCTGGCTGACATGATGACTTCACAATGACTTGAGGCAGTGTAATATTTGAAAATAGAGGTGGAAGAAGCGCAGCACTGCTGAGGAGCTACAGTGGTGTCCGTATAATTATCAAATGAAAAAATAAACTTTATTCCGTGGACTGACTATGCCTATGCCAGTGGCTGGTCATACCTTTTCAGTGGCACGCTGCTGCACACACTAAGTTATGGGCCCCTACCATTGCATTCCTCAGTGCGCCCTGCGTGCCTTAGTCTGACACTGTGTACCTAAAGTCCTCCAGTAATTCAAAGGCCATAGCAAACACAGGCTGAAAATTAAAAACAGCATTATGATAGGTCACTATATCAGGCCACCTGCGGGTACACATAATTTCACTATTTGACATTAATATTTATCAATGGATTTTTATTACCGATTTCAATAATCTAAATAGAATAACTAAAATGTTTATACTGGTAGGGCCTGCTGGACATAATTAGATTTCATCCCAGTGCAGACGTTTGCTGTGTTATGTAGAAGATGCTTCTATGCTTGAGAAGCGAGTGATTGACAGCGTTTCAGGAATGCACTATGTGGATTAGTATAGCCTCATAAAGCTGCAGTGTCAGCATTTTCATCTGTATACCAGAAGAAAGCTATCGACTGGAAAGTTAGTCAGTCAATTGACACCATAGACATGTGTTATCACTGTTACACATTTAGAACATAAAAAGTTTTTACGTTTTAAAGTCTTACTACTTGTAGCATATAAAATTAGTGCAGGACAGTCACTGACATCTTACCAGTTGCTGCTTGTGTCTTGATTCTTTGAATGAGAACAAAAATCTGCTGATGAAACATGAATTTATGGCTCTGTGACTTATTACATTGCTAAATATTAACTTGAACTGAGAGTCTTGGCCATATAGACCTTCAATTTAATGCTTCTGTAATGTCACTTAGGAGAACTAGCAAAGTGTTCCCCATTTACAGTCAATATTTATAGTCACTTTATTTTCTAATGCAGTCCAGTAAAATGTATGTACACATAATTTATTCTTATTTCTCTTTCATATTTGTTGTACGCAAAACTTGAATTTTAAAGTGATCACCAGAACTTTGTATCATTTATATAATCATTTATATATAACATAGCATAAGAATCTTCTCCCCAACCCCCTCACCAACTTACCACCCCATCTCTTGTCCTTGTTTTTGTTTTAGAAGAAAAACATTATTTGGTTGTGCAAGCTGTTTATTTGATTAGGTATATATTATAATCTTAAATTCTGGGACCTGTTGATTTTGCTTTTCAGGACAAAAAGCTTTTTTTTTTTTTTCTTTAAAAAAAAAGCATACCATTATCAATAGTACAGTTGTGTAGATGCAGTTGTGCACAAATGTCTAAAGTTCATAGTTTTATTATTGGATTTTACATCTATTGCAATTCCAGCTTATCTCTCAATGGGGCACATTTATCAACTGCATACTTGCCTACTTTTAGCAAGTAAATTCCGGGAGAGGGGCATGACTAGGGGGCGGGACACGGCAAAACGCCTCTTTTTGGTCCCGCCCCCAGCAGCAGAAATGACGTTCTTGACGCCGGGGGCCGGGCCAAAATGACGCAATTCACCACGAATCGCATCATTTTGGCGATGCAATTGCGGGATGCGGGAGACTTGTCTGCTCTTCCGGAAGACCGTGAGACCGACCCGATTTTCGGGAGTCTCCCGGACATTCCGGGAGAGTTGGCAAGTATGATCAACAGTAGCAAAAAATGAAGAATAGTTTTCAGTCCTTATCGCATTGATAAGGATTGAACTATTTCTCATATTTCTTAAAAAAGCAACACAGGAACAGCTGTTCCTATGAAGTGGAAAACATACTTGCCACTGCCTCTTCACTTCCGAAGACGTTTGCGGTCCATGGGGTCCTCTTCTCACTCCAGTGCGCATGTGCTAACTGAAAACCTCAGACATGCACAAAAACATCCCTGCAATTCACTGTTGCAGAGAGAGCAGTGTGAGACAGGGAGTGATCATGTGATCTCTCCACACATGCGCTGTGAAGCTCTACTCTTCGGAGCAGAGCTTCACAGTATTGAAAACTGTCAAAAACAGTAATGCATGCCAGCCTGAGCTGGCGTACATTACCATAAGTGTAAAAGTATTTTCGAAAATTGTTAAATTGCGGTACATAACAGTCCCCATAGACATCTATGGGGACTGCTATGTATTTTTAAAAAAAAAGCAAAGCAGCAGATTTGAGGCAGTGTTGATAAATTAGAAAAACACTTAAATATGTGTCCATTCCATGAAAATAGCTGTTTTCGGGGAATTTACAAGTAAATTAGCTGTAATAAATAGGCCCCAATGTGTCAATGGTATTATCACACATTAACTGATAGCTGGGGTAGCCTGAGGAAAACTACTAAAGTATATAAAAAGCAGAGCCGTAACTAGGCATCATCATCATCATTTATTTATATAGCGCCACTGATTCCACATGCATGTGCCGCCCTCCACGGTGATCCAGCGCAATTTCACAGAGGGACACAGAAGGGGTAGCACAGTCTGTAGAGCAGTTGAGCAGCAACATAAGTAGAATAGAAAGAGAAGGAAGTAGCAGTGTTCTTCAAAGTCTACAGTGACATTCCGGAGAGCTTCATTACTCCATTGCTAATTGTCATTGCTGAAATACATAATACTAGTGCTGGCAGGCTTGGTGTAAATCTGCAGTCAAATTGTACGGTGTTATAGTTACACACAAAGAGGAGAGCTCCATTGCTAATTGTCATTGCTGAAATACATAATACTAGTGCTGGCAGGCTTGGTGTAAATCTGCAGTCAAATTGTACGATGTTATAGTTACACACAAAGAGGAGAGCTCCATTGCTAATTGTCATTGCTGAAATACAAATACTAGGGTTGGCAGGTTTGGTCTTCTGAATTTGCAGTCATGGGGCCTGATTCATTAAGGATCTTAAATTAAGAAATTTCTTATTTAAGTCTCCTGGACAAAATCATGTTATAATGCAAGGGGTGCAAACTAGTTTTCTGTTTTGCACATAAGTTAAATACTGACTGTTTTTTCATGTAGCACACAAATATCAACTTTAAATTTCAGTGTACCAATAAGCTATCAAGTATTTGTTTGCTACATGAAAAAAAGTCAGTATTTAACTTATGTGCAAAACAGAAAACTAATTTGCACCCCTTGCATTGTAACATAGTTTTGTCCAGGAGACTTAAATAAGAAGTTTCTTAAGTTAATATCCTTAATGAATCAGGCCCAAAGTGTACAGTGTTATCAAAATGGATTCACAGCAGTACACAGAAGAGCAGGAGTACCAAGCAGCTGCTGCCACCAGTAATGATGATAGTAATCCCTCTATGTCACCTGGTAAAGCCTATGTAAAAGTGCATAGTGTTTTTAAGTCAGGGAAACAAAAATGTAAAAAAAAAAAAAAACACCTTTTTACCTTGGTCAAGAAAAAAAGACCTGTAATCCAGGCAAAGTTATTTGCAGAAAAAAATAAAATTGCCAACATGCCATTCTACACACGCAGCGGCAAAGAAAGAATGAGGCCTGAGTGCAAGTTCTGCAACTGTCACTGAGGCATCTTCTTGTAAGATCAGTCGTGACCATGCAAGACCTTGTCATTTGGACTCCAAAAGCGGTGTCCAAATACTTTTACGTGTAAAAGCCGAGCTGGAAGAAAATAGTAAGGCATTAGAGGAAAATGTATGTTCAGATTCAGAAATGACACAAATCCCTGAGGAGAGTCTATCCATGAGTACTATGTGTAATCCTGACCATTCTGATAGTGTACTCATAAAGAAGGTCCCTTTCAGCATTTCTGCAGATGTGTGCCTGAACAGCCCAAGTGTAGCTGGTTATACACCAATTGAGGGTGCCACTTTGGAATTGTTACAGGATGAGGGGCATTCTTGTGTAGCTGACAAGGGCGCTAATGAGGATGTTGGTATTTGTGGCAGTCCTGTATCGGTGGAAGCAGTTCTTGCACATGCTAAGAAGGCCATTGTCATGCCTGGACTTAAGAACAAAAAAATCCACTTCTTTTGTGTGGAATTATTTTTACCCAAATCCTGACAACAGTTGTATAGCCATTTGTAGTGTATGTAAAGCCACAATCAGTCGAGGGAGGAACCTTAACCATTTAAGAACCTCATCCATGTTACGCTATTTGAAGAAAGTTCATGGCAAGCTGTTGGGAAAATCAGAAACGTATGCTAAAACAACATCAACAAGCAGTCCATCATCAGCTAGGACCCTTCACTCACCTATATCCCGACGCCTGCAATCTACACTCACAACATCATCCTCATAAATATTCTCAGTAGCGATCGGAGTTATTCCTGCATCCAAGTTGCTAAGGCTAGATGACTCTTGCACTATCCTGGATTCCTCAGAAGAATTCTTGAGCGTTAGTCCCACTGCTGCTGCTGCTGCTGCTGCTGGGGGTGAATCTTCATCCCAGAAGCAGACCAAGAAGAAGACTACTAGTAGTTTACAACAATTGACCGTTAAACAATCCTTTGCAAGAGGAAGCAAGTATGAAAGCTGTCACCCAGTCACAAAGCCGATCACAGACTCCATGGCGACTATGCTAGTATTAGATCTGCATCCAATATCCACTATTAATGCAGCTGATTTTAGTCAATTTCTTGAGGTCTTGTGTCCCCGTTACCAAATTCCATCACGACTCCATTTCAATAGAAAAGCTATTCCTCACCTCTACCAGAAGGTTTGTAAAAATGTAATTATTGGGCTACACAATGCCATTCTACCCACTGTACACTTAACCACAGATATGTGGACAAGCAAACTGGGTAAACTAAAGATTATATGACTGACAGCCCACTGGGTTGGTGATTCGCCTTCACCAGCAGGAACAGCAGTAGCATGCACCCAAGTACGTCACTGTCACACTTCTGGTATCACAAACGGAACCCAATAGCCAGGTATTTCTGAATTCAAAAGGATTTATTTTGGTATACAAATAAATCTCCAGTGTCCAACAAATAAAGTCCAAAGTAACAAGAGTATAAAGGTCTGGTGGAAGTATCAAGTACTTGTAGTCCAAATCACAGGGAGGCAAGGTTCTGTGGAAGCATCTGGTTCAGATACAAACACAATACTCGCGCAAAGGCTTCATAACAGGAAGTGCCTTTTCTAGGCCCAAACTGGAAATGGGATCCAAGATGGAATCTTCATGAGACAGTCCCGGCCATCTTGGATAAGGGCTATTGTAAGGGCAAGTTCATAACAGAGATCCAAGATGGAAACTTCATGATGCAATCACGGCCATCTTGAATGAGGGCAAAACTAAGGGCAAGTACATAACAGGATGCCCCCTTCTCAACGACGTCCTCTGGACGACTTAGGACCAGGCTTCCCAGGATTCTGTCGATGAAATGCTTTTACCAAAAGTGGGGCATGAACATCCTTTGTAGATTGCCAAGAGTCATCTTCTGGCCCATATCCCTGCCAACGTAGCAGATACTGTAATTGGTTTCGAAACATACGAGAGTCCAGGATCTTTTCGACAATAAATTCCTCATGCTCATCAACTTGAATTGGTTCAGGAGGAGGCAAAGAGCGACCAGGAAATGGATTCTTAACTGAAGGTTTTAGTAATGATACATGAAAAACAGGATGTACCTTCATGGAATCAGGAAGATCCAATCTAAAAGCCACTGAACTAATCTGTGCAATGATCTTATATGGACCAATAAACTTACTTCCCAACTTAGCAGATGGTACCTTCATTCTTAAATGTCTAGTTGACAACCATACTTCATCACCAATACTAAAAGTTGGAGCAGCCCTTCGTGATCTGTCAGCATCACGTTTATATCTTTCTTGAGCAGTTTTCAAAGTCTCTTTTAATAATTCAAGATTATTTTGCATAATAATCAGTCTATCTTTCACAGCAGGAATTGGAGAGTCACAAGGTAGATTGGGACAAATATTTGGATGATATCCTAGATTAGCATAGAAAGGGCTAAATCTTGTAGATGAATGTTGAGAATTATTGTATGCAAACTCAGCCATGGGGAGGATATCAACCCAATCATCCTGTAGGTGACAAATATAACATCTGAGATATTGCTCAAGTGTTTGGTTTGTTCGCTCCGTTTGTCCATTTAACTGTGGATGAAATGCAGTGGACAAGTTCACCACAATGCCAAGGGATTTGCAAAACTGTTTCCAGAATCGTGATGTGAATTGAACGCCTCGGTCTGACACCACATCATTAGGAACGCCATGCAAACGAAAAACTTCTTTTATAAGTAAGTCGGCTGTTTCTTTTGCTGTAGGAGTACCCTGGCAGGGTATAAAGTGAGCCATCTTTGTCAGTCTGTCAATTACCACAAAGATAGTGGTCATATTCTTAGATCTCGGAAGTTCTACAATAAAATCCATGGAAATGGAATCCCATGGACGTGTAGGTATTGGCAAAGGTTGTAGTAGTCCAAAAGGAGAAGCACGAGGAGTCTTAAATCTGGCACACGTTGTACAAGAGGATACATATTTTGCTATATCTTCCTTATAGTTGGGCCACCAGAATGAACGGCTTAACAGTTCTTGAGTTTTCTGAAGTCCTTTATGGCCTGCTAATTTAGAGTCATGGAATAGTTAGTTGCATGACCTTTCACCGTGCTTTTTCTGGAACGTATAGTTGATGTGCCATATGCCAGACTCTTTTGTCATAAGATAATTTAACATTTTTTGGAGGATTCATGAGGGTAGAATCCATATCATATCCATTCTTGATCTCTGTTAATAACTCCGTTGTACAAATAACCCCCAAAAAATTTGAATCAGGAATTATTGTTTGAACAGGCTTTACCTGTTGAGGATTCTCCGCATAAGCTCTTGAGAGGGCATCAGCTTTTCCATTCTTCGATCCAGGTCTATAGGAAATTAGGTAATCAAAACGGCTTAAAAAGAGAGCCCATCGAGCTTGTCGGGGAGATAATCTTTTTACTGATTTAAGGAATTCCAAATTCCGGTGATCGGTGAGGACTATCACTTGATGCTTTGCACCTTCTAAAAGATGTCTCCATTCTGAAAAAGCAGCTATAATGGCAAGAAGTTCTTTATTTCCCACATCATAGTTTCTTTCAGGAGCAGTCATTTGCCTTGAATAAAAAGCACAGGGGTGAAGTAACATTTTTTCTCCTACTCTTTGTGAAATTACTGCTCCTATAGCTGAATCTGATGCATCGGTTTCCAAAACAAATGGGAGTGTAGGATCAGGATGAATTAATATAGGAGCTGACGTGAACTTAGTTTTCAAAATGGAAAAAGCTTTATCAGCTGCTGGTGACCACTGAAAGGAGGAAACCTTTTTTGTGAGCTGAGTAATGGGGGCAGCAATTCCAGAAAAGTCCTTTATAAAACGTCAATAGAAATTAGCAAAGCCCATAAATCGTTGCACATCTTTGATGTTTTTAGGTATGGGCCAATCTACCACAGCATGCACTTTACAGGGATCCATACACAGTCCTTGAGGGGATATAATGTAACCCAAAAATTTTATTTGAGTACGATGGAATTCGCATTTCTCCAACTTGATGTATAATTGGTTTATACGTAGCCGTTGTAAAATAATTCGAACATGTTCTTGATGTTCTGGTAAAGAATTAGAAAAGATAAGGATATCATCAAGATATACAATAATGAACAGATCAAGCAAATCTCGAAAGACATGATTTATAAAATGTTGGAAAGTAGCAGGGGCATTACATAACCCGAACGGCATCACGAGGTACTCATAATGTCCATACTTTGTTCGAAAAGCCGTTTTCCATTCATCACCTGGTCGAATGCGTATTAGGTTGTACGCTCCTCTTAAATCAAGCTTTGTGAAAATACTTGCTGTCTGCAGTCTTTCCAATAATTCTGGGATGAGAGGAAGTGGATGTCTGTTCTTTATAGTAACTTTATTTAATTCTCTATAATCAATGCATGGCCGCAAAGATCCATCTTTATTTTTTACAAAAAAAATAGGAGCCCCTGCTGGAGATTTTGAAGGACGTATAAAACCTTTAGTTTCATTTTCCTCCAGGTAAGTCTTTAGTGTCTTTAATTCAGGATCAGCTAATGAATAAATCCGACCAAAAGGAATAGCAGCCCCAGGTAATAGATCAATGGGACAATCATATGGTCGATGGGGTGGTAATTTGTCAGCATTTTGTTTGTTACAGATATCTGCAAAATCCTGATATTGAACAGGCAATTGTTCCTCCACAGAAGAGGGGGACACTGAGATCTGACTCTCCTCCTGTGCAAGCGGGACCATACCGATAGGATCTTGAAACGTTAGGGTTTGAGACTCCCAGTTAATGGCTGGGTTATTGTTAGTGAACCAAGGGAGACCCAAAATTATGGGAAAATTTGGAGAAGAGATGAGAAAAAAAGTGAGTTCCTCCTTATGATTGGGTTCTATCATCAAGGACATAAGTTCTGTCTCATGTGTGATGGGAGCAGAATTCAGAGGGGACCATCAACTGTCTCCATCAATACAGGGGTCTTTCTTTCTTGAAATACTATATGGTTTTGTTTAGCAAAATCTATATTCATGAAATTACCATTGGCTCCTGAATCCAGCATTGCCATGGTTGAAATAAGTTGAGAGTTTATCTCAAGTTGTATTGGTATTGAAAAATGATTCTTTATTCTTCTGTTCTCTCTCTCCAATGTAGACAGTGAAGAGATTTGAGGAATAATAGCATTCAGTTGATGTGAGCAGCATGAAATAATAGATTCCTGGTCAGAGTCTTTAGGTTCCATTAATGTAGCAACTGTCTTGCGAGGTCGTTGAGAACAATTAGAAACATAATGTCCAGATTTACCAAAATACAAACAGAGATTTTCTTGTCGTCGTTGATCTCTTCTTTCAATAGAAATCTGTTTGCGAATGGTATCTATTTGCATTGGCTCAGACTCCTCAATTTGTTGTGTTGCAGGAGTTCCAGAGTAATTTGATATTGCTGGTTCTGGATAATTAGGACGAGTCCACATGGAACCCCATCTATCTTGTTTCCTCTCCATTTGACGAGCATCAATACGAATACAATGTTTAACAAAGGCTTCAAATTCAGTGGGTGCATCAGCTCTAGATAATTCATCTTTAATGAACTCAGATAACCCCTTTCGATAAACAGACAGCTTAGCTGCCGAATTCCAATCAGTGTCCAAAATCCATCTTCGGAAATCAGAGGTGTATTCAGCCACTGAACGTCTTCCCTGACGCATTTTTAATAAAACTGACTCAGCAGTAGCACTTCGATTTGGATCATCAAATATCTGGTTCATTGCATCCATAAAATTAGAAAGATCTTGTAATATGGGACTTTTTGCTTCTATCAAAGGAGAAGCCCATGCCAAGGCATCATCTTTCAACAATAAAAGAATACAACGTACTTTCTGTACATCAGTCAAAAAATAAGTAGGATGTAAATCAAAATGCATATTACATTGATTAATAAAACCTCTGTATTTTTTACGATCACCTGAGAATCGAGCCGGAGGTAGTGGGAGTGTGGGCTGATGTACTGCAGCTGACGGTGCTACAGCATTAACTTCTTGAAGCCGCACCTGTAGTTCTGTAATAACTCCATTTTGTAGCGCTATTTGATCTTTGAGTTCATGAACATTTATTTGCAACTCCGTTACGTGTTGATTTTGCAGTTGAAAATTATTTGTACACTGGGTCTCCAGTTCTTGAAATTTTGCATGAAATTCCTGTAGTTGTCTTGAAGCAGAATGCATGTGGAAACTCAGATCTGAAAGTCGCTGTAAAGCAGATGGTTCTGACCCGGCGGGCTCCGTCATTTTGGGCACGAGTATCCTGTCACACTTCTGGTATCACAAACGGAACCCAATAGCCAGGTATTTCTGAATTCAAAAGGATTTATTTTGGTATACAAATAAATCTCCAGTGTCCAACAAATAAAGTCCAAAGTAACAAGAGTATAAAGGTCTGGTGGAAGTATCAAGTACTTGTAGTCCAAATCACAAGGAGGCAAGGTTCTGTGGAAGCATCTGGTTCAGATACAAACACAATACTCGTGCAAAGGCTTCATAACAGGAAGTGCCTTTTCTAGGCCCAAACTGGAAATGGGATCCAAGATGGAATCTTCATGAGACAGTCCCGGCCATCTTGGATAAGGGCTATTGTAAGGGCAAGTTCATAACAGAGATCCAAGATGGAAACTTCATGATGCAATCACGGCCATCTTGAATGAGGGCAAAACTAAGGGCAAGTACATAACAGTCACATTTGTCAGAAGCAAGCTACTCTGTGTATCACCGGCTTCACTAAGAGGCATACAGCTGACAATCTGTTACAAAAACGAAGGGATGTCATTGCAACATGGCTTATCCCGCTTGGACTCTCCTCTGGATATGTCATTTCTGATAACGCCACCAAAATTGTGAGAGTATTACAGCTGGGTGAATTACATCACATTCCTTGTTTTGCTCACACAATAAACTTGATGGTGCAGAGATTTTTAAAACATGACAGGGACGTGCAGGAGATGCTGTCTGTGGCCCATAAAATATCTGGACATTTCCGGCATTCGGCAACAGCGTGTAGGAGATTGTAGTAGCTGCAAGAGGAATTTAATTTACCCTGCCACCAATTGAAGCAAGAGGTGGTGACAAGGTGGAATTCCACCTTGTTTATGCTTCTGCGGATGGAGGAACAGCAAAAAACCATTCATGCTTACTCCACAAGCCATGACATTGGGAAAGGAGGGGGATGTATTTTAGTCAAGCGCACTGGAGTATACTTTCCGTGTTGTGCAAGGTGCTGAAACCATTCAAAGTAGTCACCTGTGAAGTGAGCTCTGACACTGCTAGCTTGAGTCAAGTGATTCCCTTAGACTTTTGGAAAAGTAGCTTGAGAAACTGAAGGAGGAGCTGAAACAAAGCAGTTACACTAAGTATGTCAGACTTGTAGATCAAGTACTTTATTCACTTCGCCAGGATCCAAGAGTTATCAAAATCTTGAAATCGGATCACTACATTTTGGCGACTGTGCTTGATCCTCGATTTAAGAGCTATGTCTATTTGTTTTCAACTGACCCAGATCTGAAGAGATGCAAGGAGCTCCTGGTGAGCAAGATGACAGCTCAAGTGTTATGTAACATGACGCCGTCTCCTCCTTCAGTTTTTCACTCAACTGCTGCTAGGAAAAAAAACTTAGCTTTTCCAAGAGACCCAGGGATTATGCAGATGACTTCGCACCAAATTTTGACATCTGGTCTGGTCTAAAAGAATTGACCAAAAAACATGAAATCTCTGCGTAACTCCACCTGATCCTACTACAGCATCCAAAAGATGGTGGAGGATTATTTTCACGACAGCATAGCAATAGACACATGAGACAGTCCCTTTATATACTGGGAGGAAAAAAAAGGGAATTTGTAGACCCATGTACCAACTAGTTTTGCACAGCCTAAGCTGCCCACCCTCAAGTGTGTACTCGTAAAGAGTTTTCAGCACAGCCGGGAACCTTGTCAGCGATATGCGTAGGAGGCTACTTCCTCAAAATGTGGAAAAGATGATGTTCATAAAAATGAACTTCAAGTTCCACGAGCAAGGTCTTTCCCACCAATTACTTCAAAATACTGAGACTTCTGTAATGGTGGATTCCAGGGGTGATGAATTAATAATGTGTGAGAATTATGTACACACTGATGAGGATGAGGATGAGGCTGAGGATGACGACAACAACATCTTGCCACAGTAGAGTTCATTAACAGCACTGTTACCTTAGGTGCCTTAATCTCATTGTTACCTTGCTTTGTGGGGGCCAAACAAACCAAGCACTTCAGCCACAAGGAGTGGCACTTTTGTGGCTGAAGTGCTTGGTTTGTTAAAGTGTGCATGTCCTTTTTTAAGATCCAACATAAGGGTGGGTGGGAGGACCCAAGGACAATTCCATCTTGCACCATTTTTCCTTTCAGCTACAGCTGTGTGCCAATGTTACCTACATGTGCTATATACTGTTGTGTGCTTAGCAAAAATCTTAGCCACCCATTGATCATGCAGATGACTCAGCACAACATTTTGACATCTGGTCTTGTTTACTGTAAAAGAATTGACCAGAATTAGTGACACCTCTGCTGTAACTCCACCTGATTCTACTATCAACATCCAAAGAATGGTGGAGGATTATTATTTTATTTTTTTTGAACCGTATAAACACAACAGTTTTATTAACAAAGAACAACGTTGCTTGCAGAAGTAATGTAAGCATGGATATCTAAATAGACGTGTATATGTATTACCTTCCACTTTGCTGCTGTTTCATCAAGTGTTTGTAATCTGCACTGTACATCAAAGGTACCTAACAATTATAATTTTGTGGGAATTGGGGCTGATTCGAAGCTCACTGATGAACTGGCTTTTTGCTGGGAATTACAATGGCTCTTTTTAGTGCATTGTCTGGCACCCTAGATTGGTGTGTGTCTGATAAAAGCATGCATCCCGAGAGGGTCAGCGCTCATTGTCATGTATTAGCAGTAGAATTACCTCAGTTATCCAAGAAACAGGTGGAGTGATCAAATGAACCATAACTGGTTTCATGATCCAAGGACAATTTCATCTTGCACCACTTTTCTTTTCTGCCACTGCTGTGTACTAATGTGTCCTATATGTGCTACGAACTGCCCTGTGTTTGAGTTATTGCTCTGTCACTTACCATCCAGCCAGGTCGCTGCAGTATTTGTCCAAAAGTGTATGAAAATAATATTGTGACCTGTGAGGTGGTCAAAATTGACTGCAAATGACTTGAAATTAGTGTTATTGAGGTTAATAATAATGTATGGAACAAAAAAAGAGCAAAATTATGTGATCTTAGCATATTTTAGAAATTTTTATAGAAAATACAGATTCAAAACCAAAACACACAAGGGCGGTTTTATCAAAACCAAAACATGAAGCTAATCCAGATCCAAAACCAAAACCAGTTCACGGGGGTCAGTAAGCATCTCTAGTATGTAGTAAAACACAAATTAGGCACATTAAAAAAATGTCTAGGAGGAGGCTGGATAGTCACTAGAATTGTCAATACAGTTGCCTCATCTATGACATATTTATAGTGTAGAGAATCATATAGTTACATGTATGCATCAAACTAAAACAAGGAAAGTTAATTCTGCTCAGTATTTGGTATGGTAATCTTACTAACAAAAGAAAAAGAAATGCACAGAAAGTACCTGAATATAGTATATACAAAAACAATTAAGTAGTACACTTAATATCCAAATTATGGCAGCCAATAAATAAATAGCCAACAGTGGCGCACGCAGGGGGGGTTTCTGGGTCTCTAGAAACCCCCCCCCCTGCACTAAGTGGCCACTGTCCTATACAGCAGCCGCGGCGCTGTCAAAGAAGCGTCCGCGGCGGTGCTGTATTCTTAGACAGCGCCGCGGCTGCTGTATAGGACAGCGCTGGCGAAAAGGAGCGCATGCGCAGATCTCTCTCTGGTGTTTTTTGGGTTTTCTTTGGTGTCGGTGGGGAGAACCCCCCCCCCCCCCCCCCCCCCCGGGGAGAACCCCCCCCCCCCCCCCCCCCCCCGACAATCCTCCGTGCGCCCCTGGCCAACAATAAACAACAGAGCTCTGTGTAATATCAATATTAGATTATTGCATTAATTGCCAGCTGAAAAAATAATGAGCAAATCTCACATGTATAGCATAGTCTTTAGATCCCAGTGAAAATGATATCCTCCAATATATCCAATGAGATGTAATCTAGTATAACTTTCTTATGTCAGCGGGACAATAGGCGTGGATGAAATATTGAAGTCCACACACCCCCGGTAATTCAACCACCAATAACGGATAAGTAAAGTAATAAAATCCACAACACTCACCCACCACGGAGCAGTGAATAAACAAGCATCCTTACCGCATGAGCGGCTCTTGTAGAATTAAGACTGGAGTCTGTCTGTGGTGCGCACCAGCTTCTCGGTCCGGATAAAAGTCGGTTAATGTGTAGACTGTTCCTTTGGAACGATGTAAGTAAATCACTGGGGTAAAGGTCCTCACATCCAATAGTATCAGTTGGCAACACTGAACAGCACTAAGTAAGCAATAGCGACGCGTTTCGTCTGTCATGCAGACTTTCTCAAGCAATATTGCTACATCTCCAGAGGGCTGTTCTTAAATAGAAAGTATTAAGCTCCCATTGGGTGAATTGATCTCAGGGGTGTCAGATTGAAAATCTTAAGCACCCAGTACAAACCCTATGCATAATAAATAATTAAGACAGAAAAAAAATATCTAAAAATAATTGTATATACATTTTTATAACATGACATGAACTATTTTAAAACATATAATATGCTTTTAAAAAGAAATAATAAAAATACACATTATTACAAAATACATATGTATATAGTGACACCATACATATCCACATATATGGAATCACATATATAGATAGACAGCTAAAGATACTCTAAATGATACCCAATATACCGATTCACTAGAAATAAATTGGCACGCATATAAATACCTCATTAGGAATAAAAAATTTAAGATCACTAGATATGCATCTGTATATACACATACACATGCATTTAACACATTGAGCATACAACCTCTGAATGCCCAAGGTCACATGTCAATATATAGCATACTACTCAGAACAGGTTAAACAACCCTAGTGTTCCCATATTGGAACTGCAAATAAAGAGAAACAGAATATAAATATATGGGTAAATTAAATTAAAATAAAGCTAGCATCTAGTGGGCTACATACATAGGTGGATCCTGAACGAATCCCCCCATATGCAAGACCCCTATACATACCAGTCATTAAATTCCATTGTTTTGTTCAGACCTTCCAGGCATAAAGTCTGGAGTTTGAATATCAAAGAAACGTCCCCCTTACATAATCTCTTATATCTATCACCACCTCTTACTGTAGGATCAAAATTTTCTAATCCAGTTACTACCAGACCCTTGGGATTACAATTATGGCTTTCAGAAAAATGTCTAGAGACACTATGGGCTAGATTTACTAAACTGTGGGTTTGAAAAAGTAGAGATGTTGCCTATAGCAACCAGATTCTAGCTGTCATTTTGTAGAATGTACTAAATAAATGACAGCTAGAATCTGATTGGTTGCTATAGGCAACATCTCCACTTTCTCAAACCTGCAGTTTAGTTTAATATACCCCTATGACTCTGTAAGCCTGGTAATTTTTACTATAGACCTTGCGAGGTCTAAGAGACAATTACCACACTAGCAAGAGTTTTTATACAGCAGAAATCAGAAATAAAAGTATACATCAAATAAAATATCTGTATATATATATTATTCAAATATACATTAGCAAGAAAGGCTGTAAATCCTTACAAGGAAGAGTGAGCAAAGCGGTAGAGAGGGTTGCTTCATTTGCCTGTCTGGTCTAATTTCGTTGTTCCTGAAAGGAGTCAGTGTCAGATTTCACCAGCAACTCCAATGAATTACTTTCTCCAGCTACATGTGTGTACTCAAAGCCTAACAGAAGCAGAGAGAGACACATTAAAAACAGATATATGGACATGGAGTAAAACAAATGCAGTAAGCAGTAGAAATATCAATACTTCAGTGCAAATTGCAGAATTATGACATTTAGCAGCAAAATAAACAAAAAACTTTTTTTTGCACATTCCTGATTTTTCGGCATAACATTTTTAAATCACATTAATACGAGATACTCTATATTTGAATTTTTAAATATTACTGATTTACATTTTTAAATGCAAAACACACACACTGACTGATGCAAATAAAACTTTGTATCTATGGGGTATATGTTGTATGGTGGTGATAACAAACAGATGGATTGTACCACAATATGCTACTGCTCCTCTTACTAAGCAGCTATGGCTGTATGCTGATGTTACAACTAAACTCTACCAATGTTCCTTGCTGCGTCTTCCTGCCGGACCACAACAGTATTGTAGTACAGACAAGAGCACTTTGCCTAGTATGTATACTGCAGTCACTGGGTGTGTCCGTTTTGCACTCTATACACTACAGTGCTGTATAGTGGGCACATAGCTCCAATGGTAGGTGGTGTCAGGACTGGGGTCACAATCTTTGGTGTAGTGACCGGTCCAAAGTACGGCAAGGAAACTAGATCCACTTTATGCTGAGCTGGACAAGGTCATGTAACGTTATTTGTGATGCAATCTCGTTCCCATATTGCATAATTCTTGCAGGGGTGAAGGGACAACGTAAAGAATGAATGGCCATTATAACATATGCACCTAAGTTCTGTAGATCACTCTGCCCGCAGATCTCTTACACGGGTGAATAGATTCTGTTTATTAGCTCCAAGTTCACAGAAGTTTTTACTGCAGCAGTCTGTGTAGCCCAGTGGCACATGATTGGCTGAGCCCAGAGTAAACTGCTGACGGTCACTCAGAATATCTGTCTCCTGTTAAATTGAGTTTGTCAGAGGGTCTTTGTTCATGCTTGTTAAGATTGTTACGCAGATGGCATCAAGAGCTCCCATATGGCCAGTTTGTCCCTAGGCAGCCAGTCACAGGTGTTGGCAATTAATAATCTTTCAATCTAAATACAAATGTTCACATTAAAATGATTTCTGATAAGTGTGGAGAATATATTTGAAATCCATAAAGAAAAATGATCACTAAGCAAACAGCACACCAGAGATTGTCCCAGATTGTTTGAAAAGTACCACATCAATTCATACTTGCCTACTTTTAGGCACTGAAGTCCGGGAGATCCCAGATAGGGTGCGTGACTAGAGGGCGGGAGGGGGCGGTCCATCGCGACATTTTGGACCAGCCCCCCGCGTCGAAAATTATGTTTTGATGCGGGTGGCGGGGCCAAAATGCTGCATTATTTTGGCCAGGTATTTGCCGGATGTGGGAGAATTGCTTGCTCGTCCGGGAGCCTCCCGGACATTCCGGGAGAGTTGACAAGTATACATCAATTGTAGTGTGTTCAGTGATTATCATATATGACAAATTAGTTCCTTCTTGCATTCTGGTTGTATAAGAAGTAATAATTATAGAATAAATGAAAAACGAAATAAAATGATTTTAATAATGGGAAAATATATCTTTACTGATTTTTTTGTGATTTTTTTTTGCACTCCAATTTGCCTCCCCAAATGATCTAGTGCTGGTATCTCCTGTCAAATGGTGATACCATGAAGACCACAGGGCATTAGGACCAGGCCCGGCGCTCCCATTAGGCAAGGTTAGGCACTTGCCTAGGGCGCCGGGCTCTGGAGGGCGCCTGGAGGGCGCCACAGAATGGTAAATTACTTTAAAAAACTGTGCGGCGACCGCTGACCATACCTGTCATGGCCGCCGCACAGCATTCAGATGCACGGGGAGGGGGGAAGAGGCTATTGCTCACCCCCGCCGCCTCTCTCCACTCACTAGTGTCAGTGAGTGGAGGGGAGGAGACGGAGCAGAGAGGCGGCGGTGGTGAGACAAGGTAAGGAAAGACGGGGTGAGGGGGGAGGAGGGAGGAGGGAGGTGGGTGCCGATTTTTGCGGGGGGGAGGGGGCGCCGATTTTGTAAAAATGCCTAGGGCGCCATGGACCCTAGCACCGGCCCTGATTAGGACCCTGTAGGACAGAACTTTGTCACAGCATGACAAAGCACTGTATGTGTTTTGTATCTTTAGACAAAAAAAGGTGTGGGTAAAAACCGGAACGCTGGAATGATTTGGCTCCCTGCAGAGCGCCCTCTGGTGCTTGGTGTCTTGAGTGAAGCTTGTTGTTCTGTTTCTCCCTATATAGTGCATTCTGTTCTGCTACACATATATTTTCTCTGTAATATGCGGAACAACTATTCCACATAGTATATTGCATATATATTGTATTGTGTGTGTGTATGTGTATGTATGTATGTATGTGTATATATATATATATATATATAAATATTATATATTTCTGTATATCATAGCTATGTATTCTAGTTATCCATTCTACTTGACTGAATGTATGGCAGAATGGAGCGCTGAGTGCATTATCCATCCATTACGGCTGCCGGAATAGAGCCTCGAGGACCTTAACCATCCATTCTCACTGCCGGAATGGAGCTCTGAGGACCTTAGCCATCCATTCCGGGTGCCAGACTTGGTCTGCCAATAGCTTAGCCATCCATTATGGCTACCAGAATGGGTCAGCGAGTACCTTGCCCATCATTCCAGGTGCCGGAATACGTCTGCCAGTACCTTAGCCATCCATTACGGGTGCTGGAATGGGTCTGCCAGTACCATAACTATCCAGTCCGGGTGTCGGAATGGGTCTGTGAGTACCATAGCGATTCGTTCTGGGTTCTGAGTACCTTACCCATGCATTCCGGCTGCCAGAATGGAGGTCTGAGTACATTAAGCATCCATTCCGGCACCCGGAATGGATTATAGTTATATATAATATCTTTTTCTGACACCCAAATTGGATCGCTAAGATACTCAGACATCTATTCTGGCACCTGGAATGGTTGGCTCAAGTACTGAGATGAGGTACTTCGATTGCTAAGGTACTCAGAGCCCCATTCGGGCAGCTGGAATGGGTGGTTAGGTTACTCTGAGCCCCATGCTGGCACTCGGAATAGTTCTCTAAGATACTTAGAACCCAATTCTGTCAGCCGGGATGGATGACTAAGATACTTAGGCATCCATTTCGGTACCTGGAATGAGTGGTTAAGGTACTCTGAGCCCCATTCTGATAGCTGGAATGGTAGCCTGAGCCCCATTTCGACTGCCGGAATTTATGAATAATGTACTAAGCGCCCCATTCCAGCACCTGGAATAATTGTCTAAGATACTGAGGGCCCAATTTTGGCAGCCGGAATGGATGGTTAAAGTCTTTTGAGCTTCATTCCGGCAGCCGGATTGGATGGTTAATGCACTCAGCACTCCATTCCGACATACATTCGGGCAGGCAGAATGGATAACTAGAATATATACCTATGATATACAATATATATGCAATGTAATATGTGTAATAGTTGTTCCACATATTACAGAGAACATATCTGTGTAGCAGAAGAGAATGCACTATACAGCCAGAGAAAACACAGCAAGCTTCAAAACCCCAAGCAGGGCGCTGCAGCAGGCTGACTCCTTCCAGCTTTCCAGCTTTCCGGATTTTATATAATCCCAAATAAAAATACTTTTTCAATCAAAAACTTTGTCACAGCATGATACAGGGGGGCACTAGGACCCAGGGTAAATCAAGTCTGTTGGAAAGTTCCAGAGTTTTGTGGCAGAGACTGGTGAGTGAGGCCTGAGGAGACATTTTGTGAGGAGAGACAGGTTTGTCTGCTGCTGTTGTGAGGAAAAGTGAGACAAGAAGTTGCTGAGAAATAGACTATTGCCTAGAGGCAGGAGCGCAGAGAGGGGAGTGGTACAAACTAGCCGGGCTCCGGCCTGGGCCCGCCTGGAGCATTATAGTTTAAAATTATGTTCAGATTTATGTCCATACCGTATCTTGCCTGAAATAGCTGTGTGCAAGCTCAGGAACAGACCTTAAACCAATGAGCGCAATTGCATGCAAATCATGTCTGAACGTAAATGACACTTAGGACTGCCTATGACTTGAGCGGTGGAATGGGGAAGAGAAGGGTTGGACTAACATAAGTAATGTACTGAAAGAGCGTTCTGATGCAGACGTGGCCAATTCAAGTCCTGACTTTCTTGTAAGTATACTTGGAGTCAGCCATATCATTTGCACCCACCACAGGTCAGGTGTAAATGCCAACAGATAGTGGTGACTGACACGGCATAGCATTTGGTTTAAAAAGTATATGTATGTGTGCTACTAAATAGCTCAGAACAAATGTAGGCAAGTAATAAAGACTATAAGAAGGCATTGCATGTACAATGCAAGCATGTTTATGTATCTAATGTAAAAAAATACATTTTCTATAAATGATTATAAGAGTTGTTCTTATATTTTATATTACAAACTGTTTTTAAATGTATTCTGATGTGACCTTTTATTGTACGTATGCATGTTCCTATAGTGCAGTCAGTGTGTGTCCGTGTATGGCAAGTACTGTTTAGCCAGAGCACACTTCCACCCTGATTCACATTGAAACATATCTTGAGATGCACTTAGATTTGAATACAGTCAGAACTACACTCAACCCTATGGGGTGCAAAGGAAAATCAGCGTTATTGCGGTGCTGTGGATTACATTCGCACCTCGTTCTGGCGCGTTACCGGGATCCAGAGACCTAATTGAATATGCACCTCTGTTTAAAAAAAACCTTAGGAGAAGATAGCAGGGCCCAACATTTGGGTGTGGCTGTTGATGAGACAAATTAAAAGATTGAACATGTCTATCATTTTATATTTTTATTGATGCAGACATATTACAATTATATATTTGTGAAAATATTATTCTCACACACTTATCTTATTGTACTTCCTCTGTATCTGTGAATTCAATTATTCACAGTATCCGAACAGGCTTGGATACTGGAATCTTTGAGGGCTTCAAGGACAAAGGAAGATCTGCACCTATGTTTTTCCTTCTTGCGTTCCATTGTACTAATTCATAAAAAGAACCAAATATCTTTATATAATATCCAAAAAGAACAGAAACATAGCTAATGTCTGCACAAGCTGGTTAAATTAGTTGACAGCAATATAATAAAAATATTATTGAAAAATATTTTAAAAAATTAATTTTTTAGCACCTGTGAATTGGTAAACATTTCATATAATTTATTAAAAATATTATCAGGTCCAGCTAAGATCGACACAGCCAGAGAGCGGTGGTAGGGATTCTGTTACCACCCGTATTCACTAGAGCTCTCCGCAAAACAGGATGGATTACGTGTAGTAACCAGGTCACAGTCTGCCGAACTGGCCCTTAGCGTGGTGGGTGGAGCACTACAGATTAGTACCTCTGTCGGTAGAATAGACAGACTAGATGAGGTCAGCAGGATGCAGGTTAACTGATCAGAATTGGTAAGCAGGGGAATAGTCAGGAAAAGCCAAAGGTCAAAAACAATCTATCAGCACAATACAAAGTCTGGATCCAGGTATCACAAAGTAAGGAACAAGCTGGGTCAATAATCAGGAAGCGAACAGTAAACAGGATAAGCTGCTCAGGAGCTCAGACCAGGAAAGCTGATACTCTGGCAAGTACTAACAGGCAGAGCAGGTGTTTGTACTGTTTGGAAGTTTAACTCCCTGCGTCTGTGATGTCAGCAATCACCTCATTGCAACTCAATAAGCTTGCATCAACTGTATTTGCCATGCTGTGCAATGAGAGTTGCTTACTGAGGTATATACAGTATTCCTGACAAATACATTGCTTCACACCTCATGAGTAAGTCTTGTTCATGTGACAAAATGCATTGGTTCTACTCTTTTTGATTTCAAAGACTTTAGTATACTGGAATCCCCCAGGTGTTCCAGTGTGGAGCGAAAACTGCGATGCAGATTTAGTGGTATCCAGTTCATTTCAGTTTCCCCATTTTATCTAATAAAGATGTTTTATTCCTTTAATTTTTAATAGAACAGATAATATTTTACTAATCATAAGACTTCCAGATACATGGTCATTTCTTCCATTTCATACAGTGGCTTTAGAGGGTAATACTACGTGAAGGAGCTGCAACATATACTCGTGTGAGATGCTTACTTTATATTCAATTTCTCTTTCATACAATCTGGGGGACACTACTACCATGGGGTTGTTTGAGGGGACACAGGAGTTGGCACTTAAATTGTTAATGTAACTTGACAGAAGTTCCTCCCCTCTGCAACCTCTGTTGTTCAGTGTTACTTAAGTGCACATAGGATTTGGTTAATTTGAGCTGCTCTGCAGCTATTTCTGTAGGTTAGGTTTTATTGTCTTTTGTTTGATTGATTTATTAGTACTTTATAATCATAGTTGCCTACTTTCCCGGAATGTCCTGGGACACGCCCGAATTTCTGGGAGTTCTCCGTCACTCCCGGGAGAGTAGGCAAACCTCCCGATTACCAAACACCTCAATAGTAAGGGGGCGGGGCTTATGACGCAAATCTCGCCGTCATCGTGGCGCTGCCCCTGCTGTAATTTGTCCAAAACAATTGATTGATGTTAATGAGGCAGGGCCAAATGATGCGCCCCACCTCCAACATGCCTAAATCTCTTCCCCCCCCCCCCCAATCTCCTGGAGCACTATATGATTGTAATGTGTACTGTGCTGACAGGCATAGTCTGCTGAGGGAAACTAATCCCCACAGGCAGGCTTAGTAGATGTATAGATGAAAGCCAGTGGCTCTCACAGAAATTAAATTTTTTCTGTGACTGCTTCCTTTAGTTACAGTGGCTATCACTGTTGTAAACTATTATTATTAAACTGACTATCCGGCGCTGCCGTTGGTGGCATAGATCACCGTGATGTCAAGATGGAGCAGCCATATCTGTGCTCATACCAACTCCCCTCTCAGAATAGTAGAGGGGCACTCGGAAAATCCACTGTCAAAGAAGGATAAAAAAGGCAAGGAGACAAGGAGGAGCCATTTTGCTGGCTTAAACATAGTAAACCATCGCAGATGGCATGCCTAGAAGCCAGAGAGGAGGACACCCTACTCATCAGTAGACTTGGTATATTCCTAAGGCAGGAAAACAAGCTACTATTTCGGCAGTACACTCCTGAGAGGATTATTAAGGAGTATAGTCTGCTATTATCCTTGCTGACAGGAGTCTCTCCTCCTTACTGTACTTCAACTATCCTAGAAGGATAAGTACATTGTTGAATTCTTGAATTACAGTCTACTGGTGTAAACTGTATTTATATGACTCAGTGGCGCACGCAGGGGGGGTTTCTGAGTCTTTAGAAACCCCCCCTGCGCTAACTAAGTGGCCACTGTCCTATATAGCAGCCGCGGCGCTGTCAAAGAAGCGTCCGCGGCGGTGCTGTGTATTGTATACAGCATCGCCGCAGATGCTTCTTAGACAGCGCCGCGGCTGCTGTATAGGACAGCGCTGGCGAAACGGTGCTGCTGCGCATGCGCAGCAGCTCTCTCTCGTGTTTTTTTTTTTTTTTGGGTCGGCGGGGGGAAACCCCCCCCCCCCGACAATCCTCCGTGCGCCGCCGTGACTGTATATATTCATATACCAAACTGTATTACGCATAGTTTTGATAACATGACAGATACAAGTACTATTACACACATATAGTGGTTAAAAACTGAGGAGGATCAAGTCATTTTCATATAGGAATGCTCCCCCTTTGCAAATTGGTATGTTCCTTGGAGCCAATTCAGGAGAAGTGACAGTTGGAGACAGTTGAGGAACAGCCTGAGCAGTTTTACCTCACAGACATTGCTTCTGATCACCAGTATATACTGGGGGGTATTCAATTAGGATTCGGGGCCACCTCGCAGACATTGCTACTGATAACCAGTATATACTGGGGATATTCAATTAGGATTCGGGGCCACCTCGCAGACATTGCTTCTGATCACCAGTATATACTGGGGGGTATTCAATTAGGATTCGGGGCCACCTCGCAGACATTGCTTCTGATCACCAGTATATACTGGGGGGTATCCAATTAGGATTCGGGGCCACCTCACAGACATTGCTACTGATCACCAGTATATACTGGGGGGTATTCAATTAGGATTCGGGGCCACCTCGCAGACATTGCTACTGATCACCAGTATATACTGGGGGGTATTCAATTAGGATTCAGGGCCACCTCGCAGACATTGCTTCTGATCACCAGTATATACTGGGGGGTATTCAATTAGGATTCGGGGCCACCTCGCAGACATTGCTACTGATAACCAGTATATACTGGGGGGTATTCAATTAGGATTCGGGGCCACCTCGCAGACATTGCTTCTGATCACCAGTATATACTGGGGGGTATTCAATTAGGATTCGGGACCACCTCGCAGACATTGCTTCTGATCACCAGTATATACTGGGGGGTATTCAATTAGGATTCGGGGCCACCTCGCAGACATTGCTTCTGATCACCAGTATATACTGGGGGGTATTCAATTAGGATTCGGGGCCACCTCGCAGACATTGCTACTGATAACCAGTATATACTGGGGGGTATTCAATTAGGATTCGGGGCCACCTCGCAGACATTGCTACTGATAACCAGTATATACTGGGGCGTATTCAATTAGGATTCGGGGCCACCTCGCAGACATTGCTACTGATAACCAGTATATACTGGGGGGTATTCAATTAGGATTCGGGGCCACCTCGCAGACATTGCTACTGATAACCAGTATATACTGGGGCATATTCAATTAGGATTCGCGGCTACCTCACAGACATTGCTTCTGATCACCAGTATATACTGGGGCATATTCAATTAGGATTCGGGGCCACCTCGCAGACATTGCTACTGATAACCAGTATATACTGGGGGGTATTCAATTAGGATTCGGGGCCACCTCGCAGACATTGCTACTGATAACCAGTATATACTGGGGCGTATTCAATTAGGATTCGGGGCCACCTCGCAGACATTGCTACTGATAACCAGTATATACTGGGGCGTATTCAATTAGGATTCGCGGCTACCTCACAGACATTGCTTCTGATCACCAGTATATACTGGGGCGTATTCAATTAGGATTTGGGGCCACCTCGCAGACATTGCTACTGATAACCAGTATATACTGGGGTGTATTCAATTAGAATTCGCGGACATCGCGGATTTTGGGGGCGCACAGAAATCCACAATGTTGTGGTACCGGGACCTATGCAACCTCGCGTAATCGCGGCAGCAAATCCTAATTGAATATTCCCCACTGTGCGTGACTGACAGGCTGCTCTCTATCTACGGGTACACTGCCCTAGACATGGTTCTGGAGGGATGAGTACCATACATCATACAACATATCTGTACAAATAGATATCTGTAGAATATTTACATACTTTTACTAATTCCTTCAGTCTGACTGTTGAGATTCTTGCTATTGTGAGGATAATTTTTTCATGTATAGTAACACAACATTGGGTTGGGAAGTACAACTCTGGGTTTATCCCTGTAGAGTTAGGATATGTATGTGTATTTATATAAACGCATAACTATATATAGCTATGTATATGCATTAGAAAAAGTAAAAAAGTGTAGTGTAACTACTATTGATATAGAGTTTCAGGTTACCAGTCCATGGTACGCTGGATTGGCTGCAATGACCTAAGGTCCACATGATGGGTTACTAGATGAGTATGCCCTAGATGGCTCGCAAACAGGACATACCATGATAGTAGCACTCAGGCTGGGCTCCAAGTTGGACCTGTTCTATCCATTGACCTTGATTTGTGGCCACAAAGAACCTCCATCAGGGGCACAGCAAATGGCTGCGATACATTCTCCATGATCAAGTATACTTTTGGCACATTGATGTGATAGGTATAAGACTGCCTACCCTCTGGGTCTATGGCAATAATCACATTGTTATGTGGCTTTCCCGGTTACAGTGTGACCAGCTCAGCCTGTTATAGCCTGGTGCTGATTGCAGCTTTTACGGGGGAACCTCATACTGTTAAACCCCCCCGCATTACTGTTAACCATCCAAGGCTATGATTGCTGGTGCATGGTTCACTTTTGTGGGGTGGGAAAGGCACCTGTTTTTTTTTATAGTCCTTTATAAAGAGATGGGTCCAGCTCTATAATGTGCAGCTTGGTTTCCTATAGCCAATTTCGTCCCATGTATTCCTATTGTAGATATCACCGTTTGTATTATACATCCTATTTCACATTCTTGCAAAATAAAGATTAGCATTCTTAGGCTAGGTACACGCCACAGTGTTTTCAGCCAAGTACCGGGGCAATCATATGATAAATGACCGCTCAGCCAGATATTGGATTAGTATGTACACTCCATTGATGAACAATTATCGTTCGAAAGCTCATCGTATTGTTTGATTTGATTTTTAAACCAAACTAAAAAATCTTGTTCAACTATGAAATATTGTTCCAATCCTGCAGTGTCCGTAGATCTCTATGGAGCAGGGCCGGACTGGGACTAAAAATTAGCCCTGGCATTTAAAGCACACATGAGTGTATGTGTGTGTGGGGGGGTATTTATTTCTCCCAATGACCCGCAAACTTACATTATTAGTACCCCAATTACATCAATAAATACCATAACAATACATTATTTGTATCAAAATTACAGCAGTAAATAACCCCCCCACACACTCATACTACATCAATACCCACCCACCTACATTACAGCAACCAGCATTACCCCCCCACATTACAGCAACCGGCATCACTCCCACATTACAGCAACCGTCGTCACCCCCCACATTACAGCAATACCCTCTCCTACTTATTAGCATTACTAAGCCCCAAACACACTACAACATTGCCACCACCATGCCACCCCATACTACAGCAATACCACCAATTATACAGGCGCCACTGTAGGAAACCAATGTTTTGCTATTTTCAAGTCTCCCACAAAATAGCAACAACAGAATACTTGCACACATATAGTTAACAGGTACCCTCAATTAAATAGTAATGGCAAAATTTTCATGAATCATTCCACATGAAATAAAACTCTAACAAATATATCAGAAAAAACATAACTATTGAACGATCATTTGAACCCACACGGACGCATTAAAAGTATTTCCATCTACAGCAAAATGTCAGAGAAAAATATTTTTTTTTACTACAGTAAATGGACATGCGTCTTTTCTATTTATTTTAAATAACACAGTATATAAATTAATGGGGATAATGGAGGTGGGTGAGAGATAATTGGCTGTGATCCATCAGTTTGTTTAGATAGGAAACATTTAGATTATTTACCTGGAGACGTCTACTCCCTTGACTCACAGGGCCGACCAGAGGAATTTTGGGCCCCGGTACAGCAACTTCTTTGGGCTCCCGTCATATTCAACACTGAGAGACTTGCCTTTGGCAGAAGTTCATATTATGCCACACTGTAGTGCCCCCAGTTCATATTATGTCACATCGTAGTGCCCCCAGGTCATATTATGCCACATAATATTACCCTCAATTCATATTTGGCCATGCAGTAGTGCCCACAAATCATATTATGGCACAGTAGTGCCCCCAAATCATATTATGTCACAATAGTGCCCACAAATCATATTATGCCACAATAGTGCCCCCAAATTACATTATGCCATACAGTAGTGGCCCCAAATAACAGTATGCCATATAGTAGTGCCCCCAAATAACAGTATGCCATAGTAGTGCCCCAAATCAATAGTAGTGACCAGACAAGAACTCATTCACAAATAAAAATTGGAACAGCATATGAGATACTGAGAGTGCGAGTCCCAGGAGCAGCTTAATACCCCATTTACAATGCAAAGAAAAATAGATATATTGACACAATCACAGATAAAATGTATGACAAGCAGTGTTTTTCCTCTTAATTAGAAATCTCTGTACAGATAAATATGCAAGAAACATTACAGCACAATAATGAGCAATACATAGTGTGTTAAACATCGTTAGATACACAGTAGTGCCCCCAGTTCAAGAAAGGATGGTGAAAAATAGATCGGACACGAGAAAATATATGAACTTACCTGATTATGGCATCCTGTGTTCTGTTCTCCTACTGGGCGCACTGGGCAAGGAGTGATCAGCAGCTGTTGGCTCACACAGGTAGTCGGGAGCAGGGACAGAGGGTCGAAGTGGAAATTTAGAAGTGGGGGTATAGAAAATATACATGAATGGAGTATGAAGGCTTGATTTTTTTTTTTAACACTTGTCCCCTCTGTGCATTCCCATTCTTCATTACTACTTGTCTTTTATGATGGCTGCATTCCTGACATTCCCATTGTTAAGATGTCTCTCCCTTTACACTTTCTTTTAGCTATGCCCCTGCACCATCTTATCCTTTGTCCCTCTCACCCCTCTTCCTGCACCCCCTTCCCCCTGGCTCTCACCTCTCTTCCTGCACCCCTTTTCCTCCTGGCTCTGTCACCCCTCTTCCAGCACCCCTTTTCCCCTAGGCTCTCACCCCTCTTCCAGCACCCCTTTTCCCCCTGGCTCTCACCTCTCTTCCAGCACCCCCTTTCCCCCTGGCTCTCACCCCTCTTCCAGCACACCCTTTCCCCCTGGGTCTGTCTCCACTCTTCTAGCACCCCTTTTCCCCCTGGCTCTGTCACCCCTCTTTTCTAGCACCCCTTTTCCCCCTGGCTCTGTCACCCCTCTTTTCTAGCACCCCTTTTCCCCCTGGCTCTGTCACCCCTCTTTTCCAGCACCCATTTTCCTCCTGGCTCTGTCACTCCTCTTCCAGGACCCCCTTTTCCCCCTGGCTCTCTGTCCTCTTCCTGCACTCCCTTCCTCCCTGGCTCTGTCACACTCCTGACAACTCTACCCCCCCCCACCCCCACGAAAATCGCGGAACCCCCCTCCCCCACGACTGGCCAACTGGCACTTCTGGCATTTGCCAGAAGTGCCAGATGGCCAGTCCGGCCCTGCTATGGAGCATGCAGAGTCACAATCTTTTCAGCTGATGGTTATGACAGATGAAGAGCACAGATCTGAAGGTAAATCTTGTAAAACGTGTTTAGTGTGTACACATGAATTGACAATCTAATTGGAACTTTTTTTCTTTTCTTTAGAGGCGTTGGTAAAATCGCTAACGATATCGCATCAGGAGAAGTTTTCTGTAGTGTTTACCCAGTCTTATGTTTACAAAAATCCCCCTTGTACCTTATTGTTAATGTCTTAACAGTAGCATTAATGAAACTGATTTGTATCTGTTATTAATTTCCTATACATAAGATGTACACATAAATATTTTGTAATCTTTCCAACTCTCTCAAGAATTACAGTTTCTGCACCCATAAACTATTTCATATTAAAATATATTGTACAAGAAGAAAACATAAACTGGCTGCTCTAGCACTTATGTTATGATAGTTAAGTATTAACATTAATGTTATCCCAGAATTGTGTAAAATAATTGTATTTATTATAAAATCACATATAATTAATCATTTTAAGAACACACTATACCAGCTGGCATAACAGAACATCAATACATTCTTAGGGCTAGATTTACTAAGCTGCGGGTTTGAAAAAGTGGGGATGTTGCCTATAGCAACCAATCAGATTCTAGCTGTCATTTTGTAGGAGGTACTAAATAAATGAGAGCTAGAATCTGATTAGTTGCTATAGGCAACATCCCCACTTTTTCAAACCCGTAGCTTAGTAAATCTAGCCCTTAGTCTTTTATAGCTTAGATTTAAGCTTGAGGCATTTATAGCTGTTCTTATATCACAGGAACAATATTAGCAGTAATATTTACACTGACTAGAATTAGCACACAATAATAAGAAGTCTATAGAAAAGCTGTTGTGGAGGCTATCATTAGTTTATAAAAGTTTTTAGCTCAGGTGTAGTTCTCCAACAGTATATACGTTTATAGGATCTCACTGCAAAGTCCATCAGTTTCCTGTATATTTGCTCCATTATTTTCAATTTCAGTTGGCGGCTTACTGGGTGTTCGTCTGCATGACGCTATCCCGTCTTTTCAGCTAGATGAATGCTGAAAAGTTTCTGAGGATGTTTCTATATTATGCAAGCTCAGTAAGGCGATTATGCTGGCAATTCCTGATGTGTTTCAGTGCTATTGTGCACTTTCCTCAGAAGATGTAGAATAGAAACTTATTATATTAAAATATGTAGAGAGTTCAGAATGGAGGTCATGTGATACATAAATAACAGGGCTGGTGGTGGAGGGGGAATAGGTCTGTTTATGTTGGGGGGGGAGGTGGCCTTATTATTAAACTATTCATTTCATTTCAGGAACTGGTTGGGGAAATACAGGCATTTATTAAATGTAATATTTAATTTCTCATTGAGGGTGGGGGGGCTATTTAGTAAACAAAAAACACTACTGATTTGATATTGGGTTAATTGGGATTGAAGGAGGCCTACTTTTGATGCCCCCAACATTCCTGGATCCAGCCAAGCAGCTGCTGACCTTAAGTCACAAGCAGCGATGAAAGGTAGTCAAAGCTACAAGAACAGGTAGGTAAGAACAGCACATGATTGAAGGGTTGTCTATCTTTTGTAAAGGCAGTATCTACTCCCACAAATAGGGGGGGGGGGCACACCAATGTTCCCGCTCACCCAGGACACTAAGATGTCTAGTTATGGCTCTGCATTTACATATAGTAACGTCAGACTTCCTTATATGGCCTAATTTGTCAGATGACAGCTTATTGCTGACTGGTTGTTATGGTTCAATGCAAGTTTTGCACCTACATGACTTGGTAGCAAATGAGCTTACATAGCTGGATTCCATCCCAATTTGACCCTCATGATGAGGTGATTTGACAACACTGCCAGGAATTTGTAAAACACCTGTCCTGTGCAGGGTAGATGTTCTTAAGCTAGTTTAGGCATCGAGGGACATGGTAGAATGAAAACTTGTGGGAAGTGGAGGCTAATTATTTATTCTTATATTATTTACCCAACGCCATCCAAAACTAAACGTTCAGTTTTGGGTGAAGCTATTCATTAAGTTTGTCCAGCTTGTTCTTTTTCAGTAGTGCAATGTCTCTCGTTTAATAAACGTCTCCTACAAGTTCCAGGTGGCAGTGGTCCTTGTTGTTAGTTGCACAGTGGCAAGTATTGCTTATGTTTGCAAACTTTGGACTCCTTATAATGGAACCAATTGAAGGAAAATGTAACATTTGCAACTTATCTGGGAACACTATCAACAAAACTATTTTTAGTTAACAATCATTATGGACAAATGTCATATGTTATCCAATTATGGTACATTATCAATCAATCCTAAACCCCATAGGTAACAACACGAAATGTGGAGGATATAACAAACACAAAAGGAAAAACAAACTTATTTATTATCACTACCCTCATTGGTTGAGAGATCTGTCCATCAAAGATGGGACATATGATAACCTATCAGTAGCCTACCCGGAACATGGGCGCCTATAAGAAATTAATCAATGGGCCCCCCTTTTACAATCCCTGAGGAAGCCCCAAAGGTGAAACGCGTTGGATTGAAGCCACACAACAACTCAGCGGTGCAGCTATCCGCAGTTACTGCTGAGAACAAACACATTCAACCACCGCTACGAGCGGCGGTAGTACAGTCGCATGCGCATGCGCAAGAACATTCACTCTGAGACGGACACTTCCGCCAGGCAACAGGACATGAGGAACATCGCCACGGCAACGGGCCCAACACACAAAGGAGCGTTTTCAGGTTAGGACTATCCACAACTCTGTGATTCGCAATCTGCTTCACTAAGGGTAAGTCCTTCAACCAGTCTCCTAATTGGGCTCACCCGATGGACCTATCTGGCTTATAACACTCTTATACCAGGATTTGTTTCGGAACTGACTTTACCTATTTTGGGATCATTCACCGTTTTTCATCATCATTTTTATTTGTTATATATCCTCACTCAGGAGGGATGGACTTATGGAAGTTACATTTGGACATTGTGTGTGACTAATATAATATAAGATATTGTTTTGGACTATTATACAGTGTTTTGTACACACGGCCAGCTCATTTGGCTACCAGCTGATATATAATTATCATACATGTATCAGGTCCAATATTGGCTTTGTATAGTTGTTACCTAAGGTTGATACTTATAAGGGGATTATATTGATATACCATTTAAAGTCCATTACTACTGATATATATGTGGTTATGTACAGCACTGTGTGATTACATTATCAATGATTTATTAAATTGTTTTACACAAGATACATTGTCTATGCGCCCAGGGACTAACTACTATCATCAAGACTTATATCCTAAAATAATCTGTGATGCTGAGAAAAGCCCCAGGATCTGTTTCTCTGCCACCAAGTCTAGAGCCACCTGGACATTCTGGAGATGACTATTTATAACTATGATGTGCTCAGACGCTAGAAAACTGGAGAAAATACCAACAGCCCAGTTAATTGGTGAATTAATGTACAGGGGGATTGCCAGTACAAATAATTAATATGTTATGCTTTGTCAATTAAACCTTTCATCCAATGGCAACACCCTTCAGACATAATAGTATAGCATATATTTTTACAGTCACGCTTCCTATGTAAACATTGCAGTTTTGATGTTTGCCATCATTTAGGTCTAGTTTTGGGTTGACCTGAATTACCTGGTTTCTGTATATGGACTTTCCTGAATAGTATCTGCAGATGCAGATAATGATTGATATATTGTCAGATACATTAAATAAACCTATTTTTATCACTATATGCAAGATGGAGTCTCAAATATTAGATAAATTGGAAAACAAATGACCATTATTCTGGATTCTTTAACAACCTTTAATCTTTTGCCAGCATCAGACTTCAAACTCACGATTAAAGACAAAGGAGGTCAAACTATACTACATGGCCAAAAGTATGTGGGTACTCCTAACTAGTGTATCTGGCCATTTCAATCATATCAATCCTGACCTAAATTCCTCTCTAGTATTTCTTGATTCAAGTGACACCCTAACGTACAATAGAATTCTTTTTCATTACTCACAAAACCGGAATATGCATTTGTAGTTGTAACACCCTCTAGGTCAGGGTCCTTTGCAACCTGAATATTTTCTCAGCACAATGCAGCAGGTACAATTCTTACATCTTCTAATTCAAATTGTCTACATCCATCATAATCTACAGTATCCATAGATTTATAATTTCATTATCCTTTCCTCTGACTGAACATTGGGTTCATAGAATACCCTCTAATCATCTCAACTTAATTTCCTTAGACATACAAAGAAATACCGAACAGAGTAAAAAGGTAGAAATCTACACTTTTTCTTACTCGCTGTATGGAATTTAGTTCAGCAGTTCACTGGACATCAGTGGAGTCTGGCGTCAGGTGTGGAGATATTGGGGAATCCCGGACATGAGCTCCCAGAAATGTTGGGGTATCGTGGTTCACCGATACTTCTATCAATCACATTTAATGTCAGTCAGATCTTCCTTGATTTCAGTCGACTGGGGAACAGAAAAACACTCAACACCTGTATAATATATTACTGAGCAGTTCTGATTCTGTTCCAATCTGAGACTGCTTCAGTGTCTTTATTTATACATAAAAGTTTAGGGGTATAGATGCTTAACAACCAATTATAAGACAGTAGATTATGAAAGTAAGTCAATCAACAATTATATATATATTGCAGTTTTCCATCAAAGTTCAAACAATTCTTTCTTCTTTCTACGTTATCTCTTTCCAGGTTTTCTGCAAATATTCTTGTGCTGCCCCCAGCTTTGAGTCCTTGGGTTTTATCTGTAAAGAACGCTTTGTTTTGCTGCATGTCCTTGGTCCGTTTCTCTTCTGTTGGGAACATCCTATTATGTAGTTTCACAACCTTGAATAATTCTTCTTCAAAACTTAATATAATATCTGCTGATTTCTCTTAAGGTTATAGCATAACATATTAGTTTCTAAAGCTTAATACATAATAGATATTAAATCAATAATCATACAAATTTACCCTTACACACACATACCATTTGTAATCACATCCGCACAGAAAATAATGATGCATGAGATGATAGAGGTCCCACCTGGAGTAGAAATAATGATATGTGAATATGTTAGTGCATGGGGAAACAGTGGCTGAATAACATGCAAACCTGCATTGACAGAATGCTGCTGAGAGATACAACTCAAAGTTAATCTTATCAAAATGCAAATAGTACCAGTGATATCAGATTTTTTTGTACATTTTAACCAGAGATGGTGCTAAGATTTTGGGGGGCTTCAACAAAGTCACTTACAACAGAAGTAAGGCGTTTTTATGAATGTTGCACAAATTGAAATAACATAAATACAAATCTAATAAAATATGATGATGTAAACAACATTTAAATAAAGCATGGACATTGCAAAAGAAACATGTCCTGTTGCACAGTTTCAACCTATAGCAGAATTAAAATGAAATTTGTACAATATGTAAACTGTGTTAGTTATTTGTACCACAAGCACGTTACTCTCTCTCCTCTCTCCTCTCTCCTCTCTCTCTCATAAAAAGTGCAGGTAACTAAACAAACGTCAAACAGTGCAATTACCAACAAGTTATTAACATATTGCAGCGAAGGAAAAACAAATATAAATCTGAAAAATAGTACCAAATTTAACCGACTATAGTACAAATACAAAGTATCACAATATGAAAGATAGACACATTTGAAACACAAACTGTGTTTATACGTATCTGGAAATAGTATTTATTGGATCCTCACATGTTCTAAAATTTGGTAAATCTAATCTCATTTGACAAATACCCATAATACATTTTACGGGCATTATTTATTTAATAAAAAAATAAATCCAGCATGTGTGTGTGTGTAATATTAATATTTCCTCATTTAAGGTATTGCGAGTTCATGACTAAATCCTAGTTCCAAAGTATCTCAAAACAAGCCACCATGTGAGGATGAAGATATGGAAATCGATTGCCAGGAGTGAGGAAACATGTAAGTAGAGATTCCGAGATTGCAGGAAGAGCACTGAGAACATAGCCAAGGCAGCAAGATTATTTGGCCGTAAGAAGCGACCCAAGATCCAATTGAAGGGATGGCAGTAGAAGCTGAGGTATCATCTGAACACATCTGATGAAGATACATTGTCTGTCGAAACTCTGAAAGTACCTTCTAAGTCTCATGGTAAGATTTTTAATTATATATGTGTTAATACAATACACCCTACATAATTGTAAAAGTCCCATTCTATAAAATGAAGTAACACATAACATCTCACTAAACACAATCCTAATCTATAGCATGCTTATTAAACTTCACTCAGGAATTCCAAATAACAGGTTATTTTTGTATGGTCATTGTTCATGTGAACAGCAATATAATTCCTGATTTCCCCAAATCTATTAGCACACCTGTCCTATAGTTGAGAATTCATCATCTATATAATTATGTAATAAATCATAAAACAAGTTTTCTAATTATCACTATATGGACAAAATTATTTGGCCACAACTGAATTGAGGTGTTCCAATCAGACCCATTGCCAGGGATGTATAAAATCAAGTACCTAACCATGCAGTCTCCATTTGCAAACATTTGAGATACAAAATGGGTCATTCTGAAGAGTTCGTTGACTTCAAGTGTGCTACTGTGATAGGATGTCACCTTTGCAATAAGATGGTTTGTGAAATTTCATCTCTGCTGGATATTCCACAGTCAACTAGCTGATATTGTTAGACAGTGAAAGCATTTAGGAACAACAGCAACTCAGCTATGAAGCGGGATACCACGTCAAACCACTGAGCGAGGTCAACAAAAACTGTGCACCAGGAGCTTAATGGAATGGATTTGCATGGCCAAGCAGCTGCATGCGAGCCTCACATCACAAAGACCAATGCCAAGCATCAGATGGAATGGTATAAAGCACACCAACACTGAATTGTGGAACAGTGGAAACATGTTATGTGGAGTGACAAATCACACTTTTCTGTTTGGCAGTCAGATGGACGAGTCTGGGTTTGACGGATGCCAGAAGAACGTTACCTGCCTGAATGCATTATGCCAACTATGAAGTTTGGTGGAGAAGGGATAATGGTAGGGGGGTGTTTTTCATGGTTTGGACTAGGCCACTTGTCTCCAGTGAAGGGCAATCTTAATGCTTCAGCTTACCAAGTTATTTTGGACAATGCTATTCCAACTTTTTGGCAACATTTTTGGGGAAGGCCCTTGTCACGAATCGGGGTCTTAGTCCTGTTTACACCACTCAGCGGTACCACATCACTGTACATCTCCCTCCTGGTCGAATGCAGCATTCTATCCTGGGACAAGCGTGACTTCTGTCTGCAGTACTAGAGGCTGCCATCTTGGGTGAGACATTTGCAAAACATCCTGCTGAGTCTGAACACCTGGGGGTAAATGTATCAAAGTGCGATTTTGCAACTCCAGTGATTTTCTCGGGAGAGTTGAAACTCGCCGATGTATGAAGCTGAGATTTCATGCAAAATCGCCAGAGTTCTGCTTCTGTCAAAATCGCTGTTTGCAAAATCGCCAGAGATCAAACTCCCGACTGTTTGTCACTGCAGCTATACAGCTCTCAAATGTATGAAGCTGCGAGTTAGCAAACTCAGGAGAGTTTGCTTCAAAACACGCCAGATACAACACGCTGCTTGATAGCAGCGTGTTGTACAAACACATCACTGTTACACTGCCCTGGCAGTGTTAAAACTGTAAAGAATAGATAAAAGTTGAAAAAAAAAAAAAGCGTGAGGTCCCCCCGCTATTAATGCTTAACCCTAGTGCTGCCTGACTAGTGCTGGTCCCGTGAAAATCGGGGAAAAATTTTGCGTGGGGTCCCCCCGATTTTTACTTTACCAGCACTAGGCAAACCAGCCAGGGTTGGCGGCACTATAGCAGGGGAACGCGTGGCAGGGGTCCCCCTGCCATAATGACTAACCAACCCTAGACTGTTCAGCGCTGGGCTGGATTCCCTAGGGAGTGGGGTCCGCTGCAAAAAACGAGCGGGCCCCCCCCCTAGAAAGAACCAGCCCAGTGCTGATAGCACTAGGGCTCTTCCTACTACCCCTGGGCTGTGGGTAGTAGGGTAATACGGCGTAAAGTAGTAAAAAAAAACAAACTGACACCAATTTTGTTTGTGGAACTACAAGTCCCAGCCAGCCAGGTTGCCAAAAACAGTGTGGCCATGCTGGTGCTTGTATAACTACAAGCACCAGCATACCCACGGCAGCCAGGGCATGTTGGCACTTGGAGAACCACAAGTGCCAACATGCCCTGACATCCCTGGCTTGCTGGACCCTGTAGTTCCACAAAGAAAAAAGTTTACAAAGCCACAACACCCTCTTATAAACCACATACATTTATTAAAAATAATAAAACCCACAATAAAGACACTAACCACCCTCTTTTAAACCACAAGTATTTATTAAAAATAAAAAAAAACAAATACTTACCAATGATGTCTTCTTTCTTGATGGCTTGGTCCTGTCCTTAAGTATTTGTAAATCCATCTTGCCGGCTTGCCTTAGTCCCAGCCATTTATACCTCCATAAGGGAATCTTTTCCAACAGGAACTCTTCGCCCAGAAGGGGCACATATTTGTAACATCCCGACTCTTTAGGCTTGATTGAAGTTCTTAAAAAAAAAAAAACTTGAGGCCCCGCAAACACCTCCTACCTAGTAGGAGGTCCTAGCCGCAATGCACTTACGCCGTTTCCGTAAGAGCTAACTACTGTATTATGATATTTTCCCACGCTAGTGGGGAAATCACATATTACAGTATCTAGCGCTTACGCAATTAACGTAGCGCATTGTGCATGCGCTATGCTACTTGCGTAACCTGTAATACAGTAAATTCAGGTTACGCAAGTAAGAACTTCAATCAAGCCTAAAGAGTCGGGATGTTACAAATATGTGCCCCTTCTGGGCGAAGAGTTCCTGTTGGAAAAGATTCCCTTATGGAGGTATAAATGGCTGGGACTAAGGCAAGCCGGCAAGATGGATTTACAAATACTTAAGGACAGGACCAAGCCATCAAGAAAGAAGACATCATTGGTAAGTATTTGGGTTTTATTATTTTTAATAAATACTTGTGGTTTAAAAGAGGGTGGTTAGTGTCTTTATTGTGGGGTTTATTATTTTTAATAAATATGTGTGGTTTGTATGAGGGTGTTGTGGCTTTGTAAACTTTTTTCTTTGTGGAACTACAGGGCCCAGCAAGCCAGGGATGTCAGGGCATGTTGGAACTTGTGGTTCTCCAAGTGCCAACATGCCCTGGCTGCCGTTGGTATGCTGGTGCTTGTAGTTATAGAAGCACCAGCATGGCCACACTGTTTTTGGCAACCTGGCTGGCTGGGACTTGTAGTTCCACAAACAAAATTGGTGTCAGTTTTTTTTTTTTTTACTACTTTACGCCGTATTACCCTACTACCCACAGCCCAGGGGTAGTAGGAAGAGCCCTAGTGCTATCAGCACTGGGCTGGTTTTTTGTAGGGGGGGGGGGCCCGCTCGTTTTTTTCAGCGGACCCCACTCCCTAGGGAATCCAGCCCAGCGCTGAACAGTCTAGGGTTGGTTAGTCATTATGGCAGGGGGACCCCTGCCGCGCGTCCCCCTGCTATAGTGCCGCCAACCCTGGCTGGTTTGCCTAGTGCTGGTAAAGTGAAAATCGGGGGAACCCACGCAAAATTTTTCCACAATTTTCATGGGACCAGCACTAGTCAGGCAGCACTAGGGTTAAGCATAAATAGCGGGGGGACCCCACGCTTTTTTTTTTTTTTTAAAACTTTTATCTGTTCTTTAACATTTTAACAGCTGCCGGAGCTCTGGCAGCTGTATGACAGGTCAGTGTAACAGTGATGTGTTTACAACTCACTGTTACAACACAGGAGAGTTTGCCAAACACAGGAGAGTTAGCTAAACTCGGGAGTGTTTACATCGCTCAAAATCGCCAGAGATGACCAGCGGTTTTGAACATGAGTGTCAAAATCGCAGCTTGATACATTTCCAGTTTTTTTTTAAAAAATCCCGCGATTTGCCGCGATTTCAACACGCTGGCAAACTCGCAGCTTGATACATTTACCCCCTGATCTCATCCACCAATTGACTTCCTCTGCAGACTATAAGAGTCTCCTTCTACACTCAGCAAATTGCCAGTGCAGCACTTTCCTAGTTCCTGATCTCCACAGTTGCTGTTGTTTTGCTGCCTGCTGTATACAGATCTCAACCCTTCATGTGAATTCAGCTTCATCCTGGTTGCTGCTTCAATCATCCTCCTGTATACAGATCTCCACCATTTATCCTCTGAGGGAATTCAGCCACATCCTGCAGCTGTGTTATGGAATTCTCTGTGTGAGTTCAACTTCATCTTGCTGGCTGTTATATGAACTGCAAACCAATAACCCTATGTGTGAATTCAGCTGCTTAATCATGTTTCTGTTATGTGAACTGCAAGCCATTAACCCTTGTGTGAATTTAGTTTCATTCTGCCTGCTGAAATAAAAACTTTGGTTTTATTCCTTGTGTGGAGTGACCTTCATTCCGACTGCTTGTGTACAGATTCCAGCTATTATCTTCTGTGTGGTGCCTCCTCCCAGTTTCCCCTACACTCCTGCCACAGCCAGTTCCAGGGATCCCGAGTTGGATTCCAGAAACCCTATTCCCGTGACAGCCCTTTTCTATTTCAACGTGACTGTGCCCCAGTGCACAAAACAAGGACTACAAAGACATGGCTTGATGGGTTTGGTGTGGAAGAAATTGACTTGCCTGCACAGAGCCCTGACCTCATCATCATCATTACCTACTTTATATAGTGCCACTAATTTTGCAGCGCTGTACAGAGGACTCACTCACTCCAGTCCCTGCCCTGTTGGAGCTTACAGTCTATATTCTCTAACATGCACACACACAGACCGAGAGAGACTAAGGTCAATTCACTAGCAGCCAATTAACAACCCAATCGAAGACCTTTGAGTTGAACTTGAACGGAGATTGAGAGCCATGGCTTCTCGTCCAACACCATTGCCTGTCCGCATAAATGCTCTACAGAATGAAGGGGCACACAATCCCACAGAAACAATCCAATATTTTGTGGAAAGCCTTCCAAGAAGAGTGGAAGCTGTTATTGCTGCAAAAGGGGGACCAACTCCATATTAAGATATATGTATTTGAATACAATGTCATTACAGTCCCTGTTGGTGTAGTGGTCAAGCTTCTGAATACTTTTTGTCCATATAGTGTATCTTTGATTGATTGAATATATGTTTAAGATTTCTGGACTCTAAGTGTCCTAGCCAACATTTTGCCAGGTTTATTTCCTCATCACAAATATCTATTCCTATATTTGCTGAAAGCGTTTCTTGTTCTATAATCCAATAGTTTACTCAAGACTGTCCTTGTCTCCTCCTAATATACTGACTGGGACATAGTGTCATTATGAGCTGTTTTAAGATTTTTAATATTGAGAAGCAGGGCCTATTTTTTTACTTCTTTTTGCCACTTGAGGAAGGACCCCAATGGAATACACCGCCCCCTAACTACACACTTATGAGCCCAAACAGTAATTTTGGATGTTTCACCGTTATCGTTTAGGGAGGTGAAATTAACAAGGGCCTCTTCCAATTATGTCCTGCAGTAACTATGCAGTATGAGTGTCTCAATGAGGTGCCAAATCCAGTTCTGGCGAGGAGGGACCACTACAGAAATTGTAATATATATCTGTGCATTATGGGATCATAATTTGGCCCATTTCAGCGTCGGCTAATACATGGAGGTATCTATGGTCTATAAATAAATAATCCTATTATATGTGGACTGTACATGTGAAAAGTATGTGTAGTCTTTAACGCCCCGTTAAGTGAGTCTCAAAGTGTTGGTCAGCTGGAACACTCCCATCCTTCCAGCAATAATCTATTGACTGTACTTGATGAGTCTATAAGAGGGTGAAGGGTCCAATTCCAATTGCCTCCTATTACTAAGATTCCTTCCTGCTGCAGTGCAATCAGACATACGGGTTATGAAGGAAGGTTGACTATGGTTTGGTGCATAAAGATTGGCAAATATACCTGGGGTAATGTTGGCTGCCAAATGAGGGAGATGCTGAATCTTTAAAGTTAGTTTCCTGAATAAAGGCTATGCAATTTTTTTTCATGTGTAATTTGTGTAATAATTTGCAATGTTTCTCAGGAATGTTTATTACTAGATATAATCTTTAACTTATCTATATTAGAGGCAATCATGGAGGGGAAAAGATCAGGTGTACACTACACTCTGGCGCCTGAAGATGTTGCTACTTTCTGCCTCTCCACCTGAATATGCAGGCTCTGTGAGCCTGAGTCATTAAGGAGAGCAAAGCAAAACAAGTATGCAAGGGGTGCAAATTAGTTTATTATTTTGCACATAAGATGAATACTGGCTGTTTTTTCATGTAGCACACAAATACTAAATAGCTTTATTTGTACATTGAAATTTAAAATTGATCTAGGACATGCCCTACATCAACTATAAACCTGTCCCCGCATTTTAAATTTACCTCCCACCTTCAATACAACATGGTTTTGCCCAGGTGCACAGTTACTCCTTTTTTATGCTTTGCTCTCCTTATTGACTCAGGCCCAGTGGGTCTTGGGGAAAAAAAGGCAAAAACACAAGGGTAGAGGGAAGGAAGGAGTAATGAAGTGGTAAAAGGCAGAGGAACGAGAGGGGGAGAAATTCACAAATGGCAGGCAAAAACAGTGACCGCAAACAAAATGAGAATAAACTTCCCTGCCAAGTTATGACTAAGGGGAATACTTTCCACTTTATGTAACATGGTAAGCCTATCAATCACCATGTCTAGCAGAAGGAAAGGAAGCAGAGTTAAGTATTGGGGTTAAGATGAAACCAGCATTCATATATATATAGTGCAAAAACATTTTAAGATATTATATGGATATATTAACCTAAAAAAAAGAAAAATACTAAAATTACACTTTGGGAGCAAAATATAAGTGAAGGATAGTACATCTTTGAGAGGTAGTCTGTCCCAGCAATCATCCAAGATCACTTAGTTGATGGGTGACTACTCAAGGAGACAGGAAAAGTAGGGATCTGTTGGGGGGATGTAATGACTACACCATGGAGAAATATGGTGCTGGACGGATCTAGATCTAATTAAATACCAAAAGATGGCGCAAACATTAGGTGAACTCTATTACTTTGACGGAGGTGGGCACAAACCCAAGGGAAAATATTTAAATTGGGCCAATGTGCAGCTCTGGTAAAATAGGTATAATAGACACATAAGGCAGTAGGAATTACTCTAGAGGCATACAATAAACAACATTATAGAGCTCACAAAGCAAAATAAGATATGATATGGCGCTTAACCCAATATTTGGTATAAACAATAGTCCATGTAATAATACACCTTGACTAACCCCCTTATGTACTGGTGGCAGCCAGCCTTCAATATTCCCAGATGGTAAGTCCGGAAAAAATCTAAAAAGAAGAAGGTATATAATATACTACATTATGTTTTATTTTCATCTTTCCTGGTTGGAGATATACAGCGAAATCAGAGGCTAAACACTATCGGGGAATAATACAGATAAGTTTGATTCTTTTTTTCTAACTGGTACGCATAAACACATTCCGTGGAAGTGGCGTTATATTAATAGTTATAGTAGATAATACCTTATCTCTGGTTATTCTGTCTTTCTTGCCGTATGTTTTGGAGCCCGTCAAGACATAAGTTTGTGGATTTGGGACCTCAACATAGATGTGCCTCACTCCCTCTTATACCTGGTACACATTATAGTTACCACCCATTGCACTGAATTTAACTCCTAACTACTACACAATTAGGTGCCGTATTTCTTCTTCTTCTTCTCTTTAGAACATTCTAAGAAATTAACAGCATGAAATAAAGTGACCATCAAATGCCCAGGAAGTCCTAGGGGCAAATTCCTGATCACTGCCTGGATTGACCAATTTGCTTGTGACCCCCACCTATGTAATTTGCTGCCAATAACAATCTTTTTGCCTAGCATTTGACTCTGCCTTATTGTCTGGGTTACCACTTCCCAGCTACAAGATTGTGGTGCCTGCATTCCACTCCATTGGGTATTCCTGTGTAGCTTTGATACTCACCCTTGAGATATAGGGCCTGAGTCATTAAGGCAAGCAAAGGAGTAAATGTTCTCTGGGACAAACCATGTTACAATGTAAGGGGTGCAAATCAGTTTATTATTTTGTACATAAGTTAAATACTGGCTGTTTTTTTCATCTAGCACACAAATACTTGCTAGCTTTATTATTACATTGAAATATAAAGTTGATCTAGGACATGCCCTATCCAAACTATAAATCTGCTTCACATTTTAAATTTACCTCCCCCTCCAATACAACATGGTTTTGCCCAGGTGCAAATGTTACTCCTTTTTTATGCTTTACTCTCCTTAATGACTCAGGCCCATATAGTGCAACCTTGCCTCTGCACTTTCCCTTGCACTGTGTGTTGGTCTCCAGTAGAGATGGGCGGGTCCGGTTCTCCGAGAACCGAACCCACCCGAACTTTGGGTATCCGAGTACCGAGCTGAGCAGCTCGGTACTCTCCCGCCAATTCCGAATCCAAATCGAGGCCGAACGTCATTGTGACGTCGTCGGATCTCGGGACTCGGTTCTCGCGATACTTCAACTTTATAAATACACGCCTCCACAGCAATCCATCGCCATTTGACAGAGGGAGAGAGCAGGGTGTAGTCATAGGCTAATTAGAGCAGGGACAGAGAAAGAATACAATATTGTTCTTGCAATTGCTCTAACCAAAATCGCTAGTGCAGAGAGGAGGATAGAGGTTTATTATTTTTTCTTCATATTTGGCACTCCCCAGCGCTTTTGGGTTGTCCCCCATAATTGTGCATTAATATTTCTGGCTGTCAAAAGTCATATCTGTCAGCAGTATCTACTCAATAAATGTTAGCACTCCTCAGTGTTTTTGGGGTGTCCTCTCTAATTGTGCATTAATATTTCTGGCTGTCAAAAGTCATATCTGTCAGCAGTATCTACTCAATAATTTTAAGCACTCCTCAGTGTTTTTGGGGTGTCCTCTCTAATTGTGCATTAATATTTCTGGCTGTCAAAAGTCATATCTGTCAGCAGTATCTACTCAATAATTTTAAGCACTCCTCAGTGTTTTTGGGGTGTCCTCTCTAATTGTGCATTAATATTTCTGGCTGTCAAAAGTCATATCTGTCAGCAGTATCTACTCAATAATTTTAAGCACTCCTCAGTGTTTTTGGGGTGTCCTCTCTAATTGTGCATTAATATTTCTGGCTGTCAAAAGTCATATCTGTCAGCAGTATCTACTCAATAATTTTAAGCACTCCTCAGTGTTTTTGGGGTGTCCTCTCTAATTGTGCATTAATATTTCTGGCTGTCAAAAGTCATATCTGTCAGCAGTATCTACTCAATAAATGTTAGCACTCCTCAGTGTTTTTGGGGTGTCCTCTCTAATTGTGCATTAATATTTCTGGCTGTCAAAAGTCATATCTGTCAGCAGTATCTACTCAATAAATTTTAGCACTCCTCTGTGTTTTTGGGGTGTCCTCCCTAATTGTGCATTAATATTTCTGGCTGTCAAAAGTCATATCTGTCAGCAGTATCTACTCAATAAATGTTAGCACTCCTCAGTGTTTTTGGGGTGTCCTCTCTAATTGTGCATTAATATTTCTGGCTGTCAAAAGTCATATCTGTCAGCAGTATCTACTCAATAATTTTAAGCACTCCTCAGTGTTTTTGGGGTGTCCTCTCTAATTGTGCATTAATATTTCTGGCTGTCAAAAGTCATATCTGTCAGCAGTATCTACTCAATAATTTTAAGCACTCCTCAGTGTTTTTGGGGTGTCCTCTCTAATTGTGCATTAATATTTCTGGCTGTCAAAAGTCATATCTGTCAGCAGTATCTACTCAATAAATGTTAGCACTCCTCAGTGTTTTTGGGGTGTCCTCTCTAATTGTGCATTAATATTTCTGGCTGTCAAAAGTCATATCTGTCAGCAGTATCTACTCAATAAATTTTAGCACTCCTCTGTGTTTTTGGGGTGTCCTCCCTAATTGTGCATTAATATTTCTGGCTGTCAAAAGTCATATCTGTCAGCAGTATCTACTCAATAAATGTTAGCACTCCTCAGTGTTTTTGGGGTGTCCTCTCTAATTGTGCATTAATATTTCTGGCTGTCAAAAGTCATATCTGTCAGCAGTATCTACTCAATAATTTTAAGCACTCCTCAGTGTTTTTGGGGTGTCCTCTCTAATTGTGCATTAATATTTCTGGCTGTCAAAAGTCATATCTGTCAGCAGTATCTACTCAATAATTTTAAGCACTCCTCAGTGTTTTTGGGGTGTCCTCTCTAATTGTGCATTAATATTTCTGGCTGTCAAAAGTCATATCTGTCAGCAGTATCTACTCAATAAATTTTAGCACTCCTCAGTGTTTTTGGGGTGTCCTCCCTAATTGTGCATTAATATTTCTGGCTGTCAAAAGTCATATCTGTCAGCAGTATCTACGCAATGGATTCAAAGCAGTCCACATATGATCTAAATGAGCAACCAGGTTCTGTCACCAGTCCTGATGTTAGTGTTCCCAGTACGTCATCTGGCCAAGGCGATGTCAAACAACAGAGTGTTTTCAAATTAGTGCAAAAAACAAAAACCAAAAAAAAATTTACTGTATTGAAGCGAAAACGAAGTGTAACTGAGCAAAAGTTAAGTGACGATAAAAAAAAAATTGCAAGCATGCCATTCTACACACGCAGTGGCAAAGAGAGAATGAGGCCTTCACCTTTGGCTATTAGTGGCAGATCCCAAAAAGTTACCCAGCCTACAATTGGTGCACAACTACTGTTACGCGTCAAAGCTGAGCTGCAAGATACCAGTGAGGCATTACAGGAGAATATTTGCTCTGATTCACAAATGACAACAATCCCTGTGGAGAGTCCATCCAACAGTGGGATGTCTAATCGTGAGCATTCTGCTGATGTGTGCCTTAATAGCCCGAGTGTAGCCGGTGATACCCAAATTGAGGATGCCACTTTGGAATTAGAAGAGGATGAGGGGGAGATTTGTGTAGGCGACGAGGGCGCTAATGAGGATGTTGATGAGGATGAGGTTGTTTGTGTAAGTCCTGCACCAGTGGCAGCAGTTCTGGCACGTGACAAGAAAAAGGCCATTGTCATGCCTGGGCATAAAACAAAAAAATCCACTTCTTATGTGTGGAATTATTTCTACCCAAATCCAGACAACAATTGTATAGCCATTTGTAGTGTATGTGAAGCCACAGTCAGTCGAGGGAGGGACCTTAACCATCTTGGAACCTCGTCTATGTTACGCCATTTAACGAGAGTTCATGGCAAAGTGTTGGGAAAAGCTGAAAGTTCTTCCCAAAAGAATACAAGCACTCCCTCATCAGCTAAGACCCTCCGCTCACCGACATACCGACGGCCACAAAATACACCCACCACACCATCCTCATCAATATCCTCAGTAGCGCTCGGAGTTAGCCCGGCATCCCACTTAAGGCTGGATGACTCCGGCACTATTATTGATTCCTCTGAAGAAAGCGTTAGTCCTGCTGCTGCTGTTGCTGCTGCTGGGGGTGAATCGTCATCCCAGAGGCAGGTGAATAAAATGAGCAGTCCTACATTTCAGCAATTAACTGTGAAACAATCCTTTGCGAGGGGAAGCAAATATGACAGCAGTCACCCAGTCGCCAAGCGAATCACAGACGCCATGGCTGCAATGTTAGTGTTAGATCTGCGTCCAATCTCCACCATAAACGCAGCTGGTTTTTCACAGTTAATTGAGGTTTTGTGTCCGCGTTACAGAATTCCATCGCGACACCATTTCTCCCGTAAAGCTATTCCACAACTATACCAAAAAGTGTGTAAAAATGTAGAGATTGCGCTGAAAAATGCCATTCTGCCCACTGTTCACTTAACCACAGATATGTGGACAAGTGGAAGTGGCCAAACCAAAGACTATATGACTGTGACAGCCCACTGGGTTGGTCATTCACCTTCACCAGCAGGAACAGCAGCAGCATGTACACCACTACGTAACATTTGTCACAGGCAGGCCACTCTTTGTATCACCGGCTTCACTAACAGGCATACGGCTGACAATTTGTTACGCAAACTGAGAGATGTGATTGATGCATGGCTTATACCACTCGGACTCTCCCCAGGGTATGTCATTTCAGATAACGCCAACAATATAGTGCGAGCATTACAGCTGGGTGATTTCCAACATATTCCCTGTTTTGCTCACACCATCAACTTGGTGGTGCAGAGCTTCCTACGAAACAACCGTGAGGTGCAGGAGATGCTTTCGGTGGCCCGTAAAATTTCAGGCCATTTCAGGCATTCAGCCACAGCATGTAGGAGATTACAGCAGCTCCAAGAGCAGTTTAACTTGCCCTGCCACCAACTTAAGCAAGAGGTGGTAACTCGGTGGAATTCCACCCTGTACATGCTTCAGAGGATGGAGGAACAGCGCAAAGCCATCCAAGCATATTGCACAAGTCATGACATTGGGAAAGGAGGGGGGATGTATTTCACTCTTGCACAGTGGGGAATCCTTTCAGTGCTGTGCAAGGTGCTGAAACCATTTGAAGTTGTGACATGTGAGGTCAGTGCAGACTCTGCTAGTTTGAGCCAAGTCATTCCTTTAATTAGACTATTGGAAAAGCAGCTTGAGAAAATGAAGGAGGAGCTGAAAGCAAGCAATTCAGCAAAGTATGTTGGCCTTGTCGATCAAGTACTTAATTCGCTTCACAATGATCCTCGAGTTATTAAGATCTTGAACTCGGATCAGTACGTTTTGGCCACTGTGCTTGATCCAAGGTTTAAAACCTACATTGAGTCTTTACTTGTAAATGAGCGAGATGTGAACTTTTGCAAGGAGCTATTGCTCAGCAAGTTGGCCGCTGAACTGGGCCTCGGCTTGACGACGTGTCCTCCTTCACTTTCTCAAGCTGTTGCTCGTAAAAAATTAAATTTCCAAAAAAGAAGCAGGGAAGACACAGGGGGCAGACGAGAACAATTTAACATCTGGGCTGGTTTGAAGGATTTTTCAAAAAAAAGTGTCACTTTGCCCATAAGTCCATCCAATATGAGTATAAACATGCAAAGGATGGTGGAGGATTACTTTCAAGAGGTAGTTGATATGGAAATGTCAGACAGTCCCTTTCCTTACTGGGAAGAAAAGCAAGCTATTTGGAAACCCATGTACAAACTTGCTTTGCAATACCTAAGCTGCCCACCCTCCAGTGTGTACTCTGAACGAGTGTTCAGCACAGCAGGGAACTTAGTCAGTGATCGCCGTAGAAGGTTACTTCCCAAAAATGTGGAGAAAATGATGTTTATAAAAATGAACTACATCTTCCACGAGGAAGGCCTTCACCATCCAAGACATGCAAGCACTGACTGTTCTCTAATGGCGGATTCAAGCGGCGATGAATTGATAGTCTGTGATGATGACGATAACACTGATGAGGGTGAGGATGAAGCTGAAGATGATGCCGATAACATCTTTTTAAAACTTTCTATGTAAGTGTAGGGTGCAATCTACCCCCAAAGAGGAAAGGGACTTGTGGCATTTCCATATCACATACCATCTTGAAAGGCTGCTGTTAGGGCAATTTATCCTTAAGGGTAGGGTGTCATAGACAGAGTGACCCTAAACTGGCTTTGTCCATTTTTCATAATATTGTACAGTCTATAATGGCTGAATTTTTTAGTATTTTATACAAGTGGAGGGGGGCCTAGAGAGACAGAAACCAAACTGGCTTTCTCCATGTCAATTAATATTGTACAGTCTATAATGGCTGAATTTTTTAGTATTTTATACAAGTGGAGGGGGGCCTAGAGAGACAGAAACCAAACTGGCTTTCTCCATGTCAATTAATATTGTACAGTCTATAATGGCTGAATTTTTTAGTATTTTATACAAGTGGAGGGGGGCCTAGAGAGACAGAAACCAAACTGGCTTTCTCCATGTCAATTAATATTGTACAGTCTATAATGGCTGAATTTTTTAGTATTTTATACAAGTGGAGGGGGGCCTAGAGAGACAGAAACCAAACTGGCTTTCTCCATGTCAATTAATATTGTACAGTCTATAATGGCTGAATTTTTTAGTATTTTATACAAGTGGAGGGGGGCCTAGAGAGACAGAAACCAAACTGGCTTTCTCCATGTCAATTAATATTGTACAGTCTATAATGGCTGAATTTTTGGGTATTTTATACAAGTGGAGGGGGGCCTTGAGAGACAGAAACCAAACTGGCTTTCTCCATGTCAATTAATATTGTACAGTCTATAATGGCTGAATTTTTTGGTATTTTATACAAGTGGAGGGGGGCCTTGAGAGACAGAAACCAAACTGGCTTTTTCCATTTCTTTACATATTTAACTATAAGTGTAGGGTGTAATATACATTCAAAGACGATGGCTGCATTGCCAATATGCATAGATGGAGAGGAAGACAATCTGTTTTGTGTGTAGAATAGGCCTACCAACGAAGAATTAAACTGTTTTTTGGGATGATTTATTACCTCAACAATTAGATTACTTGTCTCTAAAACAGTTGGAGCACTAAATTGGGTTAATTTAGGCCCAAAAACATGGATTTTCCCAAAAAATAGCAAAACAAAACCAAACAAAACCAAAACCAAAACCAAAACACGCAATGGAGGTTTTGCAAAACCAAAACCAAAACCAAAACACGACGGTAATCCAGATCCAAAACCGAATCCAAAACCAAAACACGGGGGTCAGTGACCATCTCTAGTCTCCAGTGCCATCTCCACACACACACAACTGGCATTACAGCAGCATGATGGCTAAGTGGTTAGCACGTCTGCCTTACACCACTGGGGTCATGAGTTCAATTCCTGACCATGGCCTTATCTATGAGGAGTTTGTATGTTCTCCCTTTATTTGTGTGGGTTTCTTCCGAGTGCTCCGGTTTCCTCCCACACTCCAAAAACATACTGGTAGGTTAATTGGCTGATAACAAAATTGACCCTAGTCTGTCTTTCTCTCTGTCTCTGTGTGTGTGTGTATTAGGGAATTTAGACTGTAAGCCCCAATGGGACAGGGACTGATGTGAGAGAGTTCTCTATACAGCGCTGCGGAATTAGTGGTGCCATATAAATAAATGGTAATAATGATAATTACATCTATCATTTCATCAGTTGTATTAGGTGTTACAGCTCTACTCTATACTGCCAAGCTGTTATACTGGTGGAAGATGGTACTACACTATATTACATCTCGGTGTATCTGCTCTATCTAGTCTAGTTGCATCTTACATCCCTGTTACCATAGTGATCTTTGCTCTACATCTCATTACCAAGTTCTCTGTGGTGCCCACCTACCTCAGATAAGTTACCACTACTCAAAATGAAGTCCTGGGGATAGCCAAATACTGGTGAACATATCTGGCTCCATGGAAATGGGGGTGGCTAAAGGTGAAGCTCATGTCTACATCAGGTTCTGGTAGCTTAACTAGTAGAGTTATTCATGACAGAGAGTAGGCAATTATGGGAACCTAAAATTGTATCAGTATATTTCCTTTAGTTGTTAATCCATCTACCACAAATTGTTGGTTGATAGCCAGTATTTGAGGTACGGCAGACTGAACCCTCATTCTGGCAGATCGCTGTAATATATCATACTAATTCTAGCTTTTTTTTTTTTTTGCTTGTTCCATCTAAAATATGAGATGTTTTTGTATGTCTACTTTTCTTAACGTTTGCATAACGTATATTATTTTAGGAAAGCTAGATATTTTGACCAAGTTGCAAACTGGCTAGAAACTTGATGTTCAAAGCTATCCATGTGTTTAATTCTTCTCTAGTTTGTTGGATAACTGCCTTGATATTATAAGCATATAAGTAGTTGTGATGAAATGAAAGGTTTATTCCCAAATAAGTTATGTGTTTCTGAGCCCACTAAAAAAGGAAAAGGAAAATATCTTGCCAGTCTGTTCTTGCATGCCCAAACATTGCCAGAGCATCACATTAAAAAATGTATAGTAAATTTTGAGAAGGACATCAATTTATTTATTCTGTCTGTTATCATTAATATGGATTGTCTAGAGTTTGTGGTGAAAATTAATACATCATCCATAAAAGCTGTAATTTTAATTTCTCAATTTCCCACCCTAATGCCATGGATATCGGTCAGTGTAGTTAGTATCTAATCAAGTGATCCAATGCTAGGTTAGTGGTGAGAGAGGTCAGCCCTGTCTTGTCTCTCTATGTAGCATGAATTAGGCATCCTTTCTTATACAAGACAATAGCTGAGTGTTCACCTCAGGGTTTCAGAAATGTAAGCTAGCATATCCATTCATACTTGCCCATTTGTTACCATTAGATTTTTTCACACTTGAAATTTGCAAGTTAATAGTTCTGTAGCCCCTCCTTTTCCTAACTCTTTGTACATTTAAATGGTATTGTGACAGCTTAAATAATATTGTCATTTGCAGTTACACTACAGTGCATGGTTATATACTGTTTTTGTGGGTCAGTCTATTGAATAGGAGCACCTCAGTTATAGTACTGGCACTAGTATTTCTAGCAGTAAAAAAAAAAAAAAAGGTCTGAAAGGGCCCTGCAAAAAAAAACCAAAAAACCAAACACTTGATTATCTCAAACAGCTTTTTCAGAAAACCAAAGTCCTATACACCACCAGCAGTAGCAATGAAAGGCTCAGACCAAAGCCACTTTTTTATTAGTACTGTGAATACTACAATATCCAGTGACAAAGTCATAGACCATCAAGGTCATGCATCTTCTGAAACGTTCCATGCATCGCTGTTTAGTTCTAAGTATAGGTCTATCACCTTCAAAACAAGCACATCACAGAATCAGAAGAAGACCAATGAAGCTGAAGGATCAGTTGGTCCTTCGCTTATTCAAGAGGAGGATGTCAATTTAGTTCTCTATCAGGACCCTTGATTCTAGCTGAGGCAGGAGTATAGGTGAAACTGGGGGCCTTGATTAACCTTCTGCTCATCTAGGGAATTGTGATCTATATTCTGAAGCCTGAGAGAATCCAGAGTAGCACTAGGAGAAAGGAAGGAGTCTTAGGACCAGGTTCTGTATCGGAATACGACACAGAACCTGGTATGTGGAGCGGAACCCATTACTGGGAACTCAGAAGGATGCAACCCATGGCAACTCAGAACAAAAAAAAATTAAACTTGGAAACAAGAACTCAGAACTAAGACCAGGGGCTAGATTTACTAAGCTGCGGGTTTGAAAAAGTGGGGATGTTGCCTATAGCAACCAATCAGATTCTAGATTTCATTTATTTAGTACCTTCTACAAAATGACAGCTAGAATCTGATTGGTTGCTATAGGTAACATCCCCACTTTTCAAACCCGCAGCTTAGTAAATCTAGCCCAAAGAGTGAATAAATCAGGACTGCGAGCAGTCTACAGGCCTGGATCCCACACACAGATTTGCAGAACTGAAAACAGCTTCATTCTATGGGGAGACGTATGTGGGGTTAGACGTGTGTGATTTCTGCACTAAGTGGGATTTTCTCACAAAGTGGACGAAAATGCACAGTTAGACAACACAGTAACTAATCCTCATCTTTCTTTTCTCTTTTCATCTTCAGGTATGTTCATCCATGCTGCTACTACTGCTCTGATCATTATTCTGTGAATTTCATCCCTGCAATCTGTGTTTAAGTATGTTCATCCATGCTGCTACTACTGCTCTGATCATTATTCTGTGAATTTCATCCCTGCAATCTGTGTTTAAGTATGTTCATCCATGCTGCTACTACTGCTCTGATCATTATTCTGTGAATTTCATCCCTGCAATCTGTGTTTAAGTATGTTCATCCATGCTGCTACTACTGCTCTGATCATTATTCTGTGAATTTCATCCCTGCAATCTGTGTTTAAGTATGTTCATCCATGCTGCTACTACTGCTCTGATCATTATTCTGTGAATTTCATCCCTGCAATCTGTGTTTAAGTATGTTCATCCATGCTGCTACTACTGCTCTGATCATTATTCTGTGAATTTCATCCCTGCAATCTGTGTTTAAGTATGTTATAGGAAACTGTTATCTGTTTAAACTTAGGTTGGCACAGTCTTTTATTGCTGCCTAATTTATGATAGGTATCTGGCCTCTATCCTTTCCCACAAATGTTTTCTTTTCCTTTGATTAGCTGACCAATTAGCACATCAGTAGTGTGTTCCTAAATTAGACTGACTACATCTTAGCTTCATTCTATGGGGAGACGTATGTGGGGTTAGACGTGTGTGATTTCTGCACTAAGTGGGATTTTCTCACAAAGTGGACGAAAATGCACAGTTCGACAACACAGTTGGACTACATTTGACTTGCTTTTACTCCCAGCAATAAGCAACATCTGCCACAGCCTATTTCAGCACTACTTGTCTATTTATATGGAATACTGCTAAGAGGTAATTCTTAAAATACCCTTGCTTTTTGCTTTTACCCCTTTTATCACAATGTTTCACAAATTGCTTTTCTTAGTCTCATTTCATGGCATGATCTTTAGGACTGTGTCATCTTTCACCCCTCCACCAACACACAAATTTGTTCATATTGCACCTGCATTACTCCACTCACCTCTATTTAACACCCATGAACTGTTGTCCTATTTATTATCTCTAACAAGTACAGCCTCCACCTGTCGCCAGAAAATAAAAGGCCACACATCTTACAATCCCCTTGCCTATCTCTCGCTCACTCTGCTTCTATTAGCTGGTGATATATCACCTAATCCAGGTCCCCCACACTCCTCACACACACATACATCAGAACACTACCGTTCTATAGCAAACCTCAAACACATCACCTGTCTCCCCTCTCTTCCCAAGTCCTTTAAATGTGCCCTTTGGAATGCACGCTCTGTTTGTAACAAACTTACCTCCGTTCATGATCTCTTCCTCTCAAAAAACCTCAACCTTCTGGCAATAACAGAAACATGGCTTATGCAATCAGACACTGCCTCACCTGCAGCACTTTCACATGGTGGCCTCCATCTCACCCACACCTCCAGACCTGAAGGCAGACAAGGAGGTAGGGTTGGACTACTTCTCTCCCCACAGTGCACATACACAGTTCTACCAAATGTCCCATCACTCACGTTCACATCTTTTGAAGTACATGCTATTCGCATTTTTAATCCATTCTCCCTACGTGTTGCGGTGATCTATCGTCCCCCTGGAGCACACCAACAATTTATTGAGGATTTCTCTGCATGGCTCCCTCACTTCTTATCTTCAGACATCCCCACCATCATCATGGGTGACTTCAACATCCCCATTGATAACCCACCTTCCAAAGCTGCTTCCAAACTACTCTCTCTAACATCCTCACTTGACCTCTCCCAGTGGATTGAATCATCTACTCATAAGGATGGCCACTGCCTTGATCTTGTTTTCTCTAGACTATGCTCAGTTTCTAATTTTATTAATACACCCTTCCCCCTCTCGGATCATCACCTTATCAGCTACACTCTCACCCCCACTGCTCTAACCTCTCTACTGTCTGACTCAACCAAGCCTCCTCATACTCGTAGAAATCTTAATTCTATTAATCTTCAACAATTTTCCACCTCTCTCCAACACCTTCTCTCCCCTATCTCTACATTCTCCTCCCCTGAGATGGCAGTACCTCATTTTCACCTAACCTTAGCAACGGCCCTTGATCAAGTGGCTCCAGCGACACTTCATACTACACGTCGACTTCGATGTCAACCGTGGCACACCAAAGCAACACGAAATCTTCAAAAACTGTCCCGTAAAGCAGAACGTCACTGGCGTAAATCTCGAAGCTCTAATGACTTCTTCACATATACTTCTGTCTACCACTCCTATCGAAATGCTCTGGACACTGCAAAACAAACATACTTTCAATCTCTTATCTATGCTCAGGCTTCTAACCCCAAACGCCTTTTCAATACATTTAATCATCTTCTCAATCCTCCCACCCCGAACCCTCCATCTACTATCAGTGCTCAGGATCTTGCTTCCTACTTCAAGGACAAGATTGACAAGATCAGACTAGAAATGGTATCCTCTTCCTCAACAAGCCATCAGCTCATTTCCTTCCCACTACCCTCTGACACCCTTTCTTCATTTGACCCCACAAATGAAGAGGAAATTTCTACGCTCTTCTTATCTTCCTACTCTACCTCCTGTCCTCTTGATCCTATTCCCTCGCAAATTGGTAGATCCCTGTCTTCTGTGCTCATTTCACCTCTAACTCAAATCTGTAATCTCTCACTCTCTACTGGCATCTTTCCATCACTATACAAGCATGCAGTGATTACTCCTATTCTAAAAAAACAAAACTCTGACCCAAACTCTCTCTCAAATTACCGTCCCATCTCTCAGCTCCCTTGCCCCTCCAAGCTTCTAGAGAGACTTGCCTACACTCGCCTCACACGCTTTCTTTCCGCAAACAACCTGTTGGATCCTCTTCAGTCTGGCTTTCGTTCTCAACACTCCACAGAGACTGCGCTGACCAAGGTTGTTAATGATCTGATCACTGCTAAGACTGAACGCCATTACTCTCTCCTAATTCTCCTTGATCTCTCGGCTGCATTTGACACCGTTGACCACTCTCTTCTCATACAAACACTGCAATCCCTAGGTCTTCAAGACACAGTTCTATCCTGGTTCTCATCTTACCTCTCTAATCGCTCTTTCACTGTTAATTTCTCTGGAGCCACCTCTGCTCCGCTTCCCCTATCAGTTGGAGTACCACAAGGCTCGGTGCTAGGTCCTCTGCTGTTCTCTATCTATACCGCTTCTCTTGGAAATCTAATAAGTTCCTTTGGCTTTCAGTATCATCTCTATGCGGATGATACCCAAATCTATCTATCCTCTCCTGATATCTCGACATCTGTGTTGTCCCGTGTAACTGACTGTCTTTCTGCCATTTCATCTTGGATGGCCTCTCGTCAACTCAAACTTAATCTTTCTAAAACAGAGTTAATAATATTCCCACCCGCCAACAAGAGCATACCTGACATTTCTATCTCTGTTGATAACATGACCATAAATCCCACCCCACAAGCTCGCTGCCTAGGTGTAATCCTTGATTCACGCCTATCCTTTGTTCCCCACATTGACTCTATATCTAAATCATGTTACATACATCTAAAGAACATTTCCAGAATCCGCACATATCTCACACAAGACACTGCTAAAACCTTAATTCATGCACTAATCATCTCCCGCATTGACTATTGCAATTCCCTCCTTACTGGTCTTCCCAAAAACAGACTCAAACCCCTAAAATCTATTTTACATGCTTCGGCAAGACTGATTTTCCTTGCAAATAGCTATTCCTCTGTTGAATCACTCTGTATGTCTCTACACTGGCTGCCTGTCTTCTACCGAATCCAATATAAAATACTTTTACTAACCTACAAGGCCATCAACAAAGCTGCACCAACATACATCTCCTCTCTTGTCTCAAAATATCTCCCAACTCGGCAACTCCGTTCTGCAAAAGATCTGCGTCTCTCATCCACCCTCATTACATCCTCCCATTCCCGGTTACAGGACTTTTTTCGGGCTGCACCCACTCTATGGAACTCTCTCCCTCGCACAATAAGACTCTCCTCTGTTCTACAAACTTTCAAGCGTTCTCTGAAAACCTACCTATTCAGACAAGCTTATAATATTCCTCAACCACCATCTTAACCTCACTACCTTTAGCCTGTTACACAATTTCACACAAGACAATTACCCCCGGAATAACATTGTTGTGTGACAGGATCATTTAGCTTATGAGTCACCCTACCTTTGCAGTCTGGCTGGGCCAAGATGCAAAATGTATACTTAACCTCATGTGTCAATCTCCCATTGTCCCATAGATTGTAAGCTTGCGAGCAGGGCCTTCTCACCTCTTTGTCTGTTTTACCCAGTTTATTAGTTTATTACGTTTGTCCCCAATTGTAAAGCGCTACGGAATATGTTGGCGCTATATAAATAAATGATGATGATGATGATGTTTCTATGTGTCAATTTGTTAAACAGTACATAAATCTTAATGGTGGCAGTATTTTATGTTTAATAGTGAGGGTTAGGTAGATTTTTTGGTTTTACTAACTTTTAGGCATTCTATTGTGATCTACTGATTTTGAATCCTCCAGCTGTGTATACTGCAGCAGCAGCCTTGCTGTTTGATGTAATAGAGGTCCAAAAAGATCACAGTATCATCTATGTGACTTTAGACAATCTCCTGGAACCATGCCAGAGTGTGGTCCGCCATGTATTTGACAGTGCACAGGCAATCTTCATCCCAAATTACATTATTATGAACTTCTAAAGCCCAAATGGGGTGACAAACACGAGTCTTCTAGAGCTACCCAGTCCATGGGATGCTGGATTGGCTACACTGACCTAAGTAAACATGATGGGTTACTAGATGAGTATGCTCTAGCTGGCTCACAAACAGGACATACCATGATAGTAGCACTCAGGCTGGGCTCCAAGTTGGACCTGTTCTATCTCTTGGCCTTGATTGGTGTTCACAAAGAGCCTCCATCAGTGACAAGCAAATAGCATTGATATATTACTTTTGATCAATTATACCTTTGGCACATTGATGTGATAGGTATGAGACTGCATACCTACTGGGTCTATGGAAATAGTCTAGAATCTGTGCCCTAATGAATCAGGCCCACTGTGTACTCATCAAACCTAACCAATTAGTCTGTCAGGCACCGATCCGCACTTCCACTAGGTGCTAGGAACGGGCGCATGTCTCTTCTTGCTGGCCGTGTCTCATTGCTTAGCAACAGGACGCTGTTCAGGTTTTTGATGTACACGCAATAACGTCTGTGTCCCGTTGCTAGACAATGGAACGCTCTCCCACGTTCTTGTCAGTGGTCAGCTGCATCTGACTGCCGAATCAACCAGTCCCCTATCAGGGGCAACTTCCCTCTATTTAAGGAACCTCCCTACTGATGTCTGGTGCCAAAGTATTGGTTCGCACCAGCTCCAGAGTTCCTGTATCTGCTATTTGGCTTCTGATCGTGCCTTGTTCCTGGACTCCTCTCTTGTTTACACTTGGTAGTGCATTATCCGTCTAGTTCTGACCATTGGCTTTCTCCTGACCTACTCTCTATAACCTCTGTGTACTGCGCTACGGATTGGCTTGAACCGGCTTGTCCGGGGGTGCGTTAGACTCTGTGCCTCCCAGTTTAGTTGCGTCAATCCCAGTCAGTGGTGATTCCAGCATAAAAAATGTGACAACAACTAGATAGAGATTCTGATAATGTAAAATGATTCCTATATTCAGAACATAATTTACCATAAAGACATAAGACACAAAAAAACAAAAAACTATGAAATGTAGGTGTAATGAAACACGCACTAGTGGCCTCTCAAAATTCATATTTAAAATCACAAAACACCTTATTATTCAAGATTTTAAATATGTACAATTTCATTCATAATCTGCAATAAATAAAAACAATTCAATTAATAAACTTTACTAAAAACATAGCATTGAGTTGCTAAAGAACATGAATTCCAAAAGTCTTTTAAATCATCATTTTGTATTGTACAAAAAGAGATAAACTGGCTGCTCTAGCACTTAAAGTAAAATAGTAAAAAATAAATAAGTAATAACCTCAATGTTATCCCAGAATGGTATAAAATATATAAAATTGCATTGTATAAAAAGTGTATTTATTATAAAATCACATAATTAATCATGTTAAGAACACACGGTACCAGCTGGCATAACTGAACATCAATACAATTGCATTCTTTATAACTTAGAATTAAGCTTGAGGCATTTATAGCTGTTCTTATATCACAGGAACAGTTTTAGCAGTAATATTTAAGCCGATTAGAATTAGCACACAATAATAATAAGTCTATAGAAAAGCTGTTGTGGCGGCTATTATTGGTTTAGAAAAGTTTTTAGCTCAGGTGTATATAGGCAGTATATACTGAAAAGTTCATCAGTCCCTGTATATCTGCTCTGCGTGTTTCAACTTCAATTGGAAATTGGTTGTTTACTGGGTGTTCGTCTGCATGACGCTATCCCGTCTTTTCAGTTAGTAAGATGCTGAAAAGTTTGTGAGGGTGTTCTTGTATTATGCAAGCTCAGTAAGTGATATAGTGCACTTTCTTCAGAAGAGGTAGAATAGAAGCTTATTATATTAAAATGTATGAAGAGAGTTCAGAATGGAGGGCATGAGGTACAGCAATACACAAATATCAGGGCTGGTGGTGGAGGGGGGGGGGGGGGTAGGTCTGTTTATGTTTGTGTGGAAGGTGGCCTAATTATTAAACATGGGTGCTATCAATTTAATCAATTTTAATTTTTAATTCTAGGGCTGGTGGGGGTGTGGGGGGCTATTTATTAAAAAAAAAATACTACGGATTTAATGATGGGCTAATTGGGATGAGTCCTATTGTTGACTTTCCAGGAGGTGAATAGTAACAATCCCTTTTGAAACAGGACCCCAACATTCCAGGATCCAGTCAAGCAGCAGCCAAGCTTAAAGACAACAGCAGCTGTGAAAGGTAGTCAAAGCTAAAAGAACAGGTTGGAAAGAACAGCACATGATTGAAGGGTTGTCTAGCTTTTGTAAAGGCAGCATCTGCTCACACAAATAGGGGGGGGGCATCAGTGTTCTCTCTTGCATCAGTGTTCTCTTTTGCCCCGGGCACTAAACTGTCTAGTTATGGCCCTGCATTTAACTATAGCAACCTCAGACTTACCGCTACATGGTCCAAATTGTCATTAAAACCTATCATCCAATGGCAGCACCCTTCAGACTTAATAGTATAGTATATATTTTTACCATATTCTATATCTCATTATAAACATAAAACTAACATATATAAACATTTCAGCTTTGATGTTTGCCATCCTTTACGTCTAGTTTTGTGTTGACTTGAAATATCTGGTTTCTATACATTGACTTACCTAAATGGTATCTGCAGCGGCAGATAACGATTGATATATTGCCAGGTACAATAACTAAACATATTTATAGCACTATATGCAAGATGGAGTCTCAAATAGAAGATACATTGTAAAACATAAATGACCATTATTCTGGATTGTAGAACAGCCTTGATTAGCCAGCATTGGTTTCCTCAGACTTCCAGCTCATGATTTAAGACAAAGGAGGTCATACTTTACTACATGGCCAAAAGTATGTGGCCACCCCTTCTAATTAGTGTATTTGGCCATTTCAATCACATCCATTGCTAAAAGGTGCAAAGAAAAACAAAACAAAAAACGAACTGTAGCAGTGAAATGGGTTATACTAAAGAGCTCAGTGAATTTTACAATGACACGGTCATAGGATGCCAAGTTTCCAAGTCAGATCTTATCATATTTCAGCCATGCTAGAGCTGCCCTGTCAACCGTAAATACTTTTATTGTGAAATGTATATGAGCAACATCAGCTCAGCTACAAAGCAATAAGCTACAGAAAGATCACTGCCGTGTGCTAAAGCCCATAAAAGTTGTCTGTTATAGGTTCCGACAATCACTACAGAGTTCCAAACTGCTTCTGTAAGCAACTTCAACTGAAGAACTGTTCGTCAGAAGAATAATGGATTGGTTTTCCATGGCCAGGCAGCCACACACAAGCCTCAAACTCACCATGTGCAATGCCAAACGTCGACTGGAGTGGTGTAAAGCACAACACCCTCTGTGTAAAGACTGGAGCAGTGGAAGTACATGCTCTGGAATGATGAATAGTTTGGCAATGTAGTGTAAATAGTATTTAACACCCCCATGTGGTATCATAGTAAGCCCCGGTGACTGCAGGTGAGGAGCAGGCGCTGGGGGCATCTGATCACCAGGCAGGTTCTATAGTGGGTGACCTTAGGCTGGGTCAGTGGGCTACCTGCATTTTTTTCCCTTTAAAACATTCCAAATAGGCTGCTCAGAGCCTCTTCCCCTAGGCTAAAATTTGCCAGCCAAACACTGGGTGGTTAGCGGTCGAGTTAGGCTGGATACATACTACAGAGTTTTCAGCCGATTATCGGGCCAATCACCCGATATACAGCTGTTCGGCAACGATGAACGATTATCATTGCAAACCTCATTTTATTGTTTCATTTGATTTTTAAACTGAACTAAAAATCTCGTTCAGTGATGGAATGATGTTGCAATTCTGCAATGTGTATGCACTCACGATCAGGATCTCAATAGATTTTACAGAATCTTGATCTTTTCAGCCGATGGTTATGACAGATGAAGAGCACAGATCTGAAGGTAAATCTTGCACAATGTGTATAGTGTGTACACATAAATTGACATACTGATCTGGGTTCTTTTTTTTTTTTAAAAAAGTAGTTTGTAAAATAGTTATAGATAACACATCGGGAGAAAATTTCTGTAATGTGCACCCAGCTTTAGAGGCCGCATAAAGGGGATGTAACAGGCGTGTCTGTTGAGAGCAGGGACTGAAGCTGGTTGCTATGCCAACAAGCTTACAAGCCTGCTAGAGAGGAAGGAGGAGCTGCTAGCAAGGGGGGATTAGAGAGGAGGATGAGAAAATAAGCAGGAGGAGGAGGGAGAAGGGAAAAAAATAGCAGGCAGGAAAATAAAAGGGGTGATACAGACCGAGAGGAACCTGGGACAGTGGGGAGGAGGCACTGCCTGGGAGCGGGTTAGTGGCGGCTGCCACGTGTTCCAATAAAGATAACCCCAGGATAAGAATGAGGAGAGCCCATTTAAGAAGTGGCGAGACCACAAGTGAGAGGGGACACTGCTGCATGTGGCAGCGTAACAGCACGGAGATGGAGAGAAAAGAGACCCTAGAGAGAAGGTTGCTCCAAAAGCTGGTGTAGCAACAGTAGAGTAGCCCAGGAGGCACTGAGAGCATACTAGTGTGTTAGAGCTCAGTGGCTGAGAGTACACAGTGAAAAATGTAAGAGCCCAAGGGAGAAATCATCCCTGCAGAGGGGTAAGCTGCAGTTGAGTTACACAGAGCGTGTCTGAACTGCATAGCGGAAAACCTGGTATATACTGTGTTAATAAAACGATGCAACTGAATTGCTTTACATGTGACTGTTACTACACCAACAGGAGGAGTTAGAGGAGATGTGAACTGTCTTACCTACACCTGGAGACATGGCAAGAGTTTGCGCAAGTGGAGCTAATGGAGAAATGTGATTTAACTATATTCTTTTTAAACGATTAAGAACTGTACTGGAATAGGAAAAGAGCTGTACGTAATTTATTTATTCATTTGAATCCAAGTAGCGTGCTAGAGTGAAGAAGTCTTTTAAATAAAAGGTTAATTTTTAGAGATATAGTCAGGCACCCAAATTATGGAGACATCTGTTTTCAATGAACCCCTAGGCTACCACCTGTGTCTCCCAACGAGACTTTGTTATAAAACAAAAACAAAGAAGAAGACCTGCATATTTGGGGAGCCTCTAGTCATCTACATCCCTGCCAGGGGCTAGAGAAGGAGACCTATGCTCCGCAACACTACATATAGTGAGAGGGGGTTACAAGTATTTTAAAAGAAAAATAATGAAGAGTTAAAAGCAATGAATGGGGCTGTCCTAAAGTGGTAAAGTGGTAGAAGGCTAGATCTGAAGAGATGTTTCCTCCTTTCTCCTTTCCCTGTAGGCAGACAAATTGCACATTTGTGCAACTAGTAAAGATCTTAACTCTCTTTAACACAACTGCTGTGGACAGTTAGGATAGGACTTATAAATGTATTTTACCTTTATGATTCATACATGAAGATTTCAGTTTTGTGGTTTAGCTATCCTATAAGTTCAGCATTTGCTGTATTTGTATGGCTTTTCATCTCTGGTCTGGCTGCTCCTCCTGGTGGTGACTGCCAAGCAGTAAACACTCCAGCAAGATATTTCTGTGATAATCATTTCGAAAAATATGCATGCTTTGAAAGGAATGTAACACATGCAAAATAAAGCTCTTAAAATGGCTTGACAATTTAAGCAGTTTCCAGGATCTCTGAACAGTCAGAGAATTGCTTCTACCATTCAGCAAATTTGCCGGTTTGCTGGCATGTGACAGTCAGAATCAAATCTGGCTCTCCACCTAGCGTATCATTTCGTGCACAGTATCAGATTTGTTTTTGACCATTGTTGGTAACTGACCTATGCAAGTGCTGAAAGGAGCAGCATTCTACTCCTCAGTACAGTTAGTCCTTGTTCGAGTTGTTTGTTGTCACCACATATATAGCAGTGCCTAATTGGTGCATCACAGTAAGTTATACCAATGTCAAATGTGCATCCCATTTTACAAATGTATATCTGAAACATTCAGTAGTTCTGAAAAAAAACCAACAAAAACCAAATTGATTTAACACTGTTGTTTTTACTGGAAATAGTAAAAAGTGCACATATAAAATGTAAGTTACTAGTCAGACTTCTTCTATTACATTAATATTGACTTCTTTTCCCTTTCTTTCTTTTTGAGATGACTTGAATGGGGCATTATTAATCCAGCTTAGACACCTCATACAGGTACGCTCCCAGCAGTTTGGTGCCCTCAATGTAATTGAACCTGGAAAATAAAACAATAGTTTTCACACTTGCAACTGCACACTTGGTTTCTCCCCACCATATAACTAGGAAACGAAAGTAACATGTGTAACCCCGAGGAGCACACACGTGTGTACTATATATTTTCACATGGTGTATATGTGCCGAGGAAATGTATTTTATTCATTTACATTTCCTGAACATTTCTATCTGCTAACAGTGTATCATCATACAAATGTAAACCATGACATTGTCACATACATACACCCATTATATATTTACATTTAGATCCAATATGCAATTCATCAATTAGTTTAGCCAGAACAAAACATGTTATACAGAAGTGCTTATGTTACAGAAGGTTAATGCTTCTATCACACTGACATTCTGCAAGCCAGAACTGAGAAACTGCATTTCCCATTCACTGTTCTGCGTCACCAAGCAGGTCTTCTGACCACAGCATCTTCTCCACCTATGTCACACACGTCTTTCACATGTGAGAACCAGAACACAATGTTTAGACCAATGGCTCTAATATGAACACTACTTGTCTGAGCATTTGTATTACATTAAGTGACTGGCTCAGGTGCTCCGCTACTTCCTACATGTCATTACTTTGGAAGCCAAATATATGCTCAGAAATAAATAGAAACAAAGAAACAGCAGGCTGCACTTCTCGGAAAGATGGGTAATAACAAAACAATAATCAGGCTCCTGACTACCAATATTCTGTATGAGGATAGTTATTTCATATTGAAATAAAAATATCCAATTGTGAAGCACTACAGAATTTGCTGACCTTATATAAATAAATGACGATATACTAAATAAATTCAGGTGGACATTTATTACCTGTTAAGTTTTTCATTTTGCGAGTGTGCCCCATCGTCTGCAGAGCCAACAGGCAGCAGCATGACGTTCTTGCCAGTTGCCTCCTGGAATGTTAGAGTCACAGGAATGCTTCCACCCTCTCTAGTTAAGTCAGGTTCAACATTAAAAACTGCAGAGAAGAAAGAGTATATGTAGTCAAACAGATATAAGGTGCTAAAACACAGCAACTAAACACAAAAGCAAAGAGCCCATCAAATGTTGCTGTGTCTGACAAAGTTTGCTATAGGAAGCAACAGGAAGTGATTGTTAAATAAAGAGAATAATTTGAAATGATAGAGATTTTCTCCCTCTCACTGTAGCTGGTGATTGAGAATATATATCTTACATCTACTTCTAGAAGAATTACGCTCTTATCTATAAAATTTCTGATTATAAGTACAATACAAGTCATGAAATACTGTTTATTTAGATACTGGGACTACTTCAACATGGCCACCCGAGGAAAGAGACTAATAATTAACATTAGCCTCTCACTCTATCTATGGAGGCTGCCAGATGTGTGAGCTGTATGCAAATGAATGGAGGAAAGCCAACCTGCCTCTCTGAACCAACCACAAAAGCCTTTCCGTAACTAGTTCCCCACATCTATTACTACACACTCCCTGAAGAAGCCCTGCTGGACGAAACGTGGAGGATCTATACAATATTTGCTTGTTGAGAATCGTCTCCTTAAACAAGAGGTACTAAGCGACAACCTTCTCGCCACTTTCCTATACACATGTGCGCTCGCTTGTCGGGAAGAAAGCACCACCATTTAACAGCTGGAAGCCAGCAAAAAAATCCAGACCCCCTAGTGTACACGCACGGCATAACACAAATTTAGAGACATCACTCGCTACAGTGCCTTCGGCTCAAGCCACCCTCTGTCCCAGGGGGGGTAAGGAGGACGTTTTCTGGGAAGCAATCGTTTAAGTGCACTATTCCCGTCATTATGGTAATAGTGCGCACGACGCAACAACTGAATATACCCCGTAGAATATGACTTACTAACTCTACTGCACTGGACAGTGGCTATCCTTATTAAAGACATGATTTGGTTACTATTTTCTGCGCTACTTATATGAGTAATCATATCCGATATTGACAGTGGAATATATAGGAGAAACCACTACATATGGAAAACAGCACAAAGTATTCAATATACACTTACTTTACAGGTTTGTGTATCTGTGATCTAAAAGACTCGAGATTAAGTGAAATCTTATCATTACCCTAAAAGGACTGGTCTAATACCTGATACTTGTTTTCATATTTGATGCTAGACTTAGATATAATAAATATAACAAAGTGCACTACCATACTGGTTCAGACCATAATATATGTTTTAGAAAGCTTTTATATAATATAGTAAAAGTTAAGCCCTCATTGACTTTTATATTAATCTAAGGGTAAATAATAATTAGGATTGTGCAGATTCTTATAATTAGTACCATATCATATGATTGTGTATGGTAATCATTGTTCACAATATATTGTGTCTTAATAGGATTATTTTACACATTAATGTATTTTATGTATTTATGCATTTTATCAGGATATAATAAACTCGATTTAATTAGCACTAGATGTTAATCCATTAATTAGATTGAACCTACTGCTCACAGCCCAATAAAAGCCAAACGGTACAGATATTGTATCATACTCAATTTATATTCAATTTTATTTACCCTTAGATTAATATAAAAGTCAGTAAGTGCTTAACTTTTAGTATATTATTTATGTGTAGGGAGGGATACCCTGTGTTAATGCTGCTCTTGCAACAATATGAGTAGAGCGCAACTCCTTCCCTCTAGAAAGCTTCTATATGCCATTGCTTAGGTAAATATTGTTTTTAATTATTTTCTCTACATACACAAATATCTCTTATCAGACACCTTGCACCAGGGAAATATTTCTGCCTCTATTTACCCCTCTCTACTACAATTTTCCCACCAAGGCAGCATTAATATATACTTGACCTCACTAAGGGAAATGCGGATTTCTCACAATTCTATATACAGGAAATGGCCGTTTACTGACCAGAAATTAAAATTTTAGATTAAATGTGGACATTTGTCTCACTGTAGAACTTGCTCTTTTCTCCATGATACCATCATAATGGTAGCCAACATATTGGGGTTAATGTGACATTATACCATAAAACTAAGTGGGTCTTATGAGTGAGGCAGATTTTTCTTAGCAGTGGTGCTGCTTTAGAAGATAACTAGAAGTGAGCACATGGACTCAATAGCAGGGTTTGTGGAAGAGTCTGGGCACCCCTCTCTCTGTCATCTTCCCTCTCAGAATGAAACCACCCAGCTGCTATTTACCTTGCATGAAGCAAGTGAGGTGCAGCAGCTAAAGAAGAGGGATGTCTGTCTCAGTGCTGCCTATGATGCTAGTGTTGCTGGTCCTCAGTGTCAGTGATAGCAGAGAGACAGAGTGTGGTGCTACACTAACAACACAGCACCACACTCCCAGCTGATCACCGACACGGAGGTGCAGCAACATCACAGCCGAAGAGCGCAGGGGGCACTTAACTGAATTTAAGTCACACTCCCCTCACTTCCGCATGGTCAGCCAATGATTAAGGGAATGTGTGTAATCTAAATCCCGGGGGCAGTTGGCACTTAGTCTGGGAGCGTTGCAAGGAAAAATTAACACCATCAATGAGTGACATGTGACTCATTCAGTGATTTAGGCACTCTTGAAACATTGGTGCCTTACGCAACAGCCTTAGTTCACCCAGGGGCGGATCTAGGAAATGACTATACCCCGATTAGGCCCCGCCCCCTTTCTGACTTCTAAGGCTGCTGACGGCTGCACAGTATGTGCAGGTCCGTTCAGCAGTGATAATGTGCTGTCCCGCTGCTCTGATTGTGTTTAAAACACAATCAGAGCAGCCGGGCAGCACACTGTCACTGCCGAACGGACCTGCACAGTGTGTAGCTGTCGGCAGCAAGCCCCCCCCCCCCCCCCCCTGGATCCACCTAACGGTAGCATTGACCATGCTCAATAGATAGCTAAAGTAGTGTGAAAATGGTAAAATACCGCGACTCCAACCACTGGACAGCTGTATGTTTTCCTACCAGTTTTCATGGCTTTCCTTCCAGCAAGATAGTGTGGATGATTGAAGTCAGACACCCAAGGTTTTCCTCCATGACCCATTGTCACTGTAAACTTGTTAGGACTATCCAAAGCTTTAAATTGCTTGGTTAAGTAATCTTCCACCTTTAAAGAAAGATATAAGACAGCATATTTAGATTTGAAAACAAACATACAGCACAAAAGTAAATGCACAAGAAGGATTGCATCATAATAGCAAAACAGTGAATTATTTTTTATATCCACAATGTAAAACATTTTAAATTATAGATTTAATTATAATAAAAAGGGAAATGGTGAATAGGGAGGAGTGAATAGTTTTGAATGTGGTGTTCTTTTGATAACCAAACACATTATTTTAAAGAAAATTAAGCATCATTTGTAAATTGGCATTTTAGATAAAGAGAAGAAAAGATTGAACATTTTCCTAGCAAAAATAAGTTTATAGGACTACCACAAACAGAAGTATGTTGTGCGATTGCCAGTATGGGGTCAGGAAGGATTTTTCCCATCTTAAGACTGTGACCTATAGCAGTCCCTTTGTAAGATACTGAATTTCATGTACATTGTAAAATAAAGCTGCATTATTTAAGACAATATTTTGCTGGTTATTTTATGACCATTCTGTACCACAATAGCCAAAACAAAAAAAAAGTGCAGACACTTCAATATATTTTATATTAATAAACTTAATACTGAGAGATCCCAACCATTGTTACAGTGATGTATTTAAGCCTGAATATCATGACAGTAATAAGTATTAGGGCTTCTGATTTTTACAAATACTTGATAGAATATATGTAACTGGCCCTTTAAGTCATTCCATTCTTCCCCCTCACTTTGAAGGTACATACATGTTAATTTCTCTAGAACAACCTCCACTCAGCTTCCTTTATCAGTTGGAGTTCCACAAAGCTCAGTCCTAGGTCCTCTGCTATTCTCCATCTACACCACTTCTCTAGGAAAACTAATAAGCTCCTTTGGATTTCAGTATAATCTCTATGCAGATGATACACAGATTTATCTGTCCTCTCCTGATCTTTCGCCATCTGTGGTGTCTCACGTTACTGACTGTCTTTCTGCCATTTCATCTTGGATGTCCTCTCGCCAACTCAAACTTTCATAACCAGAATTAATAATATTCCTACCCAACAATAGAAGCTTACTGCCTGACATTTCTATTTCTGTTAACATGACCATTAATCCCACCCCGCAAGCTAGCTGCCTAGGTGTAATCCTTAACTCGCAACTATGCATTGTTCCCCAGATCAACTCTATATTTACATCATGCAGCATACATCTAAAAATCATTTCCAGAATATGTACATATCTCACACAAGACACTGGAAAAACTTTAATTCATGCGCTCATCATCTCCCACATCGACTATTGTAATTCCCTCCTTACCGGCCCAAAATCAGACTCGAGACCCTACAATCTATTTTGCACGCCGCGGCTAGATTGATTTTCCTTGCAAATCATTTTACATTTGTTGAGTCACTCTGTCAGTCTCTACATTGGTTGTCTGTTTTTCAACAAATCCAATATAGAACTCTTCTACTAACATACAAGGCCATCAACAAAATTACACAAACATACATCTCCTCACTTGTCTCAAAATATCTCGCAACTCGATACCTCCGTTCTACACAAGATCTACGTCTCTCTTCTGCTCTCATCACTTCCTCCCATTTTAGGTTATAGGACTTTTTTCGGGCTGCACACACTTTATGGAATTCCCTCCCTCGCACCACAAGACTTTCCTCTAGTCTTCAAGCGTTCACTGAAAACCCACCTCTTCAGACAAGCTTATAATATTCCCCTACCACCCTCTTAATCTCCCTAGGTTACCCTATTACCTCCCTCTACACAGCTAATACAAGACAACAACCCTCTGATCAACATAGTTATGCAACTGAGCATAGAGCCCACTAAATACTTTGCAACCTTTGCATTCTAGCTGGACAAATATTCAATATGATGTAGCACTTACCCTTGTGTATCAAACCATTGTCCCATAAATTGAAGCTTGGAGCAGGGCCTTCTTACATCTACATATGTATGTATTACCCAGTATTGTTTTATTATGGTTTGTTCCCAATTGTAGAGCACTACGGAATCTGCTGGCGCTATATAAATGTTGATGATAATTTAACAGAAGTAAAATGAATATATATTGAACATGTCTACATTGCTATGTATTTAAGTTATGGATGGCAAGCATAAAGGCAATGTGATTTTATCTTTGGGGCTATTTGAAAGACCTGTCAACCAGTTAGAATTTGTTTGTAGTGTGTTCCCACCCTAACGATTTTACCATTGACTCAGCTTTCCCTCTGGAGGGTGGCATAACTGTACACGCAGATACTCCCACAAATAGATGTAGTGCATCTGTAGCCACTAATGATGCATAGCTAATAACTATGCAGATATGAAGTGATTAACCCTCATATGGTTTCCGACAACTGAGCAAAGCTCAAAACTTTGCATGAAACCCCCAAATAAAACATCACATGGGCACCTGGAGCAAGCATATATACATTAATACACTTGAACCATCACCAATCAGCATAGGTGTGTACTGTTCTCACACACTCCCTGCCTCTCCTGCACCCACTGACAGCCCTTCTGAGATCAAAGATGAGGAAGCTGGGAAGATCCACAGCAAAACCAGTGGATCTTCCCAGCTCCAGCAGGTCCTTGTCATCCACCGACTCCTCTTTTGCCTGGAAGAGACGGGGGATGATCTGCTCAGATGTTCATATTAAAATGGAAGGTTGCAATTGCTTTAGCACTGCTAGTCTGTTGTCATCATCAGTTATTTATATAGCGCCACTAATTCCGCAGCGCTGCACAGAGAACTCACTCACATCAGTCCCTGCCCCATTGGGGCTTACAGTCTAAATTCCCTAACACACACACACACACACACACACACACACACACACAGAAAATTAAAATTGATTCAATTTCAGTTTAAGTGATTAGGGCCCATTCTCATGCCAGTTTCAGGTCATCTTGGACTAAACCGTACATGCTGTTTGAGTTGCTAGCATTGCATGCACAACAGTTAACCATTCACTTGATTTGTAAATGAAACCAAAAATATGTTATTTGGTAACATAAGGGATTACATTTTTAAATATTCGTACCTGTTTCTTCACTTCCCCTGGATCCATATCTGGCACTAGTCTTATGGAGAATTTGCCTATGACTTTTCTAGGTATAACGGTTTTGGCTCCACCGGCAGAGAAAGCTCCCTCTATGCCATGAAGAGAGAGAGATGGGTATCTCCACCTGTTCATCAATATCTTATCCTGTAGAGCAGAAAACATATTGAGAACAAACATAAACAAATAGCAGTTATCACGGATACAAGCACCATTTCATAATGGTTAAAGCATTTTCTAATTTGCTTAGTTAACGGGCCCAATACCTTGGTGTCATGTAGCAGTTTTGTAGCTCCTATATCTTTTGCAAAGTCCTCAAGATCAAAGTCAATTGCATCATAAATCTTTTTCTCATCATTTGCAAGTGGGGCCACAGCCTCGTTTATTCCAGGAATAAGGATTTTCCCTTTTTTGTTTATTAAACTGCCTGAGGAACAAAAGAAAAAAAAAAAATACAGTTTAGAATTGAATAAGCCAAAACATACCTCTATCAGAGCAAATATTATATGCGTGTTTATAAAGTTCCAAAGCTCCACAGTGGGGGCAGTCATTGTGTGGGCTGAATGGAGGATGTAGCCTTACAACTGACAAGGTACCACATCTCTAGGACATGACGTACTTTTTGCATCATTTCTATGCCGCTTGCAAATTGTGCATCATTCATCCTTGAGGACACCACATCTCACTGAAATTATACCATACAAAACGGTTGTCTCCACTGTACAGTGAAACAAAATATTCTGAAAGTTGAGACCGTCAGTGGTCCAATAGGATTAACAAATCCACATGAAATTCACTTTTACAGCATTTGTTTTTCTATACAAGCTGTCACATTCTACATCCCCATCTATAATTATACAAGAGATTATTTGAGGAAACGTATCTTATACTTACCCATTAGAAAAATGAGATCAGTCATTGCTTCATGAACAGAACCTCCATATACCCCAGAGTGGAGATCTTTGCTGCTGCATTCAACCTACGAGAGCAGATTAAGTCACAAATCTATGAGGCTAGGGCAGATAAGCAGTTTTTTTGGGTGAATACATCTAGGAGAGGTCTGGCAAATTTTAGCCCGGGGTGCAAGACTCGACTCAGCAGCCTATTTAAAGGAAAAAATGCAGGTGGCCTAGTGACCCAGATCAAGGTAACCCACTATTGGACTGGCCCTGGGGGAGGGGGAGCAGATGCCACCCTCCCTCAGAATAAATCGCCCTATATTTTTACTCGTTAAAAAAGTACAGGTGACCAAATGTCTCCTGTAATTTAGGGCATTTCATCACCATCAGAATTACTCTGCATTGTGATTGTAGCAGAGGGGTTTCTGCTCCTTGGACTTGTGCCAGTGTTTGAGCCTGGTGTGTCAGAAGCACCCTTACTCCAATTCTGGTTTTGAGCATACTCTAGTGCAGGGGTAGGCAACCTGCGGCTCTCCAGGTGTTGTGAAACTACAAGTCCCAGCATGCTTTGCCAGTAGATAACCAGCAGATAGGTGGCAAGGCATGCTGGGATTTGTAGTTTCACAACACCTGGAGAGCCACAGGTTGCCTACCCCTGCTCTAGTGTGTAGCTGATTCTTCTTATTTCCTCACTGAAATCCTCAGCAGACTCCTATTTGTTAATGACAGTTCACTAGATCAGGAGGACTGACAAACAGGATTTTCTTATTTCTCAGTGACAAGCTGCAGACCTGGGGGAACTGCACATACATAATATGCCATTGTGTGATGCAACTTATTATTAAACATCCCTTTTTATATGCTGCTGAAAATAAAGCTGAATTTCTGTCCATCCCTAGTCTGTATTTAAGCTATATTGCTGATCTGTGGGTTTTCCATAAATGTACATGTATTTCAGTAAGACTTCAGGCTCTAAGAGTCTTCCTATTACAGTGAAATAATGTCCCCAAAATTGTCTAAATCGGATTTGTGAGTAACTATGACTGTGCAGCCTGTTATTATTTAATTTTTATTTTTTGTCTGTGCTTAGCAAATCAGATGGGGTTTTCTTTCAACTGAAGATAGAAGAATCCTGATTGTACATCATTTGTGCTCTCTTAATAAAGATAGCAACACTCCATACCTCAATGAAAAAGTAGCAGATACCACGTAGTCCATATGTGATGCAAGGCTTGTTTTTCCCAAGCCAGTAGTTGTCAGAAATGCAAACGTAGTCCACATCCTTGAAAAAAGTGTCTTTTTTGGCATAAATCAAATCATCTAAGCCTTCTGATCCAGACTCCTCCATTCCTTCAAAGCAGAACTTCAGGTTGACAGGAAGTTCCTTGAAATAATAGAGAAGGTCATTATGATATTGTCCAATCTTTAACTAAACCCTCTTACACTGGACCCAATTAGCTTTCCTCCTCTGGCAAGAATATATAGTGTTGGATGCACTCAGGAGAATGGGTATGATTGGCAGACATGCAGCTATGAGTGGGAGGGCACATCTACTGCAATATTTGGGTTAAAAAATATGGTCAAAGTTGCGACTGACACACAATAGATACGCCTTAATAATCACCGCTGTGAAAACAAACAATATTAAACATGAGGCCTGTGTCTAGTATGAGCTATGTATGATTCACAATGTTTAATGCTGTGCCTCTTTCCGTGCTATAGGCAAACATAAGAATTTGCCGGTTTCTAACATTTATGGTATAGACTATCTGACATTAGACTCACTCCTAGGGCCACCAAGCTGATGGATTGTTGATCCATAAGATTCACAATTTGACTTAATGGGGGAAAATTCAATTCCCCCCCCCCCCCGAATTACCACAACATTAAACCCATTACGGTTATTACAATAAATTTAACCCAGCTTTCTGCTCACAGCTCAGGTATCAGAGAGCATAAAGCCGGCGTTGAATCTACCATAGTAACGGTATTTAAGCACACTATTATCAAATAGTCTGGATGTTTGATCATAATTATTTGTACTATTGTGTGCAACTAGGAATCCAGCCAGGAGGTGACCCCTGTGAACGTGTGTGGTCATCTTTTGACTATATCTTGTTTAATGCAACCTGTGTGAACAATGATTCTGTTGCTTGATAGGAGTGAACTGCATATTGTCAGAAGACAGAATGGATTTGACCTTTCACTTATTACCTTGTATTGACTATAGTGGTTGAACTATACTTTTTCAAAAATATATAGAAACCTTGCACTGTAAAATTATCAACTGCAGAAAACCTAGTTTTACCTGTTTTATTTGCTGATATGCTTCAATGCAGTTAAGCCATGCAAGCACAGGACCTTTGTCATCTGTAGAGCCTCTCCCATACATTTTTCCTAGACGAAAACAGGTCAATGATTAAGATAATTCAGTCACTGTCGATCACATTTATCTCCAGTAATAATAACTGTGTAATAGACTAGTTTAGCCTTTATCTTGGATATAGGGAATTTGAAATGTCAGCACAAAACTACTGGATAATTTAACTATTGAAATTACTCAAGAGTCATATCTTTGTATGTAAAACTGCTAGATCCACAGCTTGTTGTCTACAGAAGTGCAGATTTCATACGTCAATTTAGTTTTGCAATACTTGCAAGTACTTGTTTAAGACCTGGTCAAAATCAAGATCAGTTTGAATTTTTACCTAGCAGGACAGAAAATAAGATAGTTAATGTCTTTGTGTGCATGTGTAAGGCCACTGTTTGCCCATAAATGGGAGGGCACAACTTACTTGTTCATACAGACGACCGAGCAACTGGATATGTAAAATGTGCCCTTCCAAGCAGCAATGAATTTCTGATGTTAAATGGGACCATGTTGTTTTTTTTTAAAAAAAAAAAAAAAAGACAAAACAAAAGCAAAACAACAACAACAAAAAAAACAACCTAAAATTTCTGACAATTTTTTCTTGGGGGCATTTTTGAAAACCAGTGGCAGGTTACCAAGCCTGATAGATCTCCTGAAAAAATTCCCCATTTACCAGTTGAAAAGTGTGTGTACAACATACGTTTATTTTGTTGGCTCAATGCATATATTAGTATGTGTGTAGCAAGGGGTTACAGTGTGGCTGCAAAATGAACAAAATATTAGTAAAGGGGAAGCCCAGACACATTTGGTCTACCCTTTATCATAGATTTAAGGCTGGATTTTAATGGCCAGGTAGTAAACTAAAGATAGTGGCCGGAGTAGTATGCGTCAGCTCTGAAACTTGCATGTAACAAATTACCACCACCTGAAAGTTCATTGTTAATTGCAGATTAAATAGAATTCTTGAACGTCCCACTTTAGTGGGTTTTGTATATTAAAAAGCCCAGTTATTCAATAGGTGACAGCGGATGTCCCCTACCAGCTGATAAGCATCAGGTATGACATGAATAGGCACTCTGTTTTGAAGAGAACATACATGTTTCTGGCCAGGCAGTAATAAATGGACAAGAAGAAAATATCCCTCTGAACTTACAGCACAAAGGTCTAGAACGGCTACGAAACAACTTAACTATTGATAAGCAATGTAAGAAATCTGCTATTATCTCAAGATACAATTAAATAATTTCAATAGTCCATTGGTCATGGGCAGATACCAAAGTGCAGGTTATATTGCTAACAAACAGTTGTGCTGTAATAGTTTAACTTAGGGGAAAAGATCAGAGGAATGACTGCAATACTCGTCTGATAAGAGACAGCACAAATTAGAGGATTACTCTGTGGCATTAACAATAAAGCACCAGGAAACCTTTACTCTCTTTTAGCCACATCATAGCTGAAGGGATATAAATAAATGCTGTCTATCCATATTAAAATGATGACTAGTGTCAAACAGTTTCCTGTATTTTATAAACTACTTCTACAAATTCTGACTTTTTAAAAAAGAAAAAAAAAGAAAAAAGGAGGAAAAAAGCTGCCACACAATACATCACACAACTTACAATACACACGTTCGGTCTTCTACACCAATTGTGATGTATAAACTACCAAATAATGCTTCCATGTCACAGTACTAGAGGGTGACTGGCAAAATTCAACATTTGGGTGTAATTCTTCTTAGTATTTGCAGTTACACTTTTATATATTAAGCAACAATTATGTATAAACAACACTAAACAGAATGCTCTCTGTACAGATCATCTAGTTTGTCTTATAGGAGTAAAAAATGTGATTGCTCCAACACTTTAATGACTAATGATTAAAGATGTCCCCATCCCAAATCATTATGTCAGTGAGGCCAGTTTCCCTTCCCAATTTGAATGTGCAGGCAGTGGTGTAATCTTAATAAGAGGAAATCACGTTACTTATGCACCCGGACATCCTCAATAGCAGCAGGGCTTGGTCATGGCTTGTCTTTGCCCTATTAAAACAGCTGGGTGCAGCCCTAATAAAAACCAGTTTTTTAGTTGGGTATATGGAGTAGCAGAAGATCTTATAATAATGATCCGACAATATTTTTGCAACATGAACATAAGGTTCTGCTGCTGTTCGCAGAGTTTTGTTACAAGCAGCAGAAACAGACAACTTAGGGAAATGTAAGTTAATAGATACCAAACTGACCTTTGTATGAATAACACAATCATTCTGCAAAGACATCTTCCACTGCAGAGTTAGCAGTAAATCCAGCTAGAAGATAATGCCAGCATGTGCTGCAGGAGGGAAGGAACGAACCACTGCAGACTGATTTAGAGTCCTAAGCTTAACTCTAATAGCAGTGTATAAAGTTGTCCAGTATTTTACATGTAGAAGCAGGCAGTGTTTTCCTTACACAGTTTAGCTGGATTTGCTCCTAACTCTAAATGCATAAATAGCATTGTTGTTGTGTCATGTCACTGAATAAAGGGCCCAGAATACTCTACGCAAAGTCTTAAATAGTTTGTAAAGGAATGCTCCACCTTTGTGGGGTACTTGGGCTGTTTTTTGTTAGAGGAGCCATAATTACAACTATTAACTGAGCTTCAATCATTTGAGGGTCTAAGGGGGAGATACAACTTGGTTTAAGGTGTCTCCTGGATGTTACGATAATGTGGCTGGAATCTCCACTCACTTTTCCACGCACCCCTATGGGGCGCGAGGAAAAATGAGCCGAGATTCCTGCCGTAATTGCCGGCAATGTGTGCAGCGCGATGTCCTGGCACTTGAATCTCCCCCTAAGAGTGTATTAAACATACACATGAATGCCATAAAAAGCAATAGCCCGTGTCTGCAGATAAGCCTGCCCGCAATGCAACATCAGGAAAGGTGAGTGAATTTTATTACTGTGTACAAAGCTAGATAAAAAGTGGACTGATAACTTAACAACCACCGCAAGTATCCCACATAACCAGAGAAAAAATATGTAGTTATCATTTCAAATTTTAATTGCCCTTGTGAACAACGATGCACATGGATAGCGTTGCTTTAACAGCACAGATACAGCCCGAGATACAGAGCCATAAACAGAACTAGACAGACAGCTGTTTTGATCCTATGTTGTTCCTAGTAGTACAACATAGCCTTAACGGATTCTCATTTCTAAATAATAAATCCGTATTATTGCATCTGCAAAAATATTTTAAGAATTGATATTAGTTAGTATGCAGTACTTACCATCTCTTTCTTCCAAGATAAATGGTTCGCTGTCCCAACCATCCTCCAGAGCTGCTGGCTGGACATCCAGATGCCCATAAACACAAACCGTCTTCTTACCAGGATCTGACCCCAAATTACCCAAAATAATGGGAGGAAGAGGGATTTCTGAGCCATCTGGGAGCTAGGAGCAGAACCAGAATGCATGAAAGGGTAAGGTTTATAGTTTTATTCAGATGTACATTGGCATTTTCAACTTTTTCAATGACAGACTTTGCCCCAATAGACTTTAAGCCAACATGGCAACAGGGGAAGAGACATTGTAACAAACAGATAATTGAAAATGCCTCCTACAAATTCTATATAGTGCACAAAGTGCTAAATAAAAAATAGAAACAAAATATTGAAAAGAGACAAATGTTTTTTGGGTATTCGTCCTTCAGAGAATCTTTCAGGAGCCTTCCAGATAGGGGAGAATTTAGAAGAGGAGAGGATCTTCTGACCTGCTCCACTTTAGTTCCGTTAAGATTTGATAACCCTTTGTCATTTGGGCATCGGAATCATAACTAGGGCAGAACGCAAAGGCTCAACCATTACTCTAAAGGAATTGGAGAAGCTGTAGATATAACACCTGGCACACGCAGGTTTATAGAGGGGAAGAGCATTTGTTTCAGAGTTATTAACTCTTAAGTTAGCACTGACTTATATATCCCCATGTTTTCCTTAGCAGTGCTAGGATGATGAGCTTCACTGCGACAAAGTCTCTCGCCCCTAGGAATCTCCCAGATATTCCAGGAGAGTAGGCATATATGTAGCCAATATGCTGTATAATATGTAAAAAGGTCAATAAACAATTTACTAATAAGATCTCATTTCCTCCAATCTTATCTAGAACATTTTATATATAGTTAATTAATATTATTTAGGGACAGATTTCAAAAACTCTGATGCTACAGGTGCAGGGTGTCCAAAATATAATGAATACAAGTAACTATAAATGTTTCTTATAACATTGCTCAAAAGTTTTACTCCATTTTATTTCATGTCTCCCTATTATACATACAGAAAGATATGTACTTTGTACTTTGTGGTTTACAATAAGTTACCTTTTGTTTTCCAATGTCCACCAACTCTGCGGTACCTCCCAAACGCTCAATCTCCTTTGCAGCCACTTCCATCATCCTTTTGATTTCTCCTCTTTTCTCTGGCCAGGCTGATACACTTTGGATGGTGACCCATTCTGCCAGTCTCTAAGATATCAGAGCAGTATATATTCATATTAACACAAATCACAAACCAAAATACCACATCATGTTATACCAAATATTGCGCCATAGCCTAATAAACTTTTGTTTAAATCCATATTTACATTAATTTCTAAAAAAACAAAACATTTGTAGACACTTTTCACATGGGCACGTTGTTGTCTTACTAGTGGCCAAAAGGAGAGATGTGGCCCCCACCTTTCCTGACAAATTCCAAACTATTTTAAATAATATGCTAACAGAAATATACCAGTGCAGTATTTCAAAGTTCTATCAGAAGCCAATGAGTATAAACTTTGACAAAGGTGAACTCGTCTCCATGGTGACTGGGAAGGTTTTCTTTTAGAAATGTGATAGACATGTCAGATTTTTTCAACATTTTAGGGGACTTTTGTCACCAGCAGGTAGTGAATCTGCTGACGTCGAACCTGTCGACAGTCAGGATGATGTAAACATTTTGATGTCAGGATCAGTATCAGCTTAATCCTAGTACTGCCAAACAGAGTGGGGCACCCCAATTTTACTAGGCTTTTGCACTATAGCAAGGAAACCCGCAGCGTGGGGTTTCCCTGCCATAATGACAAGCAACCCGAGGTCGGGCAGCATAGGGGATGGGTTCCAGCAAAGAAAAAAAAAAAAATATGTGTCAAGCTGCCAGATCTTGGGATATAGTTTTATTTTATGGACATGAATATTTTTTCCAGGTGTCAAACTGCCAGGTTCTATAACATAATTTTTTTTTTTTTTATGGACATGGACAAGCAAGGTTTACAGATGAAGAACCTGGATGGTGAGCAGTATTACAGGGATAGGTGTTTTTTATTTACTTCAAATAAACCTATTTTACAAATGAGGTGTGCGTTTTATTTACATTTTTGTATTGGTGCACAACAGGTTCTGGGTGTCAGGGCATGCTGGCACTTGTGGTTCCTCAAGTGCCAGCATGACCTGGCAGACATGGGTATGCTTGTAGCGCTACTGAGCTTGCTGGGACCTGTACACCAGGGCCAAAATGGCGTTTTTTAACAAAATATTTTTTTAATTACTCCAAACCCACCATTCAGGGGTGTGAGAAGAGCCCTAGTGCTTCCAGCACAGTGCAGGGTACCCACACTATGGGTTCCTCTGCTATAGTGCCGCCAGCCCCAGCTGGCAAAGTCTTGTTACTACATAACATTTAATTTATTTATTTTATCTACTGTACACATGACAATAAATGTTACATTACTTGTTCTAAATATTATTTTGTCATGATTACATGTTTCAATTCACACAGCAGAGACACTGCAAAAAACTCCAGCACTGCAATAGTGTCGATTGACAATCATTAACAAGACCACCACAAGAGCTACACAATAAATGGTTATATACATAAAATAGTACAAAACAAGGCCATATGTGCATGGAATAATTATTTTCTGGTTAGGGGTACAATTGACAGTAGAGATTAGTAACTGCTCATAAAATTGATTATTGCACTTCCTTAATTCCTCAGCATCGGCTATTTAGGCACATTATTTCTAACATGAATTGTTCCCCCTTTCTCCACTGATTACGACATTCTGCTGGAAATGACTACACAGTAAAATATGTCCATTTCCACAACACAATCAATACTAGTGGCAGATCCAGAACAAATATATTCGATTATGTACTGACAATAGGCGATTCAGCAAAGGAAATAAGGGTGTAATATTAATGGAACACCAGGAACAGTATAAAAAAAAAAATCACCTGTTTATGACACATGATTTCGTATCATCTACACCATCACTTACCTTAACATAGATATCCTGATTATTATCAATATGCTGGAAGAGAGGCGTAAGCACGGACATGATGAGCACAGGTTCTGGCTGCTGGATGGTCGGAGATGTGTGTTGTCAGAGTCGCCTGGATTATCTATATCACAGAAACTTCTGACTCACTGCAGCGAGGACCCGCCCACAGCTGTGAAATCACATGACACCGGGCAGTCAGCTGACTCTTCATCCTGTACTGTGCCCGATGTCCTCTTTCAGTTCTGTTATTGTCAGCAAGTCTGTAACACAAGACATGCAGCTTACACTTATTGCTGCAATCTCTTAAGTGTATATGTAACATAAGTCAAAACCACAAATTCAAAAGGGAGGTACTAAAAGGAATGACAGCTCCAGTCTGCTGAAAGGAATGGCAATTGACTATAATGGTAGCAAATTGAACTTTTATGTATATTTTATAAACTCTTACACAAATGAATTATATCTGGCACACACTTTTTGCTAAGATACTTTGTCATGTTTTACATGTGAAATGACTGCTGTTTTATACTCCATGTCAATTAAACTGCTGGTGTTTCATGGAAAATATCCATGTTACTCTTAGATCCCATAATCCTGCACAGTAAGCCCTTTGCTCATACACTCCCGCATACCTGTACCCAGGGGCAGGCTGGGCTGGTCCCATAGTGTGCTAATTTGGATTGGGTCACTGGGCCACCTGCATTTGTTTTCGCTTTAAAATAAGCTGCTAAGTCAAGTCTTGCCCCCCCCCCCCCCCGACTAAAATATGCCACCCTTCCCCTGCCTGTACCCCACTACACAAGTGACATAATATGGAATAACAGCTGTTTTATACTCCACCTGAATGCAGAATTGTCAATAAAAAGTTGTATTTGTCTCATAAAATCATCTATATTTCTCCCATATCTCCTAATCCCCCAAACTTAATCCTTTGCATATGTGCTCCTCCATACCTGTACCCCACTACACAAGTGTCTTAATGTGGAATGATGGCTGATTACCAAAGAATGACTGCTGTTTTATATGCCGTGACAATCCAGAAATGTCAATAAAACTGCTAATGATACATGGAAAACAGCCCTGTTACTCTCAGATCCCCTGATCCCCAGGTCTGCCAAGAGGAATTCAGGTCCCTAGTACAGCAACTTCATGGGGCCAACCTTATAGTTGAGCATGGTAAAAAAATGTGTGGGAGTGGTCACACAGTTGGGGGCGTGGCTGTGCATAATTGGGGTATATCTAGCAGATGAAAAGCGCTAGTGCACCCTTCTACAGAAAAAACCCTGCATTGCCATGTACACCATTGGCAGAAGTGTGCAGTGTCTTCTCGCCGAAGCGTGACCAGGGCCGCCGAGATGGGGGGGGGGCGAATACAGTTTACCCGGGCCCGGCCATGCCAGGGGGCCCGGGCCGGGCCCTCGCTGCTAATTACATTTTTTTTTTTTTTTTTTTTCTCTCTTGCGCTATTTTTTTTTAACTTTTTTTTTTTTTTTTCCCGCGGGGGGGGGGGGGGGGGGGATGGGGGTTTCTTGGGAGCTGGAAGAAAAAATAAATAATAATAAAAAAATAATACTCACGTGATCGCGCGGCGCCGTGTCCCTCCTCTCCTCCATTCACACTGACTGCCGGGCGTGACGTCATCAAGTCACGCCTGTCAGTCAGTGAGGAGCGCCGCAGCCAGCATGAAGAAAGAAGACAGAAGAGGAGACAGAAGAGCAGAAAAGTAAAGAAAGAAGTTGACAAAAGGTAAGTAAAGAAACGGAGAGGCAAGGGGAGGAAAACAGAGAGGGACATTACTATAAAGAAAGGGGAGAGAGAAACAGAGGAGGAAAAAAAAGTGGGCGAGAGGAACAGAGGAGGAAAAAAAGGAGAGAGCCACAGGGGAATAAAAAAAAATTGGAGAGAGAGGAACAGAGGAGGAAAAAAAAGTGGGAGAGAGGAACAGAGGAGGAAAAAAAGGAGAGAGCCACAGGGGAATAAAAAAAAATTGGGGAGAGAGGAACAGAGGAGGAAAAAAAAGTGGGAGAGAGGAACAGAGGAGGAAAAAAAGTGGGAGAGAGGAACAGAGGAATAAAAAAAGTGGGAGAGAGGCACAAAGTAAAAAAGAAGGGGGAAAAGCAGCATGGAGGTCGCAGTGTGAGCATAAGGGGGTACAGTGTAGTTGTGATGAAGGGGCACAGTATTGTGTGTGTAATGGCACAGGGGGCTTGTTGCAATGTAGTGTGTGTGAGGTAGGTGGCGGATAATTAATGGGCGCTATTTTGTTTGTAGGGTGATGGTGAGGCAATTTAATAGTAGGGACTATTAATTTAAGATGGGGTGGTTTGGGGGCTATTGAATCTTGGGGTGAGTTTAGGGAGAATGAGGTCTATTTATTAAATGTGACTATGAATTATTTAATGGCAGTGATGGTTGCGGGAAATAGGTATTGCTGGGGCTGTTTTCAGGAAGGGAAATAGGTTTATTTATTAAATGTGAATAGTATTATTTTAATGTTGGGGCTTGAGAAAGGCCTAATTATTAATCGTGCGTGCTATTGATTTAACGCCGGGGCTGGCTGTAATTTTCTAAATGTAGCCATTTTTTTTTTCAAAATAGGTCCTTCAACATTTCTGGATCCGGACAAGCCACAACTAAAGAAACCAGCAGCCACAGGTGGAGAAAGTGAGAAGAACAGGTAGGAGAGAGCAGCACAGTGTGTGAAATGTTGTGATTCTAGTAGGGACAATACCAATTTTTGGTGAATGGTGTGCCCAATGTAAGGTGTAGGCCAAGACTGAACTGTTTGTGTACACACTGCATTGTTTGTATACTACACTGTGGTGGTAGATGTCCTGAAAGTCAGGAGTGCTTGAACATATGTGACGCTCCGGCGAATTGAGAGCCTAGTGGTTTTTATGTTAGCCACGCCCCAATGGCATGTTTGCCACGCCCCCAAATGCATGACCACACCTCCCAAAATTTCTGCACCGCCGTTTGGCTAGCCACGCCCCTGAATGTATGACCATACACCCAAATTTTTTTGCGCCGCCGTAAGCCGGGGAAATTTTTTTTGGGGCTTACTTGACTATGAGGGGGGCCCCATGAATTTGTTGTACCCAGGCCCTGAATTCTTCTTGGCAGCCCTGAGCGTGACATATGTCTCAGCAGCCCTGGACAGCGAGACAAGTGCCTCTTAGTTGTGCCCTCATAGTAGAAGCCAGGTTAATACTGTGGTAAATAGTCCTGCCCACAATTCATTACATACCACATAGTAGAGTTCCCAGTTCATATTATACCACAGTAATGCCCCCAATTCATTTTATGCCACACATAGGTGCCCAGTTCATGTTATGCCACAGTAATGCCCCCAATTCATTTTATGCTACACATAAGTGCCCACAATCACATTATGCCTCACATAAGTGGCCTCAACTCACATTCACAGGGGGAATACAATGGTAGAGGCCCAATAGGGGGGGTGTGGCCAGCCACTAGAGAGGCGTAACCAAACCACCAGAGGGGATGTGGTAAGCCCACGAAGGACATCTAGCACCATAGTGAAGTATATAAAAAATGCAGTGTGTACATAAAGAGTTCACAGACTTGGCCTGCCCCTTACATTGGGCAGAACAGTCATCAAAAATTGGGATTGTCCTACTGGAATCAGAACATTTGACAGACTGTCCTGCTCTCTCCTACCTGTTCTTGTCACTTTCACCACCTGTGGCTGCAGGTTTCTTTAGTTGGGGCTTGTCTGGGTTCTGGAATGTTGGGGGCCCTATTTTAAAAAAAAAAGGGTACATGAAATTTAGAAACCTCAAACCAGCCCTGTCATTAAATCAATAGCACACATGTTTAATAATTAAGCCTCCCTCCAGCCCCAACATTAAAAGAATACTACTCACATTTAATAAATAGACCTATTTCCCTCCAACTAACCGCAACATACCCTTTATATTATATTATATATTATAAACCCTTTATAAATAATTTCCCTCCCTCCAAACAGCTCAAGCAATAATAGCATTTATGATTAATATAACCATTTTCCACAACCATCCCTGGCATTAAATAATTAATATTCACATTTAAAAAATAGCCCTCCTCCCCAAGCTCAGCGCCACATTTAATTAAAAGGCCCAATCCAACCCAGCATTAGATTAAAAGTCCCATCACCCCATCTTAATTTAATAAGCCCCAGTATTAAATTAAATAGCCATAGCAATAACATAGCACCCAATAATTAGTCCTCACCTAAACACCACCAATAAATTAATAGCCTGCCTCCCAACCATCTACTATTAAGACAGCCCCCCTCCCTTCCCTCATATTATACAATATATTAAGAGCCCCCATTCCCTCACACACTATAGCAACATACCTCCCTCTATCCTCACACATTAGAACAGCATACCCCTCCTTCCCTCACACGTTATAGCAACATACCCCCCAATTCCCTCCCACTTTACAGCAGCCCCTTTCTTTCCCTCACACATTATTGCAGCCCCCTCCTACTTTCCTTCACACTTTATATCAGCATACCACCCCTTGCCTCCCTTTCCCTCACACATTATAGCAGCTCCCCCTCATTTCCCTTATACATTATAGCAACCCCCTCCATTCCCTCACAGAAGTAAAGTATATAGGCCGACCAATCGGCGTCCCACACAGTGAGTTAATAAAGAAAGAATTTGGCAAAATTATTTTGGTCAAAGCTTTATTGAACACTTCCAAACCTGTATTTGGCAGACAAGCGGCGTGCAAGGCTAATAAAATTTACTACCTTTTTCCAGTTCCATCTGGAAAAATAGGGCCTGTTCTGCCCCGCATGTAGGCACCGCAACAACGTCCTCTTGAGACCAGCGCTTTGGCATAAATCACCCTCTAAATGCTGAAACCTGGCACGCCCCCCTTATTGGCCCAACCGTTGAAGCTGGAACCAGGCATGCGGCCGTCTACCCAGTGTGATACTGCCTGGCGTCTCTCTAGAAAGATAGGTTCTAGAAAGTGTTGGTGGTATAGTGGTGAGCATAGCTGCCTTCCAAGCAGTTAACCCAGGTTCGATTCTTGGCCAACACATGGTGTTTATAGTGCTCTTTAGAAATAAAGGGCATGTTTTGCCCACCAAGAAGGCACCATGATAACGTCCTCCGGAGACCAGCCCCCTTTGCATAAATCACCCTCCAATTGCTGAAACCTGGCACGCCGCCCGTATTGGCCCAACCGTTGAAGCTAGAATCTGGCCCTCTTCCTGGGGTGATACTGCCCGGCCCTGCTAACTCCCCCCTTTCTATGCCTTGCTCGCCGCTTTCCCGCCAAGCAAGGTCATCATGACCCTGTCCATGGGTACCAAAGCTCCCCGCCTCTACGACCTCCCGTAACAAACAACCCCCTAAGCGCCTCCTGCATATTGTTAAACATTCAAGACGTGCTTGGCTTCGCCATCTGTGGACACAGTTCAGAAATTGAGTCCTATGTTCATGTATTGATGCCTATTTTCATGGAGACCAAGATTTAATCAAAGACCAACAGGTAAGACAACTTGACTTTAGTAATGGAGACAGAAATGTAAAAGACACTTCAGTCTCTAGAGTTTCATTAGCTTCTTTTCTTAACGCATAGTTGCCTATGCTCCCGGAATGTCTGGGAGACTCCCGCATTTCTAGGAGACCTCACGGGCAACCGGGAGAGCAGGGCAGCCTCCCGGTTCTCGGGAGCGGGGGCGGGGTTTAATGACACAAATATTGTGTTATCTTAGCGCAAAATGATGCGATTTGTCAAGACCCGCTCGGTCCGCCCACCTTCCCCGGGATCTCCCTGAAGCCAACAAGGAAAAGTTGGCAAGTATGTGGTATTTCACCACATTAAATAATCTACAGTCTTCACTGACGTACCTATTATTTAGTTACTGTCCTACATCAGTATTTTACAAATTACACATATATATGCCTACTATACTTAGCCCACCACCATAACATATATGCATATGCATTATTATTAATGCTGATAATGAGTACAGCTTATAAGTGATGACATCAATGCTGCTAATGATATATTTTAAAGGAGTCTAACCGCGTAATAAATTAACCTGTGCAGCATAAATATATTTTGCTTCCACCTTGTAATTAAAATGCATTTGGTTGAGGAACGTTGAATACATTTAATAGCCTTAAAGTATAATAATAAATAATATATGTATGCAGATGTGTACATAATGACTGTAATATAATAATTATCAGGAAGGTAGTATCCTATATCTATCTATATATATATATATATATATATATATATATATATATATATATATATATATATATATATATATCTATCTCATTGCCAAGTATTAATTTAAGGTAGAGTATCTATAAGACAGAAGAGACATGTGACCAGAAAGTGGAAGGAACTGATAAAGGAAAAGAAACCACAGCATGTATATATTCTGAGTGACTACAAATCTTACTACTAAGAAATAAATGTTTATACTAACATATATAATGATTCCTTATTGTAATTGTAATCACAGACTGGATATAACCTTGTCCCCTCCTGATAATCAGCCCGATCAACATTCAACTTATCTAATCTTAACTAATCATGTCAAACAAAAGAATGTCTGGGAATGGGGGTGATTAATTGTTAGTACCATCATTATGCTGGTTTATGCAAGAAGTAGATCAATGTAAACATTGTCTCTTAAAAAACAAAAACATAAAAAGCAAAGTCCAAATTATGTTCTTGAACTAAGCAACTGTACCTCTGCCTTGTCCCACCTTCGATTGTAGTATTTTGTTACATACATTAACTTGCAAGTATCCTAACCTAGACATCTCTGCTTGGGTGGGGTACGGAATAGTGTTTGCCATTATTCCGACAATACTTACCCCGACGTGGTGACCCTGAATGGCTCCTTCCCGACCTGGCTCCAGGATGACTGCTGTGACCGGCGGCTGAACCTATGAAGGATCCGAACAGTCTTGAAGACGTTGCGGTTGGCAGTGACGTCATCAAGACTGTTCGGATTCTTCATGGGTCGCGATCCCTTGCAGTCGCCGGTCACAGCAGTCATCCTGGAGCCAGGTCTGGAAGAAGTCGGGGTAAGTATTGTCGTGGTAGTGAGCATCGATATGCTGACTACCACCGCTCTGCTTAACAATTGCTATCTGAGTGCAATACAATTCCTCTAACATTTATACTTTAGTTCATAGTTTCCTTATTTTACTTATTTTAATGTATTTACTTTGTAGCATTAAAAAGATACACAATGTGAATCAAAATAAAATTAATGATTTTAGATTATTTTTTTTTAGAGTTCATCATTTGAAGTTCATCTATGAAGAATAAACTTCCTTCCCCCTCTCCTTTAACTACCCTCACCTTTTCCTGCCTCCTATCTCGGTCCCTCCTTTCCCTGAGCGGCTACCTGCACTCCTCATGTGTAACAAAATAGAACAGACTTGTGGCTGCTCCCCTTTCTTCATGCCACTTGAATCGGGCTGCCTATCGACCATCCTCCCTTATCCTTCTTCAGCGCCATTGCTGCGCCTTATCATATGAACAAAACAAATCTCCTCAAAGTCCTACGCATAAACTCATGAGGAACATGGTCAAAGACCTTCTCCTGATGCATGGTGATCTTTGATGTAATGGACTGTGTCCCTCAGCAGCGCAAGGCTATCTGCAATTCTGCAACCAGGAATGCCGCAAGTCTGCTCTGGAGGAACTATCTGTCCAATGACACCCTTTAGCCTGTTGGCTAGTACCTTGGCAAGGATCTTCTAGTCCACGTTCAGGAGAAAGATGTGCCTCTCCACTGGCATTGTCCCCATCCACTTTAAACATGCACTTATCTCTCACATAGGGCATGTATCTGCTGATTTTGAGTGTATGGTACGCAAAATTAATCATGCTCAGAACCAGCAGATCCGGCTGGTAAAACAGCCTTTTTCCATGCAACAGTGCTTGGAAAGGGTACTCACTACAGCTTACGAGAAATTGGGTATTGGAAAAAGGATGTGTAACGGTACTGAATGTACAGTGCAGTTGTAGCAAACTCGAGCGCACGCATCCACGGCTGTAGCAAGCTCTGTGTTTGTGGAACTAACCCTGTTTTTCTGCCATATCTCTTGCTCTAGTTCTGGGGCGAATTTAAATTAGCTGGCAGGTCGGCCGGCATTACAGCTAGCTGTCCCGCTGGCTTGTGTTTAAAAACAAAAGCGTAGGGTCCCCCTTTCCTAATGCTATTAACTCTAGTGCTGCCAGGCTAGTGCTGGGTTCTGTGAAATCGGGGGGAGGGGATGCAATGTGGGGCAGGGCCAAAATAACGTGATTCGCCACACCCACCCCCTCCCGGTCCCCCCAGAGTCTCCTGGAGGCCAACAATACAAAGTTGGCAAGTATGAATTATTTTTAATAAAGTTCCACAAACTAAAATGGCTTGATCGGTGGCATGATGAATTTGGGCACACGCAAAGGGTAAATACGAGCATCAAATTCTGATCACGGGTTGCGCTAAAAATGCGTGCCCTTATGAATCAGGCCCTATATGTTATTCTCTTTGTTAATAATTCATAAGACATTAAACAGTGGGTTTATCAATTTTAATACTTTAATAACATAGAATTGCTTTTTGATCATTTATTACTTTTTAGACGTTGATTAAGTCTAATGATTAAACAATGTAACAAAATGGAACAATGCCCAGATTTTTGCTAATTGTATTGTTAAGAAACTGGCACAATAGCTATGCTTACCATCATTAGAAAATGCTTTGTGGAATTACAGTAAAATATAATTTTAATTGTGTTAATATAGATTTAAAGATTAACAGCACTAAGAATATGTAGGCTTTCCTTGTGTCATTTTTTTTAAAATAAATTTTTTAACACAAAAAATGTGCACATTCCTGGTAAATTGATCTAGAAGATTGTCCTGTGCAACTGTCAGAGTTAAATCACTCTCTCACTGTAACATATACTACAAGGACACAGGAACACTATACCCTTGCAGGCACTGGACCCAAAAACAATTACCACCAGGGCCACAAGAGGAATATTGTGACCCGGTACAGCAACTTCTTAGGGCCCGTCAATAGGCGGTTGGTGGCTGCGTCCAATACCTGCCCCCCCTTGGTGCCCATGGTTAACACAACAGCTTGGTAATAGTAGGTAACCAAAAAAAGGGAAAAGGATAATAGGCACCTACTCAAATTAGAGCACAGAGAAAAGAAAATATTAGATTTCAATCTCAGTATACAAATTTCTATATAAGAAAGTCTTTCTCTGTTTCAAATCCAGGACAGAGGAGGGACATAGACGGATTTTGTAGATGATTCAACTCAAATGTTACTCACAGTACCGTGGATTGTACATATTCTCCCCAGTCCAAGTCAATAAAAGGATCTTTCCGAGTATAATGACAAACCATTCACTATCTTGCAAATGTGTGTAATACACTCGGCTGACACTTTTCTGTGCGAGTTCTTACCGCAGGTGTTTAATGGGATAAGCACCACCCAACATATAGAGAGAAAAGGAGAAACACACACATAGTGCACTACTGTTGATATAATTAACAAGCAATGGATTTTTATTCCACTCACATTTAAAATATGTAGACATGTAAAAAATTAACACTTCCTTGGCAATTTCATACATAGACATACAGATATCCGTACCAGATATATAAAGGTATAAGACATCTACAATACAGACAGATGCTTATGGAAAAAATAATAACAATTGGTCTTCCCCCATCAATGCACCAACGTGTTTCAACTCATAAACGAGTCTCTCTAAAGGCAGCAGAGGAAGGGGAACGAAAGATATTTAAAGATGTCTCCAGCCAATGGAATTCTACATAGCAATAAACCAATGTAAATACAAAAGATCTCTTCTAAACTTAACAATAAAAGCAAAACGAGATAGCATAGCTTATTTCATTAACCCTTGTCAATTATTAAAAGCATAGAAAATCTTACTATTATTCTTACTTTCAGAATCGGCACTACTCCGATCATGTGACTTCAGCCAATCATCGGTGAGCCTGGTCGGAATTATCGTCCCTGCCTGATCCCATGGTTAAAAAAGGGGAACCCTTTTACAAAATAGAATCCTATATATGGTCAAAGATAAAATGTAAATGAGGTTTATCTAATTTCTAAAAATCTGAATGATATCCAAGTAATATAGAGCCTAATGAATCGAAACCCTTTCAGGTCACATGACCAGTGCCAATCAAAGGGATGCCTGATCAGGCTTACAAATACTTACCAAATCTAAAAGGCTCCTTACTACAATTTCTCTCGTATATTTGCCACCTGCAATCACCACCTAAGTGTATTTCTGGTGGTGAACTATGACAGGTACATCTAGTTGATCTCCAAGCCGGTCTCCCACCAATTCTCACAACAGCTTTGGTTGCAAGTCCAAAACTTTAGTTGGACAATGACAATACCTACTGTTATCATCACCTCGGTTCTCTGTTCCTGATTGACGATTACCCCTTAAATATCTATATGGAACGCTGCCACTTGGCTCATATTTTCTCATTTCGTGGCTGGATGACTTCTCTGATATTTCATATTCTATCTGCACCAGGTCGCACTCACGCTATATTCTAATTTTCATAACTGTGTACTATTTATGCCCCCCTGGCACTGTATCTGATGTTATAGAATGTGTACTTCTATATTGTTGTTGCTTATATATATCTTGCTTCCTGAACTGCATTTGTACCTTCACTAAAAACTTTCTACACAGCCCACAAGATTTCTAACTGTATTATAGGCTAACTCCTTCTTCTGCCTGATATTATTATCGCTTACACCCTCCACAACCTATCACCCTTCACAAAGATGTAGCGCTTTTTCTTCGTCCCCCCTTTCTTTTATCTATGTGAGAGAAATCTAAATCTAGCGTGAGTAAACCTGCTTCTCCTCCAGCCTTCCCCTCTCTGCTGGAGAGGTGGAGGAGGTGGATCACTCCCCTCTTTGATTTCCTCCCCTGCCCCGGGAACAGAAACAGCCCAAGACATACTTAACATCTTACTTCCTATCATAGACAAAACGTTTAAGGCCTTACAAACTTCGTTGGATGCTGCCATAGCCAAAATTTCAGAGAATACGGCTAGAATATCCACGCTAGTACAACACACTAGTGATGCTGAAGATAGTGTTTTAACCCTACAAAATGACTCTGGGGGTATATTTACTAAACTGCGGGTTTGAAATAGTGGAGATGTTGCCTATAGCAACCAATTAAACTAGTTATCATTTATTTAAAACATTCTACAAAATGACAGCTAGAATCTGATTGGTTGCTATAGGCAACATCTCCACTTTGTCAAACCGCAGTTTAGTAAATATATCCCTGAATGTCACTCCCAACAGCTCTTCCAGCTTTAAGAAAAGCTTGATGAACTGGAAAACCGTAACTGTAGAAACAATCTCCGGTTTATTGGTATTCCGGAGTTGGTAAAGGGCCCTGATCAGTATTCTTTTCTCAGTCAGGACCTGATTGTGGCCTTGAACCTTCATGACGAGCTTCAATCTCAACGCATTGAACATGCTTAGTGTCTGGGCCTTGTCAGGGAAGATAACGCAACCAGACCCCGCCCTGTTCTAGCAAGATTTCTAGACTTTAAGGATAAAGAAAAATTCTGATAGCCTTCAGAAACATGAAAACACTGATGATAAATGACAACAGGATATTAATATTGCAAGATTGTTTGGCTATGCTCACTCAAATGTAAAGAATTTACACCGGTTTGTAAGTGTCTGGTGGATAATAACAGCCAAATTTAGACTAATCTAGAATGGCCAAACATATCTTTTTGATGATATGGCTGATGCTAAATGACACCTACAGACATATACTCCACCTTCTGACTCACCATTTTGATCTCAACCATCGCCTCTCACTCCACCTTGATTAGATATATTACTCCAGATAGGTAGTAAACTGTGATAATAGCTCAGATGACTACTAATATGTCTAACTGGAATATTCTGAACTGTCTCTTTATTCTGTACTTTTACTTTTGACACCTAATGTATATATTTGTGTGTTACAAGATCTCTGGTCTTAATTCCAGAAATTTTTGGTTATTAGATTTGGTTAGAAAAATGTTAGAAAATTGAGGTTTGAGGCTATACAGGGTATATTTTATGTTTTTTTTTCAAATGTTTCTTAATATCCAAAGTTCCACACAACAGTCATGTCCACACGTGATCCCTATTCCACTATTCATGGATAGCTGGTGAGGAGATTTCTGACTCTCTTCCCCCACGCCACTCCCTATATATTCCAACCACTGAATAGGCTAGCCATGCAGTCCACTCATTTGAAACCCTCCCTGCCTGCCCAGCCCCACTCCTTAAATCTTATTTCTTGGAATGTAGGAAGTCTAAATTCTCCAGGTAAATGTAAGAAAGTTATCGCCTACCTTAATCATTCCTATTCATATAGGAAATAATACCTTTAGATTTAGAGTCAGATGAAAAGCAAATCCTTCTTTATTGCGTGCATACACGGATGTCTAGTTCATACAGGAATAGACATACACAAGAAGTGTACCTTCAGTTTATATAGCCCATTGGCTGGCATGGCACTTATCCAAGCTTTATTGGTTACAATTTGTACAGTGAACAAAGCATGCAGTAGTACAATATTGTGAATGTGTGCCAGAGAACACATTCATCCTATGATAACAAATTGTTTGACTTTTATTGCCTATTCAGAAATATATATCCCCAGACACAGAACAACTGTTAACTATTCTAAACATCATATCAATAGATTACGTAAATATTACAGTGAACGTCCTATAATGCTAACTTAATCAATCTAATATAGCTTATACATAGAGCATCTTTGAGGTGGATAAGTGGTTCATTGTTCAGGCCCTTCATAACTAGATTTTTCCCTTCAGGCATGAACTACATCACAATACATGCAGTCATATAGCAAGAAGAAGGGGTTGGGTACATTTTAACAATACTTGAAACCCCGTCAGTAGTATGCCCAACTTAAAGACTCCGAAGCTGACATGCCCAACTGAAGTATAATTGCGACTGTTAAAAACTAGCGAATATGTCAAAATTATGACTGTTTCATACCAGCGACTATGCGAGATCCTGGTACTAATATATGACGTCACTGTAAAACGTGACACTACTATTACTGCTGTTAAGGGGTATACAAAAAACGCTAGCTGTACAATGTTTTTTTTAGAAACACTTGTACATTGTACAGTCAGCACTTTCTTGTATATCCCCTTAGCAGTAATAGTAGTGTCGCATTTTACAGTGACGTAATTTACTAGTACCGGGATCTCGCATGGTCACTGTTATGAAACGTCATTTTTTTTTAACAATCGCAATTATACTTCGGTTAGGCATGTCAGCTTCCGAGTCTTCAATTCAGGCATACTACTGTCGGGGTTTCTTTCATCGTGATCGTGAGTACCACCGGGAAGACGCTTATGTGTGACAACATTTAACTTCAAGAAGGGACATCATCGGTCATAAGTTCTTAATGTCTACAGTACATTTGAATAAGAGTACGATATAAATATTGTTCTAACCATTATCTTACCCTTCTTGCAGGAAACTCATTGGAGAGACGTGGACAACCCTACCTTGTGTACTATGGCTTCCCATAGCTCAAAGTCAAGAGGGTTTCCTATAGTCGTTGCCCGGCATCTCCAATACTCCATTTTGAACTCAGTAGCTGACCCAGAAAAACGCTACTTGCTAATACACATACTAATCAATGATACTGAATTAATATTTCTTAACATCAATGCTCTGAACTCTACCCAGCAACCCTTATTCCAGACCTTTGTCCAGCTGTTAATGCAACGCGATACTCCCAACCTTATCATAGCAGTTAACTTTAATTCGGTTGTGAATCCGAAACTAGATAGGTCCCATGTTCCACACAATACCAAATTTTCGGGGCTCAGACATTTATCCCAACTGGCCGCCAGGTGTGTTGTGATTTACCCGTGGCGTTTGCTGAACCCCATTTATAGAACTTAGTCCTTTTATTCCAGCTTTCATGGCTCTTTCACAAGAATAGATTACATGTTTGTTGCAGACTTCTTGAAGCCACAGATCCACAATGTGGACATACCTGACATAGTCATTTCGGACCACGTACGCATGAAGACTTGACACTGGAGGTTTCCTTCATACCTATGTAACTTTGAGCATTTCCAACAATACTTGAAGGGTAAATGGGTGTAGTTTTTTGATGAGAACATAGACCATTGGGATGATTTTTTGTTATAACTCAAAAGCTGTGATGAGGGGCCATATAATTGCGTTTGTCTCTAATCATAATAAACAGTCGATAGAAACCTATGAGGTCCTTCGTAAGGCAGACACTTACTCCTACTATGCCTCAATGTAAACGGCGGTCGCTCTGGCTGCCCATAGGGAGGCTAGTCAATTACCTAATAGGTACTTGACTTCTCAAGCAAAACAGCAGACTGACGATACGATAAACAAATTCTCTAGATGGGGGAAATGAGAAAATGTGACAAGACCCCAGCAACGTTGAGGCCACATAGTCGCTCTTAAGTCAACAGACTCTTTTAGACTACTCATCGACTCAGAAGGAATTCTCGCAGCGCTCCAGGCTTTTTAAGCCAAACTATACAAAGGCAACCCTCTTGACCACCAGATAATGTCTAGACTTCTGACGGAAGCGGAATTGCCCTCTTTTATGCCACAACAGCGGGAATCTCTTTTTGGTGACAATACATCTCAAGAAGTAAACTCTGCCATAATGAACCTAAAACTTAACAAAGCTTTGGGCCCTGATGGCCTTACTGCTGAATATTACAAGAGTTTGTGGAGTAACTGGTGCCTATCCTTTCAGAACTGTTTTGCAAGATTCATAGGAAATGCCCTTCATACCCATCCTTTAATATTACGCACACAGTTCTCCCCAAGCCTGGAAAGTATCCTCAATTAGAAGGATCCTATCATCAGATCATCCTCCTCAACTGAGATTACAAGTTGATGGCCAAAATAATGTCTGATAGACTCCAGTCTATACTCCCTTATCTGCTAACTGAACACAAGCTAGGGTTTGTCACGGGTCATTCTGATAAAGGCATACGCACTGCCATCTCAGCAGTAGCATCCTCTTCTCACCCTACATCACACATGCCTCTCAGCTTAGACACTAAGAAAATGTTTGATGGCAGACTAGGAAGAGGAGGTGATGGATAGAATGGTTAGGTGGTGGAAGGATAGGCTAGCTTGAAAAGGTAGTTCTGAGTGAGCATTTGAATGACTGAAGGCTTGGGAGAGTCAAGTGAGACGGGGTAGGGAGTTCCAAACATTAGGGGCAGCAGGGCAGAAATCTTGAAGGCAAGCATGTGAGGAGGTAAGGAGAGGTGAACTGAGGCGGAGGTCAGAGACGGAGTGGAGTGGCCGGGTATGTACCTCGAGACAAGGCTAGAGATGTAAGGGAGAGAAGTGTTGGTAAAGGCTTTGTAAGTGAGGGTCAGGAGCTTGAACTGAATTTTGAAATGGATAGGGAGCCAATGAAGGGATTTACACAAAGGAGAAGCGGAAGAGGTGCAGTGGGAGAGAAAGATGAGCCTAGCCTCAGCATTCTGTATGTATTGAAGGTCAGAAGTTCGAGAGCGAATAAGGCCAGTGAGAAGGAGGTTGCAATAGTTGAGACTATATGGCCTTAACATTTCTAAGGTGATAACGGCGGCTGAACAAGAGCTGCGGGGATGGGGTAGTTTATGTCTCTCCTATAGGGGAAGAATATACCTGATCAAAGGGATCACCTTCCCTAGACTCTTGTATCCCCTCCAAGTATTGTCCTTATTACTTACATGCTCAGACTCGGCTAGAATAGACTTGGCTTTTCACTGTTTCATCTGGAATTCCAAGAAGCCTTGAATAAGCCTGATAAAAATACAGCTAACTAGAGCGCAAGAGGGTGTTAATTTACCTAATTTCACTTGTTATAATTAGGCTGCCCAATTGCATGACCTCAGGGATTGGCTACATAATACAGATATTTACACCTGTACTGCATTTGACACAAATGTTCTAACTAACCTTGGGCTACTGGTGTTTCTACACCTTCACGATCAGGAAATACCTAAAAATGTGCTGCATAATCCTCTACTACTGACTATCCATCAGGTTTGGAGACAGCTATGTTTTAAGTTCCAACTAAACCCGCATGCTTCTGTATTACCTTCCCTTGAAAAGATGCAAAAAGTTGTTACTTGCAATCTCATCTGCTGCTAGAAAGAGCATACTCCAGGTCTGGGCCTGAATTACCCCCTTGTATTTTCCCTTTTGAAGGAGACGCAATATCATATTTTCTGCATGCACTGGATTGAAACCACTTTACAGAAAAAGTCTAGGGAAGAACAATTCTTTGCCACTTGGGAAAGCTTGATAGACCTTCTCCTCTTATCTCTCAAGACACAACTTTGGAAAAGCTTTCATAATATGGCATGGTATGAGTTGAGTATGTGTGCCAGCAATCCCCTTATCATATTGCCACCCTCCCCCCCCCCCCACCCTCAGTAAGTGACTGGGTGTCTTTTCCCCCCACCATACTCTTCACCATTTTATGTTGCCTGATTGTCATATCCTCTGCATACTTATCATTATGTCATCAGGTTTAATTGCTGTGGACACTTGCTCTTGTCATGTGACTGTCTTATATACTTGATTCAATTATTAAATGTAACCTTTGGATATGTTATATGTATACCTTGTATGGTTTCTATACTTTTGAATGCCTGTATTATGTTATAATGCTACTACAACCTCAATAAAAATACTTTATATAAAAAAAGACACTGGTGAGCTATTGCAGCGAGATCTCTATAATTAACAAGTACATTTCTTTTTATAAATCAATAGCAATACTTTAAACAGTTATTCATTTAAATGCTTAACTGAAATAATAAATATATATGTATTTTGTTATCTAAAGATGGCATTGCTGAAACATGTTCATCTTGTTCTGATAAAATGGAGAACAAGGATATATGTTTGTAATATACATTTTTTCACGGTGCCTGTTGTTTTACATGTGCACTACAGGTCCTAGGATGCCAATGCATGTTGGTGTTTGGAATTGTACAGGTGCCATCATGCTCTGGCAGCCATGGGTACATTGGCACTTGTAGTTCTAGGCTGAGTTCTAAGGTGGGAGACAAATGAAAGCTTAAGCAGGGCTGCATAAGCTTTCATTTGTCTCCCACCTTAGAACTCAGCCTAGAACTACAAGTGCCAATGTACCCATGGCTGCCAGAGCATGATGGCACCTGTACAATTAAATACATTAATGAGCATGCTGGGAATGATAGAGCACGAAGCCTAAAATCATTTTAACCTTTGAGTAGAGTCATGATGACGGGACCCAATACCATAAACTGAGCACTGGCACCCATAATGTGTGGAACATTTATGTCCAGAGAGAGTAATGAACAGGGGACATTACAGTAAAGCATATTTGACCTAGAGTGTAAAATCAGGAGAGAGCTGCTACCAGGGACACGAGTAACGAGAGTTAGAGTTATTGTCGCCAAGGCATGTAGTCTCAACTCTTGAGTAACAATATTGTACAATAAATACTGTAATAGATTTTATCGACAGAAGTTATGGCACCCATTATTATGCCAACTTCACTGTGAACTATTTTGATGAACTATGTTGATGAACCTATAATGTTCCAATTTCCACTTTGTTTTGAAACTTGTGCACAAGCTCCTCTTCCATCTTACCATCACAGAGTCTAGGAGGTAAATGTATGAAGGCAAACTTGCCTTTACAAGCCATCGCCGCTTTAAATTTCACCTGCAAAGTCGCCGAAATCCATCGACTTGCCCCAAGACCAAGATGTGCATCTAAGCCACTAAATTTAGGTTTCTGGGATTTAACCAACACTAGGGGATATATTTACTAAACTGAGGTTTTGAAAAAGTGGAGATGTTATCTATAGCAACCAATCAGATTAGTTATCATTTATTTAGTACATTCTACAGAATGACAGCTAGAATCTGATTGGTTGCTATAAGCAACATTTCCACTTTTCAAACCCGCAGTTTAGTAAATATACCTGTAGGAGTTCAATGACAAAGAAACTTTTAGGATTTCCAGGTAAGCTTACTTATTTTTATAATTGTTATGCAACCCCTCACTTGTTACGTGTTGAGCACATTTATACTTATTTCACTATCAGTGAATGAGTAGTGTTATTAGGCCACCATTCATGTTCAATCTCTATATCTCCATAGACCAAGTAGGTTTTAGACATGATCAGACAATAATCACAAATCCGTCACATATGAACTAATGCATTTAATTTTAATGCATAATTATTTTGAAATTCATAGGTGAACTACACCTCCAAGTGTAGAATGGCTTTGAGGACAGTCTTTTCTGCCCAGCTTTGCTAATTTGCATATGGGTAGTTGGGTTTAGAGTTATATTTATGAAAACAATGCCTTTTCAGATAGGATTACACTGTTACAATATTACACCAACGATATCGTAGTACTGCAGTTTGGGATAGAATCCCTGTGGAGTTTACTAATTTTATTAGCTTAATTGAAACAATTGATTTAACCTTAAATTTGCTATCAATAAAATTGAATGCCTGGCTCCTGTATTAGGAAGTAGCATATGTCAATCTAGGATCAAAGTGGCAATTGGAAAAAATATTACGTCTGTAGATGCCAACAATTATTTACGTTTTCGGGCTATATTATAATATTCAATTTTCTCAGTTCATTAGAATTAAAAAAATTATATTACTTTTTTTTAATAATAAATATAATTTTATTCCCAGAGATTAAGGAAAAGATTTATCCTAATTTATACCTAAATAAACAATTGATTCAGTATGCCATAGTGGTCGAAGTGGAAATTTAGAAGTGGCGGTATGAAAAATGTTATGGGAATGTAAGTGAATGGATGGAATTTGATAGTTTTAAAATGAAGACAATACACCCCCACTTCGACCACTGTTGCCATTCACAAACTAAGAGATACATAAATGCAATATAAACAAAGATTTTAAATTCAATTTTGAAAAGAAGATCAGAAAAATGTTAAAAAAATAATTTTGACTATTATTAATTGACCCCTTCATCATTGCTTCTTAGAAACCCAATATGTTTTTAAGAAGTCATAAACATAAAATGATAAGAAACTACAGTAATCCAGGTCTGAATCACACACTATGTGATGTAGTGTAGCAACTGGTGGGCCCTAAGGGGCCTGCCAGTTGGCAAATTTATAAAACATTTTTTTTTGTTTTTACAAACTCAAAAAATAGGAGCTGGCTTGTGGCACCAAAATATATATACACCGATGTTGGTAAATAAATAAATATTTCAAATGTGACAAATAACAATGGAGTCTCTAATGTGTGAAAAAAAACACAAGAACAATTTCTTAATGATAGTAGTATTATTGTAAGCTTGTGGAGAATTCTACAATTTTAAACCCAAAAGGCCAGAAAAACCTGGCGCTGACTATAGCAGTCTATACCTTGTATAGTATAGATACAAAACCGATTCAAATAACAATTAATATATTTTGATAGGAAAAAATTGCTGCTAATTTATAGAAGTTGTCGTGTGTCAACTTCAATTATAATTAAAGAAAACAAAAACAAGCACAAATAGATCCTATCTAATAAATACCACAGATGATTGAAAATACATAATAAAATATATTTGTACAACCATTAATACATATATAAATCAAAAAATTAAAAAGAAAAGAAAATATCAAAACATACTCCACCAAACCATTAATCCGAACTAATTTTGGTCTTAAATTTTGTTGGAATCACCTATAGTGCCGGGGAACAATCGCCTGTCTCTCCTCTGACCTGCCCCGTTGCTTCCTGCCTCACTGCCAGAGTCTTGGTTCACCAGTCTCCAGCGTTCCTGTGTCCTACTCCCTGTTCCAGTGTTTACTAATCTTATTCTGACCTTCGGCTTGCCTCCTGACTTCTCCTTTGTCCTTGTGATTTCGTACCTCTTCGCCCTCTATTTCCTGACCTCGGCTTTCTTGACTCTTCTTCTGTAATCCCCGTTGTACATTGCCTTGGCCATCCTGTGTATACCCCATTGCACTAGTAACTACATGAGAGAACCGCGACCTGCGCACCTCATGCAGCTGAGCCCATACCTCCTTGCGGGGTTCCCTGGTGAAAACCAGGGGTGCGTTAGACTCCGCGCCTCTCAGTCTAGTTGCATTAATACCAATCAGTGGCTATCTCTATTACAAACGTGACAACTGGATTAGCCCACAGTACAAGACACGATTGTATCTATTAAATTCTGCATATTCGTATGATATACACCACACTATTATGAGGATCACAATTCCTTTTTCAGTCACGATCATTAATATGATACAGCTGTCAGTATAACAACCTGGGGATACAGATCATTTGACTCATAAAGTCCTGCAGGCAGCATTTAGCCCCTCCTGCTAGAGCTACATACCGAATCACTGTTCTGCAATTTCAACTTATTCTCTCTCCATTATATCGATCTTACCCCACTCCAGGCCTCATAAAAAGGGTGAATGTGCAATATTGATGTTGGAATCCAACTGAGATTGTGATCTCTCCTTAAATCAATCGATCTGATAGGTAGAGTTATAATTAAGTCCTGTAATCACGGTTCAAAGGAGTTCCATCTGACGTGTTTCTTCACTATTGATGTGTGGTTTCCTCAGAGATGGCTATTTGTTTGGTTAGATTTTTTTCAACTTACTTTAACCAATCAAAAACATTTCCTTACAGTACATGTATCAATAGTCTACATACTAATTTACACATTAACCATTGTTACCACTACAGTGGTATTTTCAAGTAATTTATATAAAAATAAAACTTGAAACCATATAGCGGTATAGACCTCTATAAAATAATTCTATAGATTTAAATTTTATTTAGTTTAAACTTCCAAATGGAACAATGTTTATTAGTTTCCAGAGACAAATAGTGTTATAAGATAACTCATAATCAATTTAATAATCATAATCTAATATATATTGCTTAACCAATGTGATATTTAAGTTCTATTATTCACCGATCTTTATAAATGGATCCTATTTTAAATTGATAATCCACATTATAAACACTTAAATGTTACTAAACCCAAAAAATATATATACACATTAAAATTGAACCATACAGGGATGGAACGCATAATCTTTTTTCATGGAGCCTGAGTTTGGAATAGACCTCAAAGCCCCGCTCTAGATAGACTTACCCTCAGAGAGGTGCGGAGTAGAGAGGTATTCACCAGGGATCCCTGCAAGGGAATATGGACTTAGCTGCTCTCTAGCTGCAGGTTGCGGTCCTCTTAGGGGGGTTAGAGCAGGGTGAGATGGAACCGTGGAGTGGAGCACAACTGCTGGACGATAAATGCAGAGGTTTAGGTGAACGGCAGTGAACCGAAGCGTTGAGGTCTTTAGAAAGCGAATAGCTGAGAACAGGACTGATTATGAGGCATGAGGTTCCTGCAACAATACCGCAGGTCTTGATCGTGGAACAGATAACACAGGATATCAACTGAGAAGTGGTGAACTGCAGAGAACTGATGCACTGAGATCCCTGGAAAGCGAATAGCTTGAGAATGGGACCAATGCTGAGGCACAAGGTTCTTGCAATAACATCACAGGTCTTGAGCGTGGAACAGGTAACACAGGTTACCGATGTGCAGATGGGAGTCAGAGAGAACAGCGTCCTAAAAGGTAAGGAGACCTGAAGATCTGGCACCTTAGTAGAGAAGCGGGTGCTTTAAATAGATAGAGCTGACAGTCAATTAGGCAATCAAGAGAATGCAGGAAGTTTTGAAAAGACCTGGTGTGCGCATGCCTAGTTCAGACCAGCAAGTCAAGGGAGTGAAAACCAAGGGAAACATGTAAGAACAGTTACCAGAATGAAAGGTTGCTGGTGCAATGTGTGACAGTACCCCCCTCCTTTTTGAAGGTGGGCACCGCACACCTAAGTCCTAGCTTTGTTGGAATACTTGGCATGAAATTTCTTGACCAAAGATGGAGCGTGAACATCAGAAGCATCCACCCAGGACCGTTCCTCAGGTCCATATCCTTTCCAATTCACTAAATATTTTGTCTTGCCTTGTAAGGTTTTGGAATCCAGGATCTGTGAAATCTTGAAATCTTCAGATTGCTGAACAGCCGGCGGAGAAGGCATATTTTTATCAGAAGAAAACCGATTAATGATTAGAGGCTTGAGGAGAGAAACATGAAAGGAATTGGAGATGCGGAGTGAGCTAGGAAGCTTGGGTTTGACGGATATTGGGTTGATGAAAAATTTTGAAGGGTCCAATGAATCTGGAAGCAAGCTTCATGGAAAGAACTCGTAGTCGGATATTTTTTGTGGACAGCCACACCTTGTCCCCAGTCTTGAGAGGAGGAACCGCCCGACGTCTCCTATCAATAAACCGTTTATAACGGGAACAAGTCTTCTGGAGACACTCAATCATCTGATTCCAAATAACAAGGAAATTGCAATGGAGGTCATTAGCAGCCGGAACCTGGTTAGGGGAGAGAGCTGAGAACTTGGAAAGATTAAGATGAAGGCCGCAAACAGTGGATAACAGAGTTGAAGAGGTGGATTTGTGATACAGGTTGTTATGGGCAATTTCTGCCCATGGTAAAAGATCCACCCAATTATCCTGAGAAGCCAATGAATATAAATGAATAAAAAAGTCTCCAAATCTTGGTTCACTCTTTTCAGTTTGACCATTGGATTGCGGATGGTAAATCGACGAGAAGTTCAGCTGGAAATCCAGGAGTTTACAGAGAGCTCACCAAAATTTCGATGTAAATTGGACTCCCCGGTCAGAGACAATCTCAAGAGGACATCCATGTAAGCGGAATATTTCCTTGACAAAAATATTTGCTAAACAGGATGCTGATGGGAGGCCAACAAGTGGGATTTAATGCGCCATCTTCGAGAAACGGTCTACGACCACCTAGATAGTGTTCTTCTTCTTCCAGGAGATACCTCCATTCAGAAAATGCCAACTTCATGGCTAGGAGTTCTCTGTCACCGATAGTATAGTTCTTTTTAGCCGGTAGGAATTTGCATGAAAAGGATGCACAAGGATGAACTTGTTTTCCAGCCGAGGAGTGCTAGGAAAGAACTGCACCAACTCCCACTGCTAAAGCGTCCACTTCAACAAAAATCGGTTGAGAGGGGTCAGGTTGTTTGAGAAATGGTGCCGTAGAGAACGCCCTCTTGTGGGTGCTAAAAGCAGACAGAGCCAGCTGGGACCAATTCTTAGTGTCAGCAATAATGGTCAAAGCAATAATGGGAGCCACAATAGAAGAAAAACTTCGAATAAACTGTCTATACCCTAAGAAACGTTGAATGGCCTTCAGGCCTAATGGATTAGGCCACTCAATGATGGCTCACACTTTCTCAGGGTTCATACGTACGTTGTCTCTGGAAACAATGCATCCTAAAAACGAAGTCTCAGTGACTTCGAAGACACATATCTCAAGCTTGCAATTAAAGTGATTGACCCTGAGTCTTGAGAGAACCTCAGCAACATGTTGTCTGTGAGAAGGCAGATCCAGGGAGAAAATTAAACTATCGTCCAGATAGACTACTACTGAAGAGTGGAGAAGGTCTCTGAAGATCTCGTTCATGAATCTTTGAAAGACCACAGGAGTGTTAGTAAACCCAAAGGGCGTGAACAGATATTCATAATGACCTTCTCTGGTGTTAAAGGCTGTCATAATGCCCTTCTCTGGTGTTAAAAGCTGTTTTCCACTCATCTCCTTTTCTAATTCTGATTAACTTGTATACACCCCTTAGGTCTAGCTTGGTAAAGATTTGAGCCCCTTTTGTCCAGTCAAACAGTTAAGTTATCTAAGGAATTGGATAACGATTCTTCCAAGTGATGGCATTAAGACCCCTATAGGCAATGCACGGATGTAATGAGCCGTCCTTTATCTTTTACAAAAAAGAAGGCGGCACCAGCTGGGGAAGAGAAAGGACGAATGAACCCTTGTTGAAGGTTTTCTTTGACGTAATCTGCCATGGACTCCCTCTCGGGAACCCCGACATGGCCCCTCAATCTGACCTCTCGATCACAGATTAGGGTTTGGCATTTCCCTGACTTTTAGAGTATGAGACCAAGCGATGCCTGGGTTCAGCACAATAGAGACAAAGTCCACTAGAAATTCTCCTCCTTCACTCTTCAGGAGAGAGCCTAGAGCGCACTAACTACATAGGCTCCTCTGTGGCACTAGAGGGTAGGCTCTGAGTGACCATTATTTCTCTGAAGCTCTCTCTCGACATTGGATGTCAGCTCGGTGGCACAATGAGATCAGAGCGTCTAGGGTAGTAGGCAGTTCCTGCGAAGCTAAAACATCTTTAATTCGTTAGCCAGCCCTTGCCAGAATGTTTCCACGAGGGCTTCATTATTTCATTGCAGCTCGGATGAAAGTGTACGGAACTGGATAATGTATTGAGTAAGGGTACGGAAACCCTGTCAGAGTCTGAGTAAACTTGAAGCGGCTGAGGAAACGCTCCTTGGCTCATCAATTTTTTTTCGGAAGGTTGCAGTAAACACAGCACAAACCTGCAGTAAAGAATCATTCCTCTCCCACAGAGGGGAAGCCCATGCCAGAGCTTGTCCAGTGAGGATCAATAAAATGTAAACCACCTTAATGCAATCAGTGGGAAAACTTTGCGGGATTAGCTCAAACTGAATTGAACATTGATTCAAAAATCCTCGACAAAGTTCAGGGTCACCATCAAACTTTTGAGGAGTAGGTGAACATAGAGATAACGTAGAGATAAGGAGGATTCAGTCTGGATAACTTGACTGGGCTCGTGGCACGCCAGCCCTGGGTGGAGATAAAAGAACAAAAAAGTCAGTACAGGGGTTTCCAGAGACTAGGAAACCACCCCTGCGTGCGCCCCTGATGTGTGACATCTTTAGTATACCAAACAGTTATTTATCCCATTGAACTACAAGAATCTCTATTCAACTAACAGAGTGTAGCCATACTTAACACCTACTCCTCTAGTAATTTTTATATTACAACATTTTAAACATCTAAACAAATAATATTCATTAGCAACCAAAGTGCTAATCTTAGTTACCCTAATTAAAAAACGTGGCTATAATATTTATTTATACAAGTGTTAACTAATATATATAAAGCTTAATTGTACACAATAAAACTATCTTTGGTCTATCATAAACACTATTAGCAGAATTATCAACATTTCATACCTTCTCTGCTTTTGATATGTGGTTTCCTCAGAGATGGCTGTTTGCTTTGTTAGCCTTCTTTTAAACTCACTTTAACAAATCAAAATCATTTAGTTACTCACAGTACATGTGTCAATCGTCTACATACTAATTGGCACATTAACCCTTGTTACTACTACGATGGTATTTTAAAAGAATTTGTATAAAAATAAAACTTAAAGCCATATAAGGATACGGACTTCTTTTAAAATAATTCTATATATTTAAATTCTATTTAGTTTAAACTTTCAAAATGGAACAATATTCATTAGTTTCTTGAGATAAATAACATTGTAAAAAAGGATAAAAGATGGCTAGTTAGTTTGGGGAATTTAATGAATCCACCAAGGGATCAGCGGGTAAATGTATCATACTCCGATTTGTACAAGTCGCCGGAAATCAGCGAGTTGACAGCTAAAATTTAAAGCGGCGCTGCCTTGTAAAGGGAAACTTCCCTTTACAAGGCAGAGCCGCTTTAAATTTTAGCTGTCAACTTGCTGATTTACGGTGACTTGTACAAATCGGAGTATGATACATTTACCCCCAGGAGTCCTCTTTCGTCTACATTGCTCTGGATAAACACCTGGGGAACACCTCTACTTTTTTTCTCTCTTCAGCTCTGTATCTTTGACTTGTACTATGTTGTTTGTTCTTAAGCTCAGAAAAAAAGAAAAAAAACAAGACTAGAGGATTTGGCACAGTTAGTAGTGAGTTTGCATTTCATTCATAGTCGTGATTTTAGGGATTATAGTGATTAGCCAGGAGCTTGTCCCGGCATGAGGGACAGCTGGGACATATTTCCACTCTTCACTTTACATACATTCTGTGTGAGCGAGTTAGTGGTGCACTCTTTATATAAGGGAAGAAGGGAGAGAGATGTAGGTGGTTGGAGGGAGATGCTAGCTATGCCCTCCATTCCATGGTGCTGGCCATGCCCACACACAACTAGCCACACCCACATATCACTGGCTACATCTCCGATGGGATGACACTTCTCACAATAGGCCCTTTATAATTTTCAGCCCCAGGCCCATGTGGACCTTGATCTGACCCTTGCCATTCTACCAATATAGATTGATACATATCTTCTTGGTCTATTTGGACAATCTCATTAGTTTGTTGTAGACAATCCGTCATCAATTTATCAGAAATTTTGTTACTTCAAACTCATAAATGTGAACCCTTAAAAATAAGGACCATCTTTGTAAACTGAGGATTGAACAAGAGTGTGAAGATACCGGGTTTATCTGGCCCTGTGCTACCCAGTACCTTCTAGGATTCGTATGGTCACTCAGGCAAAATGCAGTTATAAACATACAACAGTATATTTATTGTCATACAAACAACACTAGAATATTATATACACACAGTAAATAAATGCCAGGCAGATTTACCACATCATCTGTCCCTTACCCCAATAACTTAAGGAGATATAGTCACCTGCTGTCCAGACTTCATGACCCATGGATCCCTCTTAGCTGCATATATAGACTCGAGTTAGAAAACGACAATTCAAAACTCTATCTTGCACCTTCCTGAATGAAATCCAAGCATGAACACCCCCCCCCCCCCCTCGAGTTGTTTCTTATATATCACAGGTCTAATTTCCACAGTCTTTCCCCTCCCTGGGCAAACCCCTGCGTCTATTCTACTTAACCATTGGTCAGTGCTGGATTAGGGGGGCGGGGGGGGGGGGGGGGGTTGGACAGGGGGTGAAGATGAGCTGTCCTTTCAGAGAACCTCCCCTGCTAGATGGCCTGTCTGGACTAGCCTGGTGAGAACAATGGACACTAATTAGTTTTCCTACTCAGGCACATGGCAACCTGATCCCTACCCATAATCCCCCTGGCTTCACTTTAAAGACAATGAATAGCAACCTTACTTCAAGTTATCAATATACAATAAACAATATACATATGTACACTGAACTACAATGTCCCCTTAGCCACATGTTATTGGACAATGCAGTTGTAGTCTGGTGAGCTGGGGAACAAACAGCATGGGCTATAAAAAGGACTATAATCCACATTATGTGAGAAATGAGACATGCTCACAGGGTTTTCAAACTCATTTCGTCACATATACCTCCCCTTCTTTTTTAGCCCTTGTTCCCCAGTGGCTCCCTTGCTCCAAGTAAACCTTTCTCCCCCAAGTCCAAAATCTCTGGCCTGCTGTGGTTTCTCCTGGGTCTGATGGCAAGGTAGACAGCAGTACACAGTTCCTCAATATCCCACCAGGGTCCCATGGCTGCAGGCATATCATCCCACCCAGCTGGAGTGGGGGTTTATGCTGCCCTGTGTCATAAGATGAGACAACAATAAAACTGGGCCACTTCGGTGCATACATGCATTGTATTAGAATTGTAGTCCAACATCCCTTGGGTTCCTTATCCACCCTTAATTGCCCAACTGCAAATAGTCCCTTGGCCTGTTGTTACGGACTTACCTTATCCCCGCCGCTCCGTCCAGCCGCACTTCCGCATTCGGACCATGTGACCGCACCCGGAGGCGGTCACATGACCACAACCTAGAGGCGGGGATTTTGAATCCCCGTCTGTATAAAAACCTCACTCTGACACTCGCTGAGTGTCAGAGCAACACTTACCTGTTCCTGGCTCCTGCTCTTCGTGGATTGCAGTGTCTTCCTGTTCCTGTGTCTCCTGTGTGCTGATCTCTGCCTGTTTGACTTCCCTGGCTCTCCATTCCCTGTGTACCGACCCGGCTTGCTGACCATTCTCCTATTCTTGTGACCCGTGTACCGAACCTGGCTTGTTGACTCCGAGTTGCCTTCTGATTCTGCCTGACTCCATTCCTGTGTACCGAACCGGCTCGTTGACTCCGCTACCACCGCTTCACTCCGCTGTACTACATCTTGAGGCGAACCTGGGGACCGCGACCTGCGACTCCTGGCAGCGAAGCCCACCCCGCCTTGCGGCGGTTCTTGGTGAACACCGGGGAGATCGTTAGACTCCGCACCTCAGGTAAGCCAGCGCTAATCAAGATTAGTAATATAGTATCCAGAATCTGTTACAGTTTGCTCTGACCATGGATACCACAGCTAAAGATCTGTTGGAGCATTTAGTAGGAAGGATGGATAAACAAGAAGCTAACCAAGAGCAACTTTTAAAATTCCTCAATAGCCTATCCACTCGCTTGGATGTTGTCCAGAACACCCTAGTGGCTGGTGGATCACCTGGGCCGGCAGTGGCCCCTGTACCTCAGGCAGCAGCAGCAGCTTCTTCCTCGCAGCTACGGTTACCTAACCCACCTAAGTTCGATGGAGACCCTAAAAATTGCAGAGGATTTTTAAATCAATGCTCTATACAATTCGAGCTTCTACCTGGGAACTTCCCCTCCGGAAAAACGAAAGTGGCCTATGTGATTTCGTTATTGTCCGGTCAAGCCTTAGCATGGGCTTCCCCCTTATGGGAGAGGGACGACCCAATTCTACATAACTTCAACCTCTTCTTGTCCACCTTCAAGAAAATATTTGATGAGCCAGGAAGGGTGTCCAATGCCGCTTCCGGCTTACTACGACTCCGCCAGGGAAACCAGTCTGTGGGGCAGTATGCGGTCCACTTCAGAACCATGGCCTCTGAACTTCGCTGGAATGATGAGGCTCTAGTAGCTACATTCTGGCAGGGCCTTTCAGACCGAATCAAAGACGAGTTGGTATCCCAGGAACTCCCTACATCTTTGGACGACATTATCTCCCTCTGTGTCAAAGTTGATTTGCGTTTCAAGGAACGTAATTCCGAGAAGGAACAGTCGCGGCGTAGCATGATCCGCTTGGCCCCCAACTTCCAAACCCCTGTTCTTCCCCCTGAAGAGCCCATGCAACTTGGGAGGACCCGCCTATCAGCCGAAGAGAGGGAGAGGAGATTTCGGAACAAGTTGTGTTTATATTGTGGTGAGAGTGGCCATCTTCTGAGTTCTTGTCCCAAACGCTCGGGAAACGACAGGGCCTAACGAGTTCTGGAGCTGTGTCGTTGGGCCTCTTTTCTCAGTGTCAGTCAGTTCCCAATAGTAATGATTGCCTGTCTATTCCCATTTCCCTTCAGTTAGGACAAAAGACCTTCCCGCAGTCGGCTCTTCTAGATTCCGGGGCCGCAGGAAATTTCATTTCTGCCACAGTAGTTAAACAATTCGCTATTCCCACACAAGCCTTGGAACAACCCATCTCTCTGATGGCCATTGATGGGGGAAGAATCCCTGAGGGGTCCATCTTGGTACGCACTATTCCTCTTCTACTTCAGATAGGAGCACTTCATCGGGAGAAGATTTCTTTTCTAGTAATACAGAGATCTACCAACCCAGTCATCCTAGGACTTCCTTGGTTTCGTGCCCACTCTCCCACCTTGGACTGGAAATCTGGTCACATATTGTCCTGGGGACAGTCCTGCTTCTCTCGCTGCCTACAGAGAGTGGTTCCCCCGAATAGTCCCAGACGTACCCAAGAATTTCCTGTGACTCTCCTGCCTGAGCCATACCAAACCTTCTCTGATGTTTTCTGTCAACAAGAGGCCACTAGACTTCCTCCTCACAGAATCTGGGACTGTGGCATTGATCTGATACCTGGTAAACCCATTCCCAGGGGCCGTGTTTACCCCCTTTCCCTCCCGGAATCTAAGGCTATGGAGGAGTACATCCAAGAAAATCTAAGCAGGGGCTTCATCCGCAAGTCTGCCTCCCCAGCTGGGGCTGGCTTCTTCTTCGTAAAAAAGAAAGATGGGGGCCTCCGCCCTTGCATTGATTACAGAGGCCTGAATGCCATTACCGTTAAAAATCGGTATCCACTGCCACTGATTTCTGAACTATTTGACCGGATCAAGGGTGCCACCATCTTTTCTAAACTTGACCTCAGAGGAGCGTATAACCTTATACGCATTAAGGAGGGGGATGAATGGAAGACGGCGTTTAACACCCGAGACGGCCACTTTGAATATCTAGTCATGCCTTTCGGGCTATGCAATGCCCCAGCCATATTTCAGAGCTTTATGAATGAGCTGTTTCAAGACCTCTTGTACCAATCTGTAGTCATCTACTTGGACGACATTCTCATCTTTTCTCAAGATCTAGCATCTCATCGTACTCATGTATTGGAGGTCCTCTCTCGTATCCGAAAAAATCAGTTATTTTGCAAATTGGAGAAATGCACCTTCGAGCAGAGACAAATTCCCTTCCTGGGATATATTATTTCAGGCACCGGTCTACAGATGGATCCCACAAAATTGAAAGCCATACTTGACTGGCCCCAACCTTCAGGCCTTAAAGCCACTCAACGCTTCCTAGGATTCTCCAACTATTATCGTCAATTTATCAAGGGGTACTCCTCTCTCGTGGCTCCCATCACAGCATTGACCCGCAAATCTGCTGACGCTGGTATTTGGTCCTCTGAGGCTATCCAAGCCTTTATATTATTAAAGTCTCTCTTTTCATCCGCACCCATTCTTCAACAGCCAGATTGTTCTCGTCCATTTGTCCTGGAGGTAGATGCCTCTTCTGTTGGCACAGGAGCCGTACTATCACAGCGAGGTCCTTCTGGAAAACTTCATCCCTGCGGATTCTTTTCCCGTCGCTTTTTACCTGCTGAGAGGAATTATGGGATTGGCGACAAAGAGCTCCTGGCCATCAAATTGGCTCTCTCCGAATGGAGACATTTACTAGAAGGAGCACAATTCCCTATCACCATATATACCGACCATAAGAATTTGCTGTACTTACGCACTGCCCGATGTCTAAATCCTCGACAAGCAAGGTGGTCCTTATTCTTCTCACGCTTTGATTTCAACATCACTTTTCACTCAGGATCTAAGAACACGAAGGCAGACGCCTTATCTCGCTCTTTTGATCCAGCTGACATGGAATCCTCGGAGGATAAGAAATTCATTGTAAATCCATGTCAAGTATTGGCAGCTACACACCTAAAAAAGGGCTGCCCTCCAGGCAAAACATTCATCTTGCCACATCTACGCACCCGGCTCCTTCACTGGGCTCATCACTCACTCTTCTCTGGGCATGCCGGCATTCGCAAGACCTGGGACTTATTGTCCCGAAGCTACTGGTGGCCTTCCTTGCTGGAGGATGTGAAGAAATTTGTTGCTGCTTGTTCCAAATGTGCTCAACACAAGACCTCTAGGAAGAAGCCTTATGGATGCTTGCTCCCATTACCCATTCCTGATTACCCTTGGTCACAGATCTCCATGGATTTTATCACGGACCTTCCCCCTTCCAAATCCTGTACTGTAGTGCTTGTGGTCACGGATCGCTTCTCTAAAACAGCTCACTTTATTGCTCTCAAAGGCCTTCCTTCTTCCTCCTCCTTAGCCGATATTTTTATTAAAGAAATATTTCGCCTCCATGGCTGTCCTCAACATATTGTCTCCGATAGGGGATCACAATTCATATCAAAATTTTGGCGGTCTTTTTGCAATAAATCCGGGATTAAGCTTGACTTCTCTTCCGCATATCATCCCCAGTCCAATGGGGCTACTGAGAGAACCAACCAAGAATTAGAGAAGTTTCTAAGAATATTTATCTCTAGTAACCAAGACAACTGGGTGGACCTTCTCCCTTGGGCCGAGTTCGCCCATAACAACCATTTTCATGAGGCCATCTCTAACTCCCCCTTTTTTGTTCTGTATGGCTGCCATCCTAGACTACCCACCTTCTCTCAAGTCTCATCTTCTGAAGTTCCAGCAGTGGACTCTCTGGTTCGTAACTTCTCTGATATTTGGGAACAAACCAAGACAAACTTAAAACAAGCAACTACTCGTTCCAAAAAATTCTACGATAAAAGGAGAAGAATGACTCCAAGTTTTGCAGTTGGTGACAGGGTATGGCTATCCACCCAGAACATTCGTTTAAAGGTTCCCAGTAAAAAATTTGCTCCCAAGTTTATTGGCCCATTTGCTATATCTGAGATTATTAATCCCGTAGCCTTTAGATTGAGTCTGCCTCCCTCTTTACGTATACCCAATGTCTTCCATGTCTCCTTGTTAAAACCGATGGTAACCAACAGATTCTCCACCTCATCCAGAACTCCTCCTCCTGCTGTGGATCGGGATCAAGTTGAATACGAGATTAAAACTATCCTAGATTCTCGTAAAGTTCAAGGTGCCATACAGTTCTTGGTGGATTGGAAGGGTTACGGCCCTGAGGAGCGCTCATGGGTAAGAGCCATTGATCTACATGCTCCCCGTCTACTTAGATCCTTCCATAAAAAATTTCCTTTGAAACCCTATTAGGTGTTCGGAGTCCACCTTTATGGCAGGGGGTACTGTTACGGACTTACCTTATCCCCGCCGCTCCGTCCAGCCGCACTTCCGCATTCGGACCATGTGACCGCACCCGGAGGCGGTCACATGACCACAACCTAGAGGCGGGGATTTTGAATCCCCGTCTGTATAAAAACCTCACTCTGACACTCGCTGAGTGTCAGAGCAACACTTACCTGTTCCTGGCTCCTGCTCTTCGTGGATTGCAGTGTCTTCCTGTTCCTGTGTCTCCTGTGTGCTGATCTCTGCCTGTTTGACTTCCCTGGCTCTCCATTCCCTGTGTACCGACCCGGCTTGCTGACCATTCTCCTATTCTTGTGACCCGTGTACCGAACCTGGCTTGTTGACTCCGAGTTGCCTTCTGATTCTGCCTGACTCCATTCCTGTGTACCGAACCGGCTCGTTGACTCCGCTACCACCGCTTCACTCCGCTGTACTACATCTTGAGGCGAACCTGGGGACCGCGACCTGCGACTCCTGGCAGCGAAGCCCACCCCGCCTTGCGGCGGTTCTTGGTGAACACCGGGGAGATCGTTAGACTCCGCACCTCAGGTAAGCCAGCGCTAATCAAGATTAGTAATATAGTATCCAGAATCTGTTACACCTGTCCTCTGTTTCTGGAGACCATGCTCCCCTCCACCACATATTCAAGTGAAAACTGCCAAGTGGCAGGCAAACTTTCTGGCTCTTTGTCCGTTTGTTTCTGGCAAAGATCCAATCCCCCCTCCCCCAAACACTCATGGGACAACTGCCCAGTAGCAGGCAAGCGTGGGGGCTCCATTAATTCTTTGCTTATGGGGAATCCTCTGTCCCCCTCCCAAACCACATGTGGGTGCCCCTGTAAGTATGTTGGTGTGCATCTCCCCTCCCCTGCTATCACATCCAACTGTGGCACTACTGCCCTCGCCTCTGGCGCATCGGGGTAGTGTGAATCCTCATTGGACACATACTTGTCCTCCTGGCAGTAAAACAAAGTGAATGGTCCAGTGCAGGCCTCTTGTATTGGGTTCTGGATTCCCAGATTTGGAGCTGGAGTGCGATGCATCAAAGCTTGTGGGGCTGGTGAATCTTGCTGTGCTGGAGCCCTCTCAGACACCCACTCCGTTAACATCTCCTCATCTGCCAATTCTGCATAGGGAAAGGCAAAAGTGTAGTTTTCCCAGGGCTCCATGATCGTGGCCTCTGACATGACAATTATTCTATCCTCTCCCATTAATTCTGTCCTACAGTCTGTAATCATGATTTCTGCTGAGATCATATGTTGAGCAAGTTTATGATTATCTTCTGCCACAATTGGGTACAGCTGTACATCACTTGCCCCAGAGAGCACACATGTGGTATCCTGCGTTACTTTATTAAACAAAACATTTTCAGGCACAACAGGGATGGATAACTGGTCTTTTCTGTAATTCTGTTCTAACTCAGACACAGTCTCAGGTGCCAATAACACTGGCAAATTATCAGAAGATGCTACTACATGGTACTTACTTGGTAGCTCTTTTCCATCCAAGTCACCAAATGGGAGGATTTCTCCTAATCCTTTCTGAGTAGTCAGAGGTACAACATCCTCACCAAGCAATTCTTCTCCAGTCTTCCCCAAGATAGTATCTTGGGCAACTGTGTATAATCCACTGGGATGGACCTCCCCCTGATTAACAGACTGAGCAGCCATCTTTTTAGAGTGTGACAAAAGATATTCCAATTGGCATTTTTCAGTATTCACTCAATAACACTGATCCTGCCACATTTTAGTGTCTGTAAATCCTTGCCGCCATACCTCATCCTCTGCTTCTTCGAAACTCTGTTGCAGACATTGCATTTGTTCCCAGAGAGGTATGTGGGGACCTAAAGTGAGCATCCATTTCTTATAAACACTAAAGGCATTGATGAGATTCTTCTGATCTTTTAAAAGGCGTTTGAGGATATCCCTGTGCGTGCAGTACAGGTAAGGTACACCCCGGATCTGGCATTCCACTATCAGCTCCTCCATACTCATTGTCTCTAGTGGATCTGTAGAATCTGCTAATGGGACAAATTGTATTAGTACATTTGCAGGGGATTCATCAGGCATGTCACTGTGCTGTAATAGTCCATTTACGTCTTGTTTGTACTGCTGATTATTGTTGTATCTGGATTCTCCCTTGGCCAGATTCTGCATAGTACAAATAACTTCATGTGTAAAATCATCCCATTCTGGTTCATCCCGAAAATTACAGGCACTTGCCTCCTCTTTCAACATTAGGAACACATCCAACAGGTTCTCCAATTTCTCCTGTAGACTGGCTCCTTCCCACATAATAATCTTTGGGCACTCCTCATCCCAATAATCCAAAATGTGCTGCATTGTGGTGGGGTGGTGCAACACATCCATATCCCCATCCTGCAGACACTCCCACAGTCCTTCATCCCAGTACACTTTTCTCCTGGTTGTACTGGACTGCTTCATCCCTTCCTTTGGAAACTTTTTCAACACTGGGCTGTGATCTGCTCTCTTGTTCCTAGAGCTCACACCCATTTTACTTCCAGGGATCACCTCACTGTGATTTCCTCTCGAGACACGGTTCCATCTTGCGCTCTCCTCTGGCGGGGTGCGCTTCCCCTTATCAAATCGGCACTTAGGCGGCATCTTCCCTCGCCTAAAGCCCACAATGCTTTTCGTGACACTTTCTACCTTAAAGCCTTTAGGAGTAAGTTCAGGATAATGTGGTAACTGGTTTCTAGTGCTAACTGCTTTGCAGAGCCCTGGAATGTATCACGATACAGTTCCCCTGCAGCTCTACCCAGAGAAGACCTGGGACTGAGTGACCCCACTGCTTGCCACCAAAATCGTGAAGATACCGGGTTTATCTGGCCCAGTGCTACCCAGTACCTTCTAGGATTCGTATGGTCACTCAGGCAAAATGCAGTTATAAACATACAACAGTATATTTATTGTCATACAAACAACACTAGAATATTATATACACACAGTAAATAAATGCCAGGCAGATTTACCACATCATCTGTCCCTTACCCCAATAACTTAAGGAGATATAGTCACCTGCTGTCCAGACTTCATGACCCATGGATCCCTCTCAGCTGCATATATAGACTCGAGTTAGAAAACGACAATTCAAAACTCCATCTTGCACCTTCCTGAATGAAATCCAAGCATGAACACCCCTCCCCCCTCGAGTTGTTTCTTATATATCACAGGTCTAATTTCCACAGTCTTTCCCCTCCCTGGGCAAACCCCTGCATCTATTCTACTTAACCATTGGTCAGTGCTGGACTAGGGGGGTGGGGGGAGGGGGGGGGGGGGTTGGACAGGGGGGTGAAGATGAGCTGTCCTTTCAGAGAACCTCCCCTGCTAGATGGCCTGTCTGGACTAGCCTGGTGAGAACAATGGACACTAATTAGTTTTCCTACTCAGGCACATGGCAACCTGATCCCTACCCATAATCCCCCTGGCTTCACTTTAAAGACAATGAATAGCAACCTTACTTCAAGTTATCAATATACAATAAACAATATACATATGTACACTGAACTACAATGTCCCCTTAGCCACATGTTATTGGACAATGCAGTTGTAGTCTGGTGAGCTGGGGAACAAACAGCATGGGCAATAAAAAGGACTATAATCCACATTATGTGAGATATGAGACATGCTCACAGGGTTATCAAACTCATTTTGTCACAAAGAGGTTGATGGTCTGTAACCAATATGGTGGAATTTCTTTACTCCCCATACAAGACGTAAAGGTTCATAATCAATTTGTGAATATTAATTCATTAGATCTATATAAGATCTCAACTGAGCCATGGCTTGTGGTTGTGGTGCTCACAGCACTACTTCAATTTTGTCTTCGGACTTGTGGAGACAGGTTTTGTTAATCAAATGTCCAGAGTAAGAATTCACATTAATCTAGACTGGCTCTCAGCCCATATTCATGTAGTCTTGTGAGTACACTTTTTTGTTTAAATTAGAGATGCTCACTGACCCCCGTGTTTTGGTTTTGGTTTTGGATCTGGATTACCGTCGTGTTTTGGTTTTGGTTTTGCCTAACCGCCATTGCGTATTTTGGTTTTGGTTTTGTTTGGTTTGGTTTTGCAATTTGTTAAAAAATTACATTTTTTTGGCCTAAAATAACATAATTTAGGTATTTTTATGTACCTACATTAATATGAACCTCACTAACACTAATTTCCAGTCATTTACATTCAATTTTGACAACTTCCTAGGTCACAATATGATTTTCATACACTTTCAAAGAAAAATTGCTGCAGTTCTTGCCAGTGATAAGAAAAAGGCCATTGTCATACCTGGGCATAAGACCAAAAATCCACCTCTTAAGTGTGGAATTATTTTTACACAAATCCTGACAACAATTGTCTAGCCATTTGTATCTTTTTTAAAGCCACACTCAGTAGAGGTAGGAACCTTAACCATCTGGGATCCTATTCCATGTTACGTCAATTTTCAGCGAGTTCTTGGAAAGCTGTTGGGAAAATCAGAAACTTAGGTTAAAAAAAAAATAACAACAAGCAGTCCAGTATCATCTGCCTCCCTTCTCTCATCTACATCCCAGCACCTGCAATCTACCCCCCAACAGCTTCATCATCAATATCCCCAGAACCAATAATTTACAGTTAAACAATCCTTTGCAAGAGGATGCAAGTACGAAATCTGTCACCCAGTCGCAAAGCGGATCACAGACGCCATAAGGACTATGCTAGTATTAGATCTGCTTCCAATGTCCATTATTAATGCAGCTGGTTTTAGACAGTTACTTGAGGTGTTCTGTCCCTATTATCAAATTCCATCACGACACCATTTTACTAGAAAAGTTATTCCTCACCTGTACCGAAAGTTCTTAAAAATGTAATCATTGGGCTACAAAATGCCATTCTACCCACTGTACACTTAACCACAGATATGTGGGCAAGCGGAACTGGGCAAAGTAAAGATTATATGACTGTGACAGCCCACTAGCAGGGACAGCAGCAGCATGTACCCAAGTATGTCACATTAGAATGGCATGTTGGCAATTGTTTTTTTATCGGCACTTAACTTTTCTCAGTTACAGTTCTTTTTCGCTTCAACACAGACATTTTTTTGTTGGTGTGTGTTTTTTTTCTCTGATTTAAAAAGACTATGTACTTTGACATCGCCTTTCCCCGATGAGGTACTGGGAACACTACCATCAGGACTGGTGACAGAACCGGGTTGCTGATTCTGCTCATATGTGAACTGCTTTGAATCCATTTTAATGAGGCCAAAGCACTTGTAGTGCCAAAATTGTATTAGCTAGATACTGCTGACAAACATTTAATCATTGGGCTACAAAATGTCATTCTACCCACTGTACACTTAACCACAGATATGTGGGCAAGCGGAACTGGTCAAAGTAAAGATTATATGACTGTGACAGCCCACTGGGTTTTGCCTTCACCAGCAGGGACAGCAGCAGTATGTACCCAAGTATGTCACATTTTTCAGAAGTAGGCTAATCTATGTATCAGTAGCTTCACTAAGAGGCATACACCTGACAATCTGTTCCGAAAACTAAGGGATGTAATTGAAAGATGGCTAATCCTGCTTGGACTCTCCTGAGGATATGTAATTTCTGATTACGACCCCAATATTGTTCAAGCATTACAGTGGGTTTGAATTCCATCACATTTCCTGTTTTGCACACACAATCAACTCGGTGTTACAGAACTTTTAAAAAATTACATGCAGGAGATGCTGTTTGTGTCCGGAAAAATTTAGGGGCAATTTCTGTTTTCTGCAACAGCATGTAGGAGAATGCAGCAGCTGCAAGAAGACTAGCATTTGAGGGGAATATACTTTAGTCCAGCGAAGTAGTCACCTGTTAAGAGAGTGCAAACACGGTTAGCTTGAGTCAAGTGATTGCCTTAATAATACATTTTGACAAGGAACTACAGAAATTTAACGTGTGACATAAAACAAAGTAAATGTGCTAACTATATTTTAATTGTAGACGAAATACTTAATTTGCTTCGCAAGGATCCAAGACCTATTAACATCTTGTTTAGACGTCTTCTCCTTCAGTTTTTCTGGCAACTGCTTGTTGTACAAAAAATTGCTTATCCAAGACACCCAGTGGTGATGCAGATGATTCCGCACAACATTTAGATATTTGCTCTGCTGTAAAAGAATTGGCCAAAAATTGTGACAGCTCTGCCCTAAAATGAACTACTAATTCCATTTTGAAGGCCATTATCGGCAATTACATCATAGTACACAGACTTCTATGATGGTGGGATGAATTAGTATTGTTTGAGGAAGATTAGTACTGAACCCTGACACCTCTCCTGTTTCTGAGTGAGCTATGGTACAATAAAATGTAACTGCAGATTAAGACCAAGAGTGTCAGCCCTATTATTTCTATTTCAGCAATTACAATTAGCAATGGAGCTCTTCTCTTTGGGTGTTACCTGTATAACGCAGTAGAATTTGCCTGCAAATTCTACAGACAAGCCTGCTTGTCTTCCTCTTCATCAATGACTCTTAGCAATTGAGCACTCGACTTTGGGTGTATATTACACCTAAACCGTATTAGTGCAAATTAGGAAAAATACAGTTTAATCCCTGCTAGGCCCTCCACCATCCTTTGCATGTTAATAGTAGGATTGGTTGGAGTTATGGGCAAGGTCACACATTTTTTTGTCAAATCCTTCAAACCAGCCCAGATGTCAAACTGTTGTGGTCTGCCACCTGTCTCATCTCTGCTTGTGTTTGGAAAGTGCAAATTGGTGCCAGAACCTCACATGCCAGAACTGCTGCCACTGGTGCAACACTGGTGCAGGACTTACACAATCAACAGCATCCTCATCAGCGCCCTCGTCGGCTATCCAAATCTCCCCCTCATCCTCTTTTAATTCCAAAGTGTCATCCTCACTTGGTGTATCACCGGCTACACTCGGGCTGTTCAGGCACACATCAGCAGAACTGCTGAAAGGGCCCTTCTTTATGGGTACATTATCAGATTGCTCACGATTAGACATACCACTGGTATATCCACCACTGGTGGATGGACTCTCCACAGGGATTGGTGTAATTTCTGATTCTGAGCATACATTAACCTCTAATGCCTTACTGTTTTCTTGCAGCTCGGCTTTGACGCGTAACAGTAGTAGTGCACCCCTTTTAGACTCCAAATTACTTTGTCTTGCTTGCTCACGAGTGACCGTACAAGAAGAAGGCTTGGTAACATTTTTCGATCTGCCACTAATAGAGAAAGGCGAAGGCCTCATTCTTTCTTTGCCACTGCGTGTGTAGAATGGCATGTTGGCAATTGTTTTTTTATCGGCCCTTAACTTTCCTAAGTTACACTTCTTTTTCGCTTCAACACAGACATTTTTTTGTTGGTGTGTGTTTTTTTCTCTGATTTAAAAAGACTATGTTCTTTGACATCGCCTTTCCCAGATGAGGTACTAGGAACACTACCATCAGGACTGGTGACAGAACCGGGTTGCTGATTCTGCTCATATGTGGACTGCTTTGAATTCATTTTAATGAGGCCAAAGCACTTGTAGGGCCAAAATTGTATTAGCTAGATACTGCTGACAAACATGACTTTTGACAGCCAGAAAAATTACTGTAAAACACTGGGGAATATGGGACACCCCAAAAGCACTTGTAGTGCTAAATATTGTTTTAGATACTGCTGACAAATATGACTTTTGACAGCCAGAAAACTTACTGCAAAACACTGGGGAATATGGGACACCCCAAAAGCACTTGTAGTGCTAAATATTTTTTTTGATACTTGACAAATATGACTTTTGACAGCCAGAAAAATTACAGTTAAACACTGGGGAATATGGGACACCCCAAAAGCACTTATAGTGCTAAATATTGTTTTAGATACTGCTGACAAATATGACTTTTGATAGCCAGAAAAATTAGTGTTTCACACTGGGGAATATGGGACACCCCAAAAGCACTGGTAGTGCTAAATATTGTTTTAGATACTGCTGACAAATATGACTTTTGACAGCCAGAAAAATTAGTGTGTCACACTGGGTAATATGGGACACCCCAAAAGCACTTGGAGTGCCAGAAATTGAAAAAAAACCCTCCTCTATCCTCCTCTTACTGCTGTAATAATTGGTATTAATATTAGAATTGTATAGAATAGAAACAATAATGTGTCCAATTATTGCTCTGTCCCTGCGCTGATATAGCCTGTGACCTAACCCTGCTCTCTCCCTCTGTCAAATGGCGATGGATTGCTGTGGAGGCGTGTATTTATGCTTTTCAAATCTCACGAGAACTGAGCTCAGAAATACGAATACGTCACGATGACGTTTTGCCTCGATTTTGATTCTGAATGGATGGGAGAGTACCGAGCCTGCTCGGCTCGGTACTCGGATAGGCGAAATTCGGATGAATTCGGATCTCGGTGAACAGAGCCCGCCCATCTCTAGTTTAAGTGATCTTCATAATTTTTTCCTGTAATGAAAATATTATTGATGCATCACTGAGTATTTCTTTGACGTATATTCAATTTTTGCATATTTGTAAGCAATGCTTGTACCAGATCTAATTTTGTACAGCAGTCTCCTACTGATAGAACAGCTAAGATGTCCTCAATCTTTGGTCGTGAAAATTGTACTGTACGCAGCGCTGGATTAATAATTATTTTAAAGTCTCTGTATATGTAAATTTAGGGAATTTAAAATGTAAGCTCTAATAAGACGGGAACTGATGTGAATGATTACATATTCTCTTTACAGCGCTACTTAATATGATTGGAATGATTACATATTCTCTGTACAGCGCTACTTAATATGATTGGCGCTTATAAATAAGCGATAATAATAATAATTGGTAATAATTAGGTGGTCATTCACAGGCCAAGCAACGGTCATCAGTGGTCAGGCTCAAAGGTAATATCTCTCACATTTGGCCATACATATGTGTGTGACCAAATCTGAATAGTCTATTTGGTATTCAGGCCGAGTGGCTGTATCTAATTGGTAGCATTTGCAGGTTCATTTGATGTCTATGCACATGGTCAATGGAAGATAATGGCCTACCAGATTTAAAGTGTCCATACATGCTTCAATTTTGATAACCAAATTAATATTTTAAACCTAATTGGCCGCAAACCGAAGCGTGTTTGTATGAATGCAGCTGTAGAATATGTGAGCATACAAAATAAACAATCCAATTGCAGTCTGATAAGTGCTTCATGGGATTTGTGTGCAATTTACACATATATGTGCTCTTCCATACTTATACGTATTTACATTAAATATTGGATCATATAACACTTATTACACTGTGTATGCGTATCTCTGTCTGTCCACCCCTTCCCTTAGATTGTACGCTCGTCTGAGTAAGGCCATCTCTCCTCCTGTTTCCACCACTTCTAACTCTGCTCTCCAGCTACTTTGCCCTCCTCCTCGAGGACCCTCCTCCCCCCGTCCCCTCTGGGGGTCTCCCTGTCTTCCGCGCCCTCCTTCTTGGGCTCCGTTGTTTGCTGATCCTCCCTCCCCCTTTCCCCGCCCTCTCTAGCTGTGCATTGAGCTTACTGAGTTACTGTGCTTACTGTTTACTGTACTGTGCTGTCTCACCTTGTAATGTAATTCGTTTTGTCCCTGTACGGCGCCACGGACACCTTGTGGCGCCCTATAAATAAAAATTTATAAAAAAAATGAATAATACACTGGCCAGTTTTATTTTCTTTCAGTATACTTTTTGTCAGGGATTTCGCAATGTCCTTATTTACTGACCCAGCAACTTTCTGTGATTGAATTACTAAATTATTGACGCCATTGTATTCAGGCTATAAACCAGAATGACCGGATTGCATTGTAAAGGAGGCACCTATCAAATTCATGTCTGCTAATTAAATCACACACCCTGATGGCAGGACAGAAACTAATCTGATTTAGAATTCTATTTTATCATATGTAACCAAGTTTCAATTTATTGAGAAGGTTCATTGAGGGTGCGAAGGGTCAGGAAACAAAATGTACAACAACAACAACCTTCTGATAAAAGATTATGATATATCATGTATAAAATATACCAAACTACAATATACACCGGGAACAAAGAAGATCTCTTTTACCTTACCCTCAAACTACTCTGAAACTGCCCATTTAATTTTGTAAAGATCATAATTGTATTGTAATTCTTCACTTACCAATATTTGCTATTAAAGCAATAATGGTCTGAACATTGATATAATTGTTTGCAGTAGTATACTCAGCCAAATACAATTAAATTACCATGTTGTTGTTGTTAAAGTTGAAGGACAGAATTTATATAAAATAAAGTCATGGCAGATTACTTTTGATTTTTACTTTTCCAAGCAAGTTATTTATCAAAGACAGTCAACATTATCTACACATTTATGCCAAATAACCCAACATATTTTCCCAAAAAATCCTCAAGGGGGAGTATTGCATAAGATTTCTGAATGATTCATAAGTGACTGTCTGTCCTTACTTACCTTAACTAAATAATGAGAAATCCTGAATTATTATTTTTAATACCATAGTTTATGTTTATTCATTTGCGTCTGTTAAGCAATTAAGAATAATGCATTATTTTTCCAGTTTTGTAATTGTTAAATGGTTAAATGTGCAAAATTGGTCCAAAAGGTTTACTTTTCTATATTAACCCCTGTCCGATATATTATTGTTATTAGATACAATATCATCTTACCTGGTTCTTACCTGTACTGCAGCATCAGGATGAGGGGGATATACAGTCTTCTGTCTACAGCTGTCCCCACCTGTGTCTCACAAAGTCAGTGTCATTGGGTTTGACCTGAGTAACGAGAATAGCATTTTGTGCTATTTGGTTTTGCCTAATGACCAGGGCCGTCTTAACAGCATTATAGGACCCCAGGCAAAGCACAGCCACTCACCCACTTATGTACAATTAGTATGTATATGTTGTTTTTGTCAAGGTCAAGATATGATTTTGCAACAGCAAGATCGCATGTACAGATAACAGCTGATACTGAGGTGATTAGTCCACCTAAACGTTTTAATAAAAAGGGTTTGAATGTTCTGAAAAAATCTCCCAGAATAATATACTGAAAAGTTGGCAAGCCTATTGAGCCCCTAAATACCAAACATGATGGAATTATGACAATGTGACATACCTTTCCCAAAGATATTTGATTATAGCTGTTCCCGATTACCGCCAGTACCTGCCATTCACAACCCTGGTGTGATATCTGCTCCTCAGTATTGAGTGCACTCAGATTTCCTAAAATATGAACTATGAACACATTTTCATTTGAAGCTCATATTTCTATATAGCTGTATAGGACTTCAAATGCTGCCTTTGGCTGCAAGGATAAATTATAAAAAAACATTACATTTATCATATCTATCACAGTTTGTTTCACCAAGCACTTTATATTTCGCTGTTTTAAAAAACATTTTTAGCAACATTTAATAAAGATTAAGTTTTATTTACAAAAGGGGTATTTACAGTACAAATTTTCTAATAATATAACAAGACTGTAGTGCACAAATCTATGTCGGCTCTTCTTTCTTTTTTCATTTAATTTATCACACCCTCCCCAGATACATCACACCACCCCCAGACACATTATGTCACCCCCTAGACACATCACACACCCCGAGACATTATGACACCTCCCAGACACATTATGACACCCCACCAGACCCATTATGACACCCCCTCAGACACATTATGACACCCCTCAGACACATTATGACATCCCACCAGACCCATTATGACACCCCCTCAGACACATTATGACACTGTCCCAGACACATTATGACACCCTCTCAGACACATTATGACACCCCTCAGACACATTATCACACCCCCAGGCACATTATGACACTTCCTCAGACACATCACGTACCCCGACACATTATGACACCCCCTCAGACACATTATGACACCCCTCAGACACATCACGCTACCTCAACACACTATGACACCCCCCAGACACATTATGACACTCCTCATAAAACAGTTTTTCTTCTCTCCAATCTGATACTTATCTCTAATACTGTGTGAATGCACCACTTCTGTTGACCATAAACAAGTACACCAGTGTAATAATATGTATTCTCACCCTACGTATTAAATAAGATGTGTCATCAGTTTTTCCTTGAGGACTTAACTAGTGCGGTTCATATTTGTTCAATATATTATGACACTCCCTCAGACTCATCACACACCCGACGCATTATGACACCCCCTCAGACACATTATGAAACTGCCCCAGACAGATTATGACACTCCCTCAGACACATTACGACACCCCCTCAGACACATTATAACACTGCCCTAGACACATTTCAACACTCCCCAGGCACATTATGACACCCCCTCAGACACATTATGACACTTCCCATACACATTATGACACTACCCAGGCACATTATGACACCTACTCGGACACATTATGACACTTCCCAGGCACATTATAACACTCCCCCAGACACATTATGACACTCCCCAGGCACATTATGACACCCCCTCAGACACATTATGACACTTCCCATACACATTATGACACTCCCCCAGACACATTATGACACTCCCCAGGCACATTATGACACCCCCTCAGACACATTATGACACTTCCCAGGCACATTATGACACCCCCTCAGACACATTATGACACTCCCTAGACACATTATGACACCCCCCAGATACATTATGATACCCCCAGCACACTATAAACAGACAGACACTAGGACAGCCAAAGATTGTTTTGGGCCAATGCACTAGTCCAGGGGTAGGCAAACAGCGGCTCTCCAGGTGTTGTGAAACTACAAGTCCCAGCATACTTTGCCAGTAGATAACCAGCAGATAGGTGGCAAGGCGTGCTGGGATTTGTAGTTTCACAACACCTGGAGAGCCGCAGGTTGCCTACCTCGGCACTAGCCTATTATTATTATTGGGCCGGCCCTGTTACTGTTTGGATTCCAGGTGGCTAGCTCCTCCTTAGGAACTAGCCACCTAACTACATGTAAGGTGCGCAAAAACTATCCCTCCCCTTCGTGATCCTTTACTCCTTAACTCAATACTATGAAAATTATGAAAATAATATGGGTAAAAGGAACACTAAATAATACAGTGGCTGGTGGCAGAATATAACTCACATTTATAAATATTTATAACTCAGCTAAAAGTGCATATAGAATAAGGATGCTGGATAGTGTTGTATAAGAAGTGAATGTTGATATTTGGAGTGTTAATGAATCAGATGTAAAAGGTTTCTTTTCTAAGTTAGAAACAAGCACAATTTATGGTCTTTGCACTATGAAAGCTGCTGCTTGTGCAAGTTGGTGTTTATAAGTTTTTGCTACATAAATGGGAATAATACAAGGGCACAGTCATAAGGTCACTAATGATGGCTGGGAGCAGTGTACATGAGCACAAAAGCTGAAATGGTCTGTTTTTAATGTTTTTGTTTGTTTGGTTATGCACCAAAGATGGTATCTAGTTATTGTAGACTGGTGGCTTTTGCAAATGTGCACAGAGCTAGCCTGTAAAGTGGACAGTTAAAGTGTTTCTTGTAATGAGCTATACCCAATTGTAAATCTAGTTGCAGCAATGCAGAACTAAAATTTGTAGACCAAAGGATCAGGAGTCTTGACAGTGAAGTGATTTCATACCGTTTTATTGAAAAACTTTTTGGGCTTTGCTTTTATTTTTTCACACTGATATCTATTATCCTGTGTTCTCCAGAGGGGTTTGTGCACTTGAGTCGGTGCAGTGATGTCTGGCTTTGGTTTTGACATCTCACAGAGGAGCTCACAAGATGAGGGATCAATGTGCTGACAGCTGTGACCCCTCCTTGCCCGATGTGCCCAGTAGTAGATCAGAACACAGGTCAATAAATGCCATAATCAGGTATGTTAATATATTTTCTAATATGCAAACTATATTTGATTACTTTTTAAGCATCCTTGCTTGAACTGGGGGCACTACTGTGTGGCATAATATGAATTGGGGGCACTACTGTGTGGCATAATATGAATTGGGGGCACTACTGTGTGGCATAATATGAACTGGGTATACTACTGTGTGGCATACCATGAACATTTATCTGTTGGTCCCATTGCTATTAATATTATCATGTTACTAGCATGATCAAATAAAAGATATTTTTATATACACCTCATTATAATCAGCCAGTTATGTAAAAAACAAATGTGCTGTATATATTGTACCGAAAAACCACCTTTTAGGGATAGGTCGCTATTTATGGGCCAGTGCTCTGTGCTTGCCCCCCGGGCCAAAGTCTGCCAGCCAGCCCCTGCACCAGGAGGAAAGCTCTGAGTTACAAATAAAATCACCGCCTCACATCCTCGTTCGCCACTTTACTTCTCACCTAGATCCAGGGTGGTTCTCTTCTTGTTTGCAGGCTTGCAATATAAAGGGCTAAAAAATACGAGAGGACTGCTCTGCTTAAAACAGTCTTCCCAAACAGAGCAACTTCATTTGTTTGGTCAGAGTGTTTAAAAAGCCGTTCTGATTGGTTAGGAGCAGCTAAACCCCATGTGAGTTTTAGCCACAATGGAGTACATTGATTCAATGTACTTCATTCATACAATCCCACCACTAATTGTTGTGTTAGTGCTACATTTTGAAAGTTAAAGTTGCACATCAGTGGTGGTATGGGAGAATAATTCAATAGTGTTTCAATACATAAATACTCCCAGGAAAGAGAGAGCAATGAAAAGAGACAGCATATTTTTGACAGTATAGTGGCAAAATATCTTGGTAATGTCCTTTGGGATGCCAATTATACTGTACTCATTATACTGTATGTGGTAGAATTTGTAGTTAAAGATGAAGAACTAACTGTAATAAAAATGTACTGTATGCGTGCATGGTATTTATATAAAGTTTTAACAGTTAGTAAAGCAGACAAAATACATTTTTGGCTACACAAAAGTGTCTTGAGGGAGTAAGGGGGAAGTAAGGAGAGAGCTTTCTTCCAACTTACATTCTTCTCCAACATATTGGAGCTGAATAAAGTCAACAGCAACTTCATCTTTCCACTTGCTTCCAAAATACATTAGAAGTGTATATGTTTTTGTAATAGAAAAAATGAAGGTGAGGATTTCTGGACAACACCAAAATAATCTTTGTATGTCAGTATTATCATTTATTTTTTTCTACATTCATTCAATACATGCAGTGTATGGACCTGATTCATTATGGAAAGGAAAGCAAAAAAGGAGTAATTTTTTTCCTGGACAAACCATGTTAGAATGCAAGGGGGGGTGCAAATTAGTTTATTATTTTGGACATAGTGAAAATACTGACTGTTTTTTCATGTAGCACACAAATACTAGATAGCTTTATTTTTACACTGAAATTTGAGTTGATCTAGGACATTCCCGAACCCAACTATAAATGTGTCTCCACATTTTAAATTTACCTCCCCCCTCCAATGCAACATAGTTTTGCCAATGTGCAAAGTTACTCCTTGTTTTTGCTTTACTTTCCTTAATGAATCAGGCACAATAAATACTGAAACAATAGCCATCTGGTTTATTTATCAGGATGGCAGACAACTTACACAAAAAAAGAAACAACTTTAGCAATTTCTAGCACTAATCTAACATAGATTACCTCTTTATTAGATCGGCCAGCTTGCCCAGCATCAATTGCCCCCTCCACAGCAAATACCAGTCTTTTAAACCCTAAGCTTCTCCCCAGTTCTATCTTGCCTTTAACCATTCTGAATTTGACACCACCCACTTCCCCTGGATAATGTTGAGATATTACAACTGATTGAGACTTAGCGGTATATTTACTACAAGTTAACCCGTGCATGATACTCATGCATTCTAGTCAAATCAAGATACTTAAGGTCTTAAAAAGGTTCTTGTCATGCATTTGGGCCTAGCCCAGGCCTCCTCAGGGGAAGATCGATACTTCCCGACGCAAGCGCCCTTTTTAATGTGTGTTCATGAGGTAAAATTACCTCACGAAAATGAGTTTGACCCCTCAACTCGTAAATTTAGCCTTTACTACCCCTCCCACGGGGGGAAGGGGGGATGATGGAAGTTAACTGACTTGACTAGTCTAATTTTTTTGTCAAATAATGTCAGTATACCAAATTTCAGGTCAATTGGATGAGCCCTTTCTGAGAAAATAGTTTTTTCCACACACACACACACACACACACACTAACGCACGCCTCTACACATGTGTGTTCATGAGGTAAAATTACCTCACGAAAATGAGTTTGAGCCCTACCAAATTTCAGCCCTTTTTGAATTTTTTTCCCCACACACACTAAGAATTTAGTAGGTCAGTGTATAACTCTGCCCAGCAGGTGGCGCTGAAACTTGTTTTTTTTTCCACACACACACAGACAGACAGACGCCACTAAGCATTTATATATTAGCAACTGTGGGTTTGAAAAAGTGGAGATGTTGCCTATAGCAACCAATCAGATTCTAGTTATCATTTATTTAGCACATTTTACAAAATGACAGCTAGCATCTGATATATAGGCAACATCTCCATTTTTTCAAACCCGCAATTTAGTAAATCTAGCCCTTAATGTTATTTGAGTGACTACACTGGAGGGGACAGCAGGTGGAGCTGTTACTAAATGTGTTATCTCTCTGTATTATAGAAATGTACAGAAAGTCCGCAAGTGGTTATCTATTTCTATTTGGCAAAGGACTAATCATTTTGAGAAGTAGAAAACAATGATCTGCTACACTTTCTTCCACAGAAGCAAAATATGTTGCAGCAGTGCATGCAAGCCAAGAGTTCATATGGTTGAGACAATTGTTAACTGATCTGAGACAGCAACAAGTAGAACCTACAGAAATCTTTGAGGATAACCAGGGAGGTCTCGTGTTGGCACAAACAGAACGTGCCAATCCATGAACCAAACACATCGATGTGAAGTCCTAGTTCTTTAGATATTTACAGGAACAAGCATGTGACAGGATGGACCGCCTATGCCACCCTGTCTGTTGTTGCTGGGAATCAGTTAGGCTTACTTTGCCACTGTTGCCTTTCGTTATTCCAAGTATGCCCCTCCTGTTGCAGTAGGAGGAGCCTGCTGCCACCACTGGGCTCTTTTATGGCACCCAGAACGACATTCCTTCTGGGTAACTGTCGCTGCTAGTGTACTCCTGTGCTGGTACATTTGGGCTGGTATTCCTGACTGCTTACTAAAGATCAGGGTGCTGTGGATGGATCCCCCTGGCCTATCACACTGGCCAGCTGCTGGGTAGCGCAGAGCGGTGGTACAGGAGAGCAGGGTCCAAACCTCAGAAACAGCCAGAGAACGGATTAGATTTAGGGTCTAATCTGTAGGTCACAGGATTACAGCAATATTAAAGAAGTTGCCAAGCAGCGTCTTGAAGCAGAGTGATGTTTATTTCGCTCAAGGAGAGTTCCACTGATTAAAGGTATCAGTGGTTAGGTCAGATGGAACATCAGAATGATACATTTCAGTTTACAAGGGCTCCCTTATTATACTATTTTTGACACATCCTTACAGGCTATTTTTAGAATCAGGATGTAACCTGTTTACCAAAACATAGATTTACATGCATTGCAAAATTAACAATATTTACGCTTATCTGTGATATCTTAAAACCACACAGTGGACATCTGACAGCAAGTCTAATTACATCTTCCTATGACCCTCACACATCAAAAGGTCTAATTAGCATGCGATTAGCATGAGTCCTTTCTTCCAACAATTGCAGAATACACATTTCTGAATTATGGAAATGTACTCTTTTGTACAGGAATGTTGTAGCATGTGCTGTTGTTCATGTAAGATCCTGTAATTCCTGTATACTGATAATTAAACAGTTTATTATAAATAGTTATACCACAAAGAATGTCCCAGTATATGCCTTTTAAGAGAGTCTATTAAAGAAAAGCGTTGAATCTGCTAACATTGTCTTGTCCAATTTGTGATTATTAATCTCTGGTCTGTCTGTGGTTATAACTTCCCATAAGTCTTCATTAGACAACAGCATTTCAACTTTTAATTTCCATTGTTTATAGTATCATTAGACAGCCTGGTCACTGCTAGTCTAAAATCTGTGCTGCTTGTCATTTTCCTCCCTGTTTGTATATCTTTATTCCCTCTGAGGTAAAATACTGGGTTACTCATAGTTGCTGTGCTGATTATGATATGTTTCTTGCTTATATCCTTGTAACTGGGCTTCTGGAAATATTTTTTTTTTAGTGTGACATTTGTTAAGGAACTAAGGAATGAAGTGTTGATCCCAGCAGATCCAGATAAAGAAAAAAACACTAAATCCAAAGACACAAGCAATGCAACTACTGAACAAGTGGTTGAAATCAGCTGCAAACCAGATATCAAAGATGAAGATACACAGGAATGCACGGCAGATGAAGTAATATGCTCAACCAGAGAAAACAAAGGTAAAGCATCTGTGTGCCTCTCATATAGAGCTAAATCAGCCAAAAAACATGGATAAACATCCAGGGAAGGAATCTGATCTACCAAAAAGGGAAGGTGACAAGTGAATTCGGAAGCAGTCGCTGGGAGAAGGGGTACAGTCTACGCCAAGACAGATTGAAAGCTTATGGAGATGAGTGGTGGAATGTGGGGAGCCAAAGGGCAGAGACTAGTGTATTGAGCTGTAATGTACTCAACCAAAGAAAAGAAAGGTAAAGCACCTGTGCACCTCTCATAAAGAGCTAGCACAATTAATATACGTGAACCCACCACTTGGAGAAATATTTGACCTACCAGAAAGGGAAGCTGACAAATGGATAATAGCAGCAAAAGAGGAACTGAAATCCATGCATAACAACCAGGCATGGACACTAACGGAACTGTCAGTAGGAGGGAAAACCATAGACTGCAAATGGACAGTCAAAGTCAAATACAACATGGATGTAAAAACTGAGCAATACAAGGCCAGATTAGTAGCAAAGGATTATTCACAAAAATACGGAGAGGACTACTATGAGACATTTGCTCCAGTAGTAAAACACACTACTATCAATACTCTACTTACAGTAGCAGCCACATAATGTATGCAAGTAAGACACTTTGAAAAAAAGACAGTGTTCTTGCATCTTAAACTTATGGAGGATATTTACATGTAACAGCCACCAGAATTTAAAGATCTTCAAAGACCAAACCTAGTATGCAAACTCCAGAAAAGCATATATAGTGTGAAGCAGGCAGCAAGAGCCTGGAACCCGAAAATAAACAAAGCACTCATACAGAAGGACTTTATGAGAAGCAAATCAGACCCCTGCTTATACACGAAAAGAATAACTGCCAGAAGGATTTTTCTACTAATCTAGGTGGATGATCTTGTAATATGTTTTGAGCAAGAAGGGGATGAAGTTGAATTATTACAGTTACTGAATGAGGATTTTGAAACAAAAGATCTAGGAAGTTTAATGCACTGTTTTCTAATCTTACAATATGTACTTTAGGGACTGCATAGGAAAACAATTGTAGAATAACAAGGTCAACATATTTAAGGATCTGCTTATCGAAGGTGTTCTGCTGAGGTCAACGAATAGGTTTCCTTACTTTCTGCTTTGTTAACATTTATATGTCTGTTGAGTTTTTTGCTAAAGATTTTTGTGTTGATTAAAACTTTCAATTGAATTTAGCTTGTTAAATTGCATTTTGTAATTAGACCATGATTCTTTCTGGATTCATTTCAAAGAGCAACTATTGACTTGAAAGCTAGACATGAATGATACAGTTCCTCAGTCTGATGTACAAATGATTGCATTAAGAACCATGTAAGATTAATATAATTTATTATTATAATTTTTTCTAATGTAATCTAAGATTGTAATAATTCTCTTTTGATATCAGAAGCAACATTGTAAAAAACTTCCCTAAAAGAGGTATAAGTGATCAGTTTTCTAGTATTTGAGATGTAATCATGGGTTTGCAGACCCTCCAATGTGGTGTCTTCCACCTGGTGCATAATGTGTTCACTTCCAACTTACTATTGCTTAGGGAACTAAGTGGGAAGTTTGGGAGCACAGAGTGTTGTTCCTGGGGAAAGAGAGTCATATTGAGCAGATCTGGACCAGGTATGTTTGATTTGATTGAATAGTTTTTAAGCCAACGTTTATGTAGATCTGGTTTTGGGTATGTTAGTCTAGCAATATCCGAGTTGGGAGGTTCTAAAGATAAATAAATGCATAATTTGTGACATCTTCCTGAGAGAATCCATATTAGGAAATAAACTGTTAGTTTGAAAAGAACTAAACCCTGAAAACAGTGTTCTAGAGTTGCTGCAGAAAACATGAGATAGCACTATTAAAAAGGTATAAGCATTTGGAAATAGGGACATATAAGAAGGTTCAGTTAAATCTTAACTATGCACTTCAGTCCACAAGACCACACCAAAATGTACATAATACAAATTAAAAAGTAAAACTTAATCTGTTTAATGTGGCCTGTTTATTTGTGTCTGGATGGGAATAATATGAGCTGTAAATAACATGTTGCTGGTGCCACCAGTTGGACAGCGGTAGCATCTCAATGGTGGTAGGTGACCAAAACTGAGCCATTGGTTGACCATGCCTGAGACCACTGTTATAGTCCTTGATTGGAGGTGGAACATCCAAACAATGAAAGCATCTTCCAATATTGATGTATGAACTTTTTGAGTGGACTATTGGAGGTAAAGATAAAAATAAAGCAACCCATTTGGGCTTGCTTGTATAGTTAAGTAGGGTTTGTTGATGAAGATCAATGCATTTTTCTCTTGTTGCATTAATATCATGATCGTTATATCGCTGAGTGGCAAATGTCAATGCCATTTCATCCAATGCAAATTGTGCTAAATCATGCCTGCTGTGTAATGAGTATAGTCTTTTGTGGACAGAGGACGCCATGTCTCTTACACAGGAATACTTGGGAGGTGGCATAGGTGCTGCCTCTTGGGGGTCTCAAATATTTCCCACCAAAGGGTATAAATGAAATTAGTAAGGAAACACCCTCTTTTATATGCAAGCATCAAAAGCACTGGAGTTGTGAGGCAGTTTGTATGTGGCCTTTGTATGTTACTGTGTTTGCGTGGGTTTTTTCTGGGTTCTCCAGTTTCCTCTCACACTACAAAAACATAATGGTAGGCATCCGAGCTGGCTTGGAACTGGCGTGTGCATTCAGGCATGGAAACGATGCAAAACAGCATCATTGTCTTGTCGGATGTCGCAAGATTTTGATTCCTTAAATAACGCCCGAAAGGAGCTCCGTCGCCATTTCACAGAGAGACAGAGAAGGGATAGCAGCGTCTTTGATAGGCTCTGGTGTAGTTAGGCAGGGTTAGTATAATGATAGTCTCAAGTCACATTGCCAGTGCCAGAGCTCACCCACAACTAGGAGAGGTGTCAGTGGGCTTTGTTTAATAGGCTGGTATTGTGCTTTCCAGTCTTCATTCACAGTGTACTGTTGCAGAGCTCAGCCAGAATTAGGAGAGGTGGCACAGGGCTTTGCTTTATAGTTCAATATGCTGTTATTGTTCTTTCCAGTCTCCACTCACAGTGTACTATGCCAGAGCTCGCCCACAATTAGGAGAGTTGGCATTTTGCATTTTCTTTATAAAAATTTAATAGGCTACTATTGTTCTTTGCACCCAAATTGTACTGTGTCAGAGCTATGGATTCCCATTAGTCACCAGAAGTACAGGAGCACCAAGCAGCTGCTGGCACTAGTGATGACGATGATAATAATAATAATCCCTCTACCTCTACATCATCTGCTAAAGCATAGTGTTTGTAAGTCTGGGAAACAGAAATGTAAGAGAACACCTTTTACCTCAGTAAAGAAAAAATCACCCTTACTCAAGAAGTTAAGTGCCGAAAAAAAATTGCCAACATGCCATTCTACACCTGCAGTGGTAAGGAAAGATTCAGGCTTTCACCTTACTTTGTAGTGCTAGTTCTGCAAATGTACTTCAGACATCTTGTAAGGTCAGTGATGACAATGGAAGACCTTGTCATTCTGACTACAAAAGTGGTGCCCAAATACTTCTAAGTGTAAAAGCAGAGCAGGAAGAAAGTAGCAATGCCTTATAAGAAAATGTTGGTTCTGATCCAGATATGACACGAATACCTGAGGAGAGTATTTTCCTTTTTGATACAGTACTCACAAAGAAGCCCCCTGTCAGTATATGTTCTGATGTGTGCATGAGCAGGCCAAGTGTAGCCGATGATACCCAAATTGAGGATGCTATTTTGGAATTGCAAGAGGATGAGGGGGATATTTCTCAAGCTGATGACGGCGCTAATGAGGATGTTGATGACGATGACGTTGTTTGTGTAAGTGCTGTACCGGTGGAAGCAGTTGTTGACAGTGATACCAAGAAGCCCATTGTCATGCTTGGGCAGAATACATAAAAATCCACCTCTTATGTCTGGAATTATTTTTACCCAAATCCTGACAACAGCTGTGTAGCCATATGTAGCGTTTGTAAATCCACAGTCAGTCGAGTTAGGGACATAAACCATTTTGAGAACCTCATACATGTTACGCCATTTGAAGAGACTTCATGGGAAGCTTTTGGGTAAATCCAAAACTTATTCCCACAAAATAACATCAAGCAGTCCAGCAGTCCTGCTCTCATCTAGATCACGGCTCCTGCAATCGACACCGACAACACCATCCTCATCAATATCCTCATTAGCGATCGGAGTTAGTCCTGCATCCAAGCCGCTCGGTTGCCTAGGCAACGGGCGGGACCAGGGGCAAATGACGTTCTGGTCGGCATGACGACGGCCGGGACGCAGAGCCTGCAGGGGAAGTCAGTCACGGCGGTGCCCGGAGCCGCCGCGGCTCATAACAGCATTACAGCTGGGTGAATTCCATCACATTCTCTGTTTTGCTCACACAATAAACTTGGTGGTGCAGAGCTTCTTGAGAAATAACCGTGAGGTGCAGGAGATGCTTTTGGTGGCCCGTAAGCCATGACATTGGGAAAGGAGGGGAAATGTATTTCAGTCTTGCACAGTGGAGAATCCTTTCTGTGTTGTGCAAGGTGCTGAAACCATTTGAAGTTGTGACATGTGAAGTGAGTTCAGACACTGCTAGCTTGAGCCAAGTCATTCCCTTAACTTGAAGAACTGAAGGAGGAGATGAAAGAAAGCAATTCCACAAAGTATTTTGGCCTTGTAGATCAAGTACTTCATTTGCTTCGCCATGATCCAAGAGTTAATAAAATCTTGAAGTCGGATCACTATGTTTTGGCGACTGTGCTTGATCCTAGGTTTAAGACCTACGTAGATTCTTTGCTTCCAACTGACCGTGATCTGAAGAGATGCAAGGAGTTCCTGGTCAGCAAGTTGACCGCTCAAGTGGCCCGTGGCTTGACAGCATCTCCTCCTTCAGTTTCTCAGGCAGCTGCTGCTCGGAAGAAATTGCACTTTCCAAAGAGAAGCAGAGATGATGCAGGTGGCAGACCATAACAGTTTAACATTTGGTCTGGTTTGAAAGAATTTAGCAAAAAAAGTGTAACCTCGGCCATAACTCTATCCGATCCTACTATTAACATGCAAAGGATGGTGGAGGATTGTTTTCAAGAGTTCATTGAAATCGACATGTCAGACAGTCCCTTTCCATACTGGGAAGAAAAACAAGCAATTTGGAAACCCATGTACAAACTCGCTTTGCAATACCTAAGCTGCCCACCCTCCAGTGTGTACTCAGAAAGAGTTTTCAGCACAGCCAGGAACCTTGTCAGTGATCAACGTAGGAGGTTACTTCCTAAAAATGCCGAAAAGATGATGTTCATCAAAATGAACTACATCTTCCACGAGGAAGGCCTTTACCGGCTAATACATCCAAGTACTGACACTTTTATAATGGCGGATTCCAGCTGAGATGAATTAATAGTCAGTGATGATGATGTACACACTGATGAGGGTGAGGATGATGCTGAAGATGATGACGACAACATCTTGACAGTGTAGAATTCATTTGACAGCACTGTTGGGCTAACATGCCTTTATGACATTGATAGCTGGTTTAGTGGGGGCCCAAACAAATCAAGCACTTCAGCCACAAAAGTGGCAGCCCTTGTTCCTGAAGTGCTTGGTTTGTTAGAGATGTCAATGTCCTTTGTAAGATCCAACATATGAGTGGGTGGGAGGCCAGAAGGACAATTCCATATTGTATTACTTTTCTATTGTGAGTTTGTGACACTGGTGTGTGGCAATGTTTTCTAGATGTCTCATTGCTCTGTCGCTTAACATCCAGCCAGCTCGCTGCATTATTTGGCTGAAAGTGTATGAAAAGCACATTGTGACCTGTAAGATGGTAAAAATTGAATGGAAATGACTGGAAATTAGTGTTAGTGAGGTTAATAATAATGTAGGTACAAAATAATACCTAAATTATGTGATTTTAGCCCAAAAAATGGAATTTTGTAATAAATGGCAAAACAAAACCAAAACCAAAACCAAAACACTCAAGGACGGTTTTGACAAAACCAAAACCAAAAGGTAATCCAGATCCAATACCAAAACCAAAACACGGGGGTCAGTGAGCATCACTAGTATATATATGTATACATATGTTATATATATAAATAAATAAATAAGCAAGTGTAATTTAATACATATTGTACAAAGAAAGCAATAATAATATGCTCTGTACCACTCAGGGGCAGTAAAGGAGCTAAGTATATTATTCATTTATGAATTTCTCCCAACTCCCAAAAGTCTGTTGGCATACGCTGAGCATTCTTTTTACTGGGAAGGAATATTTATGTGATTTAATCTCTGCACAAATATAATTTTCACACATTCAAGGTTTTAGAAAATACTGTGTCTGTAGAATAATTGCATTCCAGTTCCAACTAATGAGGCTAAATACATAATCAAAGCAGTTCATTAACATCCCTACAAGCTAATAGTTTTAAAAAAAAGCAACTCAATTATACCATAGGCACTGCAATAGAAACACCATCAGTATATTTTAATACAGAAGAAAACTGTGTGCAGTTTTAAAGACATAAAATGCATGTGGTAATGTCCCCAGCATTTGTAGAGTAACATAATAGCAGTATTGTGTGGAGACTGATATCTGTGGGCACAGACTCAGAAGAATTCATTGCCAGATCCATCAGTCTCCTTGACATCTCTATACACGTCTCCTCATGCGGCCATCTACACAGAGGAGACTGACAAGTGGAGCTCTACCCAGGGGCTCAAAACTCCCTTTATTCTCCTGTGTGAACCTAACAGGCTGCCTGTTAAGTGGGATTTCTAGTTTACACTGCAGAGAGCATGAGAAAGAAGGCGGAACTACGTGGCTTCAATTCAATAGCAGTTTTCAGCTTTCTCGCAGAAGCCCCAGCACATTAGTTAAACAGGTCCAGTTGCCCATGTAGAAAGCAGAGCTGGTTACTGCAGAACGCGGTGGGGATGCTACGGCAGCAGAGGGGGGCTGCCCGCCAGCAGGGGGCTTCCTGTGACCCCACTGCTACTTTGTAGGTGCTTCTCACAGACTCTCTATTTATGAATTAAAAAGTGCTACAAGGCAGCAGAAAACGGTCAGGAACCCGGATTACCATCAAAGAATGGCAATATTGTACTGATTCTACCATGAGGATATTCACTGTCAAATGGCTGAGGTTAAAGATCTGGAAGAAAAACACTTTATTTTTTCTGCTTTTCTGGGTTTCCTGCTGGATTTTCGTGAATACTTTTCTGTTTGTTCACCGGAGCATGTTTTCAGATCACTGCACCGATGAGGAAAGTAGGAAGATTCTTGCAGGACTGGTATGTAAGAAAGTACAGTTGATTAACGCAATAGTCACATTTTAGTGATAATACCGTAGTTATAATCCCAATAATGCAGTACTGGCTTGTATTGTCCACATAAATCCGTTTTATGGCTGTGTCAACTCACTATAGTCTTAGTCGTGACACTTTTCTTTTCCTTGTCGCTAGGACAACAAAACTATTCCACTGACTTGCTGTACTATATGCTTCACTTTCTGGGTTCAGTTCCCTAATTATATATTGTATCAGTCTAATATGAGGACAACATATTCATATTTTTCATTTTTAATGTAGAGGTTATAATTATTATGCTGTATGTGTGCACAGCTGATAAAATAAACAGTAACATCTGGATTATTAATAATCCATATTTTGCACAACTCAGTTTGAAATGTATTATTTTTCAATGCTAAAGTCTCATCTTGATTCATGTTCCTTAAGAGGAGTCCCTGGCTTTAGTTTCTAATGGAGATGGCATATTGTATTAGCCAGAGCTTGTTCTAAGACTTATTGATTCACAGTTCTAAATACAGTATGCTAAGCAGTTATAGAATGTTGCATTTCATATTATTTAGTATCTCACAAGAGCATGGCAAACTTGACATATTATAACAAAGTGCAAACTCTACAGTGTATATCCTTGCAGTGATGTAAAAATATTTTGACATATATGGAATAATCAAATTTTGTTAGATTTTTTTGTATCATCTACACAATTAGTATTATTATTAATATTAATGTTATTTTCATGATGTTGTATAATTAGCACAAATGCGCTGGACAGAAAATTAAAGTGTCAAAAGAGCTTAGACAGGTTACACAGAAAATTAAAGATGATGCATGCCTAGGGTCACCCCCAATTATCTGAGATTGTACATGTCAATATGTGTCAAGTGGGCTTTGCTGAAGAGGCATTGCATCAAAAGAGCATGGAAAATCTAATGGGAAATGTTCTTAAGAGAAAACTAGAATAGAAGAAATAAAAATGAGGTTGGGTGAGGTAATACACATACTCTTTCTAACGTTCTCTAGGTTTGTTTTACATTGTAAATTTATTACCTTTTTGGTGCATTTTGGTAAGTAAAGAGGTTGTTGCATTTACATCTCTTGGGCATCAAGATCCCAACACAGATAACTTGGAAGTTCATGGACTCTTTGGGGTCTATTTATTAAGACCACTCCGATAACTAGATTTTCAATCGCTGTGTACAGGGTCGCCTGGAGGAATTTCTGTCCCAAGACAGCAACTTCTTGTAGCCCCTTCCATAGCTACCGAAAGGGTGTCACCACACCAGGTTGGTGACTCCACCCATTACACAGACAGGCCAGGCCCCATAGGCAGGCACCTACACTCCCACTCTCATGACTTCTGACTGTTTTGTAGCAATAGAAAATCTGTCATTGGGCAAATTATTAAGAAAATGTCACCGGTGCAATTGAGCGATGTTCAGCTCCCCCTGTGATATTGGCTGTCACTCAGTAAGAGGAGTCTTACTAGTTTCCAAGCCAGTACTTGGGCTTCCAGTTCCAGATTCTACAAGAAAACAAAGCTAGAAAAAAATAAAAAAAATAAAAAAATCAGAAAATAAATAATTTATAAAAACAAAAAATGCTTTATTTTAATACTAAAGCATTTTTTCCTGTGGGTGCCCCTGGATAACTGACCCTGAGATGCTGTTAGCAAACAGAGGACAAAGGGGGTACTTGTGCCGCTGTTGTCCTTGGTGAATAGGCTTCTCCAAGAAACCCATAGCTACAAGCCTTGGATAGCCTTTTACAGGACGAGGGCTTAGGTAAATAGTGAGAATCCCTAAATCCTAGAAAAACATTTTGTTGCAGGATTTAGGGCTTATCTCCCTATAATAAATAGACCCCATGATCAGCGAAGAAAAGGGATAAATTGGTGAGAAACATTCTATGATGCTTGTTGACTATAGGTAGAATACAGGAGTTCTAGAAATTGGTAGTGTTGTTGGTGTGTAACATTCTATATGTCTATGTGCAATAAATTACTTCTTTGTTTTTATGTATTTTTTTATGGTTGAAATCTGACTACTGAAATAAGCCCAGTGCTTTTAAAAATATAAACGTTTTTTGAAAGCTGAACTCCATGTATGAGACACATACATATGGTTTTGATAAAATGGTAATATATACTGATTTACATGAGTTCTACAATCACTGCTTCATTGCTTAGCAGTTGCCGTGATTACCTCTATTAAAGTGGAGGTACTGTGATCTGTATACTGAGAGCAAATAAAATTCTGTTATCCTGGAAAGTACTCAGCTATATCCATTTGTTAAATTGTGACATGTGAGCAGTTAAAGGAGATTAACATAGATCTATAGGGACATACAGTCAAGTCAATGATTTGGAATGTGGAAATGACTTCCACAAAAATATTTTAGTGTGCTTTTACACAACTTAAAGCAGCATTTACACTTACCTGATACATTTTTGCTTACCTGCTGCATAGTGAAGCTCCAAGTATTGCACACTGAACCTCCTCAGTTCCTGTACAATAGCCCCCACAAGTCTATTTTTTTTGCTCACAACTTTATTATTGGTGTGGAGGCAGGAAGTAAACAGGAGGACCTATAAGAAGCTGCACTCTCAGTCATTGCGGCTTCTTATTGGTCCACACAGTTACACCCTCCTCCAGCTTCAACACGGGAAGGTAGACAAACGTTCTGACAAAAAACAGCTATAGAGACATAGATGCCAATTCCGCTTATAACAAGCAGAATTGGGCTTCTTTTTTTGTGAAGTTGCAGGGTTTTTTTCACTGCCGCGGGTAGCTTGTTTTTGGACTTGGACAAGTTCTCCAAGTCCTCAGGCTGCATAATTGTTTTTTTTTTTCCTCTGTTACCATTTTGTGATTGGTGCATTCAGTTTTTGTGGGCGGGTTGTGCAGCGAATTCCTCCAATGAAGTGGCGCTTTGTGGGTGGGTGGAGTCAGAGGAGGACGTGGAATAAATCACAGAAAGACGGATCTACAACAACCTACTGAAATAAGTGCTGTGACAGACACACGATTGCTGCACTTATAGCAGGTAACACTGCTATATAACACCCTCCCCTCCCATTCAGTAATCTGCTCATGTCAGAAAACTGCTTTCAGAGCCCTATTTTATACTGTTATATCATGGGGCTGTGTGGTATAGACATACCAGTGTCCTAAATTACAGCATTTGCTTTTTCATTTGCCATATCAGTGTATAAATGTGTCCTCTTGTGTTTTATAAAGGTTTTCTAAATGGATGTAGAAATTAGTGTTATAGAAAAGGACGGTCCCCTGCTTGGCTTTTTTGGGCTCTTTAGGATTGGTTTAGGGTTGGTTTGGGCTTGTTTTTCAATAAGCGGTTGCTTGTTTTTCATTTCAGAGTTGGCAACCCCTGTACAGAGATCAGTCCCTGGGGCCCCAGTGAGGGGTATGCTAGGTATGGTCATTTTTTTCAACCCACCTCAGAAAATAGCTGTAAAATAGGTCTGGTAATGAGCACAATGAGCAAAAGTTCTAAAGTCAGTCAATTATGGTTATGTTTCATAGATGCAGTTTCATCAGGAATAACATATTATTAACCTTTTAAAGCAAATGTTATATATATATATATATATATATATATATATATATATATATATATATATATATATATATAATATTCACTAGGATATTAGAGCTAGCATAGTTTACAAATTTATTTGATGGGTTTTCTATGGAACATTGGAAAATATAAGAAACAATTACACTTTCCTGATTCCTCCCAAACTACTTTCAGGCAAGTTAGTCTAACTCCGGGAATGTACCTGTGATCAGCTTATAGGGTCCAGAAACAAGGTGCACTACAATTCAGTTTTAGGAACGTTTTTTCCTCTTAAAGACAACTATACATAGAAGCAGGTCACCCATCTACACAATTCCTTAGAGTGGGAGAAGGTAGATATAATATAAGGCAATGTTCGGCCCACTTGCATTCTTGTTTATATAAAAGTATGTTTGATTATAAGGAGGAGAGGTCCAAGGAGAAGGCAAGTAGAGGGAAATGATGGGTAGATATTGATACCTAATTTATAACATGTATTGCCTGCATCTCTGTAGCAATAGGTCATTTGTAATAGCTAGTATTAGATAACTGCTGAGAAAAGCAGGGAAACAGTGTTCCCCAATCTGGAGGCAATTACTGGTAACTCCGAAAGGATGTCAGCTGGCTTTCGACAACAAACACAATTTGGAAGGCGCTGCTCATGCACTGGGTTACGTAGAGAGTAATTTACAGTTGGTAGTATGTAATTTTTTTTTTGGTGGTAGGTTTGTATTCCCATACTGCTCATGAGCACCAAAAATGGGTACACAGTTTTTTATTACATATCTTGGATGTCCTTATGCCGGAAGGGGTGCGGGCAGGAGCTGGCTAGCATAGACTAAGTACCGTAAAGGCATGTTCACGTACTTGAGACACAATTCCAAGTGGACAGATCCACAGGTACAACTTTTAGGAGCCTCCAGTTGATAGAACTTACAGTTAGCTTTGCAGACTATTTTATAAGAAGTTGCAGCCATCTATTCACTTTAGTTATTTGACATTTCAATTTGGATTATTGCAGGAAGTTTCCCATTTAAGTTTTATAGAGGAAAGTAACAGTTATTTGTATTTCATTTAATTTGTATTTTTTGTGTTTAATTTCATGTTATATTGAAAATGTAAGTTTAGCATTTGATAATAACTGTCAAGACAATTATCTCTTGTGTATATCATGTGTAATACTTCATTCCATCATTATATTGTGTATAAATAGCAGAATGCAGTTACTAATAACACTGTAAAGGCACAATTATATGCTGTGAATACACTATCGGTAAAATATTTACACCTGATGTATGATACACTTGATGTATGCCTGGCCCAAATGGTACTGTTTAAGTTATTAGGTGCAAATTTGCACCTGTACAAACAATGTTGCAATGCAAGGACTGCAAATATTTTTTTTTACTGCATACATGGACAATACTGCCTGCTTTTGCATTGGGCAGCTTTATTTTTATACTGCATTTTAGAGCGCATCTAGAAAGTGCCCGGGTCTCAATTCTAAATTTGTCTGCACATTTTAAATTTGTACTCCTTGCAGGACAACATGGACAAATTTGCAACTCTAGATGGATTTACTTATAACTATAAATCAGACTCATAGGGGTCTATTTATAGAGAATCGGTGTTAAGGAAGATGAATCTTCTTCATAGTAATTTAAGATTAAAATTTTTCCAGGACAGTTCAGTGATGTTCAGCTCTCCAGTCATAGTGGCTGGCAGCAGTAAGAACTCTTACCCCTGACCAGGCCAGTTTGGGGTCAATCTGGAATGGCTTGCTGTTCCAAATTCAACAACAAAAAAAGTTGTATAGAAAAAATAAAATAAAATAAACTTTATTTAATTAAAAAATAATGCTATAAAGCATTTGTCATGGTTGGCACTGTGACTATCTCCATCCTGAGATGGCGATAGCGATAGCAATAGGGAGTACGGCAGTGGTACTTGTCTACTTGTCTTGCATGAGTAAGGTTTGCTGGAGGCCTCCGGTGTAGCATAACACAGTGATACCTTGCAATTGCTTTCACCACCAAAGGGGCTTTGTTAAATACGGTGAAGGTTTTCGCTAGATTTAGGGCTTTTCACCCAATCATAAATAGATCTCTTACCAATATTTTTTATAAGAGAGAACATAGCACAGTATTTTTTGAAATGTGATTGCACAGAACAACTACCAACAACCTGTCTTGTGGGTAGTGCAATAGGGCAAACATCCTGTTTCTTTCCATAGCGCAGTGATACAGTGATACAATTCATCACATGTTATCATAACTTTGAATTCAGCAGTATAAGTAGATCAAATGGACTCCATAGGGATCTCTTGTATCTTACTAAACACTACTATTGCTGAGAGATATGTTTTGTATTCATTAGTGTGTGATGTGGTGAACATTTTAAGATATTTAAGAATGCAATAGAATAAGTATACCCTACATCTGCTCCCTATATAGCCTGGAATCTATTTCAATTTGCTCAACCTCATCTACAAAGCCCTCGACATACCCCTTCACACATCTCATACCTCATCTCGAAAATACTCTACCTCACACCCACTTAGCTCTGCCTCACCTATTCTCTGATGACCACCTCTCACTCACACCTATGAAACTTCTCCTGTGCCACTACCCACTTAGAAAATCCCAACCATGCCTGATTAGACTATCCCCAGCTTTCAAATCTTTAGGAGGTCTATTTATCAAAGGGAGATAAGTCATAAATCCGGCTAAAAAAAATTGGCTATTTCTAAAAGCCCACGATAAGGACTATCACAGGCGGTAGCCTACTTAACAAGCTCAGCAATGTAAAAAAATGTTTTATTATTAAAATAAAGCATTTATTTTTTTAATTAACATATTTTTTTTTTATTGAATCTAGAAGCCCAGGTCAGGTCTCAAGTTCATGTGCAAGCCGGCTCAGGCATGTGCAGATTGACCCCAGGCTGGCCCAGTTAGCAGTAAGACATCTTTTACCACTGCCAGATAGTATTGCCAGGAAGATGCTTTAGCGACCTTTATTGGATAACTTGTGCGAATAATGATAGGAAACTTTCAGAAATGCAGGGTCTTGATAAATAGACCCCTTAATCTCTCTCTGAAAACCTGAAAAAAACATATTTACCTCAAATACAATGGAGAAACAGTTAATAGAAATGTTACCACAACCTTGTGGTTAGTCTACAGTAGTGCTATAGTTAAAGTAGCACATTTTCCTAATTTCAGTACAGTCTGTGAATTTTTATCTACACATTTTTCTTGTTAGCAGTGTCCAGACTGGTTTAATGTTTAGAATAGGCAGTAGGTAGAGAGGTTAAATATTAAGAACTGGAATTTAGGGAATATATTTTATTGCTATATAGTGCATAGAATGTGAACCTATCACTGCTGTCAGCTGTTTGCCATTAAATACTTTTACACATAATAAATATGCACAATACCTATCATGTATTAAATAGGATACATAAATAAAGTAACCTAAAAGTTTCAGGAAACATTTAATAAATTGTTATCAATATTTAGTATTTTCATATATTACACCAAGAGTAATCTTTGCTATAAATTAAGAGGGGGGTATTCAATGTCAGCGAGTTGTTTTTTTTACCGCGTTAAGTCATTTTAACGCTGTTTTTTATAATTTTTGAGCGGGTTAACTTTACCCAATTCAATTCCATTTTTAACACTACATTTTGTTTCAACTGTCCTCTCACGCTCCAATAGAAGGTCTATTGAAAGTATAGGGTGTGCGAGAGGCAGCCGCGTTAAAAGCTAATCAATTTTTTTTAACGCGGCGGGTAAAACAGGAAAATATGCTGTTTTATCTCGCACCTCTTTGGGGTGTGTTAAAAATAAAAAAAACTCTGAAAAGTATTTGAAATCATGTAAAAATGTGGAAAAAAAGATAAATTTATGTTTATCATTAATGTCTGTGCCTGTGTAAGTTGATTTTCCTGTGGAAAAATAATGAAATAAAAAATAAAAAAATCAAATCAAATCACTAATTAATTATATTTATGTATGTTTTTGGTACAAATATGAATGTATTAATGTGTTTTGACATGGTATAGATGATTGTATGGTAAATAATAGTTCAATTAAAAAATATGCTAAAGAAAGTACTGTAATGTAGATATTATCAATGTGTAATGCAATCTAATGTATGGAAATGTATGCAAAACCTTTTTTTTTTGTGTTATACATGACTGCGTTAAAACTCCCCTTCACTCCCGTAAAATTTCGCAAGCAAAATTTTTAACACGCGGGGGCAGCGTTCCCTCTTTTTCAATTGAATTGCACGAGTTTTCCCGCTGCGCTAACTCAAAACGGTCGTTATTGCCGTCAAAAATCCACGGGAGATTTTTATTTCTTTTACACGGCAGGGAAAAAAAACTCGCTAACAATTGAATATTTCCCAGTAAATGGATTTAGAGTTAGGCATTTAGAGTTGGCAAGAGTTAGTAATGGGAGCTGTGTTGATAAACAGTATGTTTTGGTGCATATTAAACCTTAAATGTTACTTTATTATCTTCAGCACTTGAGGTATTGTACAAACAGGAAAATGTATAGCCTGCGGTCGCTAATACATAAGTAATGTGTACTGGCTCACCAAGGTCAAGCAGGTGTCAGACGTAGCATTATGTTGTCTTTTTATCTTTTGTGTCAAATTGCATGTCTGGACACAAATACTACCTTGTCATTCATGCATTACAAAGGCATAACAACATTACAGTTGTGTGAAAGCTGGTAACTTAAAAGTATCTAGCGACAGCATATGGATGTAAACCCATGTGCACAAGATCTTAAGGTGGGAGTAAGTAGAGGTGGGGCCATGAGTGAGCGGAGATATATCGGGGTGATGGGGGAACACATGCATTCAGTGTGAAATTCATGCAGTTCTGCATGATTGTGGACACTCATGCAAAATGCATAAATTTTACAGAGAGTAGGGAAAATATTTTTTGTTGGCTTGCAAGAAGCCATATTTACTTTTTAAAAAATGTTATTTCATTTTTTTAAGTATAATTATGTATTTTTTACTTTTATGATTTAGGATAAAAGATGGGATGTATAGAGCTATTTTGTCTATTCTTAGTACATTTGGAATACTGCAGGAAAGAAGATTCCCATTTGATTTTTTAAGGGGAAAACAACAAATATTATTTAAGTATTTAATTTGTATTCATGTTTGTATGTAATAACATTTTATTTGGAACATGCATTTAGTTATGTCTGTCAAGACACTCTTGTGTATATGACACTTCAATACATTATTTTATAAATAGGGTACGGCAATTTCGATTTACTACTAACACTGTTGAGCCACATCTCTACACTTTCTCTATGCTATCTTGACTATATCATTGGGCAAAGATATACACACTGTCATGAGCCGCGGTTGTTGGGGCTCCTTGATCCCTCCTCAAGGGTGGGTACTATCACGAGCCGCGGCGGCTTCAGGCACTGCCGCGACTCAATTCTTGCTGTGCCCCGAAGTCCTGGCCGTCGCCATAACGACCGGGACGTCACTTCCGCTGAGTCCCGGCCATTGCCAAGGCAACGGTCGAGGCGCTCTGTGCTACATCGCTGCGTCACGGCGTCCAGTACAGCCGGGCGTGCGCGCAATACTAATACTCAGTGCCCAGCTGGGCTGTCCTTCCCTCTGATACGAGGGATTATTCTATTGGGCCACATCACATATATAAGGCAGGAAGGGGCAAGCCCTCCCTGCCGGTTATAGTTCCTGCTTTGCTGCTACTAGCCTGCTATATTTCTTGCTCCTGTGGATTTGATTATTTGTTGCGGACCTTTGCCTGATACCTGACTTTGTTTGATTGCCTGTGCCCCTAGACCTTTTGCCTGGACTCCTACGCTGCTGATTTGCCTGTGACCTTTGACCTCAGTTTTGTGTACTGGATATTCTGTCTGCTGCCGGCCCTCGACCCTTGCCTGGATTTCACCCTGCGAATCGCTCCTGTACACTATCGCTGGGTTCTCCCCAGTCAGTGCGCAACTCACGACCCTCTGCTGTCTGCGGCCATGTCTGTCCCCACCACTAGGGGCTCCAGACTCCAGACTTCTGAGTAGATTCCGGGTTTTGCGTTGCTGGTTGTTGTGGTTCCTAACACACACTTGTTATTCCTGATTTACACCCGGTGCAAATTCTAGTGTTGTACAACTGGACCCTTCTTGAAATGTGTAAGACTGTACATTTTTCTTGCATGCATTTTTAACTTTGTAGGTTCTGGGCTCAATTGTTTTTATAATTATATCAAATATTATTTTGTATTTATTTATTTGACATTCTATTACAGCAAAGAAAGCATACAGTGATGGAAAACTAAAAAACCTTTTACTTAGCTTTCAGTGACAGTGTGCAATCATAGCAAAATTACAGTTCTATCTCTGCTACACCAATTTTGGACAGAAGTGCAATCTTTTTCTGTGCTCGAGAAGAGGCCCCGCAGAGCAATTGTGGAATGTGGTGTTGTGGTTGAATTTCTAAATAGGCAAAAGATCTTAGTGATATTTTTCTTGGTCCTGTTTGTAAGCGTTCCACAGCCTGCCCTTTTGCACTAGTCATGTGTCAAACCTGAATGGATACGCAACTGTATTATTTGCCTTAACTATATTTTTTTATGACTTTGTTTTTTGTAAATGTTAGACTACCAATTACTTTATACTATTATTTGCTATATGGTGCAATGTTAGCTAGTAAAAACTTGTCTAACCATGCCACAAACAAGACCAGAAACGTTATAGGCGGAGACTCAGAGACCAGGCAGCAGGTGCCTGACATGGGTGCGCAGGTGGAGAGTATAGTGTTGGCAGGAAACCACAAGGAAAGAGGAAAACACTAGCAAATAGGGCCCTGCCTGTGAGAACTTACACTCTAGCTGGTAGGGGTACACACAATGAGTGGATGAATAGGTGTGGGAGGGCAGTAGGGGATGAGTACGGTGCAGTAGGTGTGAGGAATCAGTTAGCCGGAGGGCTGATAGACTAATACTTAAGGTCTGTAGTTTTTACAGTGATTGTATACCTCCCAGTTTTTTAAGTTGGGGAATCGGAACAACATAAGAGAAGGTGATGTAGCCCACATTACAAAAGGGAGTAGCCACGCATGTGTCCAGAGCTTCAGTGCAGCGCGCACCTCCTGCTTGTATGGGCAGAATTGAAGGGGCATCTGTTAGAGGGTAAGACCAACCAGTTGTTTAAATTTGGATAAAACTCCTAAACCGCAGGACAGTCCCGATTTGAGGGACAGTTGGGAAGTATGTTTCTGTTACATGTAGCGTGTGTCTGTTTTTGTCCTTTAATATCATGTAAATTAACCATCTCAATACACAGGACAACTCAGTGAATCATATGTTATCATAGCATTGAACACAGCAGGACATGTAGGTCAGAAGGTACAGAGTGATAATACCAAATCAAAAGTTATATTTGCATATTATTGGGGCTTCTTTTTCAAAATGCTTATCTCAGAAGAAAAGATTTCTAGGCACTGCAATTTGACAATCAAACATTGGCAATAGAATAATGAGACCAATATTGAGTGTGCGGACCAATATATAACTAAAACAGACCTGGTAAAGGATAACAATAACAATACAACAGAGCAATTAATATGATCAGTGTTAATGATTAGAAAAAGGGGAGAAAAGAAGGAGAGAACAGTAGGTAGGGAATGAAGAGTTGGGAGGGAGGGGTGTAGGACAAGCAGGAATAAAGCGAAATCCTAATTATGCTAGATTAAGGAAATTGGTGGATGCCTTATTTTGTCAGGGCCAGGAGAGAGCAAGTTTATTGGTGCTAGTAGGGAGGCTTTGCCTGTAGGGGATCTTCTCACTGTGTATTAGTCAAGGAGGAGACTTGGGTAAATGAGGAGGGCCAGCATCTGCTCTCTACAAAGGAGCCCATACCAATGTAAATGCATGGCCTCTATTATGGAGGTAATAAGTAATTTCCTCCTTGGCTGTTATATGCCAGATTTTCTTTTTAAGACCTAAGAAAGATGGAGTGGGGAGAGGATTGTTTCAATTTTTAGCTAATAGGGACCTAGCCGCTGCTAAGATATGTGAAGCTAGTTTGTTTGGAAAGTTATCAAGATCTTGGTGAGGATAACATAGAAGAAACGCCCTTTGCTACCAGAGCTTCAAATAAGCTTTTTAAGAATGTGTGGATTTTGTCCCAGTAGGGGGGAATTATGGATTAGGGTGCCGTTGTAGCCACAATTCATCCAACAGTTGGGTGAGGCAGAAGAAAAATACTACTTAGCCTCACTGAGGTGTGATACCACCTATAGTGTAATATGTAGGAGATAATATACAAAAATGAAAAAAAAACGTCCGCGCAAAATAGAATGGCTGCTGCTAATTATACAAAAATTAGAATACATCTGATTTCTAGAACATAGCATATAATAAAACAAAGTATAACATACAGCGCTAAACTTTTGCTTATAAGGATGTATGGTAAAGTCCAAAAACTGTCTATGAGTCCATATAATTACTTGATCCAGGAATTAGTCAAATAATTTGCTCAAATGTATCCCCATTGGATGCTTCAAATCTCCATATATACTGGAATCAAATACCAGTACTTAAAAGGATAAAATCCTACTGGTCTATAATATCCTCAAAAATAAAAAGGAAACATGTATCAGAATTTATCAAGTAATATTCCCCTTATTTAGACACACCCCGTGTATTTTACACTCTGATTTTTAAGGGATTTGTGAAGTCAAGAACCCATCCACGTGATTATACAGTGGGTCATGCAAGGAAAAAATGTGACAATAGGCATATATTTACACCATGGTATACACTTACACAAATGATGGTATAATTCGCCACATAATCATCATAATATATGAGGTTTCCTTAATCTTAGTGTAAATTGAACTCTTAGCGATTCCCAGTCTCATGTACTCCCAGGCCTCCTTATCTGGAAGGGGGTCAAGGTCTCAAGGTTTCTAATTCCTCCGCATGATAGCTTTGCCTAGGCAGGGCAATGCATTAAATTTGTGATATACCTTTGCATGTAGGGTGACGTCTGCAATGAGTTCAAAAGGGGTGAGGTCTCTAAGAGTGTGGCTGACGGTAGAGAATGCTAGAAATTTTGTATCTGCAAGTATTCAAATGGGCTTTGCATATGAGAAGATTACCTCTGCTGGAGAAATAGTGTTATGAAGGCCCCACTAACTCTCCCGTAAATTCTGGGAGAGTAGGCAAGTGTGACTGTAAGACTAAAAAAACCCTTTTACAGCGGTGATGGGCAACCTGATAACCTTCATTACCCTTAATCTCAGTAATCATTTTAGTCCAATCAAAGAAAGACATCAATCTGTAATAACACATCATCAGCCATTTTCATGTAAGATAAATAAGTGTTACAAGCTTTAATAAACAAATACAATGTGTTCTGGATGAACATATTTTCCACCTACTTTTGAAAGTAAAGTATAAGACTGGAATAGGCACAACACAATTCTGCAGGAAGGTTTTCATCGTTCATCATCATCATCATCTATTTATATATATATATATATATAGCGCCACTAATTCCGCAGCACTGTACAGAGAACTCACTCACATCAGTCCCTGCCCCATTGAAGCTTAGAATCTAAATCCCCTAACATACACACAGACTGAGAGAGACTAAGGGCAATTTAATAGCAGCCAATTAACCTACCAGTATGTTTTTGGAGTGTGGGAGGAAACCGGAGCACTCGTAGGAAACCCACGTAAACACGGGGAGCACATACAAACTCCACACAGATAAGGCCATGGTTGGGAATCGAACTCATGACCCCAGTGCTGTGCGGCAGAAGTGCTAACCACTTAGCCACCGTGCATTCTGTTGCACTTGTTGTTTTTATATACTACATAATAGAAAATTTCTCTGGAACCAAACACAGACAACATATTTGCAGCACACTGCTTGCACAGACCCAGGGCCTGACTAAAATACCTTACTTTGCTTTAATGAAGTAAGCAGGAATCATGTAACTTCCAACAGAGAATGGAGGGATATCATGTGCAGACTGGACAGCCCACCTTCTCTGATCTCAGTTGTACTTCTGGCACTTTGTGACTTCCCTGAGTTGTGTGGAGGAGGTTGCGTGATATGGGAGGTGACTGCTCCAGATCAAATTCAGTTTTAATCTCTGTTTTATTACTTGCCAAGCTTCACTCAGTGCCCCAGATCTTATTTAATATAGTTGGGGCCATGGATGAAACTCAGCGGGGCATAAAGCAAAGAATAAGAGCTAGGGCCAACAGGCCATAAATCAGGGAAAATGAATCAACAGGGCATATATCAAGTATGAGCTGGGGACATAGGTGAAGGCTCGGAGGGCTGCATGCGGCTCTGGGGTCGTCTGTTGCCCATCACTGTCCTACAGCATTTTTTGTTTCTAAAAGTTCCTACAGCTGTATTTAAAAAACTTAACAGACTATGTTTGGGATATTATTAACTTTTTTTTAGTCATTTTATCTAAATTTAGTATTAAATGATTTCCAAAATGTCTCTAAGAGAGAAACTGCTTAGAATACACAGATTGAAGCAATTCATGAATTAATCTCTGCAAAATGTAGTACGTGGATTTACAGTCTCTGTTTGAAGAAGAGAAGTTCCCTGAAATAGGTAACTTGTAAAAATATTCATGGAGGAATTATTGTATGAGTGAGTGATAAATCTTTCGCAAGCCCAGTGCGGGAATCTAATCTCTGTCTTTCTTTATTTATGGAATGAATTAAAATATTGTTTCAAGTGGTTAATATCAGCAGAATGACACAAGATGATATATATATATGTAAAGTCAGACATGCCTGGCCATTCTCATTCATGTCATTTTTCACATACTTTTAGCCCATACTGTTCTTCTTTCACTAAATAAATCAGGATGTATTAAACTATTTTGCCTCAAGCTTATCTTGGAAAAACATGCACCAGTAGAGCATAGTAAATGATATTCTATACTCCGGATCAGTGAAGCACATAATTCAGTAGCAGATTAGACAATTTAAACAACTACATGAAAAAGTGTTTTCCTCACCTGTGACCACCTGTCCTGTTGTAGTACAACGGAGGAGGTCCAATGCCCAGGTCATATGTATATTTCATATTATGCAGGTTTAAATGGCTGTGTAAGTCTCCTTTTAGGGCCCACTCTTTTCCAACTTTTTAAATGCTTTTATAGTAACACTTCACATTTAATAGAAAACTTGGTTCCCTGTTATATGGGTGCACCATAGCTGTGAAAGAGTTGCATATAGTGCTTCTACATCAGTTGTGCTGTAAAACAGGAGTGTGGCTAGACTTTTGGGTGGGGTGACTTGCCAATGAGAATGTCTTTGTAACACAAATATGTCTGTTTGTGTATAACTGGATGGCCAGTGCTGTGTCCTTTGATGCTACTAGTTTCAATGAACCTCTGCCTGTCACAAATCGGGATCTTAGCCGCACTTACCTCATCCGCCGCTGTCATATCACGGCTACCTGGGTCCCTTCTGGTCATCTGCAGCATTCCCGTTCTCCACACCTTCATTTGTAAACAAACACATACTGTCTGTCCTGCAGCATGGGCGCGGCCATCTTGGATGCAGTCAGGTGATCATTCCAAACCAACCAGATTCAGAAGCTGTGATCACATGAACTGATCAGCCAATAGTTGTTTGGGACATCCTATTTAAACCTGCTGCTGTGATCTGTTCATTGCCAGAACAACACACTTCTCTCCAGAGGATAGTTCTTGGCTCCAGTGTTCCTGACTGCATTACAAGTGCAGTAATCCTGACTGCATTACAAGTGCAGTAATCCTGTCTGCACTCCTAAGTGCAGTGTTCCTGACTGCATTACAAGTGCAGTGTTCCTGACTGCATTACAAGTGCAGTGTTCCTGACTGCATTACAAGTGCAGTGTTCCTGACTGCATTACAAGTGCAGTGTTCCTGACTGCATTACAAGTGCAGTGTTCCTGTCTACATTTCCAGACTGCTAATTCCCCTGCTATATTCTACAATCAGCACGAACATGAGCAAGAAGTTCATCCAGGCTGCTAAGTTCTGTTTCACTCCTGCTCCAGCTAGTCCCAAGGGTCCCGAATCGGATCAAGAAATTCAGACGACCGTGACAGTTTGTTCTGGCCAAATGGATCCGCTAGGGGAACATACCCCGAGGGAGGACTCTGTCCAAATATTAGCTGAACGCATTGAGAGACAAGAAACTAACCAGGGGCAAATTTTGAGATTGCTGCAGGATGTTTCTACACGTATGGATACCTTGCAGTTATTCCGCAGTCAACCATCCCATACTCCTGAGCCAGTAATACCTGCTTCACTACTTACTTCATCCAGACTCCACCTTCCCACACCAGCTAAATACAATGGCGATCCGAAGAATTGCCGCGGGTTTCTCAACCAGTGTAGTATACACTTTGAATTACAACCCGGAAATTTCCCCACTGCACGTACCAAAACTGCTTATATTGTTTCGCTACTATCAGGGCAAGCTCTGGCATGGGCATCACCGCTCTGGGAAAAATCTGACCCAATTTTATTTGACATTGATAGCTTCCTGTCTACCTTCCGCAGAATATTCGACGAGCCTGGAAGAACAACGTCAGCCGCTTTAGATATTCTGCGCCTTCGGCAAGGGCAGCAGTCTGTTGGCCAATATGCCGTTCAATTTCAAACACTTTCCTCTGAACTATCTTGGAATAACGATGCTCTTGTTGCGGTTTTCTGGCAGGGCCTGTCTGACCACATTAAGGATGTATTAGCGTCTCGGGACTTACCTACAACGCTAGACCAATTGATTACCACCTGCAATCGGGTTGATCTTCGGTTCAGAGAAAGAACTCTAGAAAAGAGGAGGCTGAAACACCCCAAGTTCCACCCTATTCAACGGGTCCGTGTACCGTCTCCTTTCCCTGAAGGACCCATGCAATTAGGCAAAGCACGTCTTTTACCCACCGAGCGAGAACGGCGAGTTAGAGAGAAACTTTGCTTATACTGTGCCAGTTCCGGACATCTGTTACATCATTGTCCTCGTAAGCCGGGTAAACACAACCTCCTAGCTGACAATGAGGAAGTGAGCCTAGGAGTGGCTCTTCGCTCCCCACAAGGCAAGGACTGTATTATCCCAGTCACTCTGAAACACGCTCAAGGCTCCCAATACATTTCAGCCCTGCTGGATTCTGGAGCAGCTGGGAATTTCATGTCTGCCAGATTAGCTGCTGAACTAGCCATTCCACTAGAGAAAATTCCAGTGACCATCTTTCTCTCTGCGGTTGACGGTAGCCGTATTCCAGGGGGTACCATTACGCATCAGACTTCTCCAGTGACGCTCCAAATAGGAGTTCTGCATTCCGAGTCTCTTACCTTTTTGGTCATCCCAGAAGCCACTAGCCCTGTGGTTCTCGGGTTTCCATGGCTTCAAACGCATAACCCCCATATTGACTGGTCGACTCCACAAATCCTGGCGTGGTCTCCAACTTGTTTCGGGTCCTGTTTACAACGTGTTCTTCCACATTGCTCCACCTCTGATAGGGAAGTTTTGCCAGTTCCTTCTGCCTACCAAGAGTTCACAGATGTTTTCAGTAAGCAGGCCGCTGAAACTCTACCACCTCATCGGGATTGGGACTGTCCCATTGATCTTGTTCCGGGTAAAACCCCACCGCGTGGCAGAGTCTACCCTCTTTCTATCCCTGAGACAAAATCTATGTCTGAATATGTAAAAGAGAACTTGGAAAGGGGCTTTATTCGCCCATCCTCTTCACCGGCAGGAGCCGGGTTCTTTTTTGTAAAAAAAAAAGATGGTGGATTACGTCCCTGCATCGATTACCGAGGTCTCAACGACATTACCATCAAGAACCGGTATCCTCTGCCCCTCATCACAGAGTTATTTGACAGAGTCAAAGGTGCGCAAATATTTACGAAGTTGGATCTCCGCGGGGCCTACAATTTGATCCGTATCAGGCGTGGCGATGAATGGAAAACCGCCTTTAACACCAGGGATGGGCACTACGAGTATCTTGTCATGCCATTCGGTCTGAGCAATGCCCCAGCGGTTTTTCAGAATTTCATAAACGAAATCTTTCGGGACTTACTGTACCATACTATTGTGGTATATTTGGACGATATCCTCGTTTTCTCCTCTGGTATCCAGTCCCATCGCAGACATGTTAAAGAGGTCCTCAGCCGTCTCAGAAGGAATAAACTGTATTGCAAGCTTGAAAAATGCACCTTCGAAGTTGAATCCATTCCATTCTTGGGGTATATCATCTCGGGCACCGGTCTCCGTATGGACCCAGAGAAGGTGCAAGCTATTCTTAACTGGCCTCAACCATCTACACTAAAGGCAGTACAGCGATTTCTGGGATTTGCTAACTACTATCGAAAATTTATTCGTGGCTACTCTACTGTAGTAGCACCACTCACCGCCCTCACCAGGAAAGGAGCTAATCCTGCCAAGTGGTCTGAAGAAGCCCAATCTGCTTTTCAACTTCTGAAACAAGCATTTATTTCTGCTCCCATACTGAGGCAACCAGATTTAACCTGTCCATTCTACTTGGAAGTTGATGCCTCATCTGTCGGAGTAGGGGCAGTTCTCTCCCAAAAACCAGCTGATGAGCAATGGCATCCCTGCGGGTTCTTCTCCCGAAAATTTTTACCAGCTGAACGAAATTATGCCATAGGGGACAAAGAGCTGCTTGCCATCAAATTGGCGCTTGAAGAGTGGAGACATTTACTTGAGGGAGCTCGTTATCCTGTCACAATATACACGGATCACAAGAATCTGCTCTACCTTAAAACTGCACAGTGCATGAATCCACGTCAGGCCCGATGGGCACTATTCTTTTCTCGATTCGATATCCATGTCACCTTCCGTCCCGGTTCCAAAAATCGCAAGGCCGATGCTCTGTCACGTTCTATGGTAAAAGAAGAAGATTCCATCATTGTGGATCCACGGCCTATTATCAGCCCACTCAGCATCGCAGTCAGTAGACCCGACAATACACCTCCCCAGGGGAAAACTTTTGTTCCTGAGAATCTGCGTAAAAAATTGCTCCAATGGGCACATTGTTCCAGATTTGCCGGTCATGCTGGCATCCGCAAAACTCAATCTTTCATATTGAGAAGCTACTGGTGGCCTACGCTTCATCAGGATGTTCAGCAATTTGTTTCCGCATGTGGCAGCTGTGCCCAACATAAAAGTTCAAGACAATCTTCAGCTGGTCAACTTTTGCCTCTGCCTATTCCCACCAAACCCTGGACCCATATTTCTATGGACTTTGTTTCCGATTTGCCCAATTCTAATAATTTCAATACCATCTGGGTCATCGTTGACCGATTCTCTAAAATGGCGCATTTTGTTCCTCTCCGTGGACTCCCATCAGCACCTATCCTGGCTCAGTAATTTATAAAGGAGATCTTCTGTTTGCATGGGTGTCCTGAAGAAATCGTCTCAGATAGAGGAGTTCAGTTTGTGGCGAAATTCTGGAGATCCTTGTGCCAAGCACTACAGATCAAACTAAACTTCTCTTCGGCCTATCATCCCCAATCCAACGGGCAAACGGAAAGAGTTAATCAAGACCTAGAAACATTTCTCCGTTTGTACATATCCTCTTCTCAAGACGACTGGGTAGATCTGCTTCCTTGGGCAGAATTTGCTCATAATAATCATTATCACGAATCCTCTGCTTCCACTCCATTTCATACGGTCTATGGCCTACACCCCAGGGTATCCTTGTTTACTCCACTTCCTACAGCCTCAGTACCTGCCTCTGAAGTTTTCCTAAAGAATTTTTCAGGCCACTGGCGCCAGGTACGGGAATCTCTACTTAAAGCGTCCCAACGCTACAAAATTCAGGCCGACAAAAAGCGACGAGCCATTCCAAGCTTGAAACCCGGAGACAGAGTCTGGCTGTCTACTCGCAATCTACGCCTCAGAGTTCCATCTATGAAATTCGCTCCTTGCTTTATTGGACCGTTTAACATCTCCCGAGTCATCAATCCAGTGTCCTACAAATTACATCTACCATCTTACCTCAGGGTACCCAACACCTTCCATATCTCTCTCTTGAAACCACTGGTGCTAAATCGGTTTTATACACCCAAACTGGTTTCTCCTGAAGTGCAGACTGAACATGGTGACGAATATGAAATTAAAGAGATCTTGGACTCTCGGTTTCGACATAAAACCTTACAATATCTAGTCGACTGGAAGGGCTATGGTCCAGAAGAGAGGGCCTGGATCAAAGCTTCCGATGTTCACGCTCCATCTCTCATCAAAAAATTTCACCGCAAGTTTCCAACTAAGCCCCAATCTAAGTGTCCAGTGGCCACTCGTAAGGGAGGGGGTACTGTCACAAATCGGGATCTTAGCCGCACTTACCTCATCCGCCGCTGTCATATCACGGCTACCTGGGTCCCTTCTGGTCATCTGCAGCATTCCCGTTCTCCACACCTTCATTTGTAAACAAACACATACTGTCTGTCCTGCAGCATGGGCGCGGCCATCTTGGATGCAGTCAGGTGATCATTCCAAACCAACCAGATTCAGAAGCTGTGATCACATGAACTGATCAGCCAATAGTTGTTTGGGACATCCTATTTAAACCTGCTGCTGTGATCTGTTCATTGCCAGAACAACATACTTCTCTCCAGAGGATAGTTCTTGGCTCCAGTGTTCCTGACTGCATTACAAGTGCAGTAATCCTGACTGCATTACAAGTGCAGTAATCCTGTCTGCACTCCTAAGTGCAGTGTTCCTGACTGCATTACAAGTGCAGTGTTCCTGACTGCATTACAAGTGCAGTGTTCCTGACTGCATTACAAGTGCAGTGTTTCTGACTGCATTACAAGTGCAGTGTTCCTGACTGCATTACAAGTGCAGTGTTCCTGTCTACATTTCCAGACTGCTAATTCCCCTGCTATATTCTACAATCAGCACGAACATGAGCAAGAAGTTCATCCAGGCTGCTAAGTTCTGTTTCACTCCTGCTCCAGCTAGTCCCAAGGGTCCCGAATCGGATCAAGAAATTCAGACGACCGTGACACTGCCTTCATGATTGTGTGACCTCTACATGCAATGTAAGCCCTTGTTAATCTCATTCATGTTATACCAGTTTATTTTTTTTAACTATCTTTTATAATATATGTTGATTGTAGTTTATTAAAAAAATCAAACACACCTTAACTAAACATATTTAAAAATCCCACATAATCAAAGCCCAAAACCAGAGCCGTAACTTAAAATTCTAGCAACCTGGGGCGATAAGGAAAACTGCCGCACCCTAGCCCTCAATTTTAACCAAATGAATCTTAAATATCAGACACCACCACCCACATTGTGAAATATTGAAACACAGTAAAACATTTACCCCATCATCAAATACCCAAAACACAGTAAACCCCCATATGTTATCAAATCCCCTAAACACAAAATAAACTCCTCCCACATTGTCAAAACCCTAGTCCACATTATACATTCACCCCCCCCTCATCAAATCCAAGAAACACAGGACATTTTCCCTCCCCCTCCACATTATTAAATCCCCAAAACCATACCTCCCACCTGTCCCGATTTTGGCAGCACAGTCGCAATTTGAATGCACCGTTACAGCCGTCTTGTGTTGCATGTGGCAATTCAATTGTTTTATTAAGAGAAAAAAACAAATGTTGTGAGTGCTTATCACTTAATTCCGGAGAAGGCATGGCCATGTCCCAACTGGAAATGTCAAATGTTTGGAGGTATGTTATGTGTAGTTTTGACTAAACATGCTGACCAATTTGTTCTGTTAGGAACAACAGCCACTGAACCGTTTACTTCAGGGCTCATGTGCATAAAACAAAAGATGACAGTTGGGCACATGATATAAATACATTTTTTAGAACACACTCCTAGTATTTACCTCTGCTAAACTATAAAGTAATCCACTACACTCCTTCTTTTTAGACAAGAAATACAATATTATAAGTATGCAATTAAATAATTAGACACAAATATCTTAATTATATTAATTCATTAAGACTATAAATTAAATCTTTGAGGAGGTCTCTATTGCCTTTCAGGATAATGGCCGTGAAACCCTGGGTCACAGGCCTCTGTGTCTTATATTTACTTTGTAGACTCTGGGACTTTCCCAAGTACAGTTGATGGTGTACATTGTTGTTGGGTAGCTGGTGTAGCTACTAAAGTCTCTGGAGTTACGTCTTGTTGAATAGACATTTCTGTGGAAGCAACTTGAGGTTGTTGAACTAACATTTGGCTCTTGAATTGATTCAACAACCTTAGAGGTTTTTTTTATTTGGATTGATGTTTGAGCCTGTGCCCTTTCTCTCTTCTGCTTTAAGGATTTGATTTACATGATAACGCCATAAGCCTTCTACAACACCGACAGTTAACATTAAGGGGCCAGACCTTGAATTGATTTTTACTGGTTGCCATTTGTCCTCCCGATAATGTTGTCCTAACACTTCTTGACCAACATTGAAATTCTAGTCAGTTTTTGATACATATTTTTGTATTGCTTGTTATTGACTTCTTTATGTTTGATCTGGTTTCAATAAGTCCCAATAAAATCTAAGGTTTCTGCTGAGGAGCCTAATTGCTGGAGTTTGTCCTGTAGTAGCATGTTCAGTATTTTGATAAACAAATAAGAATTAGACAATGATGTATTATAGTGTAATTTGCTAGTGGCTCATGGCCTTGATAGCTATCTTGAATGTTTGAACATAATTTTCAGCTAATCCATTGGGCTTCATACTGCTGAAGTCAGTGCTTTATGCCATTACTTTTCAGAAATCTCTGGAATTCTTCTGAAGCAAGCTAACATGCTGTCAGGATCTGCCTTGCTTCCTCTGCAGCATCACCTTAGGATGCTGCTTCATCTCGTCAGCTTCTGCCTCTCAATATATTGGACTTTATTATTGTGTTCATTGAATATTTCTCCATCAATACTACCTCTTATCCACCAGAGGTGCTGCTGTTGCGCTTGTTTCTTCCTACTACTAGGAATTACCTTGCTGCACTAATTACTTACCAGCACCTGATTGTCTCTACTTATACCTGCCTCTCCCAGTTAACCTTGCTCGTCTTTGTTATTTGTTGCCTTCCTTATGGTTTGTTCTTCCTGCTGCTCCTGTGCTTTCGGACTTCACATTCTGCTGCTAAACCACTTCTTCGGATCTCTCTTCACCTACCTTTCTATCTGCGTCTGCAGTATTCCCTGTGCAGTTTCAGCTATATTGGGTTTGTACCCTTTATCTGGATTTTCTGAGCAATAAACACCTTTATGCTTCATCACATCCCGGGGTCTATAGCTGTGATTTATATTGAAGCCTGACAGTATGACCAGCCAAATAGACAGCTTTGGAGCCGTGTGAAAGATCCTGCTTCAAATTTTTTCCTGGGACTCTCACTGCAATTGTTTCCATTTGTTTTCTCCTGCAAATATGTATGCCTTTCAAATGACTGAACATACTCTGCTACAGACACTACAAATGGACATAATTTTATTATGCTCTCAGCTGGCTCAATTTTCTGCTTTAGTCACGGACCCACTCAAGAGACTGTCAGATTTTGTCTCTTCCAATTCTAATGTTGCTGAATCTGTGCAAACACCTTTTAATAGCGCTACCACAAACTTGCATTTAATCATGAACTACTGTCTAACAAACTCCAGGTTTGCAGGTGGTCCACGCCCCCATTTGACTTAAGAGGAGCGGCGGCGAAGAAGGACATACTAATTTTGTCTTTACTGTGCCAGTACTGGACACTTCCTACGAGACTGTCTTTTCCGGAGGCCCCGACAGCCTACAGAACCGTCTTCTGTTTTTACCCCTGCTTCACTTCCCATCTCCAAATTACAGCCTGTTCTGATCCATGGGATGCGGCCCAATCCACCAACTCTAATTTCTGCCGCCATTCCAGAGGTGCCAGTTTCTGCCGCCAGTCCAGAGGTGCCAGCTTCTGTCGTCTGTCCTGAGTTGCCAGCTCCTGTCGCCTGTTTTGAGGTGCCAGCTCCTGTTGCCAGTTCCGAGGTACCAGCCTCTGCCTCCTGTTCTGAGGTGCCTGCCTCTGCCAGAGTCACACTTGTTACAGTTCAACCCCGAGTTACCCCTTGATGCTGTCTGATCCGAGGCTTCTCCCAGTGCTGTCCGAGGCTTCTCTCAGTGCTGTCCGGTCTGAGCTTTCTCTCAGTGCTGTCCGGTCTGAAGCTTCTTTCAGTGCTATCTGGTCCAAGGCTCATTTCAGTGCTGTCCGGTGCGAGGCTCCTCTCAGTGCTGTCCAGTCCGACGCATCTCTCAGTTCTGTTCGGTCCGAGACTTCTCCCAGTGTGGTCTGGTCAGAGGCTTCTACCAGTGCTGTCAGTTCCAAGGGTGCCCAGTCCGGGCCGTCCTCCAAGAGTGCCCATTCCGGGCTGTCCTCCAAGTGTGTTCAGTCCAGGCCGTCCTTCAAGTGTGTCCAGTCTGAGCTGTCCCTTGCCGAGGGTTTCCAGTCTGAGCCATCCCCTGCCGAGGGTCTTCAGTCTGAGCCAACCCCTATCTTTGAGGGGCATCTTTTTCAACTTAATGCCCTTCTGAGGTTTTGTGCTTCACAATTTCCCTCTATGCCTAGTCTCGTTAATGACCCAAAGAGACAGGTACTGATTCTGATATTGCATTTTAGAAGGGAAGCCTTGGAATGGGTAAACCCATTTATTGAGACTAATCATCCCGTCATATCGGACTCGTAATTCTTTGCTGAGGCAGTAATCTGCAGTATGTGACATCTTCCGCTATGCCATCTTGTAGGGCATCTGTACATTTGTCAATGTGATACAGAAGTATCAATGTGTTTCACCCAATCGGTTGAGGCTTACGTTCTGAGGAATGAAGAAAAGACTAAAGAAGAGAGCAGGATCTGTGGTGCCTCAACTTTCCTTTTGCATAATCTCCATTGCCTTTCTGCCCTTGGACGAGGGTTTGTATGCCAGGCCCCTTACGGTATACTTTGATTCAAACTGTTTTAACCACCTTTGGTAATAGGGAATCCGCCCTAAGGGGGGAGGAGTACTGTCAGGATCTGGCTTGCTTCCTCTGCACCATCGCCTTAGCATGCTGCTTCATCTTGGCGGCTCCTGCCTCTCGATATATTGAACTTTATGATTGTGTTCATTGAATGTTTCTTCGGCAGAAACTCTTATCTACCAGAGGTGCTGCTATTGTGCTTGTTTCTTCCTACTACTAGGAGTTACCTTGCTGCACTAATTAATCACCAGCACCTGATTGTCTCTCTACTTATACCTGCCTCACTGTTAACCTTGCTGCTCATTGTTGTTCGTTTCCTTCCTTATGGTTTGCTTTCCACATGCATTGTCAATGCAGATTTTTTCAGGCATCCCATATGTAGAGAATATAGTTCTCAAAATAGCAATCATTTTCACAAATGATGAGACAACTTGTGAGCGTCAGGCCACTTTGAATTTGCATCCACTGCATTCAGAAACATGTGATCCAATTAATATGAACTCTTTACCAAGGAGAGATGAGTCATTCCCAATGGTGTAATGGAGCTGGTGGAGGTGTGTTTTGAAGTTTTTGATGATATATAATTTCTAGGTAAGGCCATAATTTTCAGTTTGCCAAGATAGCCTTTGTACAATAGACTTGTATTAAGCTTGGTAGGCTCTACTACTTTGGACCTACATTAACATCCCTTGACACTTCATCATCACCATTTATTTATATAGCGTCACTGATTCCGCAGCACTGTATAGGGAACTCATTTACCTCAGTCCCTGCCCCATTGGAGCTTACAGTCTACATTCCCTAACATACACACACACAGACAGACAGAGAGAGAGAGACTAGGGTCAATTTTGATAGCAGCCAATTAACCTACAGTATTTTTTTGGAGTGTGGGAGGAAATCAGAGCACCCAGCAGAAACCCACGCAAACACGGGGAGAACATACAAACTCCACACAGATAAGGCCATGGTCGGGAATTGAACTCATGACCCCAGTGCTGTGAGGCAGAAGTGCTAACCACCGTAATGCCCCATGGTAAAAAAAAAGTACACTCTGTAATAAACTATGAAAAGCATAAATTTACAATGCTGGACCTAAATGTATCAACTTAAACAAACTGTTACAAACTCAGCATAGAACAACTAGTGTATCTTATTCATGGTATGTTTCCCAATAGTATCCTATTGGGAAATCTTCATTCATAGATTATTCACAGCATAAGTCCAGGACATGAGCACTATTCAGGTGCTGAAATAAAATATCTTAGTGTGCGGACATCATATTCACAACTTAAAAGTTACACTAATGAATCATGCAATGAATGATACAGACCTCAGTATTGGGGATTCCGTTTACCGTTTCCACGGTCCTCCTGTTATCTCAAGTCCCCTTCTTAGCATGTTATTTTCCTGCCAGCTTCAAACACCACTACAAATCGTGGTAATTAACAGCTTGGCGCATCTGTGTAGTTCAATAGATGTTAGAATGATTTGAAAGCGATTGTGATGTCTATATCCTGTGCGTTCACCTTATCAAGCTTCTTCAGGGATATCGTGAACATGGTGAATAAAAGAATGTGTAGGCTTAAGTACCACCTGCGTCAGTGCAGGTGGCAGGGGAGAGGTAGTCCTTTTTGAAAATCCGCATTATCATGCTTTTAGGTCTTTAAAAAATTGTTCTCATTTTACATCCGCAGGAACTTGAATGACAGATAAAATTATTACACATAGTAAATACTACTATAATTAACAGTTTGATATCTAACTGTGAGTGAATTTCCAACTTTCTATTAAGTTTCTTGACACTGTTCATTTCCATTTTCTGTGTGGTACAGTGTAGGGACAACCCCCTAGGCACATTATGACAATCCCAGCCCACTGTACTTATCTATGCTTATGGTTCTGCTGACATCCATAAGGGTGGGAACTTCGTGTAGAGTGAGCAAGGAAGCTCTTTATTTCACGAGATTACCAAATCTTGTGATACTTAGAGCTCCTCGGCTTGCTCTGCAGTCTGAGTCCTGTCTGGGAACTGGGAGCAGCTATCCGGGAACCCTTCCCCTAACCAGAGCTGGATTAAGGCTCAGGGGGCCCAGGGTATTTAAGACAGCAGGGCCCCTATTATGTAACATGGTTATCATTTTAGACAAATACACAGGCACTTCTGTTAGAAGCACACAGCTCTGCCTTCATAAGCAGTACGTTTTGAAGCGGGACATACCTCCCAACTGTCCTTGCAGTCGGACCAAATCCTGACTAAGTGAGACAGTCACCCAAATTCAGGACTGCCCCACCAGATTCAGGACAGTTGGCAGACTGTCTTGCTCTCTCCTACCTGTCTTGGTCACTTTCACCACTTGTAGCAGCTGGTTTCTTTAGTTCAGTTCCTTCTTGTCTTGATCCTGGAATATTCAGAAAAGCAGCAACTAATCTAAAGACACCAGCAGCCACAGGTGGTGAAAGTGACAAGAAAAGGTAGGAGAGAGCAGGACAGTCTGCCAACTGTCCTGAATCTGGTGGGGCAATCCTGAATCTGGGTGACTCTCTCAATTAGTCAGGATTTGCTTTGACTGGAAGGACAGTTGGGAGGTATGTCTTGCTTCTCACTGTACTACCTGTGAACGCAGAGCTGCGTGCACCTAACAGTAGTGTACACAGTATTGCCTGTGTATTTGTCTAAAATTATAACCATGTTACATCATAAAGGGCCTCTCCTGGCTAAAGTGCTCTAGGCTGGGGGGCCTTAATCCAGCTCTGGGCTAGGGTGTCAGATTGACACCTAGTGCTCTGCTCCTCCTCCTAGTAGCACCCCCCTCATATTATTTGTTTTAGGGTAACCATAAAACAAATAATAACCCTATTAGTATATAGTGCTAAGCAAAAAACAAGCCCTTTTGCTGACAAAAACATCAGTGGGTGTATTTGCTAAACTGTGGATTTGAAAAAGTGGAGATGTCGTCTATAGCAACCAATCAGATACTAGATCATTTATTTAGTACATTCTACAAAATGACAGCTAGAATCTGATTGGTTACTAAAGGCAACATCTCCACTTTTTCAAACCTGCAGTTTAGTCAATATAACCCCAAGTTTTTAAAGCAAAAGGGCTTTTTGCATTTTGATAAATCAGCCCCTATGTTCAGTACTGTAATAGAACATTATTATATAATATATTGGTATATGATTTATACCCATTATAATCAGCCAGGTATGTGTAAAAAAATAAATAAAGTGTTGTAGGAAGAAGGAACATATAAAATGAAATGCAATATAAAGTAAGCTCTGTATTTTGTTGCATTATTTGTTTTCATTATTTAAGATTTATCATTTATAATAAAGTATCACTGGGTTAAGCAACACTAAAATAGCCTCTTTTTATATTGATAAATATATATTGTACCGAAAACCACCCTTTAAGGATGGGCCGCGCTAAAGGGCCAGTTTTGTGTGCTTGCCCCCCGGGCTAAAGTCTGCCAGCCAGCCCCTGCCTGATATACTGTCATAAACAATCTCATTTATTTAAGACTTAAATAAGGTTAAATTAGGCAATATTTTAGGATAAAATGGAAAACTGTAATTTTATGTAGGGGGGTCCTAAAAAGGAAGTAGGATGGACTTTGAAGTCATATTATCCCTGTTTCCACCATGCATTTACAGACAGACCTGCAATCTCAATAAAAGTATGGACAGTTTGATTTCCAATGGGCTGTTTGTTGAAACTCCTGGGTCTTCTTTATCACCTCTAACATAGTGTCTTGATGACACAGAGATCCCTTTTCTTCAGACTCCAAAACAATAACAACAAGGTATACAGAGTATAATACAATCTTAAACTAGGTCCACATTACAGGTTTTTCACCTGATTATTGTGCCAATCACACGATAAACCACTGTTAAGTCTGATATTGCTTTAGTGTGTACGCTCCCACAATCATATTTTATCATACCAAAGCACATTGAATTGTTTTGTTTGATTTTATAACTGGACTAAAAATCTTTATAAATGACGGAATGATGTTGGACAAATTCTAAAGTGTATATGTACTCATGATCAGCAATGTAGGCAGACCTAGAGTATATGGAGTCAATCTTTTCAGCAGATGGTTATGACAGATGAAGAGCACAGATGTGAAGATAAAGCGTGCAAAATCACGTAAGTAAATAACAAGAAATAGGAAAAGGATGATAGGCGCCTACTTGAATAAAAGCACAAAGAAAAATATCAAATTTCAATATCAATATACAAATGTCTATATATAAAAGTCTATCTCTGTTTCAAATCCAGAACAGAAGAGGGACATAGACTGATTTGTAGATGATTTGATCCAAACGTTACTCACAGTACCGTGGATTGTACATATTCTCTCCAGTCCAAATCGGTAAGAAGATCCTTCCAGGGATAAAGACAAACCATTCACCATCCGCTATCCACTAAAACCAAATGTTGTGTGTAATACACTTGTGCTGACACTTTTATCTGTGTGGGTTCTCACCACTGGTGTTTAACAAGATACCCAACATCTGGAGAGAAAAAGAGAAACACACATAGTGTGATACTGTTGATATAATTAAAAAGCATAAACGAGTCTTTCTCAAGGCCTCGTTTATGAGTTGAAATGCGTTGGTGCTTTGATGGGGAAGATATATTATTATTATTTTTCATAAGCTTTACAGAATATTCCTCAAGCTCCAGATCCAGCAGCTCTTATTGCGGACAGGCGCTGTGTGTATTGTGGATGTCTTATATCTTTATATATCTGGTACGGATATCTGTATGTCTATGTATGGAATTGCCAAGGAAGTGTTAATTTTTACACTTTTTTTTAATATGTTTTTAATGTGAGTGGAATAAATATCCATTGATTTTTAATTATATCAGCAGTAAGTATTACACTATGTGTGTGTATCTCTTTTCCTCTCCATATGTTGGGTGGCCCATATCCTGTTAAACACCTACGGTGAGAACACACACGGATAAAAGTGTCAGCACGAGTGTATTACACACAACCTTTGCAAGAAAGTGGATGGTTTGTCTTTATCCCTGGAAGGATCCTCGGTACTGTGAGTAACGCTTGGATCGAACCATCTACAAAATCAGTTTATGTCCCTCCTCTGTCCTAGATTTGAAACAGAGATAGACTTTTTTATATAGACATTTGTATATTATATATATATTGAAATTTGATATTTTTTCTTTGTGCTTTTACTCAAGTAGGTGCCTATCATCCTTTTCCTAATTCTTGTTATCTGTTTAGTGGAGATAGGAGGTGACACAACTTTGAAAGGAAGGGCTGCATTGCTTTTTTTTGTGCCTGTAGAAGTCTAACATTTTTATCACTTTATCTAAAATCACGTAAGTGTGTAAGCATGAATCCCCATGCAGATCAGGACATTTAGTCAGTAAAATTGTTAAAGATATCACATCGGGAGAAATTTTCTGTAGTTTGTGCCTCGCTTTACAGTGATGTCTAGATCTAGTCTGTTCATTCCATCTTCCTTCCCTGGAACTAGCAAGTCAATCTGTATTTTTACAAATCCATTTATATTGAATCTTAAAGACTGCCAAACCAGCCACCCTGAAGACTGTAACATGCAATGTACATGAAACATTATATCCAAATAAAATACAGCATACACAAATAATCAGAATATTTCTAAAACAAACAAAACAATTTCCTTCTGATAAACAATTCACTGCTGGAAACAACCAGCAAAGAGACTACTTGTGTTGTTGACACTCCTCATTACAAGTGCAGTGGCGTAATCTCCTCACAGTAACAGCTCTTATTAGAATTCATGTTTCTTTTTAAAAATAGAATGCAAAGGAAGCTATTTGTCTCTAAACCGGTAAAATTATGGTATATTTCTTCATTAGATAAAATAATCACAATGAACATAATTCTAGATGATTAAACTAAGTTTTATTTACATTTACAGATGATTACATATTTTATGTACTCAATGAAATTACATTTTTTTAAATCTTAAATAATAGTTAATTATTAATTAATTAAACAATTTAAGTTACCTATGGTGGCACAACCATTTTTCTGAAATGTTTCCACCGTGGACTTAAATAAATGATTAATGTACTACCAATTAATCTCTCACTTTGGATTTTAGAAGCATGCAATCTAAATATAAGGATTCTATATTATATAAACTTTTGGGGCCCCATAGCAGATATTTGATGTAGACTCAAGGTTATTAGGGGGGGCTCATATGCCCTCCTCTTCCCTCCCCTCACCTTAATGGTCAGCCACCTCCTCTTCCTCTGCTGTTCTGCTCTGCACCTTACTTCCTGCTCAGAGGGGAAGAGGACATTAGAATGCTGGTTGCACATACAGTGTTGGGAGCTCATTAAGTTTCCTGCTGACCATGGATACTGCAGAAGGAAGCAGCATTGGTGGCAGCTACCAGCGGCCCAGAAGTCAGTGTCCATGAGGAATGGTTGCTACTCCTGCAGTTATGCCAATGGAAGGAATCAATACAATTCTAACTAATTAAAACAAGCTAAATGCTCAGTAAAACTGATTTACTAAAATATATACCTTTAAACTTTGATGGATCTGAATTCACCTCCACCACAACCATGCACATGTGGAGAAGAAAATATATTTTTTTATTCTTCCCATATTGTATTGCTTTATCTCTCTGGCCTCCTTCTGCTTTTCATCAATGTATTTATATCATCCCACGATACACCAAAAAGTACTTCATCATAACAGACCTTCTTTTAAAGGGGCTTGTTATCGGTGACCTAGTCCATCCAGTAACTATGAGTGACCCTGAATTCTTACAATAAAGTTGTATCTTTTTAATACAATAATAGAAAGTATGCTGTATATATGCTACCTAAATTATAACATATCTTATTTTCCATCTTCAGTGTTATGATTACACCGATGGAGCTGTGACAGGAGACCTATGTGAAGATCTGTGTGTTACTCACAAATTGATTTATAAGCATTGTCTTTACTACCATCGGGGGAAAAAAGTTATACAAGCTGACTGGCACGGCAGTTCAATAATCCTGAAGTCAAAGAATGATGTCTTTTCCAAATTCCAAGCACCGATCTTGTTGGATGAGTCAGATCCTAAAACTCTTACAGATACAGAACTTCTTGTGATGGTAGCTGTGGAAATTAAAAATGTGCTAGGTTTGGACTTACCAAATAACACCTTAGTACCCATTTGGATTGAAAGGAAAAATCATCAGAACTGGAAAGTGGAGCTTGCCAGTATGTGGTCTTTATTTCAACAAGAAGAATATCTGCTCTTTAATTTGCTGCAAGACTTCAGCAGACATGTCCTACATGTAATTGGAACCTGTGGACACTTCTATGCAGTAGAGTTTCTGAGTGCTGGACACTCTTGGAAACAAAATCTCTTCTCCTTAGAGGAGGTTGTTGGACAGTGCAAAACAGGTGAGGAAAAGATGAACGCTCTCCTTGATATCGCCATCAGTTTCTTAGATATGGTCCATCAGTTTGACAACAAGTTCTCTCATCGGCTCCACCTTTGTGATGTCAAACCGGAGAACTTTGCCATTAGAAGTGACCTTACTGTAAGTTTGCTATCTTATTTTTACAGACCCTGACAAAGAAAACACATTTTTTTTTCTCCCAAGCACAATTGAAATAAATGAAAAAAGTTTTTGAAATTAAATTACAGCTGGAATAGATGAATCCTCTCACAACAGTGGAGCATTATGAGATAATTATACCACTAGGGCTATTTATAATATGTGGATGTCCCACACTTTCAGTTTCATAGGAAATCCCCATATTACCGAAAGGACTAGCAAGCGTCATGAGATCTGTGTCTCAGCAAGGTGTATATTTCCTTTGTAACTCTACGCTTAGAGAGGCAGTACGGGTATGTAGTGGGCCGGCAGATATAGGCATATTGTAGTAAGGGTGTGCACTACGCTGAGGGGCAAATAGCTGCAGATACTCTTCTAGGAGTCCTATCTGTTGTCGCTGCTTTCCCCTTACTGTATGATGCGTTGTGATGAGGATGATACACATTTTGTGTACTATTTTCAAGTTGCACATATTAAATATACATGTGTTTTGGAATACCAGGTAAAGTAAGAGGCTCAATTTACACTTACATTATAAGTGTAAATTGCATCCAACTCTACATCATTGGAAAATTGATGACTTTCACCACCTCAATTCAGTGTAAGTTTCACATCCGTTTCTTCATTTAAAGGCTGTGGTACCCTGCAACTTGCCAAAACTCAACGTCTTCCTGATAATTTAAATAGGCTGTCTGTGTCATTTTAACCGTCTTAACGATGATGTAAGGATTTGAAGATGAAGATGATTTACTTTTACAAAGCAGGTGGAAGTCATAAAAACTTGGACATGACATAGTCAATTTTTATTGAATTCTAAAATAAGCAAATAAATAACAATTTTGTATTGATTATTACAGAAAGCTATTTGTTTAACTTTGTATAATGTGAAGATGTTTATATTCACTAAGAAATTTATTGAAACATACAATTTAGCCCGGGGTGCCAACAGGTTCGGTGCAAGGTTTTTCAGTGCCCTAGGCAAAGCTTCAGCCTGTCTCCGCTTACCCCACCAATTCCCACTTCCTAGCCCCTCACACACTTGACATTTGTAAAATAAAAACAGTAACTCTTACCTCCTCCTGGCTGGCTGGTAAGGCTGCTGTGCATGTGCACTGATGTTTAGATATACTGATGTCTGACGCAGAATGGTGTCCTGGCTTCACTGCCGCCCAGGAGCAAATGTAGGGTATTAAAAGGGCAGGCTCCAAATGTTAGATTTCAGAACAAAATAAAAAATATCACTCCCCTGTTACACACTGACATGTCCCCCACTGCCCACCAGCTTTTCTCACACATGCACCTGTAGCCATTAGCTCTTGTCACACATGCCACCTCCATTGCACCAGCTTTCCTCACATGCCCCGAGCCCCCTGCCCATTAGGTTTTCTTTCACATGCACTCCTGCCCTAGGCATCCTAGCCTGCTTTTTTCCCCACATGCCCCCTTCCCCCCCCCGCCCACCACATTTTTTCCAAATATGCACCCCTGCTAAACAGCTTTTTTCTCACATGCCCGCTTGCCCACTAAATTTTAATAATGAAATAGCTTAATGCTGTATGTATGCTTTCCTTTCCTTTGTTTATGTGTTAATGTATGCTGCAAATTTAAATTCATTTTATTAATAGATAGCAATGGGAAAGAGCCATAAAGTGTGCAAATACTAATAATATAAATGGTTGCTCAAACCTTAAGTTCCTTTAAATTAATAGTATGTAATTTGGGATTTTTGAACATAACTTTCCCCATCCCCTCCCCCCATTTTCTCCATCCCCCTCTCTCCACATTTTCTCCAGCTCCATCTCTCCACATTTTCTCTAGCCCTTCCTCCCTCATTTTTTTTTCGTATTACTCAATTACCATACCTTTCCTCATCTTCTCCACTTCTTGCTTCTTACTTCTTGACGTGACGTCACAACACTGCCGGGTGCCTGGTGCTGGAGGGATACAGAAAGGTGGTGTTCCCACCTTTCTTTACAGGTAGTGATAACAGCATGGGGAAATAGTGGGCGCACCACCCTGGCCATCTAACTAACAGTGTCTCATTCAGAGACATTGTTAGTGTGGGTACTCGGTCACAGTGCCATCCCCCCCAGTGTCTGCTGCCCTAAAGCTGCCTAATGGTGCCGCCGGCCCTGGATGACAAAACTTTTCCATACAACTGTATTCTTTATAGTGTGTACAACAATTTCTGCAACACTGTGCAATCTCAGAACTTTATTCAGTCCAGGGGAGCTTACAATTAAATTTTTCTACCACAGGAAACATACTCGCGCAAGTGCCAGTTTGGTCAGATGCCAATTAACCTACCAATACATCTTTGGATGGTGCATCTGGCACACACCCACATGAGCACAGGGAGACCATTCAAACAATACAGGAAGCAGAATCTAACCCAAGGGCAAGAGCGGCATCAATGCAATGAATTGTGCCACTGTGTCACCTTACTGTATAAAAGGGAGAAGGCATACGGGTCCAAACGACACAGTTGATGATCTCACCAGAAACTATGCTAATGGCACAAAAGTACTTGAATTTTCTTTATAGAAGCCTCTCATTCACATCTAGAGTGATCTAATTATAAAATGTCAAAAATCTGTGTTCTAAGAAGGTTGTCAGTTAGGAGTACAAACATAAAGCTAGCTGCTATGTAATTTTCCATGTTTATTGCATTTAATTGATTATACTTTATATGGTGCATGTGTCTTTTAGACATCTAGAAAATTTCTGATTTCTGATTGAACCCACACTGTTCCATTTGATACTTACAAAAATAAATAAAACATGCAATGCTTGTTACTGTAGTTGAACCCATTTAATAGTTTGATTGAACTCTTTAGTAGTTGTGCCAAAGTTATAGTCTTGTTGGCTCACACAGTCATGACTACATAAGTTTTCCTTGTAAAAATTACTACAATCAGAATATATCACTTAATTTCTCTCTTCTTGATCCACACCCTACAACTGGATTTGTCCAGTGTTTTGTTGGCTCAAGTGACATGTTTGCATTTTAAAACGTAAGAATCATCCTCAAAGTATGTGCTCACTTTTATTCCAATATAATGAAGAGAGGGGGAAGGAGGATCACTAGTGACTGCTGGCAAAATCCTAAATTCTGTCAAGATATATGAGCTTCTACAGAGTTTTTATACATATTTAATTGTTTTACTTATTTAATGTAATATTTTATTGAAGCAATAAGGTACAATTATTGTAGACCAGTGTTTATATATGTAATAACATAACTTGACAAATGTTAATTTCTTAAGAAAGTTTTATTCTTTCGCTCTCCTTTGTATGTCTTCTTATGTGTGGTATCTCATACTCATTACCTACAAAAACGTTACCAATCAGACATGTTGTTATAGAAAAATAAAGCACTTATTATAAAACTACTCCGCTTCACAACAGAACAAACAATTGGACTTGTCAATACAAATCTATTCCCACATAGCATAATGGAGTAATGAAGACTTTTTACACTGCAGTTGTAGTCAGCAAGTGTCATAAAATGTTAGCTCTTTTCATTTTTTATTTAAATAATTTTTATTAATTTTAAAATTAAAGGAAAAAGAAAAATATCGAGATTTTCAAAGCAAACATAGATATAACCTAAGAAAAATCATGTATCGCAAATATAATACAATAAGGTAAAGAAAAATAAAAGACGTGTTTCAAACTATACTTTCAAAACCTATAAATATAATATTTAGAACAAATTAAATATTATAGGAGCCAAATAGGCCCTATGTATAATAAACATTTGTATTTGTTGAAATCATAGAGACGCAGTGAAATATCTTGGACTATCCAAAACAATCTCCCAATCCTTATCTGTCAGGGAACCTATGTCTATTTCCCTTTTACCTATGTCTATTTCCCATTTACAACATCTATTTCCCATTTACCTCTCAAAACATCAAGATCTACACTCGTAAATTCAGACATCAGATTTGAATATACATATGATATTAAACCTTTATACCCCAATGCATGTAGATGTTTTCTAAGAGGAAATTCTACCAAATTTTGCAATGTTAGATCTTTTTAATTATTAATTATTAATTATATCGCATTAGTGTGTATAGCAGCATAGTTGGAACTATCATAATAATAGTGAGTGCACCCCCTGATAAAACTACCAGGCCAGACATGTACTTATCAGCAGGTGCGGAGCCTTGGGGCCCTGCATTCTTTTTAAATTCAATACTTATACACCCCCCTCTTATGATGTCACTGGCATGGCTTTCAAATAGATTTCTATGATTGGCAGCTGTGGGGTCCTGTAGATCATTGCAGCTGCTGCTGCCCCACTGCACACATTATGCCGTTATTAAAGTATGCTGCTCTTTGGACCAAGGAAAGTTGATATTTGATTTCTACATTTTGCGAGGGTGAGGAGTGAAGGCCCAAATTATATTTTTGCACCTAAGCCCTCCATTCCCTAGTTCTGCCACTGAATACCAGCTTTTACTGATTGACTCTAAAATTACTCAGACACATGGCATTTTTTCTAGCTAGTTTGGTCAAGTTAGACCAAATTGTATGGACATCCACAGACCACCATTAACTGATTTTAATACTTTCTAGAGTAAAATGCAATTAACCAGTGGTTGTAATCATTGTGTTTACTGTCATTGGCTGATCCCTAATGACTGTTGAGCCTAGAACTAGGCTACCAAACAACTACATCTTTTATAATTTCTCTATCCATATTTTACATTATTTTATAATATTATTTTATATTATTTTACATATTTTTTCCTCATTTTACACAGATTTGAATGTGACCAGTTTTAGTCTTGGCTCTTACCCTTAAATTTAATGAAGGTCATTTATTTATTGTGATGTAATGGGACACAGGCAATTTTCTAACTTATGATTAGTAAAAAATACTTTAAGTCCAGTTAATGACAGCTGAAACAAAAAATATTATTATTAACATTTATATAGAACCAGCAGAGTTTTACAATTGAGTAAAACACAGTAATAAACAAGATTGGGTAAAGGAGAAAGAGAATCCTGGAAACAAGCTTACAATCTGCAAGTAAATATTACTTTGATTCATGAGGTTATATGCCATAGATTGCATTTAGGGTCAGCCAGATTACAATGGGAAAAAGCTCTTAATGTGACTTTATGATCACTTTAAGGTTTGTTGGCTAGAGGACAGTCTTGTACGAGGGGGGAAATTTCACAGAGTGAGTACAAACCATAAATAGTCCTTAGTGATTGGATCTAGTTGGGAGATATTTTAAGAAAAATAAAGAGGGCCCTGCTCATAAGCTTACAGTCTAAAGGAAAATAGTAGTTTGATACATAGAGATTAAATGTCGCAGATTGCATACTGGTTCAGCCAGACTGCTATGGGAAAAAGCTCTTAATGCATCTGCATGATCCAGTCATAAAGCAATGTGGAGTTTGGGGGCAGTAGTTTGAGTATAGAAAGAGACTGTCAGGCTCAGCTGGAGTATGAAGATACGGAAACTACTAACCGGTATTGACGCCACTGAACCAGCGGGTGAGGAGTCTAACGTGCCCCTGGTATTCACCAGGGACCCCTGCAAGTGGGTTTGGGCTTCTCTGCGGAGGGCACGCAGGTCGCGGTCCCACTGAAGAGTTGCCGGTGCAGTAGTAGAGGAGTCAAACGGTCCTGGTCAGAGCCAATCAGAGCAGACGGAGCCAAAGGATAATCCAGAGAGAAGTCAGACAGGCCAATCGTGGTAACAGTCAGCAAGCCGGGTCACAACGGAGAGGTAGTAGCAGGAGAAGAGTCAAGGTAGCCGGGTCACAATAGGGAGGAACAGTCAACAGAGGCACACAAGCTAGAGGCAGGAACACTGAGGGACACTGATACTCTGGCGCCCTAATGGCGCCAGAGTGAGCTTTAAATAGGGGCCAGACACAGATGACTGGCGGCAGACCGCTGACAGGAAGCGTCCCGTTGCCTAGCAATGGGACGCGTCAGAGCGTGATAGACCGGCGAGCAGATGACGGCCGGGGACGCCGCGCCTGTTGCTTAGCATCCAAGCACCCCCGGCCGAGATTATCAGGCGGCCGTCCCTGCACAGGAGGAAGCAAGCGGGGACGGCACCTGACAGAGTATAAATGTAAATTTTGTGTGAACTGTGTGGAGGGGTGGTAAACTAGTAGAATAGCCTAGAGAGGTAAGAAGGTAGTCCTGAAATGAAATATGCTTGCATAAAGGGATGTATTTTTTTTCGTTTAAAGACTCTATTTTCATTTTCACACTACAAATACACCAATACACAAAATAACAGTCATTAGATCATACAAAGAAAGAACAAATTCGTAAGTGATCTTAGAACCGAAAAACAATTCAGTCCAACAAATTGTGTTAGAGTATAATTGCATTTAGCAGGTAGTTATTACCAAAGGAGATCTGATCTTCTGGGGGAGTTGTAGTAATATCATATGTTCCAAATTTGAGTGAATTTATGACTGTTTTTGCTCAATTTTCTAAATGATAGCAAGGTGCCATATTTTATTTTTCATGAAATAGGGTTCTAGTTTGTTCCAATGATGTGCTATCAGGCACCTAGCTGCATTAAGAATTTGTGTGCCCAAAGCATATGAGGCTGGTAAATTTTAGTCCCCCAAACCAGCCTGCCCCTGATGTGAGGGTTTGTCTCTATTGCCTCTATTGGTAAACCTTGAAGAAAGGACCAAGATTCTTTTATGATTGGTGTTATTTTGGATAAATAGGTGGTTATGTTATCTCAATATTTGGCGATCTTAGGGCTAGTCCACCAAATGTGGTAGATGGAACCCAGTTAACCAAATTCTCTCCAACATAATGGGGAAGTGGTTCAAAATAGCCTCTGAAGTCTAGTAGGAACTAAATACCATCTAGAGTAAATTTTGTAAGAAGTTTTCTTAATGCGAGTTGAGACTTTGACACCGTTTCCCCGATTGTAGACCATGTGTCCTCATCGAGTGGTCTGACCAGATTGGTCTCACAATTAATTTTGTGTTTTGGGGTAGCAGACAGCTTTGAATTTATCAGTGTATTATAGAGTGATGATATCATACCTTTAAAGAGGGCGCTTTGGTAACAGCAGGACTTTTACGGAAGGCAATGTGAGTCTTTGGGAGGGCAGAGACATGATGCCTAACTTGTAGGTATTGAAAGGGACTTGCCAACTGGAGCACAAATTTATCTTTCATTATCCCCAATTGTTCTTATCCAGGACATCAGACACCATTCGAATGCTCCTAGAGGACCAATGTGAGAAATGAAGAACGACACGGAAAAAACTCATAATTGAGTAGGCTTGGGAATTTGAATTGGTAGTATCTGGAAGAGGTAGAGAAGCCTAGGCAGTATATTAATTTTAAGGGACACAAATCTTCCTAACCAAGATCTAAACAGCTTTTGCCACCTGAACAGGTCTAGCTTGTTGGACCTTATAATAGGAGGGAAGTTCTCTTTTTACAGAGTGTCTCGTGTGCAGGTGATGTTAACCCCTAAATATTTTATTTTGTTACTTTTTTAAGAAAAATTGTAGTTACTGTTGAGGATAAAGAGATGTATTTTCAGGGAACAAATGAAGGTTTAAAGGCTAGGGGAAAGTCTTGAACGAGGGAGGAAATTTCACTTTATGAAATAGAGTGGGTGCAGCCCATAAAAACTTTTGTTACTGGCATATGAGCTATTAATAAATAAGGATGAGCTGCGCAAATTTTGTATAAAATTATTGGATCTAGTTGGGAGATTTTTTTGAGACAAGCAGGGGCGGATTGCGAACGTAAAGTGGCCCTGGAAAAATTTCTAGAAGTGGCCTCATGTGGGTGGGACCATATAAATTGTAGGCAGGGCAAACACAAAAGGAGGCGGGATTAGTAAAAAGTTGATTATGCCACCAGAGGCCTGTAAAGTGCTAGACTGCCCATTACATATTACCCTTCCCCCAACATTACCACCAATGGGACAAACATATCCCTGGTATGGACAGAGCCCTAAATCAGGACTGTCCCGCTGAAATCGGGACAGTTGGGTGGTATGATTATTGGTTCACCCACATAATGGCTGCCTTCTCTGTGTACGAGTGATGGGTACACATTGACTAATACATAGTAAGTAGGACAACATGAGCAACTAAATTTAGCAGTAGTAAACCAGTAACAGAAAAAGTCATCACAGTATACAGTCATGGCCAAAATTTGAGAATGACACAAATATTATTTTTCACAAAGTCTGCTGTCTCAGTTTTTATTATGGCAATTTGCATATACTCCAGAATGCGGGAACGAGGCACCACCAGTGCAGAGCTTTCTCAGTATTGGCAGCAGGCAGGTGTGACTGCATCTGTACGAACAGTGAGGCGAAAACTTTTGGAGGATGGCCTGGTGTCAAGAAGGTCTGCAAAGAAGCCACTTCTCTCCAGGAAAAACATCAGGGACAGACTGATATTCTGCAAAAAGCACAGGGATTGGACTGCTGAGGACTGGGGTAAAGTCCACTATCCACTATCAGATTGTTTGGGGCATCTGGAAAAATCTTGTCCGGAGAAGGAAAGGTGGACGCTACCATCAGTCCTGTGTCATGCCAACAGTAAAGGATCCTGAGACCATTCATGTGTAGGGTTTCTTCTCAGCCAAGGGAGTGGGCTCCCCAACAATTTTGCCTAAGAACAAAGCCATGAATAAAAAATGGTACCAAAACATCCTCCAAGAGCAAATTTTCCCAACCATCCAAGAACAGTTTGGTAACGAACAATGCCTTTTCCAGCATAATGGACCATCTTGCCATAAGGCAAAAGTGATAACTAAGTTGCTCGGGGATCAAAACATCAACATTTTGGTTCCATGGCCACGAAACTCCCCAGACCTTAATCCCATTGAGAACGTTTGGTCAGTCCTCAAGTGGTGGATTTCCAAACAAAAACCCACAAATTCTGACAAACTCCAAGCATTGATTAGGCAAGAATGGGCGGCCATCAGTCAGTATGTGGCCCAGTAGTTGATTGACAGCATGCCAGGGCGAATTGCAGAGGTCTTCAAAAAGATTGGTCAGCACTGCAAATATTGACTCTTTGCATAAAGTTAATGTAATGGTCAATAAAAGCCTTTGACATTTATGAAATGCTCATAATTTTACTTCAGTATAGCATAGCAACATCTGACAAAATGGTCTAAAAACACTGAAGCAGAAAACTTTGTGACAACCAATACTTGTGTCATTCTCAAAACTTTTGGCCATGACTATACATATTTGTGTTTATTTAATAACATGGTCCAAAGGAACTGCCAATATAGAAAAATACAGTTGGCAGATTGTCCTGCTCTCTCTTATCTGTTCTTGTTGCTTTCCCTACCTGTGGTTTCTGGTGTCTCTTGCTCAGTTTTCCGCTTGTCTGGATCCTGAAATGCTGGGGGCCCTATCTGGAAAAAAAATGGGTACATGAAATTTAGAGCCGTAACTAGGGTGGTGCGGGCGGTGCCGTCGCCCAGGGCGCAAGCCCAAGGTGGGCGCAGCAGCTGCCCGCTACCTTTCCCTCTGTGGCACATGCTGAAAAAAAAATAATTTAAATTTTTTTTAAAAAAAAATGTGGGGGGGTCGGGTGCCGCGAGAGGGGGGAGGGGCTAGTGTGGTATCAATCTATTTAGCTCTCCTGCAGGAAACGGCAGCGTGGACTGTAAATGAAAGAAATGAACACTGGAGGCTAAGTGAAGATCAGTAACAGGTTAGAGACTATTTGGAGAACTTGTTCCTGTGTCTATATATATATATTTTTGAAAGAACTGCCTTTCAGAAGTATGTTTTCCTGTGTACATTCCGCTTTCGTTCTATAGGTATATTACCTATTTAAAGCAACAGCAGGGAACCACTTTAAAAGAGATGTTGACCCAAAACGCATATCTTGCATGGATGTGGGGCAGCTATGTAAAAAAAAAACAACCCAAAATGATGTACTTGCCTCCCAAGCTCTCAATATTGGTGATGACTTTTATAGATGTGATGCCTGTTCATATTGCACCATCGTTATTAAGACAAAAAAAATCATTTTTCCATAGCAGTTCTCAGAGAACACTGGGCAATATTTTAGTGACTTGCCTGTTAAATAATTTGATAAAGATCACCTGACACCTCTGCTTGGTCATCTTTTGTTTTGTGCAGGGTATTAAAGGCATGACATGCTTAAATTCTGGGATATTTGTACAGGTAATGTAAACAGAAAACTCTGAAAGTTGGGGTAAAAAGTAACATTTACATTTTTTTTTATTCTATAACTAGAGCACAGGAAAACTTTTGGATCCTGAAGCAATTAGTCTATGTTGCTAAAGGGTGCTATTTTGTTTTGTTTACTGTATCTGTAACGCCAAAAAATCTATGTACTTGTTCTCCTGTGTTTTGCCTCGTCTCTGGTAACCATGTCACACTCCTGCCCACAAGACTTCTCTTGTGCCGCTATCCCCAATGTCCAATCAGACTCTCCCACAGCTTTCAGATCTTTAGATGCAGGAAACCCACTTATTAATCAGTGCCGACTGTACTCCTACCTACTGGTACACCGTTACACCAATTCTAATCTCCCCTCTGAGCCACACTTGCTCCTCTTGTTTAAGCTGTGCCCTTTTCTCATCAGATTGTAAACTTCCAATTAGGGCCCTCCCTACACCCTTTGTTTTATTGTCTGCATTTATTTTGTCCACCTTGTATATATCTGTTCTATATGTGCCCTGTTTTCCCAACTGGCTGGTGCTCTTGAGCACTGTGGCACCTTACCGATCAACAACAATAATAATAGGATACATATACAGTTAAAACGCTGACTGTTCCTCTGCCGGCATGACACTATCACAAGTAGGGGTGGAAAGACACAAACAAGAGAACAAAAACTGTCCAAAAACATACTGGTAGGTTAATTGGCTGTAATATATATATATATATATATATATATATATATATATATATAGCTGCATTTCCACAAGATGTAGTGGATCACTGGTTCACATTGTCAGACCCAGTGAACTTTCCTTGGCTACAGTTTGAATTGTACACTAAGCTAAGTGATGTATCTTGTTTTCTGGTTCTGTTATACTAAGACTTTAAGCTCTCTGTCCTTTCTTCAAGAATAATGTAAAATCCTATGTTGCTGGGGGACATCTGCCTCACAGGATGGTGCCATAGTGGGCTACCTTGAGCTGGGGCACTGGGCAAGCTGCATTTTGTTTCCTTTAAAACGTTCCTAATAGGCTGGTGAGTCAAGTCTTGCCCCCTGGGCTAACATTTGCCAGCCCTCATCTGTATGTTGTCCCCACAAGTGGCTCTACCAGGATGCATAAGATAATGATGCGAGACAATGTATAATTATATGTTGTTGTCACATTTTATCCTTAGTATTATGAGTTCAGTTTTATTGATTTAGGACCCTCCTATGTGCTTGATTATGGTATGTACACAGGTACAAACTGTTTGACCTCTCTCTCTCTCTCCCCTCTCTCTTTCTCTCCCCCCTCTCTCTTTCTCCCCCCCCTCTCTCTTTCTCTCCCCCCCCCTCTCTTTCTCTCCCCCACCTCTTTCTCTCCCCCCCTCTCTCTTTCTCTCCCCCCCCTCTCTCTTTCTCTCCCCCCTGTCTCTTTCTCTCCCCCCTCTCTCTCTCTCTCCCTCCCTCTCTCTAACTCTCTCTCCTTTAAACACATCTGTTAGATTACACGTGTCTGTTAGATCCCTGGTTTTTAATTCATATTTGATTATATGAGGCAAATCGATAATATTAAAAGGATTTCAACTACATCTGCCTACTACATGTTTGTTTGAGACAAGGATAAGACATGACAATTTTTGACACAATATATTAAAGTAACTTAAACCTACACATACTGCAGTATTTGAGTTACATTGATGCCCAGTACAGTTTATGTAAAATAAATATATACTTTAAAATAAATATATACTTTGTCCTCTACATAAAACAACTAAACCTATGAATTTCTTACGCACTGCTGTACAGAGAACTCATTTACTTCAGTCCCTGCCCCATTGGGGCTCACAGTCTAAATTCCCTAACATACACTTTTGCTGTTCTTATTTGAGTATTAAGTGCATAAAATATTAGAATACCTATCGCTATATATTTTTTGCACACTTTAAATGGTCATTAGGCCAGAGAGCCGGTTGTTAATTTATCGGAATCCCACCACTGTGTATATAAATATATATATATATATATATAAGAATTCTTTCAGTAAAGTGCTAGCCACACCCACACATTAGGTTGGCCACACCCACTTGTCAAATGCCACTCCCACTTAGATGGCGGGCGCCGGTGCCCGGTCCCGCTCAGGGCACTAAAATGTCTAGTTACGGCACTGCATGAAATGTAGAAAACTATAACGAGCTCTGGTGTTAAATCAAAATAACCCACATTTAATGATAAGGCCTCCCTCCAGCCCCAACATTACAATACTAGCATTCACATTGAATAAATAAACCTCTCTCCAAGAGCCACAGCAATAAATTATTAGCATTTACATTTAATAAATATAACCATTTCCCACAACTATCCCAGCATTAAATAATTCATATTCACATTTAGTAAATATCCCTCCTTCCCAAACTTATCCCCACATTCAATTAATAGCCCCAAACCACCCCACCATTAAATAAAAGGTCCTATCACCTCAACTTAAATTAATAGGCCACATTATTAAATTAAATAGCCACATCATTCCCCCACAAATAAATTAATAGCATCTACCATTAAATAATTAGTTCCAACCTGTCCACCTTTAAATTAATAGCCTACCTCCCACCCAAATTACAGTAGAAACCACCCCCCACCCGGCAATAAATTAATAGCATTTACGTATAAAAATATACCTATTTCCCGCAACCATCACTGCCATTAAATAATTCATATTCACATTTAATAAATAGACCTCATTCTCCCCAAATTCACCCCCACATTCAATTAATAGCCCCCAAACTACCCCATCTTAAATTAATAGGCGCCACTATTAAATTAAATTACCCCACCATAACCCCACAAACAAAATAGCATCTATTAGCCACCACCTACCTCACACCCACATTACATTGCCACAAGCCCCCTTGCCATAACACACATATTACATTGCCACAAGCCTCCCCTGCCCTCACACACATTACATTGCCAAAAGCCTCCTTGCCATCATACACTCACACCCACATTACATTATCACAAACCACCCTGCCCTCACACACATTACATTGCCACAAGCCCCCTTGCCATCACACACACATTACACTGCCACATGCCACCTTGCCATCACACACACATTACACTGCCACATGCCACCTTGCCATCACACACACATTACACTGCCACATGCCCCCTTGCCATCGGACACTCACAGCCACATTACAGTGCCACAAGCCCGCTTGCCACACACACACATTTCTACATTTATAGTCTATATACACATTTATAGTCTACTGTTAGTACTGTGTGCGGCGCTACGGGTACCTTGTGGCGCCTAACAAATGAATGATAATAATAATAATAATAATAATAATAATACATGTCTCCTTGCCATCACACACACATTACATTTCCACAAGCCCTCTTGCCATCACACACACATAACATTGCCACAAGCCCCTTGCCATCACACACACAGACATTACATTGTCACACGCCCCTTGTCATCACACACACAACACTGACATCAGCCCCCTTGTCATTACACATGCAACACTGACATCAGTCCCCTCTTCATCACACACACACACACAGCAGTGACATCACCCCCCCATCTTCACACACTCACACACACACACAGCACTGACATCAGCCCCCCAGGCACACACACAGCACTGACATCAACCCCCCCCCTCCCCTCTTCACACACAGCACTGACATCTTCCTTGTTTTAAAAAAAAAAGTATGCAATAAAACAAACCCAAAAAACGTCAGGCGGCACACAGGCGGCCTCATTCAGTCATCGGCCTTCCGGGAAAATTCCTGGTAGGGCCTATGACCAATCCGCCCCTGGAGACAAGTAAATAGATGTATGTTTGTGCGGTTAATGTCTTTGAATGTTAGTATATCAGATTCTCTAAAGTACAGGAAACTAGTGTAGGGACTGGCAGAGCAGAGCACCAATTGAAGAATGTTTGGTGAAGAAAATGATTCAAAATAGACTGTAGGGTTGAAAGCTTGATTAAGAGAATTCCAGTAAAAGACAAATGCAGTCATCAATGCAGGGGATTATGTGTGCATGAATGAAGGTCTTGGAGACAAACTGGATGTTGGTTACAAAAGTAAAGGATGACAGCTAGGCAGTTAACTTGAATGGTATAGTTTATTGTTGTTGTGCCAACAGAAATAAAGATAATTAGTGAGTAACGTCCTTTGACTTTTGGAAAGATTATTAGCTCAGTTATGAAAGATTGAGGAGACGAGAGCACATGCAATATGAAATACAAGGCATTTTGTAATGCAGCCAAAACATATAGTTATCTGGAGATTATAGGTAGATTTCGGTGCCATCCATAGAGGTGATACTGAAAGCAAAAAATGTTAATTACTTTTCCAAGAGAAGTGGTATAGATAGAGAAGAGCAGAGGGCCTTGATCTGACCCTTGTTATAGAACTGAGCCTTGAATATTACTATATTATGCATAAGCTGTTTTACGAAAGATTTATAAAAATCAGACAATTGTAACCACATGTATGCTTTTGAATTGAATCTTTCTGAGATGTATACATTCTTTTAGATGGCTGCTGTTTTAAACCTTTGCTGAAATATTGATTGAAGTTAACAATTATTACTTAATCTTCTTTTGATATGGACAATCAGTTAGTTCTACATTAAAATATGCCTTATCTTAATGCTGCGGCAGCAGATACTCAGGTGTCCCTGTGATACTGGCTAGGAGTAGTAAGGGTTAACTTGCAGCTTCATCGGGCAAGTCTCTGAAAAATGCATATGCTAGGCTAGCCGGCTCACACATACCCAATGGAACTGAAAGCCCAGTCAGTAAGACTAATAAAATAAATAAATAAAATATAAGTTAATAAATAGATAAAATAGTGAAATAAAAAAAAATAACATACACATTAATAAAAATTTCTTAATGATTTTCATCTAGTAGCATCATCCTGAGATGACATTAATAGAATAGATATTTTTGCATTACCACTGCAGTATTTGTTAATTAGGCTTTCCCATGCAAATGGGCCGGGGAAGCCATTGACAGTATACGTTGGCTAACCATACAGCAGGGAGTGACCCTTTGTTACATATGGCGAAGCAAGAAAAGCTCTATCGCTTGCAAAAACTAGCTTTTCCCACCCCACTGCTAATGTATCAATACAGGCATTAGTCAAACAGATTCCGGATTTAAACCTATACCCATGAGTCTCCAGAGGGATTCTATCCTTGGATTCCTGTTTGAATCAGGAGCTCTCTCCTCTATTGCTCATTTGTGTGACCGCTGTCAACTGCCAAGAATTGATTTCTATACATACCTTCAGCTAAGGCACTGGCTATCAGCACCACCGCTTAAAGGCTTTTAATAAGATCCCTCCCTCTATTATATTATGCCAAATTGACAAGTGGCTGTAATCGTGCCAGCATAACCTTTTGGTATAACCTTCTGACCACACATTGTGACTTGTCAAAATCCAGGGTCCAGCTTTAGTGGGAGGCAGATCTCCACCTGGAATTTTTCAGAGAGGAGTGGAGAAGTATCTTCTGGAATTCCTTTAAAATGTCCAGCTGTCCCAACAACACAGAAATGTTAGTTAAGCTCATAAACAGGTTATATGTCACCCCTGAGAAGCTACGCAAGATGTGGCCCTCTGTGTCTCCATCCTGTTGGTGTAACTGTTCAGGAAAGGGTGATATTTTCCACATTTTCTGGTCCTGTCCAGCTCTGCAGCCTTGCTTGGTAAAATCTTCTGGTACCCTGTGTCTACCTCCCAAGAGCTTCTGCACCACTATCCACCCTCTACCCCATAATGGGACAAGCATGTGATGAGGTGCATTTTTATAGCCACTGGGACAGCTATAGCCCAATCCTGGAAGCAATCATAACCCCTCCCCCCACTAAGATTATATCGAAAGTCAATTATAGTTTCGAGATGGAGACTTTGGGGGGTGCCATATTCAAGTAGGTTTGACGTTAATAGAAACTTGTTCTATAAAAAAAACCCTCAAATAACTAGCTTTTCGCCTTTGGACAAATTAGTACAGAAATATTTTTCCTAGGTTCAAATTTTGCTCATCTGCATCTGCACCAAACTTTAATTTAGCTCCTAATTAGGTAGATTATTTATTTTTAAGTGAAAAACCGATACACATTCACTCACTTATAAGACTTCTCACATATGTGTCACACCTACATTCTTGTAGCACACCCAGTCTAGAACTATAGCACATCATGTATGTAAACTGGGAGTAACAACAGTGCATGTTATCACACAGGTTAATAATCACTGCCATTTCCTTCATATTACGGTGATAACAACCCAGTTTCAAGCCCCTTAAATGGAAAATCCGGAAATACTGCAAAATAAAATATTTACCCTGTTAAATATACAATTGACCATTGTGTTTAGTGCAGAAATCACCATTTCCAGAATGAAATTCTCCTGCAGTGTCAAGTAGATGACCTCTATGTTTGCAAATTGTTTGTCTTACTCATCTTCTTTATATTAGATGAATGTATATTATTCTTACATAATACATGGACAAAAAACAGCATTCTTTACAATACAGCCTCTAACCAAAATAGCTTGCAAAGTAACTTTTGGCAGAGATAAATGACTTTATTGCCTTAGTCAGCTTAAGGCTTCCTGCAAGGTGCCTTGTGGCTTAACAAATCAGCCTGACTTAACCTTACACACAAGCAACTGTGACAGAACCAGATACCGTACGTGTCAAGACACTGCTGCTACTGCAATTATTAAATTTGAATAAATAATAAGGTAGCATATCAGCTCTTGCAGGAACCTTTCTCATAAATAAATACATTAAAAGAAAAAATGTTGTGTAACACATTATCTAGATTGCTGCAGACAATTTACCTCTTCTCCTTTTTTGCTGGCTAGAGTGATAGAGGGTATGACCCTGCCTCACTTCTGTGAAGTTCAAATGCAAATGAAGTTGTGAGAGAACTGTTCGCTGAAGTAGTCTTTTTTGCAGCAGATTGTTGTATAGAATGTTACACTGTGCAACAATGTAAAGGCAGAGGGGAAAAGCTGCTAGCACAAATCTACATTTATCAATGGGATCTATGTTTAAAAAACATATGTTACAAACGTTCCTCTGCCTAAAACTCAGACCCTTCCATTTTTAATATTGTAACATTTAAACATGATAGCTAAATCTGTAAACATCTTAGTTGATGCGGTTTAGTGTTTTCTCTTGTCATTGTTGCCTTTGCTGCCTGTGGCCTTATACCCAGTAGCGTTTGATTTGCGTTTAATAATGTAAGTTCAAATGCCAGTGACACTGCATGTCAAATGCAAACACGCTTGACATGCTGACTAAAGGCTAACCACTCGGACTCGGGCAGAACCCTCCAAAAGACCCTGGTCTAATTCCCAAGTCCTCCGACCCGGAAATTAGCAGGCGACCCGTTCACTCTCAGCCTCGACCCGGTTTGTTGTGCTTGCCCCGGCAATAACCCGGGTTTTGATGCAGTGGTATCATTTACCGCATCCTATGGTCACTTCTAAGACTTCTGCCATGCTTCCCAAATTATTTGGAACTCCCTACCCCATCTCACTCGACTCTCCCCCAACCCTCAGTCCTTAAAACACTCACTGAAAGCTCACCTATCCAAGCTCGCCTATCCTACCACCTAACCATTTTATCAGCTCTTCTTCCTTGCCTGCCATCTCCATTTTCTCCCAGCTGGTCCTAGTGTTTCTCACCACCCCTCCCTCTAGAATGTAAGCTCTTGTGTTTAGGCTCCTCTCTACCTATTGTCCCATGTCGGTTTACTGTCTGACTCCCTCGTACGTCCTGTCATGTATTTTGCTGCACCCTATGTGAGTACCCATATCATTACTCACACTCATCTGCAATACTGTGTATTACCTCATCTATTTGTTACTTGCTTTTGTATCCGGTGTTACAGAATCTGTGGCGCCCTCTAAATAAATAAATAATAATAATAATTTCCATCTATTTAGATATTATTAAGATAAAGGTAAAATATACTGTAGGTACAGTAATATATACAGGTCATTCCACATCAAATCAACACAGACTCAAACCCTGAAAATTAATTTTTATTAAAACATACTTCATATGAAATACAAAGAGGTTTAAAATGAAACCTTGCCCAACTCTCTAGCTCAAACAGATGAGCTACAAATGCAATTTAAAAAACCGTTAAAAGCAAATTTTTTGTTAAAAAAAGTGTAACTTTAAAGGCAATATGATAACCATGATTGGAGAAAATGGCTCCTGTGTGAGATACGTAATATCTTTCCCAGTGAGATAGGTGGAATGTGGACAGTGTGTAATGGCTGCTGCAATGCATGTGTCAGGCGCCGTCCCGCACTCTTACCTGGTGCTGGGACGGACGCCTGCTTCGTTACCCGTCCCATTGCTAAGCAACGGGACATCACTTCCAGTCTTCTATCCGATGTTCGGGAACATGCGCCCGGAGACGCTCTGAGCAGCTTCCTGTCGGCGGTCAGACCAGCTGACCGCCGACCTTCACTCCCACCAATGATTAGGGGCTAGCCACTATTTAAGCCAGACTCTGGCACCACTAGGGTGACGGAGTATCTAGTCTCATATTCTTTCTCTTGGCTCCCCTGTGATATATATATCCATTCTGCCTGCATCTCCTGGATTCTGACCCCTGCCTGTTTTGACTACTCTCTTGGATTCTCCCTGGTTCCTGTTTGATCTCCTGGTTCTGACCCTCGGCTTCCTGACGACTCTCCTGCCTGACTCCTCAGTACTTCGTTGCCTGCACGGATTTGACCTCGGATTGTTCACTACGATTGTTCACGCAATCTCGCTGGTAGCTACCTGGGAGAACCACGACCGACATGTGTCAGCGGCTAAGTCCAAAACTCCTTGCGGGGTTCCCTGGTGAAGACCTGGGGCGTGGTTAGACTCCACGCCTCCTTGCGTAGCAGCGCAAATACCAGCAGGTAAGGCCTTCCTACTACCTTGCTCGTGACAGCATAATGAAGTCTACACTACACATTTTGGACCTTGACTGAGATAAGTGAAATAAAATAATATGAGAATAACTGGTATAATGAATGTGAGTAGTATGGGATATAAATGGTATTTGAGGTATTAGAATGTTTGATTGTTTGTTGAATGCTTGAAATTGAGGACAGCCCGTGGGCGTACACCCACCCTTAATACAAAAACTGACATACACACACAATAACTTATATGTTTATAAAACAGGCAATGAATGTAATGTGTTGTATGATTTTAAAGTAATTCTATCGTTTTCAAATAAGCATTGCATAGGCGATTGTATTGTGTTTCCAACGCACAAAGTGATTTATTTTAGCAGATGTAAATAGTTAACAGTTCAATACAAGATTATAATATAATACATTACAGTACAGCCAATACCAAAAGATACATACATACCGCTGCGCTATCACGGGCACCAGTGAACAGTAGTTCACCCTTGAACACTGTGGTCAGAGTAGACTGAAGACTGGGAGCGCAGCTATGATCATATATACATTCAGTGTTACAGAGAGAACAATGCAGATGACGTGGCTTGCTTCTATAGGTCCAGACTTCAGGTGGGTCCAGGGTAAACAGAACATAGGCTAGTTCAAACAACCCCCTCAAAGGCTGAGGTCAACATTCCAGATGAATCTCCCACCCAGAAACCAGTTACAACTAGTCCATTAGCATTTTACAGTCTGATATCAATCTGACAAGATATTGCCTAACATCAATAACTAGAGTATGCAATATATGATCTCTTCGGCGATGGAACCAGACAGCTGCTGATGAATAGGGGATTAGAATGATATCAGACATGACACATTTCCTATAACCTGAACCTTAAATAACACTGAAGTGTACATATAATCATAATATATAAACTAATAATAAACTAAATACTATCTGCTCATAAATTACTGTGTAACAGAACCGATATGAATATGAATTATATAAATAACTAAATGTTGTAATGCGAGTGTGTACTTGCGTATTTTACCTTGCGATCGCCGTATGCCACGTGTAGCGTGGCATACTGAGTGCAATTGACCAATAAAACAATATTAACCAATATACTTTCGTTCATCCAATTATACGACTTCGACAATGAACACTCAACTTTTGAGATATTTTTTTCAAAAATTTAAAAATATGGCTTTTTGAGAAAATCAAAATGCTGATTTTGAAAATTTTACATTTTTAATTTCTATTGAAACATACTGCTGTGTTATATATCATGTGAAAGCCCATAAAAAGAGGTTTAAAATGAAACCTTGCCCAACTCTCTTGCTCAATCATGTGAGCTACAAAGGCAAAAAAAAAAAATTAAAAGCAAATTTTTCATTCAAAAATTGTAGCTCTAAAGGCATATAACTTCAAAACTGGTGCACATATCAGCCTAATATTTGGGAGTTTTCATTACACCCATGGCAGCATTTATTATACCAAATTTAATTGAAATTAGAGAATGTAAGGTATTATTTTTTCTAAAATTGTGTTGATTTGATGTGGAATGACCCATACTGTATCTGCTGTCTTGTGTCTCTTCCTTTATTTCCAGTTGTCCAGAGAACCATACATTCAGTTCCTTCCGCCTTGTGATAGACTATTCTAGTGCAGCATAATTTTATTTAGGCTAGGTAGATAAGATATTATATTTTTAGAAACTGGGTTTACACTTTAATCTGTCTTGGTATTTAAAGGCTCTAAAGGCATCATTATAATAAATACACTACATTTCAGGTGCTAAGAGAGGTAAAGGCTTTATAAGGATATTTAGTCCTGATAACAGCCTGTGAAAACCTGTAAATGTGGAGATCACTTTGAGCTTAATTTTGTGTGATTAAACTACCATAAGACTAAGCAATTCCAGCTGGGGATCAGATGTTTGGTTTGGGTTTAGTCCAATTGTTTAACTTGTTCTTTATAAGCAGCTGTAAAAAGCTTGATATGCAGGAATGGCTCCTCTGTGAATTAAACTATGTATTTCCCTAAGCCCATCTTCTTTATAGAGCAGTTATTTCAGTGTATGAAAGAGGTATTTTGTTCACCTTCCATCTATCACAGTTAATAAATAAAAGGTTTGCAAATGACAAAAATGAAGCCCCAGTATATATTAATTTGTGTTTTTTTGTAGTGTGGCCTTCGGGACACTCCATAATTAATACATCAAATTATGTGACCATTATATGTCTGTTCACTATAGACAAATAGAGTGTGTGGAAGCTGCAATATATTGGGAAAGTTTTTATTGCCATACTTGCCCGGAGGGGAGGTCCAAGGGGAAAATGCAGGGTGGTGTGAAGACAAAATTTGTTTTATTCATACTTACCAACTTTCTGCTACTTGCTTCCGGGAGCTGCCGTGGGGGAGGTGGGCGTACGGGGGGCGGGGCTCCAAATTCACGTCATTTTGGACCTGGCCCCTGTGACGTCATGACGCAAACGCGTCATATTACAGTGGGGGGGGGGGCCCAAATGCAGCGATTCCCGTAGAATCGAGGTATTTTGGCACTAATTCTCCAGATGCGGGATTTTGCAATACTCTCCCGGACATTTCGGGAGAGTTGGCAAGTATGGTTTTATTTCTTCTGGTAAATTATCAGTTATTTCTGGACATTAAGTGCAGAGATAGTGCCACATGAAAAGTGGTCTGTCAGAAATAATGTGGTAGCGAGGGTATGTTGTATACTCACAGAATGGTACAGAACTGAAGCTGTTGGCACTTAAGGTATAACTCAGAATGTTAAGTAGTAGGTAACATGTATTAATAGTGTAGATGATCTACTATATAATGGAAATAGTATAGTGCCATACCAGATAGTAATGGTAGAGGAAGGGAGTGGAGAGTATTCACATTTGTTTTGGTAGTTTTGGACTTCAAATTGCATGTATGTTTGTTTGTGGCAAGCCCCGGCCTTAGTCTAAATTTAATTGGTGTGCAAATTATTCCATACTATTATCAGGGCATGTAAATAACAAAATTCTATTTGGTTCACCTCTATTATTACAGCCATGATCCTGCTTTCAAATAAAAGAATTACCATAATAACTAAGGAATTAAATTTTGTAGCCTTTATGTGCTAATGTACTAATAGTGCCTGAGCTGCCACATTGCGAGCTGAGTAGAGCCATTTATGTGGCTGAAGATTTTGCCACACAGAGAATGGAAGGGTATGGCCAATGTAAGGATAAATCTCCTTACCACCCTTCAGCCTTACCCCAAACCCCCACGGTGGAAGCTGAATTTTCTGAATGTCTTTTTATTTGCCTTGTCTGTCATCGGCACTTATCACCAGAATATACTGATACGGGCAGACTTTGTTAGAGGTCCAACCAAATCCCTAGCTATCCTTTCAAACAGGTCCTCAATAATGGGACAGGTACCTCCTTGTGTATGTGGCAGTTTAACCACCCAAAACAACAGTGGTCAGGACCATCTGCAGTCCAAATGTGGCACTGGTCAAGTGCCAACTTGTTTGTGAGCAGTGCGGCCTTTACACCAGAGATTCCCAGAGAAGATCTATGGTGGCTGACTATGCCCCCGTGATTATATAATTGTGGGGAGCATGTATAGGAGTTAGGACTCGCTCCTACACAGCCTTAAAATTCATTATCAATAGTGAACATAATAATAAACATAAATAATAATAAGCATATTTCAGACCTAGGGGTCTCTATATCAAGACTCCTCTAAATTGAAGAATTTCTATTTCTGTCTATCGCTGTGAAAGAAAATCTTCGGCCACCCAATTTATCAATAAAAGTTCAGCAGTAAGATGACACTTACCGCTCGCCAGGCCATTGCAGGGCGCTTCTGTAAATGTGTGGATTCTACATGTCACAAGAAATTGTCACATGTGGAGGAGATAATCAAATTATTGAATAGGGGACAAATAATTAATATTTTCAAAATAATATCATGGAAGTGAGAGGAAAATTTTAGCCTAGGTAAGTTTTTTATAAGCTTATGGGACCTTAAATGTGATTCAGAAATGTATATATACCAGGAAATCAGGACAGCAGTCTGTGGGTTGCAAAGGAGTTAGGATAAATGTGGTCGTGCTACTAAGAATAGGGATTTTTTTGTATACCAGCTTGTTTGTATGGTTCCACACCAAAGAATGGCACATCGTTTGCTGTTACTGTGCTGAAAGGAAAATCAGAAGATTGAAGATATTTTTTGATTTAAGTAATTAGCATATTTCTTGTTACACATTACAGACGGTCCCTGGCTTCACTTCTTGTATTTGTCTTCCTTCATCTGTAATCAAAGAAATTCATTACCAAACAGAAAGAAATCCACTTTCCAATTGCTTAATTGAAACATTATTCATACTGTACTTGTAGACCTGAACCAATAGTCCTATCTTTGAATGGGAAAAGATCTATCATTAGCCACTAATGTAGAGCAAAGTCTGTAAAATGTATCAGTAATGTAAGAACCGTAGTTTAAGTAATTTTAAAATAATATGTAGTTAACCTGCAGACATAGCATAATAATAGCATCTAGAGTAAATGGGCACATTTATAAGCATTTGATGGGAATTCCAATAGCAAAGTGAAATAGTGACATGAAACTAAAACATAAAGCAGACGTTGCAATCTTCCATGCAAATGTATATTTTTTATTTGCAATGTCTGTGCCACATACTGAACATAAAGAATGTTATGGTTATAAATGCAAAATGGAAGGAGGAGTGCGATAACTATGTTGTGGTCCTTAAATGGACAGTCATGCATGAAATATTGTGTATGCAGAGAACTTTTCCAGCCCCGATTTTTCATCTACACAAATGCACAAGCACGTTCTTTGGAAGAAATATTTTTATTCTGTTTTGTGGTTGTAGTTACCGTATATTTTTAACAGAATGTTTCCATGAAACTAGTAATGTGACCAGCTATATCACTAATAAGTGTAACCATCCTTAGTTGTGTATTCTTTAAATTTACAGAACATATGGCTTCATTAAGCCTTTTGACTAGCAAATAGATTAAAATAGGCCTTGCTTTCTGTAAGAATGAGTAGATAAGAGTAAAAATTCGTAGTATAAAGTGACATCACAATGCAGATTGTGTTCAGTTATTGAACACTCACAACTGCTTGTAGGCAGAATAGTACTTGGAGTCAGAGTAAAATAATTTTCAATGAGAGGTGGCCCAGTCACAGGAAGAACGGGTGGGTAATTTTATTCTGGGATCTGCATTATACATTAGGAAGGCAACCTTCAGCAGTTTTAAGTCTCAACATACCATGCCAGAGTTGGTCTGCATTCGTACAGTGAGCTATGTGGTTTGCACTGGACAATGGTCTTGAGATCTACATTATACACTCGGAACGTAATGGGCATTGGAGTTTGCAGAGAGTGTGGTTCAGACAGATGAGAAGGGCCCTAGATCACCTTTTTGTACCAGCGCCTATGGGCGAGAGTGCCAGGGGAGGAGGTGGTGCAGGAAGAGGGGTTAGAGTGCCAGGGGAGGAGGTGGTGCAGGGAGCGGGGCTAGAGTGCCAGGGGAGGAGGTGGTTTAGGAAGAGGGGTAAGAGTGCCAGGGGAGGAGGTGGTACAGGAAGAGGGGTGAGAGTGCCAGGGGAGGTGGTGCAGAAAGAGGGGTGAGAGTGCCAGGGGAGGAGGTGGTGCAGGAAGAGGGGTGAGAGCGCCAGGGGAGGTGTTGCAGGGAGAGGGGCGAGAGTGCCAGGGGAGGAGGTGGTGCAGGGAGAGGGGTGAGAGCGCCAGGAGAGAAGGTGGTGTAGGAAGTGGGGTGAGAGGTACAGGGGAGAAAATGGTGCAGGGAGATAGGTAAAAGGAAGTGTAAATGGAGAGACATCTTAAGAATGGGAACGTCAGCGATGCAGCCACCATAAAACCAAAGTAGTAATGAAGGATGGGAATGCACAGAGGGGACAAGTGTTAAAAAATATAAAAAAATCAAGCCTTCATAATCTATTCACTTATATTTTCCATACCCTCACTTCTAAATTTCCAATTCGACCAATGCCCTCTGTCCCTGCTCCCGACTATCTGTGTGAACTGACAGCTGCAGATCCCTCCTCGCCCGCCGCACCCAGTAGGAGAACAGAACACAGGATGCCATAATCAGGTAGGTTCATATATTTTCTCGTGTGCAATGTGTTTCTCATGTGCATCCTTTCTTGAACTGGGGGCACTACTGTGTATGGCATAATGATTTGGGGGCACTACTGTATGGCATAATATAATTTAGGGGCACTAGTGTGGCATAATATGATTTAGGGGCACTATTGTGGCATAATATGATTTGGGGAAACTAGTGTGACATAATATGATTTTGGGTCACTATTGTGGCATAATATGATTTGTGGGCACTGGTGTGGCATAATATGATTTGTGGGCCCTACTCTATGGCCTAATATGAATTGAGGGTAATACAATGTGGCATAATATGACCTGGGGGCACTACGGTGTGGCATAATATGAACTTATGCCAAAGGTAAATCTTTCATTGTTGACTATGACAGGGGCCCAAAGAACTTGCTGTACCAGGGCCCAAAATTCCTCTTGTCTGCCCTGCCTGTGAGTCAAGGGGGTAGACGTCTCCAGGTAAATAATCTAAATGTTTCCTATCTAATCAAACTGATGGATCACATCCAATTAGTTCTTACCCACCTCCTCTATCCTCCTAATTTATACACTGTGTTATTTAAAATGACAAGAAAAGACACATATCGAATTACTGTAGAGAAAAAAATATTTTCCTCTGACATTTTGCTGTAGATAAAAATACTTTTAATGCGGCAGTGTGTGTTCAGGTGATCATTCATCAGCTATGTTTTTTCTGATATATTTGTTAGAGTTTTGTTTTGTGTGGAATGATACATGAAAATTCTGCAACTACTATTTAATTGAGGGAAAATGGTACCTGTTAATTATATATGTGTATGTACTCTGTTGTTGCTATTTTGTGGGAGATTTGAAAAAAGCAGAACATTGGTTTCCTATAGTGGTGCCTGTATAATTGGTGGTATTGTTGTAGTATGGGGTTGCGTGGTGGTGGCAATGTTGTAGTGTCTTTGGAGGTTAGTATTGCTAATAAGTGGGAGAGGGTATTGCTGTAATGTGGGGGGTGATGCTGGTTTATGTAATGTGGGGGGTGATGCTAGTTGCTGTAATGTGGGGGTGATGCTGGTTGCTGTAATGTGGGGTAATGCTGGTTGCTGTAATGTGGGGGTGATGCTGGTTGCTGTTATTGTGATGGTCGAGACGGATGGGATTTCCTTTCCTTACCTTGTCCTCCAGACACGAGTCAGGTTCTTTTCTGTTCGGATATCCGGTGGTCAGGAGATAAATACTTCAATGAAAGGGACAAGGATTGGTCAAACAACTTGGGTTTATTAAGAATGCGGTAAGGATAATTTTGGTAAGCCACCGCGCCACTGACCCCTTCAGCTCAATGGTAATGACAAAATAATCGTTTGATCAGCATATAGCACAATAGCATTTAACATATAATATACACCTGGTGAGTATAAGGCACAATAGCAATAACATCTTCAATATCAATAAATCAATTTTTAGGTAAATCACTTAACATTCATCTAAAACATTTGATGCACCAATATTATCCCTGGTAACATTACCATATTTTACACTCAGTCCTGGGTTAAACTGTGCACAGGAATTTTGTAGTGTTTAAATATCCTGCAGAGGTTTCCAGAAAGGTTAATAATCCCGATTAAGTCTCTGTACTTGCTCTCTAAAAGGTAGATGTTAAACTGTAGGCAGTGTTAAAGATTATAACAAAACACAGGACTGTTGCTCAATTCAGTCACAAGATGGCGCTGTTCTCTCATCACTCTTCCCTCTGACGCTGGGATGTGTGCAGTACACTGCAGGCTAGGATTTTACCTTGAAAAGGTTCTGCAGTTCGTGTAGACTGTGTTGGACGCCCCACTGTGTGTCCCCAGCCGTTCTCCAGCCGTGTGTGCTGGCAATGTCACCAGTTCGAGCAGCAGATCAGTCTCTTATGTCAGCTTCCCCTTTCTTGTTGCTATATCACACACTCCTCCTTCCTGCACATCCTCCTGGGTACGTACTTTCAGTTCAACTGTCAACTGTCATTCCCACTGTGTCTTCCTCAGCTTCTAGTAACCCCTTGTAGCCCTGCATTTTAAAAGCGTTTATGCACTTCCTCTGTGCTGTTTAACAGGGTTTTGGGGCACCACATAATGTGGGAGGATGCTGTAATGTGGGGTAATGTTGGTTGCTGTAATGTGGGGGTGATGCTAGTTGCTGTAATGTGGGGGGTGATGCTGGTTGCTGTAATGTGGGGATAGTGCTGGTTGCTGTAATGTGGCGGTGATGCTGGTTGCTGTAATGTGGGAGGTGATGCTGGTTGCTGTAATGTGGGGGGTGATGCTGGATGCTCTAATGTGAGGGTGATGCTAGATGCTGTAATGTGGGGGTAATGCTGGATGCTGTAATGTGGGGGCCCCCCACATGACAGCCCCCCACTGGGGGGTGATGCTGGATGCTGTAATTTGGGGTAATGTTGGTTGCTGTAATGTGGGGGTGATGCTAGTTGTTGTATGTGGGGGGGTGATGCTGGTTGCTGTAATGTGGGGATAGTGCTGGTTGCTGTAATGTGGGGTAATGCTGGTTGCTGTAATGTGGGGGTGATGCTGGATGCTGTAATGTGGTGTAATGTTGGTTGCTGTAATGTGGGGGTGATGCTAGTTGCTGTAATGTGGGGATAGTGCTGGTTGCTGTAATGTGGGGGTGATGCGGTTGCTGTAATATGGGGGTAATGCTGGTTGCTGTAATGTGGGGGGTGATGCTGGATGCTGTAATGTGGGGGGTGATGCTGGATGCTGTAATGTGGGGGGTGATGCTGGATGCTGTAATGTGGGTGGGTATTCATGTAGTATGAATGTGTAGGGTGGGTTATTTATTGCTGTAATTTGGGTACTAATAATGTATTGTCGTGGTATTTATTGATGTAATAAGGGTGCTAACAATGTATTGTTGAGGGTCTTTAGGAGAAATAAATACCCCCAACACACTCTCATACTACATCATGTTGTACTGCACCAGGTACACGCACTGCGCCAGCATCAGCGTGCAACAATATAGTGCATGGATCCCGCAGCAGGTGGGCCTGTGTGATTTAAATGCCAAGGGCTGATTTTTAGTCCCAGTCCTGCCCTGCAGGTAATATTAATGCATCCAACATGTCTATAGTCTGACAACTTTGCTATGTAAAAGGATTATATCCCCTCATGATACATTGACCATATGTAAATCACATTGCAAATTGAGCTGAACAATACTGATTGTCCATATGCTTAGTTCTCCTGCAAGCAACTTAGAATGGACTATGAATTAATTTTTTTGCTTCAATAAATACAATTCAGGATGCTTATTACACATGTTAACTGTAAGGAATGTAGATGTGTGAAGTCCCAAAAAACATAATAAAAACTTAACATAAACTTGTAAAAAATGTTGGAATTGTGTACACATTAACCGCAGATAAAGCAGAATGTGACTTACGTAATGAGGAAAATCTCTTCACTTCACATGCTGTCAGCACTCTGGAATCTCAGCTGCTTATCTTGGACAGTCTAACTTGTGACCCCACACAGCCAAGTACATAACATAGCATTATCATAGCCAAATACTAGTATAGTAATTACAAAGTTGTCACAGGCAAAATCACATAATAGTGCAGAAGTATACTAATTATGAATGCAATTGAATTGTTTTCAGTATGACAAAAAGTATAGAGCTGTATATTGCCAAACTTACTAAACAGCAAATTAAATATGTTCCTATATATGAAGACAACCTTACATAGGGATCATTCCACTTGGCTCCTCCAATTAACTGGCATCTGGCTTGTGGACAGGTCAGTTCCATCTTGCTCCTTCTATTCATATAACATCACATAGTCCTTTTGCATCCAAAAATACAAGCCACATCTGTCATATGAAATTGATGAGATCAGGAACACATTTTAATAAACACTGCTGGAAAAATGAATATTTGTTCCTCTGCATAATATGAGTCTCATACCCATTGGTGTTAATTACATGCGCTTTACTAGCATGCAGAATGCTAGTAAAATGTATGTAAATTTATATGTGTCATGATTCTTACCTCTCTCCCTGTTCCAGCATTGTTCGCATCCACTCTCTTGCAGCATGTGCCGGATACTTCTGGGTTCAGCCGGTCACATGACCAAGTCAGAGGTGGGTAATTCAAATGCTGGCGTAATTTAAACTGCACTCTGACACTGTAGCAGTGTCAGAGCAACATGTTACTACCCCCCTGACTCCTTGTTGACTCCCACCTGTTCCTAGGATCTCTGGCTCCCCTGTGATATTTTTCAAATCCTGTATTCTATGGTATTGACTCCTCGTTTACCAATCCCCGGCTTGGGTGGGGGAGTTGTGACACAATAAAAAAGTTAACATAGCCAGTGCACAAATGATAAAAAACAAGCTCTACTAGAAAACACATGTCATCTCTAGTTCTTTTGCATGATACATGTGAATTTGGCCTTATTTTCAATATCCACTTTTTCTTTATGGACCACACTATGTTGCTATATGTTGTAATCCATGGGCTGACCACATCCCCTTTAATGACTTACCACACACCCCTTACAGTTGGCCACACCTCAATGTAGTGGGCCCCTACCATTGCATTCCTACAGTGGGTCCTTCATGTCTCAGTCCGACACTGCCCGCCTAAACCATTCTAGGTGGGAACAACAGTTGAAAATAAAAACAGACATTCTGGGAGGGTGCCCTGCTGACTTGACGTCAAAATCTTAACTTGAAAATAAACATTAGATTTTAATATGCACACTTCTTATTGATATTATATAATATAATTAGAATTTTAACATGGGGTGCTCTTTTTATAACCCCATAGGTCATTCTGATAAAAATTCGCTGGGATTAACTTTTCTTTTTACAGTCCACTCTTATGTGCATCCATTTATATACAGAATTAAAGCAATATTTCATGGTGTCTATGGTAGAATGGTGTTCATAGTGTCAGAGTAAAGTAGTAGCATAGAGAACTGATCCTTTTTTATACTAACCATATGACTATCACTCCTTGTCATGGTGTTGGCTGTAGGAGAGGAAAGGGCCATATTTCTAACACTCTTGCAGTATTACTGGTTTAGAATATTATTTCAGGAAAAGAGGAGTATGTTCAGTGTGGAAGTTATGTGCTTTTTATAGCATATACCCAAATTAGAATGATATTCTGGCACTTTACTGTTGAAAATATGCTACTAACCATTGACATCAACCATTATAGTAAACACAGAGAGTTATATTGTATGTACTTGCACAAAAAATTGAGTCATCAAAATAACAGTACAAAGCCGTATTCTGTTTTGGAACTCATACATGCCCATGGTAATCATACATGTGAAGTGTTTTTGAAAGTTTTACTTGGAAGTTGTCAACATTGTAAAGTATTAAAAATAATTCTGATGCTTTCCAAGATATACTGCAGAATTGTGCCACACACAATTTATTGTTATTGTGTTATGTTTTTCATTTCTTTGAAGCTTTGTTTATAATTGTTTTAAGGGATTACATATAATATAGCTGCTCGGGTATATTTTTTAAAATAGTCAATATAATGTATGGCAGCACTCATTCAACTTTTGTACCATGCCTCGCAACTTTAATGCAGATTGTAGAGTAATATGTACTGTACCATTGGTTATTGCTGCATGCCTGGCCACTACCATGGAGGGAGGGGTTGGGACAGTAAGAGAGGTACTGCTGTCATCTGCTGCCAGTGTTGCAGGGTCTACATGTTCCCCCATCAAACCCCCCTTGCTCCTCTTAGTCTCTCCATGGCCATGCCGCTAGCTGCCAGTGCCGGTATTAATTAACTTTGAGGCCTAGACAGTAGAGTGTCCAGAACTCCCGCCAGTGCTGGGGAAGACTGAATGGGCGGCCCTTAGCTGGTTCTTGATATTATAGCCTCAGGCGGAGGAAGTCAGGGAGAAGACTTCCTCCATCTAATGCTATATTTTGCACTTTTTAATTTGCAAACATTCTGCTATATATTTTTATTTAAGGCTTCTTTCTCAATATCCTATAATAATGGCTAATTACAAAGTTACCTGCTGTTGCTAGTAGAACAAATCAAATTTTAAAATATACAGTTGTAAATCTGGATTTTTGTTGAAGATTCATATGGATGCAAAGTGATATTCCTATGTAACGTGGAATGGGGTTAAAGACTGAAGTTGGGTCAGGGGTAGGAAGCAGATTGGTAGGAACTGAAGGGTGTCGGCAATAGTGTCCAAGTATGGGTTTAGGACATAAGGGGATCCTGTTCTTACCATCTGTCCTAGGCCCTATGATTTCTGATTATGGCCTTGTCTGTATGTCTCACTATTTATAGGTGTGCATTCATTTTTGTTTAATAATAAAAGCTAGGGCTTTCAGTTTTACAACACATGCGTGAACCATATGCATGTGCAGATCCACCAAGACTGGCCTGGCAATCGCTGGTCAGCTGCGTATCACTCAGTTGCCACAGTGATATATTCTTAGAGAATCATGGCAATAGAAGGCTGTTGCTGTGATAAGCAGCAATATAAATATAGCCGTTGTATCGGAGACCAAATCTGGGCTGAAATCAATGTGTTTGTGAACTTCCATAATCTCTAAGAACAACTAAAAATCCATAGCATTTCTGGTAAAAAAACAAACACATCTGGGGACTGCAGTCTGTTTGTTTTATTGACCAACTGCTCTCAAATGTGTTCGTTGTTTGGTCTGAGCTGAACTCCGGGATCTATCTCATTTGGATATTCAAATGTGTGTAATAATTTTCATTGGTAAGCACATACGTTGACCACCAGAACACCAATTTATCAAGGCAAATATGGAGGAAAAAGCAGCACATTTCCAGTCTTTACTCCATATTTGCCATCGGACAGATGTTTTCCATGGCTGCCCTCAGGCATGGTGGAGTTGAGGAAGACCAGCGACGTGCACATATTGGTAATAAAATCAATTATTAGCATGTGGCGCATTAGGCCACTCCCATTTCCTCCTTGCACCAAAATCCTCTGTCATCTCTGGGGTGATGGCGGTTGGCTTGGTTTCCTGTTTGAGAAGAGCTCTGTTAGGTGATACATATACATTAGTACATAGAGCCCATATCTTTATTACAATTCACTGTATGCAGTATACAAACAAATACATGGATAGATTTGGACTACTCATAGCTATTTAACAAATTTGAGAAAATATTTACATTTTATTTAGTAATGTTTTTGCTCCAGATTTCATCAAACAGGATTTTTCTTCTTGAACAAAGTACTAAATATACAATCTAATAAACACAATAGACCCAAGTTTGGGCTTCCCAGTTTCATCATAAGTTCAAAACACACTGATCCTTTCATTTCATACAACAGAGATATAACTGTAACACCAACCATACGTCTGAAGTTTGGTAAGGAATGTGATATGTAAAGTTAGTAATGATGAATTAAATTTACTATCTTTGTTGTGTTTATTTTATTTTATTGGTTTCAGGTGGTTGCCATTGATATGGATATGGCATTTTTTGAACCCAAAATGCGTAACATACTGGAGCAAAAATGTACATCTGATAAGGACTGCAATTTCTTTGACTGTTTTTCAACGTGTGATTTAAAGACATACATGTGTGGAGCAAAAAGAGAGAACAACAATCTACAAGTAAGTGATTCACAAGCAGAGAACAGATGTGTTTTGTATTATTTCACATTGCCTGTTTCCATGAAAATGACTCACTAATCTATATATACAGTCTTCACTGAAGTAGTCACTTGACTACAATGTGCAAATCATTAAAGGTAACCTAATCCCTTTCCTCAGCTTTTAATCAAGGGACTGTCAGGGGCTTTTATATTATTGTCTCAATGCAAATATATTACAAAAGCAATATATTACATTTCCTTTGATGATAATTTGCCTTACAGACAATATTTGAGAAGAGTTTGACAGTCTTGAAAGCAAAGATTGTACATATTTGGGAGATAAAATACCTAAATATTAGGTGAATAGTTAATAGTTAGATCTGAATGTCAGCTTGATGTTAACTAAGGCTAAAAACTATCAGGATGATTATAAAATCTACATGAAAGGATAGGTGATAGCTTCCCATTGGCCAGACTACAGCAACTATGCTTCTGTGAGAAGTAGCGCGTAATTAAATGTTTACACATATAGAAGAATCAATGGTCCTCGGTCCTCCTTGGCCAAACTTGAATGGGTGCAAATAACAGCAAAAACTAGGAATATGAGAAGAGATTTCTCAAAAAGTACTAGATATAGGTAGTGTTTCTGGCTTTAAATGGGCAGAACAAGTGATTAAGCAGGTGAGGCTGCTTAAGAGATAATTCACCTTTTTGCTTTGAGTGCCTATAGCCACAAGCCTTGGGTGCCTAATTATAAATCCAGCCTTGTATTCTGACAACCACTATTCTGCAGGATTTCCTAGCTATTGACACCCAGTAACTGTGATTTCTTCATTTATGACATATATACACTCCACAATTGTAATTAGAAACAACTTTTTGTGCTATCTGCATATAGGTATATAGAAAATACATTAAAGCTATTATTACATACAAAAGTAACTTTGTTTTATTGTTTAACAGTGAAACTCTATGGACATGCCACTCTCAACCTTAATTATAAAACCCTTTTAAATCTGGGCAGAGGAAGGATATATATTTCTAGAATTCATAAATGACTTCCCATGGCTGGTAAAGAACAAGATATTTTTTAATCTCACAATTTGCTGGCACTGTTCAATAAAGCACATTAGATGTGAGATAGACAAATCTATTGATCTGGACATTGCAAATATACATGACTGCTTATAACAAAGCTCATATTACTTTACCTTGGCAGCTTGTGGAGAAGTAAAACTGTACGTAGCATCATGCCATTACGCTTCCCACTCATCACTTCAGTTCCAGCTGTTTGTAAATTAAAGATTTTCTTCAGCACACAGTCACTGTATTTTTGGCTTCCAGGCTTTGTTTAACATCATATTAAAATCAGTTTTTCTCCAAAGAGTACTGAAATTGTTTGGAAATCAGCCCAGATGTATAGAAATAGCTCTGTTATTAGCTGCCATTAGCTGCCTGTGGTGATATTTCATACAAGACACTTTACATTTAGCTGCAAATAAAACATCCTTCCTTTCCCATTATTACTCTACAGTTAATAGCTTAAGATAATTATCAAAAATACCAATAAAAACAAGCTGTTTAATTATTTGAGGTCCTTTAATAAAGTTAAAAGTTAACATTAAACTTGAGAATTTTGTGCCAAAAATCAGTATATACAAAATATCATTCATACATACACCCACATAGGCATACATACAACCAGGTCATAAGCACAAGAAAAGTCTGTTAACATTTGTTTTGATAGTGAAAAACACATTCGCTATTAGGTGTGATATAATAGAGCAGATAAAATACTCCTTAGTATGAATGAAAGTAGAGAAAACATATATTTTTAAAAATATTCCAACAAAATTATATTACACATGCACAGTCAATGCAGAAAACACCAATGAACCTGAGAGGTGAACACGCAATTAGCCAGTCAAAAGTGGCTAGCTAGTGCTGGCGACTGTATATTTCCACCTCTAGCAGGTGTAAAAGGTACACATCCTGACAGGCATATATGCATCTTGTGCTGGTCTACCTCAAGCACCTTTGCATGAACACACCCTTAGTGGACTGAAATGTAGGTAAAACCATTTTCAAAACCTGTCCTCTGCACATTGTTTAAGAGGATGTAACTCTCTAGACACATAAGGCAAATATCTGCTGATTTTGAGCATATCATATGCAAGATCAAACTGTGCATGCCCAGAACCGGACTATATGCCACTAAGCGCAGCCCTTTCCGCTTCCTCTTCGTATGCAAAAAGTCACTTGCTACAGCCAATGAATTTGGGGAGTGAACGGGGCGGGGAAGGGGCGGTTTTCCATAGCCATTTTACAATAAGGATGTGGCAATATTGAGTGCACGTAGCCACATCCGAATCAAGCTCTGGCCATCTGAAAATTACTTGTTTTTCTGCCGTATCTCTTGCACCAGCTATAAGGCTTGTCTAAGTCCTGATCAGTAGTGATGTCAGTATTGTATGCATGCTCTAACATGTCTGCAATCACAATCAACTGTTAAAATGTATTTTATGGTCAGCAGACATTAATATCATCCTAATAAATGTTTTTAATGGGCATAAAAATAAAAAAGAACACTTTTTTTAAAACTTTTATTTATGTGTTCTTATGCAAATTTATAATCCACAGAGGTATTGAATGTGTCCTGCAGTGTCTTGTATAGTAGAACACAGCAGACCTAGACCCGAATTCATTAGCGCATGTATCTTCAGATCCGTGCTTTGAGGAACTTGGGAGTGCGCAAAGCCGACATACGTGCGTCTAATACTAAATGCGGATTGCGCTCAGAAAGTGTGCCCTGATGAATCAGTCCGTACTATCATATATAGTGGGACAGTACCAGGGCCGGATTTAGGGAATGGAGGCCCCTGGGCTAAGGGGGCCTCCATTCCCCTGTGAGGGCCCCCCCCCGTGATCCGAGCTCCCCCCCCCCCGTGATCCAAGCTGAACCCTGTGATCCGAGCTGCCCACCCGCCCCGGCACTTACCTCCTTCTCCGGCGCGCTGTACGCTCTTTACTGAGGAGATCTCGTGAGAGTGAGACTCACAAGATCTCCTCAGTAAGGAGAATACAGTGCACCGGAGAAGGGCGCCCCGACCGATCAATACTGCTGCTGAGCACTTTCAAGGGCCCCCTGGATGCCATAGGCCCCTGGGCTGTAGCCCAGTTAGCCCTATGGTTAATCCGGCCCTGGACAGTACAGAAATCAGACATTTCTGGAATAAAGAAAAAAAAAATTCAAACATTGCTGTTTTGTAACATCTTTTCACAGTGGATGGCTTGTCTCTCACCCATGTAAATGCAAACATTAGCACATATGAAACAATTATAGTCAAAAACTTCAACATATCAGGATATAAATGGCTATAAATTAATTGACTCTGGTATATGTGGATAGAAATATTGATGAAATGTAGAGTCCTGCTAAAAAATGAATAAATAATGAACTATATCTGTTTTTCTATAATTGCTAACATTTATTATTTGTTATATTGTATTTGATTTTTTTAAAAACCAAGCTCTTGCTTAGGCCACATTCCCTGTTTGTATACTTAAATGTTTTGTGTCAGTGTAAGTTTATGTATGACATAAATCCAACAGACCATAAAAATATGATTTCAGATTTTTCTGTTATCGATAATTTGTCTCTCTAAAATGCCATTAGTTATGTTTATGGTTGGCATTCCAGCCGCTATATTCCTCAAGCTGACCCTAGGCTATTTTATCTGTGTGTGAGGTATAACACATACTCAGTACATTTTGCTTTGCAGACTTAAACCAGCTGTGCATTGGTGTGTACTATATTATCATTGGAAGGTTAATTTCTACTTTTATGCAGAGGCTCAACATTGATCTGCAGGCCCCTCTCAGGCGGGAAGTGATGCTTCTTAAACATGTAACTAATAAATAATGTTTTACTAGATGCGAATAGACAGCAGCATAGAGGTGACGGATGAAAGAAAAAGCTGTGGTAAAGTCAGATAAAGGAGACGAAATCAGGCCATTGGCATAAACAATGTTATGAGGGTAAAATATATTATAAAATATATTAGTTGAAATATTATGCTGTTTGGAAATAAAATAATTAAATGTATATTTAGGACAAAACAGTAGCCCATGTAAGAATGTAACATGCAAAATACATGTGATCACTAATTCACCATCCCAACAAATTTGTGTCTGCTCACCCCTTGGCCTACTATTTTTCGCACCCTAAGTATTATTATTATTATTATTATCATTTATTTGTTAGGCGCCACAAGATTTCCGCAGCGCCGTACACAGTACAAACAGTAGACTATACAGGGTGAAACAGTACAGAACAAGAAACAAAAATACCAATACTTCAGAAACTCCAGGCAGGCTGCTGCAATAAGCATGGAGCCGAAGAACAGGTGAGGAGACAGGAGGGAAGAGGGCCCTGCTCATTCGATCTTACATCCTAAGGGAGGGTTGACAGACCAGGCACAAGAGGAGCCGGTTGAGGCAATGGGAGAGAGGGGAGAAGAGAATAAGTATTTCTGCAAACGTACGTGTGTGATGATGGGGCATACCAATAGCGGGGAAAGTAAACTTTTAAAACTAAAAAAGTTACTTTGTTCTTGGATAGCATGACTTCATAGGACCACCAATAACTACATATAACTGGGTTTACTATACTCAGTAATGCTAGCCAATAACAATGTGGGATTAATTTCTGTACTAGCTGATTGAAAGTAACTATGAGGACAATCATGGCAAAGTATGTTTGTTTGTTTTTGTCTGCTTGTTTAGTAAAGAGGTATTTGTTTCAATGAGCAAACAGAAGAAAACGGAATATTTTCTAATTGTGTACATTACTATATCCCTATTTAGGAGCGATTAAATGCTGTTTTTAAAATGCATAAGTTTGGAGAAAGTATGTACCTCTTAAGAAATTAACCCTTGATCAGGACTGCATAATATATGGACCAATGGCTGATGGTATCCCCTATAACAAGTTAACTCATACACTTTAGGTTGCCTGTGTCAGGCGTGGTCTCCGCACTCCCTACGTGTGCAGGAGACGGCCGCCTGTAACTCCCCAGCGGCAACGGGGCACTTCCATGTTTCTCCCGGCTACTCTGTGCGCGCATGCGCAATAGAATTGTTGCGTCCTGTTGCTAGGCAACGGGAAGCTCTGCCACTCACCTTTCGGCGGTCAGGCACGGACACCTTGGTATATTTAAGGAAGCCTATGGCACCACTAGGGTGCCAGAGTATCTGTTTCACACCAACTTCAGCACTTGTTCCTGTATTCAGCTACTACCTAGTTACTGACCCGGCTTCTTCATGACCTTCCTTTGGATCTCATTTCTGTTACCTTGCTGCTTGTTCCGGTTACTGACGTTTGGCTTGTTTTTGACTATTCTTCGGATTATCCCTGTGTACCTCTCCACCTGGCTGGTTCTGACCTGGATTGCTTGACCTCTCCTGTCTTCTTCTGTCACTACGCTGGTGGGTGTCTTGGAGAACCGCGACCTACGCATCCCCTTACAGCAAAGCCCAAACTCCATTGCGAGTGTCCCTGGTGAATACCGGGGGTATGTTAGACTCCGCACCTCCTGCTCAGCAGTGCCAATACTGGCTAGTGTCCTCCTCTCAGTCGTAACAGTCTGTTGGTCCACACAACACAAGCAGTCCCTCAGTGGTGACATCCACAATGTTCAGGAAGAGAGAGAGTGTATACTGGTCACATGACCCAGGCCTGCTTACTATTCATTTCAGTGCTGCCAGACAGGAAATGCTTGATTGGCAGTACTTTAGGAGCAATAAGCAGTGCACCTCACTTCTTCTTACCAGGATTCTCAGTTGTATTAACTAGTTACTGGCTACGGATCCCTTCCTGCTTTGAACCAATTAGTGTTCTGAGCTGGGAAGACACTGAAGACTATGAGCATCTATGACCTGATTCATGAAGGAACACAAGATAAACACAATTTGCCTTTTTTTAAAATGAAGAGAAATTGCCCACATCTAAGCCTGTATTCAAGTACAAGGGAATATGAAGAAACATTTCCAATTGAAGTACACTTTGCCAATACAGTACTTGCCATATGCAGACAGACACACACACACACTCTAGAATATGCACAATGCATAGGTAAAATATAAAGTCCAATCAGAAAGCACGGAATATTGAAAAAAAAATAAAAATACATTAACACATGATATAGCGATGATGTAATATCATGTCATTTAACCACTGGTAAAGAGATTCGATTAAAGAAGAACTTCAAAAATCTGTATTTAACATCAGTTTATACTAACGGAATTGGTTCAGAATCAGTCTGCTGTGTCTTAGTTACTTTTGATCCCTTTTATCCTTGAGGGGTGGGCTGTCTAAACAGTGGGTGCCTAGAATCATGCGTGAGTGTACCACAGCTCCAAACTGGAGGGAGAAAAAATTCCACTTCAAAATTGCATTGGGGGGGGGGGGGGGGGGTCACAGAGACATTACAGAGTTCAAAAAAAGTTGTATGCTAAAGGCATTTCTCAATCCGATTCCTAGTTGACTGTGGAAGGGTGTTGATATAACACACATTTTAAACAATGGCTTGGCCTGTTTTTCTTTCTCTAATGCTGTCTCTACCCAGTCCATATGGAAAATATGGGATAGTTTGTCCTTAAACAAAGATAAAGTGGGGTATCTCTTTGGATCCATAATTGAAGGATCGCTTTTCGGGCTGTTGCACTATTAGCTAATAACAAGCGTCTCCCTCCTTTAGTAATCGTTTGCCCTATTAGTCAAACTCGAAGTACTGCCCACTCAGAAGGGAAAGGTACATAATTCACTGGTTGCTCCTCTGCAAAACCTCCTGACTAAGAGCCTAAGTCAATCAACACTAGTTTTACAGCATTGATACAATAATTAAAAAATATAGTACTGTTGCTCATGTAATGAGTCTTTTAATGTAGCCTGGGCTGGTTACCACTAAAGCAGTTGGGGCAACAAACATGAGCAGTAACAGGTAGACCTGCAGTGAGAGGTCCCCCTGTCCTAATGTGAATCCAGCCCAACCTTGGTCAGAAATCCGCTCACTCATATTGTCCATCGCTGAAGTTCGTATGCCCACCTCCTTATGATATACGCTGTTGTCCAGACCCGTTCCCGATGCCCCTCGCCACTAACAGAAATTGATCCGACACATAGTAAATGTGTCAAATTGCTCATAGCTGCCAACTGGAAAAATACAGTCCCACCTAACATGTCCAGTACTATTATTATTATTATCGTAGATTTGTAAGGCGCCACAGTACTTCTCAGCGCTGTACAGTGGGGAACAAGACATACATGAAACAAGGACATACAAGGCAGACAAAATAAATGCAGACATGAAAACAAAGGGTATGGAGGGCCCTGCTCATTATAGAGCTTAGAATCTAAGTGGAAGAGGGCACAGCTGAAACAAGAGGAGTGTATGGGACACATACCGCATGGAGAGCATAACAGCCACGTTACACAATACCCCCACTGCCTTCCAAGCTGTTTGGTCGCAATGGACTACCCACTAGAGAGCTGCCCCTCCTTTAACCACAACATGTTCCCACTTGCTAACTTCTCCCCATCCGTCCTTGCAACAATAACAAGTTATAAGCTACCTAGTGTTACCCTGCCTCTCTCACTCCTTACCTAAATGACCTCCCCCTCCTCGTTGCCTTCCACCCCTCCCCCCAATTGTATATCTGCCCCTTAATCCATGGCATCAAGATACTCCCACGGTACTCATAGGTTCACCACATCTGCTTATCTAATTGTTTAGGCTTGTTTGACTTTTAAGTAATGTAACACCCATGTACCTGTTGACTTGCTGTGTATCCTCATCTTGCCTTGTAAAAATCAATAAAAAGTGTTGTTCAAAAAAGAAAAACGAAGCCCTCTATGGTTATCCAGCCTCATGCTAAATAGCACTGGTATTCTTCTTATTGCCTGTGGGTGTCAGAATAATAGTGTAAATCAATTAAATACCATTGTGGAACTACAAGTCCCAGTAACCTGGCAGCTGTTGACTGCTTGGACATGCTGGCACTTATGAAACTACAAGTACAGTGTACCCATGGCTGCCAGTGGATGCAAGTGCAACTTGAACTTGTGGAGCTACAATATACAGCATGCTTTGTCAGCCATGGCCCTCTGGTATATGTTCTCACACAATATTACCTAATAGAATGGAAAAAAAAAGACACCTAGAAAAGGCATTTTAATTAAAATAATAAGTCCCTTGTTTAACTTTGTTTCATTTTGAGTTGCGGTGGTTCCACATGGTGTCTTTTAAGAAAGAAAGTAATACAAATTGTGCCTATGTTATGATGTGTTCTTTTCTTTTATATAATATACCACATAATATATAACATAATGATCTGAGGATTGAAGAATCCACAAGGAGTGACTTTGTATAGTGTTCAATTTTCTATGTCTGTGCCTATTTATGGTTTTTATAATTGTAAATTCCCCGAAAACTGCAGTCTGGAGCCACTGTCCCAGCTAATCAATTTTAATAAATTGCAACAGTAGTTCATTTCTTATCATTCCAATAAGAAATGCTAATTAACGTGAGCAATATGCAATGGTTTATAAATGGACCCCTAAATATAATGAGTGCCATTTTTCCTGCTATAGATATATATTATTATATAATATATAGTATATCTATAATATATTAACACAATATAAAAATATTATATATATATATTTATATATATATATATATATATATATATTTATATATATATAACTTTTATGTTACAGTTTTCTGTTTGAAAAAAACATAAAAACCATGAACTTATTTGAACATTTACACGTACACGTACATAAAATGGGGAAGTAAAGCATATATAACATAAATTATATAACAAGCAGAAAAGAGCAGGACATACTGGAAAGATAACAGCATAATACAGCATAAAAACTTGAAGAATAAAATCAAAATACAGTGCATAAGACATAATAGGTGAGGTGAATAATAGGTGACACAGAAGACATGCAGGAGTTACATGATAAGGACTCACAGGTGAACGAGATTTGAGCCAACAAGAAGACAAGAGGAAGGCATGCTCTGCTTTGAGAGCTTACAGTCTAAAGGGGAGGGGCTGATACAAGAGATGGTGACATGGAGTGAGGATGTTTGTGTAGGGAGGGTGGGTAGTGGAGGAGGAATTTTAGGGGAGGACTGGCCGGCATTAATGGACAGGTGAGCTTATATGGAGCTTTTGAAATATTGGAGGCTTATGGAGAATCTGATTGGAAATGGGATTATGTTCTATAGGTGTGAAGCAGCATGATAGAGGTCTTGGAGGTGAGTGTATGACATGGTTATCAGTGGGGAGGTGAGTAAGTGGTCATTAACAGAGTGGAGAGGGTGGGAGGGAATGTGAATGGAGATGAGTTTGGAAATGTAGGGGTGGGGAGAGGAACAGCTGAGGGCTTTGTAGTTGAGTTTGAATTGGATTTTATAGGGGATAGGGAGGCATTGAAGGGATTGGCAGAAGTGGGAGTCATAAGCGAGAGAAGAAAATCTTGTCGACATTGAGGATGGATTATAAAAGGAGTGGCAGGTGAAGGGAGGCCAGTCAGGAGGAGGTTACAATAGTCAAGGCAAAAGATGAGAGAGTGGAAGAGAGTTTTGGTAGCATCATGGGTGAGGAAGGGTCTAATCCTGGAAATATTGCAAATGGGGGAACGACATGTTTGGGAGAGGGACTACTTGGGGGCAGTGTAGGAGAGGGAGTCAAGGCTGGGTGTCGAGGATGACACCCTGCTTGTGGAAAAAGAGAACTAAAGAGAGAGAGTAGTGTTGTCAACCTTTAAGGAGGGGTGGGGAGGTATGGAGACTGTAGAATGAGGGAGGAAGATGAGTTTTATTTTGGACATGTTGCATTTACAAAAACATTGAGACATCCATTAAGAGGTGGCAGAGAGGACATGCCAGAGAGGAGGGAAGGGGAGAGGTCAGGGGAGAACAGGTAGATTTATGTGTCTTCGGCATAGAGGTGGTACTGGAGTCATTTGGGTGTCATCGGCATAAAGGTGGTACTGCAGACCAAAGAAGCTAATTAGTTTACCTGGGGTGGAGTTGTATAACTTGAAGAGACAAGGGCAGAGGACTGACACTTGTCAGATAAAGAAATAATTTCTATCCTATTATTCTGTGGAACCCAGTTATTAAAGTGACAAAAGCTCTCTAAATCTGTGCCTCATAAACATTATCCTAAAGAGAAAAGGAAACAAATCTCCATAATTGGGTGTCTTTGTGACTATTTTCTGTTTTGGGTTCCATCTTGAAAGATACATTTTTAAAATGAGTGATTACACACAGGTAAGTATGGCACATATATATACAAGGACCAGCAGCCAGATCAGTTTGTGTGTTTGTCCAAAACCACTGCTACCTTTCTGCAGAGACAATAATTCCTGTTCATTTTTTCTAGGTTATCTGTGACAAGATATTCCGTCACTGGTTCACTCTGAGCATTATGGAGTCTACTGGTCCCTTTCCCCATCAAGTTGAGCTGCATAAAGCTGTGAAACAATGTGCTCAGTCTACCAATAAGGAAACACTGTTTTCAGAATTATACAGTTTATTAAGTGCTATTCAAAAACAGCTACAGATATGAAATGTGCAGTTGCAGAAATATTTGAAGGACCTCTGAAAAAGGTGGAAACAACAAGTATCTTATGTTTACTACCGGATCATAAAGCCCTACTTGCAAAACATCTTGCTACATTTGTTTCATATGTTCATCTCGCTTGTTTGTAGTTGGTAAGCATTAATGGGTGTTAACTTTGAAAGACCACTAAAGATTAACAAATGCGACTTATTATGTACTATTTGATAAAAGCAGTCTATAATTTGCACTCAGAAAAATTGTAAACTTCATACAGTTTAATCATATTACATACTGTCTTGGTCTGCATTTTAAATTCTGTCATTTTAAACCCTAAGTCCACTTTTGTGGGCTTTTGTCTAAGGGGTATCTGTGCAAGATAGTCAAAAAAGGTCTATTTTTAAATATATAATCCCTGTATCCAGTTGCTTTTTACAGTGCACTGAGTGCATATAGCATTTACATCATCAGCTCCTGTCATATTTAATGGGCTTGCAGTACCGAGTTGCACTTCTCTGTTCAAAGCCGATGTTGTGCTGTCCTTCCATAGATAGAGGACTCAGCACGACAGGTCCAAAAAAGATGGCAGGAGCTGCAAGAGATTTAAGTGCTATGTACATTCTACCAGAGATTATATATAGCAATTAATTGGTTAGAACTATAGGATTGGGATTATATTTTACTGATTTAATAAAATTCCACACAGGGTTAGTGGACCTTTAAGGAACAAAATGGAGAATTGTGCAGGTATGAGCTCATAATTTGTCCTATCATAACATCACATGTAAAAGCTAGGCAACCATCACCAAACAATGCACTCAAACAGGATAAGTCCTTATTTTCACATACAGCTGTATAATTACAATACATGTGTCCTGAATTATACAGATTCTTATTGCCTTCTTTTTTCTTTGTATCAAGACTGGAACAATAACAACTCCACCTATTTCAACCTATTAGTATGGCTCATGTTTTACTGCAGCAATCCAAGTCACTCCTATCTTTGTTCATGTGCATTAAAACAGCTGTCGGTATATATCGCTACTAATCTGGTTAAGACAAATGGATCAGTAATGTTAATTCTAGGGAAATAAACATTCCAAATTAAAGATTACTGTCTTGGATAATCTGGGGCAAAGTCCACCTATAACTACAACAGGTTGGATACTTGAACTTTGCTTCCCACAGATGCACATTTCACACTATATTTTCTTGCATAAGAATGACAGGAGCTTAACATCACCACTTTGTGTTGGGGACCCCGCACCTTCCACCCCAATAATTGTCAGTTTGTGGCTTCCAGCTTGTCTCCACTCCTCTCCTTTTATCATGACACTGTCACATGCAGCTCTGTCCTCAAACATTTAAAAGTCACTGCCTCCTATATTGCTCTGCGGTTATAGGCACAGCAGTACTCAACACATCTAGTCATTGTTCAATGAGGCTGAACAGAAGAGCACTATTTAGCTATTTCAAAGAGCACTGGACAGATTGAGTACTGTCAGATGCCGTCTCCGTGCTATGCCTGCCGCACAGAGACGGACATCTGCTTCTGTGACAGAGCGCTCGGTTGCCAGGCAACCGAGCGTACTTCCGGGTCAGCGGTCGCGCGTTCCGTTGCCTAGCAACGGAACGCTTCCTAGTAACTCCGGCGGTGGTGTTTAGCGTCACCACCGCCAATGATTGGACTGCATCTGTATAAAAGCCTCACTCTGGCACATGGAGAGTGCCAGAGTATTAGGTCTCATCCTAGCTCCAGCGTTCCTGTGTACCGTTTCCAGTGCTTCCTGTGTATTACCTGCACTTCCTTGCGGGGGTCCCTGGTGAAAACCAGGAACACGTTAGACTCCGCACCTCTTGCGACCAGGGTTATCGCCCTTACCAAAACCACGGCCAAGACACCCCCAAGGGGCTATTCCTTTTTAGAGTCTAATTTACGAATTAAAGCTCTCTGATGGGCGCATTCCTCTAAATTGGCAGGACACGCTGGTGTTAAGAAAACTCTTGAATTTCTTCGTCGGAGATATTGGTGGCCGACACTACATTCAGATGTACGAAGTTTTGTGGCTTCTTGTGATACATGTGCCCGTTGTAAGAACCCCAGAATGGCCCCTTCTGGGCTCCTTCAACCACTTCCCATTCCAGATTTCCCTTGGCAAATCCATGGATTTCATCACAGATCTTCCCCCCAGCAATGGATGCACCACTATTTGGGTTGTTGTGGACAGATTTTCTAAAATGGCCCACTTTGTACCTTTGTCTGCTCTACCATCTGCTTCTCAGTTAGCTTCTATCTTCATTAAAGAAATATTTAGACTTCATGGATGTCCTCGTGAGATCATCTCTGACCGTGGAGTGCAATTCGTTTCCAAATTCTGGAGGGCCTTTTGTAAAATACTTGGGTATGACCTCAAGTTTTCATCAGGTTATCATCCGCAAACCAATGGTCAAACAGAGCGGGTTAACCAAGATCTCGAAGTCTTCTTACGATGTTTTTCTTCAGATAACCAAGCAGAATGGGCTAATCTCTTACCCTGGGCGGAGTTTTCTCACAATATTCATCATCACGAGTCCACTGGTGCCTCTCCATTTTTTATTGTTTATGGTTCCCAACCCACCCTCCCAGATTTTTCCAGCCAAGGTTCCTCGTCAGTTCCCGCAGTGGAGGATGTCATGCGGAACTTTTCTCAGATTTGGTCTAACACGAAAGCTAGACTCCAAGAGACTTCCCAACGCTATAAGCAAGCAGCTGACCATCATCGGAGACTGGTTCCTCTTTTACAGGTTCAGGACAAAGTATGGTTATCCACACGTAACCTTAAGTTGAGAGTACCTTCTCAAAAATTGGCTCCCCGTTATATTGGTCAAACAAATTCCTAAATGGAGGGAGGGAAGTCAGAGAGAGAGAGAGAGACAAATATAGATATTATTGTTGACGCTGTTCATAAAATGCTTAGCTATTCTCAGGGGTGGAACTACTATTATTACTGGGGGTGCAATATCTATGTGCCCAGAAATGAGCGGGTACACAGAAATTAAAAAAAAGAAAAGAACGCCTGCTGCAGCCCGCAGTGAAGAAAGGACAAATCTGGACCACAAGGAATAGGAGGTAAGCGCTCTGGGGCACAGGAGGAACGGAGCAGAGCTATTATATTATGCTGTATTATATATATTGGGGGGAGGGGGCGGGGCTCAAAGTACCCTTATCCCGGGAGTCTCCATTCCCTTAATCCGGTCCTGAAAGTGTGTGTGGCTGCTGCAAGGCAAATGCATTATTAGCCATAGATATTAAAGCAGCTGTTGGCAACAGGTATTATTGTGCAGCTACCGGTGGTGGGGTATTGTTCATATGAAGGGTGACAGTGGAAAGTGGAGACATGAAAGATGAACTAGTCAGTGTAGAAATCTAAACAGTCAGCTGGTGGCAACCGCAACTGTCCTTCACCATTTATACTAACCAAACTTTCTTCCTCTTGTGCTTCTGGAAAAGACTTTCTTTTCTTGCTGCTGTAGAATATCAGCGTGCCTGGTATACTTCTTTGGTGACATGTTCACTGCTGGACACTGAGCCAGGACAGATGTTGGCTTGTTCCCCATGTTTACAGAAGATGTGGCAGTAGTTGCTGCCACCAAGGAGGCTGCAGAGTTCACCAAAGAAGGAGCTAAAATGGCATAAGCAACGACAGCTGAACTCTCTGGGTCCAGCAGCTGAACTGAGAGGATATTCCAGTACCCTGTCCTTGGTGTGATATGCCTCACATTTGTTTTTAAATGTTTTTATATTTATGTCACAATAATGATGTCGGAAGTATAGCAAAGAGCTGACCTAGAGTGTAGCCATCTCTAACTGCCACTGTTGTATTTCTTAATGAAGAACAAGGGAAGTCTTGCATCTTGGTTCTGTCCTTTAATGATAAAGAAGAACAAGTCTGTATAAACCTTTGCTGAGCTTGCATAAAAAACTGGAGTGCGAAGAAATTCAATAGCCCCCAAAAGTTAAATTGTCAGTCAATTACATTTAGCTCTATTAACATAAATGGATTGCACTTACACAGTAATTAAGATTGCCTTATGATAATTCTGAGTGTGCTTTGGCACTAAAAAATATGTGATCCACAGAACATTTAAGTAAGCTGCATTGATTCAGTCATTTACCATTTTGGAATTCATGTTCTAAAAAAAGGAATTTATATAAATACCACCTATTCATGAAAATATAAAAATAATCAGATCGATTACTTTTAAAATAGAAATAACATCTAAGCTTTATTTTTACAATGCTGTTTTTACAGAGTTGAGACAATGGTAATTTTTATTTTTTAAGTTTAATTAAAAAGTTTATTTAATTAAAAAGTGTAAACATGGTTACACTTATATTTTATATTTTGATGCTCCTCTTTGGTGTTAAATTTTGTCAAACAAGCACAATGATGCTTTTATCTTTTCAATGTTTTGAAAATCAGTATTACATATAATGCATAAACTCAAATTAGGAACCCATATTACTCACATGCATCTGCAAAGATATCCCTGTTCGGACTTAGGCTGGTTATACTTATAAATTGTATGTGAACCACCTTTTGTGTAGCAGGAATTTACTTTACAACTATTTACCATTAAGGACCAACCATCAAAACCACTGCACTAAATGTACAAAACGACCTTTTTCTGAACTTCTGCTGTTCAGTGTTTTTTAAGAATATCATTGCATGAGTATAAGTATTTCAGTCAACACGAGCTCTAGCACAGATGACTTTTAAGTAAGAGTTCTGTGGATTCCTGATTTTGGAAACAGTAATTTAGGCAATAGAAAGTTTCAGCACACATTTAGCTGGCTTAAAACAATGTTTTTTTTTTTTTTAGTTGGAGCAAGTGAGGAAAAGTTTGGATCACTTTATGTTGCAATATTTTTTACGGTTCGGTATATCCTCTCTTCCTTTTACCATTCCTCTACCCCTATTTTATACTCCCATTCTCATTCAAAGCTCTCTTATTCTTTCATTTAAAGGATAAAATCAAAAGTGGGGCAACAGATAATGTACATGACAATATATACTGTCATTTTGTAAGATATTTGCAGTTGCAGATTTTACAGTTATATTTACAAATATCAAACTAATTTCCTATTTCTTATGCAAATATGAAACATGAAGAGTTGACCTGAGAAATAAGTTAATATATGTAAAGCTTACATTGTAAACTATTTTATTCTCAAGCAACAAGAACGCCTTAGGAATAACTACAATAAATATATTCATTTGGTGTTGTAAATAAAGGTACCATTTTTTGAAAAATACAAGGTGTTTCAAAAAGATGGACCCAATTTCAAAGCAATATATTATACAATGGTAACATGTTACAATTTCACAAAAAGTTACAAACAGTTTAACGAGTTATCAAATTTTACTTACTATTTTATAAATGCTCTATGTGCCCTCCACCTACTATACGGACAACATCGAGATGATAGTTGAATTCGTCCCAAGCACCTCTCAGAGTGTCTTCTTCCACTGAATTCACCGCTGCATTGATTTTGTTTTTGAGGTTATTCAGATTAGTCGTAAATGGTGGCACAAAAACATGTTTTTCTTTACATGTCCCCACAAGAAAAAGTTCTAGGGTGTAATGTCCCGGGATCTTGGGGCCAGCTATGCAGAAAACTCTCTTGAATTCTTCTCATGTTTTCCTCTGAAGTGCGTGGTCACCCTTTTCTCTTCCCCTTATATAAACATCCTGTTTCCTCAAAGCCTCAGAACCAATGATGAATGCTTTTTGGCATTGGCGGATTTAATGCCAAAATGCTGTTGAAATGCACGCTGTACCGCAATTACAGATTCAGTCTTGCTGAACAGAAGTATGCAAAACACCTTTTGTTGCGCGGTCGCCATCTTGCGAATGACTGAGGCTAGTGGCTGTTGGTGCACTGGGAGAGGCATCGAGAGGTATTTATTTGAAACTCTATGCCCCTTTAGTTTCATTCATGGGCAAGTCATCTTTGCAATTTCAAATTGGGTCCATCTTTTTGAAACACGCTGCATGCTTATTTGTACACATCACAAGCATGTACACAAGTATCATCAAAAGGAAAATTTATCAAAATTAAACATTTAAACATTTAAACAGTAGGGGGAAGTGTTGTAGAAAGGAGCAGTAAGCATACCTGACAATATAAACCTATCTAATTATCTCACGTGCCCTGAGTATGGCTATATGGCTATATGGCTATATCAGTATCAGGTGAATCAGCAGTTATAGGTTCTTGCCAAGTGAAAGCTTCATCATTTACCTCACAAACAATGTAAAATGCAGCATGTAACTATCATTTCTTCAATGCTCTGCCATTTTGACTGAAGTCTGCCAACGACCCTCTCTACTAACTGACTGCATTGTGAGTATCTGATGTTGAAATACCCAGTGGAAGGATTACAACTCTTTGGATACACCTTAACAAGTGGAATTGGTTAAGCTGGATCACCAATAATTACAGGTATGACATTGACCCTCTCTATTACTGTCTCTGATTTTGGTTGAAAAGGTCCCTGATCTTTAAATAGAGGAGCTGTGCAGTCTTGTTCAGTTTTGCTGTGATAACCTTAATACATCTGCAAAAAACCCTTTGGAATCAACAACTGCTTGAAGTACCAAATAAAAGTATATTCTTTACTGCAGTAATAATGCTCACTCTCCTTATCTGGCCTTTGTAGAGACACATGGCTACCATCAATTACACTCAATGTAGCAACTCTATAGTGGCTCATAGCCAGCTGTAATGTACTATATGTTCCTGAACTGCACAATATGGGTAAGAAGGGCCTCAGTTATGGTGCTACCCACCTCCTCCGCTGTTTTGCACACTGCACTTTCTCCTATACCAGAATGGTTTGCACCACATACATATCCAACAGTATCGCTATTTTTCCCTTCATTATCTTGCTCTCTTTTTTGCTTTACAACTGGAGTCTTAGAAAATTCCTAAGCATAAGTGGTGATCACTTTTTTTATAAAGGTGGATTTAGAAGAATATTTTTTAACTGTATAGAAAGCATTGAAATTCTTGATATGAATTGAAATACACATAACCTGTAAAAAAAGAAACAAAAGATTAATATTTTATTATTTTATATTCAACGTCGCATAGGCAATAATACACCAGATGGATAATTGAAAAGGCGTACAAAAACCATAAGTGGGATAATTGACATAAAATAAACATTACAGCAAAATGTACACCTTTATTTGCAGATTCAAAACATTTGTAATACAAAAACAAAACAATTATGTTCATACACTTCCAAAATTATTGAAAAATCATTGCAGTTAGCCAGTAAAAAAAAAGAAAACCTCATTTAGGTCTCTCTAGGTAACTCTAATATTGGTTTGCACTGGAATACTCAAGCACAAAATATTTTTTACACCTTAAATGGCTATTCATCATCACTCATCATCATCAACTTGAAGATGATGATTATTAATGTTGTCTCAAGTATTCCACTGCATTATAATAGCTGGAGAGTATTATATTTTTTAATCACCATCATCGTGTTAAGTGCCCCTTCGTACAGCAGGCACATTTAACAATCTAAGTAACATAGAATGAACACGTAAATATGATTTTGTCACAACCCAATTTTTTTGTGTACACTTTGGCTTTTCTTTGACACTGCAGTTCTCTAATAAATAGGATTGTTAGTTATGTTTGGATTGTTTTGCTCCAATCCATTGTGCCACAGTTCAGACGATGCCATAGCAGTCCTCTTGTACATTTTCAGCTGCTGTCTGGCTACATGACTACTCATTGTGTGAAAAAACAATGGTTACCAAGTTGTAAATTTGTGCAAAAGTTATATTTTGTGCTTGAGTATTCCAGTGCAAACCAATATTAGAGTTACCTAGAGAGACCTCTGGTGAAACCGCCCCCTTTAGAGGCGGAGAAAGGTGTCAGGTGATATTAGTGGCAAATAGACTGAAATTTCGAACTCATATCAACAGTAAAGTGGAATTTTTCTGGCTATTGAATTGAACTGCACAGAATTTGGAGCGCTCCATTGGAATCAAGGTATGACAGTGAGTACATCTATCTACAGTGGAATTTTTCTTGGCTTCGAATTGTTGCCTAATTGATGTATTATGTCATATTTATTTTTTCATCTAAGATAATAACTGTGGACAGTTATTTAAATATTGATTAAACAATCTTACTGACACTCAGCATAATACTGGATTGTTTTATATGGAATTGTTTTTGAACAATGCATCGTAACCACAAAATCGATTAGGGGTCTATATTGTCCTGGTTACATGAATAGTAACTGTTATAGAACTTTTTGAACCACGTATTGAATACTTGTGGCTACGTGTATATGTGCACATAAGGGTTATTAATTGTAGTTGGTTAATAATAGTGTTACATACATAGTAACATAGTAACATAGTTGATGAGGTTGAAAAAAGACACCAGTCCATCAAGTTCAACCTATTTTGGATCTCCTGCGATCCTGCACTTATATTTGAAATTGATCCAGAGTAAGCAACCGCCAATCTGTTTCAATTGTGAAAATCCCCCCAGACTCAATATTGCAGTCCTATTTTTACCCTATATCCACTACTATCCTTCATTTTAATTAACGGTCGTATCCCTGGATACACCTTTCCGCTAAAAATTTGTCTAACTCTTTCTTAAACATATCTATTAAATCTGCCATCACAACCTTCCCTGGCAATGAATTCCATATCTTGACTGCCCTTACTGTAAAGAACCCCTTCCTTTGCTGGTTGTGAAATTTCCTCTCCTCTAACCTTAGGGGATGACCACGTGTCCTGTGTATGGTCCTTGGGGTAAAATGTTCCCATGAAAGCTCTCTGTATTGACCCCTAATGTATTTGTACATAGTAATCATATCTCCCCTTAGACGCCTCTTTTCTAAAGTAAACATGCCTAAACTGGCTAACCTTTCCTCATAACTTAATAACTCCATACCTTTTATCAATTTTGTTGCCCTTCTCTGAACCCTTTCTAGTTCCAAATTATCTTTTTTATAGAGTGGTGCCCAGAACTGTACTGCATATTCAATGAGGTCTTACCAACGATTTATACAGTGGCAAAATTACACTGTCTTCCCTTGCATCTATGCCCCTTTTTATGCATGCTAATACTTTGTTTGCCCTTGCAGCTGCTGCTTGACATTGAGCACTATTGCTAAGTCTACTGTCTATGAGCACTCCCAAATCCTTTTCCATTATAGATTCTCCTAAATGAATTTCATTTAATTTATAGATTGCGTTCTTGTTTTTGCTCCCTGAATGCATAACCTTACATTTATCTGTGTTAAACCTCATATTCCATTTGGCCGCCCAATCCACCAGTTTATTTAAGTACCTCTGTAGAGAAGCTACATCTTGCTCTGTTTTTATTACCTTGCAGAGTTTAGTGTCATCTGCAAAAATAGAAACTTTACTCTCTAAACCATCACCAAGGTCATTAATAAATATATTAAAAAGGAGTGGCCCCAGCAAGGAACCTTGAGTTACTCCACTTAAGACTTTTGACCAATTAGAAAATGTTCCATTTATCACAACTCTCTGTTCCCTATTCTCTAACCAGTTTTCGATCCAAGTACAAATGTTGATTCCAAGACCCAGTTCCCTTATTTTGTAAACCAACCTCTTGTGTGGCACTGTATCAAAGGCCTTTGCAAAATCTAAGTAGATCACATCAACTGTCCTGCCCTGGTCTAAGTTCCCACTAACTTCCTCGTTGAAACTAATTAGATTAGTTTAACATGACCTATCCCTCAAAAATCCATGTTGATTCCCACTTAATAATTTTAATTTCCACTACTAAGTATCGGCTGTACTTATTTATTAAGATAGGAGTCTGGATTTGTCTATAACTGACATTTTAATTTGCCATAATCAGGGTGTATATATTTTATTAAACTATTTTTATGAGATTTAAATATACATTTTTATAAAATGTTTATTTTTAATAAATACGAGAGTTAATAATCTTTTCACCATAACCAGCGCTCTTCTATATTTTTGTTCGTTTTTGTACAATATTAGAGTTGTAACATTGAAAGTATGTATAAAATTGCTTTTAATAACAATTCAATTGTGAGGCTAAGAAGCACCTATAAATAAGAAACACAGCGGAGTAAGATGTTCTGCAGCAGCAGCTGCCGGAGAGGTCTTGTGGAGCTAAGAAGCACCTATGAGTCAGGAACAGAGCAGAGTAAGATGTTCTGCAGCAGCGGCTGACAAAAAGGTCCTCTGGAGCTGAGAAACACCTATGAGTCAGGGACACAGCGCAGTAAGATGTTCTGCAGTAGCGGCTGCCAAAGAGGTCCTGTGGAGCTGATTGCTGTACAATGTCGTAAGGCTCTGGAGACTGCACAACAGGATACCAGGAGAGAACAGGAGCCAGGATTCGGACATGTCTAACCAGGAGGAGAGACCTGAAGATCTGACACCCTTCTATTGCAGGGGGTGCCTTTTATAGTGGATCTGCATTGGCTCCTCGGTGGGAGTTGGAGGTAGGAACCGAGGTGCCAATCTGACGTAGTATGTCAAGGGACATCTCTCTCGGAAGCAAGTATCTACTTGATGACAAAGAGAGATCGAAGCATCCAATGTTGTAGGTAATTCCTGAGACGCAAGAACATCTTTTATTCGATCTGAAAGTCCCTGCCAGAAGGACGCATTGTTCCAATGAAGTTCAGAAGACAGGGTCCGAAACTAGATGACATATTGAGAGACTGATTGGGAGCCCTGGCAAAGTCTGAGTATGCAAGAAGATGCAGAGGAGACACGGCCCGGCTCATCAAAGATCTTCTTGAAAGATGAGATGAAGGCTGCAGAGTCCTGAAGAATGGGATCATCCCATTCCCAGAGTGGGGATGCCTAGGCTTACGCCTGTCCATAGAGCAGGGAGATGATATAGGCGACTTTAGAGCAACCAGAGGGGAAGTTCTGTGGAAGCAGCTCAAACTGAATTGAGCACTGGTTAATGAACCCGCAACAATTTTTTGGTTCACTGTCAAACTTCTGTGGAGACGGTAACCTCAAAGTGGAAGCAGCTGCCCCTACTGCAGGAGCTGGAGGGTCACGAGCTGCTGCAGCTGGAGGGATTTGCCTGGATATTGTCTGGACTGGTCGCTAATGTTTGCAAATACAAAGAAGGAGAAAAGAAAAATGTGTAACCTTGAGACACTCCTAGACCATTTGAATAAAACTTACATTATTGCTTTATTGGTATGCATTAAAATGTCATATTAGTTAATATCAAATATACTAGCGAAATATTAAAAAAGAGAAATGAAATGTAGTATTAAAGTTATTTTATCGTTTACCAATAATCATTGTCAACGCGATTTATGTGATTCCAAAGCACAAAGCAAATTATTAGCAAAAGCAAAAGAATAACAATTAAATAAATAACATTAAAGTAATTTTATTGTTTTAAAATAAGCATTGCTCAATCAATTGTATGTGTGTCCAAAGCACATGGTGGTTTATTTTAGCAGATGTAAATAGTCAACAATTCAATACGTTAACATATTATAATACAGTACAGTTGTCACGGGCACTAGGAGTCTTTACCCAGGGATCACCAGGTGATAGGCTTACTAGAGCAGTATAGGTGGTAATATGGTACTCTGGTAGCAGGGTGATCACGGAACAGGAAATAGCAGATGATGAGATGCTCAGGAAAGTCTATGACTAGCAGCACTGGCAATATGGAGGTAGTAATACACGAGGAACTGTATGGACAAAGGACACGTGAAGGTAGTCAGTGGTCTGCGGTAGCAAGTTGTACCACTGCTATAGTGAGGAGGAATGTCCAACAGAAACGAGGAGGTGATGAGAGTCAGCGGTCTGCGGATAGCAAGTTGTACCGCTGTCTGAGTGAAGGAATGAAATCCAAGTGGAGGTATCCGGGGAGTCAGTGGTCTGCGTTAGCAAGTTGTACCACTGCTATGTGAGAGGATACTGGAACAGGTGAAACTGGAAACAGGGGTCAGTGGTCTGCCACTAGCAAGTTGTACCACTGAATATATATATGTGAGGAGGTGCACGGGGAGAGACTGCAACACAATATATACACGGGCACCTTGACTTTGATCCACAGTAATATGCACAATATAAATGTATATATGACTGAACAACACTGCCAATATAGAAAGTCTCTTGAAGTAATCCAGCACGAGATAACACAGTCAATGATGGCAATAGACTCAGCGGATAGCAAACTCCAGAGGAGAACCAACACAGTCCAGCAAGGTATGCAATACACAGCACAGTCAATGAGAAGTATGCATACCGTGGTTCAGGAGAAGGCAGTCAGACAGGAGTGCAGAGATACCTGAACGGCAGGAGGCCGGCAGGATGCAAAGTCCCTGGATGGGTGAAGCAGTGATCTAGTAGGTGCAGCGCACAGGTAGGTAGACCAGCAGGGCACACAGGAAAGCGTGGAGAGCGGATCAGCAGTAGATGGATGAGTAGCGCTGAGGAGTAGCAGCAGCGGGTCTCTGCGGGAACACGGAGGTAGCCAATAGCAACCAGCAGGTGCAGTAACGATGGGACACGGGAGAGCAGAGTTGAACTGGAACTGTTGATCACGGAGAGTAGCGGGTAGCAATAGTGGCAGCAGACTCAAGGAAACACGGGAGAGTAGACAAGGACTGAAGACTGAAGCGCACAGAGGCAGCGGTTAGGAATCAGCCAAACAGTCACGATGAAACACAGACGGGTTGCAGGTTGAAGACTGTAGTGCACGGAGGCAGCGGATAGGAATCAGCTAACAGTCACGATGATGAAACACAGACGAGTTGCAGGTTGAAGACTGTAGTGCACGGAGGCAGCGGATAGGAATCAGCTAGCAGTCACGATGATGAAACACAGACGAGTTGCAGGTTGAAGACTGTAGTGCACGGAGGCAGCGGATAGGAATCAGCTAGCAGTCACGATGATGAAACACAGACGAGTTGCAGGTTGAAGACTGTAGTGCACGGAGGCAGCGGATAGGCATCAGCTAACAGTCCCAATAATACATGGTAGAGTTGAAGTGGTTAGAAGACTGTAGTGCACGGAGGCAGCGGATAGGAATCAGCTCACAGTCACGATGATACACAGAAGGGTAACTGTGGTATGGGAACCACAGTAGTAGAAGTGGTTTGGAAACCACAGAGGTAGAAGTGGTTTGGAAACCACAGGAATCAGCTGGGCTGAATAAACGAGGAAACACAGGAACACCTTCAGAGACTCATGGGGAATGAGACTCCAAGATCAGGCAACGTGGTGTTGACCACAGGTGCTTAATATAGGGAGGTTGCCTGATCTGCCAATTAAGTTAAAGGAACATACACTGGAGGTTTAGAAAGGGCTGCGCATGCGCAGTCCCTCAGGATGGAGGACGGCCACGGTTCCTAAATGTCCGGGAAGAAGCACTCACAGTCCGGTGAGTGACAGTACCCCCCCTTTTAAAGGTGGGCACAGAACGCCTGGAACCGGGCTTGTCCGGATTTTTGGAATAAAACTTCTTCAGAAGGGCAGGAGCATTAAGATCTTCAGCTTTGATCCATGAACGCTCTTCAGGACCAAAGCCCTTCCAATGAACGAGGAAACGGAGGACTCCTCGCGAAATTTTTGCATCCAATACCTCAGTAATCTCGAAATCCTCCTCCTGATGAACTTGAACTGGCTGCGGTGCTGAGGGAGGAGTCGAGAAACGGTTGATGATGAGAGGTTTGAGCAAGGACACATGGAAGGCATTGGAAATCCGAAGATTCTTAGGAAGAAGAAGTTTAACACATACTGGATTGATAACTTGAATGATCCTATATGGACCAATAAAACGAGGGGCGAATTTCATAGATGGAACCTTCAAACGAATATTTTTGGTAGATAACCAGACACGATCTCCAATTTTTAGTGGTGGAATAGCCCGCCTCTTCTTATCTGCGAAAGACTTATATTTGTTAGATGTCTTCTTTAAACAGGTTTTGACCTGAGACCAGATATTTTTGAAGGTCTGACAAGCAGTCTCCACAGCAGGAACTTGGGTGGGCGGGAGGGCAGGAAATTCCGGAAAAGACGGATGGTGACCGTAGACCACAAAGAATGGAGTTTTGGATGACGACTCATGGTACATGTTGTTATGGGCGAATTCAGCCCAAGGGAGCAATTCTACCCAGTTGTCTTGGTTGGCTGAAGAGAACATCCTAATAAAGGTCTCAAGATCTTGATTGACTCGTTCCGTTTGTCCGTTAGATTGCGGATGGTAAGAAGATGAGAGTGCTAATCATATGCCCAAGGTTTTACAAAGGGCCCGCCAGAATCTGGAAACGAATTGTACTCCTCTATCTGACACAATCTCAGACGGACATCCATGGATGCGAAAGATTTCTTTAATGAAATGTTCAGCCAGAGTAGACGAGGAAGGTAAACCGGACAGAGGGACGAAATGGGCCATCTTCGAAAATCTGTCTACCACTACCCAAATAGTATTGTGATTCTTACTTGGTGGCAAATCAGTAACGAAATCCATACTAATATGGGTCCAAGGCTTGGACGGAATGGGTAGTGGTCGCAGCAACCCTGCTGGAGTTCTGCGGGAGGATTTGAATTGAGAACATAAATCACAGGAAGCAATAAACTCTTTGACGTCTCTCCTCATTGAAGGCCACCAGTAACTTCGAGAGAGAATCTCAAAGGTCTTGTGTTCACCGGCGTGTCCAGAAAAACGAGAGGCATGGAACCACGAAAGGATTTTCCTCCTCAGAGTAGGAGGCACGAGGGTCTTCCCAAATGGTAGCATTTTGGTGGATGAAGCAGCCAGAGAAATACATTTGGGGTCTAGAATAGCATGGTTGGGAACCTCTTCTACGTCAGAGGACGTCACAAAAGCTCGAGATAGAGCGTCAGCTTTCTTGTTCTTAGCGGCTGGTTTGAAGGTTATAATTAATTCAAAACGGGAAAAGAAAAGAGACCATCTTGCTTGACGAGGGTTCAAGCATTGGGCAGATTGCAAATATGACAAGTTCTTATGATCCGTGAAGATCGTCACCGGATGGCGAGCTCCTTCCAACAAGTATCTCCATTCCTCTAATGCAGCTTTGATGGCCAGCAACTCCTTGTCCCCGATAGTATAATTTTTCTCTGCGGGCAGAAGACCCCGAGAGTAGAAGGCACAAGGATGTAATTTTTGTTGCTCCGAGCGTTGGGAGAGAATGGCTCCTAAGCCCACATTAGAGGCATCTACTTCTAGGAAGAAGGGGAGTGTCACATCAGGCTGTCGAAGAATGGGAGCAGACGAGAAGGACTCTTTGAGAATTTGAAAGGCTTGGAGAGCCTCAGATGACCATTGCTTAGTATTAGCCCCTTTCCGAGTTAGGGCCACAATAGGAGATGCAATGGATGAAAAGTCTTGAATGAAGCGTCTATAGTAATTGGCAAAACCTACAAAACGCTGGATGGCACGAAGAGTAGTTGGCTGAGGCCAATGTAGTACAGCATTTACTTTGTCTGGATCCATCTTCAGGCCAACTCCGGAAACTATATACCCCAAGAATGGAATCTGGGGTAACTCGAATGAACATTTTTCCAATTTACAGAACAATGAGTTTTTCCGTAGTCTGGAGAGGACCTCTGCCACATGTTGGTGATGAGAAGGCAGGTCCTGTGAGAAGATCAATATGTCGTCCAGGTAGACAACGACACATACATATAATAAGTCCCGAAAGATCTCATTGATGAAACCCTGGAAAACAGCGGGGGCATTACACAGCCCGAAGGGCATTACTAAATATTCGTAATGCCCATCTCTGGTGTTAAACGCGGTCTTCCATTCGTCACCGGAACGGATTCTAATTAAATTGTAGGCACCACGAAGATCCAACTTAGTAAATATCCGAGCTCCCTTGATGCGATCAAATAGCTCAGTGATCAGCGGAATGGGATACCGATTCTTGATAGTAATGGCGTTAAGTCCACGAAAATCTATACAAGGGCGTAATGATCCATCCTTCTTTTTGACGAAGAAGAACCCAGCTCCAGCGGGAGAGGTGGAAGGTCGAATGAACCCACTCTGGAGATTCTCCTGTATGTACTCAGATGTGGCTTGAGTTTCAGGTAACGAGAGAGGATAGACCCGACCCCTGGGAGGAGTCTTGCCAGGTAGAAGGTCGATCGGACAATCCCAAGAACGATGAGGAGGAAGACGTTCAGACTGAGCTTTATCAAACACATCGGCAAATGAAGCATACTGAGGAGGGAGTCCCGGGGAGGAAGATGAGATGGAAGATTGCTGTACTTTAAGAGGAATAACTTGAGAAAGACAACGATGGTGACATTCAGACCCCCAAGACGTAACTTGAGGGGTGCGCCAGTCAATCTGGGGAGAATGACACTGAAGCCATGGAAGGCCTAAGACAATCGGACTTGTCGTAACTGGAAGAATTAAAAACGAAATTTCTTCATGGTGTAGTACACCAATCTGAAGGGTTACTGGAAACGTACTCTGGGTGATGAGACCATTGATGAGACGTGATCCATCTATAGCCGTCACAGTAATGGGTGTTTTTAAAGTGATCACTGGTAGGGACCATTGATTCACTAGTGATTTAGAAATGAAATTTCCTGCTGCTCCGGAATCAATCAATGCCTGTGACTCAAAGGATTTGGTAGCAAAGGAAATCGTAACATCAAAAGCGCAGACTTTAGATTTCATAGACAATGGAGAGGACTCCAGGGACCCTAACTTCACCTCTCCAGAACTAGTTAGGGCCTGGCATTTCCCGATCTCTTAGGGCAAGAGCTGAGCATATGCGTGGAATCAGCACAATAGATACAGAGTCTATTCTTTACTCTTCGTTTCCTCTCCTCTGAAGATAATTTGGAACGTCCTATCTCCATGGGAATCGCAGAGGATGGAGCTGGACGAAATTGAGGGTTTGAACGAAGAGGTGCTTTGACAGCCGTTGTTTTCTCAGACTCTCTTTCACGAAATCTCATATCTACACGATGGCAAAGAGAGATCAAATCTTCTAGTGACGAAGGAAGCTCTTGGGTAGTCAGTGCATCCTTAATTTTATCGGAGAGCCCCTGCCAGAAGGCGGCAACTAATGCTTCAGTGTTCCACTGAAGTTCAGAGGCTAAGATCCTAAATTGAATGACATACTGTCCTACTGTATGGGAGCCTTGTCGCAAACGAAGAATGCTGGAAGCAGCGGAGGTCACACGACCTGGTTCATCGAACACACTTCGGAACGTGGAAATGAATTTGGCACTATCTTGTAGAATTGGATCGTTTCTCTCCCACAGAGGGGAGGCCCAAGCCAGGGCTTGTCCAGAAAACAATGAGATAAGATAGGCCACTCTAGAACGATGGGTAGAAAAATTTTGAGGTTGGAGTTCAAAATGGACTGAACATTGGTTAAGGAAACCTCTACAAGTTTTGGGGTCCCCGTCATATTTTGACGGAGTAGGCAGGTGAAGCGTAGGAACTGTAGACACCTGGGATGGCACTGGGGAAACGGAGGAAAGCACAGGAGCTTCAATATTAGCTGTAACAGTCTGTCCAGATGTTCCTTGGGAGGTTAATGATTGGTAACATTGAAGTAACAGCTGTTGGCGAGCATCCTGTTGCTCCACACGGCTGACCAGATGCTGCAGCATCTCTTTAGCGGTAGGTTCCGTATCTGGGTCTGTCATGGCCTGATCTTACTGTCACGGGCACTAGGAGTCTTTACCCAGGGATCACCAGGTGATAGGCTTACCAGAGCAGTATAGGTGGTAATATGGTACTCTGGTAGCAGGGTGATCACGGAACAGGAAATAGCAGATGATGAGATGCTCAGGAAAGTCTATGACTAGCAGCACTGGCAATATGGAGGTAGTAATACACGAGGAACTGTATGGACAAAGGACACGTGAAGGTAGTCAGTGGTCTGCGGTAGCAAGTTGTACCACTGCTATAGTGAGGAGGAATGTCCAACAGAAACGAGGAGGTGATGAGAGTCAGCGGTCTGCGGATAGCAAGTTGTACCGCTGTCTGAGTGAAGGAATGAAATCCAAGTGGAGGTATCCGGGGAGTCAGTGGTCTGCGTTAGCAAGTTGTACCACTGCTATGTGAGAGGATACTGGAACAGGTGAAACTGGAAACAGGGGTCAGTGGTCTGCCACTAGCAAGTTGTACCACTGAATATATATATGTGAGGAGGTGCACGGGGAGAGACTGCAACACAATATATACACGGGCACCTTGACTTTGATCCACAGTAATATGCACAATATAAATGTATATATGACTGAACAACACTGCCAATATAGAAAGTCTCTTGAAGTAATCCAGCACGAGATAACACAGTCAATGATGGCAATAGACTCAGCGGATAGCAAACTCCAGAGGAGAACCAACACAGTCCAGCAAGGTATGCAATACACAGCACAGTCAATGAGAAGTATGCATACCGTGGTTCAGGAGAAGGCAGTCAGACAGGAGTGCAGAGATACCTGAACGGCAGGAGGCCGGCAGGATGCAAAGTCCCTGGATGGGTGAAGCGGTGATCTAGTAGGTGCAGCGCACAGGTAGGTAGACCAGCAGGGCACACAGGAAAGCGTGGAGAGCGGATCAGCAGTAGATGGATGAGTAGCGCTGAGGAGTAGCAGCAGCGGGTCTCTGCGGGAACACGGAGGTAGCCAATAGCAACCAGCAGGTGCAGTAACGATGGGACACGGGAGAGCAGAGTTGAACTGGAACTGTTGATCACGGAGAGTAGCGGGTAGCAATAGTGGCAGCAGACTCAAGGAAACACGGGAGAGTAGACAAGGACTGAAGACTGAAGTGCACAGAGGCAGCGGATAGGAATCAGCCAAACAGTCACGATGAAACACAGACGGGTTGCAGGTTGAAGACTGTAGTGCACGGAGGCAGCGGATAGGAATCAGCTAACAGTCACGATGATGAAACACAGACGAGTTGCAGGTTGAAGACTGTAGTGCACGGAGGCAGCGGATAGGAATCAGCTAGCAGTCACGATGATGAAACACAGACGAGTTGCAGGTTGAAGACTGTAGTGCACGGAGGCAGCGGATAGGAATCAGCTAGCAGTCACGATGATGAAACACAGACGAGTTGCAGGTTGAAGACTGTAGTGCACGGAGGCAGCAGATAGGCATCAGCTAACAGTCCCAATAATACATGGTAGAGTTGAAGTGGTTAGAAGACTGTAGTGCACGGAGGCAGCGGATAGGAATCAGCTCACAGTCACGATGATACACAGAAGGGTAACTGTGGTATGGGAACCACAGTAGTAGAAGTGGTTTGGAAACCACAGAGGTAGAAGTGGTTTGGAAACCACAGGAATCAGCTGGGCTGAATAAACGAGGAAACACAGGAACACCTTCAGAGACTCATGGGGAATGAGACTCCAAGATCAGGCAACGTGGTGTTGACCACAGGTGCTTAATATAGGGAGGTTGCCTGATCTGCCAATTAAGTTAAAGGAACATACACTGGAGGATTAGAAAGGGCTGCGCATGCGCAGTCCCTCAGGATGGAGGACGGCCACGGTTCCTAAATGTCCGGGAAGAAGCACTCACAGTCCGGTGAGTGACAACAGTACAGCACAGCCAATACCAAAAGTTACATACATACATACATACATACCGCTGCAATCGCTGCGCTTCCATGGGTCCCAATGGAACAGTGTATCTGTTAGATAACTGTGGTCAGAGTAGACTGAGAACCAAAGGAAGCGCAGCTATATTATATACAGTACAGTGTTACACTTGAACAATAGAGGTGACGTAGATTGTTTCTATAGGTCCAGACGTTGGGTGGGTCCAGGCCAAACAGGTAATAGGTTGATTCAATCTAAGGAATCCAAAGGTGGGGGTCTTCTCTCCAGGGGGTCTGCTCCTTTCATAGCCAGTATCATACAAAGGTTTACTCTCTAATATCAATAACTAAAGTATGCAAAGTGTGATCTCTTCGCTGACTGCACCGGACAGCTGCTGATGATTAGGGCTTCAATATGATATCAGGCATGACACCTTTCCTATAACCTAAACCTTTAATAACACTACAATGTACATATAATCACTATATATATATATATATATATATATATATATATATATATGTTTATATATATATAGACTAATAATAAACCGAATACTCTCTGCTCCTGAATTACAGTGTAACAGAACCAATATGAAATTATGTGAATAACTAAATGTTGTAATGAGAGTGTGTGCGTGCGTATTTTACCGTGCGAACGCACCACGCTACGTAACACGTGGCGTACTCTTCGCAATATGCCCGGCAAACCAATATTAAACCAATATACTTTCGTTCATCCAATTATACGACTTCAACAGTCCACCCTTTGATAGTAAAATAAACTATCACCTTAAAGATGTTATATGCAGGATCTCAGTACCACGTTTCATTTACCTTCTCTCAAGATCTAACCTAGCCTCCCAGTTACAATCTCATCTCACGAGGGGTCAAGAACATTTCAAAAACTGACAGGTTAGGAGTCTGCCCAGGAGTGATCTTTTGGTAGCGGGAAAGGACTAGTGGCCGAAGCTATCAGTCACTTCAATCAAGTTCCAACTCTTATTCTATTCAATTCGTTCTACCGAGTACCACTACTTTATGTTCACACTGGTTTATGGTTAATTGAAAGTATGTGATTTGTTACCACTACTCATACATTATACCTCTATTATCAATAACATGAATACCCCTATCATCTATTATAACTCTAGGACTATCACATTGAATAACAAAAGCTTTGAGTATGATACAGTAGTACATTAGACACATTTCAATACACCTCTACCCAGACATATTTCATTGGTACACCAGTGTATACTTGAGGATCCTGCATGGTGGTAATTGGATGACGTGTATTTGTTTTACCTGGAGGAAAACCCATCAGCAGGAGGGATATGGGATGGCTCTATTGGTCTACCTTGTCCATCTCTCCAGAGTCCGCCAGACTCCTCACCACATCTCTTCACCTTCCAGACAGTTTATCCCTCAGGTAACACAAATCCTCCTATATTAACCAATATGTGTATGCGTGCATGTGTGTGTGTGTGTTCACATTTTAAAACTAAAACAATACAACGAAAAACAAAACAAAACATAGATTTGTTAACTGTCACATAAAACCCTGCTGTCTATTTAACAGCTATGTTCGCCCTGGTGTGACAGCCATGTATGGTCGTGTGTGTAAGTGTGGACTTTACTAGCAGCTACTTCAGTTGGTAACTGTGTCACTGTATAAAGTCCTCTATGTAGTGTCCTAATCATGTGCTGGTATTGCTATAAAACGATTTCTCAGTCACCTCAACATCACCGCCTTGACTAGAAAAATGCTGAAGACCAATGTATATCAATCGATTTTCCCTCTGCCAACTCACATGTCATTCTCAGTACCTCACATTCAGCTACTTGACTAAGTGGGAAAGGGTCTATTTCTATAACACTTTCTTCAAATATAACAGTATCCAGTACATGCCTGTCTAACAGTGAAAAAAATATAAAACATGAAAATTCTACATTTTCTAGGGTTTCACATTATGTCATATCTTGTGGTAAAAATCCTACTCCAATGTTCTATACAGAGATGCATATCTGTATGCCTAACCTCCAGCAATCTCCTATCCACCCTTTGTGCATCCATATAAAGGCACAATTTTGCACAGGAGGCACGAATCATAAAACAAAACAGATATGCAATCTATAAAACATGAATCGTATTTCCACAACAAAACCCCTAACTGTTTCTGTAACTCATGTCAATCTAGTGTGTGTATCTCTGAATTTGATTATGTAAAAAAATAAAATATGTTTTAGCCCCATTGTTGAGACTGTGTCTGATTTTATCTCTACCAGAGCAGAGAGAGAGAGAGAGAGAGAGAGAGAGAGAGAGAGGGAGAGAGGTGGGAAAGAGAGAGAGAGAGAGAGAGAGAGAGAGAGATACTAGCGTTTGTGTATAGAATGGGAAATAGGAAAGCAATGAATGATGGGAATACAAAGATTTGAATACAAACATACATGTAGAAAGGGAGATTTTTACAACAAAATGACAGCTGGATTGGACTCTGACTCTATGGAGAAATGGCTGTATTCATTCCACTGCTCCCCTTAGCTATTTGCTAACTATGACCCCTCCTCATACTTGACTAGGGGGTCTTAACAGTGCAATCCAGTGTCGTCCGTCATTTGTTCATTAAGAACTCGGTATCTTATTGACTACATACCTTTTCAACGGACTTTTCTAACTTATGATAGAGAAATGAAAAATTTGGAGCAAAGTATGTACATACTTCATTTTTGGATAATGATTCTCAGCCAAACAAATTATCATGAGACACTGCAGCCTAAAACAAAAGAGTGTTCCAATTGTCTATTGTTAATTTGTCTTTCAAGAGTGATTCTTCTATTTCTCTATCTCCCCTCTTTTTATCACTAAGTCTATACTCCTTTTGTGTCCCCTTTACCTGTGAGAAGAAAAACAAGATAGTTATCTTAAAACAGCAAACAAAACAAACATTTCCATTCTTTGTCATCGGCCAGCGATTTAGGAAAACAAACATGTGACAACATAAAGCAAACAAACAAAATCAACAAAGATTATTTTTTTAAAAATAAGTTTCTTTCTACACTTTGCACATTAATACTTACCTCAGTTTAATCCCCACCTGGTTGTAGGACTACAGGTCTGACCTAACCTCTAGGGCTGGCTATGGTTCTCAAGGCATTGGCTGCTATGAGGTGCACAGGAAACTGTTGAGAAATATCTGAGACTTGTGTGCACCGCCTCTGTGGGTGTCTGTGTGATTCCCCCTTAGATGGGCCAAGTCTCTTTGCTTCGTGTCCCATTTTCTTAGCCTTGGCTCTAATATTTTCTTTGCAATCTTTCCTCAAATGTCCCTTCTTAAGACAGTTAAAACACTTCAAAGATTTCTGTTTCTTTCGTCCCTTATAGTGGTTTTTATAATTCTGAGGTTGTGGTTGTAGTTTTTCTAATGCCTGGATACTCAAATTCATTAACCTATCACTCTGTGCTTTTTCCTTTTTACATATATTTTTATCATGTTCTATAGCATGCTCTCTAATATCATTTACCGTGAGACCTCTCCAATTAGGAAAAGAGGTTTGTATCCAGGTCCTTAGATCCTCCCGGAGGCCGTCCATTAGTACTGCAACAGCTACCTCCCTGTAATGTGGATTTACCCTTATATCCCATATTCCTGTGTACTTAATAATGGCCTCTAGAGCCCTTGAAAAATAATCAGTTGTATTCTCATTACCTTTTTGTTTGATGTTGTATATTTTGCCCCATTCCATAGTCACTGGAAAATATACGGCCAACTCTTTGATTATACGTCCAATATTATCCTGATTGTTATCCTCAGTTAAGGGTTTATCCTTCTCCAAACTACAACCCTCAATGAACTTCTGTATATCAGTATCGAGAGGAAGACAAGCTCTAAACAACACTCGCCAATCTTTATTAGTAGGTTCATGTGCATTACCTAAATGTCTAACAAATTTCTGACACTTGGCCAAATCTTTTCTAGGATCAGGGAAATCAGACATAATTGTAAATAGTTCCGTCTTAGTCCATGGAGAATACATTGCTACCTGTTTCATGGGAACTACACCATCTCTGTCCGCTTTCCCATTGGGAACTGCTGTTCTGCGGATAGGATATAAGCCTACCAAATCACTCTGTTCTGACCTAGTTGCTGGAATCGCTGTTGCAGTATAATGAATGTCTCCCCCTTCGATAACCTTTTCATTATTCTTACCAATTTCCGCTACTGCCCCTGCTGGAACCATTCCCTTTCCTTGTCTGTATATGTTACTGGCATGGGCAATGGCTGAAATGACTGTGGGTACATCTTCTTCCTTTAAAACATTACTTAAGACATCATACAACTTACTAGTTACAGTTTTCACATTTTTGGTATTGGCTGTACTTCCCGCCCCGACCGAATTTTTCGGGGGCGTGTTTGCGCTCAGTTCGCCACGCTTTGCAATGCACACTTCCGGAATGCTTGTTTCCGGTACGCTTACTTCCGCTGAGCGCGTGCTTCCTTGCCACGTGTACCCTTCTTGTTGCCACAATTTTAAACAGTCATCATGTTCAATTCTCGTTTTTGTTAATCAATCGCACTTTATCTCTAACATTATTTAACACCTCTGAGTCAAGAGTACCTATGTTTGGGAAAGGTTTCACACACTCCCGGGTCATCTTGACCCATTTGTCGCAATATGCCGTAGCATACGCACCGTATTTATTATACATAACATATTTTGCCGAACCAACCAGCCATTCATTAGGCAGCACAGCATGAACTATCTCTAGCGTTTGCTTCGTATCCATTGTGAAAACAACCTATTTCTCAACGCTACACAAAAAGACTTTTTACCTGTTCTCCTTTCAAACAGAACTTACTAGAGATTTTTTTATTCATGGACGTTTTCAACAGGCACGTCCCCTTAAAGATATCAATGCCCTTCCTAGTTTGAGTACTTTACCACTGTTAGCACCCGATATCAATTAAGAATATCAGTGGTTGCAGCGTATTTCCTCCCACATCTCCCAAGTCGCAATCACGGCTGCACTAAATCAACCATGCGGTCCGATCGCACCGCTTACGGATACTAACTATCAGTAAGCCTTGCGATTAATATTTGGGAATGCTGCTAAAACCTGTTATTTTCGCTTCGAGTATGCCATGCATACTCTGTGGTGTCTCTTTATCACCTGCTCTTTGTTAGAACAGAACACCACTCACACAAAGGTTTCTTTATATCCTGCTCAGCCCTAGAACAGAACCTTTGTTGTCAGGTCACCTTTTGTACCATGCCCCGTCAGACACACCTGAACAAAAGCGCTATCAATTTTCAACAGTTCCACACTGCCCTCCCAATACTTAATCAAGGCCCTGCCATGCGGTCCAACCGCACTGCTCAGAGATACCAGTTATCTGTGAACATCGTGATTAGTATTAGGCACACGTGTAAAAACCTATAGTTGCCTATAGTTACCAGTATATTTTTGCCTTTATATATTCATTCACATACACACACATAACCTTTGTTTTCTGTACAGAAAATAAATTTCCCAAACAATGGCACTATCTTTTCAGAGATTTTACCAAGTGATTACACTATGCATAGCTAATAGACTGTGATCATGACTATTTACACACGTGGCAACAATACCGGAAGTTCATACACACTAAACAGGAAGCACACATACACTAGGCAATGCAGTACCCTTTAAAACATAAAACGACAATAAAAAGAAACATTTTTCTTTCTTGTCCCTAGATTCTAATTAGCCTTCCTTCAGTCTATGCAACAACGGACATTCGGTTTCGCAACACACAGTGAACCACAGGTCTTAAATGTATTACGTTCTTTCCTGCTTTATGCGACGCGATATATATATATATGTATATAGACTAATAATAAACCGAATACTATCTGCTCCTGAATTACAGTGTAACAGAACCAATATGAAATTATATGAATAACTAAATGTTGTAATGAGAGTGTGTGCGTATTTTACCGTGCGAACGCACCACACTACGTAACACGTGGCGTACGCTTCGCAATACGCACGGCAAACCAATATTAAACCAATATACTTTCGTTCATCCAATTATACGACTTCAACAATAAGTACAGCCGATACATACGCTGCGCTCTGCTGGATTCAGCTATGCAGTCATTCAGTCCTGAAGTCTGTGGTCAAAGTGACTGCATGCTGGTCCCAGAGCGCCTGCTTATATACACTCAGTGATACAGTGAAAACAATACAGATGATTTGGCATGTTTCCATAGGTTCAGGCTTCAGTAAGATCCAGTGTAATGCAGGTCATTGGCCAGTTCAAACGATGCCATCCAAGGGTGGGGGTCAGCTCTCCAGAAGATGCATACTAATCTTCACGCCAAGAACTAGTTCAAACTGATCTATTTACATTACACAGACAATACCATTCTGATCATTTATTCCCTATATTCCATATCTAGCATACGCAAGGTGCGATCCTTTAGGCAATTGAACTGGACGTCTGTGGATAAGTAGGGGATTAGAATGATACCAAACATGATATGTTTCCTGTTACCTGAACCTTAGATCTCACTAAAGTGCTTATAACATTATAATATTTCACCATAAACACTGCTACATTTGTTCATAAACGACTGTGGATTGTGGTTTGAAATATATATAAGTGAATGTGTAAGTGTAAATGTATGCGTGCGTTATTTATCGTGCGATTGGCTCATGACACGTGGTGTACTGATCGCAATCGTACGGTAAAACAATATTAATCAATATACTTTCTTTCATCCAATTATTTGACTTTGACAGCTCCACCCTTGGATATTGCACAAAACTGTCACCTTAAAGATTTTATTGCAAAATCTCAGTAGTATGTTTCATTGTTCTGCAATGTATGTCCCCCTTTGCGTATGACCACACTGTCTGTAGATATCAGTCAGGTTACCATAAAAGTGAATCACAATCCCAGAAACAGTTTACTTTTACTATGGAACATATACCTCTGGAGCTTGGAGATACCCTTTTGTATGTCCCTCAAGGGTGTGATAGGACATGTATCAACAATATAGAATATTCTACTACTCCTCTGCAGTGTCTCTCTGCTACCCCTAAGGATGTGATGCTGGTCGTCAACAGTTGGTACCTGTCTGTCAAACAACCTGAGCATAGGAAATTACAGTTCCACAACATACTCTCCCAATCCAACATCAAAACAGTTAGCATAACACCTCAGGAGACAGTGTTTTGAACGTTCTTTGTTCCTGTCTCGATATTTACTTTTCCTTTCAAGATCTAGAACAGTCTCTCCGTTACAAAGTCATCACAAGAAAAGTCAAAAACATTTCAAAAGATGACAGGTTAAATTTAGGAGTGATTTTTATAGTGGGGAAGACTAGTGGCCGAAGCTACCAGCCACTCCAATCAAGTTTCAACCCTCATTCTATTCAATTTGTTCTGGCTAGTACCATTACTCTATATTCCCACTGGTTTGTGGCTAATGAAAAGTATGCAATTTGCTATTACTGCTCATACGTTATAAAGTCATTATGAATAAACTGAATACCCCTATCACTTATCACTTTCATTAACTCTAGGGATACCACATCTACTAAAAAAAACCCTGAGTATGACACAGCAATGCATTAGAAACATTTCAATAAACCTTTACCCAGATATATTTCATCGGTACACCAGTACATATTCGAGGATCATGCAAGGTGGTAATTGGATATAGTGGATTTGTTTTACCTGGAGAAAGTCCATCTGTAGGAGGGGTATGGGATGGCTCTATTGGTATAGTCTTCCTGACATTTTCTTTCAATCAAGTAAGATAGGATGTTGCCTTCCTACTAGCCTGAGAAGAAACGTCTGATGCACACCTATATTCTCTTACCCGCTTGCACATACCTTCTTTGCCCAGCTGAGTCAGACCAGGTGCTGCTTCAGCTAGGCCTGGATAATACACTTTGGAAGCCACAGGCCTACCTTGTCCATCTCTCCAGCGTGCAGCAGACTCCTGACCACATCTCTTCACCTTCCAGATTGCTTATTTCTCAGGTAACACAAATCTCATATATTAACTAATTTGTGTGTGTACAATTTAAAACAATACAAAGAAAAACAAAACATTGATTTGTCTGTAGTCACGTAAACCCTGCTGTCCTTTTGACAGCTATGTCCGCCCTGTTATGAAAGTCATGTACAGTCATGTGTGTAAGTGTTAACTAACAGCTACTTCAGTTGGTAACTGTGTCACTGTCACAAGTCCTACATGTAATGTGAGTGTTCTACTTATGTACTGCCATTGTCAGTTCTTCAGTCGCCTCAACGTCGCTCCCTATACTAGAAAAATACTGAAGACCAATGTATATCAATTGATTTACCCTCTGTCAATTCACATGCCATTTTCAATCCCACACATTCAGCTACTTGGCTAAGTGAGGAGGGCAAAGGGGTCCATTTCTATAACACTTTCCGTCAATTATAACAATATCCAGTACATGTCTGTCTAACGGTGAAAAATCTAAAAATAGGAAACTTTTACATTTTCTAGGGTTTCACTTATGTCAAGTCTTGTGACAAAAAATCATACTCCAGTGTTCTACACAGAGATGCATATCTGTATGTCCACCTACTTTACCTTCAGTGAGTTTCCTGTCTCCATCCTTTGTGCATATAGAGGCACACCTTACACAAGAGACAAAAAGGCAGATACCACATGCAATCTATAAAACATGAATCATATTTCCATAACAAAACTCCTGCATAAAATCAGCAGCTTCTATAAACATAAAAACAAATCCTAGCTACCTCCAAGACTATGTCAATGTAGTGTGTGTGGCTCTGATTCTGTCTGATGTCACAAATGTCTTAGCCCCATGAGTGAGACTATGTCTACGTGTTTTTGTATCTCTTTATAAGAAAAGAATGAGATACTGACAGAGATGTAAAGGATGAGAGATAGGAGAGTAAAGAATAATAAAACAAAGGATTTGCAGACAAACAGAAAAGTAGAAAAGCAGAGCAGGAGATTTTACAGCAAAATGACAGCTGGATTGAACACTATGGAAAATGGTTCTACTATTCCACTAATCCCCTTTAGCTATTCACTAAACTATGACCCCTCCTCATTCTTCTCAAGTTTAACTGGGAGTTACGTCACCCATCCAATCCAGTGTTGTCCATCCTTAGCTCGTATGGAACTCTGTATTTTCTGATCACACTAACTATATACCTTTGTGATAGACTTTCATGACTATAATGGAGAAGTGCAAAATTAACCCTTTGTAACACATACTCTGTATCTCCCATGTGTGTCCTCCTGAAATACATTAGACCAACATTAAACCAACATTAGAGCGAAGTATGTGCACACTTCATTTTAAATAATGAATCTCAGCCAAATATGTTATCATAGGACACTGCAGTGCAAATAGAAGAAAGAGTGTTACAATGACCCATTGTTAATTTGTCTTTCAAGAGAAATTTTGTACTCCTCTATCAATCCCATTAATTACTAAGTATATTTCTTTGTGAAGAGAGGAGCAAAACAAAGTTAGTTTTATATAACAAAGAAAAACAAACATTTTCATTCCTTATCATCGACCAGCGACAGGAAAGTAAACATAAGACAACATAAAACAAACAAGTAACAACAAGAAAGTATACATTTAAGTTAATTTCTCTCTAACCCTGAACAATGACTCTTGTCTCAGATTAATAGTTACCCTTATGTGGCCCCAATCTCCTTGCTTTCGCTCTTATTTTTTCTTTACAATCCTTCCTCATGTGTGCCTTTTTAAGGCAGTTAAAACACTTCAAAGACTTCTGTTTCTTTCGTCCCTTATAGTGCTGCTTATATACACTCAGTGATACAGTGAAAACAATACAGATGATTTGGCATGTTTCCATAGGGTCAGGCTTCAGGAAGGTCCAGTGTAATGCAGGTCATTGGCTAGTTCAAACGATGCCATCCAAGGGTGGAGATCAGCTCTCCAGAAGATGCATACTAATCTTCGCGCCAAGAACTAGTTCAAACTGATCTATTTACATTACACAGACAATACCCTTCTGATTCATTTATTCCCTGTATTCCATATCTAGCATACGCAAGGTGCAATCCTTTAGGCGATTAAAATGGACGTCTGCGGATAAATAGGGGATTAGAATGATATCAGACATGATATGTTTCCTGTGACCTGAACCTTAGATCTCACTAAAGTGCATATAACATTATAATATTTCACCATAAACTCTGCTACATTTGTGTCACGGGCACTAGGAGTCTTTACCCAGAATGTCACCAGATGATGGACTTACCAGAGTAATACAGTTGGTAATATGGTTCTCTGGTAGCAGGGTGACAACGGAACAGGAGAAACAGCAGATGGTGAGAGAATGCTCGAGGAAAGTCTATGACTAGCAGCAACTGGTAATGAGTAAATGATTGTACACGAGGAACCAGATGGACAAGGGAACGTGAGGAAAGTCAGTGGTCTGCGTATAGCAAGTTGTACCACTGCTATAGTGAAGTGGAATGTCCAGGAGTAGCGAGGAGGTAGTGAGAGTCAGTGGTCTGCGTATAGCAAGTTGTACCGCTGTCTAGGTGAAGGAAAGGAATCCAGGTGAAGGTAGGTAACAGGGAAGTCAGTGGTCTGCGTATAGCAAGTTGTACCACTGCTATGTGAGAGGATACTTGAAACTGGTGTCACAGGGAACAGGAGTCAGTGGTCTGCGTCAGCAAGTTGTACCACTGCTATATATATGTGAGGAGGGGCACGAGGAGATGAATGTAATGCAGAGTATACACGGGGCACACAGAACTTGATCCCACGATGATATCCACAATACAACGATAACTGACCAGCACTGCTTAAGTATACAAAGTCACAATAACAATCCAGGCAATAGGAAACAAAGTCAATGGTAACAATAGCCTCAGTGGATAGGAGGCTCCGGAGGAGAACACAACTCAGTCCAGATAGATATGCAATACACAAGCAAAGTCAATGGGAAGTATGCATACCGCGGTTCAGGAGAGCAGGCTGTCAGAGAGGCGTGCAGGGATACCTGAACGGCTGAAGGCCGGCTGGGGGAGAGAACACTGGAGGGTGGAAGCAGTAATCAGGTTGGTGCAGCGCACGGCAGGTTAACCAGAATGAACGAAGCAATACTCAGGAAGCAGTAGTAAGTGGAACTGGAAACATGAAGAACACGGGAGAGTTGAGGCGGTCTGGTATCCAGTAGTAGAGATGGAAGCAGCGGAGCGCTGACACGATGAACACAGGAGAGTTGAAGTGAGCAGGAACTCTGTAGAAGCAACGGAGGCAGCGGATAGGAATCAGCTGATTGCAGACACGATGAACACAGGAGAGTGAAGTGAGCAGGAACTCTGTAGAAGCAACGGAGGCAGCGGATAGGAATCAGCTGAGTGCACACACGATGAACACAGGAGAGTTGACGTGAGCAGAAACTCTGTAGAAGCAACGGAGGCAGCGGATAGGAATCAGCTGAGTGCAGACACGATGAACACAGGAGAGTTGAAGTGAGCAGGAACTCTGTAGAAGCAACGGAGGCAGCGGATAGGAATCAGCTGAGTGCAGACACGATGAACACAGGAGAGTTGAAGTGGTCTGGAAACCACAATAGCAGCAAACAGGAATCAGCAGGAGCTGAATACACGAGGAACACGGGAACACCTTCAGAGGCTCATGAGGAATGAGACTCCAAGATCAGGCCACCAGGTAATGATCACAGGTGGTTTAAATAGGAAGGGTTGCCTGATCATCCAATCAATAAAAAGCAACAGGTACTGAAGGTTTGAAAGGGCTGCACATGCGCAGACCCTCAGGATGGCGGACGGCCACGGTTCCTGAATACACGGGAAGTGGCACTCACAGTCCGGTGAGTGACAATTTGTTCATAAACGACTGTGGATTGGAACTATTGTAAGTTTGAAATATATATAAGTGAATGTGTAAGTGTATGCGTGCATTATTTATCGTGCATTTGCGTCGTGACACTTGGCGTACTGATCGCAATTGCACGGTAAAACAATATTAATCAATATACTTTCTTTCATCCAATTATTCGACTTTGACAGTAGCAACCATGAATACATGGAAACTGTTAAAAAAAGGCAGTTTTAAACTGCTAGCCATGCCACTACTTCCATACATCAAATGTTTGAATGTAGATCCTCTAAAAATGTTCACACCGCTGATAAATTCCAGTAACACCACTCGTGTAGTATTTAATGCTAGGGCATAAACTGAGATAGTGCAATTAAATATTCAGTATTCGTTGGCTAATATCCAAAATTCATTAATGGATATTACATTCCAATGAGTTCAATCCCCTGATATAATTTGTTATTGTTTTTATAATGAGATGTAATTTTCAATAATAATTTATCAGGAGAATTTTGGCAACTATACGGATTGTCCAATTCTTAATTCATGTCCTAGGAGAGGATATAAATGCTTGAAATGCTGTTTCTTTAATTATTATTGCTACATCTTGATACATAGTAGCTAATAATCCACAACTATTTGTTTATGTGGTCATAGTGTAGTCTCCTTATTGTTCCATATAAAGGAGTATTCAGTGATAGCTCGAAAATTATTAGATCTTAAAGCTAGTGGAATAATCTTATTTCTTAATTAGTCTGGTTCCAGGATTTCTTGTGCATGTGCACTATATATATCTTAATCCTACTGGAATATTTATGACCACTGGAGTTGAAATGTCTCCACTATTCAAGGAAGCAGCTAGGTATATTAGTTACCTCCAAAATACATTCATTCTCAGCTCCCATTTACACTAACATAAACCCCATTGATATGTGCAATGATCATAGTAGATCAGATAGTAAGAGGATCATGTTCTTTCTACATATTATATAGAGTAAGTAGCGAGTGAGTAGAGTCCCATAGGGTGTATTTGCAATTGGAAATATTGTTCCAAGACTTTGTTCCAACATGTATTGTAAATTCAATATGAACCTTGAGACACATATGAAGCTCCTGGAATATACTCTACTGGCTACTACTACTATAGGTGGTCAAGGTGGAACTCTTCTAATGTGACTCACCCATGTCAGATAGATATCCCTTATGGAATCAGCAGCGTTTTTGTTTTGTCTGTTTGCCACAGAGGATGCTCAGGGTCCTGTCAGTTTGTGAGCAAAACAGGCCTAGTCATGCTTGAGTTACAGCTGTTGCAGGGAACCTTGTATATATAAAGGGCCGGATTAACCCGAGGTCTAACTGGGCTGCAGCCCAGGGGCCTCGGTCAACCAGGGGGCCCTAGACAGAGATCAGCAGCATTATTGATCGGGTCGGGGGTGCCCCCGAGCCCAATCAATGCTGCTGAGCCTGTCACTGTTGTCCTTCCGTGGCGCTCAGTAATCTCCATACTGAGGAGATATCCTGAGAGTGTCACGAGATTTCCTCAGTAAGGAGCTTACAGCGCGCCACGGAAGGGCAATAGTGACAGGAGAAGGTAAGCACTTGAGCGGGGTGGCGGGCAACTAACAGTAGGGGGCCTCAGGGGGGAATGGGGGCCCCCTTAGCCCAGGGGCCTCTATTCCCTTAATCTGTCCCTGTATGTATAAGTCTAGGGGCTGGCTTTCAGGCAATTCCTAAAATGCCCTTGTGCAACACAGAACAGTTCTGAGTAAGGATCCTAAAAGATTGCTAGGATGGAGGTCCAGAGAGAGAATCTGATGAACTCTTCTCTACAGATATTGCAGTATTGTTAGTAAAGAATTTAAAGACTACCTCAAAATTGCTGGTGCCCTTATTTCTTTCTACATTCCTTCTGCCATTATATCTGCAGCAGCTATTTACAACACCTAAACTGAGATGCCCTGTTACACCTGAGTCTCTCGGTTGGACCAGAGGACTATTTAGTACATTCACTAACTGTCGAGCCATAAAGTTAACTGACAAAAAATGTAAAGTTCATTATTGACTGTAAAATATGGATTCATAAATCTCAGACACCTCAGCAATCATGAAGTTTTCAGGGCTTTTCCTAGCAGTCATTTGTCAACTCTCCCTCTACATTTTTTCAGCTTGAGGTCTCAGAGAAAACTATATTTTGCTATATAACAAATGTTCTGAATCTTATTCCTGGCACCTGCATATTAATTTTAGTGTTCACACATCTGTTGATATAAAAGTTGGGAAACTTGAAAATTTGTGCATGTGCATTGTTTCATCTAAAGAAAGCAGGAACTTACGTCATGAGTTCTGGATTTGCATGTTGTTTGGCTAAGAAATATTGTTAAAGGTTAAATACATCTGAATTGTTTCTGTATCTCTTTACCATGGCTCCAATGTGTTCTGATTTTCCACAGTTTTTTCCTAACTAAAATGTTTGGACTCAAAGAACCTTAGGAAGCTCCCATGTCCTGGCCAAGCAGTTGTGAGGTGGGGTCCTCCTCTGGGTATTCCACATGGAAATCTTTATTGGAACCAACACATTTTTTTTAGCCTGAACGCTGCTATTGAAATGGTTGTCAGAGAGTAGTGGGCAGTGAAAAGGATACCTGATTGGACAGATTCTGTTGCCAAACAATTGCTATCTCTCTGCACACATCTTTGGGATTTAATTTTATTCCTGTTGCCTCCAGTAGTTCACAGCCTGCAAAGCAAGAATGAGGGATCCTCTTTATTACAGGGGAAAAATGGAATACCAGTTTACCATTCATTATTCTATACATATACTAGGAGTTATTCTACCCATTATAGTTATTGTGCAACATTTTGAAGAATTTATGTCATTTAACTTTTGTTGAAGGATCTGAATTTGCATTAAACTGAATGTTTTCCCAGAGGGTTGTGCTCTATTCTTGAGCCTTGGGTATGTGCACTCTGCACACAAACTGAAAAGTTAGGTAAAAGAACTGTAATTGAATTGAACTTAAAATTAACCATCATTAGGTAGTTACTGCTAAGAAAGAGGACTGAGGGAGTATTTCAAGTGACACATTTGTGGTATTTTTTATTTTAAATATATTGGTTTATCTGTACTATAACACTGGCCAGATCTATATAATGCCCCAGGATGTGTACTCCCGGTGCCATTTCTGAGCTTGGAATTGCTTGGAGGGGAAATATACTTTGTTTTTATGTAAGGACATGTTTTCATGTATTCAAACATTATTGTGGTAACAGACAGTGCATTCACCCTTATATCACACACCATCAGATCTATAAGATTGAGACATGTTATCTTCAATGTATTAATGCATTTATATGTGACACAAACATTTTACAATTTGAGAAATAGTTTGGTGCACCATGCATATCACATTAAACGTTCATTGTTGTAGTGAATCATCATCATCATTTATTTATATAGCACCACTGATTCTGCAGAACTGTACAAAGAACTCATTCACATCAGTCCCTGCCCCATTGGAGCTTACAGACTAAATTCCCTGACACACAGACACAGACAGAGAGAGAGAGAGAGAGAGACTAGGGTCAATTTTGATAGCAGCCAATTAACCTACTAGTATGTTTTTGGAGTGTGGGAGGAAACCGGAGCACCTGGATGAAAACCACGCAAACACAGGGAGAACATACAAACTCCACACTGATAAGGCCATGGTTGGGAATTGAACTCATGACCCCAACATTGTGAGGCAGAAGTACTAACCACTTAGCCACCGTGCTAATCATTTTGTGTTTCGTTTAGTCCTATAGAATGCTATAATTAAACCTATTGGCAGTCTTTTCCATAAGTGGCATTTATTTTCATAGTGTCCGAAGCAGGACTTTTGTAAGTTAACGTAATGAGACCACAACAATTAAATAATAAAAAGGTTAATATAAAATATTATATACTTAGTTTTGGGGAAGAATCAATGATTAGGGGTACAAATGGTTATTAGGGATCCCCAACACCTTACACAGGTCCTGGCAGGTTTGACAGTCTTTCATTTAGCCTTTGACACTGCTCATCATTCCAAAGATGAGGCTGCCAGTGTGAAGTGTAAGGCTCCTATTTGTACCACAACACAAAATGATATAGACATTACATAGTAAACAAATACAACAAGGCTCTTATTTGTTTATACAACAAACACATAAGCATTATGCAGTAGATATGCATAAAACATGATTTCTGATTATATTGATATAAAAAATCAGTAAGCATTACATAATAGAACTATGCACAGAAAGTAAGATTATTGGTTATTTAACCTTATTCTTAATAGAAAATGAAAGGTACTGTTTGCTGGATTATTTATGAGTCCTAGATATATCAGTACAGCAAATTTACACGAGCATTTCACAAGCATGGTTATTTAGTCCACTGTATGGATATTATGTTTGTTTAATATTTTACCAATACACAGTGAAATTGTGGAAACATTCTCAGTTTTTTTAACAAACAATGAGTTCTAAGAAACAAGCATTCTCTTAACCCTATATTTCCCACAATCAATAATAACATGCTAAATGGGAGCAGTAATATTGTGAGTCTAATTTCAACAAAAAGTATGATTTTTTTTCTTTGCAGCCCTTCTTCCTGAGAAAAATGGTATCATTGTTAGTATTACTGTGCATAAGAGATCTAAGTATCACCGACCTATCAATCAGTTGAGTGATTTGGGAAAACGGAAAACACTGCACAATATAGTACCAATGTGCAATTTTCCCTAGTCTGATATTTGTATTTCAGTATATGCAGCAGGGATTGTTTTTAGTGAATTGTGCAGGTTTGACAGCCAGGCCACAGTTTACACAGTTTCTTTTTCTTATTTTTTTTGCTGCAATGCATCATGTCTGACAAGAAAATGTGTTGCTATTCACCAAACTGTAGCTGAGTGCCAATATGAATGAGCAGATGCAGTAATTGTAACAAAATGAGTCAACAAATTGTAATTCAGAAGTGGCATGTTGTTATTTCTGAAATAATCTGGCTCAGTGCCGATTTTTCCTTTGAACCATAAAATAATATTTAAACATTCTCTACTCTACTGCATCATTGTTATGGAAGGCTAACCTATGTTTGTATAAACATGCCTGACAAAAAAAATGTCTCTGTCATAAGTTATTCATTGTTGTCAAATCTTAATTATCACACATTTACAAAGATTAATTGAGCACTACACAAAAATAAATCATGTTTAAAAAAAAAAAGAAAAAAAGATAAAATGACGTGCTCCAGACACCAGTTCTATATTAAGCTATAAACAGCTGTTGGCAACATCTCCACTTTTTAAACCCACCAAAAAACTCTCAGCTTGATGCATTTACCCCAGATGTCCAAAAAGGGGGCATAAAGCCACAGAAGCACAACATACTGTTAGGAACTCCTCCAGCCGGCACAACACAACCCGGAGTCTACTCTGCCAGTCAGGTGTTCACTGGAGCCCCTGATGGTGGGGAAAGGCTGGGCTGCAGACTGACAGAGGGTCGTGAAGTGTGTACCGGCTGGGGAGAACCCAGGCAAGCGGAGTGGAGTCCAAGCAGAGGTCAAGGGCCGGCAGCAGATAGCAGATCCGATAAACAAGCCGAGGTCAGGGGTCACGAGCAGACAGGGTGGTCGGTATTCAAGCCAGAGGTCAAGGTCACGAGAAACACAGGCAGGGTCCAAATCCAGGCAAGGGGTCATACACGGGTAGTCAATAGAATTTCCAAGAGACAGGAACAAGGCACAGAGCAGGTCAGCAGACTGGCAAACAGAAGCTATAACCGGCAATGAGGCAGCAGACCTCATTGCCTTAAATACAGCCAACAGCCAATCAGAACCTACCCCTAGACAGAGCACACTTGCAGCCTAATTGCTAGATATTAAAACCACCAATCAGGGCTTAGTCCTGGAGTCACACTTGCAGGCTAATGCCTGCTAATTCAGCCACAGGCTGAATCTAATTACCTGCCCCCATGCGCGTGCGCGCCCGGCTGCCGGGACGCGGCGCTGAAGAGGCGTCCGGCCGTTGCCTTGGCAACGGTCGGTGGTTGAGGGGAAATGACGTCCCGGTCGTCATGGTGACGGCCGGGACTCTGGAGCGGGCAGGAAGCGAGCCGCGGCGGCTGTGAGTACTGCCGCGGCTCGTGACACATACCTCAGTAATGCTCAACCTGTAATTTATCAAAGGTGGACCCTCTGGATGTAGACATGATCTTAACCTAAAGTGGAATTACAGTTGGGTGCGGAGGTATCAGATCCATAGGTGGAAGACAAAAAGTCATCACCAGGCAAGTCCGAAGACTATAGAGATATAGAAGATTCAATACAATCCTATGTCAAGAAATACTGAAAACAGATTATCTTGATATTGCATTTTAAAAGATGATGACAGATGATGGGCAGCAATATCAATCATTCACAGTGATGTGGACACACTAAAAACCAGGTGCTACAAAAGACCCAACTGTGCATGCATGAGATGTAGGTATAAAAAGCTATATCAAAACAAATCCACCTGGACTGTGTAAAATCCCTGGAAATTACTCACTATTAAATGCCTAGTTTTGCCACCACTAAGATTTAGGAATCACAACTTAATTCAATCAGTTATTGTAAAATAATGCCAATCTTCAATTACCACCTACACATCATGTTTTCAGGATTTCTGTCTGTGTAAACTAGTGTGATAATCACTGACCCAGCAAAGTAGATTAACTCATCTGCACATGATTAAAGAAATACTGAAAACATGATCTGTTAGAGTTATTTGAGAATTGGAGCACCTGCTGTAAACCAAACAATTCCCTGCATACATGTAGCGCTATAAAAACCAAGCATATCTGACATGTTAAAGTTTTAAGAATACAAAGACAAGATGTTAATAGGTGAAGCGTAATATGACAAAATGTCACAATGTTGACATACAGAAAATGTTATAGTATATGTAATAAAATTAATAAAAACAGAAATGGTCATAGCACATTTGATTAATTCTATAGAATTCATAAGTAGAAAGATTTAGCCCCATGAACCGACAATTTCTAAAATCATCTGATTCCACTTTAAATTAAGAAGTTATCCTCCATTAGCATCCTATACCAAAACTGATTGTTGAAACCTAACACAAAAGTCTAAGGATGTATTCAGATTTGAAAGACACATGTATTCAGATTTGTGGTTGGAGGAGAAATGAATATGACACTGAAAACTACAGAGATCTCAATATGTATAGCAACATTACCTTACAAGTTGTTAGCTAAGGTGAAACATACTTTATGTAGTGATTGATGCCTGGTGCACACTATCCTGACACAAAAGATGTTTTCAGTACCACGTTTCCTGTATTTTCTGATGGAAATTATATTTTCATCCCACATCACAACACTATTTGATAGCAGAATCTGTAGGACAAATGCTGTGGGGGACAATCCACTTGACCAGTCAACATAAAGCTTTAATAAAAGCTAAAAGACCCAATTTGGAAACTGCAGCTCAGACAAAAGATCACACATTTTATTTTAAAAAAATATATAAATCAATCCTCTAATAAATTCGGAAGAGCAAAAAGGTTTATTAAGCTGTGTTTTGATACAAGATGGAGAAAAATGGAAACAAACATAGGAATTAATGGAAATAACATTGAAAAAAATATTATCAGCATTTACGATCCTTCATAAATAATATGTCTTTTGCATCCCCAGAACATTACTTGCAATATATCCTAGATAAGGAATATACAAAAATAATAAAAATATTTTTCTAACGACTTTTCTGCATTATAAAAATCAATCAGAATGAAAGCTACAGAAAACAGAATTCTTTCTTGTGCTAAATTTGTTTTGTCATTATTTTTATTTATGACTGTACCATTCAGTAGTAGTTTGCACTAATTACATAATTATTATCCCTGGTCCTATTTAATGTTACTAATTTCCTTAAACCATCATAGTTTGTTTCCAACCATTAGTACATTTATTGACAGTCAGTAGTAAAATATAGGAAATTTAGATCTGTCAGTACGAAAGAGAAATAGAGGGTAATAAAAATCTGAAATTCTTAAAATACTACTATATTTTTATTTATTATTTAAAACATTATATTGAGGATGTTCATTCATTTACAAAACATAAACATTCAAAGTACTGTTATCATATACATTTACCAACCAGAATTCGAAAGCACCGCAGAAAAGCGGGGATGAGACATGAAATGAAGCAAGCGCCATAATTGACCCTGTTATTAAATTAAGAAATATAAAACTAGAAATGTATGCTGAAATTAAGATAAAATAAAATTCATTTGAAATATCTTACTGATTCTTTGTGGTTTTTTTCTGAACATTTAAGAACTTTAAACACAGATTCCACAACAAGACCAATTGAAATGTCATATCTAGAGGCAGAGGGAGACCAGAACAAGATGATCTGCTGAGATTGCCATTAGTATTTTTCTTCCCTTCTTTGTAAATTCTACTGTTCTACTGCAAAACTCCCAGTATCTCCCATCCAGGTGTAAAAGGAAGATAGTTCACCAAATCTCCACATCCAGAAGTTCCTTATAAATACTACTATATTACATGTATATACACCAAACTGGTGCTTTTGATTGTACAGGTTTTGGGACATTTTGAAACCTTTTTATTTATAATCCCTCTCCCCACATTGATTGTAATACTACACTTAGAGAAATTTAAATACAATATTATAATACAGCAGAAAATGTTCTTGATTGCCAGTAAATGACTCAATGAGTGAATTAAATTATCTGCTGCCGGACTGCTCATATTGCCGACTAATACGGCACAGAATCTCTGCTCATTTTCTTCTCACATCTCTGTGAGATGCAAGAGAAAATGAGTAGAGATTTGAGTAAAAACTCTGCCGCAATGTGTCTCTCCGGCCTGTTCCAGGGATACATAGTGGTACCTTGATCCGAATTACATTCTCCTCTATGTATGCCTAGAAAGTGTACGCATATGTGCCTATGCAAATTTTCTATTCTGGCACTTACACTCGCATGCATCTGGAGAGCGGGACAGGGTAGAGAATAGGCGTTCTAACATAGGCTGAGTACAGTAATGGTGTGTTTATGCAAATGAGACTCATATACACCTGTTAGGAGATGTATATTTTGCACCTGCTACAAATACACTGATCATGATAATTTTCCGTATACTAGGTACATATGTTGCAGAAGTAGAGATGGATGCATCTCGAGATGTATACGGCTCTGCATATGGGTATTTTTTTTATGCGTTCTTTTTTTTAGCAATTTATGCTTATTATGCAAACAACTTTGCATTAGCAAGTTAATATACTGCAGGGGCGCACACAAGGTGGGTTCCCTAGTCTCTGGAACCCCCTGTCCTGCCTAGTGTGCCTGACTCTTTTTTTTTGTTCCCCTCACCCGGCACGGTTGGAGGAAGGGGGTGGGGGGGGGCGCGAGCGGAGTTTCCACCAGGGGGGGTGGGTCTGCCACGACCAGGGGGGGGGCGATAATCAAATTATTGGGGTCAGTGGCAGCAACAGGCAGCCAATCGTGAGGCTGCCTGTTGCTGTCTGGCCTCAAACAGGAAGTGCTCACTTCACTTCCTGTCTGAGCAGTGAGGAGGGATGCAGCAGAAGTGCACTTAAAGGTAAGTGAGAGGTGTGTGTGTGTGTTGACAAGGGGGCTTTTGGCAGTGTAATGTGTGTGATGGCACAGGGGGCTTGTGGAAATGTAGTGTGTGTGATGGCACGGGGCCTGTGGCAATGTAGTGTGTTTGTGATGGCACGGGGCTTGTGGCACTGTAGTATGTTTGTGATGGCACGGGGCTTGTGGTAATATAGTGAGTGTGTGATGGCACAAGAGGTTTTGTGGCATGTAGTGTGAGGTGGGTCTAATTAATGGGTGTTATTTTGTTTGTGTGGTTATGGTGGGGCAATTTAATTTAATAGTGGGTTGCTGCAGACTTATTAATGTAGGGTGGGATGATTCATTTAATGTCGGGTGGTTTGGGTGCTATTAATTAAATGTGTGGCAGAGTTTTGGAAAAAGGATTGCTAGTTCTTAAAAGTGAATGCAAGTTATTTAATATATGGTAGGAAATAGGTTTATTTAATAAATGTGATTACAATTAATTTTGCGGTTGTTTGGGGGAAATAGGTCTTTTTATTAAAGGTGAATACAATTATTTTACAGTCGGGCTGGTTACAAGAAAGGGGCACTAATAATAAAACATGAGTTACTTTGATTTAATATCGGACTGCATAGAGGCAGGGAGGCCTGCTGTGTTCACTCATTGCTGGTATTTCTATATCTCATGTACCTATTCTGTTTCCAAACAGGGACCCAACATTCCAGGATCCAGACAAGCACAACTGAGCTTAGGACACGAGCAGCAGCATCAAGTATTGAAAGCTGGAAGAACAGATAGGAGAGAGCAGGACAGTCTGCCAACTGTCCTGATTCTGGTGCGGCAATCCTGAGTTTGGGGACTAACCCACTCAGTCATGACTTTGTCCCGACTACAGGGACAGTTGGGAGGTATGTCCCACTTCACACTGCTCTGCTCATGAAGGGGGAGCTGCATGCACCTAACAGTAGTGCACGCAGCATTGCTTGTGTATTTAAAGGGGGATTGGAAGAGTTGGAGAGCTACCTAGCACTGTCTAAAATTATAGTCACGCCCCCATGCATGCTGGTCACGCCCACTGATGGTGTGCCGAGGAAAACCCCCTCCTCAAATCCTGCGTTTGCCCCTGTACTGTATTGAAACTGCTACTGTTTATACAAATATTATAGTGTTATCAGATTCACTGGCACATTTGCATTTTTGGAAACTTATGTAAAAATTGTTTCTACATTCAATTTTTGCAACATGTCTGTTTGTTTATGCAGATCTTTAACACACAAAAGATGTTTATAGATGGCAAAATAGGAAGGGTGGAGAAAAGAGCACACTCCTCCCGTTTTGTCATTTACCTCTGTAAAGTGTCAGTGTGCACTGTAAGACTGTCTTTCCATATAGATCAATGATCACTATAACAGTATTCATCTGTCCTACCTTGTTCTGTCAAATATTGGAATGGTGTGTTAAAAACCAGTAATGTGCATATGTCCTCGCTTACTAAGTGGACCTCGTTCACAGCACTCCTTGGTTTAGCCCTAGTGCATCTAGATGGACCACCCAGCACACATCAAGGTACATGTCTACTTTCTGTTGACAGGAGACATCTCTAAAAGCTAGAAATGCACTGCATTTTTGCACACTGCAGGCACAGTGTGCAAACGTGTATATCTCACATTGAAAGTACAACCTTTCACCACTTTTCAGTTTTTAGGAGAAAATACTGCTTGGATTATCCCTTAAATTAATCAGGAGGAGAGTGAGGGGACACGAGAACGTTGTATATTACATGTGGTGCCTAGAGATGTAATGCCAGTGAACTGTGCAAGGAGTTCCATCCTCTGAACATATGTGTCACAAAATCAGATTCAGGATGGGCCTCGAAGTCTGCTCAGGTGGACACTACCCCCAGAGAGTCTATGGAGTGCTGCTGCACCGAGGTTCTGGTGAACAGGATGACCCTGGAGTAGGATCTGAGGAGAGGCACAATGGTCTGCAGAGAGAGACAGCAGTGTCTAGACCGCAGAAAAGGTGAGTCAGGTATGCACAAAAGAGCAAGGCTGTAGGATGATGAAGTGCTGAGGTTCTGATGACCTGGAAGCCCTGGAACAGCATCACAGGAGATGTGCAACGATCTGCAGATTGGTTGCTGAATCCAACGAATAACAAGATGGAAGCAATAACAGGAGCCAGAGGAGTACACCCCTTAACAGGTAAGGAGACATGAAGATCTGGCACCTTAGTAGGGAGTCAGGTGCTTTAAACAGACAGGGCTGACAGGCAATTAGCTAATTAAGTGAATGTAGAAAGTTTTGAAAGTTCAGGTTTGTGCATGCTCTGTTCAGACCAGCAATTAAATGCAAGGAGTGAAAACCAAGGCAAAAAGATATGAACAGAGACCAGAATGAATGGTTAACTGGTGCGATATGTGACTGTACCCCCCCTTTTAAAGATGGGCACCACTCACCTAAGGTAAGGCTTGTTCGGTAACTTGGAATGGAATTTTGTAACCAAGGAAGGAGCATGATCATCAGTGGAATCTACCCAGGAGCGCTGTTCAGGGCCAAAACCCTTCCAATCCACCAAGTATTTGATTTTACCCCACAGAATTTGTGAGATTTTGAATTCATTGGACTGCTGGGCCACAAGAGGAGGAGAAGCAGTTTTGCTGAAATAGTATTGGTTGACCACCAGAGGTTTTAGGAAAGAAACATGGAAGCCATTGGAAATGCGGAAAGTTAGGCAGCTTGAGCTTGAAGGAGACTGGGTTTATGACCCAAAGGATCTTGAAAGGGCCAATAAATCGAGGTGCAAACTTCATGGATGGAGCTAGAACTTTCCTATCGGCAAAACTTTTGTATCGAGAGGAGGTCTTTCTGAGCTATCTTAATGTCTGGGTCCAAATGGACACAAAATCCTGATGAAGATTGTCAAGATACGGGACCTGGGTGGGAGGGTAAGAAGTAAGCCTGGGTAAATTGGGATGAAGACAGTAGACAATGGAAAATATTGACACGTGATAGGGATTAGTATAGAAGAACTCAGCTCAAGAAAATAAATCCACGCAATTATCCTGGGAAGCGGAAGACTATAGACAAATGAAGGTCTCCAGATCCTGGTTCACTCTTTCGGTCTGACCGTTGGATTGTGGATGGTAGGAGGAGGAAAAGTTAAGCTTGATGTCAAGAACTTTACACAATAATCTATGGAATTTAAAGGTAAACTGAACTCTGTGATCGGAGATGATCTCAACTGGACATCCGTGGAGTCGGATGATTGCTTTAATGAATAGATGTGCCAGGAGAGAAGAAGAGGAAGACCAGTAACAGTAATAAAATGTGCGATTATGAGAATCGGTCTACGACAACCCAAATAATAGGTATAGAAGGAGCTTGACAGGAGGTCTTGTGTAGTGCACAAGTTTCGTAAGATGCCACAAATTGTTTTGCATTTGAGCTTAGGGTAGGCCACCAATAATTCCAGGAAATGAGATCGATGAGTTTGGAGGAACCACCATGACCGTAAAATCAGGAACAGTGGAACCAAAGCAAAAGTCTCTTACACAGAACAAAGATTTTCCCTGGTTGTGGTGAAGGAGCAGGAGACACTGAAGTGGCATGCAAACATTTTGGATCGAGGATGGGACGTATAGTGGAGTCTGCCTACTCGTAATCGCTGGAAAATGCCCGTGAGAGGACATCATCCTTCTTGTTCTTCGATCTGGGTCAAAAGGTAACATGTAAATTAAAGCTTGTCGTGGATTCAAGCACTGGGCTGACTGAAGATATAACAAGTTTTTGTGATCAGTAAAAATAGTGACCAGGAAACGTGCCCCCTCTAGGAGGTATCTCCATTCTGCACATGCCAATTTCATTGACAGACGTTCTTTGTCACCAATGGAATAGTTTTTTTTCACCGGCAGAAACTTGCACGAAAAGAAGGTGCATGGATGGAATCGTTTTTCTGGGGGAAACTTCTGGGATAGAACTACCCAACTCCTACTGATGAGGCGTCTACTTCGACAAAAAACGGGAGGGAGGTGTTGGGCTGTCTAAGAACAAGAACTGTAGAAAATGCCACCTTAAGGGTGGTAAAAGGTGGATAAGGCACTTGGAGACCAGGTCTTGGTCACAACTCCTTTCCGGGTCACAGCAATGATGGCAGAGCCGCAATTGAAGAGTAGTCATGGATAAATTGTGTATAGTAGTTGGCAAACCCCAGAAACCGTTGAATGGCCTTTAGTCCTGAGGAAATAGGCCAATCGTTGATGGCTTGAACTTTTTCAGGGTCCATTTGCAGACTGTCTCTGGAGACAATATAACCCAGGAAAGATGTTTGAGCGGTCTTGAATACACACTTTTCAAGCTTGCAGTACAGTTGGTTAGCCTGGAGTCTGGAAAGTACTTCAGCCACATTATGACGGTGGGAGGACAAGTCTTTGGAAAAGATTAAAATATTGTCCCAATAAACCACCACTGAAGAGTAAAGATGGTCTCTGAAAATTTCATTGATAAAACTCTGAAATACCGCTGGAACATTACTGAGACCAAAGGGCATTTCTAAGTATTCATAATGTCCATCTCTGGTGTTGAAGGCGGTCTTCCACTCATCTCCCTCATGGATTCTGATCAAGTTTTAAGCACCTCTAAGGTCAAGTTTAGTGAAAATTCTGGCTCTCTTAATGCGATCGAAGAGTTCTGTCACCAATGGGATAGGATATAGATTTTTGAGGGTGATGGCGTTAAGACCCCTATTTGCGATGCAAGGATGTAGGGTACCGTCTTTTTTTTAAACAAAGACAAGCCCAGCGCCAGCTGGCAAGGTGAAGGGCCGGATATAACCCCGCTGGAGATTCTCACTGACATATTCTGTCATGGCCTGAGTCTTACCGGGAAGAAGGTCTATGGGACAGTCCCAAGGGCGATCTGGAGGCAAACCTTCTGAGCTGCCCTTGTTGAACACATCCACAAAGGAAGCATACTGAGGTGGGAGCAAATCATTGGGGGTCTTAGAACAAGTGGAGGAGGCAATTAGCGGTTTCACTTATGTGAGACAACAACAATGGCAGACGGGTTCCCAGGCTAGTACTTGAGAATGGTTCCAATCGATCTGACATGAATGCTGCCGAAACCAGGGTACGCCCAGAATAACTGGACTAGTGGTTTGTGCCAGGACAAAAAATGAGATCTTCTCAGAATTCAAGGCTCCTATTTAGAGAATCAGAGGCTCAGTTCATTGTAGAATAGTACCACTGGAGATCGGACATCTGTCAATGGCTGAGAGAACCACAAGGCTAAAGAAGAGGTGGGTAGAGACATGGATTCTACTAAGAAGGAAGAAATTAAATTTCCTGCTGCTCCAGAGTCTACGAGGGCTAAAAGGTTTTGCAATCCAGAGGGTACATGAAGGGTAACAGGAATGGCACAAATCGAAGAGTTAACGAATTTAGGGGAGGATTTAAATGTCCCTAACCTGTCCTCTTGAGAATAGGTTGGGGTTTGGAGTTTCCCTGGCATTTAGGACAGGAGGCCAGCAGGTGTCTCGGTTCGGCACAGTAAATACCAAGATTATTAGAGATCCTTCTTTGTCTTTCTTCAGGAGAAAGTCGGGAGTGCCCCAGTTGCATAGGCTCATCGAGAGTACTGGGAGACTGAAAACGGGGAGGAAATTTCAAGGAGGACGCCGAGAGGGCTCTTTCCTGGCAGCGAAAAGCCACCCAATGACAGAGGGAGATCAGAGCATCCAGTGTTGTAGGCAATTCCTGAGAGGCCAATACATGTTTTGCTTGATCAGCGAGAACTTGCCATAAAGCAGCGAAAAAGGGCTTCATTGTTCCACCATAATTCTGAGGAAAGAGTACGAAACTTTATCACATACTGAGTGAGGGTACAAGAACCTTGGCGGAGTCTGAGTATACTGGAAGCGGATAAGGAAACACAACAAGGCTCATCAAAAAATTCAGAAAAATAAAAGCCGCTCAATCTCAAACTTCCAAAGTGGGGAGGCCCATGCTAGAGCCTGGCCGGAGAGGAGTGAGACAATTTAGGCAATTTTGCAATTTTGGAGCGATCCATGAGGAAATTCTGCGGGAGGAGCTCAAAATGGATAGAGCATTGATTCAAGAATCCCTGACAGAAGCAGGGTCACCATCAAACTTTTGGGGTGATGGTAAACGTATCGAAGTAGATGTAGCTTCCGGTGCAGGAGCAGATGGTTCAGGGTCAGGATGGGCCTCGAAGTCTGTTCAGGTGGATACTACCCCCAGAGAGGAGCGGAGTCTAAAGGAAGAGAGGTTTTACCCAGGTTTCCCCGCAAGGGGATATGGACTTAACGGCTCTCTGACCGCAGGTTGCAATCCTCTAGGGGGGGCGATGAGTGAGACTAGATGGATGGTCAGGGGAAAAAGGTGGTAATGCGGATATGTCAGAGTGCTGAGACGGATCCAGCAGGAAAGTGGTAGTTCTAGATAACAAGAGAGAGCAACAGTCTATGGGGTGCTGCTGCACCGAGGTTCTGGTGAATAGGATGACCCTGGAGTATGATCGGAGGCAAGGCACAACGGTTTGCAGAGAGACAGCAGCATCTTGACCGCGGAGACGCATAAAAGAGCAAGGCTGTAGGATGATCAAGTGCTGAGGTCCTGATGAGCTGGAAGCTCTGGAGCAGGATCAGAGGAGATGCGCAATGATCTGCAGAATGACGTCAGCGTCTTGGCTGTGGAGGAGATACAGGTATACACAGGAGAGTAATAGGCTGCAGGATGATGAAGCGCTGAGGTCCTGATGAGCTGGAAGCCCTGGAGCAGGATGAGAGGTGATGAGCAACGATCTGTAGAGTGGCAGCTGCGTCTTGACTGCAGAGGTGATACAGAAGTACACAGAAGAGCAACAGGCTGCAAGATGATGATGCACTGAGGTCCTGATTAGCTGGAAGCCCTGGAGAAGGATCAGAGGTGATGTGCAATGATCTGCAGCTTGGCTGCTGAATCCAATGAATAATGAGGTGGAAACAATAAACAGGAGCCAGAGGAGGAAATGTCCTAACAGGTAAGAAGACCTGAAGATCTGGCACCTTAGTAGGGAGGCGGGTGCTTTAAATAGACAGGTCTGACCGGCAGTTAGCCAATCAAGTGAATGCAGAAAGATTAGAAAAGACCAGGTGAGTGCATGCTCTGTTCAGATCAGCAATTAAATGCAGAGAGTGAAAACCAAGGGAAACAGGTATGAACAGAAACCAGAATGAATGGTTAATTGGTGCGATGTGTGACAATATGCTAGTGGAAACTTCTACTCCTCTGGAAATGCTGTCTGGCTTCAAAAACTCTTCTGCATTTTGGCGGAAACTTGGGAGCACTTAATCAAATCAAGTTCCTTGGCACAACCAAAGAAGTTTTTGAGCTGCACCTCAGCCATTTTGCACTTTGAAATCTGCACTGTCAGCTGCTTACCAATACATTGTCCTCATTTGTGTTGTAAATGGGACCTATTTTAGGACAAATGTATCAATTACAATTATCTTAAGGATGGCCATACACAGGTTGATACATTACCAGTGTCCAGTTTGCATCACATAGAATGGCCAAATTGGATAAGATCTGTCGGATACTTGTGTTGTGATTGGGGCCTGTTAGTACAGTTGGAAGATGACTACACACAAAGGCCTCTGAGCTCATGAGTTTGATTCTCGACCATGGCCTTATCTGTGTGGAGTTTGTCTGTTCTCACCGTGTTTTACTAGTAGGTTAATTGGCTGCTATGAAATTGACCCTCATCTCTCCCTGTCTGTCTATGTGTGTGTATGTTAGAGAATTTTAGATTGTAAGCTCTTATGGTGCAGGGACTGATGTGAGTGAGATCTCTGTACAGTGCTGAGGAATTTGTAGCGCTATGTAAATATGAGGATAATGAACTTCTGATCGTATTTACCAACATTCTGATAATGATATGTTTATGTTAATTAGATTATTGTTTCCTACAATCAAAGTGGTTTTGAAATATTGAGCACATAACAATATCTGAAAAAATCTCACTATTTTCTGGAGACACATAAAATGTATTGAAGAAATAAGACCTTCGGCAAGAGAGAGGCTATTTCCTGTACATTTTCACAAGAACTGAACTTTATATGCAGTTCAGTTCTCTGCACGTATTTTCTTGGACAATTATAAAGCAAAATACAAAATAAAAACATTAGTGATATATAGCAAGTATTAAGCTTCTCTGTGATTGAAGGTTGTAAATCCTCCACATTTCACAATGTATACCCAAGGGGTGTTTTCAGTGAAGTTTAGATTCCTTAAGGAATGTTTGCAGATCAAAAATCAGCCAGAATATAAGTTATAAACTATGAAAGAAAGATATATAAAATATATATATATATATATATATATATATATATATATGTATGTGTGTATATATATATATATATATATATATATATATATATATACACATATATATATCTACTATATAAATGCCTAGTGGCGTGTGTGAAAAAAAAAACCCCAAGCTGCAGCGCCACCTGCTGGGCAGAGTTATACACTGACCTATATATTTCTTGAAGGAGAAGTGACAGTTGGGAGTGGTTGGTGGTTGCCTGGGGTGACAGTGGGGAGTTTTTAACAACTTAAGTAGCTTGATGAAGGATGTGACGATGAAGATGAAGGATGAGGTGATGGAGAAAAATGATGAGGTGGTGACATGTGGACAAAACCACGTTAAAAAAGGGCGCTTGCGTCGGGAAGTAACGCTCTTCCCCTGAGGAGGCCTGGGCTAGGCCCAAATGCATGACAAGAACCTTTTTAACACCTTAAGTAGCTTGATTTGACAAGAATGCATGAGTATCATGCACGGGTTAACTTGTATATATATATATATATATATATATATATATATATATATATATATATATATATGAATTCTATATTTACATAGATATATATATAATTAACATGTATATATATATGTTAATTATTGAATTGTGGTATTTCAATCAGGCTCGTTGGTAGAGGTGTGTAAAATCAAGCACCTAGCCATTCCGTCTCCATTTGAAAGCATTTGTGATACAAAATGGGTCGTTCTGAAGAACTCAGTGACTTCAAGCCTGGTACTGTGATAGGATGTCACCTTTGCAACAAGACGGTTTGCGAAATTTCTTCCTTGCTGGATATTCCACAGTCAACTGTAAGTGATATTATTAGAAAGTGGAAGTGTTTAGGAAGAACAGCAACTCAGCTATGAAGTGGAAGACCACATAAAATCACAGAGTGGGGTCAATGACTGCTAAGGTGCATGGTGCTTAAAAGTCATCAACTCCCTGCTGATTCCATAGCTGAAGAGTTACGAACTTCCACTGGCATTAATGTAAGCACAAAAGCTGTGTGGTGGGAGCTTAATGGAATGGGTTTCCATGGCTGAGCAGCTGCATGCAAGCCTCACATCTTCAAGAGCAATGCCAAACATCGGATAGAGTGGTGTAAAGCACACTGACACTGGACTGTGGAGCAGTGGATATGTATTCTATGGAGTGATAATTCATGCTTCTCTGTTTCACAGTCAGATGGGCAAGTCTAGGTTTGGCGGATGCCGTGAGAAGGTTACCTGCCTGACTGCATTATGCCAACTGTGAAGTTTGGTGGAGGAGGGATAATGGTATTGGGCTGTCTTTCAGGGTTTGGTCTAGGTGAAGGGCAAGTCATTTTGGACAATGCTATGCTTCCAACGTTGTGGCAACAGTTGGGGAAGGCCCTATTCTATTCCAACATGACTGTGCACAAAGCAAGGACTACAAAGACATGGTTTGATGAGTTTGGTTATGGTAGAAGTTTAGTGTGGAAGAATTTGACTGGCCCAAATAGAGCCCTGACCTCAACCTCATTGAACACCTTTGGGATGAAATTGATTGGAGATTGTGAGCCAGGTCTTCTCATCCAACATCACTGCCTGACCTCATAAATGCTCTACAGAATGAATGGGCACAAATTCCCCCAGAAACACTCCATCATCTTGTGGAAAGCCTTCCAAGAAGAGTGGAAACTGTTATTGCTGCAAAAGGGGGACCAACTCTATGTGTCACAATCTGCCTCCAGATGCTTTGCAGCATCTCCCTATAGGATGCTGCTTGCCTTCTGCAGCTCTTGATTTCCTAGAACAGTGTTAGTCTTTGACGTGGTTGTGTTCCTGGATGCAATACCTCCATGCCGCCAGAGGTGCTGCTTTTCCACTATGGACATTTTTCCCTCATTAGTAGGAGTTAATCTCTGCTTCTCATTATAGGTAACACCTGTGTCTCTCATTATTTATACCTGTTCCTTCCCATGCACCATGCTGGTCATTAATGTTTGTTTACCCTTGGACTAACTGCCTTGCTGTTCCTGTCGAAATCCTTGCTTAAGCCAGTTCTGGCTTCTCTGTATCTATCTAACACTCACCTGTACCTTGTCTCCTGGAAGTAAACCTGACATGTGCCTTTTACCTGTTATTCAGTATACCTGGAAGTCTGTTTGTTCACTGACCTGATCTGTGTATACTTTTGCATCTCCTGGACCGTGTTTTCACTGCAATAAACAGTTTAAGGTTTTCAACATATTTCCGGCTCTATGGCTGTAATTACAAGGACCTAGTTTTTGCAGCAGAATTGTAACAGTATGACCAGCCTACAAAACAGCTTTGGAGCCATGTGAAAATTCTGCTTCAGATTTTTATTTCTAGGACTCTTTCTGTAATTGTTTTTCATTTTTTTCCTCTTGCAACCTGTCTGCCTCAGAAATTACTGATCTTCCTTTGCTACAGAATCTGCAAGCAGCCATAACTTTACTACGCTCTCAGTTGGCTCAATTTGCTGCCTTACTTATGGACCCACTCAGGAGGCTGTCAGATGGTGTCTATCCCAGTTCTGATGCTGTTGATTTCTTTCATCCAACCTTCTCTGCTGCTGAATCAGTGCGAGCACCATCTCTTAACAGTTCTACTACAAATTTACTGTTTACTAAGGACTATGGTGTAACAAACTTCAGGTTCACGGGTGGTTCACGACTCCATCTGTCCGAAGAAGAGTGGCGGCACAGAACTCCCTAAAAAATATACACTTTTTCCAAGACTGTCCCCTGCACAGACCACAACAGCCTACAGAATCGTCTTCTGTTTATTTCCCTCCTCATTCTGGATTTGTTTGCGCTTCCCTTCCCATTCCCACATTACAGCCTTTTCTGCTCCCTGGGATGAGGCCTAACCCACCAGCTCAGGTGGCCTGTCCTGAGGCACCAGTTCCAGCGGCCTGTCCTGAGGCACCAGTTCCAGCAGCCTGTCCTGAGGCGCCAGTTCCAGTGGCCTGACTGGTGATGCTAGTCTCTACCGCCCGTTCAGAAGCGCCAGCTCCTGCCTCCTGTCCAGAGGTGCCAGCTCCTGTCTCTAGTTCCACGCTGCCAGCCTCTGCCTTCAGTTCCATGCTGCCAGCCTCTGCCTCCAGTTCTGAGTCGCCAGCTTCTGTCTCCATTCCAGAGACAGTACCTGCTTCAGAGGGGATGTTGCCCTAACAATCTGCTCCAGAGTGGGAGCTGCCCTTACAGACTGCTCCAGAGCGGGCTCTGTCTTTACAGCCCACTTCCGAGAGGGCACTGCCCTTACAGCTTGCTTCCGAGAGGGCGCTGCCCCTCCAATCTGCTCCAGAAGGGGTCCTGTCTCTCCAGTCTGCTCCAGAAGGGGTCCTGCAAGGTGGAGTTCCAGGGTGCAATAGTGTGCAGAGATATAAGATGGTATAAGATGATTTTGAAACAATAAAATATGATATTTATTCACATTAATTCAGCAAAAGAATTAAATATGTATATAGCAATCATGGTGCATGTGAAATATTGCTCACAAAGTTTTGGGCCAGAACAACAAGCTTATAAACACAAATAAATGCAAACATAGAGCTTGGTAATGCAGTGCATAGAGCAAATATTGGAGAATCAAAATGATGCGATAACAACTCTAATTAATATGAAAAGTCAAACTGGTATGTCATACAAATGTGAGTCCAACAATTCACAAAGGAGAAGTGATCCAAATGTCTGACTGTGGTTAAACAGTAGGAAATAGACAGCCTCCAATGTTACGTTCCTTGAAGTTCTTCAATGGGGTAACACTCGGAGGTGAAATAGTCTTGAGTGAAAATAAAGTCTGCAAAGACCTAGCCAAGATATTATCAAAACCCTATGTGGATTCCAAGGATTAATAGTTGGTCACATAAAATTGTCTCCAAGAAAGTATTTAAAGATAAACAGGCATCAGGACTTACAGTTGTAAGGTGGTACAGCCTAGTTGGGCTGTGTAGACATACTCCCATCCATTTTCCCCTCTGGAACTCATCTTCCTTTTTGGAGTCATGCAGGGCTGCACTTGCTGGTGGTGCTGAGGTCCGAATGAAGTGTTGGCTGTTGCGTGTACATAGTCGTCCACAATGGTTTAAAATGGCAGGCCCGGCTGTCGCTTGTTTAGAGGATGCAGTCAATGGTTCAGCTCGAGGTGCCACACAGTACAGTTCAGGCTCAAGTTGACGCCTAATAAGGTCCAGCCCGAGTTGCCACACAGTAAGGTCCAGCCCGAGTTGCCACACAGTATGGTCCAGCCCGAGTTGCCACACAGTATGGTTCAGCCCGAGTTGCCACACAGTTGTCACGGAGGCCGAAGGTGACCTTAGGATCCCCTGAATCTGCCTGATTTGGCACCCCTCAACCCAAGGGCACTGAGTCTAATGGGATAGGTGGTATTCACCAGGATCCTCCGCAAGGTGGTTTGGTCTTAGCAGCCCCTACCCCGCAGGTCGCGGCCACTTGAGGGAGTACCAGGCAAATCGGTTCAGGAGAACAGAGAAAAGAGGGTACTGCCGGAAACTGTACATTATAAAGGTAAGTAGCAAATGGAGTCACAGGAACAGCGAAGAGTTCAATGCACCCTGCAGACTGGAGAGGCAGAACAGTAGCTGAACACTATAATGGTAACTCAGGATAGGTAGCAAATGGAGTCACTGGAACAGCGGAGAGTTCAATGCAGCCTGCTGACTGGAGAGGCAGAACAGTAGCTGAACACTATGATGGTAACTCGGGGTAGATAGCAAATGGAGTCACTGGAACAGCGGAGAGTTCAATGCAGTCTGCAGACAGGCTTCCAGAAACAGGGAGAAGGAGAGCCAGATCCCACTACTTGCAGGAAGTGAGCACAAGAACAGGCCCCTGAGAGGTAGATCAGGTGCTATAAATACCCCTCCAACAGGTTGTAACCAATGAGTGACGAGTGGGAGGTCTTAAAAGGAAGAGCGGGTCTGCGCATGCGCAAACCTGACAGCAAGATGGCGCCCGCGGCTGTGACCGCCAGGATCCCTGACTGCGGGAGATGGGTAAGACCACCATTACCTGCTCACGGGGCCAGTGTGTGACAGTACCCCCCCTTTTAAAAGTGCCCACTGGACACTTGGAGGTGGTCTTGCGTGGAAACTTGCCATGGAATTTTCGCAGAAGACCAGGAGCATGGATTTCAGAGGCGTTAACCCACGAACGTTCCTCAGGACCAAAGCCCTTCCAATCCACCAGATACTTAAACACTCCCCTGGAGGTTTTTGAATCCAAAATTTGTGTGATTTCAAACTCCTCCTGTTGTGAAAATTTGAGTACCACAGAAGAAGATGCTGGGGAGGAAAATCTATTGATGATCAAGGGCTTGAAGACCTGGAAGGAATTAGAAATATGGAGGGAGGTAGGAAGTTGTAATTTGTAGGTGACGAGTCATCATGGTTGATGACCCATAGAATCTTATATGGTGCGATGAACTGAGGAGCAACTTCATCGAAGGAACCTTGAGACGAATATTTCGGGTATATAGCCAGACCTTGTCTCCTACCAAGTGCAGAAATTGCCCGTTGTTTTTTTATCGGCAGAAACCTTGTAGCGATTAAAGGATTTCTTTAGACAGGTAACAACCCGGGACCAGATAGCAGAAAAATCTCATAGGAGTTCCTCAACAGCCGGAACGTTTCAGAGAATTTGGGAAGGGCAAGATGTAACCCATTAGCAATAAAGAGCGGCGTAGACCAGGTGGATTCATGAAACAAGTTGTTATGAGCAAATTCAGCCCAGGTTAGAAGATCAACCCAGTTGTCTTGGTTAGATGAAGAAAATATCCGGAGAAAGATCTTGATTTACTCTCTCCGTTTGGCCGTTAGTCTGTGGATGGTAAGAAGAGTAGAAATTGAGTTGAATGCAGAAAGTTTTGCACAATGTACACCAAAACTTGAACCACTCTATCAGAAACAATCTCCTGAGGGCAGCCATGTAGGCGGAATACCTCCTTGATGAAGTGCTGTGCTAAAACGGAGGAGGAGGGAAGGCCCACTAGAGGGATGAAATGAGCCATCTTAGAAAAGCCTTCCACTAGGACCCAAATGGTATTAAATTCTTTGCTGGAAGGGAGATCGGTGACAAAGTCCATGCTGATGTGTGTCCAGGGTTTGGACGTCACAGGTAGAGGTAGTAGTGGGCCCATAGGAGCCAGACAGGAAGATTTGTGCTGGGCACAGATGTTACATGCAGCCATGATTTCCTTGATATCTGAGCAAAGGGAGAGCCACCAATAAGTCCGAGACATGATCTCATAGGTCCTAAGGAATGCCGCATGTCCAGTGAACTTGGAGGTATGATACCATTGGAGCAGTTTTTTCCGAAGGGAGATGGGATAAATGTTCTCCCAGGAGGACGAGTAGCAGACGTAAAGAGCACCAGTAAGCACTTAGGATTCAAGATAGGAAGGCTAGATGGTAGATCGGAATCCTGGCTGGAGTCGAAGTCCCGGGAAAGGGCGTCTTCTTTCTTATTCAAATGACCCGGCTTGAAGGTTATATGGAGGTTAAAGCGAGAAAAGAAGAATTACCAGCGGGCCTGCTAAGGGTTAAGGCATTGGACCGTTTAAAGGTACAAAAGGTGATCAGTGAAGATGGTAACCACATGTTGAGCCCCCTCCAGGAGGTAGCGCCATTCTGAGAGAGCCAGCCCAATGGCCAATAATTCTTTATCAGCTATAGTATAGTTTTGTTCGGCTGGTAAAAGCTTGCGTGAGAAGAAGGCGCAGAGTAGGAATTTGGTGGATAACGACTTTTGAGACAGAACAGCGCCTACTCCCACAGCAGAGGTGTCCACCTCAAGGTAGAAGGGTTGGGAGAGGTTCGGTTGCCTGAGGATGGGAGCAGAAGAAAAGGCTTACTTCAGAAATAGAAATGCCTCCTGCGCATCTACAGGCCAGACCCTGGTATTGACCCCCTTCCGGGTGAGGGCAGTAATGGGGGCACCAACACCAGAATAATTTTGGATAAACTGTCTGTAATAATTTGAGAAGCCCAGGAAGTGCTGAATGGCCTTAAGACTGGATGGATGGGGCCAATTTAGAATGACTTGAACTTTGTCTGGATCCATGTGGAGACCGGAACCCGAGATGATGTATCCCAGGAAAGGCATAGAAGCGACCTTGAAGGAACATTTCTCCAGTTTACAATAGAGTTGTTTCCTCCAGAGCCTGGACAAAACCTCAATGACGTGTCTCCGATGAGAGTCAATACTATACTACTACATAGGAATAGAGGAGGTCCCTGAAGATCTCATTGATGAGACCTTGGTACACTGCTGGAGCATTACAGAGACCAAAGGGCATAACAAGATATTCGTAATGCCCGTCGAGGATGTTAAAAGCGGTCTTCTATTCGTCTCGAGTCAGGATGCGAATTAGATTAAAGGCTCTACGGAGATCTAGTTTAGAAAAAATCCCTTTAGGTGGTCAAATAACTCGGTGATGAGCGGGATAGGATAGCGGTTCTTGATAGCAACAGCTTTTAGTCCACGATAACCAATGCAAGGGCGTAGGGATCCGTCCTTCTTTTTTACGAAGAAGAAACCTGCGCCAGCAGGTGAGACCGAGGGTCTGATGAAGCCTCTCAGGAGGTTCTCCTTGACATAATCGGGCATGGCTTGGGTCTCAGGTTGAGAGAGAGGGTAGAAACGTCCTCTAGGAGGATTCTTCCCCGGCAGTAGATCTATGGGACAATCCAAAGAGCGGTGTGGTGGTAGAAGTTCAGCTTGGCCTTTGTCAAATACATCAGAGAAGACCAGATAGTGAGGAGGCAGAGTCGAGGAGGCCAGAGCTGCAGAAGCAGAAAGAGACTGCAGGGGTTTTACCAGGGTTAGGCAGCTGGAACGACAGGAGGACCCCCAGACTAGGATCTCGGACGTGTTCCAGTCCACCTGCAGGGAGTGTAAATGAAGCCATCAATATCCTTGCCTATGAAGCCCTTTTTGTAAAAAGCATAGATGTCTACACATGTTTCCTTCCAGATAACCATGGTTAACAAAGGAAGAACAATGCTTACAAGCACCACCCTCCTTTTAAAGCTTCCAGTCTGTTATTCTAACTCAATCTGCATGACAGAGTGATCTCCAGCCTTGTCCTCGTCAACACTCTGTGGAAGTCAAATAATTGGTTGAAGTAAACTAAATTGATTAATGTTGTATTTTCCTTCAATCGCTACTTATGGAAGATAAAGGATTAATGCTCAAAATGATATTGTGTTTGGAATGCAAATAGGTTGGTTTAAACTGGATTAGGTCGGTTCCCTTAGGTACATGTGCTCAGCTGTAAACCTCTCTTCCTGACTACAAAGATGAACATGGGCCTGGGCCCATGGAGCGCTGGTGTAATGTAATGCATTCAGTTTATACTATACCTGTTTATTGTTATGCCTTTTATGCATTGTCACGAACACGCTCCCAGCTGCCGTGACTTTGGGGTGTTCGCTGTATGGGGTCACACACGATTTCAGCCTGCAGTCTCTCTCTACCTATCACTCAGGGTATAGACCTATGGAATCGCCCCCAAACACCGCACTCTCACACCCCCAGACACTTCAGGTTTGCCACCACCTATTGAGTACGGGCAATAGGACCCCAATATACTGTCCCATACTGGCACACAGGCTTCTAGTTATCCACAAACTAACAAGACCCACACCAGCACACACAGGGTTAACTGTTCACACCTCCAGAATGTTACACAAATGTAAATGCAAGCACACACAGCTTGTTAATCAAATGTATCAACAAATCACACACTTGCATTCCAAGGGTTAACCTGGTCGAGCAATCTCTTCTAATAGGCTAATGGATTCGTTAGAGTATCAAGGACGCAACTTATTAAATTATAGATTTAATATACAAAAATACAGGGCATTCAGATATAAAGAAAAATAATGAATAAACAATTAATAGACTGACTTACATGAATTGCATTCTGGCAAAGGCAAGTGTGGCTTGGAAGAAGATGGACAACTTATCAATACGAATTGATTTCCCAAAAAGTCTGACAGTTTGTTCCTTCAGAACACAGTTTTTAAGCATTATAAAATGGGATTGTCTTCACAGGGGCAGCATTTAATGCTAATCGGGGGTTGTGGCCTGGGACACTTTTTCAATCCACATTTACATGTTGCCTGATTTGCTAACCAATTCTACTATGTGATATATTTTTTCTGGAGTGCGTTACATTGATCCAATTTTATCATTAATAAATCCCCTATGACATTGTCCATCTTTTGATATCAAACATGCCTAAATACAGTGCATTCACAAAGCTTACCCTCCTTTTCTTCATTTCTCTGTGGGCAGAATTCTTAATTTAACATATGAGCTGCCCTTCATCATGCTATTGAGAAATATGTGGTTGATCACTACTTTTATTGATTTTAAGTGGCATATTTTAAAACTGAATTCTTTTTGTCTATACAGTATAGCCTATGTCAGCACATGACCTCTTTGAGCCAGACCACATGCTGAGCAGCACCTAAAAGTCTATTCAAGTGTCACAAATAGTCTAAATCTCACCTTGGGAGTTCTTTGAAGCTGCCCTCCCTCCCCCAGGTGACACTTCTATCTTCTCACACAGGGATGTGCAAAGCCATCCAATAAATTTACATCAGACTCTCCTGGGCCTGAGTCATTAAGGAGAGCAAAGCATAAAAAAGGAGTAACTTTGCACCTGGGCAAAACCTTGTTGCATTGGAGGGGGAGGTAAATTTAAAATGTGGGGACAGATTTATAGTTGGGATAGGACATGTCCTAGATCAACTTTAAATTTAGTGTAATAATAAAGCTATCAAGTATCTGTGTGCTAGATGAAAAAACAGCCAGTATTTAACTTATGTGCAAAATAATAAACTACCGTATTTCCCCATGTGTATGACGCTCCACTGTATAAGACGCACCTTTATGAATCATGTGAAAAAATTGAGGATAATGTGTATAGTCTTTTGCAGAGTAATTGGTGACTGCAAATAACATTATCCTCAATTTTTTCACAGAGTAATTGTGCAGCATGTACAGAGAGGAGAGACGGAGTTCTAACACTATTGCTAATTCTGCCTTACCCTGTCAGATGTTTCCTCTGTATGTAAAGTCTTCTTTCTTTTGTCCATTCTGATCCTGATGCTGGAAAGTCATCACGAATAGGACGATAAGCGACTTTCCAGCATCAGAATCAGAACAGAGAGAAGAAATAAGACTTTACTGGACAGAGTAAGCATCTGACAGGGTAAGCGCTACTACCCCTGTATAAGACGCACCCAGTTTTTAGACCCAAGATTTTGGGGAAAAAGGTGCGTCTTATACATGGGGAAATACAGTAATTTGCACCCCTTCCATTGTATCATGGTTTGTCCCAGATAACATTTACTCCTTTTTTGCCTTAATGACTCAGGCCCTCTGACTTCAAATCTTACACTTTGACTTATCAATGAATTAATTTGATATCACCTATTTACACTGCAGTTATGAATTATCCCTTATAAATAACTACAAGCTCTCTATGTTCACGACATGCATCATCATGCTTTGCTGTAAATCCTGCTGTCTTTTGCTATTAAATCTCTTTGTGTGTTGAAACCACCATAATCGCATCGGACGTTTATTGGAAGCGACACAAAAAGAACATTACAACTCTCACCTACGAGAGAATCACTGACCTGATGTCAGCTGGTCCTTTTGTGGCAGGGCTGAAATGCAGTGGAAGTGTTGTTCTTGGGATAAAGTTCATTGTCATGGCGGCAAAGAGGGACTTTGAAATTAATTGCAATTCATCTGATCACTCTTCATGACATTCTGGAGTATATGCAAATTGCCATCATAAAAACCGAGGAAGCAGACTTTGGAAAAAATAATATTTGACTCATTCTCAAAACTTTTGGCCATGACTGTAGACGCAGTTGTGTACTTCACTTTCTCAGCATAAGCAAACTGGCATCTATCTCACCCTGAATAAGACCCAATCTCTCTAGTCTGTACTTACTGAGGATTTTAAGCAGAGAGGGAAAAGCTAAATTAAATCTACTTTGATGTACAGCTTGTTGTGACATTTCATAACTGTAGATTAGCACACAAAGGCTTTACTATAAATGGAATTGGAAGTGCAACCACTACAGTTTATATATACACTTAAGTGGCCATTTATATGGAATAGAAGAAGTACCCTTTTGAGGCAGTGTTATAGCTACATATATGTTTTACAGTGTCCTCATCTTGTGATTGGGAAGCAACCATTTCAAAACCAAACATATTAGATGGAACATAGTGTGGCTTATTTTATGAACATTCCTGAACGCTGTGAATTTTAAAGGAAGGAGGATTTAAGTACAAAAAGTAGATCTAATGGAGTATAGTTGTGTAACAGATAACTTTTTTCTCAATTCCAATTTTTTTCAGCACAACCATTAAAAAGTGGTCATGAATGTTGGAATCACTGAAATTTGGAGAATCTTGAAAATGTTTTGTTTAGAACTTTACAACACATTTAATCTCTTTATAACTTACTTTGATCAAAATAATTGGATTACCATGAGCAATATTACATAAATTGTAAGTTACATAAAAAAAAACCAAAACACTTTTGTAACCCCTTACCACTCATCATCAGTAAATTGACATCTACAATGTGTGTGTATGTGTGTGCGTGTGTGTGTGTGAGTGTGGGGGTCTGTTTGGCTCCATGCTGGACGGCAGCATGATAGCTGAACTGATCCCCCAAAATGTTACTGCCAGACCTAACCTCAGAAATCACTGGCGAGACATATAGGTCCTGATTAGACCCCAAAATGCTTAAACCCCATCTTAACCAATCATTCCCAGTTTACTTTTTATTTTTCACTTCCAGTAGTCTGTCTTGTGCAAATTGAGGTCTCCTAAAATAACATCTACATAAATATTAAGATATATGCATCGTAGGAGACAAAGCTCTAGTCAGCACTATAGGCGACCCAGCAATGTTAGAATAAATCAGCCAGCTTTCAACCAGGACAGACGTGTTCAAATTGGTGGACGAAATTAAAAAACTCTCTAATGACTGCAAAGGAGCTTTGGCAGGTTTCAGGGAAGCTGAGAGAAATAGAAAATGAACATGATATACCCTGAATCTCTCACCCCTTTCTGGTCAAAAGTACAAATTTGATTGCAATTCACTGACATTTGGAAGACTTAGACAATAGAGGGAACCAAAATAACCTGAGGGTACAGCAAATTCTTGCATCTTTCCCTCCATACTAACTGAAAGCTGCCCTACAGGCTATAGTCAGCAATATCCTTCAGAAACCTCCATTGTCATGAAGTCTTAAGGCTGAGGTGAGGTAAGTTTGCACCCCCCACTTGATGTAGTGTACTGTGTGTATAGTCGAAATAAATACTAGAGCTAGAACATCACTCACAATCTCTTAGATATATATGCCTGTAAGGGTTAATAAAACCCACACTCTATGACTATGTTAGCAAAGTAGTATGTGTGCATGAGTGTATGTGACCCAGAAATATGCTAGTGTAACCTTGAGTCTCATGGAAGTAAATTTTTCTATATTTCTGATTTCATATGCAAATAAAACCAGAAAAGAAATAGGTCCGTGTTCGGTTAATCCCATATTATACATGGTACCAGTGGCAATATAAATGACTGATATATATACAAAACAAACAGAGTTGTTGTCTGCACTTGTCCTTAACACTGCATATATGTGTATCTAGCATAATTAAAACATGAGGTATTTGTTCATATTTTGATCAAAACATTTAAGTTTGCATCCCAGCATCAAGGTTATCTCATTGTATGTAAGTACTATGAGCCATATTCTTTAAACATCATTAAATTTCAGTTAAATCAGATGCATTGTTCTCCCAGGTATAAGGACTTCAATCTAGAAAGGGTGGCTTGTGAGCTACAACCAAAATGGCCTTAAATAGGCTTGATAGACAGTTGTCTAGACAACACAAGGCAATATATTGAAACAAAACATGAGAAGAAATAAGCCCTCCTGGGATGCAGGTTTAAATGTTTTGCTCAAAATATGAACCTATAGTTCATGTTTTCAATATTGTAAATGTCTCATGTAGCTAATTTCTATGACCATTACCCTACACTATACTGGCCTTATGCCATATTTTGCCGAGCTTGAGGGAGATATATCATACAGATGAGACATTTCTTTCTGCCTACTAAAGAAAAAAGGTAAAAACCTGGTGCTACATTAAAATCAAATGGTAATATTAGTATAGATAATATAAACAGCAGCTGAACAAATATTTTCTTTAATCGCAAATATAAGTTAAACAAAAAATGTTTGCAGCGCTTATGGCCTTCCAAATATACCAAATGTTTAACCTTTTCTCCGCTACTTGATCTGTTTCAGCACACTAGCAAACTGGCAAGTGCTAATTGAGCACTGAGAAGCTCAGCTTCTAAAGATTGGTGAGCCATGTATACTGATGAATATATACAGTTGATGAAACATGCTTTGAAAGATCAGAAGGAAACTGTTTCGTACAGGAGTTCCTCAGCATTGAATATATTTTACTACAACTCTATAAATCATTCTTTGATTCTACTTATTAAAGTCTATACATTCAACAGTTCCTAGGATGCTGTAATCCAAAATTTTAGGTGCAAGAGAAACCACCAACTCCTATAATGCATTTAAACTCAACTAAAGCAGCAGCCAATGCTTTTTTTTATTGTAGAACCTTTAAGTATTTTAAGCTCAAGAATATCTCAGTATAATGGAGCGATGCTAAATCCCCCACTTCCAAGAACAAATGGAAAACCTGGAACAGCAACTTGTTTTACCATGGTCCAACTGAGGTATAGCTGATCCATCATTCCAGCATGTTTTATCTCAAACTTCCTCCAAGCTCAATGATTACTCACCTGAAACCTCCTCAGCACAATACATATATTTTACACTGATGTAAAATAATTACTCGGGGGCATGGCTTGGATGAGCACAGACCAGGACACACATGCTTGTCTCTCCTGCCAGGATCCGGCATATTTATTCTAAAACGCCAGTCCTTTCTATTCCAACTTACCTAGAAGTGATTGTCCGACGTATCTCTACCTCCTGGCTGATTCTGAGTCATCTGCATACCATGGTTGCTGACTCCGGCAATTTTATCAGCACCACCAAATGCAGGCGGCTCTTCATGCTAGGTCATTCCCAGTGCTGCGAGGTCTGTGGAAGATGGACTGAGGATCTGCTGCTCTACATCCGGAGATGACGGTTACTGGATTGGAGGCCTCAGCACACTGTTATTCCTACATGGCCTACCTTCAGATCTGAAAGCTTTTGCTTGAATACATTAAATTTAGAGGCAAGCCTTGAAATTTCACCTTTCGCAGAGTCAGTAACTTCCTCCAAAGTAGAAATCCTATGTTCTGCTTCACCCACTCATTTTCTGGAGCTCTTGTCTGAGTAAGGATAAGTTTGTTTGGACTTCTCCAATGTTGTCAGTCACATATTTCAAAATAGCCACCAACACTTGTTGAAGAGAAGGCTCAGGACAAGACCCTGCAGTGTCACGGCTATGAATATTTGTGGATCCCCAACCTCTACTTAGATGGTAAAGCAGAGGGTGGTGGAGACAGAACACGCTGGGAAAAGTTCAGATGGAGAATCACAATGAAGAAATACACAGACGATAAAGTAGTGTTGCAACTTTAGTATATTGTTCAATGGTGCAACAGCAGTAATAAAAGGCATGTACAACTCAGCTGTGCTGAGCACACAGTAGTTGGGAAATAAAACAATCACATCAGTACTTCAAGTGGTAACCATGAGCAACAGCATGAAAAACAAGCAATACAGTTCAACGCTGAGATGATGATCCAGAACACTTGTAACCTTGTAACACAAACAGAAATAAAGGAGAATCACTTACACAGCTTGAAAGTCCAATGAGGATAGTAAATAGACTTGGCTGATCCAGATGGAATGTGATTCACTTTAGCGGATGGTGATAGGTAATGTAACGGTTCTTGTCAGCGGAACAACAGATGTATATATATAGTCCAAGAGCTTGGTGAACTAGAGACATGCAATAGAATGTTGCTAGAAGTACAGCGTGACAATAGAAGTCCAACACACAGAGAAACGTAAGTTCATCCCTTTGACAGAAAGCAGTTGATATCGCACAGAACTTAATTAAAGGAACTGGCTCCTAGCTCGGCAATGATTCTTAGAAATAGTCCAGCAATTCACAAACAGCAGAATGATAATAATAGCCGTGCCAGACCTAGAACCACAGATGACCAGAACTTGATTGTAGTTCAACAGAATAATGAACAGCCGAGCAGAGCGGTAATGAATCCAATCAATATGAGCACAGTTTATAACAAGCAACTCACGACAGTTCTATGTGCAGATGAAAGTTCAATGAATAGTTGCAGCTTAGAGATGAACCATGAAATGATATTCAGCAGGGCCAAATGGAGATCAGCGATGACAGGCAATCTCGGCAACCGAATAGCATCCAGGAGACACTCAGGGAGTTAGGTATGCAGCCAGAACCCACGGTAGTGTGAGTAACACGAAGATCAGGCAATGAATCCCTGATCACAAGAGGTTGATATAGTCTTCAGCAACCAATAAGCTTCAGAAGGAGGTTTCCAATTAGGATAAAAGAAAACAGCTATGAAAAGGTAGAGACTCTGAAACAGGAGACAAGCACCAACATAGTTCCTTAAAGGGCAAGTCACACAGCAGCACCGAGTTATGAGAGCGGTGTGTGACATGCAGGGTTGGCAGGAGGAGGAGGGCCAGCTTAGAGGATCTGCTTGTTCTCCTCTTGCTGAATGGTTGGGTGGTGAGTGCCTTTTTTCCACACCCCTGGGGCTGCTCGGCACACCATAGTGGAAGATACAGGGTCTCTGTCAGCTTGCAGTGGGGGGTATTGGCTTATTTACAACACACTTCCCTGGGCTATCCTTGTCATGGTTGGCTTATAGGAAATTGATCCCTAGGCTCTGCTGGACATTGCTTAGCCCACCCACAGGCGCGGAGTCTAACAGGCCGGTGGTTTTCGCCAGGAACCCCCGCAAGGAGGTATGGACTTTGCGGCACCAAACCTGCAGGTCACGGTCCTGTGAGTGGGTGTACAGCAGAGCGGTGTGGAGGAGCCAGGTGACACGAGCAGCTACAGATGAGGCACAAGGAGAGTAGATGTCCTGTGGTGCAACCAGGAGAAACAGAGGCTGTCACCAGGGTGATAGGTAGAGGAACTGGTACAGCTGGAGTATAGCACTGGTATCGTGTAGACCACACGAGGAAGTGGAGATGACTGGGGAATCAGGCGATGAGTCACAGAGGCAGTTGCGGTCCACAGTGGTAGCGGTCGGAGAACTGGGGCTGTCACAATGAAGTACAGGAGAGGTGGTATAATAGTACTGGAGCAGCAACAGTTCAATACAGCAGAAGACTGAGAGCAACTGAAGTGGCCGAGGTAACTCGTAGCAACAATAGATGAGATGCAGTAGTAGCGGCTCTGAGTGATAGCGGTGAGAGAACGGAAGCTGTCGCGATGTAGTACAGTTGAGATGGTAAATAGCAGTACTGGAACAGCAGGAGTTCAATACAGCCAGAGACTGAGAGCAGACTGCAGCAGCAGGGATGACTCGTGGTAACAGCTGATGAGTTACAATAGTAGTAGCAGCTCTGAGTGATAGCAATTAGAGAACTGGAACTGTCACAATGAAGTACACTGAAGATGGTAGCAGTAGTACTGGAGCAGTGATAGTTCAACTCAGGCAAAAACTGAGAGCAGAATGAGGTAGCGGAGGTAATCCGTGGAACAGCCGATGAGTCACAATAGTAGTAGCAGCTCTGAGTGGTAGCGATGAGAGAACTGGAACTGTCACGATGAAGTACACTGAAGATGGTCGTAGTGGTACTGGAACAGCGATAGTTTAACTCAGTCAGAGACTGAGAGCAGACTGAAGTAGCGGAGGTAACCCGTGGTAACAGCTGATGAGTTACAATAGTAATAGCAGCTCTGAGTGATAGCGATGAGAGAACTGGAACTGTCACGATGAAGTACACTGAAGATGGTAGTAGTAGTACTGGAGCAGAGATAGTTCAACTCAGGCAAAAACTGAGAGCAGAATGAGGTAGCGGAGGTAATCCGTGGAACAGCCGATGAGTCACAATAGTAGTAGCAGCTCTGAGTGGTAGCGATGAGAGAACTGGAACTGTCACGATGAAGTACACTGAAGATGGTCGTAGTGGTACTGGAACAGCGATAGTTTAACTCAGTCAGAGACTGAGAGCAGACTGAAGTAGCGGAGGTAACCCGTGGTAACAGCTGATGAGTTACAATAGTAATAGCAGCTCTGAGTGATAGCGATGAGAGAACTGGAACTGTCATGATGAAGTACACTGAAGATGGTAGTAGTGGTACTGGAGCAGCGATAGTTCAACTCAGGCAGAGACTGAGAGCAAACTGAAGTAGCGGAGGTAACCCGTGGTAACAGCTGATGAGTCACAGGTGTAATAGCAGCTCTGAGTGTAGCGATAAGAGAACCGGAGCTGTCACGATGAAGTACACTGGAGATGGTAGTAGTGGTACTGGAGCAGCGATAGTTTAAATCAGGCAGAGACTTAGAGCAGACTGAAGTAGCGGAGGTAACCCGTGGTAACAGCTGAGGAGTCACAGGTGTAATAGCAGCTCTGAGTGTAGCATTGAGAGAACCGGAGCTGTCACGATGAAGTACACTGGAGATGGTTAGAAGAGTACTGGAGCAGCGATGGTTCAACACAGGCCACGAACTGAGAGCAGACTGGAACAGCGGAAGATCCACAAGGAGCACAGGAACCTGAACCACAGGCTACAGGAAGTGAGCTTGAAGAACAGGCATCAGACAGGTGAATCCAGGAGGTTTAAATTTTGCTCTAGGAATGCTCAGCCAATGAGAAAAGGAGGGAGGTCAAGAGGTGCAATGAATTTGCATCTGTGCTGAACCCAGTATAGTTGAATGAAATGAATGAAGTTTGTCTGACGCTGGAACATGGCAGTTTCCAAACAAATGACATGCGGGTAACGGAAGAGGTACTACTTGCGGGACCGAAGCGTTACAATCTTGAACTAATTAACTCCTATATGCAAGGACCACTGGCCTCAAAGTGGTGTTACTTTGGTCTGTTTTCTCCTGCCTGACAGCTGCCTCTAATTTAGCTTGTGCTTAGAGCCTTTATACTGTTACACACCTATGACTTTCATTTACTCCTTTGTGTACCTAAAGGGGCTGTGTGCCATTCCCTTGATTCGTGCCACAGTCTCCATCAGTCCTGAACATGTGCTATCCTCTTCTTGCATCGGTAATTGCGCCCTTGCTGCACTAACCCTCTTCAACTCCTGCAGTAGCACTTTTACGTTTTGTTTGTCTTCCTCCCTTCCACCTTCTTCGATATCCTTATACTCTTATGTATCATGGGCAAGTCCAGTCAATCTGCTGCTACAGCTGCTCGCCTTGAGTGGTTTATCAGATCCTCTAAGCTGGCCCTCCACCTACCGACCCTGCAGGTTCTCATCCTGAGCCTTCTCTTCAAGTATTGGTGGCTATTTTGATATTGGAGAAACATGTGACTGACTGCATTGGAAAAGTCCAAATGAACCTATCCTTAATCAGACAAGATCTCCAGCAAATGAGTGGGTGAAGCTAAACATAGGATTTCTACTTTGGAGGATGTTATTGCCCCCATGAAAGGTGAAATTTCCAGGTTTCCCCTTTTAATTTAATGTTTTCAAGCAAAAGCTTTCATATCTGGAAGGTATGCCATGTAGGAATAAGAGCATGCTGAAGCCTCCAATCCAGAAACCTTTCTGGAATGTTGGCTTACACAAATGTTTGGGAGAGAGGCATTTACACAGCAGTTTGCATTGAAAAGAGCTTTCATAATCCATCATGTCTGAGAGTAATGGTGGATGGCAGAATCCACTTTTTTCTCACTCTTCAAGATGCTGTGGAATGCATGGATAGCCGCCCCCCAGTGAGGGTTGGGCTTTTTATGTCAATTGAAATGCCAATGGTAAATGTACTATTCTTATCTGGTATTGTATGGCTGTTTGTTTTTATTATTGATTGGCATCAGAGTGTTGTCATTTATTGCACCAGGTTTTACATTTTCAGTTATATGTTAATTTGTTTATCACTGGACCGGATCCCTCGAGGGTAGGTACATTCTGGGACTGGCATGTTATTAGTCCATTTGTGTTTGAGGAAATATGGCTGAGGGCATGGTTGTAAGTGGGAGACTCAGTCTACTTATATGAAATATACTGGGTCTTAACGATAAAAGATTAAGCAGTTTTTGGTTCTGACCCAGGTTAAGAAATATGATACCAACATAGCATGCTTGGTAGAAACGCATTTGAAAGGAAGTCACACTCTTGCTCTTAAGTAGCCACAGATGGGGTGGACTTACCTTTTCCTCCAGTCTTCTATTTCTAGAGGGTGCCATACCCAGGGGTATGGCGCACTTTATAGAAAGGCAATTCTGGTTTGAAACTTGATGCATAACTCTATGGAATATTTGGGCTGGAATCCGGAGACACCTCCATTAAATTCTAAGTTGGATGAAGTTCCTAAATTGTGCGCTGAATCCACCTGGCTTAAATATGGAGTATGGTCAGTTGGCAAGCTCTACTTCAAATTCTTTGACCAATTGAAGTCAGAATTTTATCTCCTAAATCAGTTATTTTATGGCTACAGTTATGGCATGCTCTCCAAGCTCCAAGCCTATATTACATGGATTGGGTCCCCATAAAATAATTTCCATATTGTACACTACCATTCTTCCTGATTTTTTGCAGGGGGATTTTCTTGTCCTTAAAGCTAGATGGGAACATGACTTGGGTCGCCTTGATGAGGAGGATTACAGCTCGTTTTTCACTAAAAAAATTCAATAAAAAAGATGTGCTATTATCATTAGTTGTAAATTGGATACAACATTTCAGGGACTATTTCTGTTTGGTTATGCTGTTTAGTTATGTGGTTAGGAGATATTCTTTCTCCTTTCTCTTGTTTTTTTCTAAACGGAGAACCTCATGATATATTACATTGGAGTACTTTACAAAGGATGCACTGTATTGACAATAGTTGCAGATGTCTACCTCAATAGCACTGCAATTAAAATGTCTCTCTCTTGCTTCATCTACTCAACACAGTATTAGCCCTTTTATTTTTATCGCTGATTTGTACAGTACATTGCAGTGCCGGAAAGTAGAGAAAAAAAGGACATACATAAAACAGGGACATAGAAGGTACACAAAATAAATTCAGACATGAAAACAGAAGGTAGATAGTACCTTGCACAGGAGATGGCTTACAATCTAATTGTAAGTGGACACAGCTGAAACAAGAAAAGCGAATGAGGTTTAGAGTAGAGATTGGTACAGTTGTGATGGTCCACTAGTGTGGGAATTAAAGGGTGGAGAAGGGCAAGCTATATTAGGAAATGGGTTATCAGAAAGCACTTAAAGATTTGAGGGCTGTGAGAGAGTCTGATCGGGCCTGGTGTTACAATCTTAAGAAAACCTGTGTCAATCCCAATTGGCACTAGCAGACCATGGCGGAGAGTCTAACGAGTTCCCCTGTTTTCACCAAGAACCGCCCAAAGGTAGGATGGGCTTAGCTGCTGAGAACTCGCAGGTTACAGACCCCTGGACTTTCTTGTAATGTAATAACAGGGAAAATATAAGAGTGAAGAACCTTGGAGGTGCAACGTAAACAGGAACTAGCTGGGAACTGGTACACGGAAGATCAGGCGAATGATCGCCAGACAGGCAAGTTCGGTACACAGGAGGTCAGGCAGCTATTGGTCAAACAGGCAAGGTATGGTACACGGGAAATCAGGCAACGCTTAGTCAGAAAGGCAAAGTATGGTACTGTAATGGAATAACTGGATCTAGTACTAATCACGATTAACATTGGCTTACCAGAGGTGCGAAGTCTAACAAACTCCCCGGTGTTCACCAAGCGCTGCCGCAAGGCAGGATGGGCTCAGTTGCCGGGAACCGCAGGTCGCGGTCCTCTGGTTCACCTCTCGATGTAGTACTGGCAGAGAGAGAGAAGACAATAGCCAAGACTGGTACACAAAAGAACACTAGCAATACAGAATCAGCAGGCAGGAACCACGTCAGATAAGCCAGGTCAGGGGCATAAGAATAACGGAGAATAGTCAGCAAACCGAGTCGGTACACTAAATGCAGGAGAATAGGGAAGGTCACACAAGCAGGAACTGCTACACAGGAATCAGATCTGGAACAGAGGAGCAGCAGGGATTCAGGAAAAACCAGGAGCCAGGAAGCATACAAGTTGCTCCGACACTCACCAAGTGTCAGAGTGAGGTTTAAGTACTGCTGCCGCCCAAACTAGCGATCATGTGACCGCCGATACCCGGAAGTTAGAGTTCCAATGTAGAGAGCCGCAGCGCTGGAGCGAGGATGGGTAAGTTTGTGACAGGTACACGGAGATCAGGCAGCGGTTTGTCAGACAGACAAGTTTGGTACACCAAGACACACAGGGAGGAGCTCAGGAGTCAGTAGCACGGCAAACAAGTTACACTGACACTGTACAAGTGTCAGTGTGAGCCTTAAGTAGAGAGGCAAGTTTGAAAATCCCGCCTCCCGGAAGTGCCACGCGTGGTACAGAGAAGCCGGCGCTGGAGGGAAGAGAGGTAAGTCACGTTACACCTGGTAAGGAATTCCATAAGCAGGGCTGGGAAATCAAGTGAGAGATTGGTACCAGAGATTAGGTGAGGCTCACGTCAGAGGTCTCAGAGGGTGTAAGAGTATTTTGATATGAGATTTAAGATATATGAAGGGGGCGTGTTGAAGACTGAATTAATAATATTCCCACCCAAAAACAATTTCAATTTCTGTTGATAACATGACCATAAATCCCACCCCGCAAGCTCGTTGCTGAGGTGTAATCCTTGATTCACAACTGTCACTTATTCCCCACATCAACTCTATATCTAAATCATGTTACATACACCTAAAGAACATTTCCAGAATACGCACATATCTGACACAAGACACCGCAAAAACATTAATTCATGCACTCATCATCTCCCGCATCGACTATTGCAATTCCCTCCTTACTGGTGTTCCCAAAGTCAGACTTGAACCCCTACAATCTATTTTTGCATGCAGCGGCTAGATTGATTTTCCTTACTAACCGTTTTTCCTCTGCTGAGCCACTCTGTCAGTCTCTACATTGGCTGCCTGTATTTCAACGAATCCAATATAAAATTCTTTTACTAACATACAAGGCCATCAACAAAATTGCACCGACATACATTTCCTCACTGGTCTCGAAATATCTCCCCACTCTACACTTCCGTTCTGCACAATATCTACGTCTCTCCTCCACTCTCATCACATGCTCCCATTCTCGGTTACAGGATTTTTTCCGCGTTGCACCCACTTTGTGGAATTTCCTCTTTCGCACAGTAAGACTTTCCTCTAGTCTTCAAACCTTCAAGCGTTCACTGAAAACCCATCTCTTCAGACAAGGTTATGATATTCCTCAACCACATCTTAATTTCCCTAGATTACCCTATTACCATCCTCTACACAGCTAACGCAAGACAACAACCCTCTGACCAACATTGCAACACACACAGCCCACTCAATACTTTTACCTTTGCGTTCTAGCTGGTCCATTGTGCAAAATGATGTAGCACATGCCCTTGTGTTTCTAACTCCCGTTGCCCTATAGATTGTAAGTTTGCGAGCAGGGTTCTCTTACCTCTCTGTCTGTATGTATTACCCAGTATTGGTTTATCAATGTTTGTTCCCAATTGTAAAGCACTACGGAATTTGCTGGCGCTATATAAATAAATGTTGATGATGATGATGATGACTTTGTAGATGATAGTGTGTAATTTGAATTGAATTCAGGAGGTCATGGGGAGAGAGTGTAGTCATTAGCAGCAGATGTGGAGTGATGAGAGAGGACGATTAGTCTTGTAGTATTTAAGATGGATTGAAGTGGGATAAAAAAGTAAATGAAATCATCCTGACTGATTCCAAATTTACACCACCACCTGGCTCCCATGGCTATATTAAAAAAAAACAAAAAAAAACAACCAGATATAGAAGTATAGAGAATTACTCATCGATGGGTAAATTAACTAAAGTAATTAAATATGATGCTCAGCTACAATTTTTCTTTTCTTGGCTCTAGCAGAGATTATTCTTGATTCCTATCCACCTCCCCCTTTTTTGTTCCCCCTTCACTCAAGACAGACTCCTTTTGCTTAAGAAAATAAATAAATAAATAAATAAATAAATATGAAAAAAATCAACTTACTTTCATGGTCCTAAAGCTCTATCATACCTAACATAAAATGCACATATTTGTTGTACCTGTACGTGGGAAAACTTCGAGTTTCATTACAATATCAAAAATCAAAAATCATGGAAAGGTGTTTAGTTTTTACTAATGTGTTAATGTTTAACCTACAATGCACTTCAAATAAAAATATATTTATTTTAGTGGCTATCAAAAGGAAGCTCTATCTGGCCTCCCCCATAAAAACATTTGCTGCTTAGAAGGGTACACAAAAGAGTTAAGAAATACTCAGTTAAACAAACACAACAAAAAATATGAAATGTGGTTAGGTCATGAAGAAATAAAATATCCTTGGTCATGAAGGGCTTAACATTTGTAGAGACAGTGTCATTTGTAGGCTAGGAAATAATACTCAGCATATTAAAGCATATTTTTATATATGTTTAACCATCTGGTATTATTAGAGCTCTGTCATTATTAATTATTATTATATGATATATTATATTAAAGTAATTTGTTGTCTACAGTGAACAGTTTTTTTTGCCATCTTGCTTGAAAGTCTGCAGCGTTACAGTGTTACTTTTTAAACAAAACTGTTAAGTACTCATGAACAAAAGACAAACAGAGAAGCAATATGAAATAACCCTTTTCAGCATTAGAGATCCAAAAATATATATTTTTAATTTGTTTATAATTAAAGTTATGGACATTCAGTTAACTTATAGATGCATTATTTCTAGATTAATGTTCATACTTTACACCTTGAAAGATACTAGACCCTCAATTCAATTTATTTATTTATTTTACAACTGTTGCCAAGTTGCTGACAATGGCACTAGTACAGTGATTGCAGCTTTTGCATACTAATGAACTAGATGGTATTTTTGCTCATTAAAGATTAGACAACACTCATTAAACATTCTGGAAGGAAAGTTTTGCCAAACTTTCACACATTTAGTTGCTGAAATTATGTGCCAATTGTAGTTTATACTTTTATTACTTGTTTACAGCACTTGCTTATTGTCTTCCATTAATGCAGGAGAAAAGAAATTCCAGCCCTGCCCAATTACTAAAATATAAAGTATGGTACCATGGGTCCTTGGCCAGATTCAGATATGTGGGGCCCCAGAGCAAATAACTTGTGGGGGTTCCTGACATTTGTTCCAGGGGTTCTGTACTAGTTCTGTGCATGCAACCTCATTTTACTACACAGACGAATAACAAGCAGTAACTTTGCAGCTCAATATATTTTTTTACAAGCCACATTGCAAAACGTTCCTAGGGCTTTAAAATTTTGATAAGAGCAATAAACTTATTTTGTATGAAAGGTTTTCCTAGGCATGGAATTACCCTGTTTATCTTTTTATTACTACAACTACAGATACAATTACTATTTGTTTTCTAATACCTTTGAATTCAGAGTGTGCCCCCCTTTTTCTGCATTGTTGCTATTGCATGCCAAAGGCTGCTGAGGAAACCAGCAACTACGGAATTTTGTGTCTTCCTATTCTATGATCTTTGTGCAAGAAACAAATTATTGAGTCATCATGCAGTGGTTCCTAGCTATTTCAGTTGTCTGAAGAATCTAGCTGCAGCTCTGTAACTTTTCTTTAGGACAGAACTGGGCAGCCTCGGACTGGCCCGCCGGACAGCCGGTCAATCCACCGGTAGGCCCAGCGGGGTTGAAGCTCCGCCCCCTCCGTTGTTAGGGCGGAGCTTGATGTTGAACTTTGTTTAGATGGCGGCGGCGGTCACATCTCCTGTAACCACACTACCGCGCAGATGCAGAGAGCCCAGGCGCGGTAGTGTGTTTTTCAGCAGTTTGAGCAGGGGAGGAGGACGTCCTGATATCAACATACTGATCCAAGGTCAGTTTGGTCATCATAGGTTCATGCAACACTGGACGCAATAGACCACGCCCCCTCTGACGCTGCAGAGTTTCCCCGGGTTATCTGAAGCCCAGCCAGTTTGATCGTGGCTGGGATACAGAAGCTGGATACTGCCGTTTGATCGAGGAAACATATGGACTGAAAGATACCTTTTTAACATACAAAATGTGAGTGTTTTTAACCCCATGTTTTAACTTAATAAATAGAGAACGTAAAACACCATGAGATCTTTCTCTGTTCTCTCCCTGGTCTCCCATATGTGCACTCTGGTGAGGAGAAGAAACAGGTTTAGAGGGGAGTAAAAGTACATCGTGGTGGTGCTTTTTGAAGCAAGAGGACACATTATTCAAATACTGTATGGAATAGAAAAGGTCACATTGATGTAAGTTTACCATCTGGGACATCGGTATAGGTGGAACTAGAAGACCAACATCCTTTAATGACTTTGGGACCGTTTTCCCCTTGACTTATTCATTGACCCAATCCTTGTGTTTCTTTACCCTTCCCCCATTTGCGCCCGTCCTTTGATATTTATATTCTCTTTCATACAACACTGGCAGCATACCAGCATATATGGAATAAATGTGACAGGCTTTGGATGGGCTGTATTCTGTTCATTTTTTTGTTTTTTAAAATTTCCCTTCTCAACAAGCATTCATTGGTGAAGTACGCAACCGTAGTAGCACTGATGCTGTGTGTATGGTCTTTGACGAGTGGCATATTCTGTAAGAGTCCTTAAAAAATAATTATAACAAAGAGTCATTTTAATAATCAGACTGTGTATACAAGATCTGGCAAATGAAGGGTGCTTTTCATGTAGTCTAGTATTCCAATTGCATCCAGTTGAAAATATAATCATTCAGGGTTGTATAATATGTTGGTCTATATTGTATGTTAGTGTAGAAAGGCACATGCATAGGAGAACATAATTATATTTATATATTTTTCCTTTTGCCTATTGTGCATTCTTTTTGATGGTTGTCCTGTTTAGAATTTAGGGGTGATATAGTGAAAGTATTATAGGCATATATCAACCGTATTTAAAATGAAATTAGATGGATTTCACTGAGATTAGTTGAGAATTACAATCACTTGTTTTTTTATGAATTGACTTTTATTCCAGGACATGTCACAGCAACAACAGGTTGGTAACCATTGTACTAAAAAATTAATTGTGCAGTTTATGTCTTCTAATTGATGATGTTATTATTTGGTTTGTGTAGCCCTTGTAATGGCTTTTAATAAGCTCAATACATGATGGGCAATAACAACATATGAGGCGAGGGTTGGAGGTAACCAAATGATGCACTTATCATAAGTAACTGTCTTGGTGCATTAGGAGACGACAGGAGCTGGTACTGGAGTTTCTTCCAAACCACAAGTGTTTTATTAATGGGTCCCATGTAGTTCCCTACCAGTAGAATGGGCAGGGTCTAATGCAAAAGGTGCACATTTAAAATAGTGCTATAAGTTGTCCTCCATAGCCTGACCACACCCCCTTTACTGGCCACACCCACTCCTAAAGTTGGCCACACCCCAATATAGTGGGCCCCTATCACTGAATTCCCCCGGTGGGCCCTTCATGCCCCAGTCCGACACTGGAACTGGGCAATCTGATATATATCAGGCGCTGCATAGGTATCCCTCTAACCTGTAAAAGGGACTCACATTACCCTTAAACTGAGAAATAAGTTAAAATAAAACCATTAATCAAGGAAAGAGACAGCAATCAGTAATAACATATCCGCAGGCGTTACAGGTCATAATGAACAAATCTGACAATAAAGCAGGCAGGAGATTGGGGACCGCAGGTGAAGGCTTGTAGTCTGTTAGTGCTTTAGGAGCTGTTATCAGGAACAGCTTTACAGACATCAGGGGGTAAATGTATCAAGGTGCGATTTTGCAAATCCAGCGATTTTCTCAGGAGAGTTGAAACTCGCAGATGTATGAAGCTGAGATTTCATGTAAAATTGCCAGAGTTGTGCTTCTGTCAAAATCGCTTTTTCCAAAATCGATAGAGATCAAACTTCAGACTGTTTGTCACTCTAGCAATACAAGTCTCAAATGTATGAAGCTGCGAATAATTTAAAACACGCCAGATACGCAATTCTTAAAAGTTCCCAGCTCACCGACAATGGCTGAAAGCCAGCATCCACCATCTGGTTCACCATCTCTAAGTGCAGGCCTGCTTTCTAATCTTCCAACCGGTTCCCATGATACTAGTGAGATTCTACAGTTGCTCAAGTCTCTGCCTACTAAGCAAGAATTACCAAGCAAGGCGGACTTTGAGAAATTGGAAATTAAACTACAAGACATTCTGCGTAAAGAAGTGGCAAACATCCAAGCTGATCTCTCCTGCATCACCTCAAGACTATTGGTTTTAGAAGAAAGTAAGGAGGGAGCAGTGGAGAACCATAACAGTCTTAAAGAAGTGGTTTCTCGCCAAGCCACGGAATTGACGATGTTACGAACCAGGATGGATGATCTTGATAACAGAGGCCGCCGGAACAACCTGAGGGTGCGTGGTATGCCAGAGGACATTCCAACTCAAGGTCTAGTTAGTGTACTGACTAAAATCTTTAATGAGATTCTTAACCAAGATACATCGGAGAGACTCCGGGATGTCATTTGCAGACTTCACTACTTCACTCAGAAGGAAGATATTCTAAACAAAGTCAGGTGCTTGAAGAAAGTAGAATTTGACGGGAACACTATACAGATTTTCCAAGACTTATCGTGGCATACCCTGCAATTCTGCAGGATGTTGAGACCTCTCACATCTGAGCTTACTAAGCATAATATCACTTACCGGTGGGGTTTTCCTGTGAGCCTTCAGGTTACTCACCAAGGCCAATCACTGTCCCTGGAGAGTTGGATTCCTTCTGCAGAGCACTTGACATTCAAATGGTTGTGCTAACCGAATGGCAGTCTCACCATCAGCTACTCTCGCCAAATTCATCTTCAACAGTCTCTCTGATAGGATGCAACGAGTGGGAAAATCGAAGAAAAATGGCAAGAGAAGACAGAGCGTGTCTACTGAAGAGATCACTTGAATTCGTTTACTATTGTATCCTGATTTGTTTCTGAGTATTTGGACGCTATGCTGTTGTTAAAGTCCATATAATTGTGACCTCTGTTTTTAAATACAATGTTAGATTATACCATAATAGGAGAATGTTTGTGTTTTTCGATCTCCTTTCTCTTCTCTACAGGTGGAGCAGACGGAAGAAATTTTTACTGGTTTTTGGGTCTGAGTGTATTTACACATAGTTATTTTACCTTCCGTTTTGTAAGCCTTTGACATATCATAGATATAGTCTAAATGCTGTGTGACAAAAAGTTTATACAGTTTATAAGGATGTTTACTATAATTGCACTATTGAGTGTTCTTAGGATGTTTTTTTTTTTGATAGTTCTTTGATACGTTTTTTTAATAGGTAAAGAAAGGAACAAGAAGATATTTCTCTTCTTTCTTATATATGTCTGAATAGTTTTGTTGTTTGGTGGTCGTCGCTGTTACCGATCCTCTGTGAACCCCCTCAACCGCACTCCATATTTCCGACACATGGATGACCTTTTTCATCTTTTTGTGTCAGAAGTGGTTTAATTCCATCCACACTTTTAATGTGGTTCGGTTCTTTCTGGCTGTTACTTCTGCTTTCTCTTCTTAATCCCTTTCCCTCTCTTTCCTTCTCTTCCTGCCCCCTTCCTCCTAGGAGCACAGTCAAGACATACTTTTTAGGATGTAATGGCAAATACTTTGCATTGATAGAAACTTCTCCATGGCAACGAAACTCAGGATAGCTTCTATCAATGCAAAGGGGCTAAACATACCAGAAAAAAGATCAAGAGCCTTGCGAGATCTCCAGAATGACAAGATTGACATAGCCTTTTTCCAAGAGACCCATTTCAAACAAGATGCAGCCCCTTCCTTCCGTAACTATCTCTACCCTCATGCCTACTTCAGTAGCAATAGTAAGGGAAAGACCTTAGGTGTGGCCATTCTTTTTTCTAAACGTCTCCCACTTATTAATGTAACAAAGCACAGGTTGGAGGAGGGGAGGGGTATCCTAGTAAAATGTAAAATCTTTAACCATCCCTTTCTTTACCTTTGTCAATGTTTATTCACCTAACCAGGGACAGCCTGGTTTCTTCGAAAAATTTTTGGAGCAAGTGGACTCACTCCGAGAGGGAATCTTGGTAGTTGGCGGGGACCTGAACTGGACTCTTCATCCAGAGCTAGACTCTTCCTCCAAGGCGCTCAGATACTCAGACAAATTGTATCGTAAGGTAAGACGCACCCTTCACACCCACCAGCTGGCTGACGTTTGGAGGCTACATCATCCTTCAGATAAGGATTACACTTTCTACTCCCACCCTCACAAAGTTTATTCGAGAATAGATTACTTGTTTCTGTTGCATAGGCACCTGCACTTGGTACAAGACACGGTAATTGGCCAAACTACCTGGTCAGACCATGCTCCAGTCCCTGCTTGAAATCTCTTCTGTTCTTCTTGGGCACAAAGCCCCCCTTGTTGCTTGCAGTGTTCAGCCAGGAGGGCCCCCTTGTTGATAGAAGTTTTCTTTGCTTCAGCCAGGAGGGCTCCATATTTGTAAAATCCACGATTCTTCTTGCTTGATTGAAGAAAAAAAAAAACAGCTGGACCGCCGCAAACAGCCTCTACTAGGTAGAAACTCTGATACGCAATGAGCTGAGCTTAGCTCATTGCGCTAGATCTATTTATAGTATTAGGGGATTTTCTCACGGTTGTGGGAAAATCCCCTAATACTATAAATAGATACGTGTTCCTGATTTGGTCTTAAACTGGTGGAAGTGGTACTGTCATCTACAGTCATATCTCCCTGGGTACGCCCAAACTCGGTCGAACTTGAAAGCCAAGCCAGGGGTGCCAGGTAAGTAACAGGATAGGGAACTACCTGTGAGCACCTGGTACAGTAGGGATACTACTTCCACATATATCCCCAATGACCTATACACAACAAGCACGTTAGCTATCTATAGTTCATTTGTGTGTGTAGCGGTATACATCTGTATGGGACATGGGTTTCTTTAAATCGAGTTATTGTTACTAATATAATTCCCCTTATGGTATTTGCTACTATATAGCCCATGTTAGATTGTATGTGTTTTTCTGATAGATTTTTATCTTCTTCCTCCACACATATATATAAGTCTCTATATATTATTAGTTGTTACAATGAGCTTTGCCAACAGTGAATCTTTTTACTTTTTTTGTTAAAACATCTCTGACTGACCTGAATTGAGAAGAATCTCTTTTTCACAATAGCTCAGTCTTAGCATATATGCTGAAATATCCGGTCCATTACAGCTTGAAGCTATATCTGACTAGATCAGTTCTCTGCTATTAGAAGGTTCAGTTTAACATGTTACTACATTAAGTACATTTATTGAGGTGTCTCTTAAATTGCTTGTTCACCATAATCCTTATATAGGTTCATCAAGCATTGTTTGCATATACACAATTGTTCTGTTATGAATCTACCCCTAACAGTGGAGAAACAAACCAATATTAGGCAAACCATGAAAAAAATGTTTTATATATATATTGGGGTTCTTTTTTCCAAGTGGTAAAATTGTGTTCAGGGAACACAGTGCCTGAGGTGTTATGACATGTGATTAAAATTCATTCTTGATTTGGGTAATAAACTAATCTGACTTATGTTTTTTTCTGCTGAAAAGTGGTCTAATGTTTATAAATATATTATGAATTTCTTGAATATATGTGCTTACACATCAGAGAGCTCAGCCATAGAGTAATTAGAAGAATATGCATCTTTGAGCTCCGTTTATATATTTTTGTATTGGGGGTATCATTCGTGTTCAAAATAGTGGATCGATGTATGACAATTGGATTACTCACTTCCAGCCAATCAGATTAACCTATATGGTGGACTCACAGAGTATATATTCATGAAAGAACCATGTATGCTCCATCTACCCTTGAGAAAGTCCTTTCCAGGGACGAAACGCATTGGAAAACACCGCCCCTTGCCGACACTTTGTTCATCCGGATCCGGAAGTGACGCGCATGCGTTCCAGGTTCGAACGCATATACATCCTACACAACGTGCTGCACCTTGTGTTTACATCACCCCGATCTTACAATTTTGCCTCTCTTCGCCACGTTACTTTCACGGACTCATCCACGCTGGATACCCGGCTGGCTATGAGGAACTTTCAAGTATTTTCTTGTGTCTGTATTACCAATATGCCTGTTTAGGGACTAAGGGCCCGATATATCAAGGTACGGATCTGCCTTCTTATGCAGATAATCCAATAATCATCTCTGCGCATGCCCTTAACAGGGAGTTAAGGTGCGTAAAACACCATAATACACTGCTCAAACAGAGCATATCCGGCGCGGAAAGGAATACGTGTCTCGAACTCCATCGCAAATACATTTGCGATGTTGGTTGACCACTTGAGAAGAAAGGGGTGGGAATGAGAGGAGAGTGGGCGTGGAGTGGGCGGAGATAAGATATCACTTGAGAAGAGTAGGCGTTATGGATTTTAACTTAAAAAGAGTAGGCGTTCCCTCTGTCCATTTACGAGAAACTGACGTCAATCATGTCTCAAATCCTTGCTCAAATTTAAGCTCAGGGTCATGTTTAAGTCCAAAACAGTTAGCTAAAACAACTATTAAAGTGTTCTAAATGCATCCTGCGCATTTAAAATGCACAGCTAAATATGCACAACATACATACATATGAAGAGAGACATTTTTAAAAAAAAATTTTTTAACAAAAATGTAACATTTATTTGGATATATACATATATATATATATATATATATATATATATATATATATATATATATAAATTGTTTCCATTACTACGTTTGTGTAAAATAAGCCTCTTTTCCTTTGTAATAAATGCCACTGTAGAGTGTATGATGTTTGCTGATATCTTGGGCCTTTGTGTTCAATTCGGAACTCCCGGAATGCCGGAACGTCAGAATTAGTCAGCTTAATATAGCGCCCTCTGATGCTTGCTGGGTCTTGAGTAAAGATGCCTGTCTTTTTTAGGCCTGTATATTGCATATAAATGGTATGCTACACAGATATGTTCTCTGGATTATGGGGATCAACTTTGCCACATAGTTCCATAGATATATATATTGGAGATTACTCCTATAGATTACAGTTATCTGTTATAACTGACTTCATGTATGCAGGAATGGATGGCTGAGTGCATTCCCCATCCATTCCGGCTGCCGGAATGTAGTGCTGAGTGCATTCCCTATCCATTCCGGCTGCCGGAATGGATGGCAAAGGTACGTGCAAAAACATTCACGTATCCTGAATAAGTCCTTTACATGGAGTTCTAGCAAATTGTATATGTATGTCAAAATTTAGGCTAACACACAATATCTTATATCTATTCTCTATGTAAAATGGGTCTTGTATCCACACATCTTTCCTATTGTATGTTAACCCAACTGCTTACAAACTGTTCTCAGAATAATCCTGCTACATTTTCACTTTTAACTCCAGAATTGTTTGAAATTAGAGCTAGCGTACTTTTACAACAGAGACACTTTGGAAGTCAATATATATATAGGAAGAACAATATTAGCGATTCCACACGCACAAGAGTGTTGGGGAGGAATTGAACTCAGGTTTTGAGTTTGCAAAGGTGCATCCTCTAACCGCTACACCAATTATCAAGTGATCTAAAAATGTTTTCAAAAGCATAGAATGAAATACAGACCATCGACCTTAGCTCTGGACAAGTTTTGGGATTTATAGGTAGGGATAATGTCAATTATTTCACTAGAAATGGTTAGAGGTGTCACTCCTTGTTATATGCACTGCGAAACGTATAAAAATGAAAAACACACCTGTATTTTAATTGTTGGTAAAACATTTTCTTTACCATTTAGGACACTTTTTTGGGCAAATGGGTTTGGGGTCCATTTTGGGATTTACACAACTTTCGTTTGTGGATGAATCCTAAAAGGGTTTGCAAGCAACTTATTAGGTTCAGCTGCTTCTCTGTGTTGTACCTGCATACTATTTGAGTTGGCACTTATTATATTTACCAACATGAGGGTTAACGTGAAATCAAGTACTACACCTAGACACACACACACAATTGACTGTTTTTCGAAAACTGCAGAGCTTTAAATACTAAAATAGGAACAATGAATGATCGCGAATGCGATTCTTACGCCGATTGATTAGCATTCGCGTACTTTACTTTACTTTTATTAATTGTGTTGAAACTTACAGGAGGGTCTTATTAGCACTTTGTACTAAAGGTTGACTTGTGGCCTCGAACTTCTGACCTTAGCATACACCGAATGGCAAATCTGTTCTCTTGCATACCTTAAAAATGTACACTCATTAAACCATGATCTTTGCACAACAGAAACATTTAAGTTCATTTGTCAAATATGTGATTAATCGTTACAAAATACACTTACCCTACTTTGAACACACTTTGCAATCATGCCAGATAGCTTTTCAAACCAAACACACTCATCCACTCTGAACACACCTGTGTGCTCGTAATGCCGTTCTGGCGTACACACCGGCAGAAAATTCTGTAATCACAGTGGTATTTTAAAACGCCTTTGTCAAACTTCAGTGCTGTAGGGAGTTTCAGTGGTCTTGGGTGAGTATACTGCAGATGGACAAATGCTGCTTCAAGACGTTTACTGCAGTACTTTTGTCAACTTTCAGTATGTTTAATTACCTATCAAAGCATTGCTATGTGTTTGAGAGCTAGAAAGGCCATTCATACTATATGTTTTATGCAACCTCACTTGGTGCTGAAAGGGGTTAACAATTTTTGTTAGAGAGTGATTTTTGGATGTTAGAAGTAAAGTGTTTGTTTACATTTGGAGTTAGATACATTGCTGCACTGTGTATACTTTGATGAGGGACTGCATACAGACTTCTATAATGTAGTGATTTGATTAATTTTTCTCCCTCTTCCTGCCTTTATTTGTTACTTGCTCACCCCTCCCCCCCTACCACACAGCGTCTGTTTGTGTGGTAAGTATTGAGTAGCACCCTTATTTTATAAAAAAAAAATATTGGCTTTGGCACTATTAAGGGGCAGGTGGTATTTTACTTGGTGTGTTAGGGATTTTACAATGGGGTTTTTTTACTGTTTTTTTCAAAAATATTTTTTTCTACACTATTTGCTTAACTCTCTGTATTTTGTGTTTCACAATCCACAACTGATTACACCTTACCGATTTTTATGTAACTAATGTGATTTGCACAAGGTGATTTAGGTGTGTGGCTCTGGTAAGTATCTCTTTAACATATACTTCCGTGGTGTTTATATATGGTGAGATGTTGTTTGCTCATTCAATAGGGCTGGAGTATTTCTAAATATTTATTTTTTTTGTTTATTTTATTTTTATGTTAAATTCCATAAATCTTGACTGTACTTTGCCACCAAAAGCAGGAAGATGAATTTCCACTATATTGCAAGTATTGGTTTCATAATTTGTGGCAAAGGTGAAAAATGAGAGGTGAAAATGTGTCTCCTACTATTTTGTTTGTTAACTCTGGCTTTTGTAACACATACAGGGGATCCTGGAGTTGGACTACAGTCTGTTTCACGGGGGGCCTGCTCCTCCACCACGTCCAAACCAGCAACTAGGACAACATCGCCGTCTGAGGGATCGCTTCTTCAGGACACGTGTCAGCCTCTTTGGGATGTCGGATGCTGAGGTTGTCCGCCGCTATCGGCTTCCTCCGCATGTGATCTTGGACACCCTGCGCATTGTGCAGCGTGACCTTGAGCCAATGCGCAACATCCCGACAGCAGTACCGCCTTTGACCAAACTTTTGGCGGTACTGCACTTCTGTGCATCTGGGTCATTCCAGACCACAGTGGGGGTCACAGCAGTTATGTCCCAGGCCACCTTCAGCCACGTGCTGAAGGTTGTGCTAAGGGCGTTCCTGTGGCAGCTCGCCCAATTTATCCATCTTCCACTCGATGAGGAGTCCCTTGGGCGGATTAAGCAGCAGTTTGCCACCATAGCTGGCTTTCTGAACATCATAGGGGCAGTAGATGAGACGCATATGGGTCTGGTTCTGGTGAGTGGGAATGCTTCGGTTTTGATGAACCGCAAGCATTTCCACTCAATCAATATCCAGGCCATATGTGACCTGTCTCTCCAGATTCGGAACCTGGTTGCGAAATGGGGGGGAGTGCCCATGACTCCTATGCCTTTCGTAATTCAGAGTTGTGGCCTAGATTGCAACAGAGGCAAGGGGGTGTCAGGCCACATGGAGATGCGTGGCTTCTTGGTAATTATTCAAATCTATTGATTCTGTATAGGTGAATTTATTAGTAATAATGTATTTCAAATATAGTTCCCGTTAATATAAAATTTTACATTCGATGTTAGTGTTACACAATGTGTTATATAGTGTATGTGCCTTGTATTTATAGTTGGTCCAACTATACAGTACTAAAAGACATTTGCCCACATTTTGTTGAATTGATGGTAATGTAGGGCAATTACACAAACAGACCTAACAGTTAAGGATATGTGATATTTGAAAAGTGTACAACGTCAGGTGCGTAAGTATTATTTTTGGGTAAAGTGTAATTAGAAAATCTGGAATGCACTTTGGTTTTAGGCATTTCTTAGACATGGTTATTTTACAATGCATGGTAATTATACAGTATTATGACTCATTTACCTAACTATTTAGCATTGAGTTACGCTATGAGCCATATTTGAGTATGTTTGGATATTGACGCTGGTCTATTCTTACTCTTAAATTGTATTGATGTTTGTTTCTTATGTCTTTCCTCTCATCCTACATAGGAGACAATGCGTATCCCTCCTGCCCTTGGCTCCTTACTCCGATCTTGAACCCACACACAGAGAAGGAAGAGTCATATAACTCGGCTCATGTGGCCACCAGATCGGTCATAGAAAGGGCATTTGGGGTATTAAAGGCGCGTTTTTTGCTGCCTGGACCAGTCTGGTGGTGCACTCATGTATGAGCCGAGGAAAGTTTGTAAGATCATAGCTCTGTGTGTGGTGTTTCATAATATAGCTGTCCGGAGTGGGGCTCCAGGAGTCGTGGATGAGGTTGCTGGGGTGGACGAGGAGGAGGAGGAGGAGGAAGATCTTGAAGACCCCCCTCGGGAATCAGTGCATGGGTCCAACTTCAGGCAGTATGTGGGGGATACATATTTTTGAGGTAAAAGATTTATTGGTACTGTTTCCTTTAAAACAACAATGCTCTCTGCTGTAATAATGATCAAGCTAACCCAAAATATGATTCACCAATGTATGGACAGACCAAATGTGGATAGAAATATACATGGACTTGTGTGCTACTGAAATGTGTTACATGTGTCCTAATCGTTAATTCAATGACAACCTGTAAGTTCATTTTTAAATGTGTGTTGGATGTCTCCTTAAATGCCTCAAAGTTTTTCGTCGGTGTTTTTTGTGAAATGCACCTTAATGTGTTTGATTTCAACAACTGTCTAATGTGCCTACATCAATGTCCTTGTGTTGAAATGTATAGTACAGTTTGAACAGTCCAAACATTGCACATTTGCCACTTGTATTAGCTATTTAATTAAAGGGCAGAATGGTCTAGTATGTCAATGTCCACTAGTTTAAAAGTGTTAATGTCAAATATTTGCTTGGAAATTCTAGCCTAACACTGGTCAGTGAGGCATGTGAGTTTTATATGTTATTGTGCAACACATACAGTGTTGAGAAGTGCACATTTGAGACAATATTTTTGTGTTTTTTATATATACAGGCTGTTTCATCCTTCAGGCCTATTGTGCTGGCCTCAGTGCCATAGCACTTTCCAGTGGAGTTGGTGGATGTGGCCATGGTGAAGGCTCTTGACAAATGTAAGTATCTATAGTGTTTTCATCGCTAAAATGTAACTGTCAAGTGTGTGTGCTGCATACAATATTGACGTTTTAAACATTAAATGTGTGGGTCTGCTAAGTCAACATATGGCCATGTGCTATTTCTGTTACTTATGGGTTTGGGGTTACTTTTCTGTCAAATTCAACACTCTGAAACCAAAATATAGCTCAAACACAAGCCAGTATTAGAGAATACTGTGTAGAACCTTACCAGACCTTTTTCACATTACAATACAGTGGCCACCTTCAAGTGCACCAAGGCATAAACTAGGTACATAAATGCAAGTTCTTTGTGAGCTAATATTGGCTTAGTAAATGTTTGTATCACATTCAACAGGGCACGGTGGCCTGGATTTTGGAGTTGTGCGTTTCCTGTTTCCCGAAATGTTGAAGTTTTTCTCCAATGCTCCAAGGCTGCTTATGTATTTCTTCACTTTGGCCAGATTGTCAGCTTTTCATCCAAGGAACTTTGCAACACAGACCACTGAAATCTTTGCTATGTTTTTTGAAGCAAGTTTAGAATTATCTATGTAATAAATAAATCTTAGCCTGCAATAGTGTCACCAAACTGTCCCAAGGAAGTATTTGCTAATTACTATACTGCTGTGCTTCCTCTTGGCATACACAACAATCCATACATAGTGCTTTGGGGCCCTTTTCGGAACATGTCTACTTGTACAATATATTGAATGCTTGTGTGGTATTTTGTCCTTTGCCACACACAGACCGTAGCCTACAAACCCACTCTCAGTAGTGGTTTGTAACTAATACCCATTATGGTTTGTTAGGAGGTTTGTATGTGTGGTTGCTTGTTTACTAGGCAAGTTTTTGGCTTTTGTATGCTGGAAGGTCAACATGGTATGTGAACACAAACCTCTTCATTTAGAAATATACTCAGTACAGAAATGTCCCTTACATGTTAGAAGAGTTGCCTCAAACACTACAAAACCTTGGAACTTTCTCAAACAACAGGGCCAAAATAGACTTCTGCCCCAATTGCCACTTTGTTTACAAGCGGGCCCACAGCCAAATGGCAACCCCAAAGCCCACACAAACAATCCAGGTCAATGCGTTTGTGTCAGACGCTAGTTGAGTTTCTTTTGGGGGCTGTCTCCACATTACCTTTAAATCAACTTTGGAACATCAGATAAACACTGACACTCTCCTCCCTTTTCAGTGTGTATTTTCTTTGTAAGCTATTTGTGATATGTTATACATCACCTATATTGTTCATTGGTCCAGCCATGCAATGTTCCATTTCAGGCCCACACAGATACTCAATTTTTGTGCAACAAAAATGTGTCTGAAGACACACATTGTTAGTCAGCACACACTGGACATGTTTTGTGACCTTCACAATGTGTGCTCCAAGTAGTTAGTGTCAAAATTTGAGATTGGATCTTGGTGTTAAAATGTGTCATTGCTTGGCAATACCATTTACATTGCTAATGGCCTCTGAAAGGGCCAAGCCTCCAAATTAAACCACAATCAGGATGGAATTATCTTAAAAAAAAACCACAATTTATTTGGCGCTGTAACACTAGTCTAAATCTAATATGACTAAGTGTATGTCCACAGTCCCGCTGCTGTATGAAACCTGTGGGTCTAGATAGAACAAATAAAAAGATATATAACAGCGCTGGGGCTTAGGACTACACCCAGTAATGAATCCACGTGTGTCTTAATAAACCAATTTTTTTATAAAAACAAATCATAAAAAACAATATAAATATCAGTGCACTGATAACCAATCCCACTCCACTAACAATAGCATACAAGGGTCAATTAGGATAAGAAAGACGGTCTAAAGCTCCAGTATTCAAGGAGGATAAATTCACTCTTTTTCACATAATGACTTGGTTGTATAGATCAAGGTTCCTCAAGTATTGATTCCAATTGATTTTTCCAAATTAATCCTGGTCATACCACTTAATATCAGGAAAATTGGAACCATGAACCACATTTAAATCGAAAACTTCACCATAAATTGAAGCATTTGGGCGAATTCAGATATTTCCACTTATAGCCGTGTCACCAAAGCAATTGGATTTATCTGGTAAATTACCTTCAGACGTAACTACACATCGGAGTTCCACTTTATAAATGTTAATGTAACTTGACTAGGAAAGTTCAAACAATTAGCAATAAACATGCAATAAGTAGATATTAGATCCGTTACTTTCCTGAGTTAGATAGTGGATTCTCCAGCAGCCTCATAGGGTTATCCCAGTTTCTCGATCTCTGTCTCCGCGGGTAAATTCACCGGTCCAGACACCTTTTTCAGATCGCTGGGCTCCGTCCCAGTATACACTGCTGTGAACATACAAGCTGCGCCTGCACTGAACTCCGTGGTAGTTAACAAATGGGTACAAGTGTAAAGTCCGTGTCTTTTACTTGACCATCAGTGAAGTGGGATCTGGTTAGGCTGTGGGTTGACTGACGCGTTTCTTCACCGAAGTGATTTCATCAGAGGTAGTGCAATTCCATTTCAGGTAAGTGATGTTCTTTAAATAGCCTACCATATGGACTCGCTGTTCAACCTCATCCGACAAGTATGCAAGTAATTAATCAACTATTCATATTAACTCTTCCCTTTCCAAAAGGAGGGATACGTTCAAGGATGTAATGTTAACTATTTCAAAAGCAAGTCCACAATAATTCTATTATCAAACAAACGTGTATTCAAAAATAAGTAAAAACACCAATAGAAAAACTCAACTCATATATTCATAAGAATCTATAATATAATAAGATATGTAGAGATATATCTCTATATTAATAATGAGGAATTTTTAGATATAAAACATATTATAAATATGACCTTACATAATAAGCAGCATAATTTAAATCAATAATTCATCCTATACATATATCAGTACATATGAATATACACCTACAGTTTCTTAAGTTAATTAGGGATCGCTGAATATGAACCACATATTTTATTATAATAGTTTCTTCTAAGTGGATTTAATAATTATAACTGCAATAAACCAATTCTTATTGTTGAACGCGATAACCTGTTTCTAAATGAATCTATTCAAAATCTCAACTCGTTAATCACTAAAATACATAAATATAATTAACACCATACGAATGGCAAAGTTTATACATCAAACCACCTGTTTGCTAGTTTCTAAAATTAGCTAAATGACCTAATGATTATCTTCAAGTCGGATCTGTCAGAGTGTGTGTGTGTGTGTGTGTGTTTGTGTAAAGAATCTTTAGTGATACTTTGTGGCATAGTAACAACAATGCCTTTTTCAACATGAGTGCAAATGTAAGGAAATCACCAGTACTTTCAAAGTGTTACACATCACAGTACTATAACATAAGTTAAATACCTTATTTGTACACCGAAATGAAAAGTTACTATTTGTGTGCTACATGATAAAACAGTCAGCATGTAACCTATGTGCAAAACTAAATACTCAATTGCACCTCTTGCATTGTAACATGGTTTTGGCCAGGAAACGTAAATTAAAAACTTCTTAATTTAAGTACCTTTATTATTCAGGCCCCATGTAAGATGTTCTTTGGGTCCCCACCTCATCATAAAGTGTCTGCCCTAGCACACAATAGTTCTTTGAATGTTTAATGTATGGGTGCAACACAATCTCTGATCTGTGCTCACCACCATACTGTGTTTGGAGAGGAGTCACTGTAACATCCAAAAAATACACTGTAGAAAATATACTATTGGTATTGTGATGCTTCATAGTTTACCCTTCTGCTAAATGAGTAACTGTCTGTGTATTATCAAACAATGAAAATACATAAAGAAAAGTTTTATTGGGTTGGCCATAATTTCAATTACCATGAACTAGCTTAATTTAAATCAACCACTGTAGGGGAGCGTCAGCCAACTGACCTGGGCTCTGTAAAAGTGTATACATGCAAGTGTTCGGGAGCAAACAAACACAATGCCCACATTCGGTCAAAAATCCATACTGACTGACATTTTGTTTATATTTTGACTGTTTGGCCAGGCTCAGACCATTGTGATTTATTACATCACTACCGGGTAGTTCAGTAATTGAGACAAATGAGCTCTTGGACATCCATCACTAGTTGAAGTAGATAGTGTGTTGTTGTGTACTTACTAGGATAACAGGGTGTGGTTCTTCGTCCGAGGTAATTGTTACCAATCTTCCTGTGTCTTATATTACTAAACATTAATATCCAGACACACAGCAAACAGTTCACACAACACTACAGCCTTAGGTTCTTAGCCAAAATATTTGCCTATTGCAATAAGGACAGGAATGACCATTGATCTAAGTTGTTTGGTGAAGCACCGGCCGGGTGCCAGCCACTGTGCATTAGCACTATCAGAAAAGGCTAAGGCCTTCGTATATATTGTAAATGTGCCCATAACCAGACCTGAACATATTTGAAGTTAAGATTCATGCCCTTGGTGCATACCTTGAATGGATTGAACTAGTCCATTAGTTGCATCTGAACCTGTTATTGGTGTCACATTATTGAGAGCTAACATATTAAAATAGGTAAATCTCCTTGGCTTGAGGTATTTCCATACCTAGCAAGGAACATTGTAGGTGTAAAATCCTTTGCTAGGCATGATTTACTCACACAAACCAAGAGACACTGCAACTGGTGTAAAATATGTCTGCATTTTGAAGCCATTACCCAGTATGAGATTTGTTAAAAATGCACCTATTGTGGCTGCCATTCACATGACGCAAGTTTAAATTTTAGAGTTTTCAAAACCTGATTAGTGATGTACATGTACATTTTGAACTTTAATCTCCTGATCCAAGCCATGTTTACATACAATATTTAGCAATGTGCTGACTATGGAGAAATTAATGTCATGCATGGCTGCCTTGCCATGTACGACACCACTAAATAGTTAGTAGTCAAAGACTGAAATTTAGAGATGACATTTGTGGGATAGTTGAAAAGCAAACAATATTGAAGCTAGGGTTAAAAACTAAAAAAAATTATGCACATTGCCATTTTCACATGGTTTACTCCTGTACATCTCAGTAAAAAAATGCTGTGACAAATTTGTTAGAGGAATCAGGCTCTACCAGGCAAACTTTGTACGAACAATTTCAACATGCATTGATTTCAAAATCCTATCTTTGGTCCGTCAGGGTTGAACCAAAACATGTACATGCAACACAGATGCCAGGACAATGCGACCTTTCCTTCCACTACAGTGAAGGTGTACACACATCTCAGGTAGACACAACAAGGGGCAGACAGGTCTCAATATTGTGTTTTTTTCATAAATGTGTACATTAAGCATCCATGATACTCACTTAAAAAGATTGTAGTCTACTGTGACATTATACGCTAGTCCTTGTGAAACAAACTATTGGAGTGTCCTACAGATTTGTAAGTACCCACGTGTGTACCTTTTTGGGTTATTGGCTTGTTGTGGGTGAATGCTTGGGTATGTGTATGATTTACCTCCACTTATACTTTGACACAAATAGACATAGGGTGACACTTTTGCAAGATTTAAACATACCGTTTGACACATAAATGTCTTGTAAGACACGTAGCAAAAAATTAATTAAGGAATGTAGATTCAGTGTTCTGAGATAACAATGTCCTTAGACTTGTTAAAAAGGCTGATTTTTAACATCAATACTAAAATATGCCATCACAAAATAACAGCCACATAGTTTCTGTAGAATTTAAATTTTTTATTTACAAAAACTTTCATAGAAATATGAAATAAAATGTAAAAAAAATTAAATCAACAAATTAAAATAAGTCATTTTTTTTTGGCTTCACTTATGGTTTTCCTTCGTGACAACGCCGAGCCCGACTTCTGGTTACCCGTGATGTGGAGGGCTCAGAGGAAGCATCCGAATTCACAAGGGGAACAGAATGTGTCCGACGCTGTGAAGGTGCAGGGTCATGGACAAGGAGGGTGGCAGGGGCCTGGACAAGGAGGGTGGCAGGGGGGCAGGACAAGGAGGGTGGCAAGAGCATGGGTAAGGCTCATAGAAAATAGATGGCCTAGGGTCGGGGCAAGGAGGGGGGAGGCAACAGATGGGGCAAGGAGGGGGGAGGCAACAGGCGACTGGTGTTGGGGAATGAATACTCTGAAATGGGTGAAGGTAATGTGCCGGAGGTTCGTTGGGAGTGGGCATGCAATATATCACCCAGGAGTGTGGCAATAGTAGACATGTTGGAGTTTAGAGTAGACATTTGGGTGGTGAATGTGCTAAAGACAGTGGTAAGTGAGTGTGCTATTCATAGTGGTGAGTGTGCTATTCATAGTGGTGAGTGTGCTATTCATAGTGATGAGTTGGTGCTCCATGTGGGGTAGAGTGTTTGCTATGTGTGCAACGTGAGTGTCCATTGATGCAGTGACGGCTTCAAATCTTTGGGATGCGAGTGAGAGTGCCTGCACCCTTGCAAGTTCAGGCTGCTCCCTCTGAGACTCCTCCACATCACCAGCAGCCTGGTCTTTATGTTCTGTATATAAAGAAAAAGAGAAATGAAGATATTATATCCAAACTGTAACGCTAAAGGTTTTCTGTGTAAACATTTGAACACTGGTGTCATATAGCATTTAAGTGTAAGCTTCCATGGAATTTGCAAACAGTCCTTGACAGTCCAGAAAAGCAGCCATAGCCACATATGTTTCTACCTTTTTCTAAAAGTCCAACATATTTAAACATTTTGTCTTCAGTGTGTACATTTCATTTCCTACTATGCGATAGGCAAACACATTGTGCCATTAAAATTTAACAGAAGACACATCCTGAGAGTTGACACATGTGCAGATACCGAACACAAACATTAACCGTCTGTTTAATGATTCTGTGATAGTGCTGAGATAGCTAGTGTAAACAGGGTCTAATGCATATTCCTATAAAGAGCTAATGTTTTTTTTTTTCCCTTGGGCTTTAATGTGTCAAATCTTTTAAAAGTAACATGTGATTTTCCTGTGAATTAACTGACAATTATGACTTTATCACATTTTTTTATAATTCAGTAAGCCTTATGTGATATATAATTAATACTTTAAATATGTGTATTGATGTGTATTGATGAAACAGAATCCTGATAGTGTCTCTGTTTTAGTACAAGAAGGTGATACCAGATATGAGTTACATTGAGAGTTTGCTTAAAGATAACAGGTTAAAAGAAAATATCTGCAAGGGAATTTTCACTGAGATGGAATAGAGTGCTTCTTATATAATCCACATTATTTGTTTTGGTTGCACTGAGCCATCAAAAACAATTTCACAAGCTGAAAAAAGCTATGCAAGTGCAAATCTACCCAAAAAAAAAAAAAGATGGGACATACAGTAAAAAAAGCACAGACATGTCAGGAGTATTATATACATAGTAGCATATTTCCCTTAAGCTAAAAGTTCTTGGCAGTCAAATATCCTTTATTAAGTAGTCATCAGTAACTGAAGCAATAAATAAATAACTTCATTTAAATGTTAACTGCCAAGGACCATGTGTTCCTGCAAGAAGTATAAAATCAGCATTTGCATGAATTATTTTTTGGCATATATAGCAAAGCAACTCATAGTCCCCAAATAACTATGTGAAACATCAAGAGGTGATAGTTATCCAATTTGTTCTCAAGTGTTTTGGAATGAAGGGGTCTATGTACTATGGCAAATATAGAGGAAAGAGCGGCATATTTTCCCTCCATATCTGCTTCGTATTGGTGAATTTCCGTGGCTGTCTGCCAAGGCTGTGCCCATAGGATGAGTCAGTGGAGCTAGGGTCCTGAGGTGGCAGAGGTCAGCCCTGATCCATTTTTGAGCAAATACTTTAGTAAATATTTATAGTATATGGTGCCACCAAAATGGAACACTGCAGCTCTACGTACATTAGAACATAGAATAAATTAATTTTATCTGCAATTATACTCAAACATATAATCATCTCCCTAATTCTATGAGTGTTCAATCTTTGTTCTCATCTATAAGAACTTCTTATGTAACCAAAAAATAATTTAGATAATTAAATTATACAAAAAAAATAAATTGCATACATATGTGCGGCATCCGGGTGAACAGGTGATATGTGTCTCCTCTTATGTGGTTGCACTAAATTTACAATGAGAAATAGATTTTCATATAACTTTTTCCTCTATTGTGGTGCCTCCTGTATTTCTGACCATAGGAGCCAAATTCTTATTGGGGGTACTGACATTACCCCACTTCAATGCCATGTTTCTCCCCACAGATGAGATTCTCCTCAAACTTCTGCCAGTGGACTCCTCTTTTGGAATAGTTCTTCTGAGAGTATGTATGTTATATATATATATATATATATATATATATATATATATATATATATATATATATATATATATATATATATAAATATATATATAAATATATATATATACATATATATATATATATATATATATATATATATATATACACACACACATATACACACAAACCACACCCTGCTTGTGACACTTTTGTCACCTTCTGTTGCAAGAACGCCCAGCAGATATCAGCAACACAAAGAACTTCTTGTTGTAAATCAAAGATATTTATTGTTTGCATCACAATAAATGGCAATACTTCTTGTCAGGATGACACCAGCAAGCAATACCTTTTGCTTACACCTCCTGGTGACCCTAATGCTAACTATACACAGTCCAGCTCTCTACTAACTGGCCAACTAGTTCAGTATCAGTCACCCACATAAAATGAACAACTCAGGATTAAATATACAAGTCTCCTCCCTTTAGTCTAATTACTTCATTACACCTGGGTGTTTGTGTGAGATGGGAAAGACTGTGTGGGAATTAACTCTGTATGGAGCTTTTCCTTGCAGACTTCCTGGGACCTCACCTGTCCCTATGCAGGAGAGCTGTGGCAAATAGGCCTCTTAGCTACAATATATATATATATATATATATATATATATATATATATATATATATATATACACGCTTCTTCCTTTAATAATCACTCAAATGAAAGGAGGAGAAATAGAATATAAGTCCAAGCATTTTGCCATTATCCACCAAAATGTTGCAGAGTTGTGCACATCTCACACTTGCGCCTCCTTGCAACTGGAGAAGCGGAACTAGGGAGGGAAGGGGCAGTCTAGCGAAGGGCGAGTGCATTAAGGGCATATTAATGCAATTGCAGCTGAAACAGACCAGCATGGAGATGCATAGTATATATGCCTGTCAGCAACCGCATCCTTTCAAACTAATGATGATGACAGGTGCAAGCACTAGGTAGCCGCTTCTGATTGGCTGATTTAGAATTCATCTCTGAAGCTGCTTTCTGCATTGATCATACATATATTATAGGATTGTGTAAACCTATTTAAAAAAACAAACAAAAGTACCGTATATACTCGAGTATAAGCCGAGTTTTTCAGCACATTTTTTGTACTGAAAAAGCCCCCCCTCGGCTTATACTCGAGTGATGCTCCAGGACCACACTTTTTTACTCTACATCCCCGAGTTTCACATACCGCACATGCGTGGCCAGCAGCGCTCATCGGAAGCAGTCAGCAGGGAGGTCACACTACGCCCGGCGTCCAACCACGCAGCCTGACCAGAACACCAGCGCCCGCCTGACCCCATCATCAGCAGTCGTCCACGGGCAGACCGCACGCAGCCTCTACGGGACCCTACACAGCATCCAAGACATCCCGCATGATGGTAGCTTTAACGCATTTACCACCATCTAAAGGTAATTGTACAATATCACCACATCTGCAAGTCCGGAAGTCACTACCTTTTGAACATTATTCCACTTTGAACACTATTCCACTGTGCACCTACTTCGCAGACACAAGTGCTGCAGATCCATCTGTTTATCGGCACATCCAATTACTATTTCAGTAGCAGTATTACTTTTTTGTTTTATTATACTGTTTGCTTGTTTTCACATACTGTTTTACTGTATACCACTGCATTTATCCAGTGTAGTATCTATTTCCTTGCCCATCACCTTAACCCCCAATCCCGCTGCTTCTAATGAATGTGCTTCCACTGTAGTGGAAGCATGGGGTCTCAGCTGAATGTATAAAAGTAAAGTAAAGTAAAAAGATTAACCAGTTGCTGTTGCATTTCCCACCCTAGGCTTATACTCGAGTCAATAAGTTTTCCCAGTTTTTTGTGGTAAAATTAGGTGCCTCGGCTTATAATCGGGTCGACTTATACTCGAGTATATACGGTAACTTTTATTTGTATGTGAGAAGGAAAAGGAATATTATACCTGCTGTATTATATAAAGACTAATAGCAAATATATTTTTTGCTAACACAGCAAATGTTAACAAACTTGTTAACCTGTCATCTGTTTATAGCCTGGTTGTCTGTATGGTTGGGCAAACATAGGTTGAGTACAGTAAAGACGTGTTCAATTAGATGTGGACGCATACACAGATATGTCTGTCAGGGCCGCCTTTCCCATTTGGCACGATGGGCAGGTGCCCAGGGGTCCAGGGGGAAAGGGGGCCCTGGCACGTCTGCTGTAAAAAAAATCCTGTAAAGAAAAAAAAAAAGAAACTTACCTTTTGCGGTCATCTGACGATCCGGCTCACTCCCTGGTCCTCTCTTCCGTGATGCGCTCGCAGTGAATGTCGGGCGTGATGACATCATCACGCCCGACATTCACTGCGAGCACAGCATGGAGGAGCACAGCGCCAAAGTACAGAAGAGGATTCAACGCATCGCGTTTGAAAGGTAAGTTAAGATATATATATATATATATATATATATATATATATATATATATATATATATTAGATATAATCCTTTTATTTTTTTTTACTTATATATTTATATATAGGGGCCCCGCTGCACTGCTGTGCCCAGGGGCCCATACTGTTGTTAGGGTGGCCCTGATGCCTGTTAGTAGGCGCATGTTTTGCCGGGTGCTGGAGAGAAATATACATCATGATGACTAACAGCTACAACTTCTGATTGGTTGAATGCATATCAACCTCTCTAGCTAATAGCAATGAAAACATTAGCATTAAGACTATTCTATATCAAGTAAACCATATATTCTTAATAATTGCCAATCCAATATGAATTTGTGCAGGAAAGACTTTTAATTTTTAAAGGGATAAACAAGTGATTTGGAGGTAAGGTTGGTCATTTTTTCTAATATGGTAAAAGGGACTTTCGCATTTATTAATATACCATTAGTTACTTTTGTATATCTGATCAAATTATTCTATTAGTATACAACATAATAATGTATTAAAACATGTTTTTATTACAGAAAATACCTCAAAATATATTCCTGGCTCAGAGATACTATGATCCCAAATAATCGGAATGTTGGTGGTTCAATGCCTGCAGCTATGCATAACCTGTAGGTTCTCAACAAGTACAAAACAATAATAAACAGAAAAGAAAAAAAAAGACAGAGCCGGAAATTGAAATACACCGCAACCGATTGATGAGTCCATGAAACGTAATGATTCTTAGCAATTTTAATGTGTATACAATCATAAAATATATACAAAACATGGATAATATAAACACATCACAAATTAAAATCAGTGCACTGATGACAACACCACTATCTATATAATAATAGACAAAGTATATGTCTGATCAGACCCTAGCAACATAACACATAATTCAGACCTGCTGTATAGGTCAACTGTTTGTGTCACAACACAGTCCTATTGGAAATAATATCCTCCTGATAGTATGAGGCTTAAAGGTGCTAGTTTCAACGACCTTGATAAAACAGCCAATCTCATATAATGCAATTCATCAATATCGGTAAATACTTGAAAAAAGAACATACACTCTGTTTTAGCGAGTCTCAATATCAGTCATGCATTTAGAGATCTGTACAAAGTTCCAGGTATTAGCAAATGAATGACACATGCATATAGATACCATAACATGCAGCGGCACTTTCTTGGTGAATAGATCTGATCCAGCTGACCTGAATGAATATATCAGCTATTCCTGTTTGTCAGATAGCGAGTCTTCTCCTGACCCGCCCCTCTGATGTGTACAGATGAAATTTGAAACTCCGGCGGCAGTGAATATCAGTAGTAACAAGTGGTGGACAAGCTTAAAAAATAGAGTGATGGCACGAATGACTATCTCCAGTGGTGTGAAATCAGTGACTCCTGGATTCAGAAGACGCGTTTCATCACATGCGGGTAATTTTATCAGAGGAAATGTTTTCATTACATTATTATTACATTATTAGTTTGTGTACAAACAGGGTAATGTCACTGTTTTGACAACTAACACATACACCAACTGCTTACATATCTCCATCAGGCATACATACGTCTGACTCTGCTTATTGATGCAAGTATGCTTTTTCTTGCATGCACTCCAATATTATTTGATGGATACCATTTTGCAATAAAGTTTGAAATTAAACTGTATAGCAAAATACAGCATTCTATTATGCTAACATTAATGAATTTCTGATCATAGCATGCATGCTCAAAAGAGCAGAGTGGGATGCTTGGGAGGCCAGAACAACATAGTAAGGCCCCTATGTACATTTGTTCAGATCCTAGATGTGTTTTGTTTCAGATGCCATATCAATTGTAAGCAAAAGCTACCTCTCTTTTTTTTTTTTTTTCCGAACAAGTTCTTTGAAATGCATGCAATTTAACTTTTCAAAGCTTGTTCTAAATGATAATGAGTGGTGACTCTGGCATTTGACCTGTAGTCACCTGTAATTCAAAACATATGCAAATTAACTACAGCTGGATTAAAAGGCCCCAGTCTAAATTAACTCTGAAATTTAGACATGGGGTTTACCATTCTGCCTAATGGAATGCAAACCAGAGAAATGAAACACATTAACTATATATTTTCTAAATATATACTGTGTTTAGTCCTTTTCTGGCCTTTCTGCTGCTTTGAAGAAGTAGAAAACTGGCAAACTAGTCTCAATCAAAAGCTTACTGTAATGCTGCTGATGTTATGACTAGGCTTTACAACTAAGCACTACAATCTTATATTACATTATCGTATTTTTAAATGTCTACTGTTCTCTTTTGTTTTACAGTCAAGAGTTTTAATTGCCGGAAGCCAGTTTTATGAAGAAACCGTCCTTGTAATATGTAGAAGCAAAAACTGATGTGATCTTACAAAGGAGGATGCTGTTTTTATTATTATTAATATTGTTATAATGTATTTTTTTGAATGAAGAAAAGTGCAGAGTAGTCCTTTCATTAACACACAGCAACTCTGGATTTGAACAGTCAGCCTGGTTTGAATCTAACGTGAGGTAAGTATTCACCAGTGACCACTGGAAGTAGGTATGGGCATCGCTGCTATCCTCACTGAGGTTGCAGCCCTCTGTACAAGTACCAGACCTGAAGCAGGTAAGTGGAACAAGAGCACATATAAGAGGTACAAGATGAATAGAGATGGTAGCTAGATACTGTATGACAGTGGGTTGTGTTATGGTCGTATTATCGCTTCCAATACACATTTTCCGATCCGATTAATGTGGTTCCAACGCACTAAGAGATTTAATAGCAAAAGATAGCAGGATTACAGCAAACCATAATGATGCATAAAAGGATATAACATTTTACAGGAAAGTATAGCCTAATACATCATGCAAGCGCCCCCTGGGCCCATGTCCAGATTCAGTCTGTAGTCAAAGAGGATTTAATACTGGCCCAGGAGCTTTCTTTTATACAGTTTGAGTTAACATAAACAGTGACAATGTCACAAATTTACACAGATAACACTAAGAAAGTTCTTTATTGGTCTGGCTTTACGATGTTTCAGTAGACTGCTGATCATAGGTCAGTTCATTTGAACTCTCTCCAAAGGTGGAGGCAACTTACTCCAACTGTTGCATACGTGTCTTCCCACAGAAAAAACAGTAAAAACTGACACATAAACAAAGTGCTTTTGAGTATTTATCTCATACCATTCATCTTGTGATCGCAATATGCAATCGCTTCCCTATTGACACCGGGTTTCAGCTAGTAAAATATAAATTAATATGAAACCATACTCCACACATTTCTGTGGAGCTGAACCATAGTTACCTTTACTGTAGTATTAACTATGTATAAATAATCTCTAATACATTTACTAATAAATGAATGTGGATTGGAACTTTAATAAATGTGTAATATTTACAAAATGTAAGTGTGAATGTAACTGTGTGTTGTTTTTTCGTGCGATTGCTTTATTAACCCTGTTATGACATAGCGTACTAATCGCAATTGCACGGTAAAACAATATTAATCAATTTTGCCTACTTTATCCAATTATTTGACTTCCACAGTTGCTGAAGACACTAGGAATACAGCGGATTGCTGAAATAAACAGGAATACAGCAGATTGCTGAAGAAAACAGCAATGCAGCAAATTGCTGTAAATACCAGCAACACAGCGGGTTGCTGGAGATACACTAGATATAGCAGATTACGGATGATACCAGAAATACAGTAGATTGCTTTAGATACTAGCAATACAGTGGATTGCTGAAGATACCAGAAATATAACCTCCGTTGGGTGCTGTGTACTGTCAGTCACTTCTGTGGACCAACAGATTTAAATATTTAGGTATCTGGAATGCAGCCCTTGCATCGGAATATGTTGCTCTAAATATTGACCCAATAACAGAATATTTAAAGACCAAAAGCCACACATGGCATAAGCTCCCTCTCACAGACACTGGGACACTGGTAGGATCAACCTAATAAATGGTAATCCAACCAATGTACTTATACCCCCTCAAGCACCACCGGTGTACCTACCATTAAAGGTTTTCCAAAATATTAATAAACATCTAATTTCCCTGGTCTGGAGTGGCAAAGAGCTAGGGTGTGCTTTAACACACTTTGTAGAACCAAAAATTTAGGTCTGGCCCTGTCTTATCTTAGAATTTATTATCTTGCTTCCCAACTTACACATTTGACATCCTGGCTGGGCAAAGCACAGAACACCTCTCTAGGACACTTCTTGGGCGAGCAGACGGACTCTTCCCTTGGAGCTTTGCAGGTTTTGTTATCTAAGCACATATCTAAGGAGGTTTGTGGACCTCCTTAGGGAGTGGACCCAGACACTCTCTTGTAGTTCAATTCTGGCTTCAAGAAGCTGATGGGGTTGGAAGGTTCAGTGCTGTGGAAGGGAGCAGGAATTTACACCATTGGTCAAATATATATAGAGAGTCAATTAGCTACATATGAACAAATAAGAGCAGCCTTCCCGTTACCCAACAACCAACTCTTCCGATATCTGCAGCTGAGATATGCCCTGAATGACCAGTTTCCTGGGGGTTTGCTTCAGATATCAGATTCTCCGGTTAAAAATTTATTATGATCTATGGAGTCATATAAGACTATCTCTGTGCTTTATGCCTTATTGTTGCCTCAGGTGTCCCTGAGAGGACTAGATCTACTCAGAATAAATTGGGTAGCTGATCTGAGGGTTCTTTCTGATGAAGAGTGGAATGTGATGGTGGGAAATACTAGACATGCCACTTCTTGTCATGGGTTTCAGCAGATTTGTTTTCTACATGGTACACAGAGTATACTTAACACAAGACAGGATGCACACGATAAGACTGCAGAGTGCCCCAAGTGGGGTGACCCTGAGGACACTTTTTGGCATCTTTTATGGTCATGCCCAGTTGTCCAATTCTTTTGGGCCAAATATGGAAGTGCATCTCTTCCACACCTGTGACCCCTTTGTTATGCCCCAAGATCTGTCTGTTTGGCATTACACTAGAAAAGAATTTGTGTAACCCACTGTTCAAATATATATTTACCTTAACCTCCCTGGCTAAAGTTATTATAGCTAGGGGGTGAATGGTGGCTGAACCATCTAGTGTACCTCACTGGATCAATCTAGTTGCTGAAGTCTGGAGGCATTAGAGGTTCATGTATGAAAGTAGGAAAGTCATACATAAATACCATAAGATATGACATCACTGGTATGAATCAAGTTATGTTATCCACCCTCATCAGGGTGATATTGTGGGTTGGGGGATTGACCGGATGGGTAGTTAACTCTCAGCCTTGTGCACCTTCAATAGATTTGAGCTGAAGTGCAATTTATAAAAGTTAATAAATAAATATAATAATATATAATAAAAATAAAATATAATAATATAAAATAATACAAAATAATATAAACATATCCCTGTATAATGTTTATAGCGGCATAGGTAGAGATAGGTGTTAATTAAGATGTTGGAACAGATGGAATTACCTTGAAAATACTGGAGCAGATGGAATTACAAGGAACACACTGGAACATATTCAATTGCCAGGGAACACATTGGAGCAGATATCATTTCCAGGAAACAGGACAGGAAATTATTACCAAAAATGCAGAATTAACAGGAGCACACTGGAACAGGAACAAAGAATCTAATAGAAAGGCAAGATACTTCATTATCTGGCCCCACATTGCAATCACAACTGCTTTAAATAGAGTGTAGGCATTTTTAAAGGGCAGGGAGACAGGAGCTAATAGGAGGGAAGAAAGAGGTGCATGCATGCCAGAAGAAACAAGTTTGCGGCCGCTGTCCACAGACTGAATTGGCATGCCAGAGAAAAAGTAAGCCCGCATCACTGCCTGATGAGAGACATAGGGAGTGTGTTGGACGCTGGTAAGTAGTGGTTAATCAGCCAGAAGCCTCAGGAAACTGCTGTCCGTCAGTTATTAAAAGACAAGCTTTCTACCAATATGAATTCAATAAGCAGCACAAAACGCTTTGTTTTTTGCACCAGTGTACCTATGGTGTTTTTCAATCGCTGCAATCCATACAAATTTTTGTTATTGGAGGGGTCTTGGTAAATAGACCCCATAGTGTGTTTCAAGTTGCTATTCCAACATACATTTTTTGGTTAACCTTATTGTTATATTTGGGTTCTGATAGTCTGTTATGCTATTACACTATTCTTATTTAACATTAACTTGTCATTTTTACAGATCTGGTACCAGCATTTTTAATATAAATTTAAGACATGGCCCTGGGTGAGTGTGGGAGGAAACTGGCACACCCGGGAGAAACCCACACAGACACGGGAAGAACATACAGGACCTGATTCATTAAGGAAAGTAAGGCAAAAAAATGACTACATTTTATCCTAGGTAAAACCATGTTACAATGCAAGGGGTGCAAATTAGTTTATTAATTTGCACATACTGTAAGTTATATACTGTCTGTTTTTTTCATGTAGCACACAAATACTTGATAGCTTATTTGTACACTGAAATTTAAATTTGATCTAGGACATGCTCTACCCCAATTATAAATCTGTCCTCACATTTTATATATACTTCCCCCTCCAAAACAACATGGTTTTGCCCGGTGGTACTGATTATAAAGACAATTATAATCACGCCAGCTGAAATTTCGATAAAATAAAGCCGATTGCAATAATTACGATAAAAACTAAATGCAGACTTACTATGAATACGACATAGCAGATGCCCCACACGTGTACTTCACGACTCCTATAGAATATGAACACAGCAAATGCCAACCCTTATAATTCACGTCACTAGCAATGAAAAAAAATGACATTTGGACTTTTAAAGCAGCAAAACCATGGACCCGCCGCACATATAAACTACTCTAATGGTTAGGGTTACGATCGTGTCCTTGCCACTTTAAAACTCTAAATCTCAGTTTTTGCATTGCTAGTCACATGAATTACAAGTGCCAGCATTTCCTGTGTTCGTAATCTATAGCAGCCGTGCAGAAGACGCTTCGCCCATCTGCTCTGTCGTATTGATAGTAAGTTGGAATTTACTTGTTATCGTGCTTTTTGCAATCGCCTTTATTTTATAGTAATTTCAGTTGCTGTCATTACCATTGTCCAAATAACGTACCACATCTGTTTTGCCAAGGTTCAAAGTTACTCAATTTTTTTGCTTAATGAATCAGGCCCACAAACTCCACACAGATAAGGCCATGGTCGGGAATCAAACTCATGACCCCAGTGCTGTAAGACAGAAGTGCTAACCACTAAGCCACTGTGTTGCCCAGACATTTTAGTTTCAGTGTGAAATTACATTGCATTTATCACACAGACATGTTATTTTAGTTTACATAATAAACAAATGTATATGTTTTAATAAATAAAGTTCTGAAACATAATTTTCATATGTAGCAAAGGTTCACCACTTGAGGTAATGATAAATCCAAGAAAATGTGTTAAATAAAATAAGGGGCATGTACTATTTTACCTTTACAACTGTTTATGTTTTACATTTATACACGTAATGGCAATACAGATGATAAAAACTTTAACAACTGGAGTTTTCAGAGATTTATTATGTGCAAAGTAGGTATAATGGAAATGTATACAATCAAACAACAGCTGGTGCTTTATGGTGTTTCCTGCCAATTCATTAGAGCTCACACCTTGTGACGCACAATACTTCAACATTATCACTATAGTTCATAAGAATGTTTTAACGCATTGTTAAGATCAGCAGGGCATACCTGAGCTGTAACTAAAGGAGAATTGAATCCCAGGGCAGGAACTAACATAGATGTATGGAATATGTAATTTGAGAGATTGTGCAAAACAGTCATATGACTTAAGTACATAGCAAGATTGATAAAGAAACCAAGGGAAAGAGTAATAACAAAAAGTAGCTAAAAGGACTCGTTCATGAGCAGGGTCGTCTTTCTGACTGGGCACGATGGGCAGGTGCCTGGTGGCCCAGCGGGAAAGGGGGCCCAAGACAGCAAGACAGGACTGCAGTAAAAAAAAAAATCCTGTGTAAAAAGAAAACAAAAACAAAACACTTACCTTTTGCGGTCATCTGACCGTTCAGATCAGGTGGTCAGGTGGCGATCCGGCTCCCTCCCTAGTCCCCTCTTCCGTAGGGTGTGATGTCACGCCCGACATTCACTGCAAGCACAGCACGGAGGAGCGCAGAACAGAGAAACTCATCGCGGAAAAAAGAAGAGAAGGGGATCGGACTTAAGGTAAGTTAAGGGGGCCCCTATATAGATGTAAAAAAATTGATTATATATATATATATATATATATATATATATATATATATATATATATTTAGGGGCCCCGGTGCACTGCATTGTTGCCCGGGGGCCCATAATGTTGTTAAGTTGGCCCTGTTCATGAGTCCAGAGCAGGCAATCATTCATCTTGGAATCAAACTGAAACGAAAAACGAAAAGTCAGGCAGAGGGCAATTCCAGTAGGCAAATGTAAATATAAACATGACAGACATGACAAAGTAAATAAGACGAAACTGAGACAGGAATACCATAAGGAGGGGAACAGAATAACCCACCACCCAAACTGCTACTGAAGAAATGAGTTCCCAGTCTTAGTGTGCCCTAGGGATTATAGCAGCCACCTTTCTCCTCAATAGTCAGTTGCATGTTTTCCTGCAGGGATTTTGTAATAAATATATAAATATACTATTCAGAGACTAAATCAAAAAAGGAAGACACAAGGCCACAGTCTAAGAGAATGACTGACACTGAGAGAAGGATTCAGCAGGTTCAGGCTCAAGGCTACAATGCCAGTAGTAGGTTTTTAGATGTTACAATATCTAAATGTAATGGATATCTTATAAATGATTTATATAGTAGGTCTATTGATTGTAACAGTCTGTTGCATGCTACAAATTTTCATCCACATAATCTTCTGATAAGTCTTACATATAGTTAGTTAGTGTTACATTAATGTGAAGGATATATTGGCAGCAAAAAAAGATTGGATGAGGTGGGGCGTAATTTTTTTCATACAGGCTATAGTGACAGAACAATCAAGTCAGCAAGGAATAAAATTAGTACAGTCAGATGGGAGGATCTACCGAAAGTTATGGTTAAAAAATAGTCTGATAGGACTCTTTTCATTCGTGCTTTCACCAATCTTCATGCCACACAGACCAGTCAGCTTTAGGGACACAATGGTTTGCACATATATTGACAAATATTCAACAACTTTTCACTCTACACCTCAAAAAATTACTTTTGCTTATCTAAGTTGCAATAATTGCAAAGGGATAATTAAATACATATTTCCATCTTAATGTAGGGAAACTACCAACAATGGTTTTTATCAACGTTTTCTGTACATTCCCACAACTTATATGGTATATTTTCTCATGGGTCCATATGGCCTCATATATGTTGCAATTTTTTTTATTGTCTAAATAAATTGATTTCAAAATATAATACAGCCATACACAATCCACCTGTTGACACAGCAGTAGCATGCCCTGGGAAATTGCCACATAATTAGCTGTGGATATATCCAATAAGATGTGGACACACCTAATTTTTTAAATCAGCTGACAGATTAACCGATTAGCAGTGTTGCAGTTAGTTTACATTTTTCTTAAGTATATCTTAGTATACACTAAGGGGAGAAGTTTTTCCTACAATAAGTGGGTTTTCTCACAAAGTGTAAGAAAATGCACAGTTAATCAACACAATTGAACAAACAGGGAACAACCTCTGATGCCTGACAGCAACAAGCTTCACCTGCTGCAGCCTACCATTCCACTTATTTCATGTTCCTGGACATTGTAAACTGTTAATGATATCTTTGTTTTTCTCTCTTCATTTCCTTACTTCACCCCCATCGTCCAGTTGCCTAACTCTTGCACTCTCTCAGACCCCCTAGCAATTTCACTAACATCATCAGCTTTCCACAAACTCTCCCACCCCTATTTTCTAACCACTTGTCTCCTGCACCTGTTTCTTCACTGCTTGCCTGCCACAAATTCCCCCATTACACTATTTTCACATTGCCTTTGTATTTACTGCTCTTAACTCTATCATTTTTGTACTGCATTGCCTTTGCTATTGTACAGCTTTGCCATACCATTGCTGTGCCAGTATATTATCTTGCTGTTGTTTTACCACTTTGATTACATTGCCACTGTCATACCATCCTTGCTACAATCCAAGCTTCTACACTACATAGACCCGGACACCATTGTGGCTGGACATTGCCCAAATAGGCCTCTGCACTCTGGGCTCCAGGACTCAGTACAAACCCAGGTCCCTGCCCCATCTAGGCCTCTCTACATTATGGTCTCAGTATCTTGTAGATCTCTGCATCATAGAGAACCCAACTATGCCTATTGTTCCCATTTCCTTTTATTCTCTCTTATTAACGACTCCATTTAAATGTAAACTCTCATAGGAAGGGTCCTCTAACCCGTGTCTCATGTCTCCTTATAAATAAAAGATAATAATAATAACAATAATAATCCACAGATATACCTCTTAGGAGACATATCTCTTTCAGATATTTGAGAGCTGGTTTAAAGATGCGCTAAGATAATGATGACCATCAATGGCAATATCTAGCCACTTGTGATAGTACATAATTAATTAGAATTAATTAGCATCATGGCTATTTTATATTAACTTGGGTCCATCAAGTCACATTACTTAGTTGTCATTTCCACTGCAGGAAAGATAATTCCCATTTAATATTAGTGATAATAGTGGTAAACAATGTGTGTTGTGTTTTTGTTAGTTACATTTTATATGGAAAATGTGACTTTCAGATTTATCACGAACACTGTTGAGTAACTATTCTCTTTTGTGTATATGACACTTTGTTACATTATTATGTTTTGTACAAATCGGCTAATGCCACTTTTGCATTTACTACTGACACTGTCAAGTTGTATACCTATACCTGATGCAGAAATATAATGATTTGCAGTTACATACACATATAAGTATGCTTTTTTTTTGGCAAAGAAGCTTTAAGCTGCTTTAAACTCTAAATGAGGCACAATGTTTCACAATTAAGATATTAGAAAATACTCCATGTGAGCTATTAAGACGAGGTGGTGATAGAGAGAATCTTTTATTACAACATGAGGCCAGATGGATTTTTAATTGGGAATCTCAAAGGCCATAATAAGAAAATGTATTTGTCCTATTTCTTGTAAAATACATTATTTTGCTAAGGATGCACATTTTAATGGGGATGTCTTTATATGCTTTATTCATTGACTGACATGTATTTAGGTCCAATTATCTTTATGTTCACAAGTTGTTGTCATTATCCTTATTATATATTTATTCAAAGAAAATTTCAGGTTACACGAACATGCCTATACATACCATTGGTGGAATTATTTTGAAACTTTCAATATTTGGTTTTGGTACTTGTGTGTCTTCATACTAAGAACAGTTTTTTCAAGCTGCACTACTTATTGTGTCTGGACACATTGCAACATACGAATGCACCACCCAGATTACATTATCTTTTATCTTTGAATATTTGCTTTTTGGTCCCTGCAGACCTTTGTAATAGAATCCATATATATGAATCACATTACTTCCCATGTGACATCTCATGTGTTTTGTTTACAGAAGACTGCTGTGCTGGATATGTATATACCACCCGGAAAAGTTCACCTGTAAGTGGTTTACAATAATCACGTAGGGTTGTTTCTCAATATTTATGTGATCATTTTGTTGGGGACAGTTATGAGATTGTACTGAGGTAAGAGCATGCATCCCCAAAAATTTTTTATTATTTCATTCTGCTAATGGCATCTCCAGTGTAATGGCTTTTTCTAATTGCTTTTACTTTTCTTGTACTCCTGCATTGTTGTTGTAAATTTCAAATTGTTATGGATCATTTTGGATTCAGAACCATATGATTCATTCGTAATGCTGTATTATTAATCTATGTTATGCCTTATATATTTTGTCTTTTATCCCCTTTTGTATTGATGTAGCTTGGTGTAGGTGCTTCTCACTTATAAACCTATCTTTTGCTCTCGGTTCTCTTAGGCTAGCTCATACCACTTTCACATTGCTGCCACTACAATTTCCCGGGTTTCTGAAGCTGGGATTTTGCTGAGTCTCCGAGCATCCCAGTTCAGAGACCCTGTTCACACTGAATCTTGGACCCGGGAATTTCCTAAGTCGACCCCGTTCATACTGAAAAAGGTTCTGTCCTGGCAATAGGTGACAGTCATCACAAGAGGAGCTTTCATTGGCTGAAAAATGGTGAGGCAGAAATCTAAGACCGTGAATAGGGTGGAGATCCCAGTACACATCATCGGGGATTGTAGCTTACCCTTTTGGCAATGGTTGATGAAGGGCTTCACACAACAACATCAACATTCTGTGGAACAAATTCGCTTCATCCATACCCTCAGCTCTGCTCGGATGGTGGTTAAAAATGCCTTTGGATGATTGAAAGGACATTGGCGGTGTTTATTGAAGTGCAATGACAATGATATCAAACTTGTACCCCATGTAGTTGCTGGTTGATATATTTTACACAATATTTGTGAAATACAGAAAGAGTAGTTTGTACCAGAGTGGAATGTACAGGACTTTGAACTATATGTGCTGTCTGTGGATTCTACAACTTATGAGGGAGAACGTACAAATACCTCTGCAGAACTCATTCATACCCCCATCACTGCCAATCTGTCATCATTAATCGACAAAGGGTTACCTGAACAAAATATGTTTATTCAATGTATAAAATACTTTTTTAAAGTGTACATATCACTGCATATAAACCAACAGAGCCGGATTTAGACCTCATCGGGCCCAGGGCAAGATATTGGTTTGCCCCCCCCCTCCCTAAAACAATCCATAGCACTATATTTTTTAAGCATAGCATATACTCCTATACTTAAGTAGAAGACTAAGCTATGTGCCGCCGCACATCACGCTGCTCCTCCTGCATCACCATGCGGCCCCTCATTATTGTCACTCTCATCACACTGTGCTCTCCATTATCATTACACTGCATCTTACTGCGGCCCCTCTTTACTGTCCCTCTCATCACACTATGCCCTCCTTTATCATTACACTGCATCACACTGTGGCCCCTCATTACTGTCCCTCTCATCACACTGTGCCCTCCTTTATCATTACCCTGCATCACACTGTGGCCCCAGCAGTTAAAGAATAATGACCATGGACCCCATATTTTGTCAAAGGATCTAGCAGAATTTTGAATTGTACTGGTCATATACGCCATACGATCAATATTAAGCTCAGTGGTCGTAGTTGAAATTTAGAAGTGGCGGTATGAAAAATGTAATGGGACTGTAAACAAGTGAATGGAATTTTATTATTTTACAATGAAGGCAGTATGAGAAGTAGCGGTGTGGCATACTACTATATACACCCCACTTCTACCACTGCTTACCTTTCAATTCACACAAATTGTACTTTATCTTTAACTAAACTTAGGTATTAATCATGATTAACATGTCAAGAAACTGCAGTTCAGGGTTTGCAAGCCCGGTAATAAAAAACACACGTCACAGACCGTCCGCCACGGCAGTTACTGACTGCAGCCCTCTACCTACAGAAACATGAAAAAGTGCTGAAATGTTATAATCATGTTAATATGTCAGTCTTCTGCATGAATCCCATAGTGCAACATTTAAACAAGTCAGACCTCCTTATAATATAAATCCTACCAGATTCAGGATAGTTGGCAGACTGTCCTGCTCTCTCCTAACTGTTCTCGTCACTTTCACCACTTGTGGCTGCTGTGTCTTTAGATCAGTTGCTGCTTGTCTGGATCCTGGAATGTTGGAGGCCCTATTTGGGAAAAAAAAATGGGTACATTTAATTTAGAAAACTCCAACCAGCCCCAGTGTTAAATCAATTATTATGCACGTTTTGTTGCTATCCAATAACGATTGTCAAATCTCGATTTGTGTTTCCAACGCACAAATATTTATTCTCAAAAAGTAGCAGAATAATTCAAGCGAAATAATAATAAGTACAGCCGTTACTTGTCACAGGCGCTCTGGATCCAGTTAACAGTCATTCAGGTCTGAAGTCTGTGGTCAAGATGACTGAACACTAGATGAAAAGCTCTTGCTTATATGCAGACAGAAATACAGTAAAACAATGCAGATGGTGTGGCTTGCTTCTATTGGTCCAGGCTTCAGGAAGGTCCAGGGGGTTGCAGATCATAGGCTAGTTCAAACTAAAGAATCCAAAGGTGGGGGTCATCTCTCCAGGGGATGTGCTCCGATCTTCCCGCCAAGACTCCAGTTTCAACTAGTCCATCAGCATTTGATAGTTAGTATCACATTAAAGGTTTATTCCCTAACATCAATAACTCGAGTATGCAATGTGCGATCTCTTCGCCGAATGAACCAGACAGCTGCTGATGAATAGGGGATTAAAGTAATACCAGACATGACACCTTTCCTTTAATCTGAACCATATATTTACTAACATGCATATAACTTATAATATTACACATAAATACTACTTTATTTAGACATAAATAACTATGTGTTGCAACTACAATTAATGTGTACTAATTACAAATGTGCGAATGTATATAAAAAGTGTAAAAACTGTTATTGCCACATATTGCGGCTGGATACGCCCTTCCACGCCGTAGCATGCTCTACGCATATTTTCAGACAAAGACAACCAAGTTTGCTATATATTAATTGAAATTACTTTATCCAATTTGCTGACTTCGACAGCTCCACCCTTTGATAGTGTAATAAACTATCACACAATCACCGTTTCAAGTTCAGGATTATACAACAATTCTTCACAGACCATGACCCCGGTATCTCGCACCACCCTTTCAGTCTCGTTTTCAGTGTTTCCCCTAGAAGACTGCTTTCCACACTTCAACACAGTAGGAACACATTGGACACACAAACCAATTGCTAAGATGACACCAAGTATAAGGAGAAGGAGCTTACCTACACTAGCAACCATTTCCTGTACCCGCTCCCTTAGACCGGAGAATCATTTTACAGGGTTCAACCACGAGAACCAACCTGCCACCTTTTCCCCGACCTCATATAACAAAGAATTATGGTTCCTTCCAAATTCCTATTTCAGTTGCAAAATTTCATCCATCTTCCGGTCTATAACCTCATTGGGGTCATCTGTATTATTGGTGATGTACGTGCAACATTTGACACCAAACTGGGTGGCCAATGTCACACAATATCCACCAGTAATAGAGGTGAGATAATTTAGTACTAATCTGTGTTGCACCAACTCCTTCATGTACGCTTGTAGCTCCCTTCCCGTATACCTGAAAGTGTCATCATACATCTTGGTGATATTGTCTATCAATTTAGCTAGGTCTTGAATATATTTAAAATTTAAAGTTCCCCAAGCAGTCCTGGTGAGATCTAGAGCAACCATAACTTGAAAACCAGCGGATTCACTAATCAATTTTGTAGCTATGGGTTCCTCACCAGGAATCATATTTCTTTTGCCACGGTGTTCATACTGTGTGTGTATGTATTGTGGTGATGTAGTCTTGTGAATACCCACCATTTCTTCATGAGTAATAGTCATGATTTCAGGAACCAGTTTACCTAAGAAACACAAGCCCTTGGAACTCGGAGTCACCCAGGAATAAGCTTTTCTCCCAAAAACAAAGTACACATCATAAGGGAGAACATAAGGAACAGTATGCCCATCAATTATATCACATAAGGTTTTGACAAAACTACCCATGCCTAGTGTCTCTATTTGTTCAAGACACGTGTCAGCATGGATGACATTCTTACAATTACCTATAGAGACCTTTCCAATGGATACTTTCTTATGTTTAGTTACACGCCCTAATTTGTGGTGTCCATCAACACTCCTGCCTATTGGTGACCTTGCAAGTCTCCCTCCAAAATGAGTGTGGTGAGCCATTGTCTGATCTGATAGGTCAGCTTCCCAATTCTCCAGATGCTTTGCATGAGAGATATTTAGGCACAGTACAGATCTGTCTAAGGAGTATTGCCGAAGCTTCAGACTAGGGGACCTAGTGTTATTGTACCTCCCTTCTATGGGCCTCCCTCCCCTTAATTCGAGTATCTCAAAGATGTTTAGTGGGGACGGCACTAGTCCTATGTTATGCTGTCCCTGAGGTACATGAGAGCACACCCAGCACTCAGTTTGGTTTAGAACCTTACCCACTAAGGAGTGATAATCCTCCAGAGGATGTCCGCCCACGTCCAGATTACCAGTGGACTGGCATCGCTGGATGCATTTCTCTTCAACTAGGGAGTCACAGAACTTACAGATACAATACTCATCAGATAATAGCCCCTCACACTGTCTCCGATTTCCAGAGCTAGCAGACCTTTTCATAACCCCTGGACCAAGCTTGATAATGGGCTGCTCTGGGTATTCTAACAACCTTTCCTCGACATCCATCTCATCGGTATCACTACCAGATCCTGCCTCTGTCTTCCATCCTCCTTCACAAAAATAGAGTGTCCTATAAAAAGTAAAAACAAGAAAAATCCTGGAACAAAAGAAAAACAAAAATCGCCACTCCATCGCTGGAAAGATAGTTTTGAGGAAATGTCTCTGGCTCAGGTGTCTTAACTGCAGGCTTTTAGATCTCCCGGAACAGGTTTACGAGTGACAGATCGGTGTCGTCAGTCTTAGCTTTATCTCGCACTTTCTCCGGGTTACTGACTTTCCTGCAGTGGGTGGAATGGACCCAAGTCTCTCTCTCTGCAACCTTCAGTGATGTGGTACTAGTCAGCAGCACTTGATACGGGCCTTCCCAACAGTCTGTTAAACAATAGATTTGGGGTCTCTCCTGCGCTCCTTTTTGGGATGGGGATAGGGTAGGGAATGCAGCCTTTAGATCCCTTAGGAAATACCTACTAGATTTCCATAATACAAAGATAAACATAAAAAAAAGTGGAATCTGGCGCAGATAGGACGGTATTTGACAATGGGGTACTTCAGTATCTCTATATGCCTAATTGACGTTAAACAAACAAATGGGATAGACACATATGCAATATTCACAATGGCAGTTTTTGATATGTCCAAATTTTCCAATTCACCAGATAGTCTCAATTCAAACAAAATTGATTACGGGGTATCCCTTCCTCAGTTCCTCCTGATTCACATATATGTATATATATCGGATGACAAAAAAAGGACAAATATCTCCAATGGTGCAGTAGTCCAATTAAACCAACTGTCTCCTCTCATCTCACCCCGATTAAACATGTATGTATTCAGAAGATAAGAGGAAAAAATTCTCCAATGGTGCAGTACTTCAATAAAACTTTTATTCAACACAAGCTAAGAATCTACTTACATTTGGCAAGGAGATCTGTACATATAAAGGTTTCTTTCACGCACTATGCTGAAATTTTGACCGTCCTCCTGTGGCGGGTGTATGCATACTAACTTCCGGGTTCCGCCACAGGAGGACGGTCAAAATTTCAGCATAGTGCGTGTCTTGACCACATCCCTTCGCCTTCTAGACCGCCTTCTCCTGCAGGGAACACATATCTTGCATTTCAATTAATTTCTGCATGTCTAATGTCTGAAAAACCATCATAGTCTCGGTCAATATAGTCATAGGTTGCCCTGCTGCCCATTTAGCAGCTTCGTCCGCCCTGTTGTTGCCCAATGACACCGGGTCTTCTTCAGAGGTATGGGCTTTACATTTTATGACGGATACTGTCCTGGGTAACTGTATCGCTGTCAAAATGTGTTGTGAGTGTGCCACTGGCGTGCCTGCTGCTGTCGTAAAGTTTCTAAGATGCCAAAGGGCCCCAAAATCGTGCACTACCCCAAAGGCGTACCTAGAGTCAGTATATATATTAGCTGATTTGCCCTTTGCCAATTCACACGTTCTTCTTAATGCTACTAGTTCAGCCACCTGGGCTGAGTGAGGTGGGCCAAGGGGTCTAGCTTCTACAACATCCTTATCATATACAACAGCATAACTAGTACATAGTTCTCCCGTCTCTGTCTGTCTATGACAACTCCCGTCTGTATAAAACGTAAAATCTACATTTTCTAAGGGGGTGTCACGTATGTCAGGCCTGGTAGTAAAGGTTTGGTTCAGAAATTCCATACAATCATGCGTATCAATAGTCTTGCCAAACTCATCACCAACCAGGGTCTCCTCACCTCCCACACTTTGTGTCTCTTGAGACACATATGGAAGGTATGTTGCTGGATTTAAGGTGCTACATCGTTTGATGGTGATGTTTGAAGGTGCCATCAGAGCTAGTTCCCATTTTATGAATCTAGCTGAAGAGACATGTCTGGTTTGAGCTGAATTTAACAGAGCTGATACAGCATGGGATGTATAGACAGTTAATTCATGTCCTAATACTACGTCCTCGCTCTTACTTACCAGAAGAGCAGTTGCTGCTACACTTCTGAGACATGTTGGGAGTGATCTTGCCACAGTGTCCAATTGTGCACTGTAGTATGCTACAGGTCTGTTAGCGTCACCATGTTTTTGTGTGAGGACACCTGCTGCATAACCATCAGCTTCCGTACAGTATAGCTCAAAAGGCTTTTCATAATCAGGTATTCCCAATGCAGGCGCTCTAGTCAGAATATCTTTATGATTAAAGAACGCTTGCTCTTTGTCACGGGCACTAGGAGTTTTGCCCAGAATTCACCAGATGTAGCCTTACTCACCAGAGGCGCGGAGTCTAACACAGTGGCTGGTCTTCTCCAGGAACTTCCGCAAGGAAGTATGGGTTTTAGCAGCGTCCACTGTGCAGGTCGCGGCCCCCTGGGGAGTTTGGTGAATATACGGAACAGCTATGAACAATAAATACACAGAGCTACTTAAACGGAATGGCAGAAGGAATGTCAATAATATATGTATATAAATGTAGTCTCTGAACAGTAGAAACAATATTAACCCGGCAGAATGATGAGCGGTAATAATAGGAAAAGAGAGTTCCAAAGTGCATAGCACACAGGCAGCACAAAATAGGCAGATGCTTGACAACTGAAGAAAGTCTATGTGAGGAGCCAATCATATAGAGTAGTAGATGAGTCAGCGACTCGCAGCTATTACCACAGAGGCATGATAGAACTTAGTCCCGAAAATAGATATGTACCACCGATGTGGAATGGAGATTTCTCCAGAAGCAGGTAGATACGAAATAGCATGGAGCCGTCTGCGGCTAGCAGGTAATTACCACTGATGTGGAGTGAAAACTTGTCCAGGAGCAGGTAGGATGCAATGTAACATGGAACTGTCTGCGGCTAGCAGGTATTACCACTGATGTGGAGTGAAGACTTGTCCAGGAGCAGGTAAGATACAATGTAGCATGGAGCGATCTGCGACTGGCAGGTAATTACCACAGATGTGGAGTGAAGACTTGTCCAGGAGCAGGTAAGATTCAATGTAGCATGGAACGGTCTGCGGCTGGCAGATATTACCACTGATGTGGAGTGAAGACTTGTCCAGGAGCAGGTAAGATACAATGTAGCATGGAGCGATCTGCGGCTGGCAGGTAATTACCACTGATGTGAAATGAAGACTTGTCCAGGAACAGGTAAGATACAATGTAGCATGGAGCGATCTGCGGCTGGCAGGTAATTACCACTGATGTGAAGTGAAGACTTGTCCAGGAGCAGCTAAGATACAATGTAGCATGGAGCGATTTGCGGCTGGCAGGTAATTACCACTGATGTGAAGTGAAGACTTGTCCAGAAGCAGGTAGCGTCCACAACAAACCGGTACCATAGGCAGGAACAGGAGACTCCTTTGTATCTCAGCAGAATGAGGACCAAGAACAAACAAAGGTAATAGGGCAACATATGTCTAAAGTAGTGAGGAGTGATTAATCAACCAATGAGGATAGGAACAAGGTTTTAACAGTCTGTAGGTCTGCACATGCGCAATTCTCTGGTCAAGATGGCGGACAGCAGCGGCGCAAGACAGGAGCCGGCAAGAGAGAGAGAGACCCATGTCGAGACCTAGCGGAACTAATAGTCCAGTGAGTGACAGTACCCCCCCTTTTAAAGGTGGGCACAGATCACTTGGAACCGTGTTTGCCCGGATATTTAGTATAAAACTTTTTCAAAAGTGCTGGGGCACGGATCCAAGAGCGCTCCTCCGGACCAAAGCCCTTCCAAAGAACCAAGAAACGAAGAACTCCTCTAGAAATTTTAGAATCCAGTATATGAGTAATCTCAAACTCCTCCTCCTGTTGAATTTGGACTGGACGAGGTGTTGAAGAAGGAACAGAAAATTGGTTGATGATGAGAGGCTTGAGTAATGAAACGTGGAAAGAGTTGGAGATCCGAAGGTTTTTAGGCAATAACAGTTTGACACAAACAGGATTTATCACCTGAGTGATTTTATATGGGCCAATAAAACGTGGAGCAAACTTCATGGAAGGAACCCTCAGGCGAATATTTTTGGTAAAAAGCCATATACGATCTCCAACTTTAAGTGCCGGAATTGCTTGCCTCTTTTTATCAGCAAAGAATTTATATCTCGAAGATGCCTTCTTCAAGGAGGATTTAACCTGGGCCCATAATGGAATTGAACTTTCGACATAATACATTAACAGCAGGAACTTGGGTGGGAGGGAGGGAAGGAAATTCTGGGAGAGACGGATGGTGACCGTATACCACAAAAAATAGTGTTTTGGAAGATGACTCATGATACATGTTATTATGGGCAAATTCAGAACATGGGAGTAAGTCTACCCAATTGTCCTGATTGGCTGAAGAAAAAATTCTTACGAAAGTCTATAGATCCTGGTTGACTCTCTCGGTCTGTCCATTAGATTGAGGATGGTATGAGGATGATAATGACAATCGAATACCCAAGGTCTTACAAAGGGCTAGCCAAAATCTGGAGACAAGCTGTACTCCTCTATCCGAAACAATTTCAGACGGACATCCATGAATTCGAAATATTTCTTTGATAAAATGATCAGCCAATGTAGAGGAAGAAGGTAAGCCTATCAAAGGTATAAAATGAGCCATCTTAGAGAACCTGTCCACGATCACCCAAATGGTATTACATTTCTTGCCGAGAGGAAGGTCAGTAACAAAATCCATACTTATATGGGTCCATGGTTTGGAAGGAATGGGTAGTGGTTGAAGTAACCCCGCCGGTGCTCTACGAGAAGTCTTGAAATGGGAACAAACATCACAAGCGGCCACAAATTCTTTGACATCTCTTCTAATGGAGGACCACATATAACTCAGAGAGAGAATCTCTAATGTTTTCCGTTCTCCCAAATGCCCGGCAAAACGAGAGGAATGATACTATGACAGGATCTTTTTTCGAAGAAATGGTGGCACAAAGGTTTTCCCAAATGGTAGGACATTGGTAGAAGAAGCGGCTAGACTCACACATTTAGGATTGAGTATAGGACAATCAAAACAATCTTCCAAATCAGAGGAAGGAGCAACCGCCCGAGATAGGGCATCCGTATTTTTATTCTTGGAAGCTGGTTTGAAGGTGATAATTAAATAAAAGCGAGAGAAGAAGAGTGACCATCTTGCTTGTCGGGGGTTCATACATTGGGCTGACTGAAGATAGAGAAGATTTTTGTGGTCAGTAAATATAGTTACCGGATGACGAGCACCCTCCAGCAGGTATCTCCATTCCTCTAAGGCTACTTTAATGGCCAATAGCTCCTTATCCCCGATGGTATAATTTTTCTCTGCAGGTAATAAACTTCGAGAATAAAAAGCACAAGGATGAAATTACTTTTGTACCGATCTCTGAGATAGGATGGCCCCAGTCCCCCATTAGAGGAATCAACTTCGAGGAAGAATGGAAGAGTCATATCAGGTTGTTGAAGAATAGGAGCAGTAGAGAATGCCCTCTTGAGGAATTGAAATGCTTGGAGAACCTCAGGAGGTCATTGCTTGGTATTAGCACCTTTACGGGTAAGAGGGGAGACAATGGAAGAAAATCCCTGAATAAAACGTTGATAATAGTTAGCAAACCCTAAAAAGCGTTGGATGGCTCTGAGTGTAGTTGGCAGGGGCCAATATAAAACTGCATTCGCTTTCTCCAGATCCATCTCTAGACCCACTCCAGACACAATATATCCCAAAAAAGGAATTTGGGATAATTCGAAGGAACATTTCTCCAGCTTACAAAATAATAGATTCTTCTGAAGCCTAGAAAGAACTTCTGCAACGTTCTGTAGATGGGATGAAAGATTTTGAGAAAAAATCAATATGTCGTCTGGATAGACAACGACACAGACATACAGCAAGTCCCGGAAGATCTCATTCACAAATCCCTGGAAGACAGCTGGGGCATTACACAACCCAAACGGCATGACAAGATATTCATAGTGTCCATCCCTGGTGTTAAAAGCTGTCTTCCATTCATCTCAGGCCTTGATCCGAATTAAGTTGTAAGCGCCATGAAGATCTAGCTTGGTGAAAATCCGAGCTCCCTTGATGCGGTCAAACAGTTCAGTAATCAATGGAATAGTGTAACGGTTTTTGCTTGCGCTGAGTTCTCCACGCTTCTCAACGGCTATTTCCGTTGTGCACGTGCTTTTCGCCACGCCTACTTCCGCTGTGCACTCGCTGCTCTGCCATGTGTTGCCTTCCATTTGCCACAATTTTAAACAATCATTATGTTTTTTTCTCACTTTCGTAGACTTAATCAACCACACTTTAGCTTTTACATTATTTAGTACCTCTGAATTAAAACTTCCTATTGTTGGGAAAGGCCTAACACAATCCTTGGTCATCTTGACCCACGTGTCGCAATACGCCGTTGTGTATGCACCATATTTCTTACACATAAGAAACCTTGCTGAACCAATAGGCCCTTCCTTAGGCAGGTCCTAGGCCATTTCTAATGTCTGCTTAGCACCCATGTTGAACAATACCAATATCTATGCGGACCACAGACAATACCGCAGTACTCTGTCTCTTCCCCAAACACTTTCAACCCTTTGGTACAAACAATCTACCGCTGGAGATCTCTAATGGCCGTGGACGTATTTCCTGAAGCCGCATCCACTCACTTCCTCTCGCACCAGATGAGGACCCCTAACACAGAAATATCACTATGGGCCACAGGGCTATCAGCTCCTCGATACCCTGGCTCTACCACCAAATCTGTTGAGTTTATTATCACTGGTAGCGCAAAGTCGATACAATCAACCTGCCTTTCCAATATAATTCCTCCAAGCTGCTCTTACAATTCACAATCACGGTTGTCCTTACCGTGCGGTCAGATCGCACCGCTTACTAACACTAATTATCAGTAAACCATGCGATCTATTGGGCGCGCTTGGCGAAAACCTGCTTTGTTTTCGCCTTCGGTATATCTGCCTAATAAACTGTTCACCAGTTGGGCACCTGCCTCGTCAGACAGCAACTGACACTCTATTCAACAATAGATCAAACTTTAGTGTATTGAAATCACAAAATCACACAACGTACACCTTTTCTACGCAGAAAATTCAAAGTTCCTTACAATAGTAATAACGTTTCAGAGGCTTTCACAAGTGATTATATTATGCGTATATAACAACTATCAAAACGATTGTTTAAACACGGGGCAAATCTACCGGAAGTTCACATACGCTAGGCAGGAAGTACACATACGCTAAGCAATACAATATATTAAAACGCAATATGACAATAAAAAGGAACAGTTTTCTCTTTTGTCCCTATATTCAAGTTAGCGCTCCTTCAGATTATGCAAAACGGACATTCAGTTTCACAACAAAGAGTAAAAATCAGGTTTTGAATCATTACACAAAATATATGTTGCAGGTCATTATACATAATTCTGGCAGATAACGCACTGCTGGGCAGAGGCGGTCTGGGCTGGGACGCATATGCCCCCCTAGGCCACATAATTAACTTGTATTTTGATCTGCCTGGTGGTCCAGTGGTAATGCGATGCACACACCCTGTGGGGTCCGTGTATGGGTTGTCGCACCGCATAGTACTCACTGTGGGTGTGTCATTCATTCACAAAATATTGTATCACAGATTGTAGTACATATTCTGTGAATGAATGAATGACATAACTATTATGTGATGTGACAGCCCATGCACAGACCGCACAGGCTGTCTACATCGCATCTCTTGTAAGGCAGTAGTTAGATCCCGGTCAGAGTGTGACATCACAAGGTCATGTGGCTGCAGCAGTCACATGGTACACAGTGCAAGAGCTGCTGGAAATCTTCATGTTCCTGTGAAGCTGAAACTCACTGGTGGAGAAAAAGGTAAGAAGAAGGGGTAATTTGATGGGGAAGGGGCATGTGTGAGTAAAGCGGCTTGGCAAAGGTAGGCATGTGTGACTAAAGCTTGGGGGTATGTGTAAGTCAAATTGCTTGAGAGAGAGGGGCATATGTGAGTCAAGCTACTGGACAGAGAGGGGCATGTGTGAGAAAAGCATGTGGGCAGAGAGGGGCATATGTGAGTCAAGCTGCTGGGCATAGAGTGGCATGTATGTGTAAAGCATGTGGCCAGAGTGGGCATGTCTGTGTAAAGCAAGTGGGCAGAGGAGGCATGAGTAACTAAAGCATGTGGACAGAGGAGGCTTGTGTAAGTAAAGCATTTGGGCAGAAGGAGCATGTGTGAGTAAAACATGTTTGCAGAGGGAGACCATATGATGAGGGGGGCACAGTATAATGAGGGGCACAGTGTGATGAGGGGCACAGTGTGATGAAGGGGACAGCAGTGTGATGAGAGGGGCACAGTGTGATGAGGGTCACAGTGCAAAGAGGGGGAAGCAGTGATTTGGGGGGGTCAGCAGTGTGACAAGGGGCGCAGTGTGATGAAAGGGACAGCAGTTGATGAAAGGGGCAACATTTTGATTAAAGGGGCAACATTGTAATGAGGGGAGCAATGTGATGAAAGGTGCAGCAGTGTGATGAAAGGGGCAGCAGTATGATGAGGGGAACAGTGTGATGATGGGAGAACAGTGTGATGCTGGGACAGACATTTCTTGAGGTAGAAGATATAAAAAATATTGATGAATATATATTGCACCGAAAAACCTTTCGGTACAATATATATTGGGCTGCTACTTATGGGTCAGTGCTGTGTGCTTGCCCCCCCGGCTAAAGTCTGCCCGCCAGCCCCTGTTACAGGGTAATGTTTTTGGTCTTATAAAATCTAGCTCATCATTATTACTTAGTATATTATATCTTACTGGGCGTATACCATCTTCTTTGGCAATCTAACTTGGCACGTCTTGCATTACATACTACATCTCGACGGGCATATTGTACAGAAAGCATTAGATTCACTTAACTAGTAGCAAACGGAACCTGACAATTGTATTAAAATGCTTAAATATATGGGGATTGACTCTCAGCGAAAATCATAATATGGGAACTCTGTTAATACAACATTTTAGAATAACTGCTCATGCATTTGATCATTTTAATTTAGAAAAATAGCAGTTATGGTCACTCAACTGTACATGGCCCCTGGCCAAAAATTGCTCTCTTCTAAGAGTGTAATACAGACAGTATTCTAGTGACCATTTTAAAATATAGAGACCATTCTAGTTGCCTCTATACAGTATTGACAGTATTCTAGTGGCCTATATACAACACAAACATCATTCTAGTGACCAATATACAATATAGAGAGCATTGTAGTGATCACTACACAATACAGTGAGTATTCTAGTGATCTCTGTACAATACAAAGAGCATTCTATTGACTGATATATAAAGAAAAAAACATTGGCCCCCAGCCAGCTGCACCCATTCTGACTTATTATATGGTTCTCTATAAAGCACATAATAAGACACAGCCGGCTTCTTCGTCACATGACTTCCTATGTACAATGCAGTCACACAACACAACCAATCAGAGGAGGAGGAGGGAGTGCAGTTTTCTCTCCCACCATCTTCTGCACTGCAGAGTCTGCGGGCTCCAGCTGCAAAATTAAATGGGGAAAGTGTAAGGAAACATATTGGTTTCAGAGGAATGTGGGGAATGTCCGATGGCCACATGGAGAGGTCTGATGGCCATGTAAAGGGCATGTAGGGAGGTCTGATGACATGTTAAGAGGTCTGATGGGCAAGTGAAGGGCCTCTTTGCGTTATCTATAGATATTTTTTATAGATATTTTTGACTGTTCGTCTGTGACTGGTTGGCCACCCCAGCCATAAAACATCTTAATGACTGATTTATGCATTCTAGTGACCTCTATACAATACATTCAGCATTGTTATAACTAATATACAATAGTGAGAGCATCTTAATAATCAATATACATACAGAGAACATTTTAGTGGACTCTATACAATACAGAGAGCTTTCTCATCACCACCAGTCAAAACACAAATTTCTGGTTCCTCAGATATCTGATGGCTTTACTATACAGATCCCACATCTGTGATGGCTTTATAATGCAGCCCCCTTTTTCATCTCTATTGCAGGCAAAATCAGTCAACAGGGGGGTATATATACTAAACTGCAGTTTTGATCAAGTGGAGATGTTGCCTATAGCAACCAATCAGATTCTAGCTATCATTTATTTAATACATATTACAAAATGATAGATCTGATTGGTTGCTATAGGCAACATCTCCACTTTTTGAAACCCACAGTTTAGTAAATATACTCCCAGATCTCTGATGGAGAGCCAAATTAATTACTTTCTTCTCCAGTGGTCACACATTGCCTCCCGATGTACTAAACAAGAAATTTGGCTGTGCTGAAATTCAGTATATCTTCTAGCACACTGAAATTTCCTTTCACCAGTCTGTGTGTGGGGACTTTCCACTCACAGCACCATTCATCAATCCGCATGCCAGGAGCCATCTAATGGTTATGACCAGGGGCACACTTAGGGGGGATTTTCAGTTGCCCAGAAGAACCCCCCTGTGCTCAAATTGCCAGCTCCCAGTGCTGACCGCCAGTCAGGGCCATCTTTTCCATGGGGCACGATGGGCAGCTGCCCGGGGGCCCCACGGGCAAGGGGGCCCCATAGGCACGGCTCTTAATGAGAATAAATAATCCTGCAAAAGAAAAAAACCTGCAAAAAAACCTACAATGGTCACTGAGCAAGTACATGTATATACCTCTATCTCTATATATCTATATCTGTATCTGTATACATCTATATATCTATATCTAGGGGCCCTGGTGCACTGCTTTGCCTGAGGGCCCATAATGTTATTAAGATGGCCCTGCCACCAGTAGGAGTATATATTTGGTTAACTAAAAAAAAAGGTTGCCTGCCCCTTGTGTCACTATAGTCACCCAAGCAGAGGTAGTGCGGGGTCCGCACTCTGTTTAGTGGGCGCATTCTGCCTATTCCATTGAGAAGGCAGTGCGCTCCCACTAAACAGAGTTGCGGACCTCGCACCATCTCTCCTCAGGTGACTTGCACTTGAACCCTTCTCCTCCTACTAATAGAGGTAGTTTTTTCATGTGATCATGTGTGTTTGTGTGTCTGTCTGTGTGTGTGTCTCAGTGTATGTGTGTGTATGTGTATGTGTCTATGTGTGTGTGTATTACTATTTTGGTAATAAAGTGACTTTAGTTGTCCATAACAGAATAAAATCTTGGACATATTGTAGCTATATTATACTTCATATATTTAAAAGTTGGAACATTTTTTTTCTCCAATAAACCATTAGCAGTTACAGTTTACTCATTCAAGTCATATATAACTTTCATGTTCAATTTTACTGATGGGTGACATCATATTCAGTCATCAAGCATCAGTCTGTCCCATGTATTTGATGGTTTCTGTGGTATGTCTGTTTATTTATGTAACATGTTAAATACTGTAGTTCTGCAATAATGGGGGTGAACTGAAATGTTCCAAATATTCTCAGAGACTGTGGATTTAGACCTTAGAAGTAGGAAGATGATGACTTATGAGAGGCTGTTGAGCATTTCTCCTTCCAAGAGGTAGCTTTATTTTGTATGTGTAGCTCTCACCTTGTGTCTCCCCATGTATGCTTCTGCCCCCTTTTTGCACCTGCCCCTTTGTTTCTATCCCCTTGTGTTTACGCCTATTTGCTCTATCATCCCATTTTTGCCCCAGGTACACACTTCCAGTTGCCCTGAACCCTTCTGACTACCAGGAAATGAACAGGTGCATACTTTTTTTTAAGAATAGTTAAAAACATTTATTCATGTAAAAAATGCTTAAGTCAAAGATTCAAAGCACATTTTTAATGATTAAATAATATTAATCTGTTATCACTATCCTGAGATGGTGGTAATAGAACAGATATTGCAGTGGTATAAGTACCGCTGCAATACTTGTAAAATAGGCATCCTCATGCAAGCATTTGAAAACCCCCCTTTACAAATCCTGCATTTGCCCCCGAAGACATTATATACCCAGTATTGATGTGGCTGCACAGTTCATGGCTGTGTACTGTAGCTGAGACAGGTAGGGAATACTCCATGGTCATTCTGATTTTTTAGAATTAAACACAAAATCTGGGCCATCGCAGGCAGGCCAGACCAAAATTGTACCAAACAGGTGAGCAGATGCCACCCCTACTTCTCAAGGTCTGCAACGCTTTTAACAATTGGCAATATTGAGGCATATATAGTGATTTTGTGATAGCTAGGGAATCTAGAAGGGTAAGGTTCAGTTGGACAATGTTTCTCCATGCAACATGGCAGTTTATGTCAGCCACTCCTGCCATTGTATGCACGCTGTCTCACATTCAGGTGTACGTTTTGAAAGGTGCATGAATAGTCGTTGAGCCCACCGAAAGCATGACAGTCATGAAGGCTCATTTTCTAACCACAGAATACACATAAGACAGCACATTTGATTACATGCAAAATGCAGTCCCAAAATGATACATGCATTGTGGGAAAAGTAAAATAGTCACTTAAATGTCCTACTTACAATCACATATGGATCACCTGCTTATTTCATTTATTTTCATAATTTTTTTTTTTGTTCTAAAATACTTATTTTATGTTTGAACCTCATTTATGTCTTTAATAGATCATGAAAGTAAAAGTGCTTGGGGACTGTATTTAGTTAATGTCATATTTTACACTGTAATGTTTTACTAACATTCTTATACATTCGCCTAATAATGTTCTTTCCCACATTAATTAAGCCTCATTTGTGTAAATGAATTACTGTTAAAAGTATAAACCAACTACTTGTACCAAATCCAAGAATGTGTAAAAATCAGGTAATTTTGTTGTAGATAAAACTGTGTCCCCCTGTTAATCCAGGCCATACACGTGCATTTTCCACCCCATGAAAAATATTTAAGTATCTCATCTCTCAACACAATTTTTTTTTTGTAATGTGGACACAATATATAGTACATGTGTGTGCCTAACTCGCATTCAACAAAGAGCACCCAGATCTACTCATCACCTCAATTAAGAATAAGCAAGATTTTGAACCCCAAAATTTGACACTATATTGACTCCTTAAACAATGCACTTACCCATGTAAATTGCATTCTTACAAAATAGGTACATGACATTACAAAACATACTTTGTTCCATGCTGCTGGACCACATATTTGCACAATTGTAAAATTTCAGATCATCAAATGTAAAGCCATGATTTGTTTTCAGTAGTAATGCATGTGCAAAAAATCTGTCTATAGTTGTATGTGTATATCAGTGTCACAATGCTATATCATCTGCTGTGAATTTAATTTAAATGTTTATTTGTCCTGCTTTGTGTATTGAACCTGTATACTATGTATATATTCTATACACTGGAAATACTGAAGAGTCTAATGTTGCTTTTTATAGATTTTATTCCTACATCCAACATTTCTTTTTTTCCTGACATTGTTATTGGCAAAGCTATAGCTCTAAATATTGTGAAATATGTCTGAAAAGAATTCCAGACCAAATATCCATGAAATGGAAAAATAATGCAATTGAAGAAAAGGACACATTTTAAACATATTGGTAATGTACAAATAATGTACTGTTGTACTTCCGCCTTTTGTGCTACTGTACTTTCACCTTTAACCTGTGCCTGTCATACATTTTCATTTTGGTTGTTAGATTCCTGTTCTCATATACTAATTTTAATATAAATTTTATATTAATGGAACACAAGCTAAGAAAGGAGAGTCATACGGTTTATTTATACGGAACATTCAATATTGTATTTCTCCAACACTATTACTGTTACAATTTTGTCATCTAATCTTATTGTCCTGTGAATCTTGTGCTTTCACATAACTATTTAGTTCTAATTTTCTGGACAAATGCAAAATACCCCTTTTTCTTTTCATTTCACAAACATGTATAGAATCAGCAAAAACAGCTGCATTAGCATGTTATAAAAATATTTTGGAAAGTTTTAAAGGAGAATAGTAGTTATTTTCTTTCAACAGCTTAAAATTGTATATTACTTTTGATAAATCTTAGAAACAATATAACAATAAACTTAGAGTTCAACCTACCATAGACTTTGCAGTACTATAAGACAAATGTTTTTTCAATGGCATTCTATTTTCTAAAATAAAGAGTAAATAAAAACTATTTTTCCCATCCAAGTTAAAATATAGTGGTAGGTAGTGTAACTGGTCATAAAATGGCATATAAAACAAAAAGAAAAAGTAAATACAATTGACTCAATTTGTTATGATTCCTGGATAAACTGCATTATTTTTGTCACCAGTTGTTCTTTTTTGTCTCTGGCCTTGGTAGAAATCCCATGTTTTTTTAGCCAGTTCTGGAGAGTAGCATTTCTCAGTTTAAATAACTGAAAAAAAACAAAATATATCAGTAATATATTCATAGCTTTGACAGGTCAGAATGTTCCTACAACTCAAATAAAGTAATTTACAAGGATTTAACATAAAACAATTTGCACTGAACCACAACAACTAATAATCCACATGTTTTTATTGTCTTGTGCAAGATATACAATTAAAGCAAGTTTCTGAGTTGCTACAGTTTATTCTAAATTGTAATGTAAATGAATCATAACGGGCAGCACAGTGGCTAAGTGGTTAGCACTACTGCCTCACAGCGCTGGGGTCATGAGTTCAATTCCCGATCATGGCCTTATCTGTGTGGAGTTTGTATGTTTGCGTGGGTTTCCTCCGGGTGCTCCGGTTTCCTCTCACACTCCAAAAACATACTAGCAGGTTAATTGGCTGCTATCAAAACTGACCCTAGTCTCTCTCTCTTTGTGTGTGTGTGTGTTAGGGAATTTGGACTGTAAGCTCCAATGGGGCAGGGACTGATGTGAATGAGTTCTCTGTACAGCGCTGCGGAATCAGTGGCGCTATATAAATAAATGGTGATGATGATGATGATCATAGGGCCTGATGCTGGACATATGCCTGTTTGGGTAGTGTAAAAGTTACAAACTTGTACAGCACATACTATAAAAAAAGCCACCTGCACATACACATATACAGTGTTGCATGCATCTACACTTGCACCTGTATGTAACTGGAGAAACAGGACATGGTCAAGGTGTGGTCTAATGTAGGCTGATTACAGTAAGGGCACATTTCTGTAATTGTGAACAGATGTAGACGGAGATGCAGATACATCTGACAAAGCTATATCAATTGTGGGTGCCTGAGGGCTGCCTGAATTTGCAAATTGGCATATTGCAAATTCAATTCTGAAGCTGATAGATGCTTTCTTCATTAATATATATATCATACGATTTTGTGGGCATATTTTAAAAATATGGTTTGCTACTTTCATTCTGATGCATGAAGGAATATTAAAATTGCTGTATTGTATCAAGCCTAACTGCAAATTTGTTTTTCGATATTAAAACAAATTTTAAGAAACTTTTCTTGTGCTCATGACTTGGTTGTGTGTATACATATCTGGGTGTTTGTATGACTGAAGTAAAATCTGGCGCATATGCTAGAGGTGCAAACCATGAAATGACCTGCATTTAAATTTAAAAAACAAAGTATAAAACACTATACCCTCTTCTATTCTTACTAGAGTTTGCTTCACCTTGTGTGCCAGGCATCTTATCTTACCCATTAAGGCTAGATACATAGCTTTAATGACTTCAGTACAGTAGCTTCGTACTGGCTACTGTACTGTTCAGCTTTATCATATACCAGGTTAGCATAAGTGTGTGCCTCCAAGGGAATATATCTACGTTGCCAGTAATGATTTGTTGTAAGAAACTTAAATCTTCATTATACGTCCAAATTTTGTTTGCAGATGTCCAAACACTTCTGTTTGTGCTTTTCTATGAGTTGTTTCAGCACACATCTCACACAAACTTTTCGAAACCCAACACTGTTGTGGATTATTGCCAGGGCCGGTGCAAGGTCTCCAGGCGCGCTAGGCAAGGTTTCAGTCTACCCCCCGATACCCTCCTGCGAGGCTCATTGCAAGAGCTCCGACGCCTGCAATAAGAGACAGCCTGACAGTTGTCGGGCCGCATACCATTAGTCCAGGGTCGGCGCAGATGACTCCGGACTGCAGAGCAGCTCTCGGCCCACCATATAAAAAGAGAATCATTGGTTTTAAAGAAAACAAACAAAAACAAAACCAGACCGATGCACAAACCAAAAAAAAAAGAACAAAACCAAATCAAGTGGCCTCATTAGACAACAGGCCTATCGGGAAAATTCCCAGTTAGGCCTATGGCCAATTCGCCCCAGCCCACAACCAATGAGTGATTACTTTGGTTCAAGGTGTAGTGTAAAATAAAAATAACAACTCTTAGCTTCTCCTGGCTGGCAAGGCTGCAGTCCGGATGCACTGATGTCTGATGATGTATACTCTCAACGCTGTCCAGGTTCCATTTCTGCCCCTTGGCAAGTTACTGCAGTAACAGCAGCACATTATTTCAAATTGCTTGATGATGTAATAATATAAATTATAATTTAAGATATGACTTCCATTTATAGCCAAATAATTCTTGTGTATTGCTGGGCAGCTGGAAGTCTTAAATATACAGGTGTAGCCTATACAAATTTCTTTCACTGTAAGGAATAGAAAAGATATGTATATATATATATATAAAAACACACACACATATATATATATATATATATATATATATATATATATGTATATATATATTTATATATACATATAATATATATAGAATGTGTGTATATATATATATATATATATATATATATATATATATATATATATATATATTGTGATAAAGTACGGCATTCACAGGAATCCGACACAGGTCTGCTGAACCATTTGACTGTTTATTTGGCAATTGTCAGAATGGTAAACAGTTCCAAGGCTGGTTCAGCAGTCATATCCATGAACAGTACACAAAAATCCCCACCACCTACATCTGGCTAGACATTACTTCCCTGTCTGCAAGCCGGCCACTAACTGGCATCGGTGGTCCCACCCACACATACAAACAGTGTTTTTATCCTCCACCCCAAGCACTACAAACACATCACAGCAAAGCATAACCAATCACACCCATGTGGAACACCTGTGAGTGTATGTGTGCTAAAAGAGGAACCTTTAACCCTGTCATCTGTGCATAACCAATCACACCCATGTGGAACACCTGTGTGTTTGTGTGTGTGTGTGTGTGCTAAAATTGGATCCTATCACATTTTAATACCTTAATACATGTTTAAGCATATTACTGTGGACCGTTCATGGTTGATGGCTACTACCAATTAGGTTTAGAATGGCCACAGATTCAGAGTGTATTCGGGTGCATAGGATGGCACCAAAATTTGTATTTATATTTTAACAACTGTTATCTTGACTACTAGATCCATGTTTTGGTTTTATATGTGGCTTCTATATGTATCTTTTATGTTAATTATTGTTTTTTTATGTGCTGTGTATTTATTATCTTATAATAATATCCCATACTGCCTTTTTAATAATATCATTGGAGTTCCCTTGCCCAAGATGGCCACTATTGGCCTCACATATTAAAAGTCTATGCCAGGTGCCCTCATCAAAGATGGCCACCGCACTCGGTTTTCCCCAGCTGGCTTCTAAACATTAACCTGGCTATGGACATGAATTACCAATGTCCTGGGACATACACTCTCAGAGCATGAGAGTCTAATACTCATTCATCAATTTCTGTAGCACTCGCGTGATCGCGAGTGTCCCGCGCATGCTCGGTAGCGTCTGCGCACTGTGCATGCGCAAAATGGCCACCACATAAACTATATAAACAAGCCCTAAACATAGGCAACTTGTTTTTCCTCCTGATGAAGTCTTCCTAGACGAAACGCGTTGAGGCATTACTACTTCTGTATATGCTAATCAGGTCATACTGCCACCCTGGCCATTTGATGTTATATACCCTGATACTCCTGTGCGGAGATCGTTGGTAATACCTTTAAAACCCTCCAGGGATCCATACTGGTACAAGTTGACCTACTGCCAAGTACAGATAAGCTTTTATTTATCTTGCAATATGTGAGTTTGCATTTTATATGTTTGCTGAATAAATTCTTTGTACATAAATTACTACACTATATGGCTCCTTTATCTCTAACATTCTGGCTGATTGGAGTTTGAGAGTGGTGTTTCCATTGGGACGTCTGCCTGTGGTTAAGAAATATCGTATACTGCGGTCACTGTTTTGTCCGTTCCTGATTCACTAGGCGGAGCTGAGATTCCCTCTTAGAGACCCTGATACAGATAAGCTGGTTTTATATTATCCTCTGGTACACTTCCATCTATTTATTTGTATTATTATCTGGTGTACATTAATAACTATACTATATGGCTCCTTTATCTCTATTATTCTGGCTAATTGGAGTTTGAGAGCAGTGTTTGCATTGGGACGTCTGCCCGTGGTTAAGAAATATCGTATACTGCGGTCGCTGTTTTGCCCGTTCCCGATTCACTAGGCGGAGCCGAGATTCCCTCTTGGAGACCGTGATACAGATAAGCTGGTTTTATATTATCCTCTGGTACGCCTCCATCTATTGATTTGTATTATTAGCTGGTGAACTGCATTACTCTATACACCTCCTGCACATCCCTGTCCCCTATAGACAATTGATTGAAGAGTTTGTAAGCTGTGTCACAGTGGCCCAGCAAAGCTTGTATAAGTTGCACTTGAACTTCTCTATTCCACCTTGTTATCAGAGTGGAATTTCTGCACGCTCGTGTCTGATACGTTTGGTCACTCTGTCTTGCATTTGGATTAAGACTGGATTATTTATATTTATTGTTGGATATCAACCCAGAGATTTGAACTGCATCCATATGCTTATTTATATTGTACCCACTTTGTATTTTTGTACAGCAGTATAAATGAATGAACAATGCGGCTACAATAGAAATCATAGCTTATGAATATAAAAATTACCTAATTTTACTTTTTTAGAGACTACATAATTACAAAATAAACAAAAAAATACAGTACCTCCTCATTTTTTAGAAAACATTTTAATGAATATTTAATTTATTTTACTTACCTATCATTTTTCTCTTGGCTGGTCAGCACTGCAGGAGCTGCAGGGGGACTTAAACTCTGGCCCTCCAAGTGTCACTGATGACACAAAACCGCTCCTTACAGTCACAGATCTTACCTTCTTCTCAGAGGGAGGGGGTATGGGAGCTTCACAGAAAGGAATGATGGGGAGGGGGCAGAGTGGCACTGTAATAACTTTATTTACACTGACAGACAGTGTGCAGCAGACAGATCCTGTGGGCGGCACCGCAGCAGGCACATGACAAATTGACAGTTGTAGGTGGTGTCGTCGCACATCACAGTGACACTGCCGCCGAAATACACAGCTGACGTTAGCAAACCCATTCATTCATCCGACGCCCGCCATGCACTTTATTCATCCACCGGCTGCCACCAACTTTAAACAGTCGGTGGCCGCGGTCCCCCGCACAACAGCTAGTCAGTGGCGCCCCCTGGGTCTGATTATTGCATAGGCAGAGCCATGGCTGATTTGCAGCATAATCCACTGTCACTCATGTATCCAACAGAATCAGTTCATGTGCACACTCAATGTTCTCATCAATTGTGGACGTGGACAGGCGTCTGGCTACTTCTTCATGGCTGACACTTGTGCAACCTTCTTTGAACTTCACTATCCATTCATACACACTTCTTCACAACAAAACATTTTCTCCATACTGTGCACAAAGTGGTCGATAAATATCAGCACCAGACATACCCTCAGACCACAAAAACGAATCATTGCACGCTGCTCTTCTTTAATGCAAATCAGAAGTGGGGCAGCCATTTTTTCTTAGACTGCAGTCGCAAAAGAACTTACGTAACACATTCAAACCTGCACAGCAGTAACTGGGAAGACAGCATCCTAGTACGGAAAGCATTGATAAGACAGTTTGGCCAACAGAAATTTTAAACTAACTGGAATGCGAATAATTTTTTGACTCACCCTCGTTTTAATTATAAACGTTCATTTGTTTCAGGTAAATTATTCCGCTCAGTAATACACAGCCTTTGATATATGCTCATTCCATATAGTGGCTCTGCTTGCTCTTTAACAACTGGACAATAGGGTTGTCAAGCAAGGAAAAAATGGGTACATAGTTTAGATGCATAGAGTTAGGGCCTTTCTGAATCCTACATGAGATTTAAGATCAATAGCTGAGGTCTTCATCTAACGCAGCCCCCTTTCCAGTAGAGATGGTTACTCTCACAGGTAATCGGATGCCCCCAGGACTTAATATTCAAGGTAATTAAACCTTATACCAAGAAACAAGTAGCAATGAGCAGGATGCAACTCTGTGGAAGTGTGCAAGAAGTAACCGGAGCCAAGTCAGAGGTCTTGGGTCAGTAGCAAAGAAGAAGAGTCAATACAGGTCAGGAGATCAGGGGCAGGCAGCGAGCAGGAGAAGTCCAGGTAACAAAGCCAAAGGGTCAAGGGCAGGCAGCAAACAAGAGTGATGCAGATAATAAAGCCAAGGGGTCAGATAACAGGTGGCCAAAATAGCAGAACTCAGATAGAGAGCAGGACCAGCAGTTGCAGGGCAAGAGCGCTATAACTGGCAGAGAGGACCAATCAGAGGAGGAGTAGAGGCACACCCACAGACCACAATGGTGAATGCAATCAGGTGCTTGCAGTGCGATCGCGCGTGACCCGTCTGCCTGTCATACAGCTGGAGGTGGAGACACACAGTAGCGTCCTGGCTGCCAAGGAAACAGCTGGGATGTAGACGGGAGAGGCGACGTCCAGGCTGCCTAGGCAACAGCTGGAACGGAAGTATGCACCATACTACAGTGCAGAGGCTCAGGTGGGATTCGGAGGCAGTGAGCCATCATGAGTAGCGTGCCGGCTCATAACACATAGTCACTAAGTTGGGTGCAGGCTTTTGATTATATTATTCGAAATACAGAGTGGTCCCATCAGTTAAGCTTTATCTAACTGCTCCTTCAATTTCTCTGTATCCAGCACATGCTGCCCTCAACTTCTTGGGAGCTGACAAGGCTCTGGTCTCTGCTTTTCTTATTGTGCACCTCTTGGTAATCTAATTCGCTTATTTGGCCTCCAGTCTAGATTCTAATCTATGACACCCATAGCTACCTTTCCTCCCATGACCTCTCCCCTTCTCTAGCTGTCAGGCGCCGTCTCCGTCATACTCCCCCTCAGCGGAGACGGACGCCTGTCACAACCGCTCTGCCCGGACGGTTGCCGCGCCTCCCAACCCTGTCGGACGCCTGCGCAGTAGCTCGTTCCGTTGCTAGGCAATGGGACGCTTTCCTCTGCACTTCCTGTGCCTATTCCACGGAGCCTATCAGCTGTCTTCTGCCTCTATTTGTTTTTTTTTTAAATCCAGTATTTTTATTGAAATTTTTTAAGATATAAACATACTAAACAACAAAAAGAAAAGAAAAACAATCGCTTACATATCGGAATTAAATGACGGAATTTACAAGATTACATTAAAGCATAATAATAATAATAAATGTGCTATATTCATTCAGGATCATACATCGTAAATGCTTATACATAAGTATGTTACACATGCAGGGTTTATTACATGGACTCAGATACTTATTATAAGAACTGCGGTAGCCATACATTTAAGTAGATAGAGCATCTGTACTAGATGACATAGGATAGAATGGAGACTCTAACCATCTGTACCATATATTCTCAAATTCCTTCAGAGCCTGTCTGCTAGTATAAACAAATCTCTTGTGCCTTATGGTGGTATTGACCAGTGCCTTCCAATTTTTAACCGTGGGACTCGTCGGGGCCAACCACAGCCTCGCTATACAGACCTTAGCCAACATCAATAACTGTGAAATGTACATTTTTGTCAGTTTATTAACTTTTCCCTTCAATCAGAGCCCAAAGAGACAAGTGGCCAGTGAACTAAGAGACACTTCAATTCCAGTAACCTGAATACATCTCCTGATCCTTCGCCAGAAGATTTGTATACATGAACACTCCCATAGAAGGTGCCAAAATTTAGCATTGATCGAATTGCATTTCGGACAGTTAGGGGTAGCATCCGGGCGAAATTTTGCCAATCTAATAGGGGTAAAGTAGGCCCTGTGTAAGATAAACACCTGTATTTGTTGAAATTTTAATGATGAAGTATAACCTTTAGTACTGTCTGTAACCATTTCCCACTCCTTGTCTGATAAAGGGCCAATATCTATTTCCCACTGATTCCTCAAACCATCTAAATCATCTGCAGTGGATTCATACAGAAGACATGAATACATTCGAGAGATCAGACCTCTATAACCCAAGGCCTGTAATTGTTTCCTCAGTGGATCCACCCCAAACACCAAAGTCTCACCTTTAAATTGTGTGTTTAGGGCGTGTCGTAACTGAAGGTAAGAATAAAACATTGTTCTGGGTACAGAGAATTCCCCAACCAACTATCCTTCTGCCTCTATTTAAACCTGGCTCTGGCGCCATTAGGGTGCCAGAGTAACAGGTTCCTGCCTCTAGCTCCCACTGTGTTTGTGCCTCGTGTTTGGACCCGGCTTCTACGACCATTCTCTAGTCTCTGCATTCCTGTTGTGACCCGGCTAGCTGACCATTCTCTATTCTGTGGGACCCATCGTGTTCCTGCGACCTTGCTCTGTTTTGACATTGCTTTTGGATTCTCCTTCTTTACCTCGTATACCGATTGGCTTGACCCAGACCATCTGACTCCTCTTCACTACACCAGTAACTGTCTGATAGGACCGCGACCTGCGTACCCTGTGCCACGAAGCCCATACCTCCTTGCGGGGGTCCCTGGTGAAAACCAGGGGTACGTTAGAATCTGCACCTATCTGCTCAGTAGTGCTAATACTGGTTAGTGTTCCTCTCAAATCCGTGCCTGACACTAGCATTGTAATCAACTGCCTCTGCTTTTTCCTTATGGGTGTCTCAAGGTTGCCCTAATCTCAACATGTCAAAAGTAGAGCTTATTATCTCCCCTCCTTACAAAATCACAGTTTCACCTCATATTTCCCCTGACCATCAACAACATCACAATTTCCTCTGTCTTAGAAGCCAACTGCCTTGGTATCAGCCTTGATCTAGGACTTTGCTATACCTCTTTTGCAGGTTGAAGCAATTTTTTGCAGGACTGCAGCTTTCCAGAGCTACAGACCCTAACATATTTGGCTAGTTTATAGTATTATCCTGCCAAATATTCCAGCCATGGGAAGCAGCAAGGTCTCTCTCTTTATGGCTTCCAATTGGTTTGAAGTATCACATCCATCCAGGCTGCATGCATAGCACCAACTTTTGCAAATGGAATGGAACATGCTTGTTAATTCTAACATTAGCTGGTAGTCTTGCTATAATTACCTCCTTATTAGCAACATTGTCTGAAAACAAGGCTGCAGCAAGCTAGCTGACTAAAAATGTTACTTACACACAATGTTACATTCTTTCTCCTAATTAATATACCACAAATCTAGCCTCAATGACGTTTTTTATCTCTTTTTGCTACTTTTAGATAGCATTGGCCGCAAATGATATAGACAGGAATTATTACCTCTTCAATACATTGATCATAACAACAGCAGTAACAATATGCAGTGCAGTGTCACTGCAAATTACAATATTCTTTCAGCAGCCACCACACAATGTGATTACACAGTTACTGCAGAATTGTTACCTTCCAAGTTTCAATTGTGGAGAACTCTAATGTTGACCAAATGTGCTCATTGGATATGCCAGCTGAAAGTTCTGGATCTCTGGGTATGCTTAATGTCACAGTGGAATTAGTTTTTTTTAACTCTTGGAGAAAAGAGGGATTTGGAACAGCAAGCTGTTTGCTTATACAGTAGCACCCAGGAAGTGAGCGGCACACTCTTGAGCAGGGCCCTCCTTACTCTCTGTCTTCACTTCTGCATTTATTTTATCTACCTTTTATGTTCTTGTGTATGTATGTTCTGTTCTCTCCACTGTCTGATTATGCAAAGTTGCAAATACCCTTATGAATTAGGATACAATTCCCTGCTTGTCAGGTTACTGGTATATATTATTATTTATCATTACCTTTTTTTAACTGGTTGTAATGTCTGTCTGAAATCTTAATAATGGCTGAATTGAGTCAATTGTGTGAGGATGCATCATTTTTCTGATAGCAAGTGTATAACAGATGGCAATGTTAAATCTCAATTTGTCCCTTTGCTATGGGCTTCATCAATTTGCTTATTACTTATTGTTGCTTTATCAAATCTGCATAGTACAATTACTTTTCTTTCAAACTATTTACCTCACAAGCAATGTTATCATACCCAACTTTTCAACTCCTCCAAATGAGTCAGAGAGCTTTGCAGCGACACACACACACAGAGAAGGGGACGTGACCACTTAACAATGGGCACATAGCCATATTCCCGGGAAGGGCATTATGAAACCCCTCCCGAAAAATCTCACATGCATTGCTGCACACACTAGTGGCATGTGAGCGAGCACATTTTCATCATCATCATCATCATCATCATTTATTTATATAGCTCCAGCAAATTTCGTAGCACTTTACAATTGGGATCAAGCATTAATAAGACAATATTGGGTAATACATACAGACAGAGAGGTAAGAGAACCCTGCTTGCAAGCTTACACTCTATGGATTGCTGCTTTGCAGAGCAGTGGTGAACAGGTCACACCTCTTTGCATTTAAGCAGTCTGGATAAAATTGGCACTGTCCTGTATAAATCAGGACAATTTGGAGAAATGTGTTATATACTTGTTGTTAGTTACTTCACTTATGCCCAAAAAATTATATGAGATAGATTATTTCCTGTACTATGTTAGATCATACGCTGAAAACTTTGCTTTGTGTTGACTACCTGGCTCCACCATTGACAGACAATATTAATTTAGGAATGCTTCATTATTTATACTTACACACAAACACTGACCTAGTGAAGTGGTAAGTAGTTCGGAACCAACAATATTCTTTTGTTGAATTGTGGCAATAAGTTATTATTTTTGCTAATAAAAACAAACAGGCATACTGCCATGATGGGGCTGTCAATTGTAAATAAGCCCCTATATGATATACATTTAGGTTATATAAACAATATGATTCATACTGCGCTACAGGTGTTATTGTTGGTGTATTTCACATTTGAACTTTTAATTACACTGAACATACCTGGTTATTTCTTGCATGACTTTCTACTAGAGATGGTCACTGACCCCCGTGTTTTGGTTTTGGATTCGGTTTTGGATCTGGATTACCGTCGTGTTTTGGTTTTGGTTTTGGTTTTGCAAAACCTCCATTGCGTGTTTTGGTTTTGGTTTTGGTTTTGTTTGGTTTTGTTTTGCTATTTTTTGGGAAAATCCATGTTTTTGGGCCTAAATTAACCCAATTTAGTGCTCCAACTGTTTTAGAGACAAGTAATCTAATTGTTGAGGTAATAAATCATCCCAAAAAACAGTTTAATTCTTCGTTGGTAGGCCTATTCTACACACAAAACAGATTGTCTTCCTCTCCATCTATGCATATTGGCAATGCAGCCATCGTCTTTGAATGTATATTACACCCTACACTTATAGTTAAATATGTAAAGAAATGGAAAAAGCCAGTTTGGTTTCTGTCTCTCAAGGCCCCCCTCCACTTGTATAAAATACCAAAAAATTCAGCCATTATAGACTGTACAATATTAATTGACATGGAGAAAGCCAGTTTGGTTTCTGTCTCTCTAGGCCCCCCTCCACTTGTATAAAATACTAAAAAATTCAGCCATTATAGACTGTACAATATTATGAAAAATGGACAAAGCCAGTTTAGGGTCACTCTGTCTATGACACCCTACCCTTAAGGATAAATTGCCCTAACAGCAGCCTTTCAAGATGGTATGTGATATGGAAATGCCACAAGTCCCTTTCCTCTTTGGGGGTAGATTGCACCCTACACTTACATAGAAAGTTTTAAAAAGATGTTATCGGCATCATCTTCAGCTTCATCCTCACCCTCATCAGTGTTATCGTCATCATCACAGACTATCAATTCATCGCCGCTTGAATCCGCCATTAGAGAACAGTCAGTGCTTGCATGTCTTGGATGGTGAAGGCCTTCCTCGTGGAAGATGTAGTTCATTTTTATAAACATCATTTTCTCCACATTTTTGGGAAGTAACCTTCTACGGCGATCACTGACTAAGTTCCCTGCTGTGCTGAACACTCGTTCAGAGTACACACTGGAGGGTGGGCAGCTTAGGTATTGCAAAGCAAGTTTGTACATGGGTTTCCAAATAGCTTGCTTTTCTTCCCAGTAAGGAAAGGGACTGTCTGACATTTCCATATCAACTACCTCTTGAAAGTAATCCTCCACCATCCTTTGCATGTTTATACTCATATTGGATGGACTTATGGGCAAAGTGACACTTTTTTTTGAAAAATCCTTCAAACCAGCCCAGATGTTAAATTGTTCTCGTCTGCCCCCTGTGTCTTCCCTGCTTCTTTTTTGGAAATTTAATTTTTTACGAGCAACAGCTTGAGAAAGTGAAGGAGGACACGTCGTCAAGCCGAGGCCCAGTTCAGCGGCCAACTTGCTGAGCAATAGCTCCTTGCAAAAGTTCACATCTCGCTCATTTACAAGTAAAGACTCAATGTAGGTTTTAAACCTTGGATCAAGCACAGTGGCCAAAACGTACTGATCCGAGTTCAAGATCTTAATAACTCGAGGATCATTGTGAAGCGAATTAAGTACTTGATCGACAAGGCCAACATACTTTGCTGAATTGCTTGCTTTCAGCTCCTCCTTCATTTTCTCAAGCTGCTTTTCCAATAGTCTAATTAAAGGAATGACTTGGCTCAAACTAGCAGAGTCTGCACTGACCTCACATGTCACAACTTCAAATGGTTTCAGCACCTTGCACAGCACTGAAAGGATTCCCCACTGTGCAAGAGTGAAATACATCCCCCCTCCTTTCCCAATGTCATGACTTGTGCAATATGCTTGGATGGCTTTGCGCTGTTCCTCCATCCTCTGAAGCATGTACAGGGTGGAATTCCACCGAGTTACCACCTCTTGCTTAAGTTGGTGGCAGGGCAAGTTAAACTGCTCTTGGAGCTGCTGTAATCTCCTACATGCTGTGGCTGAATGCCTGAAATGGCCTGAAATTTTACGGGCCACCGAAAGCATCTCCTGCACCTCACGGTTGTTTCGTAGGAAGCTCTGCACCACCAAGTTGATGGTGTGAGCAAAACAGGGAATATGTTGGAAATCACCCAGCTGTAATGCTCGCACTATATTGTTGGCGTTATCTGAAATGACATACCCTGGGGAGAGTCCGAGTGGTATAAGCCATGCATCAATCACATCTCTCAGTTTGCGTAACAAATTGTCAGCCGTATGCCTGTTAGTGAAGCCGGTGATACAAAGAGTGGCCTGCCTGTGACAAATGTTACGTAGTGGTGTACATGCTGCTGCTGTTCCTGCTGGTGAAGGTGAATGACCAACCCAGTGGGCTGTCACAGTCATATAGTCTTTGGTTTGGCCACTTCCACTTGTCCACATATCTGTGGTTAAGTGAACAGTGGGCAGAATGGCATTTTTCAGCGCAATCTCTACATTTTTACACACTTTTTGGTATAGTTGTGGAATAGCTTTACGGGAGAAATGGTGTCGCGATGGAATTCTGTAACGCGGACACAAAACCTCAATTAACTGTGAAAAACCAGCTGCGTTTATGGTGGAGATTGGACGCAGATCTAACACTAACATTGCAGCCATGGCGTCTGTGATTCGCTTGGCGACTGGGTGACTGCTGTCATATTTGCTTCCCCTCGCAAAGGATTGTTTCACAGTTAATTGCTGAAATGTAGGACTGCTCATTTTATTCACCTGCCTCTGGGATGACGATTCACCCCCAGCAGCAGCAACAGCAGCAGCAGGACTAACGCTTTCTTCAGAGGAATCAATAATAGTGCCGGAGTCATCCAGCCTTAAGTGGGATGCCGGGCTAACTCCGAGCGCTACTGAGGATATTGATGAGGATGGTGTGGTGGGTGTATTTTGTGGCCGTCGGTATGTCGGTGAGCGGAGGGTCTTAGCTGATGAGGGAGTGCTTGTATTCTTTTGGGAAGAACTTTCAGCTTTTCCCAACACTTTGCCATGAACTCTCGTTAAATGGCGTAACATAGACGAGGTTCCAAGATGGTTAAGGTCCCTCCCTCGACTGACTGTGGCTTCACATACACTACAAATGGCTATACAATTGTTGTCTGGATTTGGGTAGAAATAATTCCACACATAAGAAGTGGATTTTTTTGTTTTATGCCCAGGCATGACAATGGCCTTTTTCTTGTCACGTGCCAGAACTGCTGCCACTGGTGCAGGACTTACACAAACAACCTCATCCTCATCAACATCCTCATTAGCGCCCTCGTCGCCTACACAAATCTCCCCCTCATCCTCTTCTAATTCCAAAGTGGCATCCTCAATTTGGGTATCACCGGCTACACTCGGGCTATTAAGGCACACATCAGCAGAATGCTCACGATTAGACATCCCACTGTTGGATGGACTCTCCACAGGGATTGTTGTCATTTGTGAATCAGAGCAAATATTCTCCTGTAATGCCTCACTGGTATCTTGCAGCTCAGCTTTGACGCGTAACAGTAGTTGTGCACCAATTGTAGGCTGGGTAACTTTTTGGGATCTGCCACTAATAGCCAAAGGTGAAGGCCTCATTCTCTCTTTGCCACTGCGTGTGTAGAATGGCATGCTTGCAATTTTTTTTTTATCGTCACTTAACTTTTGCTCAGTTACACTTCGTTTTCGCTTCAATACAGTAAATTTTTTTTTGGTTTTTGTTTTTTGCACTAATTTGAAAACACTCTGTTGTTTGACATCGCCTTGGCCAGATGACGTACTGGGAACACTAACATCAGGACTGGTGACAGAACCTGGTTGCTCATTTAGATCATATGTGGACTGCTTTGAATCCATTGCGTAGATACTGCTGACAGATATGACTTTTGACAGCCAGAAATATTAATGCACAATTAGGGAGGACACCCCAAAAACACTGAGGAGTGCTAAAATTTATTGAGTAGATACTGCTGACAGATATGACTTTTGACAGCCAGAAATATTAATGCACAATTAGAGAGGACACCCCAAAAACACTGAGGAGTGCTTAAAATTATTGAGTAGATACTGCTGACAGATATGACTTTTGACAGCCAGAAATATTAATGCACAATTAGGGAGGACACCCCAAAAACACAGAGGAGTGCTAAAATTTATTGAGTAGATACTGCTGACAGATATGACTTTTGACAGCCAGAAATATTAATGCACAATTAGAGAGGACACCCCAAAAACACTGAGGAGTGCTTAAAATTATTGAGTAGATACTGCTGACAGATATGACTTTTGACAGCCAGAAATATTAATGCACAATTAGAGAGGACACCCCAAAAACACTGAGGAGTGCTTAAAATTATTGAGTAGATACTGCTGACAGATATGACTTTTGACAGCCAGAAATATTAATGCACAATTAGAGAGGACACCCCAAAAACACTGAGGAGTGCTAACATTTATTGAGTAGATACTGCTGACAGATATGACTTTTGACAGCCAGAAATATTAATGCACAATTAGGGAGGACACCCCAAAAACACAGAGGAGTGCTAAAATTTATTGAGTAGATACTGCTGACAGATATGACTTTTGACAGCCAGAAATATTAATGCACAATTAGAGAGGACACCCCAAAAACACTGAGGAGTGCTTAAAATTATTGAGTAGATACTGCTGACAGATATGACTTTTGACAGCCAGAAATATTAATGCACAATTAGAGAGGACACCCCAAAAACACTGAGGAGTGCTTAAAATTATTGAGTAGATACTGCTGACAGATATGACTTTTGACAGCCAGAAATATTAATGCACAATTAGAGAGGACACCCCAAAAACACTGAGGAGTGCTAACATTTATTGAGTAGATACTGCTGACAGATATGACTTTTGACAGCCAGAAATATTAATGCACAATTAGAGAGGACACCCCAAAAACACTGAGGAGTGCTAACATTTATTGAGTAGATACTGCTGACAGATATGACTTTTGACAGCCAGAAATATTAATGCACAATTAGGGAGGACACCCCAAAAACACAGAGGAGTGCTAAAATTTATTGAGTAGATACTGCTGACAGATATGACTTTTGACAGCCAGAAATATTAATGCACAATTAGAGAGGACACCCCAAAAACACTGAGGAGTGCTAACATTTATTGAGTAGATACTGCTGACAGATATGACTTTTGACAGCCAGAAATATTAATGCACAATTAGAGAGGACACCCCAAAAACACTGAGGAGTGCTAACATTTATTGAGTAGATACTGCTGACAGATATGACTTTTGACAGCCAGAAATATTAATGCACAATTAGGGAGGACACCCCAAAAACACAGAGGAGTGCTAAAATTTATTGAGTAGATACTGCTGACAGATATGACTTTTGACAGCCAGAAATATTAATGCACAATTAGAGAGGACACCCCAAAAACACTGAGGAGTGCTTAAAATTATTGAGTAGATACTGCTGACAGATATGACTTTTGACAGCCAGAAATATTAATGCACAATTAGAGAGGACACCCCAAAAACACTGAGGAGTGCTTAAAATTATTGAGTAGATACTGCTGACAGATATGACTTTTGACAGCCAGAAATATTAATGCACAATTAGAGAGGACACCCCAAAAACACTGAGGAGTGCTAACATTTATTGAGTAGATACTGCTGACAGATATGACTTTTGACAGCCAGAAATATTAATGCACAATTATGGGGGACAACCCAAAAGCGCTGGGGAGTGCCAAATATGAAGAAAAAATAATAAACCTCTATCCTCCTCTCTGCACTAGCGATTTTGGTTAGAGCAATTGCAAGAACAATATTGTATTCTTTCTCTGTCCCTGCTCTAATTAGCCTATGACTACACCCTGCTCTCTCCCTCTGTCAAATGGCGATGGATTGCTGTGGAGGCGTGTATTTATAAAGTTGAAGTATCGCGAGAACCGAGTCCCGAGATCCGACGACGTCACAATGACGTTCGGCCTCGATTTGGATTCGGAATTGGCGGGAGAGTACCGAGCTGCTCAGCTCGGTACTCGGATACCCAAAGTTCGGGTGGGTTCGGTTCTCGGAGAACCGGACCCGCCCATCTCTACTTTCTACATCCACTTCTTTAATGGTTTGATGTGTTCTGCATACTTTAGTATTTAATTCCAAATATTTTCCCTGTGTATAAAGTAACTAAATATTAACAGTAATGTAGGTGTATATTTAAAGGTACATTAAATTAATGATATAAACTATTAAAGTAAAATACATTGTACAGTGTTAACTTGACTTGCCACTGCAGTTCTGTTAAAAAGTAGATTACTACCTTCCCACTGCATTACAGAGAGCTGTAATTCCCCCCACATCATTAAAACAGTACTGAGTTTATGTGACATTAATGGCCCTGCCCAAGTGTGTGAATTAACCAATATGCACAGCATTTCTTGCAAAGCAAATCTGTCCAGCTGTGTGAGTTGTTGCCTGTTTTTTTAGTTGGAGAATCACCTTCTTCATAAAGTTCATATTCAATTAAGTCAGGCATGTCAAACTCAAAACCCCAATTGGGCCAAATAATCAAATTTCTTAATAATCTTCTCTGACTTCTTCTTGTGGCTGCTACCTGGGCGATCCGCACTGAAAATGTTGGGCGTGATGACGTCACGCCTAACATTCAGTGCACGGGGAAGGAGGGGAGGAGAAGAGAGGAGAGTGCTAGCGAAGAAGCGGGGGATAGCAGGTTTTGACACCCCTGAATTAAGTATAAACAATCTCGCTATTTAATGTTTATTATTCCACTCAGTAATACACAGGCTTTAAGTTTTGGATTTATCTCCATTTATCTAAACATTAAAATAATATTATAGGTCTTCATAGTGGAAGAAAGAGTAATTTGAAACATATAAAGAGACCTGTAGAAACTGACATCTGAGACTGTCATTGAGAGTGGTATGTGATTTGTTCTCTTTCAAGCTGTTACATAGAAACACAGAATTTGACGGCAGATAAGAACCACTTGGCCCATCTATTCTACCAAAATCTCAAACCCTATTTGATCAATAGTTCTTTGTAAGGATATCCTTATGTCTATCTCAATCATGTTTAAATTGCTCTACTGTATTAGTCTCAACCACCTCTGATGGGAGGCTATTCCATTTATCCACTACCTTTTCTGTGAAGAAATTTTCACTCAAATTTCCTCTGAACCTACTTCCTTCCAGCTTCAGTGCATGTCCTCGTGTTCTAATACTTCTCTTCTTTTGAAGAATGTTTCCCTCCTGTACCTTGTTAAAACCCTTGATATATTTAAAAGTTTCTATCATGTCCCCACTTTCCCTTCTGTGCTCCAAGCTATACATATTAAGATTTCTTAATCTTTCCAGGTAAATTTTGTGCTGTAAACCATGCATCATTTTAGTTGCCCTTCTTTGTACAGTCTCTAATGTATTTATATCCTTCTGGAGATATGGCCTCCAGAACTGGAAACAATATTCTAGATGAGGCCGAACCAATGACCTATACAGTGGCATTATTACTTCTTTCTTTGTACTACTGATTCCACTCCCTATGCAACCAAGCATCTGACTTTTCTTTCTCATTGCTTGATTATATTGCTTAACTGTCTTTAAGTCACCTGAAAGAGTGACTCCTAGATCCCGTTCCTCCACAGTAGTTTCCATTATATTGCTGTTAATGCTATATTTAGTCTTTTAGTTTTTGAGACCCAAGTGCATAATTTTGCATTTTTTAGCATTAAACTGTAGTTGCCACACTTTTGACCATTCCAAGTCTACCTAGATCACCGATTGTTTGTTTTATCCCTCCTGGTGTGTCTACCCTGTTGCACATCTTTGTGTTATCTGCAAAAAGGCATATCATTTTCAATGACACCAATAAAGATATTAAAAAGCACTGGTCCAAGTACAGATCTCTGGGGTACTCCACTGCTAACATTTCCCTCCTGGGAATGCACTCCATTTACTGTTGCTATGGTGGTCGCATGGATACCAATTCTAGCTGTATTTTGCCTGACCTTTTAGATATTATTCTAAAATGATAAGTTCTTAATGTCTGACAATTATCTGATATTCATTTTTCATAAAAGCCTATCGTTCAGGAGCTCTGAACCAACCATACATTGTGTCATTGTGTGACCAAGTAAAGGGCCTGGTACCATCTCCTGGGGTAATAGCAGCCTAAAGAATTCACACAAGTTTCGTACAACTGGCCTCAGCCAATTTTATTCAATAAGAAAAACAAAAGAAAACTCCAAAATAAACACCTTGCCATCCGGCTATATCTAATATCTAATTTATCTAGCTTATTTCACCTATTTAAAATCTATTGAATATATTTTCTATACAATCAGCTCAGTGGATGTCTGCTTAACAAATTTCTGACTTTCACAATGGTGTAATATAATTTTATTACAACATAGACCAATCAAAAACAGCAAAAAGTAAAAATGTAGGGAATAGTAGCTATTTTCTATAAAAAAAGAAAAAAAAAAAGCATTGGACAAAAATAAAAATTATTGCATTGTCCCTCTCTCCTATCCCCCAAAAAAGATATCGACAAAGACAATTGTTTTAGAGAGAATAAGGAATATTGGAAATGGAGATTCTTTTAGTAATATTAGTTTCTTCATAGAAAATGGAAAGTAATGACTCCATATATTTAAATTCCAATACTTTTTCCATAGAAAGTGATGGGGTTCACCATGAGTGAGCAGAAACTTTTCTAAAAAAAAAAGTGGTTGCCAATGATCTGTAAATACCTGAAGAATTAATTTTGATGCAATTTTTGGTGAAGACCATAAACAGCAATAACCTTGTCACTCCCGGCTCCAAGTCACAGATAGGCTGGGAGGGAGCCGACAAACATGTGGAGAACAGTTAAGTGAATTTATGCTGATGGAGAGGGGGGGGGGGGTTCAGAGCATTTATTTAGATTGGTGGGGGGGACCGCAGACAGAGCATTTATTTTGATGAGATGGGGGTATTTACTGTGATGCGGGGGGGTGGGCATGTACGGATAAGAGGGAAGGTCTTTGCAAGATTAATTAGTATTGGGCCCCACATTTTCTGATGGCAGCCCTGGTGGTGATATTGGACTTTTGATATCTAGGAAAAGCTCATGCACACTAGATCAAACAGTACTTACGTTAATGTTATTATAATGTGATAAACCACAACATTCACTGGAGTCTCACACAGCTTGGCTGAATCATTTCACTGTTTATTGGCAGTTGTCAGGATGGCTTAAAAGAGTTTCAGTGGTGGTTACAGCAGACATTTCCAGTAAAGCATCACAATTCTCCCACTAGTCTACGTCTGGCTAAACAATATGTCACACACCACTCTCCGGGTATCTTCACTCGAGGATCGGAACACCTACCCTCATCTTAATTCTCCCCATTGTGCATGCTGTCAGCAGCAGTCTGCACCTGTGCTATGCTTCACCTGTGTTATCTGCCCATTGGTCTGTACTCCTTTATAAGGCTCCTCCCCTCACCTTTCAGTGCTGGTTCTCCGAGTCTTCACCTGGCCTGAAGCAGCTCCCTTCTCTCCGCTGTGATCTACCCCTGCTACCTATCCTGCACGCACTGCTGACATCCGCTGATCCGTTCCACCTCCAAGTAGTAACAGCCATGGTTCACTGTCTGCTGCATATCCTGTATACCGCTGATCTCTGGTCACCTGTTTCACTCCATAGTGGTAATCGCTGTGATCAACGCCCGCTACCTATTCCGCATGCACCGCTGACATCCGCTGATCCGTTCCACCTCCAAGTAATAATAACTGTGGTTCATCGTCTGCTGCATATCCTGTGTACCACTGATCTCTGCTGACCTATTTCACTCGTTAGTGGTAATCACTGTGATCAACGCCCACTACCTACTCTTCATGCACCGCTGACCTCCGCTGGTCCCTTCCACTTCCAAGTGGTAATAGCTGAGGTTCATCGTCCGCTACATATCCAGATCTCTGCTGACCTCTGCCTAGCTACCTCACCGTGGATTGCCCTGTCCAGGGTCATCTTCTCCTCCTCTCCAGTGTTCTGCTAGAGACTAGAGTACCTGCCCTTTTTTGGCTTTTACTCCTCTGTGTCAAGTTGCCTCTCAAAGTCACCTCTCTGTTCTGTCTCACTGGGAACTTCCCTAGGGGGTCACGACCTGCAGGCTGGAAGGCGCTAAGCCCAAATCTCCTAGCGGAGATCCCTGGTGAATACCTTCCGCTCTGTTAGACTCTGCGCCTATGGGCGAGTCTAGCAAATACCAGCAGAGAAGGCAGGATCTCACTCATTCTTTGTGTACAACCCTGACACAATAGTTCTCTCACTACTAGCACTAACTGGCATTGGTTGCCCCACCCACAAATACAAACATTGTTTTTATGAACTACCCCAGCACTACAAACCAACCACAGCAAGCAACAAATTAATTACACCCATGTTGAACACCTATATGTGTATGTGTTCCTGCAGACTAGCTGGGTATTTACCAATTTCCCTATAGGAGAGGTATGACAAATAAGCCTCTTTGCCACATACCCCCTCCCCAACCACGGTGACATTGATACTGTGGAGAGAGCATCTCGGCGAGATAGAGTATCTGCATTTTTGTGCAGACTCCCTGGCCTATGCTCCATTGTGAAATGGTAGGGCTGGAGTGCTAGGAACCACCTAGCTATCCGGGCATTCACTTCCTTGTTCCTATGCATCTACTTCAGTGGTGCGTGGTCACTGACCAAGGTGACTTCTCTACACACAAGGCAGTACCTGAGAGCCTCGTTTGCCCATTTGATGGCTAGGCACTCCTATACCACCGTGGAGTATTTCTTCTCCCTAGGCAGAAGTTGCAGCTCAAGTAAAGGATGGGTTTCTCTGTCCAATCAAGACTCTGCGAGAGCACAGCTCCTGATCCTGCTCCAGAGGCATTCGTTTGAAGATACAATCTCCTGCTGAAGTTCGGTGCTTGGAGTATTGGTGCTGAACACAGGACCACTCGAAGATCCCACCAGGCAGCCTCCGCTGCTTCCGGCCAGACAAACTTGTCTGGACAAGTATTTTTTAAAAGCTTGGTAAGAGAAGCAGCTCTAGTGGCAAAATTATCCATAAACCGATGATAGTACCCAACAAGATCCAGGAAAGTTCTCAGCTGGGTCTTCCGTACAGGTTTGGGGTAATCTCTGACAGCCTTTACTCTGTCAACGTGCAGTTTGACCTGACCTTACCCCAAGTATTTGGCCTCAAGCATGGCCAATGCACACTTCTCAAAATTGGTGGTTAGACCCACCTCCCTGAGTGAGGCTAATACTGCCCCTACTTTGGGTAGATGTGTCTCACAATCCTGGGAGTGGATGACTATGTCATGTAAGTATGCAGTTGCAAACTCCTGGTGTGGTTTTAAGAGCCAATTCATGGCTCTTTGGAAGGGCAGGAGCCTCATGTAGCCCGAAAGGCAAGTCCTTATATTGGAATAACCCATCTTGGGTTAAAAAGGTTGTCTTACCCTTGGCAGATGGTGTCAGGGGAATCTGCCAGTAGACTTTGGTCAGATCTAACGTGGTAAGGTACTGACTATTGGCCAAGGTTTCCACGAGCTCATCACTTCTGGGCATCAGGTAGGTGTTGGAATGGGAAACTTTGTTTAATTTTCTAAAATCATTACAAAAACGAATACTCCCGTTCGGTTTTGCCACTAACACAATAGGGCTAATCCAGTTGCTATTGGATTCCTAAATGACACCGAGGTCCAAAAATTTTTTAATCTCCTGTTTCACAGCTACACGTCTTGCTTCAGGAATATGGTATGGTCTTACTCTCACCACCACCCCTGGTGTAACGATACTGGTGGTATTCTCTGAAGCCCAATAGCTGAGTAGATATCCAGCGAGCAGTCAGTCGTTTGCCAGGTCAGTACAGAAGCAGGGTAGTCAGACATTTGCCGGATCGGTACACAAGCAGGGTAGTCAGATGTTTGCCAGGTCGGTACAAAAGCATGGTAGTCATGAATGTGCAAGGAAGTTCAGCAAGTGACAGGAGCTGAGCAGGCAGAATACTCAAGCACATGTCTGATCCAGAAATTGCCCATTATAGGCCCAAACAGGAAACAGGTTCTCATTGATGCCATTCTAGCCAACTTGGATAAGGGCAAATCTGATGGAAAGTATACAAATGCAGAAAACTCTAGTGGTCGGAGGTGAAAATATCAAAGTCATTTCTTACAGTATTCCCCCCTTTCAATTAAGTCCTCTGGATGGTGCTTTGCTGGGTTTCTCTTTAATGAAATTCAGGCAACAATTGAGGTGCATGGACATTTCCTTCTGGTTCCCATGAATTGTCTTCTGGACCATATCCCTACCATTGTATCAAATATTGAAGTTTATTTCTAAATATTCGCAAATCTAGTATTTTGGCTACTAGGAAATTCTTTATGTTCATCAATTTGAGCATGATCCGGAGGAGGCAAGGTGCGACCAGGAAAAGGATTTGATATTACTGACTTCAGAAATGAAACATGGAAGACAGGATGAACCTTCATAAATCCTCGAAAGGCTGATATACTGACTTGTGCCAAAATCTTAAAGGGACCAATATATTTTGGTCCTTGTTTAGAAGTAGGCACACTTACTTTTAGATTTTGTGTGGAAAACCAAACATCGTCTCCAGTGTTTAAAACTAGTGCAGCTTTATAATGCCTGTCTGCAATTCTTTTATAACTATCTTGAGCATGTTGCAATGTCTTTCTCAATACTTACAAGATTATTTTGTAGCGATTCTAATCTGGATGTAACAGCAGGAATGGAAAAATCCTGCGGAAAATTGGAAGTAGGTTTGAATGATACCCCAAATTGGCATAAAAAGCACTGTGTCTTGTGGATGAGTGTTGCGAGTTGTTGTATGAAAATTCTGTCATAGGCAGAACATTTATCCAGTCATCTTGCAGATGGCAAATGTAGCACTGTAGGTATTGTTCCAGTGTCTGGTTGGTGCTTTCTGACTGTCTATTGGATTGGGGATGGAAGGCATAATTCATACTTGGTATAATTTAATATTAATATTAAGCACACTACAAATCTGCTTCCAAAAACGTGAAGTAAATTGCACTCTTAGGTCAGAAACTATATCATCAGGAACTCCATGTAGATGAAAACCTTCCCTGATTAGTAATTCTTCTGTTTCTTTTGCAGAAGGAAGTTCACGACAGGGCAAAAGGTGAGCTATCTTTGTGAGTTGATCTAAAACCACCAGAATTGTAGTCATACATTTGAACGATGGTAAAGCCGCTCTAAAATCCGTGAATATTGAATTGAACCCCATGGACGAGAAGGGACTGCAAAAGGCTGTAAATGTCTAAGTGAAGCAGTGCGTGGAGTCTTAAATTGTGCACAAGCAGTGCAGGATAATACTCACTTTTTAACATCCTTCTTATATTGCGGCCACCAAAAGTAACAAGATAATAATTAATCAGTCTTACAAACACCTTTGTGGCCTGCTATTCTAGTGTCATAAACAAATTGCAGTACTTTTAATTGTGCTGCTGCTGGTACATACAAGCGATGTTCATACTTCCATATGTTATCTCGATAGGTTAAGTGTAAATCTGTAAGGGGGTCTAAAAGGATCGGATTCGTTCTGTAACCCTCTTTGATGTCAGACAACAGTTCACCAATGCCAATAGCTCCCAGGAAATTTGACTCAAAGAGGATTGTCTCTTCTCGCTCAACTTGTGGGGAGTCTTCTATATATGCTCTGGATAGAGCATCAGCTTTCCCATTTCTGGATCCAGGTTTATAAGAGATAACAAATTCAAAACGATTTAAGAATAAACTCCATCTGGTTTTTTCGAGGAGACAGTCTCTTTACAGACCGAACAAATTCTACATTCCAGTGGTCAGTAAGCACAGTTATTTGATGTGCAGCGCTTTCAGTTCAAATGTCTCCATTCAGTAAATGCAGCCACAATGGCTAATAGTTCTTCATTTCCTACATCATAATTCCTTTCTGAATCAGTCATTTGATGAGAGAAAAACAGAGAAAAATGTACATGGATGCAAAAGCATCTTCTCTCCTATTCTGTGATAATATTGCACCTACTGCTGAATCTGAAGCATCTGCCATGAGGATAAAGGGACGTTCTGGGTTGAGATATATTAATAAGGGATATGTAGTATACCTTGTCTTAAGCAGAGAGAAAGCATTTTAAGCTTCTTGAGACCAATGAAAAGATAATCCCTTCTTGGTTAATTGAGTGATTGGTGTCACAATTTTAGAGAAGTGTTTAATGAAACGACAATAGAAGTTGGCAAACCCTACGAACTTTTGTACCTCTAACATTTCTTGGAGTTGGCCAATCTACTATAGCGTGGACCTTGCTAGAGTCCATTCTCAAACCTTGAGGTGAAATGATGTAGCCCAAGAACTGAATCTGTATTTTGTGGAATTCCCACTTCTCTAACTTAATGTACAAACGGTGACTGCGAAGACGTTTCAGTACAGTTCGAACTTGTTGTTGATGTTCCTCTTGGGAATTTGAGAAAATTAGTATGCCATCAAGATAGATGACAACAAATTGGTCAATAAAATCTTTAAAAACGTCATTCATGAAATGTTGGAATGTAGCAAGAGCATTGCACAATCCAAAGGGCATTCAGTACAAAGGTAACCGCACCAAGTTTGTCAATAAAGTCAAATATTCAGTAACCCCAATTTTATTGAACATATATTAGTTCCTCAATTAATCAATTATCACGACTATAGGGTGCACCCTAACACTGATTGTTTAAGAATATTGGACAAGGAAAAAGAGAGTGTATGTAGGGGCACTCCAGGGTATATAGTATAAAATTTACATTTTATTGGTATTCATTAAAAATTGGATACAACTAGCGAAAATTTAAAATAGATACAAAGTGAGGGGAGTGAAAATAAAATTGCAGTTGCAACTGCAATGTCGCTTGTATTCTCACATAATTTTATTAGTAATAGTATTGATATAATATTGTTAAGCTGCTATGGTGATTGGTTACTCCTTCATCCCTGGGATCTTAAAATAGACCCCAATAATATATAGTTAATACTATGGGTGGTATAGAGTATCAATAAAACCTTTATAATACACACTATCTATTGTATAATGGCTCTCTGTGATTCATACTGGTAAGTATAAGTGACCGTGAATGTCTGAATAAAATCTGCGTTATTATGTTACAAAGATACACGATGGTGCGCAATGATATGTTTGAATCGTCTATAGCAGAATAAAGACAATTGCTGCACTTATGGGTTAGATAGTCTCTCTATATATGCTGACTCATAGTTATAACCCGAATTTCATATAGGGAGATGTATTAACTGATCTCTATGTTCACCGAGAGTCATCTAAAGGAATCAATAGATCTGTTTGAGCTGTAGTTAGTGTAGCACACCGTTTTATTGTTATAATTAGTTATATAGTTGCTCTCTGTGATTCATACTAATAAGTATAGATGACCATATATGCCTAAGTAAGGCTGGCGTTACTATGTTGCAAAGGCACACGGTGGTGTCTGTTTCTATAATAGCACTAGGATCGTCTATGGCAGAATAAAGGTAATTGCTACATTTACAGGCTGAGTGGTCTCTATATTCACAACAAGTTATTTAGAGAGAGTGATGGTAGGTTTAGTTAGAACCATATTAAGTAAAGTCTTATAGTGTGTATAATTGTCACGGTTCACTATGAAATAGTCATATATTGACTCAATATTATAACCCAGATTCATATAAGGAAATACATTGGTAAGTTGACTGATCTCTATGTTCACGAGAGTCATCTGAAGGAGTCAAAAAATTAAATCTATTTAAGCCGTAGTTGGTATAGCTCTTATAGCATATCAGAATATCTCATAATATGGTGAGACAGCTATATATTAGCCCGTTATTACTAGTAAAACGGCAATGTATAGACTCATTGTAGTGACTCTATCTAATCTCGAAAGATCTAGTGTTGAACTCTATTATAAAGTAGGTATTAGTTAGCAGCAGCGTGTGAGATACAATGCGAACGCCGACGCGCGTTTCGCTTGTATGCTTTCTCAAGGCAAGACGAGCCATAGTAGTGATTGGCTATTTAAGCTGTAAAATAGACGCCCTTTTGTACGCGTCATAGTGGAGATCCAATCAGGAGATCCTTTTCATAGGAATGATCGGCAGTTGTCTCTGCCTATAGTATATCAGGTTCTATCTATCCTAGAATCCTATTGGCACCTTATATTACTATGGAAACCTTTGTTATTTAATCCGTAAATGGAACTCCGTTTCTATCCATGATTTAAAATGCTGTTACGGTAGGTATATCTAGTCATGGAGAAATATATACAGGGAAATATAGAAAGCATTGATATATGTAAAGGGTATGTATCTGATCTAAGATGATATATTATATTAACTACAAAGATGTTGTTATCTTTAATATCAGTGTATACCTACTTAAATAGACTCTTATAAAATTATATAACTAATACATATTTATTACCTATATGTGTGAATACATCTCTATGTTCTATTGCAAATAGAAGGCGGAACATATCTGATATGATCTAGATGGTATATATTATACCTATTGATATTCCTCGTTTATGGGTGAAGTGAGGTGATTAGGTGCTAGAATATAGATATTAGTGACCAAACTAATTTGTATGTTACAATATTAGGGCAATCAAATGCCCTTTTAAAAGTGAACTACTGGATATACAATTTAAACAATATAGTATTATAGTTAAATTATAAGTGAGATAGTGTACAAAATTAGATATAATTGTGAATAAGACGAATTATGTAGGAAACATAAATCGATAGTAGTGAAACAAAAAACCGAACAAAAAGAATAATATAATTAACCATTATGACCATAAAATGAAACCATATGCATATATTCTCAAAGTGTTGATTTTATATATTATATTAAATGTAGTCTAGATTCCCTTTAAATAAGAGAATCATATTCTTTGTGATCATAAAGATAACTTCAGATGGTTTCTAGTAGCTTCAACTGTCATACTATTTATAATTGGAATATTATTACGCTACTTCCACAAAATAAGATATCTCACACAAATAATCTAATAGATGAGAGTTAGATTATTTCTCTCAGTTATACAAAAGCCAAATAACTCGTATAGTCATTAAGGCCTTCTGGTATCATACTACCCATGATAAAAATCTTTTTGGTTTCCCTCCTCAGGAGTTCTCCCTGTAGATCTCCTCCACGAATTCCCAGATGTACCTGTTCCATAATGTATGCCTTCACAAATTTAGGGTTTCCATTATGAAATGATAAGAAATGTCTCGCAACTGAGGTGAGTTTTTTATTGTTGTTTTGATCCTTTTCCGCATTTTTGATGTTCCCAATATGTTCTAAAAGTCTTCTCTTGAAAGGACGGCTAGTCATACCAACATATTTTTTTGAACAAGGGCATGATAAACAATATATCACCCCTGACGAATTACAATTTAAGAAGTCGTTTATTTTCCAGATCTTTCCATATTTGTCAGTGTATTCTTTTGTCATTACCGTATATTGGCATGCTTTGCATGATCCACATTGGTAAAAGCCTTTTGTTCTGTTGTTATTGGTCGTTCTATTGTGAAAATGACTATGGACCAGACGGTCATTAAGATTTTGCGATCTTCTCCAACTCATGGAGATTCTTTCTCCCAGAATCCTATTCAGATCTCGATCTAAAAGGAGAACATGCCAATGATGTTGAAAGATATCAACTAGCTCCCTCCATTCTGTACAGAAAGTTCCAATCATCCTCACCTTAGTTTGTTTGTTATTTGGTTCCTGATTGTGTGAGGAGAAAATTAGGGATTCCCTATTTTTGTTTGATACAAAGTTTTTTGCGTTTCTGATCGTTCTCCTTCCATATCCTCTGTGTTTAAATCTTACTATAACTTCTTCTGATCGTTTTTCACAAGTTGTCTTATCCGAGCAGTTACGTTTTGTCGTAATAGTTCCCCTTTGGGGATACCCTTAATCACTGCTGGATGGTGTGCACTTGTACGGTGCAAGATGCTATTAGTAGCGGTGGCTTTTCTATACATATCCGTATTCAAGGTACCATTTTCATTTTTATAGATCATTAAGTCAAGAAAATTAATTTTTTCCAAATCAATTTCTGAAGTCAGTTTCAAGTTGAGATTATTTGTATTTAGGATTGTGGTAAAGTCATTGAATAGGGATATGTCCCCATCCCATAAGATCAAGATGTCATCTATATATCTTAGCCAAAGTAGGACATGTTTGGTGTAGTTGTCGTTGGTTTCACAGAACACTATTTCCTTCTCCCACCAACCCAAAAATAGGTTGGCATAAGTTGGAGCACAACATGTCCCCATGGCAGTGCCTCTGATCTGGAGAAAGAATCTCTCATCAAATAGGAAATAATTTTTTGTTAGGATAAAGCGTAAGAGAGTAATAATTAAATCATTTAGGTCTGAGTCTATATCCATCCCTAAGAAATACTGTATTGCATTTAAACCATCTTGATGATTTATATTAGTGTATAGAGATTCCACATCATATGATGCCAAATATACCTCACTATTTACTGTAATTTCCTGTATTTTAGATAGAACATCCATCGTATCCCTCACATACGATTGTAAGCTGAGAACATAGGGACGTAAAAATTGGTCCACATATTTGCTAGCTTTCTCAGTTAGTCCCCCTATTCCTGAGATAATAGGTCTTCCCGGGGGATTTCTTTCATTCTTATGTATTTTTGGGAGTATATATATTGTTGGTATTTTTGGATTCTCTACCATGAGATAGTCATAATCTTGTTTAGTTAGAATTCCATTGCCCAAAGCTTTGTTAATTATTGATTTATAAATACTTAGGAAATTTGCAGTGGGGTTAAATATCAGACGTTTGTAGCAGGTTGTATCACTCAGTTGTCGATTAATCTCTGCTACATAGTTGTTTTTGGCCCATAAAACAATATTTCCCCCTTTGTCCGAGGGTTTGATTACAATGTCTTTCCAACTCTCTATTTCTTTTAATGCTTGGAGTTCTGTTTTACTTAAATTGCCACTGTTGGGTAGATTCTTTTGTGTCCTGTTATATAATTTGTCCAGATCTCTAGACACTAGGTCTACAAAGGTTTTAACTTGTGGACATATGGCTGTATCTGGTAAAAAAGTTGACTTCTTTTTTAATATAGATTTTTTGTCTCTTGGCAAAATCGTTAATTTATTTGTTTGTTGAGAATCTTGCAATTCTTCCAATATTTCTAATGCTAGCATATCATCAGTGGTGTTTAATACCATAGATCGTGGTGATCTTTCCATAACTTGTGTTGATGCATGGGGATTAGAGGGATCACCCTCCTCTGAAATATCATGGGGACTAGATGTCACTTCCTGTTTTTTGTTTACTTCATAAAATTTCTTGAGGAGGAGCTTTCTAGAAAAAAGAGCCAGGTCCTTCTCCCATTCAAATCTGTTCATTACTTTAGATGGTGAGAAGGATAGTCCCTTACTAAGAAGACTAATGTGTTCTGGTTTTAATTTTATATCCGAAAGATTAATGACCCTAAGGGCTGCATCTAGCGCCTCTGACGTCTCTGGCTCCTGCGAAACAGAAAGTCTTCCTGCTCTTCTGTTCTTTTTGTTTTTCTTCCCCCCCCTGCGTATTTTCTTGTATGAATATCGTTTCGATCTATATGGTCCAAAGGGCCCCGTCCTAAAAAACTCCTAGCAGTATTGGTGGTTCGTGTCAAGGAACTATCATTCGATGTTTCTCCTTCAGAGGAATCAATTTCTGAAGTTGTATATGAAGTTAATGATTTATTGGGTTTATATACCTTCCATTTAAAGACTCTATTTTGTGCATAATCTCTGGTATCCCTAGCTAACTTGCTTTTCTTTTTATCTATAATTTCTTTTTCGAACACATCCAAATCAGATTTAATTCTATCATATGTTTTTCTAAAAGACTCATCCATCTCAAAGATTTTTAGTTTCTCACCAAGGGAATTAATCTCTAGGTTGCACTGTTCTAGAATCATGGTATCATGTTTAACCAAGATGTTCATTAAATCATTGGCACATTTGGTAAGGGTCTGCTCCCATTCTTTTTTGAGGTCTTCAGCTGCTAGGTCAAAAGCGGGATAAATTTTGGGTCTAAGACCCCTTGGTATCATTTGGTGTTGAGTATATTTATCAAACATAACCTTGTTCCAATGGGTTTTAGTCTGTTTATATAGTACAGATTTAAGTTCGTATAGGTAATCTGACCAACCCTTATGAGGATCCTCAATGCGATTGAATATGAGATCGGAATCTCCATTGTTCGTCCACTTTTCTCGTCTCAGATTTAAATCATGACAGATACTGAATGTTGCCATGGCTGATTATTCTGTAGTCTAATATATATATGTATATATTTTATGATTGATTATTTTTGTATAGTTACTTGTGCTGGTAATAAGAAAAGTGAGAAAGACCTCACAAAAGTTTACAGTATTCAGTACAAAGGTAACCGCACCAAGTTTGTCAATAAAGTCAAATATTCAGTAACCCCAATTTTATTGAACATATATTAGTTCCTCAATTAATCAATTATCACGACTATAGGGTGCACCCTAACACTGATTGTTTAAGAATATTGGACAAGGAAAAAGAGAGTGTATGTAGGGGCACTCCAGGGTATATAGTATAAAATTTACATTTTATTGGTATTCATTAAAAATTGGATACAACTAGCGAAAATTTAAAATAGATACAAAGTGAGGGGAGTGAAAATAAAATTGCAGTTGCAACTGCAATGTCGCTTGTATTCTCACATAATTTTATTAGTAATAGTATTGATATAATATTGTTAAGCTGCTATGGTAATTGGTTACTCCTTCATCCCTGGGATCTTAAAATAGACCCCAATAATATATAGTTAATACTATGGGTGGTATAGAGTATCAATAAAACCTTTATAATACACACTATCTATTGTATAATGGCTCTCTGTGATTCATACTGGTAAGTATAAGTGACTAATAGCATCTTGCACCGTACAAGTGCACACCATCCAGCAGTGATTAAGGGTATCCCCAAAGGGGAACTATTACGGACAAAACGTAACTGCTCGGATAAGACAACTTGTGAAAAACGATCAGAAGAAGTTATAGTAAGATTTAAACACAGAGGATATGGAAGGAGAACGATCAGAAACGCAAAAAACTTTGTATCAAACAAAAATATGGAATCCCTAATTTTCTCCTCACACAATCAGGAACCAAATAACAAACAAACTAAGGTGAGGATGATTGGAACTTTCTGTACAGAATGGAGGGAGCTAGTTGATATCTTTCAACATCATTGGCATGTTCTCCTTGTAGATCGAGATCTGAATAGGATTCTGGGAGAAAGAATCTCCATGAGTTGGAGAAGATCGCAAAATCTTAATGACCGTCTGGTCCATAGTCATTTTCACAATAGAACGACCAATAACAACAGAACAAAAGGCTTTTACCAATGTGGATCATGCAAAGCATGCCAATATACGGTAATGACAAAAGAATACACTGACAAATATGGAAAGATCTGGAAAATAAACGACTTCTTAAATTGTAATTCGTCAGGGGTGATATATTGTTTATCATGCCCTTGTTCAAAAAAATATGTTGGTATGACTAGCCGTCCTTTCAAGAGAAGACTTTTAGAACATATTGGGAACATCAAAAATGCGGAAAAGGATCAAAACAACAATAAAAAACTCACCTCAGTTGCGAGACATTTCTTATCATTTCATAATGGAAACCCTAAATTTGTGAAGGCATACATTATGGAACAGGTACATCTGGGAATTCGTGGAGGAGATCTACAGGGAGAACTCCTGAGGAGGGAAACCAAAAAGATTTTTATCATGGGTAGTATGATACCAGAAGGCCTTAATGACTATACGAGTTATTTGGCTTTTGTATAACTGAGAGAAATAATCTAACTCTCATCTATTAGATTATTTGTGTGAGATATCTTATTTTGTGGAAGTAGCGTAATAATATTCCAATTATAAATAGTATGACAGTTGAAGCTACTAGAAACCATCTGAAGTTATCTTTATGATCACAAAGAATATGATTCTCTTATTTAAAGGGAATCTAGACTACATTTAATATAATATATAAAATCAACACTTTGAGAATATATGCATATGGTTTCATTTTATGGTCATAATGGTTAATTATATTATTCTTTTTGTTCGGTTTTTTGTTTCACTACTATCGATTTATGTTTCCTACATAATTCGTCTTATTCACAATTATATCTAATTTTGTACACTATCTCACTTATAATTTAACTATAATACTATATTGTTTAAATTGTATATCCAGTAGTTCACTTTTAAAAGGGCATTTGATTGCCCTAATATTGTAACATACAAATTAGTTTGGTCACTAATATCTATAATCTAGCACCTAATCACCTCACTTCACCCATAAACGAGGAATATCAATAGGTATAATATATACCATCTAGATCATATCAGATATGTTCCGCCTTCTATTTGCAATAGAACATAGAGATGTATTCACACATATAGGTAATAAATATGTATTAGTTATATAATTTTATAAGAGTCTATTTAAGTAGGTATACACTGATATTAAAGATAACAACATCTTTGTAGTTAATATAATATATCATCTTAGATCAGATACATACCCTTTACATATATCAATGCTTTCTATATTTCCCTGTATATATTTCTCCATGACTAGATATACCTACCGTAACAGCATTTTAAATCATGGATAGAAACGGAGTTCCATTTACGGATTAAATAACAAAGGTTTCCATAGTAATATAAGGTGCCAATAGGATTCTAGGATAGATAGAACCTGATATACTATAGGCAGAGACAACTGCCGATCATTCCTATGAAAAGGATCTCCTGATTGGATCTCCACTATGACGCGTACAAAAGGGCGTCTATTTTACAGCTTAAATAGCCAATCACTACTATGGCTCGTCTTGCCTTGAGAAAGCATACAAGCGAAACGCGCGTCGGCGTTCGCATTGTATCTCACACGCTGCTGCTAACTAATACCTACTTTATAATAGAGTTCAACACTAGATCTTTCGAGATTAGATAGAGTCACTACAATGAGTCTATACATTGCCGTTTTACTAGTAATAACGGGCTAATATATAGCTGTCTCACCATATTATGAGATATTCTGATATGCTATAAGAGCTATACCAACTACGGCTTAAATAGATTTAATTTTTTGACTCCTTCAGATGACTCTCGTGAACATAGAGATCAGTCAACTTACCAATGTATTTCCTTATATGAATCTGGGTTATAATATTGAGTCAATATATGACTATTTCATAGTGAACCGTGACAATTATACACACTATAAGACTTTACTTAATATGGTTCTAACTAAACCTACCATCACTCTCTCTAAATAACTTGTTGTGAATATAGAGACCACTCAGCCTGTAAATGTAGCAATTACCTTTATTCTGCCATAGACGATCCTAGTGCTATTATAGAAACAGACACCACCGTGTGCCTTTGCAACATAGTAACGCCAGCCTTACTTAGGCATATATGGTCATCTATACTTATTAGTATGAATCACAGAGAGCAACTATATAACTAATTATAACAATAAAACGGTGTGCTACACTAACTACAGCTCAAACAGATCTATTGATTCCTTTAGATGACTCTCGGTGAACATAGAGATCAGTTAATACATCTCCCTATATGAAATTCGGGTTATAACTATGAGTCAGCATATATAGAGAGACTATCTAACCCATAAGTGCAGCAATTGTCTTTATTCTGCTATAGACGATTCAAACATATCATTGCGCACCATCGTGTATCTTTGTAACATAATAACGCAGATTTTATTCAGACATTCACGGTCACTTATACTTACCAGTATGAATCACAGAGAGCCATTATACAATAGATAGTGTGTATTATAAAGGTTTTATTGATACTCTATACCACCCATAGTATTAACTATATATTATTGGGGTCTATTTTAAGATCCCAGGGATGAAGGAGTAACCAATTACCATAGCAGCTTAACAATATTATATCAATACTATTACTAATAAAATTATGTGAGAATACAAGCGACTTTGCAGTTGCAACTGCAATTTTATTTTCACTCCCCTCACTTTGTATCTATTTTAAATTTTCGCTAGTTGTATCCAATTTTTAATGAATACCAATAAAATGTAAATTTTATACTATATACCCTGGAGTGCCCCTACATACACTCTCTTTTTCCTTGTCCAATATTCTTAAACAATCCAAAGGGCATCACCAAATGTTCAAAATGTCCATATTTACATTGAAAAGCAGTCTTCCATTCATCGCCAGATCGTTTGTAGAGAAAAATTATATGCTCCTCATAGATCTAATTTGGTGAAAATCCTTGCTGAGCAAAGCTTCTCCAGTAATTCTGAAATAAGTGGGAGCAGGTAACGGTTCTTGATTGTAACTTTATTTAATGCTCTATAATCAATGCATTGGTACATAATGAACCATCCTTCCTTTTCACAAACAGAATAGGTGCACCTGCCGGAGATGTGGAGGGACGAATAAAACCATTTTCTAAACTTTCATCCACATAATCCTTGAGGACCTTTAACTCAGGCTCGGCTAATGGATAAGTGCGTCCAAAGGGTATGGCAGCCCCAGGTAACAAACCCAATGGGCAATCATAGGGTCTGTGAGGTGGTAACTTGAAAGCATTCTTATTACTATAAACATCAGAAAAGTCTTTATATTGTGTCAGTAGCTGGTCCAATACATGAGGAAGGGGAATTATATAACTCACTCACCTCTTCAACAGAGGGTTCAGGTTTAGTCTCGGGAGCAGAGGTCTCTTGTGAAAATAAAATAGTCTTTGATTCCCAGTTAATGGATGGATTATTTGTAGCCAACCAAGGAATTCCCAGAATAATAGGAAACTTGGGAGAATAGATCAGTAAGAAAGTCTGAGTCTCTTGGCAATTTGGCTCTATTATGAGGTCCATAGGTTCAGTTTCATGAGTGATTGGACCAGAGTTCAAAGGAGAACCGTCCAAAGTTTCCATTAACACAGGTATCTGTTTCTCTATAAACTCAATCTCATTTCTCTTAGCAAATATAATGTCCATAAAATTGCCGTTCGCACCAGAGTCCACCATTGCTGTACTGGAAATCCAGTCTGCACCGATCTATAATCGAATCGGAATTGAGAAATACGAGTTATTATTCCCCTTATTTTTCTCAGTTGATGCTAAGGAGGAGAGACAAGAAATAATTGCATTCAAATGCTGAGGAATATCAGAAATCACAGACTCCTGATCTGAAGAGTATGCGTCTGCTAAGGTAGCCATAGTACTCTGAGGTCTTCTAGGACAATTTCAGACATAATGTCCTGGTTTGCACAATAAAGACAATTTCTCTTGACGTCATTGCTCCTTTCTCTAATTGGAACTACGTATATGAAGTGTGTCTCCTTACATGTGTTCAGACTCAAATTTCTTAGTGGATTTGACCTCAGAATTCCCATAATAGTTTGAAATTGTGGGTTCCCGATAACTGGGGTATGTCCAGGGTAAGGCCTTAATTTCTTGTCGTCTCTCAATCGAGCATCAACGCGAATGCAATGGTTGATGAAAAGTTCAGTGGGTGCCTCTGCTTGGGCTAATTCATCTTTAATGGCCTCAGAAAGACTCTTTCGATAAACAGACAACTGCACCTCAGAATTCCATGTAGGGTCAAGGACTATCCTTCGAAAATCTGCAGTATATTCTACAACTGAGCGTCTCCCCTGACATAATTTCCATATTGCCTTTTCAGCATTATCCTTTCAGTTTGGATCATCAAAGTTTTGTTTCATCACTTTGAGGAAGTTATCAAATTTTCTAACATCAGACTAGAAGCCTCGATATAGGGAGAAGCCCATACGAGGGCAGTGTCCTTAAGTAGTAAAAACATACACTGGACCTTTGACTTCTCAGACTGAAAATGAGACTCATACAATTGCATCTAACATTGATTAACAAATCCAAAAAACGTTTGAGGGTCCCCACCAAACCGAGCTAGTGGAAGAGGGAGAGCTGCAGGGGATGGTGATAATATAGGCATTTGCGGTGACTTGTTCTCCAACTCTGTGATACGGTCCTCATGCTGAGACAGCCTAATTAGAAATTCCTGGAAGCCACTATGTGTGTCACAAGCCTTTTGTGAGACAACTTGAAACTCTTGCTTAACCTGTGATTAGAGAACTAAAAAACTGTCCATTAGGAATTTCAGCTCTGCCTGATATTCAATTAGCACGGTGGTAAAATTTGCCACGCGTCACTTAACAGGTATATCTTTTTATCCATTTTAAGGGTTGAGTATCCTGTATCGATACTGGTGGTATTATCTCAAGTACAATAGCTGAAGATATCCAGCAAGTAGTCAGAGGTTTGCTGAGTCGGTACACAAGCAGGGTAGTCACAAATGCAAGGAGGTGCAGCAAGTGACAGGAGCTGAGCAGACAGAATACTCAAGCACATGTCTGATCCAGGAAGTGCCTATTATAGGCCCAAAAAAGGAAACAGGATCCGAGATGGGTTCTCCTTGATGTCATTCTGGCTATCTTGGATAAGGGCAAATCTGAGGGCAAGTTTACGAATGCAGAGAACTCTAGTGGTCGAAGGTGCAAATATCAAAGTAATTCCTTACACCTGGAGGTGTAACTATGTTGTGTTCAACGAGCGTGGTTTGTCCAGGTACTTTAGAAAGCACATCAAGGTTCCTCTGAACCATTTCCTCAGTCTGTCATCTCCGCACTGGCGACAGATCATCCCCTATGGGAACTTTGGTTTCCTGCACAACTGAGCTTACCAACGTGGCTTGTGGCTCTTCCCTATCATGCCATGGTTTCAGCAAGTTGACATGATGAGTCTGAATTGGTTTTCTCCTGCCTTCCTGCCTGACTTTATAATTAACAAGCCCCACAGCCTCAATCACCTATGGCCCCTGCCAATTTGTGAAGCGCTTACTCTCTTGTATGGGTACCAGGAGAAGAACTTTGTCAGCTGGTTGTAAAGCCCTAATTGCAGCTGACTTATCGTAGTTATTTTTTTGTCTCGCCTGTGCCTCATGCATATGTTGTTGTACCAATGGGGTGATCTTCCCCAACCTGTCGTACAACTGGGACACAGATTGGATCACATTAGGTTTTGCTCCCAGTCCTCCTTGAGAACATTTAAAATGCCCCTTGGCTGCCTGCCATACAGCAATTCAAGGGGCTGAATCCTGTAGATGCTTGAGGCACCTCCCTTACTACAAACATTAAATAGAGTAATAACACATCTGAGTCCCATTTTTCCTGTGCTACTGCCTTTCTTACCATATGTTTGAGTGTCCTATTAAAACGTTCCACTAACTCGTCAGTCTGCGGGTGATAAAATGATATGTGTAAGGTTTCTACTCCTAATAACCGGCACAGCTCTTTCATTAGACAGGACATAAAGGGACTACCCTGATCAGTCAATATTTCTTTGGGGATACCCAACCTGGTACAATACAAAAGGAGTTATTTTGCTATTGTGCTGGATTTTATATTGCACAAAAGTATAGCCTAGGGATACCTGGTGGCATAGTCCACTATGACCAGTACACACTGATGGACCCGGACTGATTTCTCTAATGGGCCTAAATTTCCAAATCCATCCCAATACGTTCAAACGGGGTCTGGACAACAGGGATGGGAACTAGAGGGGCCCAATAGTCTGGCTTCGGACATGTTCTCTGACATACTGGACATGTCCAGCAAAACCTTTTTATTGCCTCGTATACTCCAAGCTATTAGAACCTGAGCAAGATACGCTCCCGTGTTTTGTCTTCCCCCAAACATGTGTATGCGCAGCTTTAAATACAAGTGGTGTATGGATTTGTGGTACTAACAATTGCTCTACAATTGTACCATGTACATTAGCAACTCTATACAACAAATCATTCTTTACCATATAATAGGCAATACCTTTTGCAGGTATGTCAGCCTTCTCTACCCCATTTATCTCAACTACATTCTTATAGACATTATCTAAGGCAACATCTCCAAGTTGGTCTTGACTAAAGTCTATTACTGGGAATAAGTTAGACAACCCTGACCAATCTGAGTCCTTGTTGGGAGGGGTGACCATTTCACCCAAGGTCTCTCCAACAAATGATGGCATGATTTGATTCTGCGTTGGCACAATGTCTGTTCTCCAACCTCTTAGGTGGCGGAGGTATTTTCCTGAACATTCCAGTTCTGGTTTCATGGCAGATTATGGCCCTTTCTATCTCTTATTCCCTCAAGCTCCTCCATCAAGGTTGGACCTTCAGCCGATGCTTCAATTGCCAAAGTGTCCGGCTGGATTCGCTCCTGGAGGATCTGCTTGAACAGCGGAAAGTCTCTGCTCAGTATTAGATGGTATGGCAGATTTGGGGCAACTGCCACTTCTACCGTGACTGTCTGCCCATTTAAGGTAACAGGCAAAAGGGTCCTTTCATATTTCCTCAGCTGTCCCATGGACACAAAGTACCTTCACTTTGGGCAGTTTATGAGTCAGTGTCTGTGGTAATATGGAGCTGGAAACCAAGGACAGTTCACTACCGGAATCTACCAGAGCCAGCACCAGATGGCGATTCACAAACACAGTCACGCGGAACAAGCAGGATTTCCTGGTAAGTGGACTTATTGTACAGCAGCTCAGATAGGTTGGTTGTGTGTGCACTAGTGAGCAATCCATAGGTTCTACTAACGTTGGGCACTGTGCCCTCAAATGTCCAAGCTCTTTGTACTCAAAGAAAATTAGACTTAATACAGGTTTGGCTGCATTTATATCAGGAAATCTTTCTTCACCAATGCTCGGCCACTGTTCCATATGCCAGATTTAGAGGCACAAACTTTGGAATGGGCAATGGAGGTATGGGCATATGCTGCAAGGTGTTGTACCTCTCCACTAGAGTAGCCAATTTCCCATATGACTGTGGGTCCACCTGCAGTGCCTACCTTTGAAGCCGTTGGTCCATACCCCAAATACAATGGTCAATGGCCAGAATTTCTATAATTTTGCCCACAGTGTTCTTTTCTGGCTGCAACCACTTCTTTAGTGTTCTACCAAGTTCAGCAAGCTGAGCCCGAACTGGTAGATCTTTGGAGAGTCTCCAGTCATGATATCGTTGGGCCTCCCCTGCTCTGGTTACTCCAACCCTCACCAAGATAGCAGTTTTCAGCCGCTGATAATCGCCAACCTGGTCTTCATCGAGGTCTTTATAGGTCCGCTGTGCTTCTCCTGAATGATAGGGAGCTAGGTGTTCGGACCAACTCCCAGGTGGCCACTTGGGTCCGGTGGCGGCACGCTCAAATGCTATCAGATATGCCGCTACGTCATCATCAGAAGTTAATTTCTGCAACGTGGGGGTAGCTGGAGCTTCCCTATCCCGTCTCCCTTGAGCAATCTCCTTACGGAGAAGATGGGTATTCTCCTCCTGTACTGCTACAACATTCACCAGTGTTCTTTATATGTCTTCCATTCCCACAGAAGTTTGTACTGGGAAGTGGAGCCTAGCTTCTCTCAGCATTCACAGGCAAATAACAACATTTTCTGGACTATACCAAATTCACAACTTAGTGACTCACAAGGTGTGGCACTACAATTACCAGCAGTTCTTAAAACTTTGTTGTTTTTTTTCCTCAAAGCTGACAGGTGATTTAGAAAGCCACTCTGGCAAACAGCAGAGAAAAAAAATAAATTGGACCACACCCAACTTATATTTGAACATTTAACAAATGTGGCACTACAATGACCAGCAGTTTTTAAAACGTTTGCTTTCTTTTGTAACCCAAAAAACTGCAATTCAGTTCCCAGTACACAGGTGTGTCTCTCTACAGCAACAACATTTGAAAAACAGCATTACAATAGTTTGATGCACTCCACTCACCACCTTTGCGTCTGGAGGTTGGGTGGACGGCTGTGTTTTGGCAGTCTTACGGATCACACTTCTAACACCACATGTGATAAAGCACGACATTCACTGGAGTCTCACACAGCTTGGCTGAACCATTTCACTCTTTATTGGCAGTTGTCAGGATGGTTTAAACAGTTTCAACGGTGGTTACAGCTTCACAATTCTCCCACAACTCTATGTCTGGCTAAACAGTCGTTTCCTCATTACTAGCCGGCCATTAACTGTCATTGGTGGCCACGCCCACAAATACAAACAGTGTTTTTATGATCCACCCCAGCACTACAAACCAACCACAACAAACAACAAATTAATTACACTCATGTGGAACACCTGTGTGTGTGTGTGTGTGTATGTGCTGAAAGAGCAGCCCAGGGAAAATGTAACCCTATCTGCAGCCTGCTCCTGCAGACTAGCTGGGTTTTTACCCATTCCCCTATAGGAGAGGTGTGACAAATAAACCTCTTTGCCACAATTGAGATAACTGATCTTTGTGGTAAATGCACATACTTGTTGAAGAACATGTTACAACTGGAACTTCAATATTTATATTCAATTTTTATAGTAACAGGCATTCTTATTCCTCCGCTATGCTTTAGGCTCAAATTACTGTACCACAGGTAAAATATTATTATTTTACAGGTGTGCTTGAACCTCTTGAAAACAGAAAGTCAGTTCAGGGAGCCTTTACAAGCTTAGCTTTGTTTACAGGTGAAGTTATTTTAATGACATTGTAAGTATATGGATACCAGGTCATTCCACATCAAATCAACATGGGGTTTCAAACTAACCGTTTCAGATTGTAAAGAAATGTGGTATACTAAATGCTATCATTGGTGTAAAGAAAACTCCCAAGTCTTAGGTGGATATGTGCACTGGTTTAAAGTTATACGCCTTTAAATTAGCTTTTAACGTTTTTTTAAAATTGCAATTGTAGCTCACCCGATTGAGCTACAGAGTTGGGCAAGGTCTCATTTTAAACCTATTTTAATGGGCTTTCATATGGTATATAACACAAGAGTATGTTCCGATACAAGTTCAAAAAGTAAAATTTTCAAAATCAAAATTTTTATTTTCTCAAAAAGCCATATTTTAAAATATTTGAAAAACCATCTCAAAAATTGTTTATACTGTTGTTAATAAATCCCCAAAGTTTTATTATGGGATCATGATGGATCATCTGCTACAGAAACTTTCCCTTGGGACTGTTTGTTAAAATAATGATAATGAGAACTATCTAGGCCGGTTTATTACTTTTAATTTATATCCTTAAACACTCCCTTTGATGTATATTATGTACAATGACACATTATGTTAAATACTGAAATATTTAAAACATTTGATATAATTTTAAGTCTTTCACATATTATAAGAAAGCTTACTGCAGATCATTACTATTTGGTGCTGCCGCTCTGAATGGATGGTGCTACTAGATGGGTTGGAACTGGCTGAAGGCTTCATTTGTTTTACTATTTCCATTTCAGAAAGTGTGTACATTCGACCTGTTGGAGTTAACGGATTCACCTTACATAGAACATCTATCATAGTAGTCCATAAAAACATCCGGTTTCCTTGGGTATGAAAAAGGAGGTGATGGACCAGCTGGATGGAGGAATGTCACTTCCAGTATAACAATGTTTTCATCTTTCTCCTGAATAAATGTGAGCCACCATTCTTATGTCACACATCGTACCAGCTAATCTCTCATTCTGGCTGCTCTGAACTGAGCATGCCCCCAGGTATGTGCATGCTCAGTTCAGAGCAGCTAAAAAAAATGAGCAGGTACCCCCCCTCTAGGAATAACCAGCCCAGTGCTTAAAGCATTAGGGCTCTTCCTACCCCTGTGGGCTGTGGGTAGTAGGGTAAAATTTATGTGAGACACAAACAAACAGATGCCATTTTTTTTGTGAAACTACAAATCCCAGCCTTGCCATATTCTAAAGGATTTCCCCATGACAGCGTGGGAAAATTCCTTAGACTATAAATAGAGCTTACAGCTCTGTTATAGTCACTGCGTATCGGAGCTTGTAGAGTGTACAAGCTGTTTAGCACCGTCTATCATTTTTTTTTATTTTTTAACCAAGCATGTTCTGGATTTGGAGTACAAATATAGGGCACCTCAAGCAAGCAACAAGGGGGCCTTTTTGGCCAAGAAGAACAGAAGATATTTACAAGCAGGGACTTTGGAATTACAAATTATTTTGGACTTTACAAGCAGGGTGTCAGGATTCACTAAGATGAGTGGGATCCTCCTGTTCTGCCTGGGATTGGTGGTACTTCACCTAGAGGCGCGGAATCTAACAAAGTGGAAGGTTTTCACCAGAGGTTCCCCCAAGGGGATTTGGGCTTGGCAGCTTGACCCTGCAGGTCGCGGCCCTCTAGGGGAGTTCCCAGTGAGCAGTGATAAAGATAATAGGTGATTGCAGCAGCACACTTGGAGAGATGACAGCGATGATCTGCAGGAGTTACCACTAACGAGTGGAGTCGGTAATAGGTGATACGCAGCAGAGCGCATTAGCTGCTTCCAGGCCAGGAGTCTGACGAGAAGAACAAGCACTAAGAGGAGCTGGAAGGAATCTTATAAATGAGAGGTAACCCATGGATGAGCAGGACAGGTGAACACAGGTGAGATGATCACCTGTGCATGTGCAGAGCCGATCGCCGGCCTGACAGCCAGGAAAGAAGCAGGGAATGAGGAATTAATGATACTTAGGTTACCTGGTGGCAGCCGTGGATGAGCGGCGTATGACAGTACCTCCCTTTTAAAGGTGGTCACTTAACACCTAGGACCAGGATTCTTGGGAAATTTAGAATGATAATTGTTCAATAATAAGGGTGCTTTGACGTCAGAGGAACGCACCCAAGAATGCTCCTCAGGACTGAAGCCCTTCCAGTTCACGAGGTATTTAATCCCGCCCTTACACTTCTTGGAGTCCAGAATCTGTTTGATCTCGAATTCATCAGTTTGCTGAAGCTCGGGAGGGCGAGACGGAGTCACATAAGGTGAGAAGCGGTTGATGATGAGAGGTCTTAATAGAGAAATGTGGAAAGCATTAGAAATGCGAAGAGCAGAGGGTAGCTGAAGCTTGAAACAAACGGGGATGATTACCCGAGAAATCTTGTACGGACCGATGTACCGGGGAGCAAATTTCAACCATGGTACTTTCAGCTGGATGTTCTTGGTAGAAAGTCATACTCGGGTCTCGAACTTTCAGGGGAGGAACAGCCCTGCGATTCTTGTCAGCAAAAAGCTTATAGCGAGTAGAGGATTTCATTAACGCCCTTCGAACCTGAGACCATATAGAAAGAAAATCCTTACGTAAATAGTTAACTGCAGGGATCTGGGTGGGTGGTAGGGCTGAGAATTCTGGAATGAGAGGGTGTCCTCCATATACAATAAAGAACGGAGTGGCAGTGTGGATTCATGAAAGGCGTTATTGTGTACAAATTCCATGGCAACATATCAACCCAATTGTCCTGATTAGCAGAGGAGAAGATCCTGAGAAATGTTTCCAGATCTTGATTAACCTTCTCGGTTTGGCCATTGGTTTGAGGATGGTAGGAGGAGAAAAATTTCAGGCGGATGCCCAGGAGATGACACAGAGTTCTCCAGAATTTTGATACGAATTGAACTCCGCGGTCAGAGACGATCTCCATGGGGCAGCCATGTAAGCAAAAAATTTCTTTAACGAAGTGTTGTGCCAATACTGCTGAAGAGGGTAAGCCAACCAAGGAAGCGAAATGTGCCATCTTAGAAAATCGTTCCACAATCACCCAGATGATGTTACAATTTTTGCAAGTGGGTAAGTCCATGATGAAATCCATGAATATATGAGTCCATGGTTTAGTGGGCAACGGAAGAGGATGGAGAAGACCCAGTGGAGGCTGACAAGGAGATTTGTGTTGGGTACACACAGTGCAAGCGGCTACAAACTCTTTAACTTTGGACTGGTATTTAGGACACCAGTACTGGCGAAAAATCAATTAACAGGTATTACGAGTCCTTAGATGTCCAGAAAAACGTGAAGCATGGAACCATGTGAGAAGTCTTTTTCGCAAATAGGGAGGGACAAAGGTTTTCCCCGGAGGAGGAGTAGACAGCGTAGTCGCTTGGAGGCATTTAGGGGCCAAGATGGACTTCCTGGCTTCCAGGCCAGGAGTCTGACAAGAAGAACCAGCACTTAGAAGAGCTGGGAGGAGTCTTATAATTGAGAGGTAACCAATGGATGAGCGGGACAGTTGAACACAGGTGAGATGATCACCTGTGCATGTGCAGAGCCGATTGCCGGCCTGACACCTGGGGAAGCAGGGAATGAGGAATGAATGATACTTAGGTTACCGAGTGGCAGCCGTGGGTGAGCGGCGTGTGACACAGGGACTTTGGAATTACAAATTATTTGGGACATGGTTCAGGCATTTTGGGATTAAAAGCTGCTGACAAAAGAGGAAAAAAATCAGATTGGTAAGTATTTTGGGGTTTATTATTTTTAATGTATGTGATATGAATGAGGGTGTTTAGTGTCTTTATTGGGGTTTTATTACTTTTATTAAAAGTGTGTGGTTGTAAACAAGGTGTTGTGGTTTTGTAAACATTTTGTGTTGTGGTACTACAGGTCTCAGCCTGCCATGGGTGTCAGGGCATGTTGGCACTTGTGGTTCTCCAAGTGCCAGCTTGCCTTGGCTGCCATGGGTATGCCCACTCATTTTTTTCGGCAGACCCCACTCCCTAGGGAATCCAGTCCAGAGCTTAACAGCCTGAGGTTGGTTGTCATTATGGCAGGGGTACCCCTGCCACGTGTCCCCCAGCTATAGTGCCACCCACCCCAGGCTGGTTTGCCTAGTGCTGGTTGAGCAAAAATTGGGGGGACCCCGCACAAATTTTTCCCGATTTTCACGCAACCAGTAGGCTGGCAGCACTAGGGTTAATATTGGCCAGACAGGGGGACCTCAGGCATTTTTTTTATTTAAAACCTTTATCTGTTTTTAAACTTTTGACAGCCGCAGGGACCTGCGGCTATATAGTCAGACAGTGTAACAGTGCTGTGTTTACTAATCACGCTGCTAGCAAGCTGTGTGGTGTCTATGTTGTCTAAAGACAGGAGGGTTTGCACAACACGGGAGAGTTAGCTAAACTCGGTAGTGTTTGCAATAGAAGCAAATCGCCAGTGATGAACAGCGTTGCTTTAAATCTCTGAAAAAAATCGGAGCTTGATACATTTACCCCCTGGTCTTTTTAAAACTCCCTACATTAACTCGATTGGCTAAGTACCTGTCAGCCTGTCTATTTAAAGGACCTGTCTCCTTACTATGGTTGCCAGATCTTCAGGTCTCTTTACTTGTTACGACGTCTCCTCCTCTGATCCTGTTTATTGCTGTTTATTGTATACCTGTATCACCTCCGCAGTCAAGTCGCTGCCATTACTCTGCAGATCGTTGCGCATCTCCTCTGATCCTGCTCCAGGGCTTCCAGTTCATCAGGACCTCAATGCATCAGCATCCTGCAGACTATTGCCCTCTTCTATAATCCTGAACTTGCACTTACCTTTTGGACCCGCCTCCAGCACTCTGACATATCCTTACTGCAACCAATATCTCCTGATCCTCCATCTAGTCTTATTCATTGCCCTCTAGAGGACTGGGACCTGCGGTTAGAGAGCTGCTAAGCTCATATTACCTTGCAGGTAATCCCTGGTGAAACCCTCTCTTTCCGTTAGACTCCACACCTCTCTGGGGATAGTATCCACCTGAGCAGACTTCGAGGCCCATCCTGACTCTTATTTTGTGACATCTTGTCATAGACAGCAGTTACATACCCTCTGATGGCAGTGGGAGCTGATACTACATTATCTTGAGGAACTTAACAATGACCTTCTTGCTCTTTTCAAAGTGTCCCAAGTTGTTTTCTGCAGCTGGCACAAATTTTTGCAACTTTTGCCATTTCAGAAAATAATTTACACATCCATTATAAAACAGTGCTCAATCCCTTCTTATTAGAAGTATGATTACCCCTTTTTAAATGGGTGGAAACAATAAAGGTATCTGTCACGTTCCTCTATTTTTATTCTTCTTTACTTCTCTAAACCAATTAGACACCAACCACTGCAAACACAGCTCTACACCAATTTAAATTAAATACTACAGCAGGCTCGCACTGGGCTGTCTGGGAGTTTGGGAAATAATTCCCATGAGATTCTTCTGTGGGGTGAGTGGAGCATGTGCTGAGCTCTGATTGGAGGAGCTCCTCTGACCCGTGGAGATCAGCAGCAGCCTCATGGGTTATGCCTTTTCTTCTCTGTCTGGCCGGATGACTGAGGCTTCTTCTTGTGAGTACAATGTTTCTCCCGGTCTGCTGGGTCTCTCCCTCCCAGCACCCCTTCTCCAAGCTGCTATTCCTCCCTGGTCCCACCACACATTCTCCCAGTCTGATTCTCTACTGTAATTAAACACTCCATTTTTTACAATCTGATACAAATGGTCCAGGATCAGGTTAGGTTTGAGTGGGTTTAAATTAGTGACCAAGGGTCTTTTCTTCACTAATTAAAGGCCATACAAACCTACCTTTTCCCTGTAAAAGGAGGTCCTGTTTAAAACAATTGAAGTGTCTTTCCACGTAGAGTATTTTTACACTTAAGTTTACACACCTGCGCAGAAGTGGGAGCAGGCGCTGTCTTTAAAATTTTGTCGCCAAACACACCTGAAGAGGAACAAGCATTCCTCTAATGAAGTGAACTGGAAAAAATATTGTTTTGTTGATTTTCTCAGATGTGTAGTGCTTCAATAAATACAATTTTCACGAATCATTCATAAACTGCAAGCTCTTGTAAAAGATGATCCCATCATGATCCCTAAATAAAACTTTGGGGATTTAATAACAACACTATGAACAATTTTTTAGATGTTTTTCAAAAATGTAGGAATTTGGCTTTTTGAGAAAATAAAAATTCTGATTTTAAAAAAATGTTTCCATTTTTAATTTTTATTGGAACATGATGCTGTATTATATATTCTATGAAAGCCCATACAAAGAGGTTTTCAAATGAGACCATTTCCAACTCTCTAGCTCAATCAGGTGAGCTACAAATGCAATTTAAATAAATGTTAGAAGCAGGTTTTTTGTTAAAAAAAAAATGCAACTTTGAAGGAGTAGAACTTCAAAACTAGTACACAGGGACGGATTGGGAACTTAAAGTGGCCCTGGAAAAAATTCTTGAAGTGGCCTCGTGTGGGCGGGACCAAATCAACTGTAGGTGGGCCTACACAAAAGTAGGTGGGATTTAGAACTACTAGAATATGGTTGTAGTTACATTTAGGAAAACCTAGATGTGATGATTTAATAAACATTGGGTCATTACTAAGGCAATGCAGGGGAAAGACTGCCTGTCCTGTGTTATACAAATACATGAATCCTTTTGCATTATCTGCGACTGGTTTATACCTCTGTGTTCAAACTTGTTTATTGCCTACCAACACATCCTTCCAATATTCCTTTCATAGAAACATATTTTACTTTGTTTAATAAGTTTATCTATTATGAAACATGTTGGCACAATCATATCTGATCAGTTTGCAAGAGTAGCATATGAGCACCTCACGCACTGATGCATCTTCCCCTGACATCATGCGCTGCAAACTACCAGTAAAATGTGGTGATATACTAAATGCAAAGGAGGCAGGATTAATGAACATATGGCCAGCCCCCATTGCACTGATAATATCAAGTGATCTGAGAATGGGATCAGTGCAAAGTAAAAGGCAGGAATGGAAACCACTAAAGTATGACCAAGCTGGAATAAGGCTCCTGGGGGGGAGGGGGGGGGCTGGAGCACTTAAAACAGGGGGGTTATCATATTGGATACATTTTAGACAAATACACAAGCAAAGCTGTGTGCACTACTGTTAGTTGCACGCAGCTCTGCCTTCATGTGAAGTTGGACATACCTCCCGACCTCCCCGCCCCCCTGCCATCAAATCCATACATTACATAGCCATATTTCCCCCTGCCATCACACACACACACACATTATATAGCCATATGCCCCCATGCGCTCACACATTACATTTAGAGGCCCCCCTACACAAACATTACATTACTTTTAGAGGCCCCCTACACAAATATTAATTACATTTACACACACAAACACACACACACTCACTTAACTTCCAGCCGCGCTTCTCAGCACACATATGACGGCACCTGTCATGTGGTGTGCGTCCCATGTGACCTCTGCAGCCACACATAGAGTGAGGTATCGCATTCGCAGCTACTAGGGGGAAGGTGGCTGGTCCCGGGGAAGGGTCAGCCACCAACTATACTACGGGGTCAGCATCTCGGACTGGTTGGGGTTGCTCCCTCCCCTACCCCCCCCCCCCCCACCCCCACCCATTCAGCATAGTTTCCGGTTGCCAGGACTAAGCAGATCCGGGCGCCCAGTGATTCAAAGAAAAAAAGTTAATGGACAAAAAAACGAAAAAAAAAAAAACCAGCCTATGGACGGCCTCATTAGGCCATTGGCCTACCGGGAAAATTCCCTGTAAGGTCTATGGCCAATCCGCCCCTGCTAGTACACATATCAGCCTAAGGGTTTTGTTTACACCCATGACAACATTTATTATACCAAATTTAATTGAAATTAGAAAACGTACAGTAGAATTTTTTCTAAAATTGTGGTGATTTGATGTGGAATGACCCTACTTTGATATCTTGAGTGACACTAGTATTATGTTATAACACGATTTTATTTTGAGGTCTGCAGATCAGAGTTATTCAGCATGAGACCTCAGATATTAACTAACCGAAATAATGGACAAACATCAACTAAACAATATTTCTCCGGTGGGGATATTTCCCCACTGTTCCACGGTTTGGAACAGTGTCACAGTAAAACATTAACCAGCTGATTGCCAGTCTATCTCATGCCCCTAACCCCTTTAAGAACTATACTCTATTCTAACTTAACTAACCTCTACCTGACCTAATTAAACACTAATGTCCTATGATAACTACCAACTAACTTAACCAACGTTCTAACAATACTAACCTATGTTATATTAACATACTGATTTATCTCTACTATACATGCTTAGTAAAATAAACTATATACACAGCCATCTCAAGATATTCCTTCACAGACATGAACAAAGAGAAAATTTAAAAAAAAGCAATGTGTGTGTCTAAGTTACATTTAGCCAACCTAAAATAGTGCAGTAAAAGATATGCGTTGTCCACCAGAGTATACTACAATATACCTTGTAGTGCATAAGAAATGATTTTCCTTTTAGTGGAGACCCTTTATACTAAACTCACAACTTTATAACTATTTTTCTTTTTTTTATGATGACTGTTGACCTTTTTAATTTACCCCATATAATTATACAAGTTAACCCGTGCATGATACTCATGCATTCTAGTCAAATCAAGCTACTTAAGGTGTTAAAAAGGTTCTTGTCGTGCATTTGGGGCTAGGCCAGGCCTCCTCAGGGGAAGAGCGTTACTTCCCGACGTAAGCACCCTTTTTTAACGTGGTTTTGTCCACATGTCACCACCTCATCATTTTTCTCCATCACCTCATCCTTATCGCCACATCTATCCAGATGTCTATCCAGACACAGGGATCTCTCTCAGCGGTCCTGAGTATCACACTCCTCTCGATCTGTCACCCCCGGCAACCACCAACCACTCCCCACTGTCACCCCCGGCAACCCCCAACCACTCCCAACTGTCACTTCTCCTTCAAGAAATATTTTTTTTTTTAAAAATCTTTATAAACACTTTTAACAATTAACAAATTAAATTAACAAATTAAAAACATCTTAGTATACCAAATTTCAGACCTTTCTGAGTTTTTTTTTTTCCACACACACTAAGAATTTAGTAGGTCAGTGTATAACTTCGCCCAGCAGGTGGCGCTGCAGCTTGGTTTTTTATTTTCCCCACACACAGACACACGCCACTAGGCTTTTATATAGTAGATTATTATTAATCATATTATAGTCTCTTAGGCAATGGCGTGCTATAAATGAGCTCAATTCGCCAAAACAAAGCAATTCTACATTTACAAAGGTAGAAGATGTATTGCTTTTATAATGAGTGGAATTATAGACCCCTTTTTGTTTATTGAAAGAAACATGTAAATGAACTCCATATTTATATGTGGCTTTAGATAACTCTAAAGGTTGCAAAGCATGCAATTTTTATTTTATTTTAACACACATACACATTATATATATATATATATATATATATATATACACACACACACACACACACACACACACACACATATACACCCCCACACACATACACAATGTACAATGTTTTTTAACTAAGTCTCAGACATTTTACAGGTGCCGGGTCCTCGCATTACCCCCTTATTAGCACGTGATTCACATTGCCCCCTTGGTGACGTCCTTCACAATGCTGGGTTATGCTGCCAGCTTTTATAGCAAGCTTGCCGAAAATCTTCTCTGTAAGTATTTTACATTTTCACGTTGCTATCATTGTTGTCAGTGTTTCTGTAATAGCTGTTACTTTTACCAAGGCTCCATCTACATTCTTAGCTATTGGGAACAGCAACCCTTTATGTCAGGTCAAACTCCTCACCTCCAACCCTGGAAGGCCACTGCAGCTTGACGCCTCATGCCTTACAGCGGAGCTACCCTGAGCTCTTTACTGCAGCCCTTACTATCACCTAAGTCGGGACATTCTGCAGTAGGGTCTATGTTGGGTTTACTGGGGTCAGTCAAAAAGAACTTCCCACCACATGATCGGCCGGAGACAACATCATCTGCGCTGCTAGGGAACTTGATCTTTCCAGAGGCAAAGAGCTGGCTGGTTCCTGAAGATTTAGCAGCTTGAGTCTTTTCCTCTGGAGTGGCTGATGCTGTGGTGGTTGGTGATGGTTGTTGTCTAGCATCTGTGGTCTTTTCCTCTGGGCTGGGTTGAGCAGGTGTAGATCCTGAAGGCAGTTTGGCTCCAAGTAATGGACTTGAAAAAACGCAATCACAATTCCACCCCCAACATCGTTGCCCAAGATCACAGTGGTTGAGAGGCCATCCATAACGGCAACATCTCGCACCTCCTGACCATCTCCCCACTTCAGATACACCCTTGTAGAGGCACTTCCTTTTCCAGTCCATGTACCACAGTAAGTTTGGCAGTGCAACCGTGCAATACTGCGGCAGCATCAATAAAATGGGGACTCACTACAGTGATTGATGCCCCTGAGACTCTAAGTCCTTCTCCCTGCAGGGGTCCCAAAGGCTGCAAGATCCTCTGCATGTTTTTTGGGGTCTTTTGGACAAGTTACTCTTCCCTCCAAGTCACCTTGAATCACGTCACACTCTGTTGGGTTGGAAGGAAACAGTTTCTACTTCGCCAGTTAAGCAAGCCAGCTGGGCCCCAGGACTTGGATTAGAGGCCCGAGTCTGATGTTCTGGAGCTGTGGGACAGTTCATCCTCAGGTGACCGGTTTTCCCACCGCTGTAGCATTTCTTCTTCAGCCTGGGCTCCCCTGGTCTCTGATAACTCAGAATGATGTGGATGGAACAGGATGAGATGCTGGCTGGCAAGAGGTACCCAGATGGTTGGATACTTGATTTTGAGGTGAGAAGAGGGGTGTCCCCCTGATTGTACAGTCCTCTGGGGTTGGCTGTTAACTGGCTGTTTTGCCAGTGTGGCCTAACAGCCACATATTGATCCGCCAACTTGACGGCTTCTTCCACTGTGGCTGGCTTCCTGTACAGCAATAATTTTTTCTGCTCCGATGTGCACCAGTGGTGAACATGCTCTTTGCACATTAAGATTATTACCCATTCCCATGGTCTGGGCTCCAGTTCCATACACCCACATCCTGGCAGACTCCCGCAGCAGGATAGCAAATTCCTCTCGGGTGGTGTGGAGGTTCTTGGCAAAGTCCCGGAACTTTTGTCTATAGTTCACTGGGGTAATAGTGTACCCTCTAAGGAAGGAACTTTTTACTATACCATAGTTCACACAGTCTACTCAGGGCACTCCATGGTAGGCCTCCCCTGCAGGTTCTTGCATTGTGGGCACCAAATACTTCATTCATTCTACCCTGGATAGAGCGTGTAGTCTGCAGGTAATTTCAAATATTTGCAAATGCTCGTCAATGTTACCAATATTGTCCTCAAGTTTAGGGCAATGTAAAGATGCACTGCTGGTTTCTTTTCCTCTTGGCACCATGCCTCGATGACCTTTGCCCGCTCTACTGCAGTTGCTTTGTCCCCTAAGGCCGCCAATTGGATCATTAGTTTGAATGCCCTGCTCTCATCATTGGACAGGGGCTGGTTCTGATCGTATTGTCCGTTGAGAAGATGACGCTTTTCTCTGGGGGTCTGGTTCACCTGGTTTTCAACTGGGCAGTTGCCTTGGTCATTACTGCCATCAGTTTCCTCCACTGGGGGAACCATGCTGTAGATGTCATTTTATCAGTGCCACTCTCATCTCCTCCCTGTTTGGTGAATGCCCGATATCAATTCCTTTGACACTGCACAGAGTCTCAAGTTCCGCCCTGGACATGTTGGCTTTTGCAGACATCCTGAGAATTCTCCTGGCTGCAGTTAATCCTCTCCTGACTGGTGCATGAAAAGCTGCCTGGGGTTATCCCACCACTTGCCAACAGGAATTTGTGATAGGATGGACCTATGCCCCCCTGTCATGTTGCTGTAGAGCAGCTGGGCTTGGCTACGTTCCCTAGCAGCGCAGATGATGTTATCTCCAGCCAATCTGATTTTGTGGGGATAATCTCTTTTTGACTGACCCTAGTAATCCCAACATAGACCTCCCTGCAGAGTGTCCCAATTTAGACGTTAGTGAGGGCTGCAGTAAAGAGTTCAGGACAGCTCAGCTCTCTGATCCCTCGCTGGAAGGCATGAGGCACCAAGCTGCAGCGCCTTCCAGGCCTTTTACAATGGCCGGAGCTGCAGGGTAGTGGGCAGAGTGTTGTTATTAGATGCTGGGTCTCAACGTAAGAACAGTCAGATAATGAATTTGTTTGGTCTAATCTGTAAGAATTACAGCAGATAAGTAGGCGTCAAAAGAGGATCTTGAAACAGTGAAGTTTTATTAGCTCAAGTAGTACTTACAAGGACAGTTACACGCTAGTTTGAGGTACTAGCAATCTTCCAGAAGATACAAGATGGAATACTACATTACATGGTAAAACATGGCTTTTTTATACAGTTTTGCAGCTCTACCCTTGCAGAAGGTAATTCAAACTCCTGCCCCTTTAACCAATCCAGGCTGATTCATGCAGTCTGTACATTATTCAGCATGGAGGGTTTAACACCTTTTTACAGTGCTGCTAGTGGCACCACAATGTCTGAGATATTTAACATCAGGATGTGATATATTCTCTAAGCTTAGAGTTAATGCAGATTTAAACTTTAACAAAATTTACATCAATCTGTGATTTTCCAACTCACTTACTATTCTATTATTTAGACAGGTTCTAAGAATCAGGATGAAAAGCTACATAGGGAAGAAAGGTAACAGCCCCCTGCTGTGTAATTAAGCTAAACAAGTGTTGTTCACGCACATAAAAATAATTCATTAGAATGGGATCCTTTACTCAGACAGTTGCAGAAACACATTTCCTTCAAAATCTCATAACAAATCAATATATGTCCAATATGAATATAAATGCATTTACACTCCCAGCGCTTAACCTTTACATCGCTGCACGACGGTTACTAACCCGCACCACATCGCCCATACATTAAATATTCATATATAAATTAATATACATTCCCTTGGTGCCGAGTACTAACACTCCCTGTGCCAGTGGACATTTCAAGATGATTCCATATTTTAATTTGACCTATTAATTGCTGGGTGTTATTGCTTTGGGAGAGAACAGGCAGCATCTAATTGGTGCGCCATTTGATTCTGTTACATTTATCCTTTAATTGTCAGAGAAGAACATTTCAAGATTGACCCCGGTCACACCATACACCATTAACTTACATTCCTATTACATTTTTCAAACAGCCACTTCTAAATTACCATACTGCCACTTCAAAATTTCCACTTTGAGCACTATGTATGACAAACCCCCAACTACTTTTAGAATGTAGAAAATGGCTTTCAAGCTGAATTACAATTATTGTTTACAGGGCTTAGTAACCCTACACCTTTTGCTTCTAAGTGTTTGGATACATTTTATGTGCTGTCTAGGACCAAAGGTTATGGTTTAATTCTGCCTATGCTTTAGTTTCATGATTGATTCCGGCTTGGAGCATAGGAAATCACATAATGATTCAATTGACGATAACTGGGCACTCACCCATGGCCCTTCTCAAGTGCATACTACCATTTTGATTTGATCGTAAAGTGTAGCCTGTAAAGGAGTAATACAATTGCTAATCACTGATTCAATAGAGGAAATATATCTCATCATTACAATAGTGAACCCTTACCTGTATACTGCCTTCAAGAACTGAGCATGCTGCAATGCTTGTGCTGGATTTAGTTCCACATTCAGGATCATTTGTATGTGTCTCTCTTTTATTTGAAATACAGGCCGGTATATATTTTGTGCAGTTTAATTCATTGTCATTTTTTTTAAATTGAGAAGGTTGTGAGAGAGACTTCCCATGAACCTGACAAAGAGCAGTAGCAAAATGTTTTCTTGCAACAACAGATGAACAGGGCTCTAGAGTAGTATTAATAGAGTTGGTGAATGTTTCTCTATTATTTTTCATATTTGTGAGTTTGTTTACCAAATTGCTTGTTTCTGTTTTTCCTTTAGCTTTCAAAATCTGACTAAATGAAGCTCTGGTATTTTTAACTTGAAATTTGGTAGAGTTCACTGGCATGATATGTTTCAATTTAAAGTCAGGTGTATTATATTTTTTGAGAGTATGTGGAATGACCACATTTGTACTTCCTGCAGCAAGTGTCAAATTATTTTGACCAACTTTTACAACTTTTTTCTGAAACACTGGCACATATCTTTGTATTTTTCCTATATGAAGCAGAGATGGGTAGGAACTCTGAGATCCAAGTGGAGGTGGAAATGATGTCATGGGTTCTATAGACAATGATGGTAGATGATTTGTTGAATGCAAATTTCCAAGAGCGAGTTCCCATGACTTTTCTCTCTCACACACCATCTTTTGGCTTGTTTCTGTACTGTTCCTTAAGTGGTTTGAATCTTGGTAAATGGATCTGAAGTGCAATTCTGTTGTCAAGTTAACTAAGTTTTGGTTATCGACCTAGGGATGTAAAATTCTCAATTTTATTTCAAGGTTTTATTTAACTTAATACATTTAAGTTAATTTGATTAGTGATATTCTATACTTAATAGATAGGGGCATTTGCTCCAAAATATACATGTAAAAGTCAATTGCTGTTATGATATCCATTATTTGAAAGCATATTATACAGAAAGTTCCATAAACCATAAAGACTAAATAAATAATTGCCGCTTATGGTAATTATATTATACACAGACATAATTACGGAGCATTTTCTCCTACAGTAACTGTAAGGAGAGCTGCTAAATAATTTAATAGGAAAGGAAACAAATACCAGGGGAAATTTATGCAAAGACAGATAATTTTGAATTGCATTTTAGTATGCCAATGAATGCAATTGTATGCAATTCGTGTCTAAATGCAAATGACACAATTCCCTACAACTTAAGAGGTGGAACAGTGTGTAGTAGGGTTGGACTAAAGTAGCCCATATTTGAATACAATCGAAGCTACGCACAAGTTCTGTTCTCTTTTTAAAACTTACGTGCATATTAGGGCACATTTTAACACATAATGCATTACGTACTTATTTATATGTGCTTATTGTACTTTGAATAAAATGTTTTCCATGACCAATTGTGAGATGGTTTACATGGCATGATGGTTTACATGGTTCAGTTGCCCTGGTGCAACTCGAGACGCCCGTTTCCTTCCCCTCCCCTTCTCCGGTGGCCCTCATAAAATCTCCCCAGAACAACAAACAATTTACACCCCCCTGCACTCCTGTTATACCATGAATATTTTCAGACTGCAGCAATGTAGGACAATACGCCTTGCCATGCACTTGTTTTTCTTCTTTTTCTGTATAAATATTGTTGATATTATGGCTTTGTTTCACTTGAGTGACTCCTTCCCCCCGTGTGTGGGGGTTCCCCATGTATTTCCCCTTATTTGACCCTCCTTCTCCTTTTGTCTTTCTGTACCCGCATTTACTTTTGAAAAAGTTTCAATGAAAATCATTGACGTAAAAAAAATGTGTTCCATGAGTCTGGGATGCCTTTATTGTTGCTTAATAAAATTATACTACATGATTAACTTTTTTTTTAAATTATTTTTAAAAGATTTTTATTAAAGTTTCCAAAGAAAAAAGTATACATTCACAGTTCAATTGTCACATAAAAGCATCAGGCATGTTAAACAAATATACAGAAAACCAAAAAAACAAAGACAGAGGTACAATACAGACTAAAGGAAAGAAGCATGAGGGAGATGTCACCGGAAGCTGCCCTGTATGGTGAATCAATGGGACAAACAGAGGGCCCTTTACATGGTCGTCAAAGTTCAAGGAGAAGAAACATGATCCCTAATGGGACCTAGAGGGCGAGGCAGATATATGAGTAGCATAATAATCACATCAGGTAAACCACTTCATCAGAGGGGAAGATGCCGAGGTAGAATACTGGAAGCCAACAGTGCAGCGCAATAGCCACTCTAGTGATCATTAAAATATGGACCGCAACATACCGTTGGTAAGTCGGAAAATTAGGTGGGTATAGTTGGAGAAGGGCCAGAGATGGTTGGGATGCGATAGGTTACTTGTCGAAATAGTTCAAATACTTTATCCCACAGAGGTTTAATTTTGGGTCAGGTCCAGAAAATGTGGAAGAGGGATGCAAATTCCCCGCACTTTCTCCAACAGTTCTGAGATACTGTGGGCCAAATTTTATGCAATTCAATTGGGGTGTAATATAATCTATGAATAATTTTAATGAGCATTGCCGAGTGATTGATGCATCTCAACATCTTATATACATTTTTGAAAATGTGATCCCAGTCCTCATCTGCCAGGGAGACCAAGGTCAGATTCCCATGGCACTTGAACTTGCAAATTACATTGATCGCCTCTGTCAGGAGACATTGATACCAAGTGGATATACCCCCCAGCATCAGAATGTGAGTAAATCAGGAGCTTCGCTAGCGCCAGGTGGGAGGGAAAGGGGTTGCAGTGGGAACGAGCAGGACTGCTGTGACTGGAATCAATGGTGCACCTGGATGTATTTGTAGAAATCAGAGGTCGGGTTTTAATAGAGAGGAGAACGGTACCAAAAACGCCATGCTCAAAAATGTCTAAAACCCTAGTGACTCCCCAGGATATCCAAAGATCCAGTCGGAGGTCTGGAATTAAAGATGCCACCATAAGGAGAAAAAGGAGAGGAGGGCAGAGAAATATCCTGAACCACCTGCCCCAGCTCGCTAGGCAATCCCTAACCCTATGTAGGATAGATATTGTGTCTGGCCTAGACTTCCCTTCCAACCAAAGCAAGTCCTCCAACAGAAGCGAGGATTCTACGTGGGCTTCTATAGAGATCTATGGCTTGCGAGGGTGGGGAGCCATCCACCCCTTAAGTTGATCAAGCCTTGCGGCTTGCTGATGGAGTTCCAGGTCATGGGCTGCAAGGCCACCTCTAAATTTAGGACGAAACAGATGTTACAGACCCATCCTATGACACCTGCCTCTTCCAACAAACAGCAAGGCACTTGCATAGAACTTATTGAATATTTGATGAGGAACCACAACTGGTATGGATCTGAACGAGCTGTAATGTGATGCAGGAGTGTGGTATAGTTGCATTCTATGAGGTCCTTAGGATGGGAAGGGATATGTATTCCCAAGTATTTAAGAGATGAGGGGCACCAGTGAAATTTGTGAGTGGACTGCCTACCTTGCGGAAGCTGCTGATTTGGTAGAATTTACTTTGTAGTAGGAAGCCTCAGAATATGCCCGGAGAACTTCCTCTCAGGCTCAGTCAGGAATAGAAGGGCATTGTCTGCGAATAAGCAAACCTCATGATGCAGATCCCCAATCTGGGTGCCAGTGATAGTGGAGGTTGTTCAGCTCCATGCGCTAGGGGCTTCATTGCGAGCACTAATACAAGAACTCTAGCTGAGGGGCAGCTATATAAGTTGTGAATCGCCTGCAGGAAGAAACCACAAAATCCAAACCTGGCAAGGACGGCCTTCAGGTAATCCCAATCAATCCCATTGAATAATTTTTCAGAGTCCAATGACAGCAACAGCAGAGGCTGAGCCCTAGGCATGTGGATTGACGATATATTAAGAACCCAGAGTGTGTTATCTGGGGCTCCCCTGTCCAACACAAAACCAACTTGGTCTTGGTTCATTAGGCTCAACAGGATGGAATTTAGCCTGTTGGCAATCAACTTGGCAAATAGTTTAACATCAGTATTTAAGAGAGTAATTGGTCTGTGGTCTTTGGCAATGGGCTGGGTCCTTGCCAGGCTTGGGGATGGTGAATATTCCAGCCTCCTGCATCACTTGTTGTGACAGGATGGACCGCCTATGCCACCCTGTATGTTGGGTTGCTGTGGACTGGTTGGGCTTGCCTTGCCACCATCCCCTTTTCGTTGTAGCAAATGCGCCTTTTAACCGCAGTAGGAGGAGCTTAAGCTGCTACCACCACTGGACTCCTTAGCCACACTTGTTAAAAGGGGTTGAAAGCACTGGGCTGAGCTCTGTTGGAGGCCCGCTGTAGAGAACATATATCGGAAGGTAGGAGATATCAGAAAGTAGGAGAAAAAAAGGAGTTGTGCACTGGGGAAAAGAACATATCATTTCATTCTCCCAGGTGCTTTGCTCTCCAAACATTATACAGATCGAAATCAGCAAGCAGCTGAGCAAACTTATGGGGCAGGGAATGCAGCAGAAGGGGCCATTTTTATCAGCTACCTTCTTATCCAATTTAAAAGGACACCCCACCCTAATCAAAATAGCCACACCATTTAGTTTAAAGGGGCCACATGCCACATAGGAGGTGGGGTAACATTTATTATGGATTTGAGGAGGGGAATGGAGGGAGATGTGGGTCTCCTGAATGGTAATATATTTAAGAGCTAAACTACACTTATTGTGGGAATTCAGGCCTTTAGTATTTATGGACAGAAACTGAACCATGGCTAAGCCTGGAGTAATTGAGAAACAACCTTGAGTAAAACCTGAGGAGTGGAATAGGAGCACCTATGATAGTCTATAGGGGACCAGGACTGGGGAAATTCAGGGAAAGAAGCAGGGGAAAAACAAAAATAGTTTCCATGTGGAATCTAAGGCTTTTGTCACAGGGGCATGTGCTATATCATATTTCACATTGGACCAGCTAGAATGCAATGGTAAAAAGTATTGAGTGGGCTGTGTGATCAGTCATACAGCAATGTTGGTCAGAGGCTTGTTGTCTTGTGTTAGCTGTGTAGATGGTGGTAATAGGGTAACCTAGGAATATTAAGATGCTGGTTAAGGAATATTATAAGCTTGTCTGAAGAGGTGGGTTTTCAGAGAACGCTTAAAGGTTTGAAGACTACAGGAAAGTCTTACTCTGCAAGGGAGGGAATTACACAAAGTGGGTGCAGTAACCTGTAGTCCTGTAAACAGGAATAGGAGGATGTGATGAGAATGGAAGAGAGAGGCAGATCTTGTGCAGAACGGTGGTGTCGAGTTCGGATATATTTTGAGACAAGTGAGGAGATGTATGTAGGTGCAATTTTGTTGATGGCCTTCCATGTTAATAGAAGAATTTTGTACTGGATTTGTTGAAATACAGGCAACCAATGTAGACACTGACAGAGTGGCTCAGCAGAGGAAGAACGATTTGCAAGTAAAATCAATCTAGCCGCAGCGTGCAAAATAGATTGTAGGGATTCAAGTCTGATTTTGGGAAGACAAGTAAGGAAGGAATTGGAATAGTCGATGCGGGAGATGATCAGCGCATGAATTAAGGTTTTTCCAGTGTCTTGTGTGACATATATGCGTATTCTGGAAATGTTCTTTAGATGTATGTAACAAGATTTAAATATAGACTCAATGTGGGGAATAAATGATAGTTGTGAGTCAAGGATTACACCTAGGCAGCGAGCTTGCGGGGTGGGATTTATGGTCATGTTATCAACAGAAATAGAAATGTCAGGCAGGAAGCTTCTGTTTTTGGGTGGGAATATTATTAATTCAGTTTTTGAAAGATTGAGCTTAAGTTGGCAAGAAGATATCAAAGATGAAATGGCAGAAAGACAGTCAGTAACGCGAGCTAACACAGATGGTGAAAGATTGAGAGAGGATAGATAGATTTGTGCATCATCAGCATAGAGATGATACTGAGATCCAAAGGTGCTTATTAGTTTTCCAAGAGAAGTGGTCTAGATAAAGAATAGGAGAGGACCTAGGACAGAGCAACTGATAAAGGAAGCGGAGCAGAGGTGGATACAGAGGAATTTACACTGAAAGAGCGATTAGATAGGTAGGATGAGAACCAGGATAGGACAGTGCCTTCAAGACCTAGGGATTGTATCGTTTGTATGAAGAGAGAGTGGTAAACAGTGTCAAATGCAGCAGATAGATCCAAGAGAATTAGAAGAGAGTAATGGCCTTCAGTTTTTGCTGTGATCAAATCATTGACAACTTTGGTCAGAGCAGTCTCTGTGGAGTGTTGAGAGCGAAAGCCTGACTGAAGAGAATCCAGTAGGTTGTTTGCTGTAAGAAAGTGTGTGAGGCGAGTGTAGGCTTCTCGAGAAGCTTGGAGGGGCATGGGAGCTGAGAGATGAGGCGGTAATTTGAGAGAGTGTTTGGGTCAGAATTTTGTTTTTTTTAAAATAGTATTCACTGCATGCTTGAATAGTGATGGAAAAATACCAGTAGAGAGAGAAAGATTACAGATTTTAGTTAGAGGTGGAATGAGCACAGGAGAAACATTTGCATACAGGCATTGCTATAAATATGAAAAGAGTGAACAAGACAAACTATAACAGGCAGCGAGCACCATACCTGTCTCCTTAAGGCATGCGAAATCAAAATGGAACAAACCAGGTGATTATGTGCCTCAGAGGAGAGGGGAAGGGCAATGCAAGCCAGGGACCTGCCTGAGTAAGGCAATGTACTAAGTTAGAAAAACAGTTTGTAGCAACCACAAACAGGAAGAGAGCATACTATCGTCCATTAAGGGTGGCTCTTAGCAGAAGAAGAAGGGTAGAAGGCCTCATCATTCCTCGAACCTGGGCAACAGAGTGCACAGAAAACTCTTCAAGAGAGATACTCCATTCTTGAAGGATAGAGAAACCTTTTTCTGTGGTGAGGATTGCAACATGAATCCCTTTCGTATGGACAAGAAATTTAGTAGAGAATCCCCAGAGGTAAGGGATGTTCGCCACACGTAGAGATGTGGTAATTTGGTAGAACAAGCAATGTTTGGCAAGTGTAGCAGCTGAGATATCTAGGAACAGCTGAAGTTTGCCCAGAACCTCCTGGCCTGGGGAGGAAAGTAGGGCTGCCCGAAGAATCTGTTCTTTGATACGGAATAAATGGACCCTAAGTAAAGTGTCCTTGGGTGCCAAATCAGGAGCTTGGCAAGATTTAGGCAGCCGGTGGATCCTATTGATATTAAAGGCTGAGTCTGAGGCATCCAGCAGCAACTTGTGAAATAGGTTCGTGGCATAAGCATATAAGTCCACATTTGAAACAGAGTCCAGGATACCTTGTATCTTAATGTTATAACGATGAGACGGGTCCTCCAGGTCCGTGAGCCTATCCTTGACAGCTGAAACCCATTCCTGTAACAAGTTGTGGGCCGCGATGAGATCATTATGCAAGGAGATCAGCTCCTCCATTTTGGTCTCAAGATAGTCCATTTAAACACCAATCTCCACCAAGTCTGATTTAATTTCTTTAACTGTCGCCCACAACTCAAATGTGAAATCAGACTTCAAGGCAGTCAGCAGAGATTGTATAGATCTGAGAGTAACAGGGATGTCTATGGCGAGCAATAGAGGCTTGGGGGACTGTTTACCAGATTTGGAGGTCGCGTGAGTGATAGCTTGTAAGGATGTTGAGGCCACTCCAAAGAAATTTGTGACTAAAACATCTTAACAGCTGATTTACTAAACTTTGCAAACCTGTGTTGTAATGTATTTTTTCCAAACATTATTTTTAAATGGAATGTGCCCAAGACATATTCAACACTGGTGACAGACTAAACAGTTTTCAGAATGTAGCATATAGTTCTAAAGACAATAAAATGTATTTGCCATATTTATGATAACTAACATATACTCTGCTTTAATCTATTAAACATGTGTGATTAATTGAAAAAGGGCCGTAGTGGGTGCAGGAGCAGAGGAAGATGCGTATCGTAACTTAGACTCACCTTCTCAGGCCCTGGGAGGTTGAGGGGGTGATCATCATATTGAGGATGGCAACCAGTCCTGTGCCAACCTCCATGTGTTGTTCATTCTGACAGTCTTGTTGGACCTTAAACTCCTGGAGCCTGATTCATCAAGGCACGCATTCTGAGCACAACCCCACGCTCAGTATTACACAGACGCATTTAGGCTTTGCATGCGCCCGAATTTATTAAGCCACAGATCTCAAGATCCGTGCCCTGTTGAGAGCTACTCTGTTCAGCCTTACTACACAGGACGCTGCATGTAGATATGTAGTTGTCAGTGCCTCTGGGTCTGGCAGTAATACAGCTACCAGCTTTATGCAGTTTGAAAAAAAGAATGTGAAAAATAAGATGCGTGGGGTCCCGCCTCCTAATGATATTAACCCTTGTGGTGCCAGCCTAGTGCTGCTAGTCACAAAATCAGGGAGGAAAAAAAGTGTGAGGTCCCCCTGATTTCACGAAAACCAGCACCAGGCAACCCAGCCGTGGATGGTGGACCTATAATAGGGAATCTGCAGCAAGGGTTCCCCCTGTCATAATGATAAACCAGCCCCAGGCTGTTCAGCTTACCTCCAAGTGAGGAACACGGAGAGAAATAGCCTGCTCAACAGGAATACTCCACCAGACAACCACCCTGCAAAAAGTAAACCAATACTTCCTTTTATCACCAAATACAGCAAGGATGCAAAGAAAGTTGAACAGATTTTCAAAAAGCATTGGGATTTTCTGCTGGGAGACAAAGATCTTAAAAACATCTTACCCCCTAAACCGCAATTTGTCTACAGAAGATCAGACAATCTTAAGACTAGACTGGTGAATAGCACTATTGCCCCAGGAAAAAAGAAGGAAGGATGCACCTGGCTGAAAGAGACGACAAAAGGATTTTATTTTTGCTACAGGTGTATAGCTTGCAAAAAAAGCAAGTCTATCAGCACAAAACCAATTACCTCCTACACTTCAAAAAGTACTGGGGAAGAGTTCCTCATAAAAGAAAAACTTACCTGTGACACGGCAGGATTAGTGTATCTCTTAGAATGTCCCTGCGGCATGCAATATGTAGGGAGGACGATTAGGAAACTCTCTACAAGAATTGCAGAACATCAAAGAAATATAAGGAATGAACTCAAGATGCATAGCGCGTCCCTGAACATTTCTCCAATCACCACCAGCATGATCATACCCTTCTGAAATTTCTAGGTATACACAAAGTAGAAAAACCATGGAGAGGGGGAGACTATATATAAAGAAAATTTCACAAGAAGAAGCAAAATACATCTACACCCTGAAGACACTTACACCTAGTGGTCTTAATATTGATTTTGATTTAAACACCTTTAACTATTTCTCATAATTTAAACCACATTGCGCTTTTCATTCATACTACCTTGTCTCAGAAATACATATACGAAGTGTCCATTACTTAAGCCCAGTGGAGACTACAGCGGAGGATAGGGGTGTGATTTTACAACTGCCACTCAATATCCTGACCAATCACGGAACGTATATGGTAAGACAAGGACTATATCTAGGTACCATTCACCTCATCCTTCACTTAATCACTGATTACCTATCCCTGAAGAAGCCCCTCCGGGGTAAAACGCGTAGGTTCTGTATTTGTTATTTACCTTTTTCAATCGATATCCACTTTATAGCGTCCGACTCTGCTTTGTGGCGCTTCCACACCGCGGCTGCTTATACACATGCGCCAAGGATTTGATTCACCCGCCAGCTGTTCACATAGACTTCGGGCGGGCTCATTCATTGTGCGGCTTCAGATTGAGAGGACCACCGTAGGACCGGGATATCCAGTTTGTTTCCCCCTACAGGGTAAGTGCACTGCCCTTTCCTCTATCTAGGACTCTTACTTCAGACTTTGGACTTTCCGTTTAAGAGCTTTTGTATAGAAGCCAACAGTCCGGTTCACTGACTTATTATATACAGCAGATTTTTAAAGGACTTTGTATACAGCCTTTATTATCTGCTCACTGCACATTCACCCTATGTCTGATGGACTTTTAGTGGACATTTTATCCATTATACTCAATACTAGTCCGGTTCACGGACTTCTTTGGACACACAGCTGTTTCCTGCTTGTTAACAAGTGTTTCTCTGACGGAGATTATTATTTTCGAACTGCCTCATATTCAGCTGTTTACAGAATTACACTATCATCTGACGGTACCACTCTACGAGAACAACAAAGTTCAAGCCGTGGGTGAGAACCTTCAGTGATACATTTGCATACTTTTTTACACTCGGCCAGTACAGCCCATAGACTATCCCTGCAACACATTTGCGGGACTCAGACTGTACGGCTTCAGGTGCTTTACTCTAGCCGGCTGGCTTACATTACATTAGTCACTGGATCTAGTAACAGACCGGCGGCTCTGGTTATCATGTATGACTTTTCCATTTTAAATATGCAAGACTATTTTTCTGTTTGATACACTGTTTCAGACCTTTGAATAAGATTGGTCTCTCCTTATTGAATAAACACGAGTATGCCGGCTGGCCTACCCGTTTACAAATATTACCGTCTTCACTGTTTGGCTCTTCATATCCTCCAATCCCCTCCCCCTCTTTCCCTTTCCCTACCCCCGCCAGGGTGACCATTGTATTGTTTTCTCCTAAGGGGTTGGGACCGTTCCCCTACACACTTACCCCTTGGCTGCTTACATACATTTCTCTCTGGGAAGCGCAGAAATTCCAATTTTGAGTATATATCTGTTGTCTTCATCTGTAATTAAACCAATCTTGTAAGATTTTAATCCATAATGCTTTAGCCCATAAAAAAAACCATAATATTCCCAGGTCCTGTAACTGCTCAAAAAAAATATCATCCAAGGTCCTAGAGATGTCCATTAAAAATATATATATATATTGCAAAGGTAGTTAAAAGAAGTCTTCTTTCCTAATTTCTTTAAATTTAAATAATTCACAGGAATCACCTTTGGCAAAATAAAAAAAATCATAAACAAGACGACGTTAAACTATGATCCTCTATGGAGGATCAACCCACACACCACAAAATATTAACAGACGAAAGATCTACTTGGTGATAATTGCAGAAGCTCCTGAAGATGTAGAAGCGTTACTTCAACCAGTCCAGAATGAGCTTCCTTGGAAACATATTTCTGCACAGGACATAGAAATGGAACCGGAGAAGCTCTACTATGTTTTCCAATGGCCAGTGTACATAGGAATCAAGGCAATCCAGCTACAGTTGTTAAAATTACATATAGGAAAATAGTTCTGAACTGTCGTTCCACTTAAACAGATATAATATACTAGATGAACAAATATAAGACATATAGCAAAGATAATACTTATATTTAAAGATGTTGGTCCACATACATTCTTCTCTTTAGTCTCCAAAGAGTATAATAAAAGGAATAAAAAAAATTATAATTTGTTAAGTCAGAAAATGGGAGTGGATAAAATTATCCAGTGGAGAGAAAGAGCTGTATATTCCGAATGAAACCTTCACCAGCCCAATGTGTGTCCAAATATGGATAAAACGTGTTTAATGGATCATCACTTCGCCTGGTGAAATAGTCATTTCTCCACAGGTTGAAAGTCTCCCCCTAGGGGGTCCTACTTACAAGATACTTTCTTTAATCCTGGCACATCAAAAATGGGCTTTATTCCTCCTTAGTGTCACAACAAACACCATATAAACAAAAGATATAGGAGAAAAGATCTAAGATAGTAAGTATAAATCTTTTAATAAATAAGATATATAGCATAGGTACTCCTACCAGAGTGAGGAAGACAATTAGATGGTAAATACGTGCAGGTAGGAATTCTTGTCCACAGAATGACACACTGAACACCGACGCGTTCGATCCTAATGCTTGGATCTTTTTCAAGGTAGTGTGTCAAGTCTCCAAATGTGTCCTTATATAGTTATGCCTAGTCACGTGATTGGGTCCCAATATATAAACTAATCCATATATAAAAATAATCATTACGACAATAATAGTGAGACATATCTCAATTCCATATGTAAGAAAACAACAGAAATCGGAGCCGTCTAGAGGTACAGTTTAAATCGTGTAGACAGAGTCAAGCCTCGTTCTGGAACATCAACAATGATGATGCTGCCACACAGTATAAAGACACGCCCCACCAGTAAACGCCTCCGAAATGGTTATGCAACATTCCATATTATGATCATAGCATAGTGGTTTTGCCAAAACGGATAGATATATTCAATCAAGGTAAGTATTAGGACAATCCTATATGAAACTATAAATATCTCTCATTATAATAGTTACAAATAATCACGTCGTTGGAGGTCAGTGATGTCACTGACCGCTGGGATTCCTATATAAGGAGGACTCTGGCACCATTAAGGTACCAGAGTATTAGGTCCACCACAGCGCCAGCGCTTCTACCAGTTCCAGTCTACATGACTTGCTACCCCACTCCTGTTACAATTGGCTTGACTTCCCTGTTAGGACCTTGGTTTGGCTCTTGACTTCTCCCATGGATCCTCATTTGTGTTTCCTGACCGGCTCTGACCTTTGGCTTTCCTGACCACTCTCTGAATTCTGATTCGGTACTGCATACCAGCCTGGCATGACCTAGGATTGTCTGACCTCGCTTCTTTCACCCACCTGTTTCTCCAGTGACTGACTTAGAGGATATGCACCTGTAAGTCTAACGCAATGAAGCCCATACCTCCTTGCAGAAGACCGGGGGCATGTTAAACTATGCGCAGTTTGTTCAGTGGTGCTAAGCATTGGTAAACAGGCTCCATTCACTATTACAGCTTAGTTTCGAGACACAGTCTACCCTGTTTCCGCTTGGTGTTGTCTTGGAGTTCCTTATGCAGACAAGCATGTATAGGAACTTCGGGGACTGTGGTAGAGGATGTAGGAGCAACTGAAAACAGTGGTAGAAAACCAAAAATGGTTTGCAGATCAGTAGATATAGGACAGATAACTATTCTGAGTGGGCAATAAAGTGTGGCTCTCCACACGCAACGTTGCCATGAAGATGCCCTAATTTAATTTGGAGCCTAAGTACACCAGTCCATACCCAATCAGTGGAAAGATAAATCCACTACTGCTACCACCTTCTAGATCCACCCAAGGTTTTACGTTTCCCAGTCCCTTCCCTTTTCCAAGTCAAAGGATGGATTAAGGAACATTAAGTAAATAGAGGAATTGAGATGACAAATCCTGTATGTTATAATCAGGTTAGGTAAACTAGAATTAGTAAATATAACATACAGGATTTGTCATCTCAATTCCACTATTTACTTACTGTTGGGTTAATGATTTTATAAGAGAATAACACATACAACCAAATTTATTCCAGTTATTTAGGATAGAATGTTTTATTGACATCTCCTTGCAAACAGATCCGTCTTCATTACACTTTGTTTTAAACTTACCTTTATTCTGATGAAAAGTTATACAGCATGTTACTAATATCGGATATCCAGTGTCTCTATGATGTTTTCTTAATACAATACAATACATGACACGAGACGGTCTGCAATGGGCGAAAACATTAACTATTTACAGTTACCATGGTACCCGCCCGAGATGACGTATAACAGTGGGCGGCTCCTGTACCATAAATAGCCTATTGAAGCGCTGGATCGGGTTGCCTTGAGAAAGCTTAGCAGAGTGAAACGCGCATCGGCGTTACTCGTGCTGCTTTTTTCCTCTGCTTTATATATCACTATAAATTTCCTTATTCTGGGATGTTGTGGGGTTCTATAGGGTTAGGAGTCTGCAGTTTCTGACACTTCAGGGGAGCTACGAGAATTAGACTCTCTCACGATAGCAGGGCAGACATAATTACTGTTCATTCATCCAGCAATACGAGGCTTCTTTAAACGATCAGGAGTTTTGTTCTTATACAATCTACATGTTGAACATCTGAACATGATAGTCTCATTCTAGATATCAGTCTGGTTACAACAAATTAAGCAACTTATATGATTAGCTAAAATATCCTAATTCACTTGTTCCGTGTATAAGACTCTATAACGATAGCAATAGAGATTAAGTAGCTACTTATATACGTAGCATATTTTGGCTTCCTACTCCATGATCAGGAGCATTGCTCTTGTATAAACCAAAGTGGTGAACATCTTAAAAACGTCAGTTTCACCCTACACGTGAACCTGTCCACAAGAAGTACAGAAACTCCCCTATTAGTAGGAACCTACCAAGCCATTTGATCATAGATTACCAATGTTATTAGTCTTGATAGTAGTGTTCCTATTAGGATGTGAATCACTAATTATATTCTAGTGGATACCTTCCCAGATATGACTATTTGTTAGCAGACTTTCACCCTAACCCAGTGGTTCCCAAACTTTTGCAGTTTGCGGCACCCTTAGAGTCTCCAAATTTTTTCAAGGCACCCCTCCAAAATAATTATTGAGCAGTCCTGTTTTAGAAGTAGTTGTAATAATTGTAATAAGTATTTAGGTCAGGACAGAAATACTTATTTAGTTGTATGCAAAAATGCCCCCTCTGCATCCAGACACTCTGCCCTCAGGCACTCTGCCCCCTCTGCATCCAGACACACTGCCCCCTCTGCATCCAGACACACTGCCCTCTCACACTGCCCCCTCTGTCACGCTGTCCCCCCTCCTCTTCCCTCTCTCACAATGTCCCCTCCTCTGCCCTCTCACACGCTGTCCCCTCCTCTGCCCTCTCACGCTGTGTCCCCCTCCACTGCCCCTCTCACGCTGTATCCCCCTCCTCTGCCCCGCTGTGCCTCTCCTCTGCCCCACTGTGCCCCTCCTCTGCTCTCTGTCCCCCTTCCTCTGCTCTCTGTCCCCCTTCCTCTGCTCTCTGTCCCCCTTCCTCTGCTCTCTGTCCCCCTTCCTCTGCCCTGCTGTCACCATCCTCTGCTCTCTGTCCCCTTCCTCTGCCCCGCTGTCAACATCCTCTGCTCTCCTCCTCTGTCCCGCTGTCACCATCCTCTGTCCCCCTCCTCTGTCCCGCTGTCACCACCCTCTGTCCCACTGTCACCATCCTCTGCTTTCCTCCTCTGTCCCGCTGTCACCAGCCTGTCACCAACCTCTGTCCCGCTGTCACCATCCTCTGCTCTCCTCCTCTGTCCCGCTGTCACCATCCTCTGCTCTCCTCCTCTGTCCCGCTGTCACCATCCTGTCACCAACCTCTGTCCCGCTGTCACCATCCTCCGCTCTCCTCCTCTGTCCCGCTGTCACCATCCTGTCACCAACCTCTGTCCCGCTATCACCATCCTCTGCTCTCCTCCTCTGTCCTGCTGTCACCATCCTGTCACCAACCTCTGTCCCGCTGTCACCATCCTCTGCCCGCTGTCACCATCCTGTCACCAACCTCTGTCCCGCTGTCACCATCCTCTGCTCTCCTTCTCTGTCCCGCTGTCACCATCCTCTGTCCCCCTCCTCTGTCCCACTGTCACCATCCTCTGCTCTCCTCCTCTGTCCCGCTGTCACCATCCTCTGTCCCCCTCCTCTGTCCCACTGTCACCATCCTCTGCTCTCCTCCTCTGTCCCGCTGTCACCATCCTGTCACCAACCTCTGTCCCGCTGTCACCATCCTCTGCTCTCCTCCTCTGTCCCGCTGTCACCATCCTGTCACCAACCTCTGTCCCGTTGTCACCATCCTCCGCTCTCCTCCTCTGTCCCGCTGTCACCATCCTGTCACCAACCTCTGTCCTGCTGTCACCATCCTCTGCTCTCCTCCTCTGTCCCACTGTCACCATCCTCCGCTCTCCTCCTCTGTCCCGCTGTCACCATCCTGTCACCAACCTCTGTCCCGCTATCACCATCCTCTGCTCTCCTCCTCTGTCCCGCTGTCACCATCCTGTCACCAACCTCTGTCCCGCTGTCACCATCCTCTGCCCGCTGTCACCATCCTGTCACCAACCTCTGTCCCGCTGTCACCATCCTCTGCTCTCCTTCTCTGTCCCGCTGTCACCATCCTCTGTCCCCCTCCCACCATCCTCTGTCCCCCTCCTCTGCCACGATTCCTCTCACTCTGCCCCGTGCCAGGCGCCAGCCATAAAAAACAAACAAACACAGAAACTTACCAATCCGTCGGGCGCCGGGACCCAGCAACCTCCTCTCTCCTGCAGCTCGTTACTGACGTCGATATTCAGTGACAGCTGCAGGAGAGAGGAGGCTGCTGGGTCCCGGCGCCCGGCGGATTGGTAAGTTTCTGTGTTTTTTTGTTTTTTTTATGTCTGGCCCGCGGCACCCCAGTGACAGCGCCGCGGCACCCCTGGGCAGACATCCCAATTTAACCCCCCATCTCTATTATTATCTAATAAATGCAGAAATATTGGAGAAAAAGCACATTTCGATAGTTGTTTTATCGATCTTAACAGTTTGTGATTTTTTGTTTCGGTCAATCATACCATACACTTGCTTTTAATATTTCACTTCTTCTAATTACTTATAAATGTTATTATTTTAAGGTATACTAATAAAATTTGAGTATGTTTTATATCAATTAACTCTATTGTCCTTAGAGTGCCCCAAAGACACATTAGGTGTTTCCTAGTGTTCTTTCTTAGACTTAACAATTTGTGTGGGTGCACCTATCTCCAGGGGTTGAATAATGTACCGTATTTGAATATATCTCTTCACTTGGAGTTTCTAGGATTATCCTGGTGCGATAGGGAGGTTTTTGATATAGGTAAATAAATGTACCTGTTAAATAAAACCTTACTGATAATAACTTAAGTAAAGAAATCCTATTTTGAGCAAACAAATGCAATGTTGTGTACAGTTTCTATAGTATTGTATAACTTTTCCATTACTAAAAAAACATGTACTAAACACTACTAGTACAACAAGAAAAAAAGTATACAGTTTGAAACAGAGTATCCGGAAAAATGCTACTGTGGAAAATGTAGAGTAAAATCAGGAAAATGGGCTCATATAAATGCATTTTGAAAAAAAGAAAACTGGGAAATAACAGGATGAAAAATTGAACTTTTACTACATATTTATTTAATGGAAAATAGTAATAGAAATATACAAAAACACACAAATATAAGTATTTATAGTATGCATTTTACTTTAATCATACAGTAATGGCCTTTTCTGAATGGCATTCATAATTGCCTCTATATTCATTACAGATTTATAAGCCAATAAATGGCATTTAAACTTACCCAGAACATTGTTCATAATGCAAAGAACACTAAATATTTGTCTAAATAAATGTCAAAATCATTCCATATTTTGACCTGTGTTTTCAAAGTATTTTTATAGTTTTAAATAGAAAGGCCAGGACCCCAGTATTTTGTACCAGCCCCCCTGGCGTTCCTGTCTGCAGTACTAAAAGAAAAGTAGCTGTCTTGTCCACACTTGAAGGATATGATAGATTCATATGTATGCTACCGACCAACATAAACAATTCTACTTCAAGCAATCCAGACTGTAAACTTCACAACTTAGGGAAATTTTTCATCTCCAAAAAGTCAACCTTCAGTGTGTGATTTGTTTAAGGTATTCCACAGCTATTAAAGACCCAAATAATTCCATCATCCAACTACCTGTCTTTAGGAACATAAGAGTAAGAGCAGTAAACTATTAAGTCCTGACTGAGTCATGGAAATGTGTAATATATCAAATAAGAGTATTGCGGACACTTTCTCTATCTCTTTGTGATAAAATGTGTGCATTTATTGTCAGTGTCCACTACATTACTCAGCTCCAGTAAAAAAAATACAAAGATTTTTGATATGCTTCAAGCACCCTCTTGTGGCTGTACACAATATCTGTAATACATTAATAATGTCTTATGAGTTTACCTGTGATTGAAGGGTTGTTAATTCGTTAGTTGGATAAACTGGTTTATTAGTCATGCTCATTAGAACACCAAACAAATGAGACATGCTAGACTTGAGGTCACTAACAAATTCACTCAAAACTCTTGTTAGATCTACTCCTGGGTAAAATTGCATAGGCTGACTTCTCACACAAATAAAAGGATATTTGAATATTACAGTTAAAGACTATAACTAAGTAAAGGAGACAAACTACACAACATAACAATTATGAATAAATGTAATAAGCCTTATTAGATTATAATAGTAGAGGTTATGAATTACTACAGTAAAGCCAATTTGAATGCTAACCTCCGATAGGGGAAAAAATGCTGAATGTACAGTTTGTGTGTACAGAACCTTCTAAATAGAGGCAATTTATTTTAAGCACATGCCCTGAGAACTCTTTCTTAAAATTGCCGCTGAGTAATCTGATTAATTTCTTCACACTAAAAAAGAATGCCTTAACAGTGGAAATCATATACAATGTAAATTATGAAAAAAACAATTAACCTTACTCATGAGCAGAAATGTGCACTGGCAATGCTTATCATTCTTCGCAAATGTGCCTATTTAGTCACTTTGTGCATACATAGGTGCACTTCCATTTTAGGAACTGCCCCCGGAAACCGCTCTACCTACTTGCCTTCATTTACACTATAGTGGGTCTGGCTGGAAAAGCACATGGTGGAAAGAGTAAAAATGCCACTTAAAAGTCAGCTTACCAGCAGTTTAAGACCACCCCTTCATTAATTTAAACATTTTAATCCTAAAATACTGCTTATTTCAGCCTAATTGCTGGCTTAAAATAAACATGAGATGATATCAGGGCTGTCTGCCTTAGATGTGTTATTTGGTTAATATGCACCCAAAAATTTACTTTCTTGTAAGCTAGAAAGGTGCAAACAACTTCCATTTAAAGTATAGACTGAAACATGATTTCTACCTTTGTGTAAAAATGAAGTCATATTGTGGGGAGAAAAATGCCTGTCAACAAGCAAAAACCCCCGTTAATGCATCCCTTGGAACTCATTTGAATATCTCCTCCTTCAAAACTAAATCTCATTTTGCATGTGGGTGGAATATCAGACATGTAAGTCTAGCCTCTACAAAAAAAGTTCTTCTATTTAAAACATATTGATGTTTGAAGTTAATGAGATGCAATTTTCAATCCACATTACAGATATGTGATTTCAAATATTTAAAGTGGCCTTCAGGGTATTTAATTGAAGGCGCTATCATGATTAAATTTATAATTTACAAATGTGTGTTAGCTAGAGCTGTGTATGTTCATTTGTGCACTATTGTTACAATGCAAAAAGCAACAAAATACAGTAGCTTAAGCTGGCCACAATGCCTTGTTTACAAAAGATGGCTATGACTAATTTTATGTTTCTCTCTGAAGTTTTCTAAAAAAATGAATTGTCAAAATTATTCATCAGGAAGGGATCAATGTGAATGTGCATGGGTTGTTCACACATGGAATGGATTTTACAAAATGGACAATAGAACTAAAGAAGTCATTTGTACTATTTTGGACAATTCATGTTTCATGTATAATACCATAGAGATTCAGAAGATCTACATTGACCACATTTAATACATACTTGCCAACTCTCCCGGAATGTCCTGGAGACTCACGAAATTTGGACTCCCGGGAGAGCTGGCAAATCTCCCGCATCCCGCAATTACGGGGTTAAAATTACGCGATTCACGGTGGCCCTGCGACAGAATGGCGTATTTGACGTGGGGGTGGGCCAATATGACGCAATTCCACATGCCCCGCCCCCTCCCCCCCTCTAGACAAGCCCCTCTCCCGGATACTACTTGCCAAAGGTAGGCAAGTATGATTTAATATCACTCTCTGTTTGATTGATATAAAGTATGAAATATAAAGGATATGTAAACAGCTTCTCTCCAATCAACTTGAAGTAAACACTGCAGTATATCACATCATTTTCAGACACCTTTGGAAGCTCATACCCATACTGAGGAAAAAAACATAACATATTTGGTACACAGTACCCTTCACTACTGACAAATATGGTAACTTTACTCATAAGACGATGCAACAAAGCATTCTCTGTATACAATTAGAACATAATATGTATTTTAACATTTGTAGAGGACAAATTTCACTTATCCCCAAAGACCTACAATTAAACTTTAAGTCCTTGTGATTTTTACTGAAATTCCTTTATGATTGTTCAGTACAAACCATAAGTTCAGAAAACAAACAATTGAGATTGTATTGATACCAAGAGCTAGTGATGAGATAGACATATTGGTGATGTAATAGGTAAACACAGAAAAGTATATATTATGAATTATATAAAGCTGCCCCTCGCACATCAAATGGACGAACTCTATTATTGTTTTGCTTTTGACTAATTACATTTTAATGAAGTAGGCAACATGACTAATAACTTAGATTTCAGTTGAAGAAGGATGGAGATTCACAAACCTCTAATGCAGCAAAAATGGTTAGGTTCTTAGATCATGAGTGTGTGCTTCACAAAGCACCAAGGGGATAGTTCTCATTAAAGAAGGGTAGTGAAGTATAAAAACATGTAATTTACTAGTATACTTAGCAACATTAACGTTTTTCTTGAAATTGTAAAAACCAAAAGATAAATGTCTATAAAATGCAAGTAAAATGCAAGCAGCAAGAATAATAAACTAAAAAAAATTATTACAGTGAGATGAATATAAAACTCTTATCTGCTCGGTGAAGAAACTAAGCAGATAAGAGAAGAAAGGAGCCATCTGGAACAGATGGAGATCTGAGAGAGCAGAAAGGAAGCCTAAATGCAGGAAGCCCTGGGCCTCATTGTACATGAACCTTTTTATGGATAGTATATGCCACAAAAGACACAAAGGACCTTATAGAAGAAGTACGTAAGTTAAAGGTTGCACAACAAGTATTTAAATATAAGTAGGTGTTTGCAGAATACTGCACAGCAATATGTAAGTGTATATCTTAGGCTGACAAGGCTGACAATGTTTGACTTAAGGGCAACACAAGTAAGTGACCCATGGTAAAGTACCATCATGTTACACCTTTACATTAATAGATTCCCATGGGATGGAATGTAGATTTAAGCTATGATCTCCTGTTGGATAATTATGACTGAACATGTTTCCCCTTCGAAAACTATTGGGAAAGTTTGCATTGCTTTTGCTGGTACAGGCAAGATAGAATTGGTCACACAGGCAAAATAACTGTATTACTTAGATCTCTCATTGCACTACTGGAGGCAGCCCTGCAATTTTCTCTGTCAGTGCTGACTTGTAAAAGTCAGAGCTGCCAGGGGATCAGCTGTCCACCTGAGCATTCTTTCAGCCTCCTTCTGGAGTATGTACAAATGAGGAGAGTTTGGGGCTCATCTTACCAGCATGTTCCAATGATTCTGAAAGTCTTTGTAGGATTTAAATGGACTTTCTGGTGGAATGTCATGACTGATGTTTATGATTTGGCCCATCTTCATGCTGTAATAATAGAAGATATAAATATTAACTGGATTTTCATGCACCAATGAACATAAAACATTACACAGTGATATGCTAAATGACAGATTCCTATTTAAAAAGTTATGTTTAACCAGTTAAACAATGTTGAGCAGAACAATAAATCCAATAACTGTCCTATATTACTCTACCTCTTGTTAAATAGATGACTACACATATCTCGTATACAATAAACATACAATGAATTTGTCAACCAGTGTAGTAGTTAATATATGATATGTGTAAATCTAAGTACAAAGTATGTTTGTAATCGATAGTTCTATAATCATCAAAAACTACAGGAAGCCAGGGAAAAGGTAGGCACTTTGCAGGGACCTAATCAACCAGAAATGAGGATTCTCACAGTAGGTGTACAAAAAATGTCACCAAATCTTGACTCTCTTCCTTTAATGGACAAAGCTGTGATCAGATGTTTTAATTATTAGTAATATGCATGCATGGGTATTTGTGGAGTTTTGGGAGGAGAAATGTAATATTGAATCTACTCAAAAGTGATCCCAACAGAATATAAGGGAAGGAAATGGTTCTTCGGGGGTAGGAAGCTTTAAGGTCTTGCTTAGTGTGGAAGTAGATTGAGAAGGTATAGAAATATATGTAGCAATATTTATTGAAAAGGCACATGGGTGATTTATTGCCTCAATTTTTCTTTTAAAAAAGTATTGGCGGCTGAATACAAGTGTCATATTACATGGGATTTTGTTCCCACAATTTAAAAACTTTTCTGCAAGCTCTGAAGATATTAACAATATGGATAGATTGGTAAAATAATGCAGCAAACAAAATCCCATGTACCTTTGCCCTTAGTTTTTCTAATGGATTACATGAATAGCTTGCTAAAAAAAACCATCTGTCAGTTTATAGACAAATATACCACACCACACCAAGTAGGTAATTAATCTTCCTTTAGTTATGGGTATATAGACATATCAATGTTTTAAACTGATTTGTACACAAAAGAGGGAAGGGTGCACCCACACACATTTAATAGTCAATATAACAAGAACAAGAAAAGAGGTAATCATAACCAACCTGCTTTCCTACAAAACATCCTTGAACAAGTAGACTCCCTATGTGAAGGAATTATAGTCCTAGACAGAGACCCCAATTGAACCCTCCTCCCCGCCATGGATGCATCCCGCGGGAGGACAGGGCATTTAGACAAACTATATCACAAGGTAAGACGTAACATGCATGAATATCAGCTGGTCGACACTTTGAGACTCAAACATCCCACAGATCGTGATTACACTTATTTTCCCTATTCACACGGAGTCTATACATGAATAGATTATTTGTTTTCAACCCACAGACATATACACATGATCAAAAATGTTACCATAGGCCAAGTCATTGATCTGATTATGCCCCAGTGTTTCTATCCCTTTCTATACCTCAGCCAGGTCACAGATCATTCACCTGGAAACTAAATGAACTATTAGTACAAGACACCTACTGTAAATCCCAAATTGAGACTGCAATTGATGAATACATACAATTTAACGATTCCCCTAATATATCTAAAACAGGGGTCGGCAATCCCCGGCATGCGTGCCAGACGTGGCACGCGGACCACTTCTGTCTGGCACGCCGAAATCCCAAGCTGTCAGACCGAAGATGGGTGAAACGGAGTTACTGCACATGCGCAGCAGCTCTGTTTCAGACATCTTTGGCAGCAGCTTTAGAGTAGCAGCTCCAGCTCTAAGGCATAACAGGAACTGGGGCACATGTATGAGACAGAACAGGAACTGGGGCACATGTATGAGCCAGAACAGGAATTGGGCCACATGTATGAGGCAGAACAGCAACTGGGGAAATGTATAAGGCAGAAAAGCAACCAGGGGAATGTATAAGGCAGTACAGGGAACTAGGGCACATGTATGAGATAGAACAGTATCTAGGGTAAATGAATAAGGCAGAACAGGAACTGGGGGAAGTATTGTGTGGCATAACATGAACATTTATTTTTTGGTCCCATTACTATTAATATTCTAATGAAATTAGCATGATAAAATAACAAATAATGAAATAATATATAATTATATTGTTAGAATTAGTAGTGGCAGTACGGAAAATGTAAGTGAAGAGAATCTCATAGTTTAATCAAAACAGCACACCTCGACCACTAATATATAAATATATATATATATATATATATATATATATATATATATATACATATACACATATATACAGGGCCGCCATCAGGGGGGGTACATGGGCTCACCAGGTGGCCCGGTACAACAGCGCAACACAAACATACCTGGGGGCCTGCTGTCTTGCAGTCCGCTGGTCTCCGGTACTCTGCGCTGATGTCTTCAACCTGGCTGTAACCGAGACAGCCAGGCACCAGAATGCGATCGCAGGGGTGGAGGAATCATTCCCCTGCGATCATGTGATCTGGCTGTCACAGGCAGATCACATGATCGCAGTAAACTGTAGGATTGATCCTACACATGGTTTTCAGCAGTAATGCACATTCATCCTACATCCTATTTCTTTTCTTTTTTTTTAAAAGGTAGTTTTATTAGAGTTTTTTCAAAACAAACAGTGAAATTGACACATACCAAGAGATAGTATAAACATGATGTATACATGCGAAACTCCAAAATGTTTACTCTCAATAATAAGAAAGGCTCAGAGTGACTATCTATAATCAGGTATGTTATACATAAGAAGGAAAATTTTTGTTTGTTTAAATTTTTGAAAGGGAGGGGGGAGACAAACAGTGAGGGAGGGAAAGGTTTTAGGGGGAAGGAGGGGTGAGGGAGAATGTTCTACTCATTGCTTTATGCATCAGATTACAAGGAAAAAGAGCGCTAACCCTGGTAATTTTATAAAGGGCAAATTAAGTTAGGATTTTCCACAACTTATATGCGTAAAGATCCTTCTTAAACCCAGCGGGATATATATCACAACGACAGAGATTTTTCAAACGGTTGTCAGGGGAGGCTCAGCGTTATAGTAACTCGCCCAGGAAGACCATGGTTTTTGGAAATTCACTGGTTTGTCTTTGAGAAGAGCTGTGATGCTTTCTATCCTATAAATTGACTATACTTTATTTATAGTGGCTGAGAGCGAGGGGGGAGAGGTATTTTTCCATAGGGCGGCAATTAAACATTTAGAGGCATTTAGTATATGATTGATAAGTTTTTGCGTGTAGCGACCAGAGTTCGGGATCCGTCTAGAAAGTGAGTATAGGGGGGACTCAGGCATTTCCACCTGTGTAATATCCTTAATGAAATTATGAATTTGTAGCCAATAGGGTCGCAATTTAGGGCAACACCACCAAACGTGCAACAGGGTACCCCGCAGACCGCACCCTCTCCAACATCGGTCCGCTAGAAGCCGGGAAGATAGTGTGGAGACGAGAGGGAACTAAATACCACCTGTAGAAAATCTTGTAAGAGTTCTCTTTTATCCTAACTGATGACTTAGCTATGTTAGTTCTCACCTTTGACCATTCTTTAGTAGTCAAGGTCTCCCCGGTGTCCCTCTCCCAGGCAAGCTCATGAGGGTCTTTTTCGGGCTGGCCAAAGTTGTTAATCAATTGATACAAGGTGGAAATTAAGCTCCTAGTTGTTGGGGAACAGCGACATAGAGATTCTAAAGCAGAGCATCGGTCCGAGGGGAGAGGCGCTTTTAAGGATCTCTATAGGTGCCTAAGTTGAAGATATTGATAGAAGATTTTTTGGGGTAAATGTATTCTTTGTAAATCTGAAAATGTAGGGAAAACCCCAGATCCCAAATAAAGAGCAAACTATGACCAGTAATAAAACATTTTATGATCTAAACCTGGTTCAAAGTTTTTATTGTTCCAAAGTGGGACAAGCAATGGGTAGTCAGATCGTAACTTATAGAATCTAGTCACTTGATCCCAAATTGAGACCGAGAAACGAGCAGCCGGAATTAGGGCTAAACGTCTAGTCCTGTGCTAGAATAGCACCCAGAGAAGGGAATATGGAGAATATAGTTGTAATGTATCTGCCTCAATCTGTGTCCACACTCTATACTGAGGGGGTGAATGCCATAAGATACATTGTGCCATGTGTGTAGCTCTATAATACTGCATTATGTTTGGGAGGCCCAGTCCTCCAGAGGTTTGATGTTTAGTGAGTATACGCATTCGCACTCTAGGCTTACGTCCTGTCCATACAAATTTAGATACCATTTGCTGAAGATGTTGGAGGACATGTAAGGGAACCTGAATTGGGAGAGTTTGCCACATATAAAGTAATCTGGGTAATACATTCATTTTGACTGAAGCCATCCTGCCAATCCAGGAAATATGAAATTTGTTCCATTGTGTTAGGTCACTCCTAATTGTATTAATTAACCTAGGGAAATTGGCCGCATATAGAGAGGAGTAATTCTTAGTTAAGTATATTCCCAAATATTTGATTTTATTATGTTGCCATCAAGAGTTATAAGTGGCTTTAAGTGGTTGGGTGATATGTTGAGGGATATTAAGATCTAAAATTTCTGACTTGTCCGCATTAGTTTTGTAGTTTGACAGGGAACTATATAGCGATATTTCTTTAAAGAGATTAAGCAATGAAGTGTGTGTGCTAGTTAATGTGAGAATGACATAATCAGCATATAGGGCTATCTTATTATCTCTAGAACTCGTGGGAATACCCGTGATTTCCGCGTTGTTTCTGATTCTAGCTGCTAGGGGTTCCATGATCAGGGCAAAGAGTAAGGGAGATAAGAAGGGGCAGCCCTGATGAGTGCCATTGTTTATTCTAAAGGGTGTGGATGTGAGGCCGTGCGCTAAAACTGAAGCCGTTGGATTATGATATAGCGCCGAAATCCCCTTACAAAAGAAACCCTTGATCCCCATGCTTCCCAGAGTCTGCTGAATAAAAGGCCAAGCTACTCTATCAAAAGTTTTCTCAGCTTCTTAAGCAACCACCAAAGCAGGGAGAGACGTATTATTAGCTATATGAATTAAGTCTATTATCCTTCTCGTATTATCTGAAGCTTGCCTTCCTTGGACAAAACCGACTTGGTCCGGATAGACCAGTGAGAGGAGAACAGCACCAAGTCTATTTGCTCGGATCTTAGCAAAAAGTTTTGAATCTACGTTAAGCAGAGAAATGGGTCTATAGTTACTCACTTCTGTCGGATCTCTGTCTGGCTTAGGTATTACCATGATCCCCGTTCCAGTGGTGGCTCCATCAAATTTGTCCCCATAAAGAACCGAGGTAAATAACCCTGAAAGCATGGGGACCAGTTGGCGAACAAATTTTTTGTAATAGATGGAGGAAAATCCATTTGGACCTGGGGCTGATTGACTTTTCAACGCTTTAATGGCCTCCTTAATTTCTTCTGAAGTAATCTCTGCATTAAGAGTTGACAATTGACTTCTACTGAGTTTGAGTAAGTGACAGGAGCGGAGGTAGCTTTTAGTATCTTTAAGATCTTCTATTGTTGGTCTCAAATTGTATAGAGAAGCGTAGTAATCCCTAAACCGTTGCGCGATCTTTTGGGGATCATAAAGAAGAGAACCTGTAGAATCTTTTAGTGCCATTATTCTGTTGCGAGTACGGTGGGCACGGAGTTTGCGTGCCAAGATAGTATCAGCTTTGTTGCCTTTTTCATAATACTTTTGCTGTACCCACAGAAGCGTCTTAGCTGCCTGTTTTGATAGTATTTGATTAAGCTGTTCCTTAAGAGAAAGAAGTTTTGAGTATAGTTTCTTTTTAGGATTTATTTGGTGGCGAGATGTAACTTGCTGTATCTGTTGCTCGAGTTCGCGTATGCGCTCTCTTTCTGTTTTTGCAGTGCTGCCAGTCTGATAAAGATACCGTGTATGGTGGCCTTGTGGGCTTCCCATAGAATAGACTGTGATATCTCGGAGGACGCATTTTGTGAAACATACTCAGTAATAGCCTGAGATATCTGAGTGATGTGATCTTTCTTAAGAAGTAATGAATCATCAAGTCGCCATCTAGGACGCGATTGTAAGGGACGAGGTAAGAGCAAAGACAGCTCAATTGCCTCATGGTCAGACCAGTACACCGGGAAAACCTGGACATCTCCCAATTTCTGGGTTGTCTGATGATCTACAAAAAAATAATTATTCTTGAATACAGATCATGAGGGGCCGAATAATGAATGTATTCTCTGGAAGACGGGTATAGAACTCTCAAGGCATCATATAAATTGTATAGTTTCAATTGATCTTTAAGCCTGCCAGGCTCCTTAGAGTGTCCTGGAGAGATATGAGTTTGGGTGGATCTATCTAGTGATGGGTCTAGGATAGTATTAAAGTCCCCTCCTACTACAGTCATACCACCCGCATGAGAGGATAATCGCCGAAAGAAATCTGCGCAAAAACCTCCCTGCTGCACATTTGGGGCATATACTGAGGCTAAAGTTATGGGACTCTGATTCAAGATACCTTTAAGAATGAAATATCTACCAAGAGGATCAGATATTTGCCATTCAATAGTCAAAGGTACTCTACTGTGTATCAATATTGCTGTACCTCTACATTTTGCATTTGCAGAAGAGTAAAAAGCATGATGATAGGATTTAGAGGCCAATGAGGGGTGGGGGTCCTTAAGGTGCGTCTCTTGTAAGAAAATTAAGTCTGGATTTTTCCTTTTAAAATATTGTAAGGCCATTGTACGCTTATTCAGTGAGTTAAGGCCATTGACATTGAGAGATATTATTTTAAGACTCATGGGGCATATTGATGCAGGAATAGCACCACTTTAACAATGAGGTTGAAGCTTTTATTTAAATCTAGTAGCTGGAAGTGGGGAATGGAAGACACATAAGGAAAAAGGGGATGGGAATGTATAGCGGTCCTGATCTCGGGGCGAGTTCCAGGACCTAGGTAAAAGAGATGTGGCGGGTTGCGTGTCACCATCTCTTTGGTAGTGGAAGGTTTGGCGGGGGTAGTGGAATTTCATGGAAAATGTCGCATACAACTAACAGAATCTGTGCTCAGAGCACTTTTAAGGCACAAAGGTGCAGGTGAAATAAGCATGGGTGAGGGGGACTGCACAGATAACTATCAGAACAAAGTGAAATGAATAGCATAATATAAACATCAAACCAAAAGATGTCAATATAGATCCAACATATAAACATTTCAATAGTGTGAACAAAAACTGTAAACATATTCTATGTAAGTTCCGGAGAAAACCGGAGTAAGTACTAATATACAAATTAAGACTCCATGTCTATTTTTAGGATCTAGAATTGGCCAAAGCCCTTTAAGGAGAGAGGGTAGGGAGGGAAGAGGGGGGGTGGAATAGGGAGAGGGACGAAAGGGGAAGAGGGGGAAAGGGATCAGGGAAGGGAAAGAGGGCCGTTGACCCGGATGCCAATAACAGTATCTAAAAGTTATTTAGTCTAAGAAATTAGCAAAGGCCTATAATCTATTTTTATATAAGCTTCAAGTATTAAAGCGGACACAATGAACCTTTGTGAAACATTAAACTAATTACATGTAAACAAACATAGTCATAGTTAAGTTAGTATGATTACTCAAACCTCATGAAAAGAGGGACCTAAGATAGTAAATAGACTGGAGTTAGTTTATGTCCATGAATCACGCTTTTTGCCAGGATGGCGCCAGGACCGTCGTCTTCTGCCTTGATGGAGATGCTGAAGTAGATTGCTCAGAATCCTGGATAAGGTGAAGACGCCTGAGCAAATCAAGACCCTGCTCTGGGGTTTTCACCGAGTGGTTTCGTCCATCTTTGGAGACAATTAGTTGGAACGAGAAGCCCCACTTATACTTTATCGAGTGATTGCATAGAACTTTAGTAACATTAATAAGGTCTCTACGTTTTTTCAATGTAGATGGAGCCAGATCCTGATACAACTGTAGGTGCGATCCAGAGTAGGAGATCGATTGCACGTTTCTAGCCGACGCCATTATTCGCTCTTTAGTCTTGAAGTAGTGGAAACGTATAATTATGTCTCTGGACGGCTGATCTGAATTTGGTTTCGGACGAAGGGCTCTATGCGCCCTATCTAAATTAAGTAATTATTTTGGTATATCAGGCAACATTTGTAGGAATAAGCCGTCTAGGTAGTCAGGTATTGCCTCTGCAGAAATGGTTTCCGGGACATTTATCCGGATGTTATTGCGTCTGTTTCGGTTCTCTAGATCTTCCAGTTGATCTTTAAAAGTGCAGAGTTCTGCTCTCAAGTCAGCTATCTCTGTGTCTGTTTGCTGATGTTTAGAGATTGCATCCAGCTGGTTTTCTACGACATCCGTACGGGAACTAAGTTCTGCTATTTCTGAACGGACCTCTGATACAATTGCTCTCATTTCTGATTGAATTGTTTTTGTGACAATAGCAATCACATCATTAGGGGTAAGTGGATTTTCAGGTGACGAGTTGTCCTCTGAGTCTGAACCTAAATCAGCAGTATCAGACAATGCTTTTGAGCGGCCTCCGGCCTTTTCGAGGGCCTTTATAATGGTATGTTTAGGAGTGTTACTTATTTTTTTATTTTTGTGAGACATATTGGCGAGCAAGGAGTGTCCACAATCGTCTCAGATTAAACGTAGAGATTAGATCCAGCAACACTCGGGTGTACAGAACAAGACAAAAAGAGGGGGGAACCTCCCAATCTGTGCAGAAAAATATACCACATTTTGCTTCAGAACATCAGAAATATACAGTGCATCCCGCACCCCCTAGTGTTAGAGTCAAGGTAACACTTCTATAAAACTTACAGTTGCAGGTTGTAGAAGAGCTCAGAATGACAGAGGTAAACCGGTTATCTTGATGCTGGCAACTTCAATAGTTGGTACCGCAACAGAAAGAGCAAACTCAGCGCTTCTCAGAGACTCTCTGTGAATCTTCCAAATATAAAACAAAAAAAAACAAAAAAGTACTGCTGAACAGCCACTAGATGGAGGCAGTGCAGTGCCTTGTAAGCTGTTAGGTCACGATATACACCAGTCAGTGTCTAAGAATAATAATACAGACAAGCTCTTCAATGTGACATACGGAGCTGACTTCAGGGATAATTCAGCCAAATATGTTTTCCCAACCATATATGTGAGGTGTTAAACAAGTACTGTCCCAGCGGACGTCTACAGCCCTAGGGGAGTTTCATTGAAATAGGCTTTCATGGGAGCCAGAGGTGTTAACTAGCGCTGCTGAATATAGGTACAATGCGGACATATCTGGTTACAGCAGGCACTGAGGCCGCTCTGTGACTCACCCAGCTCTCCGGTGGATTTCTCTCTCCTCCACGCTGACTTTGCGGTGTGTAGGGGAGGTCCGGTTTCCAGGAAATAAACGAGATATTGTCTGGCCCTGAGTGTATTGATGTAGGGATGAGCGCCACCCGCTGACTCCTCCTCACAGGTCTCCGTCTGTGAGCCGGAAAAAAAGCTGAGCAATGACTGCCCCAACTTCTGGTAATGCTAAAACCAGATTTCCTCCTCCTCTAATCTGGATCCGATGATCGGGATATATATCGAGGTAAGCAGTGGTAATTGTTCAAAGAGGTTTCTCCTTTCTTGGTGGCTCTTTCTTGTTGCCACGTGGGGGTCGTTGCCTGCGCTGGCTCCTACACTCAGCCGAGTGTTTTCCTTTATGCTCTTTCTGCAAATGCCAGCGGCGGATCGTGAGCAGCTCCAGCGGGTTCTGCCCCCTTCAAATAGGTAGCGGGGAAGTCGGTAGTAAAGCCCACGTGGTGAAGTAGGTGGATGCTGATGATGTTTTCAGGTTCAATGGCGCGCCACCGCTTAGGCGGAAATTCAGCTGCCGTTTGTCCGCAACTGTCCAGTGCCTGTAGATAGCTGGAAAGTATCCTGATGTTGTGGGGATAGTGTGGGGGACACTGTGGGGTGTTTTGTACAGGAGAAGCCTAGATATTTATGGGGTTAGGTCACAAATTTAACGGAGCTCACAGACCATGTGACCTCCTGAAACGGGGTCCAAGCCACGCCCCCATCCTATTTCTTAACATTATCCCTGTCTAAGGTTATGTACCTAATTACACTTGATTGTTCTTCATGGTTTTTTTTATAATATATGACAACAAAGAAAATTTGTAATGGACATGGACAGTGCTGTTATCGTCCATTTCTTTTATAAGTAACTTTCATGAACTGAAACTTTCTTTCTATGACATGACTATCTTAAGCACCCAGCCCTGATTTAACACTGAGCAGGTGCATTTTTTTCATGACATTTATTAAACACACATCACATATTACCTCTCCAATATATGTATTGAACAATAATTATTTATTTTCATTGCCCTGAAATATAAAACAAACTGATCTGTGGATACTGGTCACATCCCAGAGCAACAAAAATAAAGCACTTTCCCTGCTATTTTAAAGAGATGGAAGGAAATTACAGAGGAAGTTGGAAACATAGAGCCATTGGTTTTCTTTCTAGCTTCCTTCTGAGCTTTTTTTTTCCCTCGGTAAAACAGTATTTAGTAAAATTTACAGGAGGGCGTATAAAAACCAAGAAATAATAGTCATGAAAACATGTAAAACATATACTTAGAAATATCCATACCACTAAGTCTACTGTGTGCATGTTACATAATTATTAATGTTTATAATACACTTTACCTAGGTAAGATGTAGCACCAATTACTTGAGATGCAATGTCTCAGGATAACAGAATTTTTTCTATTTAAGAAACTCTGTAAGGGACCTGTTGCAATATTAAAATCAAACAGCTAGACAAAAAAAAACACAAAAAGAGATTATAAATGATATATTTTTACAATATATCAAAGAAGAAATAGCTAATATTTATATAAAAAGTTTAAAATATATGTGTACAAACTCATTTGAAAAATAACAGTGTCCCTCCATATAGGAGCAATTTAAATTTTATAATTTACTATTCAATTATTAGAATATTATGTGAACATTTTGGATAAATATATTCCAAGTGCTGCTCATAAGAAAAAAAACATTTTAACTTATCTTATTCTGACTTGACCATTTGCAATAATAAAAATATAGATTATAATGGGTAATACTACACATCTACATTTAATTAACTGACGTAACAAGGCATAATGAGAAATATCTAAATTCTAAATTGTCACACGGGTACTAATAAAATATATAAAATTCTCTACCTCACAGGGAGGTAGCCGAATTGTGTGCACTTGTACACTGATGCAGATTTGTGTAGCTGACACATTGATGTGCATTGCTGGAACAAAAATAGACAAGTTATACCAAGGAAACATAAAAAATATTCATAGCTGGAATTAGTTAATGCCTCCCAACTTCCAAGTACAACCCCAATTATACAGAAAGTTTTATATTAACTCTGTACATTGAAAAACAAAGTTACTTTCACTTTGCCTTTTTTAACCTTCATTTAATTTTTTAAACAAAAGATATACACAATGTGCTCTTTATCTGCAAGCAGACTCCAGGCACACCATACACATGTATATTCAGTATTTTACATAATAATATTAATGTTTAGATAAAGTGTTAAGATAGGTTATCTTTTTTTAAATTTGCAAAATATTGAATTATACATTATGGATGTATGCTCATAGTAAATTCCTCCATCTGCCCTATTCTTTCAGGTCTCTTTTCAACAGCTGTTATTTCCTCTAGAGATGGAAATAATAGTTGGCTGCAGTATCAATAAGTAGTTGATGACATTTACAGCGCTTTGCTCTTTGCTGGGGACTCTGCTGAATGAATCAGCATGCCGTTAAAATGTATATTCTTACACCTTGTCTGAATTGTAAAGGCATTTAAATGCACGCTAAACCTGATAGCTTTTGTACTTTAATGTATAATGATTTTATTCCATTACTTCACCTAATTTCAGTGCTAATAACAGTTTCTCTACCCATAATTCCATTCTCTTTTCTAAAAACCTCTTGTTAATTATGTGGGATAATCATCTTACAATACGAATAGTTTGACATTAGTAGAGTGGCCAGTCTATAAATGTCAGAACAAATGCAAACGTGAGTGACAGTAACAGGAATGTTTGTTATTTCCAAAACAGAGGGACAGCATAAATCTACGTCTACTACGAAAAAATATATTTTTTGAGGTTAGAGCACCTTTAATATGTACTGACAGTTGTTTTAGATCAATAGAGCCACTAAAAGTAAAAAATAGTATAATACAATGAAGTTAAAAGCAAAAGTAAACTGTTTAATATAAAAAAAAAACCACTATTCACTACAAATGATATTTTTAAATACATGCATGTGAGGTATTTTTGCCAATATAGACTGGATTTCCTGCCAGTGAGATCATCAAAGAAAAATGCAATCAGCCTATCTAGGTATAATATGGCTAATAGCAACGAACAATGCTTAAAGTGACCTTGATAGCAAGGTGATACACAAAGGGAAATAATTTAATTTCTATCCTGTGGAACCAGTTACATACATACAGTCATGGCCAAAAGTTTTGAGAATGACAGAAATATTATTTTGGCAAAGTCTGCTGCCTCAGTTGTTATCATGGCAATTTGCATATACTCCAGAATGTCATGAAGAGTGATCGGATGAATTGCAATTAATTTCCCTCTTTGCCATGACAATGAACTTTATCCCAAAAACAATATTTCTACTGCATTCCAGGCCTGCCACAAAAGGACCAGCTGACATCAGGTCAGTGATTCTCTTGTTAACACAGGTGAGTGTTGATGAGGACAAGGCTGGAGATCACTCTGTCATGCTGATTACGTTAGAATAACATACTGGAAGCTTTAAAAGAGGGTGGTGCTTGAAATCATTGTTCTTACTCTGTTAACCATGGTTTACTGCAAGGAAACACATGCTGTCATCTTTGCTTTGCACAAAAAGGGGTTCACAGGCAAGAATATTGCTGCTAGTAAGATTGCTCCTAAATCAAACTTTATCGGATCGGTTCGTCAAGAACTTCAAGGAGAGACATACAATAGCTGTAAAGAAGGCTTCAGGGTGCCCTAGAACGTCCTGGAAGTGCCAGGGCAGTCTACGAAACTTGATTCAGCTGCGGGATCGGGGCACCACCAGAGCAGAGTTTGCTCAGGAATGGCAGCAGGCAGGTGTGAGTGCATCTGTGAGTGCATCTGCACGCACAGTGAGGCGAAGACTTTTGGAGGATGGCCTGGTGTCAAGAAGGCCAACAAAGAAGCCACTTCTCTCCAGGAAAAGCATCAGGGACAGACTGATATTTTGCAAAAGGTCGAGGGATTGGACTGCTGAGAACTGGGTTAAAGTCATTTCCTCTGATGAATCCCCTTTCAGATTGTTTGGGGCATCTGGAATAATAAATTTCTGGAGAAGAAAAGGTAAGCGCTACTATCAGTCCTGTGTCATGCCAACAGTAGAGCATCCTGAGACCATTCATGATTGGGATTGCTTCTCAGTCAAGGGAGTGGGCTCACTTACAATTTTGCCTAAGAACAGAGACATGAATAAAGAATAGTACTAAAACATCCTCCAAGAGCAACTTCTCCCAACCATCCAAAAACAGTTTGGTGACAAACAATGCCTTTTCCAGCATGATGGAGCACCTTGCCATAAGACAAAAGTGATAATTAAGTGGCTTGGGGATCAAAACATAGAAATTTTGGGTCCATGGCCAGGAAACTCCCCAGACCTTAACCCCATTGAGAACTTGTGGCCAATCCTCAAGAGGCAGGTAGACAAACAAAAACCCACAAATTCTGACAAACTCCAGGCATTGATTAGGCAAGAATGGGTGGCCATCAGTCAGTATGTGGCCCAGAAGTTGATTGACAGCAAGCCAGAGCGAACTGCAGAGGTCTTCAAAAAAAAAGGGTCTACACTTCAAATATTGGCTCTTTGCATAAACTTAATGTAATTGTCAATAAAAGCCTTTGATGCTTTTGAAATGCTTGTAATTTTACTTCAGTATACCATAGCAAAAGGGTCTAAAAAAACTGAAACAGCACACTTTGTAAAAACTAATACTTGTGTCATTCTCAAAACTTTTGGCCATGACTGTATATGAACAAATACTGTACTTATACATGAATGCTATTTTAGATCAACTCATTTTGCAGGTATTGATCTGGCCATGCAAAATGCAATATCGCAGCTGATATTGGGCAACTGTCTCAATTTTGTAACATTTGTGGCTCGATAATGACAAGAATGTTAGCACATTATCTTATCAAAATCAAAAGCATCATTATTGGACATGGTCGAAAATGTGGTTGAACAATGACTTTTTTACTTGTGTGTGTAGTTACCTTTTGGCCACACTGACAGGCTGTAATGAAGCCAGAAGTTAACAAGCTGTTCAGCCTGAGAGCTAAGCAGCCAGATATCATCAAATTAAGACACTCATGTGGGTGCCCAAAATGAACAACAGTGTATACACACTAATATATATCTTTTAAGTAAAGCAATAAAACAACAAAATCACAAAGATTTATTTTTTCATAATGTAAACTCCTTATGAACCAAAAATAACAGGGCAAATTGGAATAGTCTCATATAACAGTTTTATCTTATTTTGGATCTACAAGAAAATCGTGGAGTCACTTTTATGACCTGAGCAAAATTCAGGTTGCATGATGTTGCATGTCTCAGATTTGCCTTTTAAAATGAGCATTAGCTTTTCACTACATAGACTTTATGTTCATGTTTCATCATCAAAGAAAAATGAATTGAGATAATGACCAAAATCATTCAGTTCAGTTAAATCTAGTGATGTAAATCCAAGTCTGCTACTTTGCATTCTTTCTTCTCACTGCATTGAGTTAGAAGAATGGACATGCTCAAACGGCAGTAGTTATCACATTACTTAGTATATGGGGCTAAAGAAGTAATAATGGATATGCTCTATGCACTTCTCTGCTCTCCCTGTAATGTGTTAGTAGACAAATCAGGACACACAGCAGTAGGGAATTCATTCCATTAATAGACAAAGTTAAGGGGATGGTTCAGAAGAATTGGCTTGTGTCTCCAGTTTCTCTTTTCTGCCTCCTAATTGTTAGTAATCATAAACAAAGACAGGGTTTCTTACCCCACTTAGTAAATTAGTGTTTGAGGGTAAAAACAGTGATATTTTTCTGTACTATCTAGGACATTGATGCCATCAATGCATATCTCCCAACAATTGAACAGAAAGAGCTGGCACAAAATAAGCTTTGTTGATCTGTCCAATCATGCCCCTGAAACAACCACTAACATCCCCAGTAAATGTGGTTTTAGTGGTTTGACAAATCAAACAAATGCAGCTACACTTTGAGGTGCCATAATGTTTCCTCCTAAAATAAACTTATGCTACTATTTGTGAGATTTTATGATGTATTAGCTGATGGTTTACTTACCAACGGCATCCTGTTTTCCTGTTTTTGCTAAGAAATCTTCTCCTGTAAAATTATAATTCATTATAAATTAACTTAACAAAGAGACTTATGCATGGATAAGCTGTGGCTCTCCAGGTGTTGTGAAAATAAAAGTCCCAACATACCCTGCCAGCAATTGGTTGGCAAAGCATGTTGAGGCTTGCAGTTTCACAACACCTAGAGAGCCAAGGTTGTCCAGGCCGGTATTAGATGTTTAAAAGGTTTGAAAATGAATGCAGATAATACTTTTGTTTTATAGATAACTAAACTTGCGTCAGCAACAGTATCTTATTTCTACCTTTGGCAATGCAAAACTTTTTTATTTTATAGTGATCCTCACAGCATTAAAAAAAAACTGAGGCAGCAAGTTAACTCATGATTGGCTTGTGATGTATGTTCACCCAATGGCCGTCATGCCCATCCAGGCATAGATTGACTTGCTAATCACACTGTTTGAACATGTCATAATGGTAGCATGGTGGCATAAACTCATAATTGTATTCAAGAAAAAAAATTATTCTAAGACCAAAACTAGTATACAAGTGTATTAGTATATTTTTTACATCAAGTTATGCAACTATATGCAAAAAAAAAAAGACTTTGTTTTGCAAGATTATTTAAGTGAGGTTCAAGGTATGGAGAACACGCATTTAGGGGGGCATTACATTGTGTAGTGGAAAGCAGCAGAGCATTTTTTATTTTACGTGTCCTCTCAGGTGCCTTTTGCACCTTCCATGTAGACTTTATACATTTCTAGATGCATTTCACGCAATATGACAAAACCATTCAAACACACAAGAATAAAGAACTAAATTGAGCAGTATTTTAGGAGAAAAACTGAAAAGTGTGTTGTACTAAATTGGCAGTAAACAAGACTTGAAGTAATCATTTTGTTTTTTGAACAATGACCAATTCTAATTGGACAAGCAAACCTATAAAAGGTTGTGCAGTCTTTTCATAGAATCAACTTCATCAGTTGCTCAAGGCAGATAATATGGAACAGTTGTGCAAAATGAATAGCCTTGTATCCCTGCATATTTTGAGGTAGGTACACTACCTTTCTTATGTCTTCTGCCTATGTCTGTCAATTTCCCCTCCTACATAGGCAAGCTGCTGGGTTCTGTAAACACATTTTGAAAGTAAGGGCGACTTTGTCACTGTCTTTATTTCATGTGGCTTATTTCAACATTTGAACATTTTCATTACATTGGTATTCATACTTTTTAAATGCACTTTTCTATATGAAATGCACATTAATGGTGCAAAAAATCTCATTAAAATAATGGCTAATGCATGATTTCCTGTACCTCCAAGGGAAAAAAAAAATTCCTTTGGTCATGTTAAAAAGCTCTACAATGAGTATTGGAACTCTTAAAAGTGCATTCTCCATCCCTCAAAGTTCAATTAAACATATCAACTTGCAACACAAAATCTATGCATTTGGATGCATTATTGTTAGAAGGTGGCATTCAAGACATACAATTTTCCTCCCATCGAGGTGGCTTCCAATCACATCCCATTGGATGCCACAAGTGCTGAATAAAAAGACAAATAAACGAAGAGAGGTCCATTTATTGAATACATGTGATGATACCTATACTCGCTCATAGAAAGTGTGGCTGTGCATGCATGCAAAAAATGTGTATCTTATGGTTTGTAAAATATGGTATTAGAAAAATGAAAATAGCATGTTTTTGCATATAACATACCTACATTCTTTACATTTCATTCTTACTGTATTCATACATTTAAACAAGTATATGTCCCTCTATGATATTGTGCAGCTTTAAGTAATAACATAAAACAACCCGAAAAAAGCAAATTTTTTCCTTTATGTATAATGGATATGTTTCTGGAGCCACTGATTAGTGGTGAAATATGTTATCTCTGAAGCTGAAATAATAAATGTTATATAGCTAATTTCAAGGAGGACATTGTCTTAACAAAAATGTATTATAAACCAAGGATAAAGATCACAATGATGATGTTGTTAAGCTCGGAAAAAATTAGGTGATAATGCTCCATACCACTCTGAATTTCTAAAATGCAAAAAAATGTTGGTTACTGAAATTAAACAATGGTGGGAAACTACTACATTAACAAAATATTTAGATACCAAAATGACAGAGAGGATTAAGATTGCATAAAAACTATGTGGTCATTCTTTATGCCACTCTTAATTTATTCGGATGAATACAATTTAAATAAAATTGAAAAATGTAATTCTCTAATGCAGTTCCTTGATGTAAAGTAAGTTTTCTTTTTCTTTCACAATCTCCTTAGCTCATTTGTAGCGGTACAGCGGGGAACACCAACTGTGGGCAGACAGCGCAGTGACCACGCTTTGTAGGTTAAAAAAAAAACAACATTTCATCTACTTGTAAACATAAATTATTTTGGAAGTACAAGGTTAAAGACAAGCCGCTGCAATCCTAGAAAGTAGAACAAACAGAAGATTTTTTAAACTATTCAAGCAGGAGGGATTTGACGATAGACAGACTGGTTATATAAACAGGCACCGTGATCCAATCTATTTGTCAATTACTGTATGGAAAATTCGGAAGATCAAACTGCTATTATTGTTACTTGTTGCAATTGCATGTTATGTTACATATTATTATGTGCTACTTGTACTATTTAGAATGTATTAAACATATTTTATAGCTTTCTATACATAAAGATTGCATTTTATGAAAAGCTCTTTCTGTTATATTTGCAGATATGAAATCATTATTATTGTGCACACAACAACTGTATTTACTAAACAGCAAAAAATCCATGACAAATTCTTACTAGTGGGAATTCCTCTCCTCTAAGGCCTTTTTCACACATATAGAATTTAATTATTGTGGTGGGACAGGGAACCACTAATCCGAAGTCAGCACTGTAATACCCAAAAATCCCCCTAAGAGAAAGCCCTCTAATTTATATATGTTCTCACTTAACTTCTGATGGATTGACTGGACATGATGCTGATGCTGAGCTAATGAGGACAAATAGATTAGGACATCAGGCAAATAAACAATGACAGATTTTGTCATTGCTTAGATCCTGGAACAAAGTTGGGGCATTGTTTGGCTTGTTTACTTTTTTGAGAACGTTATGTAAATAGCTGTGTGTTAACAGAATCCTAAGGTTCTTGTCTGTTTTGAAGACAAACTCTGTTTATCAGGTATGATGTCTTTTAAATCTTCATCTTTTACATTATGCCAGTGTTTATCTATGATCAATTTCAAGGTATCTGAATTGATATTATATTTCATGATAAAAGGAAGATTAAGTTCTTTAGATTTTTGTTAATATTGATAATGTAACAAATTATTTCTGTCCGCGGCATAGAATTTGATATGTATGACTGCAACCATCGATTTAAGTGATACATGTATATAAAAATTTGGCCTACAAAGTATGAGTCTTTCCATTTGACACCTTGCAATATTTGTAAAATGGGTGTCTCCCAAAGAAATCTTTTGAGAAACAACCATCTCTTGTAAACCTGTTAATATACTCATAAAGGTGAATTTATACTAGATAGTATCGGATAGGAGGATTATTCAGGGCACTATGGGGCATATTCAATTAGCTTTTGGATTCACGGTAACGCGCCGGAACAGCCGCGAAATGTAATACACGGTACCGCAATAACGTGGATTTTCGTTCGCAGCCCATAGGGTTGCGAACGAAAATCTGCGTTAATGCGGTACCGTAATACCCGCAAGAACGCGCACTTTTCGCGGCAACGCGCGTTACCGCGAATCAAAAAGCTAATTGAATATGCCCCTATGTGTCTTAGAAAGATGGTAAGAGAAACGGTATCTGATTATTTTTTTATATAAAGGAAGCAATATTTGTTTTATATAAAATCTCTAGGTGAAGGCTTTCTTCCAAATGGTTTAAATATTTTCTGCCATATTGTGGAGTTGAGTCACTTTTTAGCTTCTTATATGTACTGGTGTCTGCTTAAAGAGAATTGGATTCTTCAAAATATTTATCCTTATTTAAATCAATAGAACCCCTCCCTTGTCTCTGACAACTATTTTGTTTTAAAAAATCATTATTTCAATCTACTGAAACCATTCTTTTATCAGAAAAGTCATTATTTCTACATCTTTATTCTTATTAATGTTGCTTATCGGTAGTTCTGACATCTGTTCTGCCCCTTTTTGGTCCATGAGTGCTCATTTTCAAAAAAATCTTAAAAAGATTCCTTGTTTGTTTGTTTTTTGTCTTGTCTTGGTAAATGCTATAAGCCGGCATGCTAATCGCAACAGCTCACACTAATTGTTTCTTTGTCCCAGCTGAGACGATTAAGTTTCTGCGCCGCCGCGGAGGCTCCCACTGTCTCTTCCTTTACCGGCTATCGCTAAGAAGCCAGGATGCTGTTCTATCTAATTCCACCCAGCTGCCTTTTTAACAGCCAGGACGCTTGCTATTGTGATAGCAATCACATGACTGCAATCAATTATTACTTTTGGGAAGCTTACCTCCTAATTCGTTGACCCTCTCTTGCTTAAATGGCAAGGAGAGCTTAGCTTCTGTGTCAGTTATAGCGCCCTTGCCCTGCAATTGCTAAAAGCCTGCTGTGTTGCAGCATGCTGTACCTCTTTATTGGCTACCTGGTACCTGACTCTGCTTGTTCCTGGATAGTCCTAGTTTGCTGTCTGTCTTGGCCCTTTGGCCCTCTGCCCAGCCTCACATCCTGGCTTGACGTTAGACATTTCCTGTTTGCTGCCTGCCCTCAACCTTTTGTGTCGCTTCTGGTTATCCTGTGTATACCACCTGGTGTACTACTCTGAGTAAAAGAACTGGGGGCATCTGAGTAACTGTGAGAATATCGCTCTCTACAGGCAGGTAAAAGTGAAGACCTATCTTCACTTTGTTCTAAAAGCCTATCCAGTTTCAAGTGGGTGCCGTAACAGTGAATAACTGAAACTGCATTCTGTTTATTATTATACATCCTTCCATTATTCTGTCCTCTTTGCTCTATTATGTTTATGAATACATCTGCTTTTCCATTGTCTATAATTTGATTTGCAATCTTCAGTATCCCTACAACATTTCCTTGCCTAAATTTACTATGTCTTCCTCAGTTGTCTTTACTAAACGTTGTAGTTTAGAATGTTTATCAAAATTTATTGATCAAACAGAAAAAAAAATTCAAACATTTTTTTCTATTTGATTAATAAAATTTTACCAGTTTTATTTTTATTCATAGGGGCAGATTCAAATAGCTGCGATTGATGCTCAGAGGAACATTGCGGCTGCGCATTTTTGTCTTTTATACGGTAAAAAGTGATGCTCACTTTTGCTTGTGTCTCTATAAGGTGGAATCAAACGAGAGTGGATATTTCACTAAAAAAAAAAATCACTCCGTAGTATCTCGCGGCTCTTCTGGGAAACTACGCTGTGATTTTTTTTTCAAATTCAAACTGCCCCTTAATGATTCATTTAATCAAATCGATAGAGCAAGTGTCAAGCATTTTATACCATTCGTCAAGAGAGATTTCTAAATATTAATAATTCTCTCAGTAATTTTGGTACCTAAATATTTTGTTAGTGTTGTAGCTTCCAACTATTGTTTAATTTCTGCAACAGCAATTTTTTTTACTTATAGAAATACAGAGTGGTGTGCAGCATTACCAGATCATTTTTCTGATCTTTTCTGATCTTTAGTTTATTATAGATTTTTGTTAAGACAAGATTCTCCTTGTCGTCTACTTTATTCTTGAAATTAGTTGTCACATAACATTTATCATTTCTGTTTCCGAAACAATATTTTCCACCACTAATCACGGACTCCAGCAACATATCCATTATACATAAAGGAAACAGCGTACGTTTATTAAGTTTGTTTTATTAATTTTTACTCTATATACTGTTCTAGTGTATGCATGCCCTAGGTATAATTTACCAATTTTGTATTTGCATTTTCCATGAATTTGGTCTCATTATGCATAGAATCAATATCATCATTATGTCCATATTGTACTTGTTTCAAAACAGTATACATTTTCAATAATCATTTTCTCTGCCTATCCTAACAAAATGTAAGCGTGAGTATGACTGACAAACATGCGATTGGTGGCACAGCATTTATTTAACCTTGAATTAGAAGATGTCCAGCCTTATTCCAATGTGGAGCAAGCCGTGTTGCAATTGTGTAAGACAGACAAGCTTGGAGTCTAGCTGGAGTAACTATTTCAGGACTCTCCATCTAAGACAAAAGAGAAACTTATTATCAATGGTTTATACAACATTGTTCTGCTCTAATTAATTGATGATTGCACATCAATAATTCTATGTTTAGTGCATTAAGCTTTTGGTTGCATTAAGGTGTAAAAAAGCCAGAGAGATTACCATAGTTTGATGTTTGCTCCAATTAATATGTGCTTTGCTTTTAGTTAACAAACAAATAAGAACAAAGCCTCATCCCCTCTCCCCCATTTGATTGTGAATATAAGGTCCCTCCCACATGGCTTTATAAGGATCCCAAATGATTTCCATACCATAACTTATCCCTGAGGCAGCCTGTCATTAGCTAGGGCAAAACGCATTGGTTTAAGTCACTATCATTCAACATTTACCATGCTGCATTAACCATACAGATATTTCATCTATACCTCTACTTCACTTCAACTAAAAGCGTATGCACATGCATGAGAACTCACGTAAGCACCCAAGACTTTCCTTAAGACGCAGTGTCTTCACTGGCATGTGTTTGTGAACTATCTGCCATCTGTATGTGGGAGCATATTTAAGAGGACCGGGAGTGTGGGAAATACACCTATGGGATTTTACTCAGACCACACTCCGCTAACCTTCCTTGGAGGACTACACTCTCTACTTACGCTGATTGCATTAACCTATGGGTCAGTTGACCCTATATTCGTATGTGTCACACACCGGCCCCATGAACGGGCACTGGCGTTGTTACCTCTCTCCCATAAGCGGTGATCGCGGTATCCTGAATTGCAGTCTTGGTTCAACAGCCACTATCTGGTCTTCTGTTCTGCGCATGTGTTACCTACCACACTCTCTTATGACCTCCTACCAGTTCCCATTGGTCCTGTCACTTTTGAGCGCTATTTAAACCCCCTATTTCCTGCTATCTGATGCCTGTTCTTCGAGTTACTCACTGTCACTAAGGATTTGGCTTCCTTCGGTTTGACGCACCTGCTGTTGCTTTGCATTACCACTTTTGGACCAGCTGTAGCTTCTCTCCATTGTCTCTACCTGAACTGCCGCTGTACCAGTAATTCACCTGCTAGTGCTCTGAGTTACCATCTATGGATCAGCTAAGTTTCACATCGCTACTGTTTCTACTTGAACTGCCGTTGTAGCAGTAATTCCCCTGCTCCTGCTCTGAGTTACCATCTACGGATCAGCTGTAGTTCCACTCTACTATTGATTTTATTACACTACCTCTGTACCAGTATTCACGTGTGATGTCCTGAGTTTCCATCAATGTAGTTGCCAGTTCTTCTCTATTCAACTCCGCTACTCATTTCAGCTCAGCATTACGATTAGACCGGCTTCCTGCTTATACCCCTTCAGTATTTCCCTGATCTACCATTATTCTTCCTCTGTATCAGGCTCTGCCAATTGCTCTGCCACTACTCTTTCTGGGAACCGCGACCTGCGGAATATGTGCAGCAAATTCCATACCCTTTAGCGGGGGTCACTGGTGAACACCATCTAACGTTAGACTCCGCACCCCTGAATGAGCCTCACTAGTTGGCAGTTGCATGGGATTCACTAAATATTCACCAGTTTCCGTGACAGTAAGAACAGGCCAAATATATGATCCGGAGGAAATGCTACAACATATTATCGCACGAGTTGAACAGCAAGACAATACTCAACGCCAGCTTCTGCAGTGTTTCCAGACTCTGGCTGGTCGTCTTCAAAAGCTTCAGGCGGCTCAGCCCGTTGTCCCAGTTCCTCCACCCGAGCAACCTCTTGGTCACCAGGCCTCTCCTGCATCTTCCTCCATGCTCAGACTCCCCACTCCAACTAAATTTAACGGGGACCCAAAATTTTGTAGTGGTTTTCTTAAATCAATGTTCAATCCAATTTGAACTACTACCCCACAACTTTCCTTCGGACAGAACTAAAATAGCATATGTAGTATCTCTATTGACCGGCCAAGTTCTGGCTTGAGCCTCCCCACTCTGGGAGAAGGATGACCCTCTCCTCAGCAACTACGCATCCTTCCTGGTTACCTTCCACCGGATTTTCGATGAAACCGGTCGGATCTCCTCTGCTTCTGCTGGCATCCTCAGACTGCGCCAAGGGAACCACTCTGTGGCACAATATGTCATTGAGTTCCGTACGTTATCTTCCGAACTATCCTGGAACAATGACGCCTTGGTGGCCGCCTTCTGGCAAGGTTTGTCAGATCGCATCAAGGATGTGTTGGCATGTCATGAGCTTCCTACCACCTTGGATCACATTATCTCACTCTGTAACAGGGTAGATTTGCGGTTTACGGGTGAGGGCGGCAGAAAAGGATATGTCCCGATGCTTTACCCCTAGACCAACTCCACGACTGCTCTTGCACCCCGCTTACTAAGGAACCAATGCAAATCCAGAGGTCCTGTTTAACCATTTAGGAACGTGACAGGAGACGCCGAGACAAGCTGTGCATCTTCTGTGGCGAGTCCGGTCTCTTTCTAAATTCCTGCCACAAGAGGCCGGGAAATGCCAAACCCTGATCTGTTCCGGGGAGATCAGGTTGGGGTCCAGTAAAATCTCCTCATCCACTGTTTGCAGCATTCCTATCTCATTACTACTTGATTCCTCAGTTGTTTGGACTCGAGCTCTTCTAGACTCTGGTGCTGCCGGGAATTTTATTTCACAAGCTTTAGTTAGTCTCTTCCTACACTCTCCTTAGAGTCTTCTGTTATCATTACAGCCATTGATGGATCCCAACTTCCAGGGAGTGTGATTCGTCTGCAGAACAAACCACTTACTCTCCGCAATGGAGCATCACATTCTGAACACATATCCTTTCTAGTGTTACCCTGCACCACCACTTCAATCATCCTAGGCCTTACCTGGCTCCAGTTACACTCCCCCCAACTGGACTGAAACACCTCAGAGATTTTAGCCTAGGGGTCCCATTGTCACTCTGAGTGTCTAATGAAAGTGAGACCACTTTAATTTTCGTCAACCTCAACACCTTCCAGCCCATCTACTGTACCACCTCAATACCAGGCAGTCGCTGATGTCTGCGACAAGGCTCATGCTGAGATTCTTCCACCACATCGTCCATGGGATTGTCCCATAGAATTACTCTCATGGAAGATGCCACCCAGAGGTCGAGTCTACCCCCTCTCTTAACCTGAGACCCAGGCTATGTCACTCTATGTAAAGGTAAATCTCCAAAGGGGTTTTATTAGACCAACAGTTTCTCCTGCCGGGGCAGGTTTCTTTTTCGTGAAGAAGGATGGTTCATTACGCCCCTGTATTGACTATCGCGGGCTTAACACAGTGACCAAAAAAACCCATTATCCTAATCCTCTCATTACGGAATTATTCGACCGGATTAAGGGAGCCACAATATTCACGAAGCTAGATCTTCGAGCCGCATATAATCTTATTTGCATCCGGGCCGGAGATGAATGGAAAACGGTCTTCAATACCCGCGATGGTCATTATGAATATCTAGTAATGCCCATCGGCCTCTGTAATGCCCCAGCGGTATTTCAAAGTTTTATCAATGAGATTTTCCTGAATCTTCTCTATTCCTATGTGGTCGTCTATCTAGATGATATTCTCATATTTTCCATGACTCTCAATACTCATAGAGGACATGTGGCTGAGGTACTTTCCAGACTCCGCAAAAACCATCTATATTGCAAGCTCGAGAAATGCTCCTTAGAAGCCACCTCCATGCCCTTTTAGAGATACATTATTTCAGGATCTGGGGCCTGATTCAATAAGGATCTTAAATGAAGAGGTATCTTATTTCAGTCACCTGGACAAAACCATGTTACAATGCAAGGGGTACAAACTAGTTTTCTGTTTTGCACATAAGTTAAATACTGCCTGTTTTTTCATGTAGCACACAAATACTTATCAACTTTAAATTTCAGTGTACAAATAAGTTATCCCATGGGTCCATTGATACCACTTTCCATACCATCCAAACCCTGGACTCACATTAGAATGGATTTCGTTACTGACCTTCCTACCAGCAAAGTACATAATACCATTTGGGTCGTGGTAGACCGTTTTTCAAAAATGGCCCACTTTATACCACTAGTGGGGCTGCCTTCCTCCTCAATCCTGGCACAACATTTCATTAAGGAGATATTTCAGCTACATGTCTGTCCACAGAAGATCGTCTCAGATAGAGGGGTCCAGTTTACATCTAAATTCTGGCGGGCACTATGCAAAGCTCTAGGGGTAAAACTTAATTTTTCTTCTGCTTACCATCCCCAATCCAATGGTCAGACAGAGAGGGTGAATCAAGACCTTGAAACCTTTATCCGAATGTTCTCCTCTGCTAATCAAGATAACTGAATGAATCTCTTACCGTGGGCAGAATTCGCCCATAATAATTTATTCCACGAGTCTACCTCCTCCACTCAATTCTTTATCGTCTACGGTCTACATCTTATTCTACCCGAGGTTTTCTGCCCTCCCGCTCACCCATATTCCTTCTGCAGCAGAACTTCTACAAAATATCTCCTCTACCTGGTCTCAGGTTACGGCTCAGCTCAAAAAAACATCCATTCGTTACAAGACTGCAGTAGATAAGAAACGTCGGGCTGTACTCACCCTCAAGGTCGAAGACAAAGTGTGGTTATCCAGCCGGAACATCCATCTTAGAGTGCCTTCAATTAAATTTTCTCCTCGGTTTATTAATCCATATAAAATACTACAGGTCATCAACCCAGTTTCCTTCAAAATGAAGCTTCCTTCCACATATCTATTCTGAAACCGTTGATCATCAATAGGTTCTCGTCAAGCACGCCTTCCTCTATAACACCCAGATTTTCTCAGCAGAAAGAATTTGAAATTACACAGATTTTGGATTCCAAAGTCTCCAGAGGAATAGTGAAATATTTCGTGGATTGGAGGGGTTTCAGTCCTGAGGAGCGCTCCTGGGTTAATGCTTCTGATATCAACACCCCTGCGTTGCTACGAAAGTTTCACGCCAGATTTCCACGCAAAATCACTGCTAAGTGTCCGGTGGCCACTTCTAAAAGGGGTGGGGTACTGTCACACGCCGGCCCCGCGGACGGGCACCGGTGTTGTTACCTCTCTCCCATAAGGGGTGATCATGGTATCCTGATTTACTGTCTTGGTTCAACAGCCACTATCTGGTCTCCTGTTCTGCGCATGTGTTACCTACCACTCTCTCTTATGACCTCCTACCTGTTCCCATTGGTCCTGGCACTTTGGAGCGCTATTTATAACTCCCATTTCCTGCTATCCGATGCCTGTTCTTCGAGTTACTCACTAAGGATTTGGCTTCCTTCGGTTTGACTCACCTGCTGTTGCTTTGCATTATAATTCTTGGACTAGCTGTAGCTTCTCTCCGTTGTCTCTACCTAAACTGCTGCTGTACCAGTAATTCACCTGCTATTGCTCTAATTTACCAAATACGGATCAGCTAAGTTCCACACCGCTACTGTTTCTACTTGTACTGCCGCTGTACCAGTAATTCACCGGCTATTGCTCCGAATTACCATCTACGGATCAGCTAAGTTCCACACCGCTACTGTTTCTACCTGAACTGCCGATGTACCACTAATTCACCTCCTATTGCTCTGTGTTACCATCTACGGATCAGCTAAGTTCCACACCGCTACTGTTTCTACCTGAACTGCCACTGTACCAGTAATTCACCTGCCGTTGCTCTGAGTTACCATTTACGGATCAACTGTAGTTCCACACTACTATTGACTCTACTGTACTACCTCGTACCAGTATTCAAGTGTGATGTCCTGTTTGGTCGTTTCCATCAATGTAGTTGCCAGTTCTTCTCTATTCAACTCTGCTACTCACTTCAGCTCAGCTTTACGATTAGACCGGCTTCCTGCTTATACCTTCAGTATTTCCCTGATCTACCATTACTCTTCCTCTGTATCAGGTTCTGCCAATTGCTCTGCCACTACTCCTTCTGGGAACCGCGACCTGCGGAATAGGTGCAGCAAATTCCATACCCTCTTGCGGGGGTCACTGGTGAACACCACCTATCGTTAGACTCCGCGCCCCTGAATGAGCCTCACTCGTTGGCAGTTGCACGGGATTCACTAAATATTCACCGGTTTCCGTGACCGTGTGAGACCTTTGACTGTTGTTTGCTAGACTTTCATTAACATAGCCTGAGATCATTTGTACACAAACCTTTTATAACGGAGCCCTCAATCTGTGTGAGGACAGTATTGGAATACCTGGAGAAGGGCAATTGGAATTTTACCCTACAGTGTAGCCAGTCTATAGTCATTAACCAGGAAAAAGGCTATTATTTATATTGACCTGCATTTGTGATAAGCTGTTCCTATTGGACTCTATAAGCTTATAGCTACTTTCATTCTATTACTGCTGGATTTGGCATTTGATGTAACAGATTTATTGGTTGAACATTATTTTCAGAAACAAGAACAATATTTGTTGCCCATTTTGTGTTAATACGTAGAGTTCTTGTCTGTATCGAGAATTTAGTGCACTGATTTATGCTTTATTAAGGTTATATGGCTTTATGTTTAGTAAATATATGAGTGTTTTATATTTTCACATACCTATTTTACTATACATAGCGCTGGGTATTATCCACTTTTAGCCAATAACATGTTTAGGACGATTGTAATCAAGGAAGTGATTTTCACATACTTACCAACCATTTAGATCTTCCCTCTGGGAGATCGCGGAGAAGAGGTGAAGTGAGGTGAAGTGAGTATGCAGGGGGACAGGGCAAGGCAAATAGAGTAATTTGGCCCTACCTCGTGACATAATGACGCAAAAGCCAGACCAAAATGACACGATTCGCCAATAATCGCATTATGAATACTGCCATCCTGCTTACTTCACTAGGAAGTGGGAAGGATGCTGGAAAATGGCCTACCAGCAATTCTGGATCTCCCAAACATTCCCGGAGAGCAGGCAAGTATGATTTATACTAGAGATGAGCGGGCTCGGATATCTGAAATCCGAGCCCACCCGAACGTTGCCGATCCGAGCTGGATCTGAGAAAGATCCGGGTATTCCCGCCAATTGCAAAACTGAAACCGAGGCTCTGAGTCATAATCCCGCTGTCGGATCTCGCGATACTCGGATCCTATAAATTCCCCGCTATCCGCCGCCATCTTCACTCGGGCATTGATCAGGGTAGAGGGAGGTTGTGTTGGGTGGTCCTCTGTCCTGCTATATCTCGTGCTGTGCTGTGCTGGGGAAATAACAATGCCCTTAGAAGGACACAGCACAGCACAGCACGAAAAATGTTAAAAAAAGTTATACAAAAATAAAAGAAAAATAATTATAAAAAAAAGAAATTAAAAAAAAATATCCAAAAACAATCCTGCAGTATAAGTCCATTGGTTCTGCAATATTACAAAGTTCACTGATTCTGCAGAATAGACTGGGAATTAGTGGAAATGATTGTTATTGAATGTTATTGAGGTTAATAATAGCGTAGGAGTGAAAATAAACCCAAAAACTTGATTTTAACACTTTTTATGTTTTTTTCAAAATAAATCCGAATCCAAACCCTTAAATCCGAACAAAAACCTTTCGTCAGGTGTTTTGCAAAACAAATCCGAACCCAAAACCTCAAGCAAATCCGAATCCAAAACACAAAACACGAGACACCAAAAGTGGCCGGTGCACATCCCTAATTTATACTCAGTGGTTGAAATTGGAGTTTAGAAGTGCAGGTATGGAAAATTAAATGAAATAGGGGACTGGGGTTGACAATTGTGGTTTCCTCAGGTCTCTGAAAATCATAGTGGAGAAATGCATCAGTACTTCAGTATTTACACTGTAGAAATGTTTTCCATATTTGGTCATTAAGGAGTTGTGGAAAGTCATTTTGCATAACTTTGTTTTTTTAAGAGGACAGTACTTATTGTTGACGTGCACCATCGACTATCCAGTCGATGTTACCAGTTTACTTGACAAGGACATTTTAAAAGAAAAATACGATTTTAGTGTGATGATATCAAACTCCATAGGTAGCTTTGGTCTACTTTGTGTTGTATACTATCATTCCATATTTCAGAATTATGTTTTAAAAAATATTTTTACTTTTTATTTTTTTTTACTTTTTATTTTTCAAAACCGTGTCATAAGCAGTTTATTAAAGTACAAAACTAAACCAAGTAATATTTTGTTGACATTTTACAAGATCGTAAACATTACAAACGAACATCATAAAGTGATTCTTTTATATCAAGTATATAGACAGGTCGCAACACGGACCAACAAGTGCAAACTAAGAGAGGGTAATAGTCAAGGTGGGACAGAGTTTTTGCGCTTATGTGAGGGGGTGTTGGGGAAAAAGGGATTGGAGGGGAGGGAGGAGGGGAATATTGTCTCTATCAGGTCGTACCTGAGACCAGGGAGTGGTGAGTGTGAAACCAGTGTCCAAACCAACCACTTGATATTTAGGTACAGTATTATTGAGAAGGGCAGTTATATACTCTATAGAGGAGATATACCATTTGCTCTTGATTATCCTCGAGGGGGCAGAAGGCTGTTTCCAGGCTTAAGCAATGAGCAGTTTAGAGGCCTGAGAAATGTGTGCAAGTAAGCGATCAGTTGGTATGCTGAGACCGGGGATTGGTTGGTTGAGTAGGATTGGTAATGGTTCTCTAGGGATCCGCGCTGCAGTGGTATGGTGAATGATCTCTATGGTAAGGTCCCAGAAGTTGCGGATTATTGGACACTCCCACCAAATGTGGAAATAAGTACCTCTAGCATCGAAATGTCTCCAAGATTGGTCAGTCACTAAAGGATACATATGATGAAGTTCAGGACCATATACTAGTGAGCATAGATCTTATAGCAGTTCTCTTGAATACCAGCGTTGATGGATACCATGGCCGTTCTGGTACGGATGACTGACCGTTCCTCGCTATCCAAGGCAATCCCCAGGTTGCGTTCCCGTGCCTCCACATGTGGTGCAAGGGGTTGTGATGGAATGGTACATAAGTGAGAAATTCCCTCTACGGCCAACCTCTTAAATGTAGTGTCATTCAAACGGGGAGAGAACCCAGTGTTTTTTAGTTTGCGTTTGGGATTGAATAAATCCATGCATCCGTGTACTGAAACTGTGTTGAGGGAGGAGTATATCTTCGTAGAATGCAGGGGCTGTGTTCCCCATGATATGGAGAAAATGATAAACTTTGTGTGATTTCAAAGGAAAACTGTGTCTGAAAGTCCGGGGCGTGGGGGAGCGGGGGGGGCGGTATCAACGGGTGGTTCCATATTGGTGTCAGGGGAGAAGGGTAAGGGTGTTTGGTCGCGGCAGTGGTTTGCCAAGTCCAAGATAGATAAAGTGAACAAGATAGCAGGGCAAGTGTAGGCTGAGGCAGGTATACGGATCTTAGGGAGCCATGGTAGATGGGGCAAGGTTATGTCTGGGGTGAGGGCGTTTTCTATGTCTACCCATGTCTTGTGACCCGGGTTGATATGCCACAAGATGATGTCACTAAACTGGGAGTCCAAGGCCCCCACATTCCTTGGGCTGAGAGAGTAAAGGTTTACTTAGTCTAGGTTTCTGACCTGCCCATATGAAGCGATTACATGAGGATTGTAGGGATATAATTACATAGTGTGGTATCGCTACCGGGAGTGTTTGAAATAGATATAAGACGCACAATTGCATGTTCATTTTTATAATCTGAACTATCCCAATCCAGATGTACATTGAGAGCCATTTGGAAAGGTCTTGTTGTATACGGGTTTGTAGAGGTGAATAGTTTGCTCGGTAGAGCCCCGAACAATGTTTGGTAATGGCCACTCCTAAGTATCAGATGGAGTGTTTTGCTACCCAGATGAACTCCAGTTATATGAGGATTAAAGTGGATTTTGGCTGCCAGGGGTTCAATGCATAATGCAAAAAGAAGGGGAGATAGCGGGCAGCCTTGACAGGTGTTGTTGTGCAGATGGATATGACTGGAGACCTGGCTGTTGGTCATTAACCATGAGGTGGGGTTCGTATATAGAGCCTTGAGAGCCTGTAAGAATTGTTCTTGGAAACCGGAAGCTTTCAAAACATGAAGGGCCAGGAAACCCTGTCAAACGCTTTCTCTGCATCTAAAGCAAGCAGGACTAATGGAAGCTGCTTTGCATTGATATAATGAATTAGGTTAATTACTCGACAGGTGTTGTCAGGTGCCTGTCTGTTGGGAATAAATCCCACCTGGTCAGGGTCTATGAGCTCGGCCAAGACTCCGCTCATTCTGCTTGCTAAAAATTTGGCAAATAGTTTGAGGTCTGTGTTAAGGAGTTATATAGGGCGAAAATTGGAGAATAATGTGTGGTCCTTATCTGGTTTGGGTATGACAATAATAGTGGAGGAAGTGGAATCTGGGTGTAAAATTTCCCCCTGCAGTACAGAGTTGAAGAGGTGAGTCAGTTTAGGGTGCAGTTTGAGGGCAAATGTTTTATAATAGGTCATAGGGAGTCTATCAAGTCACGGAGCTTTGGAAGGTTCAGGGAGCTGAGAGCACATTTGACTTCTTTCTTGGAGATGTCCTTGCTCAACGCCGCTGCCCTCGCCGAGGTTAGATGTGGTTGATAGCAGCATTGCAAGTATTAGTATTGGCGTCTTGTAAGGAATTTTTGTTATTTACCCTGGAATCATAGGCTTTAATCGTTTGTGAGGCGCATTTAGCTTTAAGGCTGTTCGCCAGAGTAGAGACGTATTTAATGATCTCCCCGCAGAGCACTGCTCTGTGAGCCTCCCATATAGTAGGAAAGCGAACTTCATCAAGGGTGTTGATTTCAAAGTATTCCTCCAGTTTATCATTCAGCATAATCCGGAAGCGGGAGATCTTGAGAAGTGTTTCATTTAATCTCCAAGAAGATCCCACACTTCCGGTGACCGCGAAAATCAAAAGTGGCCTTCATTGCTGAGTGGTCAGACCAAGGATTGGATAGAATATCAGCAGATACTAAGGAGGACAGCAAGAGAGCATATCGATTCTAGAATATGAGTCAAGAGGGTGCGAGTAAAAAGTATAATCCCTTCCAGAGGGATACAGTGCATTCCATGTATCGAATAAGCACGCTTTGGTTATATGCTTGTTAAGTGGTCTAGATCCCTGAGTATGTGCACTCGAAGTGGATCTATCTGAACGATCGAGGGATTGAGACAGGACTGTGTTGAAGTCACCTCCCAATAGAGACTTACCACAGAGGGGAGTATGTAATTCTCGAAAATGAAGTGAAAGAAGTTAGAGTGGCCCGTGTTGCGTACATATATGGTGGCCAAAGTGACTTACAAAGAGCCTACCTTACACTGAAGGGTAAGGAACAGGCCATCTGTGTCATTGGGAAGGGGGAGAAGGAAAAGGGGGAATATGCAGGAGTATCGGTACAGACAATATACTTGGTATGCTGGATTTCAGCAGGTAATTATAGCTTTTTGCGGTTTTTAATGTTATAGCTCTTTTGCTTTCTCCGTTTATAACTCTAATGCAGTGTATATTGAGTGTATTGATGGTGGCAACTGTTTATAGCTCAATGTTTATAGCTCGGTGTTCTATTCCTGTTGTTGATAACAGTGTTTAAATCACCTTAATTGTAGCTCTGATTTGCAGCTCTGTGGTTAGGAACTTTTTATTTATAGCTCGTATGCAGTGTTCTGTGGTGTAATTGTTGTGTTATGTGTCTGGGGGATAATGCAGTATTGTGTGGGTTGCTATACAGTTTTGTGTCTCATTATGGATTTATGTGTAGAGTTGAATGAGGTGGTTTGCAGACAGATGTGTGTGTATTGTGTAAGGGGTGCAATATGCGTGCTCTTGAGGCTTGGTCTTATAAGAGCAGTTGTATATTCTTCTCGTCCTTCCTTTCAATGAGGGCCAGTGGGATACAGGGCATATCCGTTGGTGGTGAGCGGTGAGGTAGCTAGGGCCGAGCGGCTTCCTGCAGCGGCACTTGGAACGCACTATGCGTTCCAAATGCCGAACTTCCAGGTGTACCGCACAGGTGCAGATGCGTTCCACTGATGTGCAGGTCTCCGATTTCCTTTTCTGCTCTAATCCGAAGCTGTTTGTTGGTGGAAAGGCTGGATCCCGGCTTCTGTGGTGGAGTGAGGGTTCTGTAGGTCGGCTGGTGTGAGTGCTGGTGCAAGTACCATGGACTTCATCAGGGATAATATCACACCAGCCGACCTACAGAACCCTCACGCCACGTAACATTAATAACTGCAAAAAGCTATAATCACCTGCTGAAATCCAGCATACCAAATATATTGTCTGTACCGATACTCCTGCATATTCCCCCTTTACCTTCTCCCCCTCCCCAATACCCACTTCTCTCCCCCTACAGGCACCTCAAGATGCGCCACGGCAGAACCAACAGAAAACCAGACCACACCTACAGGAATCGGAACGCCTGGAACACCCGTAACGGCAGCAACGACCTCCAAATCACACAAGACAAGCGCAGACTTTTAAGGTAAACCCCAAAAAAGGTTCATTACTACCTCCATGTGTGTCATTGACAGTCTTGGAGACAATGAGAAAAACCAAATTGTAAATTGTGTACCATAAGAGCGACTCGTAACATTTAGAGGCATGATTATGGTAGAAAACTGTGGGGTCTCTCCTGGAGGACAGCGAGGGATGGTGGTCCTTCTTGAGGTGAATCTCCTGTAAGTATAAAATAGCAGCATGAGACTTCTTAATAAAAGAGCGTAAGAGAGAGTTTTTGTAGAGTGTTCAACCCCTTAACATTCAGTGATAATACTGTCAGTGGCATGATGGCAACATGTGGCTAGTGGTCACAAGTGATCGAGGCAGTTAGACACTAGAAGGGGGGTTGCTGATAGAGAAAGGCGGTCTGGGGAGATAAGGGGCAGGGGAAAAGACAAAAAAAAGGGGGTGGGGTTGGGGAGGGAGGTAGGAGCAGTGGTGAATAAAACACAAAAGAATACTCCTGATCGCTGAATGGACAGATGCCAAATTGACAACAGCTGCTAGGGGTCCACAATCCCTAAAGTAACACAGGGATATCAAAAACAACAATTGCAGCTGTGCATATGGAGCAGTGATGAGGCTCCCTGTTCCAGGTGGCCCACTACTAAGTTAGAACCCAAGGATGGTAGGGCTCAAGTTGGGACTAAATACCACTCTAAAGCCAGAGAGAGAGTAAAATGAAATACAGGATGGTGACTGTGGGAGTCCCTATATGGTGGAGGCGTGGCAGGAAGACGGCACTCTGCAAGAGCAGCTATCAACCACAGCATTTGAAAACTTAACATAAACACAATACAGTAAGGCAAGTTTGTATATAGATTAAGAACCTAAGCGCATGGTAGGCAATAAACTACCATACAAAACAACCAGCAAAGAAATAAGTTCTAAGGACAACATGAGCAGAAACAGAGTGTTACCATTTCTTTAGCAATCAGGTGAGTTGACATTATGCAGCATCTCTGATTCAATTAAAGACCATAGATAAAGGGAGAGAGGATTAAAACAGCAACAATAAGGGTCAAGATTGTATTCTACACCTCAAATCGAGACAACCAATTTAAAAAGCAAGGTAACAATGAGGTATAACACATGGTACTTGGAAGAGAAACATATGTAAAACAGTGTAAATTTGCATAATGTATCTAACGCAGTTATGGGGGTAAGGTGCCACACTCAGTAGTAGAACCAAACTATATGGTCTAAGATGTATAGGCAAATTCACAGTGCTATTTGAGTTGACTTAAAAAGTTGTCAGCCGTCGTCCAGCGTTTTGATGGAGACCTGGTAACCATCAGCCTCCACCAGGCGGAACGGGAACGTCCAGCTGTATTTGTGACCCTCACCCCGTAGTGTTGCTGTGATTTTTCTCAGGTCTCTTTGTAGAAGGGGCCAGGTCCTGAAATATTTGTAGCTTAGAGCCCTCGAAAAAAATAAAGTTAGACTTTCTGGAGCATAGAGGGATCTGTTCCTTGAGTTTAAAAGACAGAAATTTCAAAATGACATCACATGGAGGGGTAGAGTCTTTTGGTTGAGGGCAAAGGGCTCCATGTGCCTTTCAATCAAAATCTGAGAGTCTTGGAGCGAGGGAACCAGGTGTACAAAAAGGCATAAAAAGGTAGAACTGCAGAGATGGTGCGTCAAATTGTCCTCCGAAATGTTCTGGATGCGGAGGTTGTTTCTTCTTTCGCGATTTTCAAGGACCTCATTCTTGTCACATAGGAAGTCAAGCTTCCTGCTAAGATACTCCAAAACCTGGCCTGTTTCAGTGTGAAAGATCTGGTAATGTGTGTGGGACTGCTCCAAGGCAGTTGTGCATTGGTTAAGTTCAGATATGTCCTTTTTGAATTTGGAGTTCAGAAGTAAGGGTTTGTTTGAGATCTATAAGAAAAGCCAGATCAGATATATTCTCCCTGTTAGCTGGGATGTCATCCACCTCGTGATCTTCCTCTCTAGAAGGAATTGGTTTCAAGGGGATGAGGTTCCTACAGGTTGCAACTTGTCTTATCTAAAAAATTGGTGCGTGATTTCAACAGTCATGTATCTCTTTGTTTCTAGAGGATGCATTATTCATGGTTGAGGTAAAAGTACGTTAAATTTATGTTGCTGGTGTGAAATACACTTACCAATTAGGTAATGCTCTGGTCGGTTGCACCCAATTGCTCACATCACTCGGGCTGTAATACTGTAGTGTGTGTAGTTCAAGAGGCAAAGGAATAGCAAATAACAAGTGGCCACTAGGTGGCAGCTGAGCCACAGTAAAATTAGGCATTTGGATAGCAAAGCTGCTCGATTTTGTCCCAAGGCTGAAGTCTGGTAGATTGTGTGCACCCAGGGAAATAACTGAGCCCCTCTTGTCAGGTGAGTGTTGCTGCTTCAAACAATGTGGGCACTACTGAGAAGGTATAAGGCTGAGGACACAGGTAGTAAAGGTGGAGGGATCCCTTGGTCTCAGTCTCTATAAGTATAGTTTAGGGTGCCAGTGGTCGTGATCTGCAGGAAACAAGAACCCTGTGTGCCACTCTGCCTGTGCAGGACTCCGTGTTATATGTAGTGTTTCTAGTTCTCCTGTGGATCTGGGTAGGAGGTTGAGCCGCCAGAACAGTGATTGCCGAATTCTTGGAGGTGTGCTGTGGGGAGAGAGATATCGTTCCTGGGTTTGTGTCTAAGCGCACCTCTGTGATAGAACACAGCTCCGCAGGATGAAGCAGCCGCTAGTGAAGATGGCAGTGTCACATGGTGTCAGCCAGTAGGAGAGGAGATCCGCATTGGTGACTGATCTCAGCTGCAGCCCACAGTGTCTTAAATTTTGATTTTTAATAAATATGTTTAAAATATATTTAAATATGTTTAAAAATCATTTACCAGTGGTTTCTATATGTACTGGGGATAAGACCTTTTGCGCTTCTCTTTTTGTATTGCCTAAAGTTTTGTATTAGGAATTGGAAGCACACCAATTCCTTTTGGGAGCAAAATTAGTCTCCTCCAGTGTATAAAATTGGTGGCTACAATTGTTTTTATTTTTGAGTTTTTACAAACTCTTAGTCTCCCATGTGTCTTTCAGAGAGAATGCCAAGACCACAGGTTTGACCTTTTTATTGAGAAACTACTTCAACATGGTCACGTTCCTCGGCATATCTAGAAGAAAGTTTTTCTCAAGGAGCAATCATTGAAATTATTCAAGTTTCTCATGCTTTATAGTCAGATGAACCCTCTCCAACGTACACTTCACAAGCTCCTTTACAAACTCTTCCTGAACCATTAAAAATTTGCTTCAAAACAGAAATTTTTTGCTCTTCCTCTGCTGCAATCTCTTTTGTAGTTTCTTTAAGAGTTTTCACTTCTTTATCTTTTTCCTCATATGACTTTTGAAATTTATACAATTTACCTTTCAAGGATTCAAAAACAGCTTCATGGACTTTTATCTCATTGTTGCTTTAAGTTTCACCATTCTTTATCAAGCCCATGTTTTTCTTCTCTAGGTTCAAAAACAACTTTTGGAATTGAGGATAAGCGATACAGCGAGTAGATTGGCAGCTCTGTGGACGAGGAATAGAACAGGAGCCAGGAATCCATGGAAGGTAACATGAAGATCAGGCACTGAGGACAAGAAGGAGGTGCATTTAAACTTTGGAGCCAAAACTCCAACCAATAGGGAGAGGGACAGAGGAATTGACAGCTCGGGTTTGCACATGCGCAGAGCCAGAAAGATGGACGGCAGGTGCAGGTAAGTAAGCCGGGGATCGGGTGTATGGCCCGATCGCCCGGCGTGTGATACTTAGTACCACTGTGGTATACATTTTTTCCCATTATCTATTCATCTAGATAATGAATCTAGATTTGTGAAACCACAACATTTTCACTCTCAAGAATAAGGAGTAGGCAATAAAGCACTGGAGGTCATCTCTGCAATTAAGGATTTTTCTTCCTTGGTCTGTGCTAAGATGCAGGTAAGAGTCCTGTGTCTGGTGAACAAATATTCTCCACTATAATTGCCACATGACTGCCTCCTTTGATAAATATTTTACACAATACTTTAGACTAATCAACTTTGGCAGTCTCTGTGATCAAGTAACAGAAAACATTGTCTGGACTCACAATTATGTAATTTCCTGTGCTGTCATCACCTCCACTTTAACCCCTGGTCAGACAAGATGCAAGGGTGTTATAAGGGAACTGTAGATTGACTTACTTTTGCTTTCAGTGCCTCCACCCAGGCACACTTAAATGGTCTCACAACAGGAGGTGCATACTCTACCAATCAGGGGTCAACATGGGAAAACCCCTGCCTGTCTTACTTGCAAAACCAACAATACGGGGGGGGGACGACGACGACAATAGCGCATTTATTTGTACTAGGTAGATAAGTAGGAGGACAAGGGTGGGTAATAAGGGCAATGAAACAGTGGTAGGACACAACAGCAATGCAGTGCACTACATTAACTAAATATGTAAATAGAAAAACAAATGTATCAAAAAGACTTAATGCCAGTATCTGTGGCTAGGACCTAACTACGAGTTCTAGCCAAAGAAAAAAGCACACATTCATGGAAGCATACATTGTAAGCCAGAGTGGTGTACAGAAACTCTGTGTAAATAGGAGTCCTTGAGATGGGCCACTTCGAGCTCTTTCTATGAAAAAGTATCCCATTGCACCAAGTTGGAATACACTATTTACCAAGAACAGTCAATAGTTGCATAGTACCTGACAGTGTTCTGCTCTGTGGATGCAGTCTCACATGAGTGCCTCCTCTTGGGATGTCACTTTAGGATATTTTCCATATGCTATGTCCATTTAAAATCTAGCCAATGCACAGAGGGCACACTTTTGCACCTATTTATTTACTTTTATTTATTATTCATGTTTATATTGACTTGAAACGAAATTGTTCAAATTCATCTGACTTTAATAAGCGCTGAAGAACTTAGCATTAGATTAACACAACGAGGTTATAGTAAGAGATTGATTAAAAAAGCCTATAAACAGGCAAAAACGAAAAAAAGTAAATGAATATATATATATATATATATATATATATATATATATATATATATATATATATATATATATATATATATATATATATATATTTTAAAAATAAGTCCAAGGGTGATAATCAAATCAGATTTGTGGGTGATTTCTGTAAGGAGTGGAAGGAAAATTAATTCATAATATATCACTGGCCTATTTTGTTGTCTGATAAAGACCTAGCCAGCAAATTAAATACAAAATACAAAAGTGGACTTCAGTTGTCGGAAAACTTTGAATTTTAGGATCAACTTGTTAAGAGTCATTTTTCAATGGGCACAACAGTGGAATCAGTGAAGGGGTCATATCAATGTGAACATTGCAAAGCATGACCACACATGACCACAGACTTTACTGATAGATATGGTAAGAAATATGTGATCGATCACTTTATGAACTGCACTACCAAATGTGTCATTAATGCCCTGGTTTGCCCATGCAATAAGTTTTATGTTGGCATGACAAACAGAATGCTAAAACAAAGCATTTTTTGAACATATAGGTACAATCAGAAAACCAAATTGGATAAAAGTAAATTTAAACAACTAACCTCTGTGGCACTGTTAGGCTGCTGGCCCTGATCACCAACCCACAGAACTAAATGACAGAGATTTTCGTCTATAGCAGCCGCCTTTCCCTTAGAGCTTGACGCGCTCACCGGTACTCGGATGCCCCCAGGACTTAGCTCCAAGTGTAGTGTGGGTTGGTAATGCAGGACCACAGCGACGGGCCAGGAGACTGGTATAAGGCAGCGGGTAGTCAATACGATAGCCAAGGTCAAGGGTCACAGGCAAGCAGGGTAATCGATAAACACGCCAGAGGTCGGGGTCACAGGCACGGTAGCAAGGTCCAAGGTACAGGCAAGGAGGGTCAGGGTCACGAGCAAAACAGGCAGAGTCCAATAATCCAAGAAGGGGTCATACACAGGGAGTCAAACACAGTATCCACAGGACAGGGAGTAACAAATAGGAACAGGACAGCAAGACTGGTAGAAAAGCGATAACCGGCAGGGAGGCTAAGCCCTTCCTGCCTTAAATACTTACAGCAGCCAATAGGAATCTGTCACCAATATCCCTCCAGGTGCAGGCTAATAGTATTACAGTAACTTCTTAAATTAGCCCACAGTTGTGGACACAAGTGAGCATGCGCCTGCCTACATAGCCTGCCGGAGCGCACAGAGATTACTTTCGGCGTCCGGCTGTTGCCCTAGCAACGGTCGGCCCGAATTCCGGAAGGAACGTCCCGGTCGTCATAGCGACGGCCGGGACGCCAGGCGGAGCCCGCCGCGACTGTCTAACAGGCACGTCATTTCCTATTACAACATGGGGTAATCCTGGAAACATGAAGGCTATTGGTATCGAACGAGTGACCATGGGCATAAGAGGAGGTGATGTAACCAAACAACTTCTACAGAGAGAGTAAGTGGATATTCTTACTCAACTCTGATGCCAAACTGTCTTTCTGAAAATACAAGCTATGTCAGCTTCTAATAATTATACTCTTTCGCAATATTAATGAATCTGACATAGTCTTTTCCTAGATTTTGATAAAAATGGATATACCAGTCGCTTCAATTTGTTATATCCAGTATTGGGGATAAAACCACTTTACCTATAAATAATGTATGGGATAACTAATGTTAAGTGTAGGATAAACTGGCCTTTTCAGATCACTCATTCTTTCCACTAGGAACTTATACAAGTCAATGTTGAACAATTATTACTCCTCTACTTACCTTATTATAAAACACACCTGAGTCTCAATTTTTGAAACAACCTTTATACTTTCTAATAAAAATATATTTTGTGTAAATGGAGATAATTGATGCTCCATGTTTTTCTGATATTTTCATAACTCCCTTCAAATAATACGTCCCATAAACTGTAGTTTTTTTCCACGATTTGTCCCATAAACATAATATTTGTATGACTAACACAATTTTAGACTGCTCGAGTTCCTTCCTCTCACTACAACAATATTCACTTTATATTTTTTATATTTTTTTTATTTTTCCTTACATTTTTGACACAATCGTTTTCTTTTTTCACATACTTACCTTTAATCTGATATTGTAACTCATATGAATTTCTTTATATCGGTCAATGACATTGATCGTTATATACAATTTCCAGTTGCATACTTACCTGAGATATTGTTCTCCTTCCACTTTTTTCTTCAATTTCACTCTGTTTGAAGTGATCTGACATGTATATCTCAATAGATTGAGAATTTTAAAATAATGAATGAGGGACATCATGAATATTTATAATTCACCTTTTATTAAAAAAATAATCAATATAAACATGAATAATAAAAATAAAAAATTAAAAATAAACAAAAATTAAAAATTAAATAAAAAATATTAAAAAATACAAGAATAAAACAAAAAAATAAAAAGGCAACAATATAATAGTTATGGATAATATAGGTATCGTCTTAACATAACAAAAGGCAAGGATTGGAATATGTTAAAAATCAATAAATATTTTTTTTTAGCACTATTGGACATGTAGTAAATATTGTTCATGTAGACAGGGCCTGTCCAACCTGCGGCCCTCGAGGTGTTGTGAAACTACAAGCCCCAGCATGCTTTGCCAGTAGACAACCAGTTGATAGGTGGAAGGGCATGCTGGGACTTGTAGTTTCACAACATCTGGAGGGCCGCAGGTTGGACAGGCCTGATGTAGACCTTTATTTGATACCATTTACATCTTTAATATAATACATATGATCCAGTATAAATAAGAATTGGTAGGAAACAGATATATGTGTTTACCCCACAATGTATCATATAATCATTGGCGTAGTTCTGAATTACCAGTTAGCTTCATAACCTTAATATGATAAACCAATGCTTTCTTCTGATACAGCACCAACATTGCGTGACTGGCTGAGCGATATGTCAATCTAATATGAAGAAACTGATTGGTTCTCTGCAGCATAAAACTCACACCCCTATTACAGTCAAATAATTTTCCATGACCAAGCCGTCATAGGCAAAAAGTACGTCGGTGCTCGACGTCACGTCACATAACTTCAGACTCGGAAGTGGTAGCGACTGTTCCAGGCGATTAGCCGCTAGTTAGCATTCTGCTATATACCTCAATTCTTTATCCAGCTATATCCTAGATGAATGAATGTGGACTTTCAATTAGTATGTGTGTGGAATAGAAATGTATTTAAAATATGTGTAACACTATCCGCCCAATATATAGGAGGATAGTAGCTAAGAAAAAATTTATGATTCAGCTATTCTCTGTAAAAACTTTTTCAGGGAGCACACAACCAATGGAGATATAACCCATACACTCTGAATATCTGAGAATTTTTTTTTATCTTTTATGCTGATGGGCAATACTAAATATATATTGCCCATACCTACAAGTAACAGCATAATCACATTATTATTGGCAATTTATGAGACCAATTAGCCATATGAAATTATCTCTAATACAACACACAATGGATATAACTGTTGGGCCATAAGTATGACTAATACTGGGTACAATATGCAGCATATGATACCTATAGTTGGTTTATCTACATGATGTCTTATTAAAACCACAAAATAATAAGGAGTTGATATTTTCAATATAAGAAACACTCCTATTAGTCCATGCTACATGATATCCAAATTTGTAGGATTTATATTAACCATTACTTATATAGGACTTCATACTAATAAGTTTATAACAATACCTTAGCCAACTCTACCCATGTAAGGTGCACTTATTTGACCTAAAAAAGGTAACTAGCAGTCCCACCACAGGGTCCTTATTTTAATCACTTTTCTCACATTCTGATATTTTAACATATATTCGCTTCGTTTCTGGTTGACCAATTTTTAATAGCATTTAACAAAGTTTCCATTTTTAATTCTTGATGGTAACCCCTTCAGACCTGAAGTGCTTAATAGTTTCAACCTTTGGTCTTGCTTTTTCTTTATGACTCTTTCTGATGTTGCCTATTGTGGCCTGGTCTTGCATTGTTGCATAGCATGCTTTCCGGCTATCATGTTACTTTGCATTGCATACAGAAGAGAAAGTCATGCCATACAGGTTTTAATATTCTCCTTCCCAGGGTCGGACTGGGCCACCGGGGGACCGGGCTATCCTCCGTTAGGCCTCGACCCTGATCGCTCCCCTCTTCCTTGATGGGGGAAGTGAAAAACTTAAAAAAAAAAAAAGAAGAATACTCACGTGATCACGACGCTCACCGACTCCTTTCTGCTCTGTTCGCACTGATTGTCGGGTGTGACATGACACCCGATGTTCAGTGAGGAATGCCACAGAGAGGAGTCGGGAAGAAGACAGAAGAAAAGAAAGAAGCCGATAGAAAAGGTAAGTGAAGGAAAGGAAGCAAGGGGGGGGGGGAGCACGGCGGAGAGTGAAAAGGGGGAGCACGGCAGAGAGTGAAAAGGGGGAGCATGGCAGAGGGTGAAAAGGGGGAGCACGGCAGAGAGTGAAAAGGGGGAACACGGCAGAGAGTGAAAAGGGGGAGCACGGCAGAGAGTGAAAAGGGGGAGCACGGCAGAGAGTGAAAAGGGAGAGCACAAACAGCATGCAGATTGTGAAAGGGGGATCAAAGCAGCACGGCAGAGTGTGAAAGGGGTGCCAAAGCAGCATGGCACATGGTGAAGGGGGGCCAAAGCAGCATGGCACATGGTGAAGGGGGGCCAAAGCAGCATGGCACAAGGTGAAGGGGGGCCAAAGCAGCATGGCACAGGGTGGTGAAGGAGGTCCAGAAGAAGGGGGGAGCAAAAGCAGCATGGTGGGTGCAGTGTAATCATAAGGAGGCACAGCATGGTGATGATGGGGCACAGCGGGCTTGTGGCAATGTAATTGTGTGGTAGCTAAATAATGGGTGCTATTTTGTTTGTAGGGTGAAGGTGGGGCAATTTAATTCTAAAGTGGTGACTATTAATTTAAGATGGGGTGGTTTGGGGGCTATTAATTGAATCTGGGGCTGAGTTTGAGGAGCATGAGGTCTATTTATTAAATGTGAATATGAATTATTTAATGGCAGTGATGGTTGCGGGAAATAGATATACTTATTATACATAAATGTGATTCATTTATTGCAGGGGCTGTCTGGAGGGAGGGAAATAGGTTTATTAAATGGGAATACTATTACTTTAATGTTGGGGCTGGAGGAAGGCATAAGTATTAATCGTGGGTCCTATTGATTTAATGTCGAAGCTGGTTGAAAGTTTCTAATTGTACCCATTATTTTTTCCAAATAGGGCCTCCAATATTCCAGGATCCAGACAAGCTGCAACTAAAGAAACCTGCAGCCACAGGTTGTAAAAGTGACAAGAACAGATAGGACAGTCTGTCAAATGTCTAGTGCAGGCTTGGCTAACCAGGTGTTGTGAAACTACAAGTCCCAGCATACCCTTCCAGCAATAAGCTGCAATATATTGTCAAAGCATGCTGGGGCTTGTAGTTTCACAACACCTGGAGTGCCACAGGTTAATCAAGCGTGGTCTAGTGGGACAATCCCTATTTTTGGTGACTGTTCTGCCCAATCTAAGGGGCAGGTCATGACTGTACTCTTTATATACACTCTGCATTCTTTATATAGTACACTATGGTGCTAGCTGTCCTTCGTGGGCTGACCACTCCCCCTCTCATGTCTGCTATCGCCTCTATGAAGGCTGGCCACACCCCCTCTGGTGGGACCCTGGCGTTGCAGTTCCCCGGTGGGCCCTTCATGCCCCAGTCCGACACTGCTCCTTCCCATCTGTCTTCGATGCATAATACTGCGATCCTGTGTTTATTTTTTTAATGTTTACCTATACACTTTTTAGGTTACTGACTTTATTAGTAAAAAAAAATGTGCAGCGTAAATGTGTTTAAGAAGAGGTGTAACATTTTATGCAACTGGCATGCGAGAGATCATTAATCCAAATGCAGTTGTAGTTTCTAATAAATACCAAGATAAGTTCCCTATGATCATTATCTGGAGGGATAAACCAAGTTGGTCGGTGTGAGGGCTCTTTATTTCAAGCATGAAGTATTGTCTTAGTTGTCTATTATTTGCCATAAATCCAGGCATAATAAACCTATTGAACAGATACATCTCATCCAATGAGCAAATATTCAAGGAAATGACCAATTCATGTAATGAAATTTAAATGCACCAAGTAAAAAATTGTGGTTTATTTATCCATATTGATAGTCCAGTGAGCTGCCTTACACAGACTTCTACCACTAATTCTGTTCTACTTATATACAAACATAAATAATAAGTGCTTGGTAGTCGTAATGTATAACAAATGCTAGGCACACAACAGACTACAAATAAAAACAATAAAAATATGTTTATTGATATAGACCCATAAAAGTTCCAAAGTGAGATAGGTCTGCATTATTAATGTCTTTCAAAATGAAAGGTCACTGGGAAAAAAAGTGCTTCATTGGATAAATCTCATGGAGCTGAATGCCTTGGTATAAGTCTATTCCTTGTACTTGATAAAGTGGCACTTTTGCTTGCCAGTAGGCAAAGGCAATAGCCAGATAACTGGAGGCCTAATAAACAGTAAAAAGTGTGTTGCTTAATTAGAAATAAGTAAAAATTGGAGGAGGAGCTAAAAACATTAAACCAATGGAGCAACATTAATACGGGTCGTATACGTTTTTAAGAGGTAAGAAAACAACAGGGACACATTCCTCTTTAGATGATAAGATGCTGTGGAGCTTCAGCACAAATTGATGTGTAAGTGAGATGCTTTCCTTGTACCCATATTATTACAACAATGCAAATACGTGTCCAGATATATTTTGCATCCATATTTGGGGAGAATTTTTGCATTCAGCTCTAAATGAGGGCCTATCGGAGGAATGCTTGATATGCACCCTGACTATGGGATTAATGGCTGACATCTTGGGGAAAAAGCTGTAGCACTTAGCATGCTACTACTTAATTGAAATTTACATCTACTTTATCCAGAATATATGACACTTACTTGTAACCTTCACATGCACCCTTTTGCTACCAGACCCCACCGAGCCTTTCCACCTTGAAGCAGATGCCTCTGCTATAGGGATTGTTGCAGTTTTGTTCCTAAAAGATTCAGCTGGGAAGTTTCATCCTTGTGGGTTTTTCTCTAAAAAAAAAAATCTCGAATGCCAAAAAAAAATGATGGAATTGGTGAAAAGGAATTACTGGCAATTAAATCAGCACTCAAGGAATGGCGATACCACCTAGACGGAGCTGTGCACCCTTATCATCGTATTCACTGACCACAAAATTCTGTCTACCTTCATATAGTCCATTAGGCAAGGTGGTCTCTGTTCTTTACACACTTTAACTTGATCATAACCTGTAAAATGGGTTCCAAAAATCAAAGAGCTAATGCTCTTTCTCGCTGTTTTGATATCTCGGATCTTCAGACATCTCATGATCCAGAACTAATCCTGGATCGAGCCAGTATTGTAACTCCCAGGCCCACGCCAGTGGGTCGTTCCTTCTTGGACCCCAATTTCCGCCCTAAGATGCTTCTTTGGGCTCATGGCTCAAAACAAGTGGGACATGTGGGGTCAAAAACACCCTTTCTTTGATCTCCAGGTATAGCTGATGCTTCTAATGAGCATCAGAGTTACATTTTATTTACAGCTAGCTTATTAAAGTGTGAGCTCCTTCAGAGACAGGATTCTTACTATCTATTTTGAGAGACTTTGTTGGACAATGTAAGACTCAAGAGCATACCAACGTCATCTGCTGGATTTTAGCTAACTTCGTAGAGTTACTTCAAAGTTTCAACACTATTTCTTTGTTGTCCATCGGTGATAAGTTTATCTGTAAGTAACTGGATATAATTGGCAAATCAATACACAATAATAAATCACAAAAGAAGATACACCCATGAGGAGCAGATACGTACCACTGAATCAAACATACCAACACAACAAGTTAGTTATATTATAGAAACCATCAACTTCATTTTGGACTCAACTATTTTCGGTGCGAAGGGATTTGGCATAGACCGATTCATAGAACCTGTGATGGGCATAATCGAATTAGAAAACCCTCCCATCTTTCTCCTTCTTTGAGGTGAATTACTGGTTTAAATCTATCCTCTATTACCAGTATTTATTTCTCTAATTTTGCCATTGATACCTCTCTATCCTCAATTATCTTAATAATCCCATCCAGGTGTTGGAGTAAACAAGACCTAACAAAAGCCAGTCCCTAGTGTCAATTGCAAATTAATTAGAATCACAGGATTTACTCATCCACCTGGACATCATTAACATAATTAAATTTGCTGCCAATTACGCTGAGATTTCATGCTTTGAAAAGCAATCATGAGAACCCCACAAACACATTGCTATGTCACTAAAGAAGCCCAACAGACTCATGTGAAACTCCTAGGTGTTTAGCTACATCAATGCAGACCTGATGTAATTACCAGGACCCTTTATATACATTCAACTAACAAGTATCTCTGCTGATTATAAGGACAGCACAGAGTACACAGTGTGTTGGGGAGGCCAGGAGAACAGATGTAAGATCATCAACGATTAGGTCCTGGACTATACAACCCTCCTATCTTTCTCCTTCTTAAACCAATAAACCAAATCCAAAGGACCTCCAGAAAGGCGCTATCTCCGGTTCCTGGAGATTCAGAAGCACCTACCTCACAAGGGGAACCAAGAAGGAAGGAGAAGATCGTAAGTGCTTTAATCAGTCTTTATTCTCATCTTAAAAAGAATACACACAGAAAAATTGTCATCTATTTCTGAGTTACTGTAAATATCGTTTACTGAACAACAGGTGGCCACCAAACCTATTGAGCTAAAGTTCCTGATTGAGTACAATTGAACTAAAGGGAAACAGTCTTCAGTGAAGGGCTTGATTTTGTAGCTCTGTGGAAGTGTGCTCTTAGAAACTTTTATTGGGCATATGAATATGATGAAAAAAGTGGTTTTAACTTTCTATTTATCTAATTTGTACTATTTGGCGAGATAGAAAAGTTTCATTAGTATGTGTGTGTGAATAACCACAACACAATTTTCTATTTTAACTACTAAGAGCTGAATTTCCTTCTCCCTCTTATATAATTGGTAGCATTGTTACCTCTTTTTGGAAATTATTTTGGTTTTTGTAAACAGACAGCACCAAATGGCGAGCTAAAGGTATGAATATATCATAAAGTTAAGTAGAAGTTTTATTGCTTAATTTGCACAATGTAAACATAACAGCATCTTGATAACTATTTGTTTACATTTTTAAACATACTTTTAGAAAATAAATATTTTACCCATACTTTCTGTAAGAGCAAGGTGTCTTATCTCTACTGTGAAATTGTGATGGTGCAATTGGAGAATACTTACTTTGGCTCCATGTTTTTCAACAACTGACTGAATCTTTCCTGTTTTGTAGAAAGATATCTAAAACACACAACAACAAGTATAAAATTGCAAGAATACTACTTAAACGTAGATTATATATAGAGATATCTCTCTCTCTCTCTATATATATATATATATATATATATATATATATATATATACACATATACATTTATATATACACATATACATTATATATATTACATATTATTTATTTATAAGGTTCCACAAGGTTTCCGCAGCACCGAACACAGTACAAACAATGGACAGTACAGGGAATAACAGTACAGAACAATAAACGAGTAATACCAAGACTTCAGACTCCAGGCAAAGCAAATATAATGGAGTTGGAGCAGAAGAGAAGGTAGAGAGACAGGAGGGAGAAGGGCCCTGCTTATAAGAGCTTACATCCTAAAGGGAGGGGAAACAGACAGCCGGCACAAAGGGAGTCAGAGGGGGGGAGCAAGCGCTCAACTCTACAGAGGAGGAGCCAGGAGATGAGATCGAGCATAGAGAGAGGGTTAGGTGGAAGGCTGGTAGGCTTTAAGGAAGAGATGGGTTTTGAGTGCCCGTTTGAAGGAGCACAGGTTAGGGGATAAACGGATGGAGCGTGGGAGGTCATTCCAATGCAGGGGGGCAGCTCAGGAGAAGTCTTGAATTCTGGAGTGGGATGAGGTGATCAGAGTGGACGAGAGGCGACGGTCATTGGCCGAACGCAGGGACCGGGCGGGAGTGTGAATGGAGAGGAGATTGGAGATATAGGGGGCAGTAGAGTGGGAGAGGGCCTTGTAGGTGAGGGTAAGAAGTTTGAAAAGGATACAGTAGGGGAAGGGGAGCCAGTGAAGGGCAAGGCAGATAGGTGAGGCAGAAGAGAAGCGGCGGGAAAGGAAGATGAGCCTCGCAGCTGCATTGAGTATAGAACGAAGGGGGGCGAGGCGAGAGCGGGGGAGGCCAGTGAGAATAAGGTTGCAGTAGTCCAGCCGGGAGATGATAAGCGCGTGGACAATGGTTTTGGTTGCATCATGAGAAAGGAAGGGCTGGATGTGGGCGATATTACGAAGTTGGAAGCGACAGGATTAGGCAAGGGATTGAATGTGGGGGTCAAAAGAGAGGGAGTAGTCGAGGGTGACGCCCAGGCAGCGGAGTTGGGGAATAGAGGAGATGGTGGAGTTGTTAACAGTAATGGAGAGATCCAGATGGGATGAGGATTTAGATGGAGGGAAAACAATGAGTTCGGTTTTAGCAATGTTAATTTTGAGAAACCGTGAGGACATCCAAGAGGAGATGGCAGAGAGGCAGTCAGATACACGAGAGAGGAGTGGGGGGGCAAGAAGTTGAATATCATCGGCGTATAGGTGATACTTAAGGCCAAATGAGGTGATGAGAGCACCGAGGGAGGAAGTGTAGAGTGAGAAGAGTAAAGGGCCAAGAACAGAGCCCTGAGGGACTCCTACTGGGAGGGCAGAGGGGGGGGGGGAGGATGAACCGGAAATGGATACAGAAAAAGAGCAGTTGGTGAGGTAAGTGGTGAACCAAGTAAGAACAGAACCAGAGAGGCCGAGAGAGTGAAGGGTCTGCAAGAGGAGGGGGTGGTCTATGGTGTCAAAGGCTGCAGATAGGTCCAGGAGGATGAGCAGGTAGAAGTGACCCTTGGATTTAGCAGAGAGGAGATCATTAGTTACACTGGTCAGGGCAGTTTCAGTAGAGTGGAGGGGCGGAAGCCAGATTGGAGGGGGTCAAGGAGGGAAAAGTCAGAGAGGTCACAGGTGAGGCGACTGTAAACAATTCGCTCGAGGAGTTTGGAGGCGAAGGGGAGAAGAGAAATGGGGCGGTAATTGGCGAGTGAGGTGGGATCAAGATTAAGTTTTTTGAGAATAGGAGAGATGAGGGCATGTTTGAAGGAGGAGGGGACAGTGCCAGTGGAGAGAGACAAGTTGAAGAGGGGAGCTAAGTAGTCACAGACAGTGGGGGAGAGAGAGCGAAGAAGGTGAGAGGGGATGGGATCCAGGTGGCAGGTAGACGGGGGAGAGGAAAGAATGAGGGAGTGGACTTCATCGCCCGAAGTAAGGCGGAAGGAGCACCAGGGTGGGATGCGGGGGGAGGGAGGAGCGCAGAGGGGGGCAAGAGAGGAAAGGGAGGAGGAGATATTAAGATGGATGGCCTCAATTTAGGAGGAGAAAAAGGAGGCAAAATCAGTAGCGGAGAGGGAGAGTGGGATAGGAGGAGGGGGAGGGGTGAGGAGAGAGGTGAATGTGGCAAAGAGGCGGCGGGGATTAGAGGACTGGGAATAAATGAGGGACTTAAAGAAGGATTGTTTAGCAAGGGAGAGGGCGGAGCAGTAAGAGGAGAGGATGAACTTGAAGTGAAGGAAGTCAGCCAGGGAGCGAGATTTCCTCCAGAGGCGTTCAGCAGCACGGGTGCACTTCTGGAGGAAGCGGGTGAAGTTGGAGTGCCAGGGTTGGGGAATAAGGCGGCGGCAGACAGAAGTGGCAGGGGCGATAGCATCCAAGGTAGTGGTGAGAGAGTGGTTATAGAGGGAGGTGGCTTGGTCAGGGCAGATCAGGGAGGGAAGAGGGGATAGAAGAGTTTCAAGAGAGGAGGAAAGGGAAGAAGGGTCAAGGCAATGGGTGGGGGAGGAGGTCCACTGAGTGAGGCCAAGGGAGGAAGATAGGGCGAGAAGTTTAATGGAGGCGGGGTCAGAGGGGAGGTCAATGGGGATGTTAAAGTCTCCAAGTATGATGGAGGGGAGGTCAGAGGAGAGGTAGTGGGGAAGCCAGGCTGCAAAGTTGTCCAGAAAGAGGGAAGTGGGGCCAGGGGGGCAGTATAAGACTGAGACACGGAGGTTAATGGGGGTGAAGAGGCGGATAGAGTGGACCTAGAAGGAGGGGAAAGAGAGGGAAGGTTCAGGGGGAATGACCCGAAAGGTGCAGTTAGGGGAAAGGAGGAGACCCACTCCCCCGCCTGGACGATCATCCGGTCTGGTGGAGTGGGTGAATGAAAGGCCACCATGGGAGAGAGCGGCGGGGGAAGCAGAATCAGCAGCAGAGAGCCAGGTTTCGGTGATAGCAAGGAGGTTAAGAGAGTTGGAGATGAAGAGGTAATAGATAGCCGGCAGTTTGTTTTGCGGATAGATCTGGAGTTCCAGAGGGCACAGTAGAAGGGGAGAGAGGGAAGAGAAGTGATGTGGAGGAGATTGGCAGGGTTGATAGAGCGAGGGGGAGCACTAAGGTAGGGACGGGGAGGGGGGCTAGGGGAGGGGATGGGAATAGGACAAGAGCACGGAGGCATGGTGGGAGACAGGTGACAAGGGAAGTGGAGAGGGGAGAGAAAAAGGAAATAGGTAGGAGGAGTCAGAGAGGCGGAGGTGAGGACATACATATATATATATATATATATATATATATATATATATATATATATATATATATATATATATATATATACACACACACACACACATATATACACACACATATATTATATATATATATATATATATATATATATATATATATATATATATTTATATTATTATGCTAACTAAATAACTAAATCCAAAAATGTTGAAAGTGTTTATAACACAACAGCTCCTAAGGCAAATCTGTGCCTTATTCATTGAGTTGTATATTTCTATACACTTAGCACACTGTTCTAGCTAAAGTTAAAGAACTTGTCTAAATAAGGAGCATTTGTGCGCCAAATGCATGTAGGAAAAGATGCATGGTAGAAAAAAAAAAGTGCATTTGCGTGCATATGTTGAGTAGTTGCATGACAAGATGTGTCCAGTTCAAAAACAGTAGTATTTGTGCCAGGAGTGCATCAGGTTTTACAAGAATAGTGCCACAATAGTGTAGAATTGTGGCTTGGCAGTGTTAGTAGTAAATGCTAAAGTCACATGTGGGTCATTCCACATCAAATCACCCAAAAAAACATGAAATGTCCACCACCCATCTCAGATTTTTTTGAATTTTTTTTAGCTAAGAGGATGTCAAAACAACTATTTCTGCCAAATATCTCGACTGTCTGACAATTAGTTGATTAAATATTGATTTTTCAATTAAATATTTTACTAATCGCGGCTTCTTTATCCAGTTTATTTGAAGTATCACGGGTGTTTATTAAGGAATTGACAAAAAATTTGGACCCCTAAGGTAACTCTTCCTCCTGAATCCAAAAATCTAAACTAAATTACTGTATCTGCCTCATGTTTTGCGTTACGGCAAAAACGCACGTTTTTCGAATATAATTAAAAACGCTAGATTAAATTGTCATTAGGGATCCCAATTTTGGGGAGGGGGGGTGTTTAAAAAAGGTATAAATTACTAGCACACAAAAAAAAAATCAGCCAGGTACTCTCTTTCATAGTGGAGAAAAAAAATAATGAAGTTGATGCTCGATTACTGCTGCACAGCATACATAATTTACACATTGTTAAAAACCATACCAAAAAACTGAACTAAACTGAGGCAATGGGATAAAACTCCCATACAGGAAATGAAACAAACAGAAACTGATAGGAAGTGGATTCCCTTTACAGAGACCAAAACTGAAACTTTCCAGAGAAAGAGAGAAGGAGACACAGAAAGAGTCAATCATGGCAGCTGCTCATTTGGTAGTCTTTTAAATATATTTCAACTTAAATTAAAGAAATGGCACGTAAGCTTTACTACTTGCATTATTATATGCTGAATCAGCTCTCCAAAATGTTTCCCAATGCCCCACCGACCTGCTGGCAGAACGGTGGCCATAGAAGGTGCACTACTTCACATTATCCCCTACTGGACAAAAGTTCAGTCTTCTTAATTCTATATCTGACCAGTCGATGGCCAAAGATCCCTACTTTCCTCCTCTCTTGAGTCCAACAAATTGCTCTCCCGAATCTTTCAGCAAGCTTTCTAATCAGTTATATATATTGAAGACTCGACCAGGAGGTGAAGTTTACAGCTGGAATATATCTGGTAACTGACAGAAATTATCTGCTTAAAGTAACACAGCCTTGCACAGTCGCTCTTGTTAAGTGGCTATATTACCCGACAAAGGGCATTTTCTTCCTCATTTATATGGGAGAAATCATAAGCCCACTTCACTCTATTGGTAAACTGCTTGAGCTTTACTTAAAGTAATGCTAACTAGATTACAGATTTCGTATGGAAAAATCTCAACGGTTTTCCATTTACTCTCATCAGAATTTGGGTAATTGGGTAATTTCACTTCAAAGCAACAGAATTTTAGAAAAACTTCTACCTTACATTCTCTAATTTCAATTAAGTTTAGTATATTAAATATTGCCGTGGGTGTAAAGAAAATTCCCAGTTCTTAGGCTGATATGTTAATTGGTTTTGAAGTTATATGCCTTTAAAGATCAATTTAACAAAAAACTTCCTGCAGCATTTTATAAAATTGCATTTGTAGCTCACCTAACTGAGCTAGAGAATTGGGCAAGGTCTCCTTTTATGGGCTTTCATATGATATATAACAGCAGTATGTTTGAATAAAAATTACAATTCTAACATTTTCTATATCAAAATTTTGATTCTCGAAAAGCCATATTTTTAAATTTTTGAAAGAAAAAATCTCAAAAATTGTTCATACTGTTGTTAATAAATCACCACTATTGCAGTTTGGGGTCGTGATGGGGTCATCTGCTACAAGAGCTTTCATTTTTGAACGATTTATGAAAGTTGTCTTTATTGAGGGACTACACATCTGAGGAAATCAACGAAACAATATTTTTTCTAGTTCACTTCATTAAAGGAATGCACATTGCTCTTCAGGTGTGTTTGGAGACGAAATTCTATAGACGACGACTGCTCCCACTTCTGTGCAGGCATGTAAACTTGAAAAGCCCCTTGGTCATTAATTTAAGCCCACCCAACCCTGGACCATTTGTGACACATTTAAAAAAAAAAAAAAAAAAGTGTGTTTAATTACTGTGGAGTATCAGACTGGGAGAATGTGTGCTGGGAGCAGGAAGGAACAGCAACATGCAGAAGGGGTGCACAACACAGTGGCAGTCTACTGCTTCCAGAGGAAACACAAACTTGTTGAAGACAAAATTAGAGAAACCACCAGAAAAGATTTTCTACTTCTCTGATGGGTCAGCCGCACAATTAAAGAATAAGAAAAACTTTTGAAACTTATGTTCTCCTACAGATGATTTTGGTATAGAAGCAGAGTGGCATTTTTCAGCGACTGCACATGGCAAAGGGCCTTATGAGGTTGTAAGTGGCACAGTGAAGAGGTAAGCAGCCCGAGCAAACTTGCAACATCCATATGATAATCAGATTCTTACACCACAATAACTTTTTGACAGGGCAGAAGAAAACATTACAGGAATGCATTTTATTTTCTCAACACAAGAAGGACATATTGAGACAGCGATACTTCTAGATGATCACTTCAAAAACACAGCAACATTTCTTGGGACCCTGAAATTCCATGCTTTCATACATGCAGCATCAACAACAAAAATCTTTGTAAAGATATTTTACTTTTCACAAAATTCATTAGGACAGACAGTTACAATATCCCAAGAAAGCTCCCACATGCTGATAGAGGATATGTAACTACTCTGGAAAAAGATGAAAACATGGATGAAGTAAAAGTGACATTCCTCCATCCAGCTGGTCCATCACCATATTTTTCATACCCAAGGAAGCCGGATGTTCTATGTTTTACTATGGTAGATGTTCTGTGTAAGGTGAATTTGTTAACTCCAACTGGTCAAATGTACAATGTGATAATTTTATATCTTTCACATATTTTAAGAAGGCTTACTGCAGATCATTACCATTTGGTACTCCTGCACTGGATGGATGGTGCTACTTGATGGGTCAGAAATGGCTGAAGGCTTCATTTGTTTTTAGTATTGGGTCATTCCACATAAAATCAACACAATTTTAGGAAAAAATTCTACCTTACATTCTCTAATTTAAATAAAATGTGGTATAATAAATGCTGCAATGGGTGTAAAGAAAACCCCCAAATGTTAGGCTGATATGTGCACTAGTTTTTAAGTTGTACGCCTTTAAATTTGCACCATTTTAATGAAAAACTTGCGTTTAACTATTTTTTTTTTGAAATTGCATGTGTACTGCCTTAATAAATAATTTTTTCATGCATCACTCAAAACTGAAAGCTCTTGTAGCAGATGATCTCATCATGATCCCAAAATAAAACTGTGGGGATTTATTAACAACAGTATGAACAGTTTTTGAGATGTTTTTCAAAAAATGTAAAATATGGCTTTTTGAGAAAATCGGAATTTTGATTTTGAAAAAGTAATATTTTAAATTCCTATTGAAACATGATGCTGTGTTATATATCATATGAAGTCCATAAAAAGAGGTTTAAAATGAGATATTGTCTAATTCTTTAGCTCAATCAGGTGAGCTACAAATGCAATTTAAAAAAACATTATAAGCAAGTTTTTCTTAAAAAAAAAAAGTGCAACTTTAAAGACGTATAACTTCAAAACCATTGCACATATCAGCCTAGGATGTGGGGGGAGGTGTGATACACCCATGACAGCTTTTATTATACCAAATTGCATTACGATCTGAAATGGTCAGTTTGAAACCCTGCGTTGATTTGATGTGGAATGACCCTATTTCCATTTCAGAAAGGGTGTACATTCGACCTGTTTGGAGATAACGGATTCACCTTACAAAGAACATCTACCATAGTAATCCATAAAACATCCGGCTTCCTTGGGTATGAAAAAGGTGGTGATGGACCAGCTGGATGGAGGAATGTCACTTTCACTTCACCCATGTTTTCATCTTTCTTCAGAATAAATGCGAGTCACATTTTGTTGTCATATACAGCATTTACATACCCTCTGATGTCAGCAAGTGTGAGCTGATACTACATTATCTTGAGGAACTAAACTATGACCTTCTTGCTCTTTTAAAAAAGTATTCCAAGTTCTTCTCTGCAGTTGGCTCAGACTTTTGGCATTTCAGAAAATAATTTACACAACCATTCTGAAACCGTTCTCAACCCCTTCTTATTAGATGTATGATTAGTCTTTTTAAATGGGTTGAAACAATAAGGTACCTGTCACTTTCCTCCATCTGTATTCTTCTTTACTTCACTAAACTGATTTAAACAGCAACCATTGCAAACAGTGCTCTAGACCAATTTCAACATCACAGCAGGCTTGGACTAGGCTGCCGGGGAGTCAGGTAAATAATTCCCATGTGACTAGTAGAGCCTCAATAAATACAATTTTCATGAATCACTCAAAACTGAAAGCTCTTGTAGCAGATGATCCTATCATGATCCCAAAATACAACTGTGCGGATTTATTTATAACAGTATGAACATTTTTTGAGGTGTTTTTCAAAAATCAAAAAATATTGCTTTTTGAGAATTTTGAAAATTTTACATTTTTACTTTTTATTGAAACATAATACTATGTTATATATCATATGAAAGTCCACAAAAGAAGGTTAAAATGAGTCCTTGCCCAACTCTCTAGCTCAGTCAGGTGAGCTACAAATGCAATTTAAAAACATTAAAAGCAAGTTTTACATCAAAAATGTGTAGCTTTAAAAGGCATATAACTTCAAAACCAGTTAACATATCAGCCTACGATTTGGGGGTTTTCTTTACCCCATGGCAGCATTTATAGTAACAAATTTAATTGAAATTAGAGAATGTAAGGTCGATTTTTTTTTTTTATAAAATTGTGTTAATTTGATGTGGAATGGCCCAAATATATCCTGGAGTGAGGAAATTTATGTGTCTCCTGACTAGTATATTCACAAGATTCTCTTTATGGGTCCCTGGTTAGAATTGTCCTGCGTATCGACCTATTTATGGGTTATCCTGAGCTAAATTATTAAATGTACAGAAATTCTGTTTTATATGCTTTTTTTTTAGTTTATCCACAGACACAGCTATATATGTTCCAAATCACTGTATTGGAATAAATACCATTATGTCAGCCCTTTCAATAATAATTATTTATATCCTATAGGTAACCATTTGCCTAACTTGTTACTATATTTTTAACCTGGATAACTGGTATGTCAATTCATTGATTATATTAGCAAATGCTTGTTAGCATAAGATAAGATATGTCAGGGTTTTTTTTTATTTTTGTTTGTGATAAAAATCTTCCAATAAAAAAACATGATTAAAAACAACAAACAAAAACATTTCAGTATTAACATACTGTGTCATTGTACAGAATATACATCAAAGGGATTATTTAAGGAGATAGGTTAAAATTTAATGAACAGGCCTAAAAAGTTCACATTTTTATTATTTTAACAAACAGTCCAAAATGACAGCTCTTGTAGCAGATGATCCCATCATGATCCCAAGATAAAACTTTGGGGATTTATTAACAATTTTTGAGATGTTTTTAAAAAAATTAGAAAATCAAAATTTTGATTTTGAAAATCTTACAATTTAAATTTTTATTGATATATACTTGTGTTATAAACCATATTAAAGTCCATAAAAAGAGTTTTAAAATGAGATCTTACCCAACTCTCTAACCCAATTAGGTGAGATACAAAAGCAATTTAAAAAATGTTAAAGCAAATTTTTCAGTAAAAAATTGAAGCTTTGAAGGCATATAACTTCAAAATCAGTGTACAGAACTGCCTAAGATTTGAGGGTTTTCTTTGCAACTATGGCAGCATTTATTATACCAAATTTCATTACAATCTGAAGAAGCTTGAAACCCTGTGTTGATTTGATAAGGAGTGACCCAATCAGGGTACAGAATATATCAGTAGAGATGGCTTTCTTCAGTACACCAGTCTTTATTGTTTACTCCTGTTTACATTTAGTTTACAACGAAAACATCCACTCTCAAAGTGGAGTGGGAAGCGACTACAAATATGAAGTGATCTAATCATAAATGAATAACAAAACATTTTTAATCTATTAAAATGATGTATTATTGGAAATAATTTGTTAGTAAAAATACAAATGTCCTTGTAAAGTAAAAATATTGATCAATTCTAATTAACAATAAACGAATAAATGACAACTTACTGGCGTAACCACCAATATCTGATTGAGCTGTTCTGGTACTGGTGATGCCACAATGTGATTATAAAGAAATAACAAATGTCTGAAAAACAAAATTAAAAAGGTAAAAAGCATTGTAATAATCATTATTTAGGTAGGTATTTACCCAGCCTTTTTCAAATGGCACCAACCAAATCATTTACATATATCTAATATAAATATGATTAATAGCAATATGTATTATAAGTGTATTAAAGATTTATTTTAAACTCACAAAGCTTGCTGGCTCCCCAAGAAATCAACCACAATATATGCTAAGGTTCCAAGCAGTATTATAAAGTGCCAACTCTTCTGCTGTTATGGTTATCAGTATCATCATCATTATTTTTATTAACTTTTGTGATCACAAAGCACACAAGTATGAGTAAACATGTCCAAAATGTGAATGCCTTTGATCTGACTCCTGATTTGGAAACACCAACGGCTCTGCAGAATTCCTGGGGGAAACTGAGTGCATATGAGCATATCTAGCTCTAAGAGAAAAAGGATTGTCAATTGTCAAAAGTATATGTAGTCTGATTATTTTTGATCACAGAAAGGTTTCTGAATAGTCTGACATTACAACAGGTAATTTCTCTAGTGAACCAAAAAGTATGTTTCTGCATTTCCCACTTTTCTGAAGGAACAGTAGTGGTTATCTTGCATTTTTTTTTTTTTTTAAATAATATGTTTTATACGTACCCTAATATTTTGGGGCAGGTACACTCGCTTACACAGATTCATTTTATCACATAGAATAAATTGGGTGCAACATTCCGGTTAAATTTAAGAGGTTTTACAGGGCTATGGCCAGATTATTTCCTATTACAAGAACCACATCTTATGATGGGTGTGTTCAACGTTTACTATGCATCTAAATTTGTCTAATATCAGATGGCTGTTCTGGTACACGATTTGGCTGCATATTGATATAACCAATCAATTTTCCTTGATGTGTTTGTGACAGCATAAGGTATACACCATATCCTCATGGCTCTCTATGGGACAAATATATAAAGCATATCTACAAAGTGCCTATTAAACCCTAATCTTAAACTTTAAATAGTACATTTGCTATGCTGATGTGTTTTATTAAGTCTGCAGAAACACGTTCCTTTCACAGATCCTATGAATGTGCTTTCCGATTTTTCTTCCAAGTAATTTGCCCTCAAAAATGTGTGCTGTTTCTAAACCTAAGTCTGAACCAAGGATGGATATTATCAAATAGGGTTTTATTAGACCTTTTTGGTCTGCTGCAGGAGACCTTTTTATTTGTAGAGAAAAACATGGGAGTCTCAGGCCCTATCCAGATTTAAATAAGAAAGGAAGGGATTGAAAATATGCATAACATGCACTGCAAATAGTTATATAATTTGGACTCCACAATGCATAAGCTGTTTTCAAAGGTTTTGTCAATATTTTTTGAAAAATAGGGAACTGGTCTGTAAAGTTCTGTAGAAACTAATTTACACGGGCCCGATTCATTAAGGAAAGATTTCTCCTGGACAAAACCATGTTACGATGCAAGGGGTGCTAATTAGCGATTTATTTTGCATCTAAGTTAAATACTGGCTTTTTTTTCCTAGATCAACTTTAAATTTCAGTGTACAAATAAGCCGTCAAGTATTTGTGTGCTACATGAAAAACAGTCAGTATTTAACTTATGTGCAAAATAAAAAAAACTCATTTGCACCCCTTGCTTTGCAACATCGTTTTGCCCAGAAAACTTAAGAAAACTTACTCAATTTGTTGCTTAACTACCTTAATGAATCAGGCCCCACATTTTTATTTTATGTAACTGGTGACAGTGGCGTGTACTCGGTGGAGTACCTATTGACGAGGAGCGGTTTTAGCAGTCAGATGTGGAACACATTGGAAATCTGAAGAAAGTCTGGTAGTTTTAGACTAAATACCACAGGATTGATGACTTCGGTGATTTGGAAGGGTCTAATGCATTTTGGGGCAAATTTCATGGAGTGTACCCAGAGGTGAATGTTCCTGGTGGGCAATTAGACCTTGTCCCTTCGACCTAAATGAGGGCTCTTCATTCTAATTTACGAGACAAAGCTGAAAATGGACCCTGGAGGTAGATTTCAAAGTTGTTCTGGAGAACAGATTTTGGTATGTTGTGGATGCGCACATTGTTGTGCTGCTCACGATTCTCCAAGTCCTCATTCTTGTTTTTAAGTTCCTACAGTTCGTCATTGAAATATAACAGGTCTTTAATCATCTCCTGTTGGAATCTGTGGAAGTGTTATTGACAAGAATCAAGCTTTGTATTATGAGGAGAGAGGGACGATATGTCCGCCTTGATAGAAGAGACCGCCATTTCAATTTGAGACTCAACTTTTGAAATCAGTGAGGAGGGAAGTGAAGGCAAGAATGTTCTCCTTAGTGCAAGGAGTTTGGGAAGGATGACGGAATAGCGTCCTGCTACCATGAGGAAAGTGATAGCAATGGGGGGCCCATGTGAGCGGAAGTGATGCATGATATCGGAGGCGGCACCTTTCTTGAATTCAGCCGTAGAACTATCAATTGGCAAACCTTTTGCCCCTTGTGTGAGAGAAATGGGGATGAGTGGACAAATTGTGCAGGGACTTGAGCGTCCTAATCGTGGTCGGTGTAAAGTGTGATATGCAGCAGTTGGGAAACTGAAGCAGGGTATAGCCAATGGATAATATAAGTAACAGAGTTATGCAAGTCTCGCCCCACCTTGAGAGGGTGCAGTTTGAAGTGTAGTGCATCAGTGTGCTATGCCTGAGGCAAGAACACTAGCAGAGTCAAAAACAGGGTGTATTTTTTGTGTGACTTGGTTGGCAATCAAATAATAGGGCTAGTTCAAGAGTACACTTTAGCTGCAATAAAGGATCAAGTAGAAGGTTTAATACCCCAACATAACCACAAGAGGAAAGATCCGAGTATTAGTGTGTGCCTCTTGAATAGATGCCGGTCAAGGCTATACAAGTCAGGCCCAACAGCACTCATAATAAAAGAGCAGGCAATAAAAAAAGATGTTTTTTTACTAGCCTCGAGTTCTTGATGTCTGAAACTCTCTTTGCGGAGGTAATTCCAGCAATGCTGGCACGGGTGTGTCAGTAGATTGAAGATGCTGTGATAGGTGTGCAGCTTGGCAGTACCCAGTGTCGGACTGGGGCATGAAGGGCCCACCGGGGGACTGCAATGCTAGGGGCCCACCAGTGGGGGTGTGGCCGGCCATCATAGAGGCGGGACCAGACACTGGAGGGGGAGTGGTCAGCTCACGAAGGACAGCTAGTACCATAGTGTAGTATATAAAGAATGCAGTGTGTATATAGAGTACACAGTCTTGACCTGCCCCTTAGATTGGGTAGAACAGTCACCAAAAATTGGGATTGTTCCAGTAAACCAGGCTTGGCTAACCTGTGGCACTCCAGGTGTTGTGAAACTACAAGCCCCTGTAGCAGGGGGGACGCCGATCACCAGGTGAGCTGACCCCCCCCCCTTTGATCCAGAACGTGGCTGCCGGCTGGATGACAGGATACGTATGTTCAGCAGCCATACATTAATTCCTGGTTTAAGTTAAATATTCTACGAGTATTCCCTTTATTATTCCGCTCACGCTCAGACAGTTTGTGTGTAACACACTTACTGACAAGAAGTCTGATGTGCGTAGGGGGAACTGTTCCCTGTGGTAAAACCTTATCTGGAAATATCTGACAAGAATCCATGGACCTGGTCTCCCAGCAGGCACACGCTCCTTTGTCTAACACGCTGGCAGGATCTGGGCACACGTACTGCGTGTAACACGGGTGATATCAGGATGGTGATTGGGGAACTCTCCACACCAGGTCGGCAGTGAGAATGATTACAAAGGTTTATAACAAGCAGACGAGATGAACTCTGTACACACAGCAGCAGGGACGCCGGGGAGGGCAGCAGGGATACCGAACATGTGAGCTGAATGGGCTCCGCCCACTTCTAGAAGGGGGTGTGGCCGTAAGGCAGAGGGGCCTACCGGTGATTTTTCCGGTAGTCCTGTGGGCCAGTCCGACACTGGCAGTACCGCTAGATGAGTGAGCGACAGCCAAAGTTCGTTTCACCCGATGTAGGGAGCAAGTAGGACGACAGCACTTCCATTGATGCAGAGTCTTCTGGCTGAAAATGTGCTGGTTTGGCTGGGGAGAGCCCTAACATGTTTAGTGGGCTCAATCACAGACAGGGGTTGTCCAAGACCGGACTCTGAGCCCCCAGAATTCCTTGATCACCAGTCCTACAACTACCATCCAGTGATGCGGCCGCCTAGCCCGCAAATGAGCAGCAACCCTGGGGCAGGAAGCGGAGGAGTGCAGTCCTCTGGCACTCAGGCCCAGATGAGTGGATCTGCAAGCAGGCGATGTTCGGTGAGTAGGACCACACTCGGGTAGATCTCTCAGACTATGTCAATTTTAAGTTAAAATAATGAATTTGCATAAAATCTTCAAAAATGTTTCCTCCAGTTTCAGTGCATGTCCTTATGTTCTAATATTTCTCTTATTTGAAGAATGTTTCCCTCCTGTACCTTGTTAAAACCCTTGATATATTTGAAAGTTTCTATTATGTCTAAAATGATAGAAACCCCTTTACTTTCTCTGCTCTACACCATGCATATTAAGATCTTTTAGTCTTTCCGGATAAGTTTTGTGCAATAGGCCATGTACTATTTTAGTTGCCATTCTTTGTACAGTCTCTATTATATTTACATTCTTCTGCAGATACGGCCTCCAGAATTTAACACAGTATTCTAGATGAGGCTGTACAAATTACTTCTATAGTGGCATTATTACTTTTTTTCTGCTACTGATTTCTTCCTCTCCCTAGGAAACCAAGCATCTGACTTGCCTTTCTCATTGCTTTGTTACATTGCTTACCCGCCTTTAAGTCACCTGATATAGTCACTCCTAGATCCATTTCCTCCTCAGTAGTTTCTATTATCGTGCTGATAATACTATATTTAGCCTTTGGGTTTTTGAGACCCAAGTGCATGAATTAGCATTTCTTGGCATTAAATAGTAGTTGCCACTCTTTTGATCATTCTTCTAGTCTACCTAGATTATCAATCATTACTTTTACCCCTCCTGGTGTGTCTACCCTGGTGCATATCTTTGTATCATCTACACAAAGGCATACTTTCCCTTCAATACCATTTACAATGTCACCAAAAGATTTATGTCCTTGGTACAAAATGGTAGATTCTGAATAAATGTACAGTATAAGTAACAGCAAGTGCTCAAAGTGAGTGATTATCAAGAAAAGAAACACACACACAAGAATCCTTAATCACACCGCTGTCTGGCAGTTATAAAGACTAAATAAAACTGCCTTCTATTTGTAAATAAAATGCAGTGTCTTAGTTTAGCAAAAGTCTTAGTTTTGCACATAATTAAATATATTAGCCACTCATCATTTCACACTTCTGCTAATACAGTGGTCTAAACTCTAAACAATGAGAGTCCCTATGTTGGGTCATGCATCTGTGCATTTTTAGATTGAGAGCTACTTTACCAGGAAAAATACCAAAATCCTCAGAAAAGGTACTACAAGGACTAGCACTCCATGCCAGCTGCTGATCACATACATGCCTTGAGGCAATGATACACAAAATGGAAAGTGTTCAAAAAAAGAGAAGAAACACACATCATATCTTCTAAAAAAAAAAAGAAAAATACATTGCAATAGTGGAGACAACTTTAAGTTGCCACTCCTTTGTTATGGAAGGTAATTTTGTTCTTTATTTAAGCGGTATGAGACTTTGGTAGCATTTAGTAAATGGGTGACCAGATGTCTAACATATGTTCTCCCAACAAAATTGGGAGTGAAAGCCTTAAACAGCACGACCATTGGGTCACATGCCATTTGCATGTTAAGTCTCTTGTTTCTGCCAGGATTTTAAAACAATACTTTTAAATCATGAGGCATGAGACTCATTGAGACATCTGATTCTTGACACCTCTTACACTTAAAAAGCCCAAAACACTCCTAAATCCTGTGTAGTAGGTGTCCTGAAGCGCTAATAAAGGATTTTAAGATTAGTCTTGAGTATAAGAATGCACTGAGAGGTGTGACTTCCTGCTATAACCTGCCATTCGTGGTCTCCCAGTACAAAAATGTAATACTTATATTTGGTTATATGGTGCAAAAGAGCAAGGATCTATCTCTAATCATACCTGGTACAAAAATATAACTGAATGTAGCACCAATACTTTGTCTTGAAAAGGTTCCATCTCCTCTTTAATTTGCGAAAAGGTATTAGCATGTGTAGTTAAAAAAAAATATATATGTAATGTCCCCCACCAATTAAATAAAACCTAGGGAAATAATCCTGAGGTGAATTCTCGTTGAAAATGGTGGAGCACTTGGGAGGTAGGAACAATAAATTTACTTAAGTTGTCTCATACTCTGAACACTGCCCCAATTGAAAGGATTTCTCTCGTGTTCAGTTCCGATAGCACCCACAGTAATTTCACCAAAACATGTTTTCACTGCACATTTTTGAATATCGACCCAAGGTCTATAAAAAAAGAAAATATTACTATTCTTCAGGGGAGATTCAACTCAGTGCAATGTGTCTCCGGAACATTCACGGAGACACATCGCACCTATGTTATGGCAGGAATCTCTACTCATTTCACTTTGCAACCCATCGAGGTGCACAGAAAAATGAGCGGAGATTCCTACCATAATGGCTGGCAGTGTGCGCAGCCGGAAATCGTAGTAATATCTTTACGGTACATTGCCAGCAACTGAATCTCCCCCATCGTCTTTTCAAAAGAGTAGTTCTGCAGTAACTGGTACCAATAGGCATCTCCAGGCGTCCTATGCATTTGACCCTAGACACTGTTTAAAGTGATATGCCTGAGGGTCATTTCCTCAAGATAAAAGTTAAATAAGTATTGCTGAGGAAAGAAAAAGGGACCCAAATTTGGACTATATGAAATAAAGTATCATGTGAGGAACTGCTGCAATATCGGCTACATACGACAGATGGCAGTGCACTATAAACACCAACAATTGCAACATGTAATGATCTGACGTAATACCAGCTATAGACAACAGGTGGCAATGCACTTATAAGAACGTTTACTAGGTGAATGGGGGATGATATTCAATGCACAGCAGAAATAAAAAAAAAAAAAGATGATGTAATCCAAAAGCACAACCTTGCTGCTAATTTTAAACAGGGAAAATGCCAACCCTGATAAATTATAAATCCAACTAAATGAGGTCAGCACGGTGGCTAAGTGGTTAGCACTTCTCCCTCACAGCACTAGGATCATGAGTTCAATTCCCGACCATGGCCTTATCTGTGTGGAGTTTGTATGTTCTCCCTGTGTTTGCGTGGGTTACCTCCGGGTGGTCCGGTTTCCTCCCACACTCCAAAAACATACTGGTAGGTTAATTGGCTGCTAACAAATTGATCCTAGTCTTTGTGTCTGTCTGTGTGTGTTAGGGAATTTAGACTTTAAGCCCCTATGGGGCAGGGACTGATGTGAATGAGTTCTCTGTACAGCGCTGCGGAATTAGTGGCGCTATAAAAATAAATAGTGATGATGATGATGAAGGGTGTACTATAATATATTATCTGAGAGAACTTTATTTCATAGTCTATAAATCATGTAATAGTCATAAAACAACATAACAAAAATAACATTAGAAAACACGGACAAAAGCTCATAATATATACAAATATATCAAATGAACCAAGGCTGATAACGCAAAGCATCCAAGTTTAGCATATTCTAGCACAGCAGTTACAAGAGTGCTCATGAGTATGTACATAAAAGTAATTATACAGAAAAGAACGACCAAAAAATATCTTAAGCAAAACTGAGTGGAATGCTAAAAGCATTTATAGAGGCAAACAAGTCCTCAGATTCATCTTCTTCAAACTATAAAGTGTAGAATTTCAATATAAGGTGTCTTCCCTAGACCAATTGTTAGTCTTAAAGCCACTTAGGAACTCAAGGATGAAATAAGGAGATAAAATAACTTCTTGTTGTGAATAGTAGAGTGCCAGTTTTAGGTGGACATTAGGGGGTAAGGATATTTCCTCAATTGAAAGAGCGAGAGGAAGAAAATTCACATGGAACAGGTTTCCATCACCAGAGGAAGTTTACCGTCTAAATATATGAGTGTTTGCCCATGAAAGAGTATTTTTCTTCATTTGAACTGCTGAAGGGATGCTAATGGTTTTGATCTTCAATCTATTTTTTTTTTATATGGGAAAATGTTCTGAACTTATCTAATTAATTTATAATCAACAAAATGAGTTTTCTGGGTTTGAAGTCATTAAAAGCAAATAGAGAAATGTTATGGTCTTGATGATAGTATTCTCTCTAATATATTTCATGCGATTGCAGTTGCCTGGGCCTTTATGTATTCGGTTAGGTAGACCTTTGCATATAGTTTATAATCTATATTTAGCAGAGAAATTTGCTGAAAAATTGGCAGTCATCTGGTGGTTTGCTTATAACTTTTATGTAAGTTTCTGATACTGTCTGGCATTTGTGAATAGAATTTGGAATGCCTTATTCATTAATGGCATTGTTTTTTTATGATACATGGAATAATATTTCAAGTTAAACTAGAAGGCAGTCTTTAATGTGATAATTATGGATTCAGGCAATATAATTAAGTATAAGTAAACCCAGGTGAAATGCCCTGTGGTTTACAAAGTCTGTGATTGCTTCTATTTTTTTCCTGTCAGTATTCCCTTTAAAAGATGAGACATAAGGACAGATCTTGTGGCAATTGATTCAGGGATTCCCCTTAGTCTGGTGTTATTACTTCTTGTTCTTCCTCTAGATCAGCTAACGTCAGGTCGTTTGGAATATTTTTTACTCAGTTACGTACAATAGGACAGAGATGAGGCTTTAATGAGGTCTGTAATTATATCTTTGAGTCCAGGAATTAATTCCCCCATTGCCTTTTGTATTTGACAGTGATCATTGCATGTCTGAGTGAAACACGCAAGCAGCTACCTCTTGGCCTGCTTCCATAGCCCTGTTTTCTTAAGCTTTGGCCTATTTCTCGCTGATTTCTACCATCACTTTCACTCATTGTCCGAGAAATAATTTGATTTGCATTACCATGTTACCTGTGTATGTGTGTATATATTTTTGTTCTTCATTTTCTGTTCTTTCTGTATCATGTTGTGTCTTGAGTTACTGTTTTCTGTATATGTCATGTACGACGCTGCAGACCTTTTGTGACGCCTTATAAATTAAAGATAATACAAGACCGTTTTTCCAAGGCAAAAACACTACGTGGTACAAGAGGATTTCATCACTTCACCCCTGTATCTAACAATTCAATAGGAACAAAGCGACGCAGTTCAGATAAAAACGTCAGTTTCTCAGATCAGAAGAATCAATTACCAGTGAATGTCACAAATCAGTACAAATTCATACATCGCATGTGTTTATGACAGTCATTGTATTTTTGGATCGGTACCATCAAAAGACGAGGAAGAATGTGGTGCTGAAGTTAAGTTCATGCACCCCTATGGCCCCGCTCAATCATTTCATTGACCTCTACATAATAAAGACGACATTTGTAATGGTAATCATCAGGAATATGTAATGTCAAAAAACGAAAGTACATCAACAGTTCGCCAATACCTTCTGCTGTCTCGGATGTCGGCACGTATAAATCCTCTGTTGAAATTTTTAGGGAAATGTCACTGTTCTGCTACAAGGGGGTGAACACCAGGAAGTTCACGTTTGAGAAAGTTAATCCAAACCCAATGGCCGCCCTGTAGTCCATTTGTGTAGTATACAGAGGGTGTCAGATGATATTTCACTCCTCTCCGGGCCGATCATGTGATCAAAGTCCGTCCTGTCTAAATGAGATACAGCATCCAATAACCGAATGTTGTAGCCACAGCTTAAGGTGAATATAGCTTCCGTATCAGGAAGGTATGAATAGCTAATACGTCCTCCAATGTATTGGAACACTAGAACACTAGTTTGGAACACTAAGCCGCTGACGATGTGTAGCGGTTTAAAACCACCATCAAACACGATTCTTAGTAAATTTACCCCTTGGATTCTTTTGATAGAGAAGATGGAATCGCATGTTTATCAGCAAAAAAGTTTTAAAGTTAATTTCTGGATAGACTTTGTACATCAACGAAAGTGCCAAATGTAATAATTTTCTTTGTGCGTGCAAACGTAAGACTTTTTTTTTTAATACTATCATTTCTTCTGCATCAAGGTGGGCTCAAATGTTGACCTAGCTCCTGAAGAGAAATAATTTCTTCCTCCTCCAGAACTAGTTTTTTTCCTCCTGAACTCAAAGCTGCTGCAAAAATCAAGTACTCCTGCAGAGTGGAAATGGCCATGCGTCTCTCCATACAAGAAAAAAAAATCTTTTCTAAATTTCAATAATCTTGCTTCTCTAAAAGATATCTTATTGGGAAACGGCCTCGCGTACAAGCCCGCGTGCTTTATCGTCGAACCTCGGAGGGGGGGTGGGCCTCCCAAATATTTCTAAGTACTACATCGCAGCACACCTAACTCAACTAGTCCTGTTCCATTCTCCTCTTGGCACAAGGTTATGGGTTGACATAGAGGCTAACCTTATGCATATTCTCTCGCCTTATACCCTTTTATGGATCTCGATCAAACACCGACCGCCCCTCTCTTCACTTCCACCTACCACCCATTTCTCACTCCAGATATGGGACTACTGTACCCGAACATTCCACTTGGTAACGCACCATGAAATTATGTTTCCATTATGGAATAACCCTGATTTCCCCCCTGGACAACAACAATCCTTTTATCAGCTCTGGTCTTCATATGGATTCAGGTTTTTGAGAGACGTAGCCCGCTTAAGTATCTTTCCTGAGTTTGCGGACCTCCAACGTCGTCACGGTATGCCACATAACCGATTTTACTAATACCTACAGCTAAGACACCTGTATCATTCAATTCCAGCACTTAACACCATTTACTATCTTACACCCTTAGAAACCTTCTGCGTAAGAAAATCACTCCCTACTGGCTTAATCTCGACATTTTACAGCATCCTGGTGGCATTTCGTCAACCTGACAAGGATCGGTATGAGCTTAAGTGGGAGGAAGACCTTGGAGAGGTATTGGAGGTGGAGGAATGGGCTAGGATTAGAGCACGTGTCGCCAAGAGCTCTATATGTGTGAAAACCAAGGAGAACGCTTATAAATTGTTGTATAAGTGGTATTTGGTCCCCACTCGCCTAAAAGCCATTTATCCCGATTCCTCTAACTTATGTTGGAGGAACTGTGGGCAAGAGGGCTCCTTCCATCACATATGGTGGTCATGCCCTAAGATGGTGGGATTCTGGCAAAAAGTTCATAATCTAATACACAGAGTCACTAAGCTACAATTACCCCCCTGCCCTTCTTATACACTCCTACATAGAACTGACCCAGATACTAGTAAACAAACGGCTGCGCTTGTGGGCCATATTCTTAACGCAGCAAAAACTGCAGTGGCAGCAAACTCGAAAAAAGCAGAACCCCCCACTTTAACTGAAATCATAAGCAGAATATGGCAGACTTATTGTTGTGAACATATTACTAGTATAATAAATGATAAACCCATTAAATTTCAAAATACCTGGTAACCTTGGCTGGCTATCTATGGAACAGATCAACCAGGGACCGATCAAAGTCAAAGTCTTAGTTAAATGATAAAAAGGATATTATGACCTCGATTTCAGAAGGATTTTCTAAACATCTAGGTAACAACAGGATGCCGGCCTGAGTTTTCCCTCCCCCTTCCCCCCCCCTCCTTTCTTGTTTTTTGCCACCCTCAATTCATTTGATGTTTAACATTATAACAATGTTCTTGTTAGTTTACTTTTTTATTAAATTATTTGTTTTGCAGTCTAACCTGTATGCTGTTGAAATAAAATTGTCAATAAAATATACTTTAAAAAAAAAAAAAAAGTAGTTATACAGCCTTACAGATGTAAGAAAAAAGTTTTTGGAGACCTCCAGAAATGCATATTAAAGGTTCCTGAATGCCATGATACGTAACAGTTAAAATTCTGTAGTACATCTGAATAGCAAATGTTTGTGACAGAGATGAACCCAAGAAAAAAGGAACACTGTAATATTTACACTCGCCTATGATAGACAAGAAATATGTGTTGAAAATAAACTTCTTTTATTAAAAGATATCTTGTTTCTGGACTTTCCAACCTTATGCTCACAGGTGTGCATTCTCTCTCGAGTGGTACAGGTTTCTGCTGCCGAAGTGCCACCTTCTTACTGTTTAAACCATGGTTGTCCAACCCACGGCCCGCGGGCCGCATGCGGCCCAGCATGCCTGTAAATGTGGCTCAGCAGGAGTTTTAGTTGTGGCAAGGGGGCAGCGCTGGAAAAAAAAACCCCCAAAAAAAACCTTACCTTGCGGTCACGTCAGCTGGCGCTCCGGCTCCCTCCCTGGTCTCCTCCTCCGTGTGGCGCTCGCAGTGAATGTCGGGGGTGACGTCATCACACCCGACAGCCATTGCGTAGCGCAGCACAGAGGAGTCACCCGCGCGAACTATCAGCAGCAGTGAAAGATTATCCAGTATCTTATTGTTGTTACTCTGAATTTGGCCTTTCTGCACCATGCAATTATGAACTAGCTGTGTTCTCTGTATGTATCTAATATAAATATTAAGAGATAATTGTATTTTTAATATTTTAAATGTGCAGTGCTGAGTAGGGTGAAAATATCACCCACTGTTACCCTCATCGGAGGCTGCTCCATGAGCCATTTTTCCCGCCACCCTATCTTTAAATCTCTGAAGATTTCTATTAGTCCTCCTGATGCTACCTATATCGGTGACCGTTTCAAACTGGTCAATAAAAAAAATGATTCATGGGTGCAGAAAGAGAGAAAAAAAAGTTTTTGGCATTTAATTCCCCGAACCCCACTAAGGGGCAGATGCAGGGAAGTTAAATTGCAGCTGGTAATGGGACTACTGCTTTAATCATGATTCTGCAACAGGTTTCCGAACTCTTACTAACTTCATTTCCAAGTAAGTTTAATATGTTAACTATGTTTTCTATGTTTTTTTGGATGATCAGCTAGTGTTAGTGTATTTTATGTGCGGCCCACACCAACTCGTCGTCTTCCAATGTGGCCCAGGGAAGCTAAAAGGTTGGACACCCCTGGTTTAAACCTATGTGTACTTTGACAGCAAGCTAAGCTGATTTATGCAAATTGAAGCAAGGCACCTTTAATATATGTACTATGCCTCAGCTATTTTGTGCTTCTTAAATAAGGCCCAGAATTTCAGCACATCAAATTTAGTACAATAATCTAGTAGTTAGCTTTATTAATCGCAAGGTCAAGGGGTTTCACAGCAAAAGAAAATAATTTGCCAATCCGGCACGCATTACACATTTTGTTTGTCCCTGATTAACTGTAGAAAACCATTTTTCCATATAAATTGTGCCTGGTTAATGGAAAAGGTCTCCCATTAAAAGTACAGGCTGAAGCATGATCTACTCCACCTCTCAAAATGTTTTACAGGGAGAAAACTTCTGCAGCCACCTGCTAAATAGTGAATACCTCCTTAAATGCGTAATCTCCATCCCTTGCAGTTTACTTAAAAATTTGTAGCACGAGATGTCATTTTAAAATGTGGTGCAGAGTGAGGTGCTTTTCCTGTAGCTAACCAGCATTGAGTAATCACTATATTTGACTCCAACCATAGGAGAAAAATATTTTAATCCCTTAACCACCACCATCTTCATATGCTAAGCCCTTAGCGAATCTATATTATTATTATTATAAATTTTTATTTAAAGGGCGCCACTAGGTGTCTGCGGCGCCATACAGGGACAAACGAGATTACAATACGAGGTGAGACAGCACAGAACAGTAAACAATAATCACAGTAACTCAGTGAGCTCAAGGCACAGCTAGAGGGGCGGGGGAGGGGAAGGTCAGCCAACAACGGCACCTAGGAGGGAGGGCACGGATGAGAGGGAGACCCCCAGGGGGAAGAGGAGGGAGCAAGAGGGGATGGGGGAAGAGGGTCGAGGAGGAAGACAGGGTAGCTGGCGAGCAGAGTTAAAAGTGGTGAAGACAGGAGGAGAGAAAGCCCTGCTCAAAGGAGCGTACAATCTAAGGGGAGGGGTAGACTGACAGAGACACAGGGGAGAGAGGGAGAGACGGAGGAGCGGAGGATAAGGATAGGGGAAGGGGAATGAAGGGGAAGAGTCAGAAGAAAAGGTAGGAAGTTAAGTGGGAGACTGGAAGGCTTTAAGAAAAAGGTGGGTTTTTAAACACCGTTTGAAACTGGACAGATTAGGGGAAGTTCTGATGGAGGGAGGGAGCTTGTTCCAGTGGAAGGGGGCAGGGCGGGCAAAGTCTTGGATACGCGCGTGGGAGGAGGTGATCAGGGGGGAAGAGAGGCGAAGGTCATTGGCCGATCGGAGAGGGCGGGATGGAGCATGAATAGAGAGGAGGGAGGAGATATAGGGTGCAGTGGAGTTGGCAAGGGCCTTGTATGTGTGAGTGAGGAGCTTGAACAGGCATAATCTCAGAGAAATAAGACTTATGAATTCAGGTCAGTTTTTACAGCTATAGTTAGCTACCTTTAAAGTCAAATAAACCATTTATCCCAGCTAAAAGCTGTGAGAAATACCTTGTACAGACATGCTCCCTCAACACAAGTGGTCACTAATTTTTTATTTTTTTTTTAAATGTATACTTAAATACCAGGTCTAGATTACCACCACATATCAGATTTTTTGCTGGTTGTTGTATCCAATCCACCGGAACCTAAATACATAGTTTCCTTGACATTTTTAACCTACCCACTACATATAAAGAACACATTTTACATATTTTTAGACATTTGGTTCTCCTGGTTAATGATGGATTACCTGCAGAGTTTTATCTGTATTTCTCGAATACTAGAATTTGAAATTCCAGCGTTGATAATGATCTTAACAGAGCAGAGGCTTCTCAGATCTGGCAAATCCATAAAAAATAGTGATTGTGGCATCTTCATATCCATATTTCTAGGCAGAAAAAAAAAAATCACAATAAAGGTTTTGTAACAAAATAGAAAAACAGAAAATGACATGCTTAGCATTTTTATTATAATACATATTCCAAAAATGCTTAGCTTATACTCATGATTCTAGAATTATGAATCACTGTGCTTCCTAAGCCTGTTCATTTTGTCATACTACACTACAAAGAAAAACACTTATTTTTAACTCCTTTTCAAAGGCTTGACAAACCTATAGTAGCAAAACGCCCAACGGCATTCGCCCTGCTGCCCAATTGATAACGCTGCTATAGAATACCTCTAAACAATCAAACATTTTGATGCAATATTATACTAATGACTAAGGGCTAGAGTACTATTCGTGCTTATCCTACAGTGTGGTAGATGGATCAGACTCTACCATTTAGCACCACAACTTAGATGCTTTAAAGCGATCAGATATGCTACATAACTTATAGTAAAGGACAGCTTTATACCCTTGTAGCAACAAGATAGAAATCCTCTATATCTGACCATAATCTAATATATCTAATCCGTATCATTTATGATTAACCTACAAGGGCTCCCCATCTCTCTGTGTATACATATGGCATCCAATAACCAAAACTATAAGGAAAATACTATTTTCTGATTGACTCTAGGGGAATATAACTTTTCTATAACAGCAACAAGTTACTAGTGAATATACTAGATGATTCACAAATATAAAAGTGTTTACATATGTGACAATACAACTATTAAATCACACTTTCACTGTATATGTCAATCAGTTCAACAATTCTCATTATGGTTTTTAACCTATGTCGCTAGCTTTTACCGATCAGGATATGCTATTTTAGTATATTATTAATAAAGACTTGAGCTGTGGATTGTAGACTATCTTGCCGCTTTCAAAATTTCCATTGACGATACTTGCACTTTTCCAGGCCAAGAACTTGCCACTACTCTCTGCCTTTATAATCTTGGGCACCAAGACCTTTCCCATTATATGCCTGTATGATGACTACAAGGATCCATCCTGCAAATGGTATCTTTTGATGGAGCATGCCCATCATGTTCCAGTTTAACTCAGTTTCTTTGTTCTCTGCAAGAATGCTCTCACCCCATCTAGTGTATGTAGATGCTTCGCTTAATCTTTCACTTGTGGCCAATATGCTGGTAATGAAATTTCCTGATTAATATGATTAATTTGTCCTTAATATAAATTTATCTGGGAAAATATATGAATGCACCATAATGCACGTATTTCTCTTACTCATCTAACAGTAGTAATTGCCACCAGAAATAATACTTTAAGAGTAAGACGTTTCTTGCAAAGACTCAAAGGGGCTTGTTACTAATCAGTCCAGTACGAGTTTAAGATTCATGGTGTTAAAAATGGTCTAATATATGGCCAAATTATTTTCACAGTTTGGAAGAATCGTACAACCGAGTTTTACAATACTAATCTTGAATCCAAAAGGATGCTTTAAAATGCATTTTTGTGTAATTTGTTTTTATTAAAAGGTATAGGGGGGGCTGCACACTGCAGACGAAACAAAATACAAAAGTACATTCAATTGAAAACATCAGGGTCCATCAACCAATAGTAAATTATGTAAACTGTAAAGACAAAGAATACACGAAAAATAAAAGAAAAAGAAGTAGGAGTACAGAGGGGGGAATGGGAAAAGGTATGGGGAGATGGGGGGTAAGATAAAAGGGACTCCTCAAGATGTTATGTCCACCTTCCAAGTAAACAGTCGCTAGATGGGAATGCAAAGAGTATCTCAATCCTCAGATCCATCTATCCAATTGGCCCCCAGATAACTATCCACAGTCTATGAGGGAGTGGTAGATGGAGACTCTTTAAATTGCAGCAAGCGGAGCAACATTGCCAAGTATTCAATTACTTTCTTTTGGCCAGAGAGGGCAATGTCATCCATGAGCCTTCTAAACCACTAAACTATCCGTCTAAACCACTCTCGCATACCAGGAGAGGTAGACGACAGCCAATGGACTGAGAGTAACGCTATAGCAACATTGCTCAAATGGCAAAGGAAGGATTCTTTTATATTGGGAAAGGGACACGTCTGGGAGGACAAACAGCCAGAAATCAGGGCCTTCATCGTATGGGCATCCCAGGATTTCCTTTGTGGTGGTGTCTTGAGCGTCGCAGCCCAGAACAAAGCCCACTTGATCGCTATCAATTAGCTCTGGCAGGCGGTTCGCCATAAATGTTGACCTTAACTCTTTGTGAAAATTAACAGGAAGAACAGGAGGGACATCCTTAGGAAAAATCGTGCTTGTGTGCCTGGGAGACTGCTGGATACGTTGGAGATTTCATTTAAGGACCGATAGACGTAGAGGATTCAATACATGGCTAAATATCTTGTAATAGCCAATTGTGAACCCATCAGATCCCAAGCTTTTACCAGTTGGTGGGGAGGCAAGGGTCGCCTCCAATTCCTTCAGGGTGAAGGGCTGGTCCAGCATCTCTCTTACAGACTCCGCAAACTTGGAAAAATTGCATATCTGGAGATACTTACTAATCTGTTCCTGTTTCGAGTCAGGAGGTGCAAACAATGTTATACAATCATGAGTAGTATGCAAGGAACACTGAGGCTATTTTCACCATCAAATGGCTCTCCTTCCCACAGCATCCTTCACCGAATGATTGAAAGAGGCAGTACGTTTGGCTCGTAGCTGCTGGGCAAACAGTTTCCTCGGTTTGTTCCTCCATTGGAAGTATTTGTGTTTGCAATGATCAAAGAACGAAAATGGCCTATCACCAAGCAATTTATTAAGGGTAACTCTGGCTACTGTCTGTTCATGCTGCGTATCCCCAGCCAGGAAGGATTTGTGTTTGACTTTTAGATCTGTAATTTTAAGAAGGAGGTTCTACTTGAGAATATTCTTTAGTTGTTTAATAAACAACCCTAGTTGAATCAGCTTGCCTCATAGGGCACATTTCTGATAATCCCAAATGGTCAGCTTTGACATATCAGTTGAGTCATTGTGAGCAGCGTACTCACCTACGGCAATACCAATTTGGTCCTTGCTGTAAGTGTCAGGAGGGACTCATTAAGTGTACACGTTCAATGCTTAGGAATGTTAAAAGGGACATGTACATCAAGAAATATAGTTGTGATAAGACCACGTTATTTGACCAATGTCAGTCTGTCTAACCAAATGTAATGCTGATGGCTCACCATTAAATAGTTTAGTCTGGAATATGCACTGCGAGGGTGTGAATAAAAGAGTCATGGTTCAAGGAATGCGTAAGGTGCCAGAAGTTGTCGAGCTGGAAGACGTGGAAAATGCGCCTTACCTTACGATATAGACGTTGCCCGGGTATCTTGGAGTCCCGCCCAAAGTGTCCACGGCTAGATTCAGGGTCCAGTCCAGGCTGCTCCCAAACACCAACATTCCTTCTAAGCAAGGTTATTGCAAGGAAGGGCGTCTGGTTTTGGTGGGTTGGGTACTAAAATGTGATGCTGAGAACCCCGACACAAGTGATCACAGCATATTGAGTGCGAATATTGAGGAGCACGACGTACTGTTTGCGATTAAGAGGGCGGCACCATAGAATGACGTCCGCATTGACGCCTACAGTAATGTTTCTACTCTTAAGGGGGCAGTTTACGTAATAACATAAAGAGGCTGCGCCTCTTCCAACTGCCCCCTTAAGTGTAGAAACATTACTGTATGCGTTCATGTGGACGTCATTCTGTGGCGCCGCCCTCTTTCTTAATTGCATTCACTGCAAGTCAGGATAATAACCTATCAAAAACAACAGTATGTCATGCTCCTCAATATTCGCTCTCAATATGTCGTGCACACTCGTGTCGGGGTTCCCAGCATTGTATTTTGGAGTACCACCGGGTTTTGGTTTGGAACATAAATGTTGACAAACGTAAATTTGCGGTGGAAAATGTTACACCTCACCAGCAGCCCCCAGCCCTCACTAAAGGAGTAGTGGGATACATTAGAAAGTTTCAAGGATTTGGATAGGAGCACCAGAAACCCTTTTGTTTTCCCTTAGGGACAATTACTGTAAAAAGCATGAGGGTAATGCTTGTTGTGAAGGAGGGGTGATGAACCTAGTTTAAAAATCGGTCTCCTGGATATAAACCACATCTGCCTGATTAGAGTGAAAAAAAAAAAAAAAAGATGCTTGGGATCTCTTTTCAGGGACTTTGAGGCCTTTAGCATTAATGCAATAAATTTGAAGGCAGTGGTCTGAGGAGGTGGGGGTACCCTCTAAGGGGAATCAAAGGAGAAGAAGAGTGTGAGCCAAGAGGAGTTGGGGGGGACACGAGACAGATTGGAGAGGGAGAGATGGGGTTGGAGACATCAGGAGGGAGCCTAGAGATGCAAAAATGTGAAAGAAGTATGAGAGAAATAACAGAAGCACAAAGGCATAATATAGCAACAGCATTAACGCTAGTGTGAGTCTTCATTGTAAACAATACAAGGATGTATAAGGCTGAGAAGTTTGCATACGCCATAGAACATTCTTAAGTAACTGGAACATTTGCAATCCGCCAAAGTGACCATAAGGGGGCAGATCGGCAACATCGGTGCTACATTCAAGGTGTGTCTTTCAGGTTGCGAGCCGGAGTGTCCCTGGGGCTACATCAGAGCTAGTGGACTTCTTACTCTCGCTCTGCAACTGATGGCTGCCGGAGTCTGGTGGAGCCTTCTTGCCATTCTTGCAGGGGCACTTGGGGTAGCTATAGCGTTGAAAAGAAGGTATCACGGTCCAAGGGATCTCTTAGAAATGCATTAATTGTAGCATGAAGGCTGAAGGGGATTCCCCAACGATATTTTACATTGCCTTTGCAAAGCTCTTTGGTCAAAGATCTAAGTGAGTGCCTCTGCTGTAACATATGCCAGAAGAAATCCTGAAACACCTGGACTTTGTGACCATTAAAGCCAATATCATCTAGATACCTGATATTTTCAGTTTCTCTTCCCGCTGAGAATAGTAGTGCAGCCTGCATATAATGTCTCTGGTTCTCTCCGTGGCGAGGGCTTTAGGGTGAAGAGCCCTGTGGGCCTGATCAAAGATAATTTGGGTAGAATGATCATGCCCCAATACATCATTGAAGATCTTCGTGAGGACATTCACAATACCCTGAGGGAATATCCTCCGGGATGCCCAGGATCTGGTGGGTGTTGCGGTGTCCACAGTTATCAAGGCCTTACGAGAGAATGCCTCCTGTAATTTAGCGACAGTCTTTAGAAGATTCTCTGTCCTCTTCTAAGGTGGATGCATCAGCAAGGATGCTCGAAACTGCAGTGGAAAATGTTTCATGCATTTTATGTTCCAAGTCCAAGATATCCGGTTTAGTTGATAAGATAAGGACTAGATACATTGAATAACCTCATGCAGGTCTGCAGCCTCCGTCGGAGGGGAGGGTGTCACCATGGAAGCTAGTAAAAAGCCTGCACCAGCTGTGCGTTTCGGCATTGTATTACTAAGAGGGGGCTCCGGGGCAGGTGTGTTAGTTGATACCCGGAGAAACTGTCACAGATCAGAGATGTATCCCTGTCACGGTTTGCCTCCTTTTTAGCCGCGGTCTACTTACCTTTGGCCATAAATGTAGGGGTAAGTCAGTCAGTTTAGGCTACTTCAAAATGTGGAAGCATCATTCAGCAAGATTACATGTGGAGAGGAGCGAACAGCTGCATACCCACAGTGGTTCAGCACATGGTGGGGAATAGTGGCTACAGAGCATTTAAATGCAAATGAAGGTACATGCAAGTCCTGAAAACAAGCCTCTGAGCAGACTCGTGTAACCAGCAATAGAAATCTTCCAATTGTAGTCATTCAAATGAAATGTAATAAGAAAATCAGTCACCAGATGGCAGTGTGAGCCAACAGTTCTGGACACTGCTTAGCTTGGTGACACTGCTCTGCTGGCAAGGAGATGTGATACCAACAGACGGTGGAGGGGTGCCCTGTACAGTCCAGATGCTGAGGAAGCTAGACAATAGTTGGAGGGGTACATTCAGCGCTTACCCGCTTGGAGAGAAATGCAGTCAGCAAGTGATGTTGTTTGGCAGCATCCAGGACCAGTATTGTCTGGCTCAGCAGAGCGTAAAACAGGTAAGTGTACAGAGTGTCCCCCTGCAGACGTGACAAGCAAGCTGAAGAGTGAGGTAGGCAGCCCATCAAAAAGGGGGGTGAGAGAGCAAGTCGGACGAACAGCGCAGTGCCGTACACCTATGGAGGGCTCCTGCAGACCAGCTGCTTGTGATAGTATGTGCCTTGTTTCAGACAGGCTCACTGGAGTGCGTATGTGGGCAGGAAAGCAGCAGGTCCCGGCTGAATAGTAGACTCACCAGCGGGACCGCGTCCCTGTTGGTGGTGCTTCCAGCGGTGTTAAATGACCTGTGCTGGTGGAAAGGATGGAGTCCACGTCCCCTGTTGTGCTATTTAAAAGGAGCAATCCTGGGATCATACAGACACCATTAATGGAAAATACCCAAGTCTCAATTGCAGGTCCTAGCAGGGTATCGGAGCAGGAATGTGGGTAAAAGGGGGTGTCCAGACTGCAGGGACGCAAGGCCATGTACCAGGAATACTTTTGGGACAGGGAAGACCCTAATATTCGTTGGCTTTTGACCTGGATCAGTGGAGCACACAAAACCTGCAACTTTATTAAATGGCGCCCAAGCCATGCCCCCCACCCCAAAAAAAGAAAGATAAGATGCTTTATGTGAAGACCAGAATATTCAGTCTTAAGAACTAAACCCTTTAGTCTTTCCTAAAGAAAGTAAAATACTTGGTTGCATTTAACTTATTTTTAGTTTGCAACACAACTTCAAATACTTACCTAGAGACTCACTTGACTATTACACCGACAGGGACTATAATGACATTGTATTCAAATACATATACTTTTAATATGGAGTTAGTCCCCCTTTTGCCTGCCAGCTTCCACTCTTCTTGGAAGGCATTCCATAAGATGTTGGGAGTGTTTCTGTGGGAATTTGTGACCATTCATTCTGTAATGCATTTATGAGGTCAGGCACGGACGTTGGATGAGAAGGCCTGGCTGGCATTCTCCATTCCAGTTCATCCCAAAGGTGTTTGATGGGGTTGAGGTCAGGATCAGTGCGGGCCAGTCATGTTCCTCCACACCAAACCCATCAAATCATGTCTTTGTAGTCCTTGCTTTGTGCACTGGGGCACAGTCATGTTGGAATTGCAAAGGGCCTTCCCAAACTGTTGCCACAAAGTTGAAAGCATAACCTTGCCCAAAATGACTTGGTATGCTGAAGCATTAAGATTGCCCTTCACTGGAGACAAGGGGCCTAGCCTAAACCCTGAAAAATAGCCCCATACCATTATTCCTCCTCCACCTAACTTCACAGCTGGCATAATGCAATCAGGCAGGTAACCTTCTCCCGTCATCCGCCAAACCCAGACTCGCACATCTGACTGCCAGAGAAGCGTGATTCGTCACTCCCCAGAACAAGTTTCCAATACTCCACAGTCCAGTGTCTGTGTGCTTTATACCACTCCATTCGACGCTTGGCATTGGTCATGTGAGGCTTGCATGCAGCTGCTTGGCCATGGAAACGCATTCCATTAAGCTCCCACTGCAGTTTTTGTGCTTACATTAATGCCAGTGGAAGTTCGGAACGCTTCAGCTATGAAATCAGCAGATTGGTAACTTTTATGCACCATGCTCCTTAACAATTGTTGATCCCGCTCTGTGATTTTACATGGTCTTCCGCTTCATTGCCGAGTTGCTGTTGTTCCTAAACGCTTCCACTTTCTAATATCACTTACACAGTTGCCGGTGAAATATCAAGCAGGGATGAAATTTCACAAACTGTCTTATTGCAAAGGTGGCATCCTATCACAATACCGCACTTCGCCACTGAGCTCTTCAGAACGACCTATTTTGTATCACAAATGTTTGCAAATGGAGATTGCGTTGCTAGGTGTTTGATTTTATACACCCATAGCAATGGGTCTCATTAAAACACCTCAATTCAAAAGTTAACAGGTGTGGCCAAATACTTTTGTCCATATAGTGTATGCCTGCTCAGTTTCCACCCCATGAAGGAGTGTGTTCAGGTTGGTGTGCAACAAGAGTCTCTGGAGATCTAGTAGTAATGGTAGAGGCCACGGTGGATCTAGAAGCATTTTCCAGGCTATGGCAACCCTTGGTCACAGAGGCTAGAAGGGGAGAATAAATATCACCTATACTGCCTCTTTCTTGATTTATCTCAGAGATCTTAGGATGAGAGGAAATGAGGAGGAATATGCATCCGTGATGAAATTTACATGGTCTTGTTTTTTTAAGAGAAAAAAAAAATAATTCATCTTTGTATTCTCACCAGTGTCTATTAAATGTATTTGTTGTAGGACAAACTTTTGTATCAAGAAGCCGAAACATATCTTCTATCAAACACTATTATATAGGGTGAATCAGAGATGATCTATCACTATATTGTACTTACCTGCTACATGATGGCCTCAAAGAGGTCTAATGATGCTTTCTGCCCAGGTCTTGATTAGTGTTCGTTCTTTCAGAATAACTGTACTTCTCGTACTTCCCTGCTTGTCTATAAATGCTATTACTGTCGGATGGTCGGAGAAATACATTGCGATGCGTATGGCATAAAACAAGTTGAAAATGTGTGCTTTTTCCAAACTGTTCTCATTTCCTAAAAATGTATAGGCTGTCTCACATTGACTCCAGGTACCCTATACACTTTGTGAGTTCAAACGGGCCCCCTCATTCTTGACATTTGAATCTGTTGTTAGAAGAAGCCAATCTGGTTCTGAGATGGATTTTCCTTGGATTCTTGGTATAACTTCTATGGTGGATGTAAACATACCCAGAAGACTAGGACAATCTCTTACTGGAGGATTCTATTTACCTAGAATAGCAAATCAACCACTTGTTATTGCAAGTGGCAATTAACATAAGCTTTTAGAACTAATTAAGTGTATAGTTCTTCGCCTATAGCAACAACTTTTCCCTTAGTTAGTTGCACTTGCAGGTACTTGGATGCCCCAGGACTTAACTCAAGAGTAGTAAAAGCTTCCACACCATCACCATAGCGCAGAGGTAGGAGGCAAGGAAACCAACAAGACAGTACACAGATAAACAGGAGCAGGCAAGGATCGTGGGACAGAACCAAGCAGGGTAGTCACAGACAGGCTAAAGGTCAGGACTGGCAGCAAGCATGGAAATCCAGGAAACAAACGTCAGAGTGATCTGTGTTCAAACAGTGTCCAGTAAACAAGCCAAGGGTCAGAACAGGAGAGAAATCTGAATGGCAGAGTATCCACATGGAATAGGTAGCAGGTAAACAAGTGTGTGGCACAAACACTAGCACCAGAAAGGCCAAGCCATCCCTGCCTTAAATACGGCAAGGAGCCAATCACAACGCAGAGGACCAGCCCATGAAATCAGCCTCAGCAGGCTGTTAATGAAATAAAGTATATTGCGCGACCCCCGGCTGTCATCCCACTTGCCAGGACGCCACAGTGATGGGAAGAGCACTCCAGTCGCCCTAGCAATGACTGGAACTGTTGTCCAAACTGCCAGGGAAAGAGCCAGAACGCGGTCACAGAAGTATTCAGCCGAGCAGTCACAGCTACCGCGATGGCTCGTGACACCACTCTATCCTGTCCATTCTGACAGTCATCCAATATAATAGTTCTCTAAACTTTTCTAGTACATGTTCTGTATCCTTAGTAGTACGAGGTGTACAATCTACACACAAAGGGCCTGATTAGAATCCGTACGTATGCCCGTTTGCGTAGTATATCTTGCGTAAATTCACAATGCACATGACTGGATACCGAGCCCAAAGTCTGTAAATAGCCAGCAAGTAAATCTTTGTAACTGCCAGGGAGGGATACCCTTGCATTTGCAGCTCTTGTACCTTCTGAGAGAGTGCACCCCCCTTCATACCCAATGTTACGAACAGCACTCACCTCAGCCTGGTGACACAGGGTTAACCAAAAAACAGCCACCTGGTCTGTCTAAAATGATTAAATCCTTCCCTATCTATGCCATACACTAGTGTTGCAGTACCAACTATGCCACCACCAAGGTTTTTTCTCAGAAGAGCTGACACTTATTTAGGAAGCCTTCGGTTCTCCCTAGAATTAATCTAGCACAAGTTACTTTAATCAGAGTTAACATAAACCACAATTGTTCTCCTCGTTTCAATTATGTAGCACCTTGACCAAACTCGCGTGAATTCGTAAGAACACAGTGTTAGGAACCCCTCCAGCAAGTACAGCAAAACCTGGAGTCTACTCTGCAGTCTGGTGTTCACTGTTGCCCCTAGTGGTGAGGACAGACTTGGCTGCAGACAAACAGAGGGTCGAGGAATGTGTACCGGCTAAGGAGAACCCAGGAATAGTGTGTTATGACAGACAACAGCGTGGGGTCCAGGCCAGAATCGGTGCCGGCAACAGACAACGTATCCAGGCGAACAAAACAAGGTCAGGGGTCACAGGCACAGGTTCAGGGACAAGCGTAAGATCAGGGTCACTAGCAGAGAATCAGAATCCGGGTTCAGGCAATAGATCAGGGTCAGAATCCAGGAACAGGCAAGGGTCATACACGGGAAATCAATCTTAGGTTAACACCAAACACAGGGACAAAGTAGCAGGCAGCAGAACTGAAACAGGACGCTATAACCGGCAGCGAGGCTTAGACCTCACTGCCTTAAATACTGCCGATGGCCAATCAGAGCCTAGCTTTGAACCAATCACAGCCCCCCTGTTAATTGTAGACACAAGGTATTAATTAGCCCTCAGGCGGACCTGTCATACATGTGCCCGGCCACCCAGCCTGCCGGAGCGCCTACAATTTATTTTCAGCGTTCAACCGTTGCCCTGGCAACGGTCTGCCCGAAATAGCGGAAGTGACGTCAAGGTCGTCATAGCGACGGCCAGGACGCCAGAAGAAAGTAATGTGTGTCGCGGCGGTGACTGTCTAACACACAGAGACTTGAACTTATTAAGTGGAATTTAATATGGAAAATACATCCAAAATGCTTAAGATAACACAGGTAATAAAAAAGGCATACAAATATAATGCAATTGTTTCTTCTAAAATAAAAAAGGATAAAAGACAGAACTGATAATTCACTTATAATAAAGTTTCTGGTGCTGGGAGAAACAGGAAAAATAGGACACTCTACAATCAGATTGACTCCCCATAAGTGAACAAGTTCTAACAATCACAGTGCAGTTTTAAATCCATGCTGCAGGGCCCACAGCCCGCCTTCCTGTGATGTTATAACAAAATGGTCCGTGTGAATACAAATTAGGGTTTTATGACCCTTCTGTAGAAACACCTTTAAATCAGGTTTTTGTTACCCTGTCCTAACTTTTCACCAGTATGACTTACAAACATAATTTTACTTCCATACAACATGTCATAAGTTCCCCTTCATCTGCATACCACACATGCCTCTGGTAAGTATGATAAAGGCAAAAATGATATATTTTCCTGTGACCCTATTTAGCTTAAAATTTGTCATTAACATATAACCCTGTCTCTGCAGTCGGCATGTCTAGGGCCTCCCAAACACGTGTTCTCTTTCAAGACAAAATCTATTTTCAAAGGCTTTCACGTTTGCGACCTGCCATAAATGATACAAGGTACTACCATTATCTACCAGCCCCTTCTGGTTAGTTTAACATAAACAAAACACATTGATTTAAACAGCTCCTCTGAGTCATGTCAACTATTTCTAGGAATTAATTCACAAACACAACGACCCGGACTGTACTGATATTAATATATCCTTTATTATTAAGATTCAAAGCAAACTGCATCGCATACAAAATCAAATAGCATTATTATTACATCCATATCACTATGAATTTATTAGTAATGTCATGCATTCAGTTATCATTTTTAAGTTTAAAGTTCTGCCTATAAAAGAGGTAGTACCTAGTGACATCATATGGTGACGTGATTGGGACAAACCATTCCGATACTTTTGCATTGTGCAAACAATGTTCACATTTCTATAATTTGTACAGATCAAAAATTAACTAAATAGTTCCTTAACCAGTCACTGTACCCAACATTGACAGCAGTCTAGTGTAATTTCCGGAATATGCAACATTTACAAAATTTCATTTTGAGTGACAAGGTTAAAAGCCGTCTACTGTACTTCCGATGGCCAAGGTATCTGGTATGACTCCACCTTAATGGCGCACTGTACTGGACTCCTGCATCCTTCACAATCTAACATCTTTAGGTGACCAATCTTGCATTTTATTCCCGGAGTCTGGCTCTACTGTTGGGGCCTCTGATGATCCAATTTACAAGCAATAACTTTTGGTAGGGTAAGTGACCAGTACTGGCCTTGGACAGTATTACATCACCTCCACAGACATTTTGACATATGGCAGCTCAACATTCATGCAAAACATTAAAAGATTTATGGTAATCTACTTCTGTCGTGTAACTGCTCTGTATGTTTGGAATAACGATGACCCCCAAAGCGCTTGGGCACCATGCTCTAACCCTGCTGTACCATATGCTACCCTGTTACATACACATATCTGCACCTCTCTTGACTTGGGCAAGGTTGTGACCTGCTGCTTTCCCGGTGAGTGTGGGTGTAGTGGAAGCCGAGACAGAGGTTCTTGTGCACACTGCATTACCCATTCTGACTGTCCGACAAAGGATCGATTCATCAATCCTACTTGTGTCCCTGTCTGGCACAGTTTTTTTCACTATACAAGACACCAGAGAGCCGTTGCCTTTCATCTGTCTCAAACTCTGCCCACTGTACAGTTCATCAGCAGGACTGTGTGACATCCCGTGGATCTATCTATTCACTTTCGTAACGCACTGACTGAAGTGCAGCTTTGCCAGTTTTACACTGGTGCACCAACCCTTTTGAACCTCCCGGAGTTCATGTGTCTTGACGGCTGTGTATCGAGCTGAACTATACTGCTGAATCAGAAACCGCAGTGCAATTCTGTGGCAACCCTGTGGTGCATTAAGTTGTGGGAGGAGCAGCATAAACTACGAAACAGGGTCCCCATCCCTCCACTACTGGATTCGGACACTTTCATCACAAGCTGTCGTGAGTTATCTGACTCACTGTCCACACTGTTTTGTACTAAACTATTGGTTAGTCTTATAGGACCCTAAAGACCAGTGTCTTCGGACGTATTGCCATACATCCGTACTTGCCAAACGAATAAAATCTTGGGAATATTCTTACATCTATGTAAACCCATCTCGGATTCAACCTGTTCCCTTTTGCTACGTGATCTACACTGCTAAACCAGCTACTGCACCATACTACGATCTCACTGGTGAAACTTTAGTTGGTGGGAGGGGAAAAGATCTACATTATCTTTACACCATTTCTTTCTGCTCACTGTTCATTAATAAGCTAGGCTCCTTGAACAATGACCGCCTATGCCACCCTGTCTGTTGCTGGGTACCGGCTGGGCTTACTTTGACACCGTCCCCTTTCGTTATTTCAAATACACCCCTCCTGCCGCAATAGGAGGGGTGGAACCATTGTGCAGGCACATTGGTGCACATGTATATAAACTGGCAGAGAGAAACACTGTATATAAACAGAATAGTTAAACATGAAATAGCAATAAGAGTAAGATTTATTTATTTATTTTTAAAGTCTGTGCTGATGCACTAAGCTGTGGTCCTTTTTGAAAATACGTCATCCCTTTTTGCTCCAAATAAATTGCACTTACTCGCCGTTTTACAGACATGGCATGCTAAATTCCCCTGTTTGAGAAATTTATATTATGGCTGAAATGCATAAGGTCACAAAAAAAAAAAAAATTCCACCTCAAAGTACTGCCTATTTGAGAATATCCCCTCCATATCAAATAATTTTGCTGCTAGCGTACCTCGTTGCTGGTGTACCTGGGCTGGTACTCCTGACCTCTTACTATGGATCAGTATTGCTGTGGATGGATGCACCCTGGCCTATCACACTGACCAGGGCTGCATGGGTAGCAGACAGAGCGGTGGTACTGGAGAGCTGGGTCCAACCTCAGAATCAGCCGGAAAACGGATTAGAGTTTGGGTCTAATATGTAGGTCACAGGATTTTCGGCATGGAAGATATTTTCAAGCAGGTCTTTGAAGCAAGATGTTTATTTGCTTTCACTGGTTAGAGGTACTAGTGATCAGGTCAGATGTTGAAATCAGAAAAATTTCAGTGTCCAAGTCAGTGCATTTTATACAGATTTGGACACAGGCTATTTTTAGAATCAGGATGTCACCCTGTTTACCAAAACATGGATTTACATGTATTGCAAAGCCACTAACATTTACACTTAGCTATGAAATTCTTAAAAATATTGCAGTGATTTCCTGGATCTTATTTCAGAGGCAGGAGACCCCCTAGCTAGTCAAAAGGTCTGACTGGCATGAATACTTCAGACAGTCGTCGAAAACACATTCCCACATCACAATACACCAAAAGCTTGGTAAACAAAGGCTCATTGTATCCGATATATACACATCAGACATAATGCATTTGCTTTTGAAAGGTTAAAACAGAAAAAACACATTTTCTAACCTGGTCTCGGAAATAACGATTTCCTATTTCACAATACACACAATATCAAAAAAATAAGTGCACGTGCAATTATATAAACAAGCGCCCTGCTCTATCACCTTTAAATAAATTTATACCAAAACATTTATCAGTGATCCAGTCACACCGCCTCTATAGCATAACTGTTTGATTTTCTCAATTGGTTGTTGGAATTATTGCTTATTCTGCCACACCGCACAGACTCGCGGTTAGTTTAGTATGTCTGTTATTGACATAGTGTGGATTTCAATTGCTTTCTGGCAGCAACCCTGACAACTGCATGTAAAGTTTTTTTGTCATATGACTACGCATACCTAACCTGTGATATTCTACTCACCACTAATTGCATCTAAGTAAACTATAAGTTACCATTATTTCAATCTCTCCAGCCACTTTACACAGCTGCATTGCCACCCATGTTGCAGCAATATTATCTAGCAACAATACCAGGCACATTATATATCCCTAAATAATAGCCCACCCAAATTCAATCCACTCACTGTGGTTTCTAGAGTTGAACACAGAGGCAAGACTTTCAGTCCTTATTTCTGTGGGTTTGTACTGCTCTATTACAATGCAACAGCAATATGTACTGTTTATTCGCCTTTAGCTTAAATTATATTAATTTTCTATGTTTATTGTACTACACTTTAGTATCTGTTATAACTACTTTCACATAGGTGGATTTTGTCTCTAGATACATGTTTTCCCTCACCAGTGGAGGGTCTAGCCAGGTTTCCCTATTACCCATATTTAAAATTGTGTAAATTTATTCAGGTAGCTTCGACATACATACATACATATACATATATCCATATACATATCTATATATCTATATATCTATATATATATCTATATATATATCTATATATATATCTATATATCTATATATATATATATATATATATAAAACCATATAACATAGAACCTCTGGAGCTTGGAGATAACCTTTTGTATGCCCTTCAAGGGTGCAATAAAACATGTAATGCATTATTTGGAAGAGTACAGGGTACGATAGAACATGTATCAACAATATAGAATATTCTACTACAGTTCTTCATGTCTAACAGGTTCATTTGTCCAAAGCATGTCTTTTAGCTCAGACAACATTTAGATAGGATGATATTGATGAACATGTATTATGTCTATCAATAATGTCATATACAATCTCCTTCAACTTTCATTAGTATATACACTCTAATAATGCCATCAGTTCTTTTCATCAACATTTGTGGGGCGGGCTTTTGTCTGTTCATTCTTCCCAGTCTCCCAATACTCAAGTTTCTTTGTAAATGAAACAGTGGGCGGCTTGCCAAATATTGGGAGACTCCAGACTAAGGGACCTAGCAGTCGTACTTTTCCCCTAGTGACCTCCCATCCATAATTCGGGTACCTTAGGAATATTTAGTGTAAAAAGAACTAGTCCTACTCGATATAATCACTGAGGCACGCGAGTGCACACCCAGCACTTTTTTGGTCTACAACCTTACCCACCAAAGAATGAATCATTCTCAAGGATGCCTGCTCAAGTCCAAATATTACTGGACCGGCATCACTGGATATACCTCTCTCCAACTATGGGGTCAACATACTTACTCCTCAGACAAAATAGCCCCTCGCACTTTCTCCAAGCTCCAAAGTTTCCCAATTTTCCTTTAACCCTGACTTGAATAGAGGAATTGGTTGAACCGATTTGCTACCAACTTCTCCTTTATCCCCAACTCCTCAATATCACTACCTGAACCAGCCTCTGTCACCTGTCTACCATCGAAAGAATTGACTGTCCTGAAAAGAGAATGAGATGAGAGAAACACAGAACAGGGAAAACTACCACTTCATGCTGGACAACTGTTTTAGTCTTCGGCTCAGGTGTTGCTAACTGCATTTGGGGCCTCCCAGAACAGATTCATGAGTGTAATTGGAAAGCTTCTCTGGGTGTCGACTCCTCTGCAGTGGATGGAATGGGTACCGGTGTCTCTCTGCTACCCTTAAACACGTGGTGCTGGTCGTCAACACTTGGTACCTGTCTGTCAAATAACCTAAACATAGGAAATTACTGTTCCACAACTTACTCTCCCGATCCAACATCCTGACAGTTAGTGTCAAGATCTAGACTAGTCTCTCAGTTACAAACACATCACAAGAAAAGTCAAAAAAACATTTCAAAAGGTAACAGGTAAAGAGACAGTGCAGGTGTAATCTTGATAGTGGGGAGGACTAGTGGCTAAAGCTACCAGCCACTTCAATCAAGTTTCAACCCTTATTCTATTCAATTCGTTCTAACTAGTACCGTTACTTTATGTTCACACTGGTTTGTGGCCAAACAAAAAGTATTTAATTTGTTATCACTGCTCATACATTATACATTTATTATCAATAATATGAATACCCCTATCACCTATTATAACTCTAGGGCTATCACATTGAATAACAAAAGCTTTGAGTATAACACAGTAATACATTAGAAACATTTCAATACACCTTTACCAAGATATATTTCATCGGTACACCAGTGTATACTTGAGGATCCTGCAAGGTGGTAATTGGATGACGTGGACTTGTTTCACCTGGAGAAATTCTTCAGGTAACCCAAATAATCATATATTAACTAATATGTGTGTGCACAGTTTAAAACAATACAACGAAAAACAAAACAAAACATAGATTTGTCAGCTGTCACATACAACCCTGCTGTCTATTTGACAGTCATGTTCGCTCTGGTGTGACAGCCCTGTACAGTTGTGTAAGTGTGGACTTTACTAGCAGCTACTTCAGTTGGTAACTGTGTCACTGTATCAAGTCCTCTATGTAATGTCCTAGTCATGTGCTGGTATTGCTATAAAATGATTTTTCAGTCACCTCAATGTCGCCCCCTAGACTAGAAAAATGCTGAAGACCAATGTATATCAATCGATTTTCCCTCTGCCAACTCACATGCCATTTTCAATCCCACACGTTCAGCTACTTGGCTAAGTGAGAAGGGCAAAGGGATTGATCCCTATAACACTTTCTTCAAAATATAACAGTATCCAGTACATGTCTGTCTAACAGTGAAAAAAATATAAAACATGAAAATTTTACATTTTCTAGGGTTTCACATTATGTCATGTCTTGTGGAAAAAATTCTACACAGAGATGCATATCTATGTCTAATCTCTAGCGATCTCCTGTCTCCACCCTTTGTGCAAATATATAAAGACACACTTTGCATAGGAGGCAAAAGGCAGATATGCAATCTATAAAACATGAATCATTTCCACAGCAAAAACCTTTCTGCTTAAAATCAGCAGCTTCTATAGACATAAAACCAAACCCCTAGCTGCTTCTGTGACTTATGTCAATCTAGTGTGTGTATCCGAGTCCTTCTGATGTCACAAACGTCTTAGCCCCATGAATGAGACCATGTCTACGTCTTTTTGTATCTCTATACAAAAGAAGAGAGATACTAACAGATGTAAAGAAATTAGAAACAGGAGAGCAACGAATAATAAGAATACAAGGATTTGAATACAAGGATTTGAAAACAAACAAATGCAGAAAAGAGATTTTTACAGTAAACATGACAACTGGATTTGACATTACGGGAAAATGGCTGTATTTATTCCACTAATCCCCTTAGCTAGTCGCTAAACTATGACCCCTCCCCATACTTAACTAGGTGGTCTTACGTCAACCGTGCAATCCAGTGTCGTCCGTCGTTAGCTCATATGGAACTCTATCACCATAACTATATACCTGTGACAGACTTCCTAGCATATAATAGAGAAGCGAAAAATTAACTGAGTGACTCATACTTAGCATCTCACGTGTTTCTTTCTGAAATGCATAAAACGACATTGAGAGCAAAGTATGTATATACTTCATTTTTGAATAGTGACTCAGCCAACCAAATTATAATGACCCACTGCAGCCTAAAACAAAGAGTGTTACAATGATCCATTGTTAATTAGTCTTTCAAGAGTAATTTATTTTCACTTCTCCATCCCACCCTTTAATCACTAAGCCTATATTTCTTTTATTTATCCTTATCTATGAAAAAGAAAAGACAAGATAGTTATTTTTAAACAACAAAGGAAACAAACATTTTCATTCCTTACCATCGGCCAGCGATCTGGAAAGCAAGCATACAACAACATAAAACAAACAAGCAATAACAAACTTTTTAAATCAGTTTCTTTCTAAACCTGCACATTTATACTTACCATTGATTAGCATTTGCCTTGCCTGGTCCTGCCTTCGCTCGAATATTTTCTTTGCAAACTTTCCTCAAGTGTCCCTTCTTTAGGAAGTTAAAACACTTCAAAAGATTTCTGTTTCTCTCGTCCCTTATAGTGGTTTTTATAAATCTGAGGTTAGGAATGTAATCTTTCTAAAGCCTGGATACTCACCATCATTAGCCTATCCCTTTGCGCTTTTTCCTTTTTACATATGTTTTAATCATGTTCTACGGCATGCTCTCTAATTTTATTTACCGAGAGACCTGTCCAATTAGGGAAAGAGGTTTGTATCCTGGTCTTTAAATCCTCCTGTGGAGACCATCTTCTTGTATGTTACTGGCATGGGCAATGGCTGAAATGACGGTGGGTACATTTTCTTCTTTTGAAACATTGCTCTCATCATAACTTAAGACATCATACAAATTACTCATTACATTTTTAACATTTATGGTATCGGCTGTATTTACCACCCCAACCGCATTTGGCAGTGAGGGTGCACATGCGCTCAGTTCTCCACGCTTTGCAACGCTCACTTCTGTTGTGCGTGTACGCCTACTTCCACTGAGCACGCGCACCCTTCTTGTTGCCACAATTTTAAACAGTCATGTTCAATTCTCATTTTTGTTGATTAAGTCAACCGCACTTTATCTCTAACATTATTTAACACCTACCGATGTTTGGGAAAAGTTTCACACACTCCCGGGTCATCTCGACCCATTTGTCGCAGTACGCTGTTGCGTACGCACCATACTTATTATGCATAACATACTTTGCTGCAACAACCGGCCATTCCTTAGACAGCACACAATTGGCCATCTCTTCTTGGCCCTGGACGTTTTTAACAGGTACGTCCCCTCAACTCCACGTTACTGAGTACCACTGAATAATAACACGCGATTGTCAAACTACTCACTGGAGAAACAACCTAACACAACTGGGATCAGACAAGTACCAACTTCACAATACCCTGCTTTTCCTAGTTTGAGTACTTTACAACTGTTAGCAACCGATACCCATCACGAATATCAATGGTTGCATTGTATTTCCTCCCACATCTCCCAAGTCACAATCACGGCTGCACAAAATCAACCATGCGGTCCGATCGCACCGCTTACAGATACTATCAGTAAGCTTTGCGATTACTATTGGGAATGCCGCAAAAACCTGTTATTTTTGCTTCAAGTATACCTGCCATGTATACTCTGTGGCGTCTCTTTATCCCTCTGCTCTTTGTTAGAACAGAACGCCACTCACACAAAGGTTTCTTTATATCCTGTTCACCCTTAAAACAGAACCTTTGTTTTCAGGTCTTCTTTTTACCATGTCAGACATACCTGAACAACATCTCTGTCTCTTTTCAACAGTATACAAACTTTTCTCTTATCTGTCTCTTTTAAACAGTAAATAAACTCTTGTCTTTATGCATAACATTCACATACAACCTTTTGTTTTCTGCACAGATAATACATTTCCAAAAGAATAGTAATATCTTTTCAGAGGATTTAGCAAGTCATTATACTATACATATAACAAACTATAGAACGACTGTTTAAACACGTGGCAATATCACCGGAAGTGCGCATACTCAATGCAGGAACACATACGCTATGCAACACAATACATTTTAAAACGCAAAACGACAATAAAATTAAGTTTTCTTTCTTGTTCCTAGATTCAAGTTAGCGCTCCTTTAGATTATGCAACAACGGACATTCGGTTTCACAACACAGAATGAACAACAGATTTTGAACACACTGCGTTCTTTCCCGTATGCGATGCGTCTTCCACCCTTTGTTGAGGAACCGAAATCCGTGTGCGTTTCCCATCGTCCGGTAGCGTAACCACCAACTTCGAGCCCCCAAATTATTAAAGTTATTTCATCGTTTTCCAATAAGCATTGTCTAAGCGATTTATGTGTTCGAAAGCACAAGCAATTTATTTAGCAAAAAGAAAAGGTTTAGCAGTTCCATAAACAAGCAAAATACAGTACAATATAGCCGATACATGATACATAATAAAGATGTTACATCAAAGCAGTAAAGTAAAAAGTATAAAGTGTAAGCTCCAATGGGGCAGGGACTGATGTGAATAGGTTGTCTGTACAGTGCTGCGGAATCAGTGGCGCTATATAAATAAATGGTGATTATGATGATAGCATCTTTTAATGGACCCCCATCATCCCACGGGAGAGTGGTCTTGAGGATAAGGCAGCTATGGCTGAATCCACCTTAGGCACGGAGCACCATTTCAGCACATCTTCATCCTGAAAAGGGTACTTTCAGGACAAGGTCCTGAAAGGACATCCGGTCATCGCAAAGAGGACATTAAGCGGCTTTCCAGCATCAGGATCAGACGGACAGAAGAAAGAAGACTTTACCGGACAGAGAAATCAACTGACAGGGTAAGTGCTACTACCCCTGTATAAGACACACACAGTTTTTAGACCCAAAATTTTGGGGGGAAAAGGTGCGCATTATAAATAGGGAAATACAGTAACTTTGATGGAAGAACTTAGTTATATTTACTCATCAGATATATAACATTTCTACATGTCAAATAATGTATAAAAAAGCTATTGAAGTCTGTTAAGTTATTTAGTCATTACATTTCAGTTTAATTTTAGGCAGTTGCCGCCAGGTTTCCCTAGTGCAAGTTATTTCTGGTGAAGTCAACACATTGCAAAAGAATGCAAATTGATCTGAAAAGTTAGGCACAAATATCTCTGGTCAATAAGGAGCTACAGCAGTCAAAAACTATTATATATAATGCACATTTCTAGAATGGTTGTAAGACATTTTACTTATGCAATATCATCATCATCATTTATTTATATAGCGCCACTCATTCCGCAGCGCTGTACAGAGAACCCATTCACATCAGTCCCTGCCCCATTGGAGCTTACAGTCTAAATTCCCTAATATACACACACACACACACACACACACAGACAGACAGACTGAGAGGGAGAGACTAGGGTCAATTTTGATAGCAGCCAATTAACCTACCAGTATGTTTTTTTTTTGGAGTGTGGGAGGAAACCCACGCAAACACAGGGATAACATACAAACTCCACACAGATAAGGCCATGGTCGGGAATTGAACTCATGACCGCAGTGCTGTGAGGCTGAAGTGCTAACCACTAGGCCACTGTGATGCCCATCACTATTCAAGATTTTATTTGCTACTAATTATCTAACAGTGTTATTGAGATGTTTTACCCTCTTATTTGTATGAATGTATCCCTTTATTTGTATACAGTCAACTTGTACAAAATTACATTTAATCAAACATTTAGAATTTCTAAGTTACATTGTGTTTGGTATTCCTCCTGTATAAAAGTATTGGGCTAATAATGAAAACACCCATTATCTTTCAGAAAAACACCAATAATGTTGAGTAGGTGAAAGGTCCTGTTGTAAAGCACAAATGCTAAACACTACTTATACAATACACATAGTAGAAATATAACTATGCTGCTAGCTATCAAGAAGAACAAAAATATGGACATATCTTCAAAATGTGGGACGGTACCTCGAGCCCTTTATATTAACAAATGTATTAAACGACCAATCTGTTCAAGTATAATTGCTTAAGAAAAGATGCTAAACCAGATTGGATTAAACTATTTACACCTATATATCGTGTAGACAAAAGAATGCATACCTTCCAATGTGGCTATTTCAGTCACCTGTATTATGTATGCAATCATCTGTTATGACTAAATCTTATTCCAGAGTTCAGGAAAGTTGCCAAACTTTAACCTAAATTGATGTGCAACCCAGAGAGTCGCACCACACGGGAGAAGCTATAACTGGCGTAGACCCAAACAACTCCCTCACAAACTTACAACCCTCATCTCCTCACGTATACACTGCTCTACTCTGAAACTTTCCCGGCCGAAAAGAGCGAATCAGGCGTTTCTCTGCATTAATCGCATCCAATAGTAAGCAGTACCTCCTTCCGACCTGATTGGATACAGAGGAAGCAGTAGTAAACCAATGAGAAGGTATCTTCGAATGAGGGCGGCGACATGCTGCCCGGTGCCAGGAAGGAGTAGTGTAGACTCCTGAAGCCTTACAGAACAGTTGTACGTACAGTTGTCCTACAACATCATGGCCGACCAGAAGAAAGACGTAACCTACTATACTCTGGATGAGATACAGAAGCACACTCACAGCAAGAGCACTTGGATTATCATTAACAATAAAGTGTACGATGTAACTAAGTTCTTGGAGGAGGTGAGTGGGCCCCTGTCTCTATGTGTGGGTCAGAGTGTTTGTTTTACAGGGTGGGAAGCGTCCATGGACTGATACTAGCTATAGCGGTATGTGTATTTACAGTCATACTATCATACGCGTGAATCAGCTTGCTATGCCTTGTCCTGAACACACTACACTGTTCAAGAAGTTGTCATAAGCCCGGCACGAGTGCAGAGGTTGCATGTTGTGTCTTACACCTTCGAGTACGCCCAGTGACCAGAGATGACACTTGCATTACTGTAGGTGAACACCTGTTTCTCTACGTAGACTTGCTGAAAGATTTTCAGATACAAATTAACGTAAAATACAGCTACATAGTTAATAGAGATCTGCAGATGACCAAATATGCTACAAATATAAAGAGGGAATGCTCTTCTACTAAACCACGAAGTTTTGGTATGTTGGAAGCTAGTTGATTACCCAAAAGAATCTATGCATCATATGTAATAAAAATATTATTATTCAAATGTTGACAAGCCTGTTTATGATTATTTTTATGTGAATTTGGGACTGACTGCCTTCATTGTGAAGTATTAGATCACATTATTAGAATAATGTGAGCATGAAGTGTTAATGTTGCACCAACTATAGGCTATCTTATGGTTAAAGGAATGGTAAATCATAACTTAACATTTTTCGTCAACCAACTTGTCATACAAACACTTCCCTCTCCTCTTGGGACAGGACTTCAATGAGAACATATACTTATGTACTGCAAGACATATACTGAACATTGATTTGTTACTTTGTGGATGTAATTATAAACTGCATCACAGTTGTTCTGGAGCTAGTAGTGGCACTATCTGCCATCCCTTTCAGGTATAAAAACTATAAGGACTGAAGTTCCGAACTGGTCTGGTGGGTGAGTGAGCATTGAACCTGGTTTAAAGAAGCGAAGACCACTTTAAACATAATAACATTAGAAAAGAAGCTTGCATTATCTTAACTTACATGCCAAAATACAGTTTGCAAGCTTTTGCTTAGTTAGAAGTTAATAAATGAGCTCACATAAGACATTTCAATTGCGTGTTTGCTTTATTTAATTTTTTTTGTAGTTTGCATCCTTGAAGTGTTTTGTAGACTATTGCATTATATATTTCAATGGAAAATGGTTATAAACATTTGCTTAAATATTAATGTTGCCCTTCCAAAAAAAATATAATGCATAGCGCTACTTTGAAGCAGATGACCTTAAAATGTATGTAATACATTTACACAGATTTATCACTCAGCTAATCAGATGAATAATTATTTTGTCTGTCGTACATGTATTCATTTTTAAAGGTATCCGTTAAAGATGTTGTCTACCTCAAGGAGCACTGAGAGCTTTTGGTGCAGGTGACTTCAGCCATGCTCTGTAACTAGCTTGGATGGAAGGTTTACATATATGAATGTGGCACTTGGTTGAATGGTTGCAGGTCCTATGCAATCAGGTGCTACATTCAGTACACCCCTCCTGTCCTTAGTCTGAACCTTGCACAGTCTAGTTTCCAGCACCAAAATGTGCTTCTCCAGTCAATAAGTTTTGTCCAGCTAACACTGGGAAAGCCTTGTTTTATTTTCAGATGAAAGCATTAAGGTGTTTTTCACCATGATAGTTATCCATTAAATGTATTGTCCTTAACAATTGATATATTTTCTTTTAAGTGTATTCCAGAATATGTATATTTCTATCTGATATGTTATGGTAATTTTCTACTGATTAAAGTTTAAGACATTCCAGTATTTTTTTTCTTCTCTCTTTACTATATAATTTTTTTTATTAAAAAACCTTTCTACCCAACAAAACTTCAAAGCCTTATTGAATCATAAGGTGCAAATAGCACAAATATGCTGCACCCCATAGTAACCAGTACTGCAGTACTACACCTGTGTTTCCACGCTCATCAGCTGACATGTTTCTAAACTTTCCTCTGCAAAATATACTTTTTAGAATAAATGTCTGGTTGTTATGGGTTTACATACCTTTTACATTATGTATGTTTGTTTGTGTGTCCAATTTTTTTTTCCTTTTTCTTTTATTAAGTTTAAAACTAGAGCCAAAGACAAGTTTTAAAAAGTATTCTTCATCTGTAAATTGCTCCTTATCTGCATTTTCCTGATATCATAGGTAGAAGTGGTGGAACTGATTGCCTTACTATAGCTGTAGATAAGACTTTATATAGGTGTGATTATATAGTTCCTTATACCTTGCTTTATATTTGATAATGCAACATAGCTTAATGAATTTCCATTAATTTTTAAGACAGACTACATTCTGGTTAAACATGACAAAATGTATTCACAATTCTGTATTTCAAGGGGTTTCATGTTTCAGAATTCATTGTAGAGTAACTTCAAAGTTTAATCTTTGTTGTGGCCATGACTTGCATCAGTTCATGATCTGTAAACATAGAACTCTGTGCAAAGTTTATCCTGGCATCTATCAGGTTTATAGTCCATAGGTCAGGCCAGTTATTCTAGTGATTAAAGCATTGTACCCACAGATCAGCAAATATATTACTTATAAAATGAATATTTTTTTTTTCTTTAGTGTAGTATCTTTTACCTCTTATGTGTCCCACTGTTCACTGTATTAGTAAAAGTCAGACCAGCTCCGTCTCCATAATCTCCGGCTCTGGTAGGGTTAAAGTGAACAAGTTCTCCTGCACACAATGGTTTAGTAACATGTTGGCTGGTGAATATGCAGTCACAGGTGTTCTGTTGCCAAAGTTGCCAAACCATCTTTCCTGATGATATAACTTTATTAAATCCCCTTTTCACACTCCTGCACAATTCTTTGGTAAAGAGAGCATAAAAGCAGTGGCTCACACAAGTAGTCACAATAGCTTACACTCTTATCTCCCTTAGGGACCTATTTATTAAACCTAATTTTCATGTTAGTTCCTCGAAAATTGCTGTTTATTTTTATATATATATATATATATATATATATATATATATATATATATATATATATATATATATATATATATGTTAACCCGTGCATGATACTCATGCATTCTAGTCAAATCAAGCTACTTAAGGTCTTAAAAAGGTTCTTGTCATGCATTTGGACCTACCCCAGGCCTCCTCAGGGGAAGAGCGTTACTTCCCGACGCAAGCGCCCTTTTTAATGTGTGTTCATGAGGTAAAATTACCGCACGAAAATGAGTTTGACCCCTCAACTCGTAAATTTAGCCTTTACTACCCCTCCAACGGCGGGAAGGGGGCATGATGGAAGTTAACTGACTTCACTATTCTAATTTTTTTGTCAAATAATGTCAGTATACCAAATTTCAGGTCAATTGGATGAGCCCTTTCTGAGAAAATAGTTTTTTCCACACACACTAACACACGCCGCTAGGCTTTTACTTATATATATTCGATAATGCTAAGAATTTAGTAGGTCAGTGTATAACTCTGCCCAGCAGGTGACGCTGCAGCTTGTTGTTTTTTTCCCACACACAGACTAACACACGCTGCTAGGCTTTTATATTACAGATATATATATATATATATATATATATATATATATATTTAGATGCCATTTGAAGTATTTACCTAATCTATCAACAGTGCATTGCAGCAAATATCATAGATATATGTTGCTTTGCACCGTTTTTTTGTAATACAAAGCAGTCCCCATAGATGTCTATGGGGACTGCTATTTACCGCAATTTAACAATGAATGACAATGCTTTTACATATAGGGTAATATATGCCAGCTCAGTGTTAGGAACTTACCTTGTCCCCGTTCCGCTGCGCTGTCAGCGGGAGCTGACAGCGGTGTCCATATCTTCAGCGCTGCTTCTGTTAGCGCTGCCGCACTTCCGGCTTCTCTCTGCTGCTGATCATGTGACTCCTGGGCGGGGAATTCAAACTCCTATATCTTCCCTGCTCTGACACGCTGCCTGTGTCAGAGCAATGTGTTTCCTGTTCCTGGCTACAGTTCCTGTGTCCTGATTCCTGTGATCCTGCCCCCTGTTTACCCCTCTATTCCTCCTACTCCTGTGTACCTACCTGGCTGTGACCGACTATTCTCTGGATCTCCCTCTGGCACCGTATACCTGATACCTTCTGTGTACCGACCCGGCTGTGTTACCGACTATTCTCTGATCTCCCTCTGGCACCGTATACCTGATACCTTCTGTGTACCGACCCGGCTGTGTTACCGACTATTCTCTGGATCTCCCTCTGGCACCGTATACCTGATACCTTCTGTGTACCGACCCGGCTGTGTTACCGACTATTCTCTGGATCCTGCCACGCACCCATTGCCTCCGTGCATCTACCGGTTACTGTTCCAGACCTACTACGCCTGGAATTCACGGTTAGTGCCTGTACTTGCACCGCATTGTCTATTTTCTTGTCTGCCTGCCATCACTTAGAACTTTCTCCCTTACGTCAGTAGGCTAATCTGGGGGCCGCGACCTGCGGTTCTTCGGCAGCTAAGCCCACACTACCTTGCGGTGGTTCTTGGTGAAGACCGGAAGGCCGTTAGACTCCGCGCCCTAGGTAAGCCTGTGCTAATACTGACTAAGGCATCAAAATCGTAACAGTTTGCTCTGACCCTTATCTAACTGATGGAAGCGACAGGGAATCCCACTGCGAGAGTACTACTGGATAACTTAGCGGCTCAGGTTGAGGAACAGGGGAAAAATCAAGAACAGTTATTACAGATTCTGCAGACTCTGTCTAACAGGTTGGATACGCTCCAAGCAGCTCAGGTGGCAGCTCCTAATCCTCCACCTGCTCCGGCCCCACAGCCTGCCCCCGCTCCAAGCGGTTCAGCTGTATCTGCTCCCACCACCTCTCAACTCCGCATACCTAACCCACCCAAGTTCAATGGGGATCCTAAGGAATGCCGAGGCTTCTTGAACCAGTGTGCTATTCAATTCGAACTTTTGCCCGGGAACTTTCCCACACAGAAAACTAAAGTCGCTTATATTATTTCCTTATTGTCTGGTCAAGCGCTTGCCTGAGCTTCTCCTCTCTGGGAACATGATGACCCCATTCTCCATAATTGTGCCACTTTCTTGGAAACCTTCAGACGCATCTTTGATGAACCCGGACGAGTCTCCAGTGCAGCTTCTGGACTCCTCCGTCTGCGCCAGGGTACCCTTACTCTGGGCCAGTATGCCCTTCAATTTCGCACTATGGCGGCCGAACTTCGTTGGAACAATGAAGCGTTAGTGGCCACATTTTGGCAAGGCTTGTCCGATCGTATTAAGGACGAGCTAGCAGCCCGAGAGTTACCCACTACCCTGGATGCTTTGATCTCTCTCTGTAACCAGATTGATATACGTTTCCGTGAACGCACTCAGGAGAGAGAGAGTTCCCGTCGATCTACTTTCCGTTTGGCTCCTCGCTTCCAAAGTCCTATTACACCGGAGGAAGAGCCTATGCAGTTGGGAAGAGCACGTTTATCCCAGGAGGAAAGAGAAAGGCGGTTCAAGAATCGTTTATGCCTTTATTGCGGGGAACCCGGTCATGTCCTGAGTCAATGTGGGAAGCGCCCGGGAAACGATCGGACCTAACTGATGACGGAGAGACTAAGTTAGGTATGAACATTCTCTCTCCTATGGATTCTAGTTTTTCTATCCAAGTTATTCTGCAATATACTGATAAACAATTGTCTCTTCCAGCGCTTATTGACTCCGGTGCAGCGGAGAACTTTTTACGAGCTGACATTGTAGAGCGGTTATCATTGCCTAGGCAACCCTTAGATCCACCTATTGCCATTACAGCTATAGATGGCAGTCGTATCATTGGAGGATCCATTAAGAACAGAACTGTTAACATGTCTCTACGCATTGGAGCCTTGCACACTGAGGAAATCTCCTTCTTAGTCATTCCAAAGGCTATCAACCCGTTGATTTTAGGCCTACCTTGGCTCAGACTTCACTCCCCCACTTTAGATTGGCAGAAACCGGAAGTTCTTGCATGGGGTTCAGAGTGTCATTCCCGATGTCTTCCCAGGATTCATAGACCCGCTATGGGCTGTCTCCCAACACCCTCCGGTATTCCTCCTCAATATCATTCGTTTTCTGATGTCTTTTGTGAAAAGGAGGCTTCCAAGTTACCCCCTCATAGACCTTGGGATTGCTCCATTGAATTGTTGCCGGATAAGATACCACCTAGAGGACGGGTATTTCCATTATCTCTACCCGAATCAGAGGCCATGTCCCTATATATTAAGGAGAATTTAAACAGGGGTTTTATCCGGAAATCCTCGTCACCAGCAGGAGCAGGTTTCTTTTTCGTAAAAAAGGACGGCGGATTGCGTCCTTGCATAGACTACCGTGGCCTCAACGCCATAACGAAAAAGAATAGGTACCCCTTACCATTAATCTCTGAACTCTTTGATAGGATCAAGGGAGCTTCAATCTTTTCTAAACTGGATTTGAAAGGGGCCTACAACCTTATCCGTATTAAACAAGGGGATGAATGGAAGACGGCGTTCAATACGCACGATGGGCATTTTGAGTATCTTGTCATGCCATTTGGACTTTGTAACGCTCCTGCGGTTTTTCAAAATTTTATTAACGAAGTTTTTCAGGATTTCCTGTATCAATTTGTGGTCATCTACCTAGACGACATTCTTATTTTTTCACCTGATATTATTACTCATCGCCATCATGTCTCCTTGATTCTTCAACGCCTTCGGTCGCATCATCTGTACTGTAATGTGGACAAGTGTGTCTTTGAAAAAACGCATCTTCCTTTTCTTGGTCACGTGGTTTCTGGCTCCGGATTACGTATGGACCCTGAGAAATTAAAGGCGATTTCTGATTGGCCCCAACCGTTTGGACTTAAGGCCATCCAGCGTTTTATTGGGTTCTCTAATTATTACCGTCACTTTATCAAAGGGTTTTCATCTGTTATTGCACCCATCACTTCCCTGACCAAGAAATCTGCCAACGCTAAGACCTGGCCACCAGAGGCGGTAGAGGCCTTCAAGTATCTTAAAGAAGCCTTCATATCGGCACCTATTCTTCAACAGCCAGATTCTTCCTTCCCCTTTTTTCTCGAAGTTGACGCATCCTCCACTGGAGTAGGAGCTATTTTGTCTCAGAAGAATTCTACTTGAAAGTTTTCTCCCTGTGGCTTCTTTTCTCGTAAATTCTCATCCACCGAAAAAAACTACGGCATTGGAGACAGAGAACTACTTGCTATCAAATTGGCCTTGGAGGCCTGGAGACATCATTTGGAGGGAGCCAGATTTCCTGTTACTATTTTTACGGATCACAAGAACCTGCTTTATCTACAAACTGCATCCTGCCTCAATCCCCGTCAGGCCAGATGGTCGTTATTTTTTCCACGATTCAATATGATCATTACCTTCAGACCAGGGTCCAAGAACAAGAAGGCTGATGCCCTCTCTCGTTCCTTTGATTCTATGGATACCGAAGAAGAGAGTGTTAGGTCTATTCTAGATCCAGAATGTATTTTGGCTACTACTCCTACTCGGGTGATCATTCCTCACGGGAAGACTTTGGTTCCTCCACATCTCCAAACTAAACTCCTTAAATGGGCTCATGCCTCCCGTTTTTCTGGTCATGCCGGTATAAAGAAGACCTTGGAATTTATCTCCCGTAGTTATTGGTGGCCGTCTATCCGTTCGGACGTTCGACAGTTTGTGACGGCGTGTTCCACTTGCGCTCAGAATAAAGTTCCTCGTCAAGCTCCATACGGTCTGCTGCAGCCTCTGCCAATTCCGGATCGACCTTGGAGTCATCTCTCCATGGATTTTATCACAGATTTACCCTCCTCCAGAGGGTTCTCAGTAGTGTGGGTGGTCACCGATCGCCTTTCCCGAGCCGCTCATTTTGTGGCATTAAAAGGTCTCCCTTCTGCTCCTGTTCTGGCTCAACTCTTCATTAAAGAAATTTTCCGCCTACATGGCTGTCCAGATATTATCGTTTCTGATCGAGGAACTCAGTTCGTGGCAAGATTTTGGAGGGCCTTTTCTCGTCTTTGTGGAATTAAGTTAAATTTCTCTTCTGCATATCATCCGCAAAGTAATGGTCTCACGGAAAGGACGAATCAAGAATTGGAGAAATTCCTCAGATGTTTCATTTCAGCTAAACATGATGATTGGGTTGATTTATTACCTTGGGCAGAATTCGCCCACAATAATAATTCACACGACTCTACCTCCATTTCTCCCTTTTTTGCTCTTCAGGGATTTCATCCTAAAGTTCCACCCTTCAAAGAGTTAACCGCTTCTGGGGTTCCTGCAGTGGATTCCCTTCTATCGGACTTCTCGTCTAGGTGGGATCTTATCAAACGCAAGTTACTTCACACCTCTGCCATCAGTAAAAAAGCATTTGACAAAAGAAGACCGTCTCCACTACTCACTCCTGGTGACAAAGTGTGGTTGTCTACAAAGAATCTTCGCTTGTTGGTTCCTTCTAGGAAATTCGCTCCCCGATTTATCGGTCCCTTCAAGATCATTGAGGTCATTAATCCGGTGGCCTTTAGATTAAAATTACCCCCTACCTTGAGGATTCCCAATGTTTTCCACATTTCCCTTCTCAAACCACTTGTTGTTAACAAATTCTTCTCTTCAAGAAGACCTCCTGCTGCTATTTCTGCACCTGATCAGGAATTTGAGGTGAAGGAGATTCTAGATTCTCGGATTTCCAGAGGTTCCTTGCAGTTCCTGGTTGACTGGAAAGGTTACGGTCCTGAAGAGCGTTCTTGGATTCCTGCACGAGACCTTCATGCTCCGAGTTTGTTGAAGAAATTCCATACCAAGTTCCCTCTAAAGCCTTATAGGTTGTCCGGAGAGGCCACCCCTGAAGGAGGGGGTACTGTTAGGAACTTACCTTGTCCCCGTTCCGCTGCGCTGTCAGCGGGAGCTGACAGCGGTGTCCATATCTTCAGCGCTGCTTCTGTTAGCGCTGCCGCACTTCCGGCTTCTCTCTGCTGCTGATCATGTGACTCCTGGGCGGGGAATTCAAACTCCTATATCTTCCCTGCTCTGACACGCTGCCTGTGTCAGAACAATGTGTTTCCTGTTCCTGGCTACAGTTCCTGTGTCCTGACTCCTGTGATCCTGCCTCCTGTTTACCCCTCTATTCCTCCTACTCCTGTGTACCTACCTGGCTGTGACCGACTATTCTCTGGATCTCCCTCTGGCACCGTATACCTGATACCTTCTGTGTACCGACCCGGCTGTGTTACCGACTATTCTCTGATCTCCCTCTGGCACCGTATACCTGATACCTTATGTGTACCGACCCGGCTGTGTTACCGACTATTCTCTGGATCTCCCTCTGGCACCGTATACCTGATACCTTCTGTGTACCGACCCGGCTGTGTTACCGACTATTCTCTGGATCCTGCCACGCACCCATTGCCTCCGTGCATCTACCGGTTACTGTTCCAGACCTACTACGCCTGGAATTCACGGTTAGTGCCTGTACTTGCACCGCATTGTCTATTTTCTTGTCTGCCTGCCATCACTTAGAACTTTCTCCCTTACGTCAGTAGGCTAATCTGGGGGCCGCGACCTGCGGTTCTTCGGCAGCTAAGCCCACACTACCTTGCGGTGGTTCTTGGTGAAGACCGGAAGGCCGTTAGACTCCGCGCCCTAGGTAAGCCTGTGCTAATACTGACTAAGGCATCAAAATCGTAGCACTCAGGCTGCCGTACATTGCCGTTTCAGCACTGTTCAGCTCTGCTCCGAAGAGCAGAGCTCTACAGCGCATGTGCACTGTCACACACCGCTCTCTGCAACAGTGAAGCGCAGGGTTTCTTGTGCGCATGCCAGAAGTTTTCAGACGGAGCATGCGCGAAAGCTGTTGTGGATCGCAAAGTAGCTTCGGGAACAGAGAGGCAGTGAAAAGGTAAGTTTTTAACTTCACAGTGACATCCGTTTATCGTGACTGCTGACCCTTCTGAAGTTTTTTTCATAAATATGAGAAATCGTTCAATCCCTAACAATGCGATAAGGATTGAAAACTTGTTAATTTTATGCGTTGTTGGTAAATGTGCCCCTTAGCGTGGTCACACTGTCTCTCCATCTCTCATCTAGACTGCCATTCTCCTCACCTTTCCTTTGGTCTCACACTCTGTTAGCTGTTGCACTCTGAGATTTCAGTCCTCACTACTCAATCCACCTATACTGATGTCTTACATTGAGCTGTCATATATTTAGCAGCTCTTTGGCTCCTCATGGCATTCATTAGGTTTTTGGGCTTCCCTCTTGGAAATAGCTTTGCACTCTACTTTCAGCTCACAGGGTCTCCCTACCATCTAATCATCATGATCAGGGCAAAGTTGAATTTGAATACACATAAACTTAGCACTCACATGCACACTGAACAACCTTTGGTCATACAGAGTGTTGTCCACACTCATTCAAGCAATAGTGCATTCAAGATCATTATGATTTATGCATCTATGGCCAGGCAAAATAAGAACATAATTGACAGCTGCATCACATATTGGCACATTTTTATATTAAATAGATTGTTCAGCACATTTTTCTTTAAATTGTTATGAGTTAAAAATGTGGTCCCTGCAATAAAGTTATGCAGCTATTCACTTTGTGGTTCACAGGCCATTGCATCTGAACTATAGTGCTCTGTTTAAAAGCTACAACAGTTTAGCCCATGGACTGAGCATTTTAAGTGCTTGCCAGACTAATAGTTGCTAACAGGTTTGCCTATTCTGTAGCCATTGGTAAGTGGAACAAACAAATTTTGTTTTAAGTCCTATTGTCTTTCATGAAAAGAATGTATTTCTTTAAATTTAAAAACTGTTTAATGGTGAAATATTATTCAAGAAAAAAAGCTAGCCATGGTAATTAGATTCAGATTCAAAATATGGAGTGGAAGAGTTCTTGGTACTTGAAAACCCAAACTGAAATTGGTTCTATTTTTTCTGAAACCAAAAAAATTCAGTCCTAATTGGAGTTGTTCAACGGAGGAGCTACACTTGGTACTCCTACTTGGAGTATGGACCGATCACCATCTGTGATGGATAATAAATTGTTGTTATACAGTACTCCTGCTTTAATCCCTCCTTATTCTATAACACCACCCTTGCTTACAATCTGGTACTGTCGTGTTTAAAAGTATTCTCCCTCTTTGCCATTTTTCACATTTTATTTACTTGCATTCTGGAATTAAAATTGATTCATGTGGGAATTTTTACAGCTGATTAACACAAATACTCTGTAATGTCACGTTTTAAAGAGAACCGTAAAGCTTTTTCTTAATTACAAATAAAAAAAAATACAATAAGTGATTACAGAAGTATTCACATCCTCCCTCACCCCTTATTTTAATACCTTAACTGCTTCATTTTGCAATTACTTTTTTTTTGTAGATTTGTTTTATAGATTAAAATTGCCACTTACTAGAAATTACAACAAAACATGGCTCATTAAGGGTAAAATATACCTTATGTTTAAATAGAGCTTATGCTAACATTATTTCTATAATTGTTCAGTCTAAAATTTGTCCTTATTTGCATTTATTACAATGGGTAATAGTTGACAAACTGCTCAAGTAACATTTTCAAGGGGATGTCATTGAGGCATATTTGAATGCTGTGTTTTATATTTATGGTGTTATTAAGGGGCAGGGAGTGCAGGAAATAAGTATCATGCATCTTAATAGACACATTGTTAATTAATGTTAAAGTGAATAACTAGATGTCACTGTACTTTTACCATATGGAAAATTCTGCAAAAAAATTCCAGATTTTTTTTCTAGGCAAACTTCCTGTGTGCCGAACCATAATAATATTTTGTCATTGACTTGTTTTGACAAAAAAAATGGTGTGTCAAAATAGTTATTGTTAAGTTGCATTTGAGAAGCTGTGAAACAGACCAAGTTTTGAATCTGGTACAAAAGAAACCATTTGTTCCAAGTACAAGGTTATATCATTATTGTGCTTAATAAAGGAAGCTTTAATGTACTGTTCTTTTATTGTCCTTGTGCAGATTTCCATTCTAATACTGGGAGCATTACAGAATTCAGACCTCCCAAATAAATAGCAAATTGTTGAAAAAACAAACAAAATAAAACTACTCCTAAAGTATAAATAAAGTGCAGATACCTCCATTGCATACAGTTGCAAATATATGTTTGCTACCCACCACTTTCAGGGCAATTCTGTTAATAGGATGATTCTAAATTATTAAACAATGAGTAAAGTGGGTCACATATTATAATACAATTTTAAGTTGAGAGCAAAACTTACCAGCATGTACCCAAAAACCTTGCAGCAGACACAAACTAAGTCCTTGGCAGCTGCCAACCACCACACAGATCTCATGAACAATCGTATGCAAAGGGCAAGTTGTTAATGCTAGTTTAGTAGTATATCTAAAACAAGGCAGGTTGAGAGCGCAAAAACTGTAAACCAATAGTAATATCGATATAGTAATTTAATATGTATTAGAATACACACAAATATAAAATGAATAAAACATTAATCTGTATCAAATATAGCAACAAATTGACATCAACTGGAATCAGCATTCATAGTGAGTCAAAACCCATATAGAGTATTCATGATTGGATTCACAGCTGGTGAAGTGATTGATAGACTTGTTAATGCACATGCAGATATACACCCTTAAGAAGGCAAAGCTACAAATGCAGAGTGTTGATCCAGATATATAGAGCTTAGTCCCGGAAGGTGTTTGTATGTAAACACCAAAGCAGGAGGAATAAATCCTCAATATGCAGTAACTGAAATCCAGCAGTTTGTTGAAGTATCACATATATACCACGGATTGTACGTATAAGCACAGCTTGTACACACCTCCTTTGTATTATACAGATGTAGTCTGTCTATGAGAGAGGAGGAATAGAAAGTCTTAAGTACTTATCGTGTTATCAGATGGACGGATCACTCAAAGGTGTATCTCCTGGTAATAGTTGGATAAAGGTGTTAGTCCTTCCAGGTCACAAAAAGAGCTCCTTCACCCCGGGGTAAATTAATCGCTCTGTTATATCAATCGCCGGCTGGAAGCCAATAAATGCCTGACGCTTTTCTCGGCACACTGGCCGTTTCATCATAGGTCCCAGAGCCTGTATTGGAGAGCTGCAACTGGCCATAGTTATATATGACATACTAATAGCTTTATATAGGTTTTATAGAGCGCCCATTGTTCATTTGTAATATTAGTAGTATGTATATCTGTATAATGGTCCTTGTAGAGGTAAAATTACAGGACAAATTAGTTTATTTTATATATCAGTGATACTAGGGACATATAAGGTATTCTGTACAAAACTTAACTAATTTCTATGCACATGTGCTCTAAATGTAAGCTTACATATGGTTTGCATTACAAAGTTAAAATGAAATCCATTCCTCCTGTAATAAGAGGCCAGTGACAGTCCGTGTGACTGGAGAATGACAACGAAGGACACTCCATTGATGCCCTCACATTCACTTGCTGCTTCCGACAACAGGTGAAAGTAGATACGGTTAGTTAGTGAAGGGTTAGTAAAAGTATGCTTTTTTTAATGCCAGAGAGTATTTGGACTCCTTTATTCACTTGTATGCAGTAATGTGAATGTCACCAGTCAATGCTACAATTGTTTCTTCATCTGCTTAATATATATATGCTTGTTTCTTGAATATTCTCTAAAATGATGTTAGCAGCCCAACACAACTTCAATTTATGTGTAAAATATTACTTCTACAACACGATTTTAGCAAGTAATTTAAATTGAAATGCAGTTAGAGCACAAAACATGCAATGCAAGTAAATCCTATAAAATGGTTTTCAGGAACAGTTGTATTACTATTTTTAGGGCTTTGAACACATCCATTAAGTTTTAACTGAACAAAATTTGTTATCTAAAACAACAAATCTGAAGAGTTTAAAAACCAAGTTTTCCAGCAAATTGTTGGCTGAAGGGTTTTTGGTTTATTTTTATTTTTTTTTGCTAAAGGAAGGATCATCTTTTGTACTCACTTTGAGTTGGTCTGTGTAAAGCAGGCTTCATACACCTGACCATTATTATTTATTCATACAGTGGAATAGATAGTCAGTAAATATAAACAATTTACTTTTTTATTCTATTTGACATACTTCTGTGTGCACAAATAAATTGCAAAACAAGTTAAAGAAAATCTTCCACTGCAATTTTTTTATATACTTTTCAGACCTTTGCTCTCTGCCACACTACATAGAGTATATCTTTGCAGTTCAAGGGTGAAACAGATCTCATGACCAACTCTAGTTTGAATGTTGCTTAATCTTTTCTGCATATCAGTTTTTTTATTTCCCTTGACTTTAGTTTTGCTGAGTCATGCAGCCTTGTTTCAGAGCACGTATAATGTATACTGCTGTAAATAAGACTCATGTTAAATTTTTTATTGTAGTGTGAAGGTTCGTTTTCAAATAAATAAAATTCAAAGTGCATTTGAAGCTAAATATTTACTCCTTTTTATATGTAGCTTTTTAAAGCGTGAATTAATATAAACCATCCCTGTCCCATTCTTGATATCTATTATAATAAATGATCCCTCACTAGAAGTTTATATCTAGATGTTATGTATGTTTATTATGTGCACCACATATTTTATTACAGGATTAAAACTTGTATTGTATAGCTAAGACTGCTGCTTTTTATGTCTAAATCAAAATTTAAAAAGTAGAGTTTTCAATTTCACAATTTTTTTGTTATGTATTGCAGAAGTAATTTTTTTATTCAGTGTATTGTTAGCAATATAGGACACCTGCAGCATGTACTGGACATGTGCAGGTGTACCTACAGATAATACCAGGTAACAAATTGCATGTATGTTCCCTGAAAACTCACTTCTTCAAGCAAGCTTATAAAATTCCTGAGCTTCCTTCTTAACCACCCTTACTTCCTTTCCACAAGACAAGATCTTGCTCTTCTTTGAACCATAAATCTCAAAACACTGCAAGATGTGAAATTCCCAAATAAATTTTTGCCAAAAATATATGATGTCCAATGACTTTTATGATTATATTCATATACTGCATCTGTTTTTTGTTTTTGTTATTTTTTGCTATTTTCCCCCTTTTCAAAGATATTATGCTTTTGGTTTTACAATGCAAAATTAGTTTGAACATTCTATTCGAAAGCATGTGGAAGTTCATGGTCACAGTAATCATTTAGATAACATTGTACACACATCCCATTTTAACCTAATCAAATCATAGCAATGATCTACAAGATACTTAGATTTGTAGTCTGAGTGACTTACTGATCTGTCCAATGGATAAAGTCCAGGTAATATTTATTTTCAAATAAATTAGTTAAATAAACTCATTTAATTTCTATAAAGTCTCAGATTCCAAACCACCATACCAGTTCATTGACGCAATAAATTATTAGCCAATAATAAGATGACATCTACTGAGGAGGAGCAGCTGTGTCCAGCTTGCATAGGAAGACATGTGTATGAGATTGTGGCTTGGCTCACGATCGCCGAATGCTGTTCCTTGTTCGCCATAACGTTTATCAAAGTAAACCTAAATACGCCTTCGTCTTTATTTTGCAACAACTTGTTTCCAAATGTCAAAAAACAAAATTATTTTTATTATGTCCGGTTTTAGCATCCGGGTGGAGAGGAAGTTTTACGGGAGCAAGCTGGAGGGGATGCAACCGAGACCTTTGAAGACATTGGGCATTCAACAGATGCCAGAAATATGTCAAAAGATTTTATCATCGGAGAACTTCATCCAGTGAGTAACTTGTTTACTACAATACATGTCTAACAGTGACAAAGCTGTCAAATTGTACAGAGAATTGGTATATTGAAATTTGGAGGTTGGGAATGTAAATAAGGCATAACGTGATTCAGTTGTTTCATAGTCAACAAATGTACACTGTAACCAATTGACTATTTGTGTATTTCAGGGCTTAAATAAATCTGCAGCTAATGCTCTTAAAAAAATAACTGGTAACATTTTACAGTTAGCAGTGAATAACCGATTGGCTTCAACATTTGACTGACTGGTCTCTTAATTTTACATGTTTTGTACTTGCCTGGTGTGGGATTTACTTATTCAATAGTGCATGGGTGGTGCTCAAGATCTACGATAGCAAGTAAATGTAGATTAATGTAACAAAATTAATTTTAATATTGCATAAACTTTTAAACCATACTGAGGAGCTTCATGGTTTGTCTCAAAGTTACAGATAAAAGACAGGGCTATGTTGTGTTGCAGATGAGGTGTGAGCAGGAGAACAAATCAGAAACCACATTCTCTGTGATATTGCAGAGATTAATGCTTCTGATTGGTTCTGCTGTTCACACCACTATCCACAGCCATATAAGATATTGAGCGGATATAAATTCCACGGCTTTGAGAAGCTTTAAATGCGTCACTGTTTGGTTTGAAATTGGTGCAACATATTTTTAGCTGTCTGATACTTTGCTTGACTGATATCAGCATCAATCTCCTAATATTTCAGAACACTGAACAAGAGGTGATAGCTAAACTACTTCCTCACTATACTCTGTAGTAGTTTTACATGTTTAGTCTTGGTTCGTGTGAAATGTTTTAACTTTTTACTGCATGCCAACCAGGAGCGGATCTAGACCATATTTGGGGGGCAAGGTGGACAGTTTAGCAATTATATAAATTATATTTGAAAGTAAATGAATCTCTATCCACCATTGTAATTTTACCATCAATATACTTTTGTTACCTTTATTTCCTCCCGTCTCTGCTTCATTGCAGTGAATTCAATCCCACAGAACCAGGCTGGCAATATTGTCAGCTCACCTGTCACACAAAATCTCTTTCCTTGCTGAGAACGTTTATTCTACTTTACCAGCAGTGAAAGGGTATATATGGCTTCAAGGTCTGATGCAAAAGTAGAGTTGTTTTTTTTTTTTTTTTTTTTTTTTTTTTAAACCTATACTCCCCATTCCATTTCCATTCCACAGTTACAGGTCATTTCTCTACTTACTATTGTCCAGCGAAACCATTCATGGTACCTTAAATCCAAATTAATTGTTAATATGAGAGATGGATGAAGGAAATGACAGTGATGTGGAAATGAAATGAAGAGTATGGATGTGAAAGAATGTGAAGTGGGAAGATAGTTTGTGGAATCTTGAAAAGAGGGAACATTGTGGAGGGGACATTATATTCTTTAATTCCATGAAATGGTGATATTAGATTTTAACATTTTGATTGTTGCAAATTGGATTTTGATGTCCAGAGAAATAACAAAGTACAGCTTCTGTGAATTACTCGTTATTGGGAGTTCTATTAATGGTTTTGCCTGTTTTTCTTCATAGGATGATAGAGCCAAAATCCAGAAGCCAGTGGTGAGTATTTCTACTTCACAAATGAGGAATAAAATGATAACAAACCCAAAATATGAGATTATCATTCTGTGTACCATGGGTGCTAACGTTTTTAATTCGTTCAATTTTGTAGTGGAAGAATTGTTTTTGCTATAATACAGGAAGTCCTTTTAAAAAGCAGTTTAAAAGCCCTGGCAGGTTTAAAATCTGAGCAACGTATGGAGCCATGCAGAAGACCATTGCCTGCATTTATATAGTTCATAACAGTAGTACAGTAAAATTGTAATATCCCCCTGCAGCTCAATATGTTTTTGCTGAGGTGCAAAATTATTTTATTTTGTAATTGCCAACTGTATAACTAGTTAGAAGGTGTAAGTGCAGTTTTGTTGCATGTCACGCATTTGTAAGACTTTTCAAATCGACAATTTATTGTTTTTCAGGAAACGTTTATTACCACGGCTGAATCTGATTCAAGGTATTTACAATGTTCTACCATATAAGATTATATGTGAAATGCAGACTACTGTTCACCTATTTATTATTCATTAAAACACAATCCTAAGTGATTATGTGGCAATATTGCCTCTATGCAGTAAACAGATATGTAGGCAATTTTTGGACTGCATAAGCCAGATACACATGTGGTTTCATTAATCTTTTAGTTTCTAGAGAAACAGAAAATGACGCACAGTCTCGGTTGCTGATGGTAAAGACCTATATAAATACTGATCAGCCACAACATTAAAACCACTGACAAGTGAGGTGAATAACATTGATCATTCTGTTACAATGGGCAAGTGTAAGTATCTGAGCGACTTTGACAAGCCCCAAATTGTCATTGCTAGACGACTGGGTCAGAGCATCTCCAAAATGGCAGGTCTTGTAGGGTGTCCCTGGTATGCAATGGCAGGTCCAAGGATGAACATCTGGTGAACCGCCGGCACGGTCATGAGCTATCCAAGGCTCATTGATGCACGTGGGAAGAAAGGTTAGCCCATCTGGTCCAACTCCACAGAACAGCTACTGTAGCACAAATATCTGGAAAACGTATTGCTGGCTATGATAGAAAGGTGTCCGAATACACAGTGCATCACAGCTTGCTGCATAGCCGCAGACCAGAGTGTCCATGCTGAACCGTGTCCACCGCCGAAAGCGCCTATGATGTGCATGTGAGTGCCAGAACTGGACCATGGAGTAATGGAAGAAGGTGGCCTGGTCTAATGGCCACAGTTTATTTTACATCTTGTGGAAGGCCAGGTGGGTGGGTGTCATTTACCTGGGGAAGAGATAATGCCAAAATGCACTATAGGAAGAAGGTAAGCCAGCAGAGGCAGTCTGATGCTCAGAGCAATGTACTGCTGGGAAACATTTGATCCTGCACTCATGTGGCTGTTACTTTGACTAGTGACATGTACCACCTACCTAAACATTGTTGCAGACCAAGTACACCCATTCATGGCAACGGTATTCCCTGATCGCTTTGACCTCTTTTGGTGCACTGGCAAACTGCAAAAATGATCAGGAATGGTTTGGGGAACATGACAGAGTTCAAAGTGTTGACTTGGCCTCTTAATTCCCCAGATCTCAATCCGAGCATCTGTGGGATGTACTGTAAAAATAAGTTCAAGCAATGGAGGCCCCACCTCGCAACTTACAGGACTTGAAGGATCTGCTGCTATCATCTTGTTGCCAGATACCGCAGGGCACCTTCAGAGTTCTTGTGGAGCCCATGCCTCGACAGGTCAAAGCCATTATGCATGAAGAGGGCCTACACAATATTAGGCGGGTGACTATAATGTTGTGGCTGATCGGTGTATTATTGAGTCAGAAAATATTAATTTACGGTTGTAGTTGCACATAAATGTGTATAAGCGGTGGAAAAGCCAAAAAGCTAGAATAGTAGTACATGCTGGCTTAGTACATTCATATGACAGCTGTAGGAGAACATAAAATTATAAGAAACTTTAGCACTCCATCCCCAAAGAGAAAGCTGAAAAAACAAACAATTGTTTGCTCATAGCAAATACAGAAAAATAGATTTTGACTGTCTAAACATATACTGTACATAACCCTGCATTAGACACAAATAAGCAAAACAAAATGTTATTTTAAGTGTACCTGTTAAATTGTGTGTTTAGTATGCAAATACCCATATTTATAAAGGAATTGGTACTTTTTTCTTTTTTTTTTTTTTTTTTTTTACTTCCCATAACTTGCCAGCGGTGGTAAAATTGCATGGTGTTGGTTATATAAGCAGACTTTCACCTGAAGAGTACTATTGGCTAGCAAATGTTGATTCCTAAGACTTGCTTTTATGGTCTGCTTAGTTCACATAAGTAGCTGAACAGGTTTGCTTTATTGAATATGACTCAACATGCTAGACATTTAATATTAATCCTTGCTTACATTGACTGTTGTGTTTTTTTTCTTTAGCTGGTGGAGTAACTGGATTATCCCTGCTATATCAGCTGTTGTTGTTGTCTTAATGTATCGTTTTTACATGGCAGAAGAATAAGTGCAGTAGAAAGGAATTACAAAATTACTGTTCCAGACCTGAAAATATGATCCTCATTTTATGATGGCCAAACAATTTGGGGGGTTTTGGGTGTTTGAGCTGTGCCAGTGTTTCTCCAACTTTAGTCCTCAAGCCCCATACATATATTAAATTCACTTTTTAATTGAATACAGAGAAAGCTGTGAAAATGACTGAGCCATGGATATATTTAAATGTGTTTGTGGAGAACTTGAGAACTGAAAATGGAAAACATGCCTAGTTTTGCCCTACATGCCATAATGTTTTCTTTTACTCTGGTTAACATCTAACCATTTTCTTCTCATATATATTATATCCTTTGCTCACTTATTTTCAGTGAATATGGCCTTTATAACCAGAAATAAAGCAGCGATGAAACAGTTTGCTATTTTTAAACACAGACTGATGCCATTACTATGTAGATTTCTGGAAAATATAATACTCTACAAATACCCAAATAAAGCCTTTCAAAAGCCTAATTAAGCAGCAGCTATTGTGATAAACATCATAACATAATATTTCTAAGTTAACATTCCAAGCAATGCAGAATGTATGCTTTTGATTTTTAACTATGGTGTTGGGTATTAAGTATATATGTAAATGCCTTAGTTTATTTTCTAAATATGACCATAAAAAAACACAATGGAGAGCATTTTAGTATGTACAACAGTGATAAGCAACCAATGTTTAACCAAATAGCTGATATCTACACAAAGCAGAGACGATGGTAATCTAAAACCCAATGCTGGCAACCCCGACAGAAGTCGGCACGACATGTTCATTCCGAATGTTGAGGAGCACGACCTATTGTACTTATTGACTGTTTAGTATAGTGACTTTGAGTAAATGCGATTAATGAAGAGGGCGGCACCACACCGATAGTAATCTTTCTACATTTAAGGGGGCCGTTATAGAATAGCTTAAGGCTACATTATGTATGTTACTTAATAACATTGAAGAGGCGGCGCCTCTTCCAACTGCCCCCTTAAGTGTACAAAGATTACTGTCAGTGTCCACATGGACGCCATTCTGTGGTGCCGCCCTCTTCATTAATCGCATTTACTCAGTCACTACACTAAACAGTCGATAAGAACAATAGGTCGCACTCCTCAACATTCGGAATGAACATGTCGTGCTGACTCCTGTCGGGGTTGCCAGCATCGGATTTTAGTGCCCAACCCAGCAGAGACACATGGTGTCTGACTATTAATAAGATTATGCAAAGGTTATCATCACGCAGTATCTGACTATTGTGCTTTCAGCAGAAAGATGGGAGGGAAAGTAAACAAGTGCTTGTTTTCCAAAATGTAAGTTTAAATAAATCTAGCACTACAAAATTAAAAGATTTATCATTAGAATCTGTATTTTGAGACTGTTTGCATTTACATATTAACATTATTTTCTTCACCACCATCTATAGTTATAATAATCAAAAAAAAATTAAGAAATCATGTACGACGACTGATCATTTTCAATTTGTATTTTGTACTAGCCAGTGTGGAAGAAAATAAAACATCATGTTTGTATATGATTTCAGTTAATTGCTGTTTTTTGTTATTTCTGTATAATAATGTTTTACAGCACAGTGTATGTTATTCATGTTATATTATCAAAATATACACATAAAAAGGGGTATATAGTTCAGTGCAATGTTTTCCCATACACATTTTTGTTCTATTGTTGATCGCACATGAAAAGATTTTGTTGCTAGGATCAGAGTCTTGCTGAGCAGCTGGATCTCTTTGGCAACACAGCACCCTGTTTTTAGTGTAGTCGAAAGACAAGCCAATAGAGGTTATGTATGATAATGTATCAATCAATTATGTATTTTAGGACCAAACGAAGTGCTCTGTGGGACCAATTGTCCGGTATCACTGCAAACAGTGCAGTGTGTTGCCAGCATTTTTTTTCAATGCCCACCAGTATGCCATTAAATAACCTAATGCTAACTGTTCCGTATCGGTAAAGAAAAAAAAATATATAATAAATATATATATAATTTATATGTGTATGTAATATAAGCAACCAGTGCTCCAAATAGAAAAGAAAACATATAATTACATTTGCTGTTTCAATGCGAATGTATCTTTGTCAAGTCAAAGATCCATTTGGATTGAAACAGCAGCTGTCTCTCTTTTTTGGTCTCTGATGGTATTTAAACATTTTTATTTTATTGTGGAATACCGGCTGCTTATGTGATGAGCATTTACTTTCTCCCCCTATGATGTGAACTGGATATATATTGTCATAATTATGCTTGCATATTAAGCTATGTGGCATTGTTTAGTCTTATAAGAAGATGTAATCCAGGTTAAACCTTTTATATAAGGATTTTATACGGTGAAATTAACAGTAATATACAGCAACAGTGAATTAGTAATAATTTTATACTCTGAAGTAATTTAAAGGGGAATTTTGAAATCCGATTGTGTTGCTCCTTTTTCTATTAAATATAATTTGTTCATAATGTAATTAAATTGTTAATCTTATTGTATTTTTCTTTCTTGGTCTTCTTGTATCACTTCTTACCCAAACTGTCATGCATAACAAAAACAAATACGAGAATTTGTTTTTTGAAATGACACAATGGTCAATTTTTTTTAGTTTAATGTTTTAATCTGTGACTTTTATAAATGTCCCAGTTGTGTCCATTTAACAGGAAATACCACCAGTCAGCACATAGCTGATGTAGGGATCAATTGTAAACATTTAAATCAAATAACTAGATTACCTAGATATTCTAGTTACAATTGAGTGGTGCAGAGATACTGCCCAGCTCCCTGTTTCCAGCCAGGATGCAAGCTATTTAGACTTAGATTTATAAAATTCATCAATCATTGTTCTTGGCACTAAAATCTAGTATCAAATAGAGCAAACTACAGTGTGGCAGGAGAGCCACATGAAAACACAGGTTTGCAAACCAGTCAAATTGTTTCCATGCATTGTAGGATCAGAAGCTAAAGACAGTCTACACAGTTTAATCGTTGCTGGTATCAGTGGCTCAGTAAGTGGCATTGAGGTGCCACACATTCTGTAGTGCTAGACAGTCATATGGTTGGATGCACACTGATTCTGTTTAGGAGCCCTTTAAACACTTGCGTGGTTATATGGTTTATACATTTTAGTTATCTGAAGATTAAGCAATAAAAAAATATTTTCTTTTATAGCTGACAAAATAGATGCAGTACTTCCGAAAAATTACAATTCAGTAAATAGTTTAAACCCTTGAGCTGGCCTCACTAGGTTTTTGAATTTATTGACAAGATTTTATTTTGGTGACTATGTTATTTGCCCAATTTAAATCATGATTTTATAAGTCAAGTGTTGAACTCTGGTGTGCTGATTGCTACTTCAGCCTGTATGTATGGTAGTTGGACAACCAGATTGCATGACCATACAATTATTTGGTGCCTAAATTAACTGGATGGCCAGCTTAACTGGATTTTATTATATGCTTTGCCTGTCATTTTGAAATGTGCGCAAAACATGACCTTGTTAACTTTCATGCGGGAGCGCAAGGTACAAAATACACTACATGGACAAAAGTATGCGCCTTACCACTTCAACTAGCGTGTTTGCCCGATTTAAGCCATACCCATTGCTAATAGGTGCATAAACTCAAGCATGCAGCCATGCAATCTCCATAGTCAAACATTAGCAGTAATATTGGTTGCACTGCATAGCTCAGTAACGTGGTACTGTCATAGGCAGTTCGTCAAATTGCCCTCCTCTATTTTTAAGTGTTATTGTGAAATGGAAACATCTAGGAGCAACAATGGCTCAGCCATGAAGAGGTAGGCCACACAAGCTCACAGAGCAAGACCACTGAGTGCTGTAGTACCTTGCGCATGAAAATTGCCTGTCCTCTCTTGCAACACTCATAACCAAGTTCCAAGCGGTCTCTAGAAAGCAATGTTTACACAAGAACTGTTCAGCTGGGGGCTTCATAAATTGGGTTTCCATGGCTGAGTAGCCACACACAAACCTCAGATCACCATGCACAATTCTAAATGTTGACTAGAGTGGTGTAAAGCACACCATGAATGGTCTTTTGAGCAGTGGAAATGCATTCTCTCGAGTGAAGAATAACGCTTAAACATCTGGCAGTCTAATGAACAAATTTGGGGGAATAAGGTCAGAGGCTTTTTCATGGTTTGACCTGGGCCCTTTTATTCCAGTGAAGAAAAATGATGATGATGAAGAAAAATCTTAATGCTCCTGCATACAATGACATCATAAAGAATTGTGTGCTTCTAACTTTGTTAGTTGTTAGCAGTTGTGGAAGGCCCTTTCCTGTTTCAGCGTGACGCTGTACCCATTCACAAGGCAAGATTCAACAAAAAATGGTTTTCTGGAGTTTGGTGTGGAAGAAATTGACTGAACTTCACCGAGCTCTTACCAAAGTCTCATCAAACACCTTTGGGATGAATTGGAATGTCGTTTGTCAAAGACCTTATTGTGCAACATCAGTGCCCAACCTCCCTAATGTTCTTTTGTCTGAATCCCCACAGCCATGTTCCAAAATATAGTGTAAAGCCTTCCCAGAAAAGTGGAGGATATTATAGCGGAAAATTGGGGACCAAATCCATATTAATGCCTATGGTTTTAGAATGAGATGCTCACCAAACACATATGGAAGTGATATTTGGGTGTCTGCAAACTTCGTCATGTACAGTGGTTGGACAACGAATTAGGAATTTTTAAGTTTCTTGTAAAATCCATCTTGCAATATTCCATTATTTCCCGGAAAACGCTCTCTTTTCTTAGGAATAAGATGGCTGTTAACAAGCTCAATGTACTGCTCCTTTTTCATCGTGCCTTTAACAATGGGCCTTGTGCTAAAATAACACTCCAAGTTTAAAAATTCCTAATTCATTATCCAACTAAATAATCAGTTTACACTGGCACAAATAGCTTTACTCCTTTATATAAATACATGTCATTTTCTCACTCCACACTTAGGCATACTAAGTGAATGGGTTATACGTAAAAAAAAACTTATATATATATATATATATATATATATATATATATACACACACACAGGGTGATTCAAAAGTCGCAGTACACCCTTTTATTTACAAAAACTCTACAGGAATTTGGCCGATTTCAAGATGGCGCCCATGTTTGGTACATACCGTAAAAGATAGACCACATCACCCATACCTTACTGTAGTATTCAGGTTTCCCAATTTCCTGTAGAGTTTTTGAAATAAAAGGGTGTACTGCGACTTTTGAATCACCCTGTGTGTGTGTGTGTGTATACATACATATATATATATTCTATAATATAAATGTCTAGTGGCGTGTGTTAGTCTGTCTGTGTGTGTGTGTGTGTGTGTGGAAAAAATAAAACCAAGCTGCAGCGCCACCTGCTGGGCGGAGTTATACACTGACCTACTAAATTCTTAGTGTGTGTGGGAAAAAAAAATCAGAAAGGGCTGAAATTTGGTATACTAAGATGTTTTTAATTTGTTAATTGTTAAAAGTGTTTATAAAGATTTAAAAAAAAATATATAAATATTTCTTGAAGGAGAAGTGACAGTTGGGAGTGGTTGGTGGTTGCCGGGGGTGACAGTGGGGAGTGGTTGAGGCCTGGGCTATGGCCCAAATGCATGACCAGAACCTTTTTAACACCTTAAGTAGCTTGATTTGTCTAGAATGCATGAGTATCATATACGGGTTAACTTGTGTGTGTGTGTGTATATGTATATATATATATATATATATGTATATATAATTAAACTCGCCTGTATTCCAGAGATTAATGTTAGTGAAATATTATAAATATTCAAGAAGAATGTCTGGAAAAAAAAGAAAAATTGTGAACTTTAAAAACAACAGAACCCTTCAGTGTTCATCAGATACTTATTGATAATATAGAGAATTGTTTTTAAGAGTGTATGTCTAAGTCTTGTCCCATTTTGGAAATTATCTGCATTATAATTCCAATTAAAGTTCCTAAACTCTCACAATTCATGTATCAATGTCATCTGCAATATGCTTAAACATCTGCTTTTCGGCTACACAAAAATAAATAAATAAAAAAAAGTATTTTCCTATTGTATATCAATGGTGTCTGGATTTATAATAATCCCTGTATTTACATAGAATAACATTCCTGTAGCTGTACTTCCTTCCCTTTGTACATATAAGTCCTTCAACCAACAAAGTTTGTTAATAAATGTTCAATGAGACGTGGATACAATGTATCATACATAATTATAAGAGATTAATATATATGAATTGTTATTAATCTAAGAATATTTTTATTTGAAACAAATTGGTGCTGACTGCAACAATGTCACCTTTGAAAGATGTAACAATATCATTTACACAAAGTAGTCTTATACATTCACACTGAGATCCATTTTTTGTGTGACATGAAATGTTCTTAGATAATATAATATGTTCCTTATATAGTATCATGCAGGGCTTGAGACCCTCTATGTAATTTAATGTGAGATTATTACTGTCCTTTTACAAATACTGTATTGATCCCTCTAGTCGTCTTTTTTTTTTTCTCAATGTTTTAAACGCTGACACTTACATAATATGTTGCAGAGGTAAATCTTCTATTGGACTAATGCTACACCACTATATGATAAAGAAAAGTACCCAAAATAAACTCATAAATCTAGCCGATGAACGCGGCTACACGGCCGCTCTCGGCTGACACTTCAGGGTCTGAAATGTCAGCAGTGACGTCATTACACCCCGCAACGTACATTTTGCCATTCACTTTTTCAAGAGGTAACCCGATTGACTACCATGGACTCTTTATGTCTTACTTCCAATTATGAATGATTTATTTTGACTAACACTTCAAATAACCAATAGAACGCGATGTGAATCCCATGAGTCAAAGATGCAGATATTTACTATGTTAATCGAATACAATGGAGATAAGATACCATAATAGTAATTTGACATTTGAATTAGTGGCCTCATGATTATTATATAAAATATATATATATATATTATTATTCTATTTGTATTTTATCTAATATCCTTATCATAGTAAATATGAAAACAAAACTAAGTAACAGTAGAAAAATGAAAATTATACAAAAACAATTATGTATATATTATTCAGAACATTCTTTACAAATAATTGTGATGTGCATTACAAAAATAAAAATTAAACATAAAATCGATAGCAATAAAAAAATTGCCACTGAAATAAATAATATACGATAAAATGAAAATCTAATGGTTATAAAACACTCTTATGTTCGTCTAGTCGCTATCAATAAAAATTGTTTGCTGCGATCAATGTGGTTCCAACGCACAAAGAGATTTAATAGCAAGATGCAACAAACAACAATTCAATTAAAGTACAGCCGATACATACGCAGCGCCTTGGATCCAGCAAACAGTCATTCAATTCTGAATTCTGTCGTGAAAGTAGACTGTATGTTGGTCTTAGTGCCTGGTTTATATACAGTTTGTGGTACATAAAAACAGTAATGATGTCATGGCATTTTTCCTTTGGTTCAGGATTTAGGACAGTCCAGGTTAATGCAGGTCATAGGCCAGTTCAAACGATGCCCTCCAAGGGTGGGGGTCAACTCTCCAACAGTTGCCTATGTGTTTTCCCTCCGAAAATCTGATTCAAACTGGTCTATTAGCATTACAAACAATATCATTTTGACTATTTATTGTTTATCATATATAACTTGCGTACGCAAGGTGCGATCGCTTAGCCGATAGCAGCGGATGTCTGATGGTAAAAAGTGGATTAAAATGACACTAAACGTGATACATTTCCTATATCCTGAACCTTAGATATCAATATTGTGGTTTTAACATTATTATATTAAATATATTACATTTGATTATAAAAGACCGTGTTGGAACTTTATTAAGGTGAACTATCTACAAATGAATGTGAGTGTAAATGTATACAGAAGTGTTCGCACGTGTTATTTCTAAATATGCCCTTCCACGTCGTAGCATGCTATTCACATATTTTCTGATAAAGCCGATTAAATTGATTGTTATTAATTTGAAACTACTTCAACCAATTTATTTGACTTCCACAACTCATAAAAATTAGTGAAAGTGATGAAAAAACATGTTAAGACACTCGTTAAGAAACAAAGCAGTGAAAGTGGGTCAAGTGAAAGACAATATAAAGACTAAATTTAATTTTAAAAAAAAAGTATAATTTTTACAGAAGGCAACAGCAGTTACTGCAAATATTTGTGTAATTCATAAATTATATACTAGAATAGATTTTCTCATCTTTTTGAAGCACCGCTTATAGGGCATGCTTTAGAAAATTCCCTGCAGAAACCCGTGAGATTATTGCTTGCTTTGTTCTGTCAACCAATCCCTTTGTAAAAATTGAAAAATGGTTAAAACAGGTATTGTCAATAGGCTTCTGGGGGGTTTCTGGACTTAGAATAAGTCTGAATCCAATTTGCAACCTACCCATTTTTGGGTTCAAACACATAAGTTAAGAAGCCCAGTCATAAATCTAATATGACTGGGCTAATATGCAATATGAAGGTACATTTATTAATATTATCATAATCCGTTTCTATTTATAGGTTGCAACAAATTGTGAGGTACCAGACAGTTATCTTACAGATATAACATGTACGAATATATAAGAAAAACATAATAATAGATACATGAATATAATCAAGCACAATAACACATTTATGGATAATCAGGAGCTAGCAATTACAGCTAGAATGGATACTAGTATGAATTCTTGTGGGTAAATGTATCAAGCCGCAATTTTGCATTTCCAGCGATTTTCTCGGGCCATATTAAATCGCAGTTTAATACATTTATATTAAAAAAAAAAAAAAGCTATTTGAATTTTTTTTTTATAATAAAAACAATATAATAAGTTGTCGTGAACGCCCAGCCTGTCCCAGATACAGCAATCTGAACAGCTGGCTGTGACTGACGTCACCTTATTCACTTATCAATGAATACACCTTTTCTGCCAACTCAAAGGATTTATTATGGTGTCTTTACATTCACTAAAACCACTTATTAATGTTTCACACTTAAATCACATACACATATTGCATGAGTCTCCCTGGGCTTCGTAAATTCACAAAGAATCACGGAGAATACACTAGATTAAATTTATATAATCTGAAAAATGTTTCCAAGATTTAGTTACAAAAAATGAATAACAAGACATACAATATGTTGCACAAATAGGTTTCAGGAAAAAAAATAGGAAATAAAACCGGAGTCACTACTTACTTGTTAAGACTTGGTGTGTGTGTGAGGGAACACAATTGAGAAATATGGGACATTTCAGTCTTGATAGAACCCTTCATTAAAATGCACACGTTATTGTCTAAGGCAGAAGATTTTAAACCCTTTTTCACATAGCTCTCACTCCCCACTTTTGGAGTTTAGCTGTCAATAAGTACAGATTGATCTCTCAAATGTCACAGGGCTTTTGAAGTGAGCTAGGGATGTCCTGAGATCTGTAATGTTCACAGGAGCTGAATTCTCAACTCTGCTCGTTCGACTTGGCTGGTCAGGTCCACATCCTCTGCATACCAAAAAAAAAAACAACTCCTCAGAGATGCTTATTTATCTCTCTCTGGTTAGTTTCAAAAGATTATTGACACTTGCATAGGTTCATCTAGCAAAGCACACGTTGAGATTAGATTACAAGGTTACATACAATAACCTGATTGTATGTAACAATCAGGTTATTGTATGTAATACAATATACAAATACCTGCTTATTAAGGGAAAATAACAATAACACATAATCGTCACACCTCCCCCTAAACCTAGGGCACAGAAAACTGTGACTTGTCACTGTCTCTCCTGCCATTCACCACTTCTGCCCCTTGGCGCAAGAGGCCATCTGCGTTCCCATGCTCTGTGCTCTTCTGGGACTGAATGGTGAAGTTACACTGCTGCAAAATTAATCTCCATCTTAAAAGCATACCATTATCCCCATAAACTCTATTTTGCAAGCTTAGAGGATTATGGTCTGTAATAATGGTGAAATCTTGTCCACACAGGTAGGGCTGTAGCTTTTACAGTGCCCATACGATGGCTAGGCACTCTTGTTCAATGGTAGAATGCGCCACCTCCTGTGGGAGTAGTTTTCTACTTAGGACAAGATAGGGTGCTCCCTCCTCCCTGCGCTGTCACTTGGCTAAGGACAGCTCCTAGTCCATAGTTAGACACGTCGGTCTGTACTATAAATCTGCGTTTGAAATCTGGGGCCTGTAGCACAGGGGACTGGGTCAGAACAGATTTCAGAGCTGTAAATGCATTCTTACAATCCTCTGTCCAATTAACCACTTGTGGTAATTTCTTTTTTGTTAAGTCATTCAGAGGTTTGGCTAGGGTGCTATAATGGGGCACAAACTTTTGATAATACCCAGCTGTACCTAAGAAAGACATGATCTTCTTTTTCGTGGTAGGGGTCGGCCACACCGTAATAACCTCTACCTTGCCTGGCTCTGGGCAGAGGGTACCTCCCCCTACACGGTGCCCCAAGTACTACACTTCATGCATGCTAAGCAGGCACTTCTCTGGCTTGATGGTCAGACCTGTCTCAGTAATTCGGCCTAACGCACTATTCAGATGGATCAGGTGCTCCTCCCAGGTCTGGCTAAACACTGCAATGCCAGCCAGGTAGGCAACTGCATGTCCCTCCTGGCCCTCTAGCAGGTCATTGACCAGGTGCTGGAAGGACACGGGCATTTTTCATTCCAAAGGGCATGACCAAAAACTCAAATAGCCCAAATGGGGTGATAAATGTTCATCTATCCTTGGCATAGGATAAGCATCAAACACTAGGGTGTCATTCAACCCCCTATAGTCTACACAGAACCGGGTGCCCCCACATTTCTTTGGGACCAATACCACTGGGGCAGCCCAAGAACTGTGAGACTTCTGAATTACCCCTAGCCGCAACATCTTGTCTATTTCCATCTTCATTGCTTCTAGCAATTCTAGGGAAGTACGATATATCTGAGGGGGGTCTGGTTGACTGTGTTTACATGATGTGTGTTTTTCCAGTTTTCCCGGTAAAATGGGACTGATAGGGCCGTAGCATGTCAGCTAGCTGCACTGGCTGAGAGTCAGACAGCTCTTCACTACAGTAGGCGTCTGCTAGGTAACCCTCCTCTTTAGCAACAGCTGCTGAATCCACCAACGGGTCAGATTCCTGATCACTCTCAGGCAGGCTACACACAGCTAATGCACAAGATTCCTTTATATGAGGAAATATTTTTGGAAAAATGGCCTTTTGTACCGTGAGAAAAATGTCACTCTGTGTGAAGAAATGCTTTGTGGTCATTACGCATCCTGTAATGTGATAGAGATATGTGAGGGTGAGAAGCAGATAGGTGCCAGAGTTAACTCTTGCAATTATGTGGATTTATGCCAAGATCCGGATGTAATTGTGGATAATTTGGAAACCCATAATAATAGTGAGATGTGTAATAGTGTGAATGTCACACATGGTACTGTGGTTGAATCTAAACCTGTTTTTCCACTGATTTCTTCTCATGAGGTAGGGATATGTGACAATGGTCCTGCAACTGTGTTAGAATCTGCTGAGAATACACCTGTTTGTACCCTGGTACAAGGATATGACAGGAAAAATGTAGGTACCTGAAATGTGTAAAGTATCAGTGTTTACATGCCAGCAAGCAGTACAGGCCAAGTCCTCAGAACTCCTAAGGGGGGAGGGAAGTTGGATGCCAGAAGGTAACACTGACCCTGAATCAGTATCTCTAACCCCCCTTCCTCCAGCTCCTGCAATGATAGAGGTGTCTGATGACAATATGGTACATTTTGTTGTTTTGCAATCTAACCCTGTCCCTTTACAGACCCCCTCAAAAAAATGTACCCATATTACCCAAGTAAACAACACAAGTGTAACTAAAGTAAAAAAATATCAGTTCATACACAGCCCCAGTCGAATTAAGTCCAGTGTTTAACTGGATCAGGCTATTATCCATCCCTTCTAAGGACGTGGGTATCCTTAGCTGATTGTCCAGCAAATTCTGCAGACATCGTAAATCTTTGATCAACTATCGCTGAATCCCTCTGAGTGAGTCCTGGTGGAAGGCCACCAAATTCTCCTGCACTCTGCTAAACTGTTGTATGGATGCAGCCAAATTGGGGACAGGTGCAGGTGGATGTTGGGTTGGTGTGGAAATTGGTGGGCTATGTGTGGGTACAGCCCACACAGATTCCTCAGCTTCAGTGTCTGTTTCCACAGTCTGCAAGGTGATGACCTGATTATGTTTCAGAGCAGCAGGGCAGCACACTCTCCCTGCCTGTCTCTGTCAAACAGACCTGCACATTGTGTGCAGCCGTCGGCAGCAAAAGTTTTCAAAAAGGAGGCAGCTTCAGATGACACTGTATATAATCTCCTTACTGTGCCACAGATATAAATCTCAATGCTTTTAACAGGCACCACTGTAGAACAGGAATGTGACCGCTATGCCTCCAATACAGAGTGACTGCATATGTTCTGTTCTCCCCCGACACTACCTTTCAAGATGGCGCCGCACCTCTCTTCCCGGCGGGAACACCCGGGGACCGACACTCTGCTCTTCACTTTACCCCAGCAGCCAGGTGACCTCCCTCCACACGGCTCGCTCACACAGGGCAGGTAATTAATGACTCACAGCGCCTTCACCGACCCAGGAACTCCTTCCCCGCCAGCGCGCTCAGGCTCATCCACGCTCCGGACACCAACACTGACTGTATCTCTCCCGAACCTCCAACAGAGACACCAGCTGGACCAGGACAGGCAGGGGCAGTTCTTACACCAAATTATCCCCGTTAGAAGGAGCCGGTAACACAGCAGGATATCGCTACAGGATATTTAGGCTGGAGAGATTCAGTCAGCACAGCCTACTCCATGCTCCATCAAGCCACGCCCCCGACTGCCTTTGTGTGTAGTCCACATTTCCCTGCAGCATAACATGGTTTTGCCAGGGTGTAAAATCGCACATGTAGCTGGATTTACTCGTAACTCTAAATGAGGCCCCATGTCTTTATGTCGTTTAAAACTGTTTGTAAGCCAGCTGCTATTTTATGGGCGGTTGTCTATAACTGATAGAATTGCTTGTCAGGATTAAAGCAGATGAAATGAGATTGTCACACAACAGTTGTGTCCTTTATGGATGATTGAGGTAAATTTGGATAATGAGGTAGAAAATGTATAGAAAACAGACAATAAATTAGTTAATTAAGCAGTTAAAACCCCATCTATAAAAAATATTGTGAGGCCAAATTGCTCAATTGACTTGATAGACATGATTGTTTGTACACATTTGGCAGCAACTATTGTTCAACTAACATAGTTCATTGGGAACACTGGCTATTGCAATGTAAGTCTGATAGAAAGTCATCATCAGCAAGAGGGCCTGGAAAGGATTTTACCTTGCCACCATTAACAAAACCGCTAAAAAGGTTTAATGAAAGATTTATATTGCTTTACTTCAATAGATTTCCAAACACTTGTATAATATATGATAAGGCTTGTTAAAACTTTTCTGTTGGTCCAGCACCCTGAAAACTTTCCTTGTTTCCATTATTTTGATGATTGCCTATACTTGCCATTTTTAATGATTTCCATATACAGAGTTTTTAAGGTACACTGAGGTGTTGGTACTGGTTGAACAGCGCTTAGTGTGCAATAAGGTACACTGAGGTGTTGGCAATGGTTGAACAGCGCTTAGTGTGCAATAAGGTACACTGAGGTGTTGGCACTGGTTGAACAGCGCTTAGTGTGCAATAAGGTACACTGAGGTGTTGGCACTGGTTGAACAGCACGTAGTGTGTAATGAGGTACATGAATGTGTTTGCACTGTTTTCAACATTTACTACCTTATTGCTTACAATAAGGTAATAAACAAATTGATACTACAGAGTACACTATATGTACAAAAGTGTTCAGATGCTTGAGTTATACCAACAGAGACTGTAATGACATTGTATTCAAATACATATACTTTAATATGGAGTTGGTCCCCCTTTTGCAGTGATAACAACTTCCACTCTTCTTGGAAGGCTTTCCACAAGATTTTGGAGTGTTTCTGTTGGAATTTGTGCCTATTCATTCTGTAGGCATTTATGAGGTCAGGCACTAATGTTGGATGAGAAGGCCTGGCTCGCAATCTCCGTTCCAGTTCATACTAAACGTGTTCGATGGGGTTGGGCTCTGTGCAGGTCAGTCATGTTCTTCCACACTGAACTCATCAAACCATGTCTTTGTAGTCCTTGCTTTGTTTAATGTGGCACAGTCATGTTGCAATAGAAAATAGCCTTCCCCAAACTGTTGCCACAAAATTGGAAGCATAGCATTGTCCAAAATGACTTGGTATGCTGAAGCATTAAGATTGCTCTTTCATTGGAGATAAGGGGTCTAGGGGTCTATGCCAAACCCTGAAAAACAGCCCCATACCATTATCCCTCCTCCACCAAACTTTGCAATTGGCATATTGCAGTCATGCAGGTAACATTATCCCGACATCAGCCAAACCCAGATTCGCCCATCTGACTGCCAAACAGAGAAGCGTGATTTGTCACTCCACAGAACATGTTTCCACTGCTCCACAGTGCAGTGTTCGTGTGCTTTACATCACTCCATCAGACACTTGGAATTGATCTTGGTGTTCAGTTTTTGTGTTTACATTAATGCTAATGGAAGTTCGGAACTCTTCAGCTATGAATCAGCAGAGCATTGGCAACTTTTACACACCATACACCTTAGCAGTCGTTAATCCCACTCCACTTCATTGCTGAGTTGCATTTGTTCCTAAACACTTCCACTTGCTAATAATATCACTTACAGTTGACCGTGGAATATCCAGCAGGAATGAATTTTCATAAACCATCTAATTGCAACGGTGCCATCCTATCACAGTACCACGCTTCAAGTTACTAAGCTCTTCAGAACGACCCATTTTGTATCACAAATGTTTGCCCGGCTAGGTGCTTAATTTTCTACCCCTCTGGCAACGGGTCTGATTGAAACACCTCAAGTCAATAATTAACACGTATGGCCAAATACTTTTGTCCATATAGTATTTATATATATATATATATATATATATATATATATATATATGAAATCAAATCTAAAATAAACATTAGCTCTCAGTTTAGAATTGTCAGTCACTTATCATATGTTCATAAACACCATTTCCTCCATGCAAGGTGGCAGCCTTCCTTCAACGTTTCGGATGGTACCCCGAATGTAAACAATCTGGAAAATATCAAGCAGAAGGAACAAGAGGGCGTCTAATAGTGTAGTATTTTCCTGGGAAGTGATCCCCAAAGGCCCGTAGGTGATATATATATATATATATATATATATATATATATATATGCGTACCAGATACAAGAAATATTGAGGCTCATTAATCACAGTATTCTGGATGTGTCAATACCACATATATCTTCCATCATCTCCAACAATATGTGAACATAAAAGCAGAAGGAAAAAAACAAAGAATAGTGTAGTATAGTTATAAAACCAGTGAATGTTCTATAAAAAGCACTGCGTAGCAGCGTAACAGAGAGAATTCATAAACCAGCGTATCTGTATCAAATCCTCTGTAAACTCAGCATTTATTCATCCTGGTCACTCCAGCGCTCATTTCAGGAACCAAGGAAAAAGAAGGGAGAATTCCCATATAGTGTAGTATTTTATAAAAATAGCAGTTTACTAAACATATAAAATGCACACTCACATGTCATATAAAAATAATAAGCTTTTCTGCATCTCATAATGCTGAGCTCAAATGGTAGTCGTCTGTGGAGAATTGCCACTTCAGTGGGTCAAAAGACACAGGTACACCAAATGCTTATATGGAGAGCACAGTAGAGATGGGAACTTCAGGTACATATCCTCAACGTGTTTCGTCAAAGATGGACTTCATCAGGAGGGTGATTAATGTGTCCCATAGTGCGATCTTATATAGCAGTGGCGGCCACCATTTTGCGCATGTGCAATGCGTAGCGTCTTCTGCACATGCGTGGCTTGCGAATATCACTTGCTGTTAGCGATATCACAGTTCTTAATAGAGCTTTGGTAAGCATACTTGAACTAGGTAATAGAGAAATATAAAAAGAGAATTAAAAACTTCTAGCTCTATGTATATAATATACTTAGTTCTGCAGCGCAGCCATTTTCCTTAAGGGCTCAAAATAAACAACATATGTTAAACAGGGCAGCGGTGGTCATCTTTAAAAACGGCTAATTTATAATATAGGACAATAGATAATATGCACCAAGCAATGAAATAATATGCACATTCCTAAACAGCATTACCAAAAATAACAAGTACCGTACAAAAGAGGAGCACATTGAAAACATGTAAAGAAAAATTTCGGATTACCTCACCAATGAAATGAATTACATGGAAAAGGAGAGGCAAACGAGGGGGCAATAAAAAACAGAGAAGAAATCACATATAATTAAAAATTGTCACTTTTCAATGCAGAAAATCACAGCTTAGGAGCCCGGAATATGGTGAAATACAAGATATGTATTGCAGATATGTTTCCAGAAAATTCAGCAAGGTACAAACTGTATGGTGCAGATATAGCACAGGGATTGCACAGAGATGCAGAAAGCAGATAACAGGAACGCGGCTGATGCAGGTGAACAGGTAGTTTGTAGAAGTCCCTGAGAACAGGTGCACCAGGAGCACAACAAGGAACAGCATACAAGGAACATATAGCAACAACAATGACCAGCATGGTACATGGGAAGGAAAAGACATAAATAATGAGAGACACAGGTGTACCATCAACGAGAAGCAGAGATTAATTCCTACTCGTGGGTGAAAATGTCCATAATGGAAGAGCAGCACCTCTGGCAGCATGGAGGTGCTGCATCCAGTAACACAATCATGGCAAGACTAACACAGTTCTAAACAAACAGGAGCTGCAGAAGGCAAGCAGCATCTTATAGGAAGATGCTGCAAAGCAGACGGATGTAGATTATGACAGCAATGATTTCTTGAGAGATAATGGTATTTTTAACCTATCCAAACATTTAATAGAAAAAACGGAATTTAATTTACAAAGTAAACGTTTAACTTTTGCTGCAACTCATAAACCTAATAGATTTTAAATGTACATTGATATCAATAAGTATACTAGGAAACTTACCTTTGAAAATATTCTTTGCAAAGAAAGAGACAGCCCTTATCTCCAATTATGAAAAAACTTCAAAATCAGGCTTAAAAACCTATTTCTAAATTTTACCCTCTCGAATCAAGAAGTAGCCGTATAGACTTATTTCAATCATTAGTGGTCAAAGATTTATGCCTACAGAATTCTGAAAATTCCTATAATAGTAACCTTTTGAGACAGGAACTGACTGCTATTAAAAATCTGAAGGATAATAAGAAATTAGTCATTAAACAAGCTGACAAAGGGGAAGGAGTCGTGATATTGGATAGAACTGATTATATAGAAGAAGCCTTAAGACTCCTTAATGATGAAAATTCATATACTAAACTTTCTAAGCACCCTATGATGGAGTATATTTTCACTCTAAGAACAACCCTTATCAGAGGTCTACATGACCATATAATTACTAAAGATAAATACCAATACCTTCTAGTGTCACATCTGATCATTCCTATCTTTTACTACCATACGAAGATCCATAAGAATCTAGAAAACCCACCTGGCAGACCCATGATTCCCTCACTTCGCACATATATGAATATGTGGATATATTTTTAAGGAAATATGCAATAGAACTTGAGTCCTATTTGAAAGACACAACAAGTGTTTGGAATATTTTTGAGAATTTTGTATGGTGTCCAAATTACAATGGTTGACTATAGATGTTCAATCCCTGTATACGGCTGTAGAACACCAGACAGGGATTAGTGTGTGTGTGTAGATGCTTTTTAGATACAGATCCCTCTCTTACCCTACAGCATAAAGATTTTATCTGTCAATTAATTTTATTCATTTTACCTCATAATTATTTTACATTTTTGGATATATTTTATCTCCAAGTGTGTGGCACAGCCATGGGGACTATTTTCGCGCTCAGTTTCACGAATTTGGTTATGGGATGCTGGGTGAAAGAGTTTATCCTAAACCCCAACCCTTATATATATATATAAGGGTTGGTATATATCAATGATATATCCATGGTATGGGAAGGTGATGAATCTATAAAAAAAATTATGGTATATTAGTTCTAACATTTATCATTTAAAATTTACAGCGAACTATAATGCTATCAGTATAGAATACCTTGACTTGGGTCTTTCAGGCACTAATACTAGAGTAGAATCTAAGAATTACATAAAAAAGGTGAATAACAACAGCTACCTCCACTACAATAGTGGTCATGTTAAAAAATGGAAGAACAACATCACCCATTCGCAGTTCCACAGAATAAAAATAAACTGTAGTAATGAATTACAATGCAATGAACAGTTATCCATTTATGCCGAATGGTTTAAAAACAGAGGCTATCTGGACACACGTATTAATGATACGATTACTAAAATCAATGGGGTGGAACGATCCAGCTTGTTACAATATACGGCTAAACCAGAAAAGAAAGATAAAGGGCTAGATTTACTAAGCTGCGAGTTTGAAAAAGTTCAAAGTTCAAGATCATGACACAGAAAAAACAATACCTTAAAAGACCTGACAATAATAAAGACTATATATATCTATAGTGATCAGCTTGACAAAAGGTTTATCAACATTATGTAGTTACGGTTTTACTTATCAACTGAGTTAAGACTCATTTTAACTTCCCAGGTGCATGCGCAGATATCACCCATCACTGCGCATGTGTCAAATTAACACAACTTAACACTAACAAGGAGTATATCCAAAAAGGTATATACCCAATTATTACAAAAAATTGACTATGCCTAATTGTGACTATATAATTGTCCATAGATAACTAATTTTTAGATAGAGTAGTGGTATCGTCTTAAACTACTACCACCCATAACCATGTGTGTGTCAAAATAACCACTAACAGGACCATACACTTAAAATTGTGTCCTGTTTAAAAGATATATGAACCTAACAGCATAATAATTGCTGTATGAATGCCCTAAAATATATATGTATATAGATTACCCAAATATAACAAATTACAAATATGTAAACTCAACTTGATGACATGAGTTCCACTCATATTATATAATTACAACTTAGTGCAAAAACATCGACTATAGGGCTTATATAGATAACAGATAATAGACAATGTTAAAAGATACGATTAATGGGGGGGAGGGGGGAAAATCCCACAATAAACTAGTATATGCCTCCCATCTGTATCTCAGTGGCGCATGATAAAATGGTACAACAGAAAATATTGCTACATTCTATATCCCAACAAAGATGTAAAAAACATAAACAAACTAAAATATATATCACAGATCCACATCTAACCAGTGTGGTGACAATATGATAGAGAATCACAAAACCTAAAAGTATAAATTACAAAAAGGGGGCTAACTCATAGTTCTCATTAAGCCCAGATGGAGTCATAGTGCCTAATTGAAAGATCCAAAACATTTCTCGTTGAGAAAGTTTACGTTGTAGATCTCCTCCCCTTAAATTAAGTGTTACTCTTTCCAGAGCCATAAATTTAAGATGTTTTAAATCACTATTATGGTTTTGTGTAAAATGTCTAGAGACTGAATGGCTTTGTACTCCATTTTTAATATTACGGATATGCTCCTGGATACGCAATTTTAAAAGATGTTTGGTCTTACCAACATACTTTAATTTACAGGAGCATTCCAACATGTAAATAACGGAAGTTGTTAAACAATCCATTCGCTGCTTGACATTGAATTTCCTACTATTATCGTGATTGTAAAAAAAAAGGTTACCGCTGGATTCATGTACTGACATACATTACAGTGAGCACACCTCACTGATCCTATCTTATCTGGTATACAACTGGAAGGTCTCTGAGTAGTTCTATTGGAGCTATCAATTCCTTCAAACTACGATTTTTCCGAAAGATTAGGAGTGGTTTGTCCGGAAGTATTGTAGAGAGAATCGGATCTCTCTGTAAGATACCCCAATGTTTTCTTATACTTGACCTAACCAGGTTTTCTCGACTGTTAAATTCTGTGATGAAGGGTGTCATTTCACCTTTACCTGGTTTAATAGTGTATTTCAACGTTTCTGCCCTATCCTTCTGTTTAATTTTCTTAGTAGCCTCATTGAGAACCTGATGTGGATATCCCCTTTCTTTAAAACGATCAACATATATACTAAGGAATATTCTCTTTCCATTTTCTCTGATGACAGCTATTAAAATGTAGATAGCTGTTTGTATCGACATGCTTGATGTAATTTTTAGTAATCACCTGTGTATTGTTCGATGTTAAAACAAGGTCCAGATATTCCACTTGTATATTACTTATATTAGCTGTGAACTTAAGATTGTATTCGTTCCTACCAATATACTCAAGGAACTCAAATTCATCACGACTACCATTCCAGATAAGTAGGATGTCATCAATGTAACGTTTATACAACTTGATTTTGTCTGAGAAAGGGTTGGGTCAATATATATATTTAGCTTCCCAGCTCCCCATATGGAGATTGGCAAAGCTGGGTGCAAAGGTGGTACCCCTGGCTGTACCTCATGTTTGAAGATAGAACGTATCTAAAAAGTTAAAATAATTATGAGAAAGGGTAAAATAGATGAGATCACACAAAAAAATCTCTATGTTCTATTGTGATAGAACTATCCTGATTTAAGAACTCCCTGCAGGATTCAATACCTTTTTCGTGTTGTATAGAAGTATAAAGCTGATGATTATATATATATACATAGTCTTTATTATTGTCAGGTCTTTTAAGGTATTGTTTTTTCTGTGTCATGATCTTTTGTTTTGCATCTGATATACTGCTGGTTGTGTGCTCTGTCCAAGAGAGACACACTTTTGGATATGTGTATATTTGCTGGCGATGAGATGAATAACAACATTCTGAGGTATCGCCATCATTTTATATGGGGCATATATCTAGTCCCAGTTGGACATTGTTACAATTGTGTGCACAGATTTTCTGTACTAATCCGATATGTGTTTGTTCTTTGGGGATTAATAAAGTTGTTCTGACGCATGCGCTGTGACTGGCGGCATCAGCGCATGCACCGAGATGGCGTTTTGGCTCTATATAAGGCTGGTAATACACGCTGTATATGTATCCGCTATTTTTCTCCTGAGGAAGTCCCGTTATACTGGGACAAAACGCGTTGAGCCTACCCTGTTAGCATCTTACTGCACTCCTTGATGTAAGTGCATTGATTTACCTTTTTAAATAAAGTGCAATTGTATTTTTATACTTTTCCTTTCCTTGTCATTACTGCTGCCAATAACCGAGGTTGGGAAGGAGAGAGTACATATCTAACCTTCTAAGAAACTACTTCATGCTATTGCTTAGAGACCATCTGGTACGCAGTTTGTATTTCCATATATGGATGGAGCACACGGGTGTCCCATATATTACAGTTGTTTCTACCCTGGGCTTAGGTGTCTTTTTCACGCTAAGGAAGCCCTATAGGTGGTGTATATATGTCCACAGGTGGTGTGATTTTATATCTTGACAATACTACTCTATGCTGTTCTCTTTTCTGCATTGTCCGATATTTGAACCATTGGGAGGAACAGCACATGAGGAGGATCTCCCATCTTTGATTAGACGACCTACTAATACCTTACGGTACGCAATATATTACATCCATTCATACTATACAAGCAATAATACACATTGAGGCGCCCTGTCTGTCTCTTGTTGCATATATATATATATATATATATATATATATATATATATATAAAACAATCTCTGTTAACTATTTACTTTAGTAAGTTTCAAATTAAATACAATCGCAAATAAATTCTAAAATTCAGCCATATCACAATAATGACACCAAGTTGAATGTGAGCATTTTTTGTTTTTATATAGCAAAAGAACACAACTGGGTCCAAACAGTATAAAAAAATTATGACAAAACATTTAGCAGATTTATTAACATACAATAGGTGTAAATAGTTCAGAAACCACAGTTTATTTTCATTAGTCTACCACTAGACCAAATCATATCAATTGCAGAGTAATTACTATGGGTTACTGCACATTTGTGATAGTAAATTACCTGCAATTGTTATCATAATGTAATTAAATATATCCAAATGCTGGTGAAAAATATATAGTATCACTCTTGTGCAGTCAATATGTTATTATATATAATACAGAGATCTCATGGTTCATCTATTTCCATAACCATTAGGTTGGTGTGACCATTGGCTTGTGAGACTGGAGATGTTGCAACATGTAATTCTTTTGAGGTGTCAATCTTATTTTCTGATACCAGTGGTCTTAACTTATCACAGCAGAAGAGCAAAGTGAACCGCAACAGGCAAGCAATAGAGCTCACTGCAATAATCACAACTGTAAAAATAAAATTTAGATTTTGTTACATAAGCAGAATAAGTGCAAAACATGGTTTAATTTTACACCTTTTATTGATAGAATAAAACAGGAGTATTCAGGCTGTGTTTGGTGGGTTATAATGAAAGCCAAAGCATACATATATACTATCAATTAGTAGAACAGTTATTCATCATTTAACAATTTCTGCAACTGGGAAATTATTAAAATAAAGTAAAGCAAAAATATAAGATTGAATATTCTTATAAAACAGGGACAGGAGCTGCAGTTCCTGAACCATTCCTTAAAACAGACCCATCAGATTCCAAAAAAGCAGTGAGCAATTTTAAAGCAAAAAATGTAAGAACATACTGACAAGGCTATATATTTACAATAAAGCTATGTAGTGCCATTTTAAAAAAAAATTGTATATTTTGTGTGTGGGTGGGGGATTTACTTGTTAAATCTTTAATACATAACTTTTTTTTTTGTTTTTAACAATGTGAAATGAGAGTGACAAGGCCCTTGATATAATTCTGCCTATATGATCAAAATAAATGCATTGAAAATTCATCTCTAATTATTATTTTAATAGCAAGAATAGTAAAAAACTATTATTTTTCTTGCATTTCTCTCTATTATGTCTACTCATTTCCTAATACATTTCAATGGACCATTGATTTGACACTTCCATTTTCCAGGTATTACACCACAAACATTACCCAGTATTTGTATGGTCATAGTATGTATTTTTCTATTGTATAATCAAGTGTTCAGTACAGTAATTAAAATTTTAATAATATAAAAGTTGCAAAATACTGTACATACAGATTACAGGACGCGCTATGTTTGTTCAGGTAACATTTTATTTTATTGTGCAAATGTGTTTCTCCATGTGTAGACATTTTATACGCTGGGCAAACTGTTTAACAAAATAATCTTATGTGGTCAATTGCAAATTGGCTTATGTGTTTTCTTCCTATGTTACTTGAAGTTTTGGGTATTCTCAAATTTTTCCATCATTTTATATTTTTCCATTTTTACAACAATTTTTCCAGGTTAATTTAAGCATGTAAAATAGAGATTTGACTGTATCTTGTAGTGGTCATTGATAAATAGCAACCTCCATTATTTCTCTGAAACCTGGTCCATTTGAAGCGTGATTGCTTTGTGTATTAAAAGGCAACTAAATTAAAATACATGTTGAGCCAATATGAACATGATTCTTTACAAATTAAACTATTAGAGAGAGAAGAAAAAAAGTTCCAAAATCAAGGAAAATATAAAACATAACTTACTGGATGCACAAATACTGTGTAAATTGGCTATACAGTCACTGTGTCAGGCCTTAGCCGTAGACTTGAGTTTAGAGAGCCACTAACCGGTATTAGCGCTACTGAACTAGCAGGTGTGGAGTCTAACGTACCCAGGCAAGGAGGTTTGGACTTCACTGCACAGGGCACGCAGGTCTTGGCCCTACTAGCCAGTTGCCGGTATAGCGGTAAGGAGGGTCAGACGGTCCGGGTCAGAAGCCAATTGGGAATGCAAGGTATAAAGGAGGATCCAAACGGGTAGTCAAACAGGCCAAGGTCGCAGGAACAATATGGGTCAGAATACAAGAGAATGGTCAACAAGCCGGATCACAACGGTAATACACAATGCAGGAGAATAGTCAGGAGCGTAGGGATTGGAGGAAGCAGGAGGAGGCACGGAGAGATGCCAAAGAAGCAATGGAATGGATCAGGGCGCATGCGCCCAACAGAGGAGGAAGCTGGGGGCGTGGCGTGCCTGTTGCTGAGCAACAGGGCGCCCTGGCTGAGATCCTTCAGGCGTCCGTCCCCGCATAGCGGAGGAAAAGCGGGGACGGCACCTGACAGTACCCCCCCTCTCTCTCCCCTAAAGAAGGGTTGGTCCTCTCCAGAAATTTAGCAAGGAGACGAGGAGTGTGTAGATCAGCCTCAGGGACCCATGATCTCTCCTCGGGACTGTAGCCCTTTCAATGTACCAGGTACTGATAATTACCACAAACAGAGCAGACCTTCAAGATTCTCTCTACTTCATACTCATCGCCCAAAGAGGTCTTGATGGGTGGAGGAACAACTGGTTCTTTGAAGAATTCATTGAGGACCAGGGGTTTAAGCAGGGAGATGTGGAAGGTGTTGTGCATCCTGAGGGGAGGGGGTAAGACGAGTTTATAGGAGACTTGCTTGATAATTTGAGATGAATAGTCCAATGAAACGAGGAGCCAATTTCATGGAGGGGACATGGAGACTGAGGTTACGGGTTGATAACCAAACACGATCTCCTACTTTCAGAACAGGCAAATTTCTTCAATGGCGATCAGCAGCGCCCTTATACCGTAGTGCAGACTCCGAGAGACTAACTTGAGTCTTGGCCCATATTTGAGAGAAATCATGAATGAAAGAGTCAGCTGCCGGAACCGAAGAAGCGGGAGCCTCTAGTAAGAAGGTAGGAGAAGGATGTTTTCTGTAGACAGTGAAGAAGGGAGAGCAACCTGAGGAGGAATGTAGATGATTGTTATGCAAATTCTGCCCAATAGAGAAGGTCGCTCCAGGAGGATTGATGTTCTGAAGAAAAACACAGCAGGAAACATTCCAGATCCTGATTAACCTGTTCGGTCTGTCCATTCGTCTGGGGGTGATAACCGAAAGAAAATTTAAGTTTGATCCCAAGTTTAGCGCAGAAGGCTCTCCATAATCTAGCTACAAACTGAACTCCATGATCGGAGATTATCTCTTGAGGGCATCCGTTGAGGCAGAACACATTCTTTAGGAATAAATCTGCAAATTCAGAAGCCGAGGGGAGACCTTTACAGAGAGTAAAATGGGCCATCTTAGAAAATCGGTCTACCACCACCCAGATGGTGTTGTAGCCATGACTCAGGGGTAGATTGGTAATAAAGTCCATGGTGATGCTGGTCCAAGGAGAGTCGGGAATAGGAAGAGGAAGCAGAAGACCAAAAGTACTCTGTCTGGGAGTCTTGTGGCGAGTACATACACAACAGGCCAGAACGAATTTGCGCACATCAGAACCAAGAGAAGGCCACTAGTAGTATCTAGAGAGGAAGGTCTTATTCTTCTTGTAGCCCGCATGGCCTGCAAATCTGGATTCATGAGTCCAACTCAATAATTTGGAACGGAGATGCGGCTATACAAAGTAATGTCCAAGGAGGAGGAGAAATCGTACTAGACTTGGTTAGAGCCACGACTCGAATAGGGTTGATGATGGTCTTGTTGTCCAGAGGTGCCAGAGAGTCCGATTTATCAAAGGATCTGGATAGGGCATCAGCTATGAAATTCTTGGAACCAGAACAAAACGTAAGAATTAGTTGGAAGTGAGAGAAAAAAAGTGACCGGCGGGCTTGACGAGGATTGAGGCAGTGTGCCTCCTGAAGATAACTTAAGTTCTTGTGGTCGGTCATCACTGTCATGGGATGTAGAGCCCCTTCAAGAAGGTAGCGCCACTCCTCAAGCAATTTCGATAGCTAGGAGCTCATTGTCCCCAATCCCATAGTTCTTTTCGCAACCCAGAATATTTCTTAGAGAGGAATCCACATGTCTTGAAGGTACCAGAAGGAGACTTTTGGGACAGAACAGCCCCTATTCCCACGGAGGAGGCATCTACCTCAAGAAAGAAAGGTCTCCGCTGATCGGGTTGTTTGAGAATGGGAGCAGAAATGAAAGCCTCCTTGAGGGTCTTGAAGGCAGCAACCGCATCCTGAGGCCAGGTCTTACAGCAAGCTCCCTTACGTGTTAAGGCAGTAATGGGACCAATGATAGACGAGAACCCCTTGATAAATTGGCGGTAATAATTGGCAAATCCGATGAACCGCTGAGTAGGCTTGAGACCACATGGTTGTTGCCAATTGAGGATCGCATCCACCTTTAGGGGGTCCATTTGGAGGCCGGTGCCATAAACGAGGTAGCCGAGGAAGCAGAACTTGAGGATGTTCAAAAAGGCATTTCTCAAGTTTACAATACAAGGAGTAATCCCAGAGTCTGGAGAGAACAGTCCTAACATGATTGCGATGAAAGCGTAAGTCAGGAGAGATTATCAGGATGTCATCCAGAGAGACATTCACGGACTGATAAAGAAGATCTCTGAAAATCTTGTTGACGAACTCCTGGAAAACAGCGGGAGCATTACAGAGCCCAAAAGGCATTACCAAATACTCGCGATGCCCATCTCGAGTATTGAAGGCTGTCTTCCATTCGTCCCCTTTACGGATGCGTACCAAATTATAGGCTCCCCTGAGATCAAGTTTGGTGAAGATCTTGGCACCCTGAAAGCGTTCAAATAACTGTGTAATTAGGGGAAGTGGATACCGATTCTTGACCGTTATTGCGTTCAGGTGACAGTAGTCAATACAGGGTCTCGGGGAACCATCCTTTTTCTTGACGAAGAAGAATCCGGCTCCCACAGGAGAGGATGATCTTCTAATAAAACCCCACTGGAGATTTTCAGAAATGTACTGGGACATGGCTCTGGTCTCCGGTAAAGATAGAGGATATACCCTACCCTTAGGAATGGTCTTACCAGGAACGAGCTCGATAGGACAGTCCCAGGTACAATGCAGAGGCAAACTCCCTGCAGCTGTTTTATTGACTACATCGAGGAAATCCAGGTAAGGTTCCGGAAGCGTAGACTTGGAGGAGAGTGAGAGACAAGGCAGGTGAGAAGGTGGATACACTTTAGAGAGACTTCTAGAAGAGCAAGAAGCAACCCAGGAGGATACCTAGGCATGATGCCAATCAAATTGAGGAGAATGAGTTCTCAGCCAGGGCAAAGCCAAGATAATAGAATTAACGGATTGAGGAATGACTAGGAACTTGATCCACTGGTGATGAAGAGCCCCTAACTGCAACTGGACCGGACAGGTGATACAGGTGATGGAACCGTTGGTGATGCGATTGCCATCCACTGCAGTTAGTACCAAGGGTTGAGGCAACAGATGGAAGGGAATATGGAGATCAGACACAAGAGTAGCAGATATGAAGTTCCCAGTGGATCCAGAATCCACGAAGGCGAAACACTCCTGGGAGACATCCATAGTTTTAAGGGTAACTCGCATCAAGAAGTTGGCATCCTTGAGAGAACAGGGAGTATGGAGACTGGATCCTAGGACAACCTCCCTCTTATCGCCTAGGAGGTGGAGTTTCCCGGCCTCTTAGAACATGTAGATAGCAGATGGCCGGACTCCCCACAATATAGGCAAAGATGGTTCTTAATCTGACGTTCTCTTTCATCCCAGGAGAGACGAGAGCGTCCAATCTGCATAGGCTCCTCCGCTGATCGGGAATGCAAGGTACAAAAGAGGATCCAAATGGGTAGCCAAACAGGCCAAGGTCGCAGGAACAATATGGGTCAGAATACAAGAGAATGGTCAACAAGCCAGGTCACAACAGTAATACACAATGCAGGAGAATAGTCAGGAGCACCGGATCAGAATCCAATAATAGGCCACAATGAATATGCTGGAGACAGGAACCTGTTACTCTGGCACCCTAATGGCGCCAGAGCCAGGTTTAAATAGGAGCAGGGAAGCAGGGATTGGAGGTAGCAGGAGGAGGCATGGACAGGCACGTTGCGTGCTGAAAGAAGCGTCCCGTTGCTAGGCAAGCTGAGGGCGCGGCACGCATGTTGCTAAGCAACAGGGCACCCCGGCCGAGACCCTTCAGGCGTCTGTCCCCACATAGCGGAGGAACAGCGGGGACGGTGCCTGACACACTGCTAGATTCACTAGTTTCTAGAATTTGTTACTAGGTTGGAAACTTTGGTCCTTGTTGATTGTGGTTTAATTAAATGGAGTGGCCACATTTTATTCACGTATTGGTCCGTTGAGATTTAGGGACCCTACTTCTTCTATGCATTTTATACAATGCACTGTATATGGTATTTGATTTATTTATTGCAATTATGTTAATCTCTGTAATTTCGATATTGAAGGTTTACTAAACATTAAGGGGTACTTCACCACTTAAATGTACACTCCTCCAATGGAAAAACCAGTCCAATATTATTCTATTTTGCTAAGAATTTAAGATGAAAACATTTTGATACTAATTGGGTGACTGGAGGATTGGACTGGATACATTGTTATGCTATATAGAGAAAGTTTCAGTGTATGTCAGGCATATAAGTACTGTGCAATTTCGATTTATAGGTTGCTTTTTTTAAATTGACGATATTTTTAGATTTTTTTTAGGTTTAATGCTAATTGATAGCTCTTCAGCAGGTTCTCTGACATGTGAATAAACAGTTTGTATTCATACTCTAAGCTTTTCTGTTGCCAATTCAGATTGTAGGCAGTCTTTATGCATCTAATTCCATTCTTAGATTAAATTGATAAAATTCTGTTTAACTATTTTGTTTTACTTGATTTTTTCTATGAACTTTGAATCCACCAACAAGGTGACAATTAGTAGTTTAAAAGTCTCCCGACAGTGCTTCCACTTAGATGAAGTAGTAAGCAGTGACTAACAAATTGATTAAGAAGTGGATTTTAAAAAATAACTTTTGCATGGAAAGGACATTTTAAATAACAGTGAGAACAATGGCGCCATTCTTGATACTGCAGATTAGGATTGAGTTTACAAGTTTATAAGCACGTTTTCCTTGTTTGAAATGGAACAACTAAGGATCTACTGCTGTTTCACTTTATGTTGGAAATTTTACTCCACATAATTGGTTCATAGGCGAAAATTTCACCAATTAAAGGTTAACATATAATTACATCTCTTTTGTAACCTTATCTGATTTTGAACATATTAGACTATTATCATCTCTTTCTGGGGTCATCTGTGAGGAGGAAGTGCTCCCCCTTTTTACTACAATATTCTGCTTGTGTAGCTGCACAGGAACAAAGTTTGTCATCACAGTATTAGAAGTTATATCTGTTTTTCACCAGTTTAAAGGTGAGCATAAACAGGTTCTTGAGCATACTACACTATTGTTATTTTTTTATTTTTTTTTCGGTTATCTTCGCTGAGGGATGTCTTTAGGTGTTGCTTTAGAACTTGGAAGGGCATCCCTGTGATCCACTTCAATTAGGATAATATTACTTCAAAGAACTTTTATTCTGGACATGACATTGTTTTTGTTTTTTACCTCTATCTATGCATCATAGAACAGCTTTAGGTGTTTTATAAACTTCTTTTTTTAACTAGGCAGTGGGAGGAGGTCAAACTGGTCGTGATTGATCCTCATGGCTAAACAATAATATGGCTGTTCCCTAGCTCACCAGGGAAGCAAATCAACAAACCAATGTTGGGGCCAGCCCCCCATAGGCTATATCTATATCTATATATACATACACTCAAATATACCTCCAGCCATTACACCATTGCAGTGAGTCTAAGTCATAAGTGAGATAACCAGCTGTGCAGAAGGAAATTGCTGAACTGGAGTCAAAGCACACAGTAGTAAGTAGTTAATGATAATTAACACTGCAAGAATGATAGCTGAGGATGGGGAGTTAATGAAGATGAGGGGTTAATGAGGTCAGCGGTTAATGATGTTAGCGGTTAATGATGACTATATAAATGATGAAGAGAGAGCTAATTATTATGATTATAATGATGATAGGGAGGTGATATAGCCTGATGATGGTTATAATAAGGGGAAACAGGATGGTAATAATGATGAAATGGGCACATGGATAAGGGGTGTAAAAAACTTACCTTCTCCTCGCTCTTGTCTCCCGTCCTGACAGCCATGTGGTAATTCCAGGTGCGCGGCAGGGCTGGTCACATGATCCCTCGGCGGGGATTTTGATATCCCTCTTCCTCCTTTATAAAAGAAACGCTCTGACGCTAACCTGTGTCAGAGTAACAGATTACTTACCGCCTGACGCCTGTGCTGACTGCTTGTATCTATAGTTCTTCTGCATGCTAATTACTCTCTGTGTACAAGACCAGGCTTGCCTACTGACTATTCTCCTTGGATCATCCCTGTGTAAGGTCAGACATCTGAACTGTGTACCAGACCCAGCTTGCTTACTGACTATTCTCCTTGGATCATCCCTGTGTAAGGTCAGACATCTGAACTGTGTACCAGACCCAGCTTGCTTACTGACTATTTCCTTTGGATCATCTTGCTGCTGAATTATCTGCAGAACTGTGTATCAGATCTACTCCAGCATCTTATAATGTACTGCCTTATGTTATATTGCTTCGGTGCCATTTCTCCTATCTATCTCTTACATCTAGGGGCTGAGTCAAGGACTGTGACCTGCAGTCTCCCGCCAGCTGACTCATGAACCATCCCTACTTGCGTCGGTTCTTGGACAAGACCAGGGGGCTGTTAGACTCCACGCCTTGATAGGCCAATCTAGACGGAGGGAATACCTGTGAGCGTAACAGTTTGCTCTGACCATACAAAAAGATATGGATGAAATTGGCAATCCTTCGCCACGAGACCACTTGGGGCAACTAGTGGGACGTGTGGAGGAGCAAGAAAAAAATCAGACACAATTTTTACAGTTTTGCATAACACTCTAGCTGCCCATGTCAATACTCCACCACCTAATCCTCCAGCACAAAGTGCTGCTGCCTCTCCGTCTACTTCCCAGCTCAGCATTCCTAATCCACCAAAGTTTGACGGTGATCCCAAGTCTTGCCGGGGTTTTTTTAAATCAATGTGCTATCCAGTTTGAACGGCAGCCAGGAAATTTTTCTACTGAAAAAACAAAGGCGGCGTTTATCATTTTCTTTTAGTCAGGTCAGGCCTTGGCATGGGCTTCTTCGCTTTGGGACCACAATAACCCCCTTTTACAAAACTACAGTACATTTCTGGAGTCCTTCAAAAAAGTATTTGATAAACCTGGCAGAGTCTCCAGTGCAGCTTCTGGTCTCCTTCGTTTACACCAAGGGGCACTTCCATTGGGTCAGTATGCCATCCGCTTCCGTACCTTAGCTTCTGAGCTGCAATCGAATAATGAGGCTCGTAGCCACCTTCTGGCAGGGATTGTCCGACCAAAAAAAGGATTAGCTGGCTGGTCGGGAACTTCCTACCACCCTTGATGCTTTAATCTCCCTCTGCAACCAGATCGATATTCGTTTCATGGAGAGAAATCAGGAAACAAGTTCTCCCGTCACTCTATTCCTCTTCAGGCACCCAGGATTCAGATTTTAGTGACCCGTGCCAGGGGCAGGCTGGGCTGGGGGGCATTTGCCCCCCGGGCTGGTCCATAGTGTGCTACCTTGGGCTGGGTCACTGGGCCACCTGAATTTTTTTTCCTTTAAAACAGGCCTCTGAGTCGAGTCTTGACCCACGGGCTGAAATTTGCCAGCCCTACCCTGACCCCTGCAGAAGAACCAATGCAATTGGGACATGCACGCCTCATACCCAAAGAAAAGAGAGGCATTTCCAAAACAATCTATGCCTCTATTGTGATGAGCCTGGATATCTTCTGAGCCATTATCCTACACAACCTGGAAAATTGAAGGCCTAAGCTCCTCCTGAGAGGCTAGGTTAGGTTTAACAGGGACTTCTCTGTGTGATTCTAATTTTTCAATTGAGCTGTCCCTTTGTTACTCTAATCCAGGGCCGGACTGGCCATCTGGCACTTCTGGCAAATGCCAGAAGGGCCGATGGCCAGATGGGCCGTTTGCTAGCTGGCCGACCCCATTGCTCAGCGCACAGACTGTCATGCCGGAATTCGGCATGACAGTCTGTGCGCTGAGCAATGGGGCCAGCACTACACTTACTGATTGCCGCGCGTCCCCTCCTCCCCTCCGATGAAATGAATGGATCTGCCGAAGACTGTCACATGGGACGTGCACCATGTGATAAGTGCCGTCCCATGTGATAGAAGACACTACAGAGCGCGCCGCGGAGCGCACAAGGTAAGGGGGGGTAGTTTGTGTACAGGGGATCTATGACAGATTTTGTGAGTGTGACAGGGGATCTATGACAGATTTTGTGAGTGTGACAGGGGATCTATGACAGGTTTTGTGAGTGTGACAGGGGATCTATGACAGATTTTGTGAGTGTGACAGGGGATCTATGAAAGGTTTTGTGAGTGTGACAGGGGATCTATGACAGATTTTGTGAGTGTGACAGGGGATCTATGAAAGGTTTTGTGAGTGTGACAGGGGATCTATGACAGGTTTTGTGAGTGTGACAGGGGATCTATGAAAGGTTTTGTGAGTGTGACAGGGGTTCTATGACAGGTTTTGTGAGTGTGACAGGGGATCTATGACAGATTTTGTGAGTGTGACAGGGGATCTATGAAAGGTTTTGTGAGTGTGACAGGGGTTCTATGACAGGTTTTGTGAGTGTGACAGGGGATCTATGACAGATTTTGTGAGTGTGACAGGGGATCTATGACAGGTTTTGTGAGTGTGACAGGGGTTCTATGACAGGTTTTGTGTGTGTGACAGGGGATCTATGGTTTTTTTTGTGTGCGACAGGGGATCTATAGTATGTGTGCGACAGGGGATCTATAGTATGTGTGTTTGGGCCAGTGTATGACTAAAGTGTGTGTGTGGGCCAGTGTATGACTAGAATGTGTGTGTTACAGTGTAACTATAGTATGTTTTGTGTGTGACAGGGTATGACTATAGAGTGTGTATGTGTGTGACAGGGTATGACTACTGTATGTGTGTGGGGGCCGGTGTATGACTATAATGTGTGAGGGGGGAGGGTCTTAATATAATGTGGGAGGTAGGCTATTAATCTAATGGTGAATTGCAGGTAGGGGCTAATTATTGGGTGCTATTTTTTTTGTGAGGTGATGGTGGGGCTATTTAATAGTGGGGCCTAACAATTTAAGATGGAGTGATTGGATTTTTAATTTAATGCTGGGGTGGTTTGGGAGCTATTAATTGAATGTGGGGCTGTTTGGGGAAAATGAGGTCTATTTATTAAATGTGATTATGAGTTAATGCCTGGGGGGGTTGTGGGAAATGGATATATTTATTAAACGTAAATGCTATTTAATTTTTTTGCTGGAGTTGTTTGGAGAGAGGTAAATAGTTTTATTTATTAAATTGGAATACTATTTAATGTCATGGCTAGTTGGAGGGAAATTGATGTATTTATCAAATGTGAATACTAGTATTTTAATGTTGGGGCTGCAGTGAGGCCTAATTATAAAACGTGGGTGTTATATTGATTTAACACCGGGGCTAAAATTCATGTACTCAATTTTTTTTTTAAATAGGGCATCCAACATTCCAGGATCCAGACAAGCAGCAACTGATCTAAAGACACCAGCAGCCACAAGTGGTGACAATGACAAGACAGGTAGGAGAGACCAGGACAGTCTGCCAACTGTTCTGAATTTGGTGGGTGACTGTCCCGCTTAGTCAGGATTTGGTCTGACTACAAGAACAGTTGGGAGATATGTCCTGCTTCACACTGTACTGCTTGTTAAGGCAGAACTGCGTGCACCTAACAGTAGTGCACACAGTATTGCCTGTGTATTTGTCAAAAATGTGTCTAATAGCCAAATTACATTATAGGAGCCCCCCTGACTTAAGTACCCGGGCCCCCCGAGCCTTAATCCAGTTCTGGTCAGCAGGAGGAATCTGTGCTTCCAGTCCAGGGCAGGACACAGCCTGCAGAGCAAGCCGAGGAGCTCTAAGTCTCATGAGATTTATTAATCTCGTGAGACTAAGAGCTTCCCTGCTCACTCTACAGGAATGTCAGCAGCATTAGAAGCATAGATAAGTACAGTGGGCTAGGGGTGTCAAAATGTGTCTGGGGGGGTGACGTAATGTGGATGGGGAGGGCCTGATAAATGTAATGTTTTATTATAATGTATGTATCAATGCACCATTTTGACCACGCCCTCAACATAATGTAGCCACGCTCTTGGCGGCGCACCAAATGCGCTGTGGCATGTGTTTTTTTTCCTGCTCATCAACAGAGGTGGGCCCGTGTGCTTTAAATGCCAGGGCTGATTTTTAGTCCCAGTCCGGCCCTGCTCTAATCTAAGCTTTTCCTGTTAGCACTCATTGATTCATGAGCAGCAGGAAACTTTAGCTCTGCTGATACAGCAGCCAAGTTATCCCTACCCACAATTCTCCTTCCTCAACCCATCGCTATCACCGCTATTGATGGTAGCAGGATTGATGGGGGCTCAGTTAAGTTTCGTTCAGTGCCTGTGTCTCTTCAAATTGGTGTCCTGCACATAGAAACCATCTTCTTCTTGATTATCCCCAAAGCTATTAATCCGCCGAGTCGCTTATACACTCCACCAGGAGGCTCTTTTGTCCTTGAAATCCATTTACTTATATATCAGCTGAATCATGGATACTATTTTTTATTTCTTATTTTTACAATAAGAAAGGGGGTGGACTCTTCCCATCAGCTACTACATTGTATGGGCAAGTTTGTTCTACTCTCCATATAACGATCGAGGTAACCCTATATCTGACATCACACTTTTATACTTGCAATCAATGAATATAGACTGGTTCTATATACAGCAGTCTATGGACTCAAATTAGGAGTGGACTGGCCACCCACCGTAAGGTGTATCTAATCATCCTTTTGCGATACACTAGTACATAGATTGACTGTCCTTTGGATAATGATATTTATATCTAATGTATATATTATACTATAACACTATTATTTTATCATTTTTATTGTTTTATTAGGCACTATTTGCTATACCATTATAATTGCTATTTTATTTGCATTTTATTGGTCATTATATTTCAATAAATGTTCTTTTTATATAGGTTTTCCGCCATATTTTCAGACATATTTTTTCTTATTTCATTATCGGCTCTCCTTTCTATATATATTTTCCAAAATTTAACTCGGGGCTCTCTCTCCAGCAAGAAATAAAAGAAGATGACCTACACCCTTACTCTGTCCTGGAGATAAAGTTTGACTGTCTAAATGGAATCTCCAACTCCAAGTGCCTTCCAGGAAGTTTTCACCCCGGTTTATTGGTCCAATCGGAATCTTGGAAATTATAAATCCTGTAGCCTTTAGATTGGAACTCCCTCCCACCTTGAAAATCCCTAATGTCTTCTATGTCTCTCTACTTAAACCTGTTGTTATCAATAAGTTTTCTTCCTGTACCAGAGCTCCTCCTACAGTTTCTGTGCAAAACCAGGAATTTCAGGTTAATGAGATTCTCAATTCTCGTATCTCCAGAGGAACCCTTCAATTGTTAGTTGATTGGAAAGGTTTGGTCTAGAGCAACGCTCCTGGATTCCGGCCCAAGTTCTTCATGCTCATGATCTCCTTCGACGTTTCCATAAAAAAAATCCTGACAAACCTTTTAGCGTGTCCAGAGTCCACCCCTAAAGGAGGGGTACTGTAAGAAAATTGACGCTTCTGTCTGCCATCCTGTCAGCCGCGTAGTACTTCCAGGTGCGCAGCGGGGCCGGTCACATGATCCCTCGGCGGGGATTTTTTTTTAAATCCTTCCTCCTCCTGTACAAAAGAAATGCTCTAAAGCTAACCTGTGTCAGAGCAACAGGTTACTTACTGCCTGACTCCTGTACAGACTGCTTGTCTCTATAGTTCTTCTGCCTGCTGACTACTCTCTGTGTACCAGACCAGGCTGGCTTCTGACTATTTCCTTTGGATCATCTCGCTGCTGAATTATCTGCTGAACGGTGTATCAAATCTACTCCAGCATCTTATAAGGTACTGCCTTTTGTTATATTGCTCCGGTGCCAATTCTGCTATCTATCTCTTACGTCTACAGCGGCGCACGCAGGATTGTTAGGGGGGTTTCCCCCCACCGAAAAAACCCCCCCAAAAAAACCGAGAGCTCCCGCATGCGCAGCAGCTCTATTTTGGCAGCACTGTACTATACAGCAGCCGCGGCGCTGTCAAAGAAGCGTCAGCGGCGGTGCTGTATACAGCACCGCGGCGGACGCTTCTTTGACAGCGCTGCGGCTGCTGTATAGTACAGTACCGCTAAGTGGGGCACTGCATTAGCGCCACTGGTCTAGGGGCTGAACCAAGGGCCACGACCAGCAGTCTCTTAGCACCTAAACCCATCCCGCCTTGCGGCGGTTTTTGGAAAAGACTAGGGGGCTGTTAGACTCCATGCCTTGCTAGGCCAGAGCCAATCTAGACTGAGGAAATACCTGTGAGCGTAACAAGGAGATTATGACAACAGGATAACAAAAAGGCTGGTTGGGGGAAATAGGCCTATTTATTAAGTGCGATTTCCAGTAATTAAATTTTGGGGCTGCCTCTGGGGAAGGAGGCCTGATTATTTAATGTGGGTGCTATTGATTTAATGTTGTAGCTCAGCTTTCTAGGAAGTGAATAGTACCTATCCCTTTTCCAAACAGGGCACCAACATTCCATGATCCAGAGAAACAGCAATTGCGCTTAAGACACCTGCAGAAGGTAGTGATGGCTGCAAGAACAGGTAGGGGGGAGCAGCACTGTTTGCCAACTGTTCTGATTCTGGTGGGACAGTCCCAATCTTGAGGGACTGTCCCACACAATCAAGGCTTTGTCCAATTGCTCTGCTCGTCAATGTGGAGCTGAGTTCACCTAAAAGAGGTGTGTACAGCATTACCTGTAAGTTGTAGGGCGTACTAGTAATACCTAATGTGATAGCTATGCCCTTTTCATGCTAGCCATGCCCATTCAACAACGTGGCAGTGCCTCTTCAATGTATTGACATTTTGACTTTGCCTACTGACAATTTGGCCCTAACATGAAACTGCTTTCATAGTTTCCAGGGTCACTTTAAGTTACCAATACACCTATGCATGCACTGTAAACAATGTAGCTATTTTAAAAGTCTGGGTGTGTCTTTTATTGTTAGCATGCATTCCCTGGGGGTATTTTATTATAACACAATTATGCACATAATTTAGCTACATGATAACTTAAAGAATACATTTTTAGCAAGTTGCACCAGGATTTCCTTTTAAAACATGTATCTAGCAATATTTTAAATTATACATATTTACATCTTCAGAAACATCAAGAAGGAATTTATTATTGTTGAAGCCTAAAAAAAAATATGAAGGGATCTTTTCTAATTAACTTTTCATTCCTTCCCCAGAAACTACAGTAACACGAATGACTGAATCTGTTTCTTTTCTTTCCTTTGAATAATACAGCATAACATTGAACATGTGCATTAGGGAGGATTGTCAGCTAAGGAAAATGGGGAGATCAATACAAAAGTACTTTCATTAGTAACTCACCATTTATCATATCATTTTTAGAAAGTTCTGAGGATGTATCTCTCCCAACAAAGACTCCAACTGAAGCAATAATCGCTACTGGGTAAATTGTTACTGTATAGCGCACATACTTTTCAACAACAAATGTTTCCATCAAGAACCTATGAAACACAGATGAATAAAAAATCAACCAAATAACAGTATATAAAATAAATACAATTAATACAACTAGTTTAGAAACTAAAAATGGTAGTAGGCTTTTTTTTTTTTTTTTTGTAGAAATCATAAATGTTAGTGTTGTCTATAAGACTGAATTACTTTCACTTGTCTAGTGAAGCTGCATGTTTAGCTCAATGCCACAAGAGGTCAATATTGTGCCTTTTTTCTATGAAACTAATGTCATTGCCATGATGATTTTTTTGTTTACATAGCATAACACTTCCTGAAATAGCATATACACAGCACACACTGGGGCTGATGTGGAGTATTAATACATTGCGACAAACGATCAATGTAAATTGCATTCACAAAAAAATGCAATTGCACGAATATGCAAAGTTGGAGATTATCGGCCTGATTCATTAAGGAAAGTAAGGCAAGAATTGAGTAAGTTTTCTCCTTGACAAAACCATGTTACAATGCAAGAGGTGCAAATTAGTTTATTATTTTGCACATAAGTTAAATACTGGCTGTTTTTTCGTGTAGCGCACAAATAGGTGATAACTTTATTTCTACACTGAAAGTTAATCTAGGACATGTCGTACCCCAACTATAAATCTGTCTCCACATTTTAAATTTACCTCCCCCTCCAATGCAACATGGTTTTGCCAAGGTGCAAAGTTACTCATGTTTGTTGCTTTACTTTTCTTAATAAATCAGGCCCTATGTCTTCAGCTCAGCCCCAGTAGCATTTACTTCAGGTTTAGATATCTTACACGGTATTGCGTAATTTGGTGGTGCTATATAAATAATAATAACAATTATAATAATAATGCACTTACCCCAAATTTTAACATTTTTGTTTTAATAGCGAAATACACATTCACTACTAGGTTGGAATAAAAATTAAAAAAAAAAAACCTTTTGAACATAGTAGGTATAGTTCCTTCTCATATACAAATAAAAAATAACTATTTTTTTTTATTTAAATCTTGTTAAAATACGCTCACAAAATCAAATAATATATGCACAATCAATGAATAAAGCACCCTTCAGCTTCAGATGTGAATCCGCATTTGGCCAATCAGAAGTCGCTCATCATCTTCAGCGCATACTGGCACCTGAACTCAGGCACGTGCAATTGACACAGCTACTGACAGGCATATATGAGTCTTTGTGCGGATACACATCTGTCTTCATCGAGTTCACATCTATTACCCAATAAGCAAAAACAGCCTTACAGTAAAACACCTTTCCATCCTTCATCCTGCCTCTGGAATCGCAAGCAGGTGCAAATGTCAAATGCAAGCAAACCTGAATATGCATAAGGATGTGACTTGTTTTGTGGACATATATGCAGTACTAATTTGCGAGTTTTATGCTACAGAAATGGGCACACGTCCAGCTATGCATTAGCCCCACTGATCGTGCACTACACAAATGTAAAACATTAAAATAATTATGATTTCAAAGCACTTGGATATACAGGGGGGGGGGGGGGGGTCACATACTAGCAATAAATTGCAGACAACTTAAAAGACATTACATTTTAGTTAGGCTTACATCCAAATGGCCTTTTTTAACAGGAAGTATGTGCAATCGATGAATCTTACCAGAATAAAAGAGCAAAAAAAACAAGGCAAAGAACCATGTTACTGACATCGGGGTCTTCTATTTTAACTTTATACTTCAATATTATGCCAAAATTGAGGATTGTAGCAATGGATGTCCATGTGGCATAAGCTGCTAATCCATTATGTACCTATAACACAGAAACAGTACCACTGAACAGTTATAATTCTAGCCATATTGTATATTTTAAAAGATAATTTTCCTTCTTACAAGTGCATTATCGTATCCACATCATTATAAGTTGACAAAGAGCTAATATGAAGTAGTGCATATGTGTGGTTTCACTTACATTTAAAATATTTAATATTTAATAAAACAGCACTAATTAGTTGCTATCTATATATTAAAAACCCATGGGTGTAAATGAATTAATTTTTTAAACATATTAGATAATCACCAATTCATATACATACATATAAATTCATATATATTTATAGAGAGAGAGAGAGTAACAAAGTGCCCTTCTTGTAGCAATTTTGACACCCTCTGACACCACTTGTTGCTAGAGCTCCCAGCAGACATCAGCAACACGGACAACTTCTTGTAAATCAAACATACATTGTTTGCATCACAATAAATGGCAACACTTCTTGTCAAGATGACACCAGTAAGCAATATCCTTACTAGTTCAGCATCACTCACCCCTAACAATTGCACAATTCAGGATTAAATAAACAAGTCTCCTCCCTTCATCATCATCACCATTTATTTATATATTGCCACTAACACACACACACACACACACACACACACACACACACACACACTCTCTAGGGTCAATTTGTTAGCAGCCCATTAACCTACCAGTATGTTTTTTGGAGTGTGGGAGGAAAACGGAGCACCTGGAGGAAACCCACGCAAACACGGGGAGAACATACAAACTCCTCACAGATAAGGCCATGGTCGGGAATTGAACTCATGACCCCAGTGCTGTAAGGCAGAAGTACCACCTGTGTGTGTGCAGGCTGGGAGTCTGACTCTGGAAGGATTTAAATCTGCATGCATCCTTTCTCTGAAGATTCCCCAGGACCTCACCAGTCTCTATGCAAGAAAGTGCGGCAAATAGGCCTCTTTGCCACAATATATATATATATATATATATATATATATATATATATATATATATATATATATATATATATATATTTACATTTAAAAGTATATATAAAAAAGCCTGATAAGTTCCAAGTGCATGTGAAAACCAGTAAGATATATTCGTTTGTAGCAAGGTACTGCAGATATTTCAAACTGTGTCGTTAGTAGCATATACCGCTGTCCAACTGTGTTGTGGGAGTGCTCTGGGTGCTGGCGATCTCCTCATCCTCATCTTCCAAATCTTAGTCTGCAGGGCCTGGTGACACACCCATTTGTTTTCTCAGGTCTCTTAGCTGTTCTTTAAACTGGACATATTTATCATCCTGCCTCAGGGCCACCTCTGTATTATTCTTCTGAAGCGCAGTGTATCTCTCGCGTATAAGATATCTTAAATCTGAGATCTCATCCGGTGGGTCACGTTTTAATTTAAGTACGGTCTCCTTAACTGCATCTATATATCGCTTTAAATCTCTGTTCAATGCAGCGTATTCCAAGATCTCGGATTCCTTGCTGTCCACATGCTCCGTGTCACAGTCTGTCTGAAACAGATGTAATGCCACTCCAGTTGTAATATGCATTCCTGTGTCTATATAAGTTTGGCAGTTCTTCAGGGGTGAGAGGGAGGTATCCAGAGAGGAGAAGGAGATTAAAGATGCAGCACGAGCATACGTGGTTTAATAATGTAGAGTTCATTGACAGCACTGTTAGGCTTAAGGCAGCTACGCTATTGGTAGCTTGTTTTGTGGGGGCCCAAACAAACTAAGCACTTCAGCCACGAAAGTGGCACTCCTTGTTGCTGGAGTGCTTGGTTGTTAAAATGTACATGTCCTTTTCAATATCTTACATAGGGATGGGTTGGAGGGCCCAAGGACAATTCCATCTTGCACCACTTTTCTTTTCTGCCACTGTCGTGTGGCAATGTTTCCTAGATGTGCTATGAACTGCTGTGTGTTTGTGTCATTTGCTCTGTCGCTTAGCATCCAGCCAGGTCGCTGCAGTCATTGTTGGAAAGTGCATGAAAATAAAATTGTGACCTGTGAGGTGGTCAAAATTGAATGGAAATGACTGGAAATTAGTGTTATTGAGGTCAATAATAGTGTAAAAACAAAAAAAGAGCAAAATTATGTGATTTTAGCATATTTTAGCTATTCTTCTATAAAATACAGCCCAAAACCAAAACCAAAAGACGCAAGGGTGGTTTTGCCAAAACCAAAACACAAACTTAATCCAGATCCAAAACCAAAACACGGGGTTTAGTGAACATCTCTAATTGTGTCTATCTCAATACGACAAGTGCCGTGTATACAGAGTGTACCTGGACCAGTATTCAACAAGAAACGTTCCTTCAGATCCACTTGTAGTTGAATACGGATGTGCATATGCCCGATTTAGCATGCATGCCTTTATGAATCAGGTCCCAAATCCACTCAGGGTTCTTTTCCCATGATTCAGCACAACCTTATTGAAAACTTATTTTCAATATGCACTGTTAGAATATTCTAAAAATCATGCAGGTGTGTTTTATGAAGGCACTCTGGCATCTAGGAACCTATCATCACCAACTCCAGGCCAATAAATGTTTCCGTAAAAGTAAAATTAAGCAAACTGTTCTAGTACTTTTGACCAGCAGGTGGTGAAGCAACATTTCATTCAATCTTTTCCATTGTAGGTTAGAGTCTATACCAGTGTTTCCCAAATTCAGTCTTCACACCCCTGAGGGTGTGATTTGGGAAACACTGGTTTATACCAATGTTTCCCAAAACCTGCTCCTCAAGTGTTTCCAACAGGTTGTGTGTTGAGGATTTCTTTAATCATACACTGGGAAGTCAAACTATTTGAACGAGTAAGTAATTTTCCCACATGTTCTATCAAACAGAAATGTTCAAAACTAGCGTTGGGAAGCACTGGTCTTTATTGCTATTCTGAATACTTTGCATAATTATACAATAATCTGCTTCTGCTTTTCTTACTGTTTATAACATTTTTTGTCCAACTCTAATAACCAGCCTAAATTAACTGGTGTAAAAGGCAATGTGTACTCCATTTGCTTAAAATTCTGCTTTTAAGAGCAGCAATGATATATTTGAATAGAAGGTGAATAGTTCAGAGCTGGACATGGTGGTTGTAAATCTTTACCATTAGTCACATTCCTTCCTCCTTGACTCAGAACCAATCATATGGCAACTAATCTGGCCCTAGAAGCATTCCACTCTCAAACTTGTCTTTGTCCAATTACTCTCAAAAGAAGAGAATGGGTAATAATGCAAGAGGAGTATAATACCCCTTTAAATAGATTTTTACAGGTAACATGTTGTAAAATAAGTGTGAAAAGCATGGGTAGACTATCATCACACTATGAAAATAAGTAAGGTTGTGATAAGACTACATTATGATACAATACAATTATAGTCTACATTTATACAGTACACATTTATTAGAATACTATATTTTAATTCTACATTTCTATTAAGGCAGGTCCCTGTTCTTCTTGGATATGATACATACTCCTGTAATTATACCTGTAATTATGTTTGTTACACAAATGTTATACAATTAACTGCAGGTTAAATAAAATTGTCTTACTCATTTTTAATTGTTATAAACACTCTTACCGTTTGTTTAATATAGGTACACCCAGGCATGGGTGTGAGTATATACCAGATCTTAATGTACTTGCAGTTTGTAAAAGAATTGTCTAATTTTGTCAACTTTCAAAAGTATGAAATCCTACTACATACCTTTCATCTGTCCTGATTTCAGCAGGACAGTCTCGATTTTAGGGCCCTGTCCCACCCCGTTTAGTACAAAAACACATTATATTGTAAATGTATGTAAATATAAAATGAACACCATGTCAAATTCAATCCTTTCAACAAATTTAAACCCTAATATTCATTACTGAATGTGTTGGAAAAACTTTATTTGATATATTAGATTATTTGTTCTTTATCTAAACTTACAATAAACATATCATACTTTTATATTAAAATCTATATATTGTGATGCCATTTGGCCCCACTATGTATTCTGGCACTATAATTTGTTGTCATAAATTAGCATTTGCTCTGAAGGAGGCAGATTACTCCCAAAAAATTGGAATAAATGCACATTCACTTGTCTGAAACAATATAGAATGTGTGTGTTTGAGTATACACTGATATTGTGTATTTAATTTCCAATGGCTACTAAAATGCAGTTATTTCAGAGCACTAACAAAATAAAACTCATATAAAATAGATTAGTTGTTCCTTTAAGTATGCATAGTGTAAATACTGTACATGTTTTATTTGTTCACTAACATTTGTGTGTAAAGAATCATCTGTGTTCTTACCAGTATTCGTATGCACCATAGATCAAAACGCTGGTTTTGTGACATCCAGGCTGCATTGCGGTAACAATTCTTATATGACATGTAAAGCATCATGAAGCATGTAATTGGGATTAAAGCTAAAAAAACATTTGCATAGATAAGGAGCCTGTAGCAAAAAAAAAACATATTATTCTAGTAGTTTAATTTTTTCTTAACCCAATGATATATAAAGAAATAAATCCAATAAATTCAAAAAATGACTACAATCTAGTAATGCTTGCTTATATTTTCATCTGAAGCCAATTACCATCAGCAATCAAAGCAGTCCTCTTTTTCCCCTCTCTTGTTCAAAAAGGCTATTTTGAGAATTCATACACGAGGGTTTTATCAAATAATTCAAATAAAAGCATGCATGACTACATTTAATACATCATTTTATATCATACTTGCCAAATTTCTTTGGTTTGCCTCCGGGAGATCCTGGACAGAGGGTGTGGTGGGAGAGCCGGCAAGTCTCCTGCATCCTGCAAATTGGTAGCCAAAATGACGAGAGTCGCAGTGAATGGCATCATTGTGGCCCCGCCCCTGTGACGGAATTGTCATTTTGTTGCAGGGCAAAGATGACGCAATTCACAGCAAAATGCGTCATTTGGCTACCAATTTGCAGGATGCAGGAAACTTGCCTAAGCCCCCGGGAGTTTGTGAGACTTACACGGATTTCGGGAATCCCCCTGACATTCCGGGAGAGTGTGCAAGTATGTTTTTTTATGTGACCCTGCCATTACATGCAGTAGCCCTTTCAGACTATGTTAACACTATTGTGCAGGAGAAGGTATTAACAAAGCCTGAAAACTATATATCCTAAGCGTTTCTACATTAGTTTTCAATACCATGTGGGGCAGTTTGTAAGCAAGCGTGAAAGTATATCAGATTACTTAGCTGTTATTAGACCTAAATTAATATATATCGGATCTACTAGTACTTATAACAAATTAGACCAATTAGAGACTTCTATGACTCATCATGGTCTGCCATGTAATATTTGCGTCAATCTGTCAGATTTAATGTAACTAGCAAATTATTATTTAAGTCACATTACCTATGCATTACATATGATGTCACAATATCCGTTCTTGCCTCACAAAGACCTGGTAAATGTACTGTAGCAACTCTTGCATTAGTAGCTCAGTCTACTGCATCCACTATAATCAACCACTGCTTGGCCCAAACATGCATACTGCCCCCAAAAAGGTAAGCAGGAAACTAAAGTACCTCCCACAACCTTCTAATCTATGATTAGTCATTAGTGGTGATACTTAGGAAAGGGAATTGTTATCAGACCAATATTATCGTAGACATAATAGAGATTTTAATTGAAACAAAAATTTCTGTATTTATTAAAGAATGTACGGTACTTAAATTATCCAAATCATCACTAATGCAATAATTATTTTGGGCCTTTTACTATTGATATTAAAAACAATATATCTTTAAGCAGAGTTGAAGATTACAGTTGAAAGGGACAGATATAGCATACAGTAAAAAAATAGGGCACACAGTAAAAATACTTCACAATATACAGTGCAATGTAGAAAACCAGTATACTAATATTTATTTAGCTTTACAGGATTACTTGAAAACAAATATGTAAACACTTACTCTCTGTCCCACAGGAATAGCCAGCCAATATTTATGATATTGTTTAATATCCACAAGGCAAAAAAATCAGGTGGGTGAATTTCTGGTTTGGTGTATACGTGATCCAGTTTATTTCTGAAACAGAAAGGTGTTATGTTAATAATAATATTTGTAGGTCTATGTTTAGGGGCAAAATTGTTATTTTTACTATTGATATACAGTAAAAAGGCTAGGTGAAACCACTGGATAGATCAGAACAGTTTCTTGTCTAGAGCAAACTAGCAACTGTCAATATTTCTTTTTAATTTTACTGCTCCACCCTATACAGCATATGTGTTGGTTCCTCCAATGAAGTTCACTCATTCCTAACCACGAAATATCGGATCAATGTTTCTGGCTTGGAGGAATTTCAAAGAGTGACACGTATCTAGCCTGTCGGACGAAAACATGATATAGATCTTTTCATTGAACACCCTACTATTTTGAAATTTCTCCGGGCCGAATTAGCAATTGGGCACATCTCACTCTCACCTATAAGGTAACAATAAGGGAACACCCACCCAAATGCTTTATAGGGGACCAATACTTACCGTCGTGTTTGAAGGTGGATTTTCCTTTAATGACTATTATATTTACCACCAATAGAGACATCAGTAGTAGAATCAGATAATGGCTGCAGGATGATAATCTAGATTTCAGACAGTTGCAGAAAATGTGCGTTTTTAAAATAGTTTTTCCCAGTTATGTAAGTTTATGTGCCCATACATTTTTAAAAGTTGCCAAACAAATAAAGTTATATAAACTGGATTTAGAAATAGATTATATGCCTTTATTTCAAGAAATTCTATCTGTGGCTATAGTTAATAGATACCATTATCTATTGTATCTATTATCTAGAGGTCCAACAGATTTGTTTGTTTGGTTAGATTTGTAACTATCCCATACAATGGGTCTTTCACCTTATAATTGAACAATACAATTGCAATCTAAAAGAAGAACTTGATGGACATGTGACTTTTTTTCATCCTTACTATATATCTATACTATATGTTCATCTTAAAATGTACCTTCTGAAGAGAGTAGAGAACACATAGACAATCCAGAGTCCATTCCAGATATAAATAACAGACCAAATGGAAAATGTCCAGCCCGCAGGAGTGACATCCAGTGTGTATATGCTGGAAATGTTGCTGGCTTTAGTGAGGAATAATCCTGAAATGTTAGTTAAATGGATTAGACTTGCAAATAAAATGCTCATTAGCAAAAAAAAAAACCTGCATAAAATCACAGAAGAAAAAGGAAAAATTACTTCATGACAGTTTGTTGCTTTACCTTGGTATTTATAATATGTATGATTAATCCTAATATATTATATATTAATACCCATTGTTAATAGACTATTTAAAATATATTGAATTCTAACATGTTATCTACGTAGAAACAAGATAAAATACTAAGGATTGTACAAACCATTGGAATGGATTTTCACAGCAGACTTAGACAGTCTGAGACAGACTTAGACAATCTCTGATTGTTGTGAACTACAAGCCCCAGCATATACCATACCATAGCCTCAGATTTCTGGTTGGCAGAACATTCTGTGACATGTGGTTCTCAGAATGAAAAAGATGAAACGCCACAGAATGCATTACATCTGTTCTACTGTTTACTGTAGTCTAATCCAGGAACTGAATGTGTAAAATGTCACATGACATAATATTGTATTATTTTATTTCCTTGTTCTCTGATGACTTGTATTGTTATTAGTCTGAAAGCTTTAGTAGATGAACAAACAATAAACACATATATTTCCTGGACAGCTCAGCAAATCACAAAAGAATTCTAGGACGAATCTGACAAAATGCATATTTTACTTACCACCTTGTGCCACAGCTGACAGGGCATTGAAAGTCACAGTGCAGATATATGACACGACTGAGAGACAGATTAGGGACATCAACAGCACGTTATTTGCCTTCATTGTGCTGAGTCCGTTTAAGCCAGAGAGATGACTTTGTATATACGAAATTCTCAAATTCTTGATGGGTTCTCGACACAGGGCTTTTATACATGACCATGTCAGCTATATGAATATGGAGCTTATCTATGAGACTTTGTACTTAGTAATGAGCCTTATACAACCGCCACAATACATGGTGGTTTTTAATTTTATTGCAGGCAATGAGCTTCACTTGTGTAACAGGAAAATTATTACAAAACATGTAGTCTTAGGTAAGATGGGACCAAAATCTGTAAGTTATATAAACTAGTGTAATAGGTTTATACAAGTTGTTTTTTTTCATATAAATAGCAGGTTCTCAGCATTCTTAAAGGTACGCTGCACTTAGGTTTTGTAGTACTTTTTTGTTTATGAATGAACAATTGTATCTCTGTGTGATCACATCCACATTGGAAATTAGCAAAATGAGCAAACCCCATATTTTGGGTTTCATTTTGTTTCTGAAACCATTGTCACATTTTGGTGTTGGTTTTGGCAAAACCAGGCTGGTGTTTTTTTGAGTTGGGTTTGTATTCAAGGACAGGCTGGGCTGTGGGGCAGGGGGACATCTGCCCCCTAGGCTGGTCCCATAGTGGGCTACCTTAGGCTGGATCACTGGGCCATCTGCATTTCCCTTTAAAATGTTTCCTATAGGCTGCTAAGTCGAGTCTTGCCTGCTGGGCTAAAATTTGCCAGTCCTCCCCCTGTTTGTATTTCACCCAGAAAGGTAAATATGATGTAAAAATTCATGTCATTTTGAGCTATTTTTGTTCCTACACTAGTACGTATGTAATTTGCTGTCATTTACAGATCTTATCATGACTCCTGACAGGAGCATAGTCAGAGGCTGGCTGAAAATGTTACCTACACCCAATGTGAAATTGTGCTTGTTTTTTATGTGTGTACTCTTTCCACCATAAACATTTCCAGCCAGACCTTGCAAAAGTTAACACAAAGTACTGTTCTGAGATGATCCCAAAAACGCACTGACAGTGTTTCACTTCCTTAAAGAAATTTAAATGCACGTGGGGCAGCTTTTTTCCCAGTTCATTTAATTTTGTATAAGTAGGCGAACACCCGCATGAGCTTTCTGTGGTCTTATGCAGCTGTTAGAAAACAGAGGCAATGTCCACGACAAAATCTTTCAGGGAGAAATCTTCGAAATGTGATACTGTGCCCGGAAATTTTGCACACAATGAAAACATGAACTGGTATATATGCTATGAGATTGTTAAGATTTCCCATGATACAGCTTTATTTTAATTCTATTACATGCACTATTTACCAGCCATATTCTGTTTAAAAACATTGAATTATGTAAATTTACAGCTCCTAATTGTAGCTGTCAAGAATTCTCATGAGGAATCTGTTATTGTAAAAATGCCAACCTTTTCTATTATGGAGCAGAAAATAATGTATTTATGTCTAATGAACAATTGCTGACACCCAAATATTTACTATTGTACCCACACAAAAAAAAGCAATAAGGTGAGTATATTTATGACACAAGGAAAGAGCGGGTGTAAAGAACAGTGTAATTTGTACTTCTAAATTCATGTAGTTTAATTGCTTGTTTTTCTTAGACTGCAAAGGCTCTCTGCTGCTATATAATAGTTAATATTGTTTTAGAAGGACTGTATAGATGTGAGCCCCGTACCCGCACAGCTAGAACAAAATGGTGGAGTTTAGTGATCTATCTGCATCTCCCCACAGTCCAGGCTGCTGGGAGGAGGAGGAAACTCAGGAGGAGGGCCTGCCGGAGCCAATCAGCAGAGTGGAGGATATAAATAGGGGCTGGCCTAAAGTGATGGCATCTTGGGAGACAAAGGAGTAGGTATAGGAGAGGCTAAATGTTACAGAGGAGTCTGAGCAGAGCATACAGGATAGTCTGAGTCCAGCTATGGAGGAGGGTTGGAAAGACTTAGTCATCCAGAGTTGGAAGTGTCCACTTTGAGAGAAAGGTTCTTTAACGGACTTGTTAATAAACCTCTGGTTGAGCCCTGTAAAGAGTTACTATTGTGGGAATATTAAGATAGCCTCTGGCCAGAATCTTCTGGTCTAGGTGAATTGCAGGTGATCAGAGAGGATTGCAAGCAAGAAGAGTGTTTATCCAAGTGGATTGCTGCTGCTTCCTGGCCATAGTCTTGCCTCCACAGTGACTAATAACCATTAAACACATATGCACATACTGCAATGAGTGATTTTCTACTGTTCCACAACCTAATTTGTTCGTCCCCAAATTAGTAATCGTGATGGTAAACTCTGCTTACGTGTTTTTCCATGACACAACAGTTGTGGGCAAATGTTACCACTTATTTCTTATGCCAAGTTATTCTCCCTGGTGTGGTAATATATTATTATTATTATTATTCAGATAAAAAAAAATTTTTTTACAATGTAATGAGATCTATGGATTTATCCACTGAGCTGCAAAATTTATATTGCATTTTGTACATGCAAAAAATCATTTTGAATTGGATAAACTCAAAATACATAAGATACTTGTAAATGTATTAGACATGTTGTGATATTGCAATAAGTAGAGTTTCTGTCACATCAGGTACAGATAAAATAAACAACAAATCAATAAAGCAAATTAGCAAACTAACCAAAGCAAAGTTAATCAATACATTCACCCAGAACTTAAAATCCAATATTGGGTAAAGTTCACCTGTATTACTTAATGGTGATGTGTATTATAATCCCACAAGCTAGATGTAAATGCAGCAGTGTTCCTCACTATGTAATTCTGTACACGCTAGAGGACACAAAGGACCATTAAAGGCTTTAAGGAACCAGAGAATTGGCCAAATAGTACATCAGAGAAGTATATAAGAGGGAAGATTTATAGGCCTATTTATTAATTAGAGAAAATTCCTATCTCCTGCAAAACAGTAGCATAGCTGCCTCGCCTTCACAGATTTTAGCAGCTTTTAAAAGGTTATGGTTTCACTTTTCAGTCCAGAGTTACAAGTCTGCATTTCTGCTTTGACCCTTAACCTTGTCTTCTCTCATCAATGTGCTCTCTCAGACTTCTCTAACTCTCCCTTCCCACTCTCTGACCACCATCTCTTCTCCTTCACTCGGGCATCCTCCCCTGCCTGCCCCTGCCTAAATCTACCCTCACTAGGTGCAATCTTGATGCTCTAAACCCTACTTTATTCTCCTCTTCTCTTGAAATTCTCCTCTCCCCTCTTCCCACCCTGTCTGTCCAGAACAGGCCACCTCTCTCTACAACATCTCCCTCACCACTGCCCTGGATGCTCTTGTCCCCTCCTTTTCTGTCTGCCCTCGTCGCTTGCTACCCCAACCATGGCATTCCAGATTCACGTGCTTCCTTCAGAAGTGCAGTCGTGCTGCTGAACTTCTCAGGAGGAAATCTCGCTCCCTGGTTGTTTCACTTTAAATTTACCATCTCTTCTGACCGTTCCGTCCTCTCCCTTGCCAAACAATCCTTCTTTAAGTCCCTCATTTCTTCTCAGTCCTTCAATCGCTGCCACCTCTTTGCTACATTCAACTCTTTTCTCTCCCCACCTCTCCTATCCCGCTCTCCCTCTCTGCTACTGACTTTGCCTCCTTTATCTCCTCCAAAATTGAGGCTATCAGACTCAACATCTCCTCACCTCACCTTCCTGCTACCATCATCGATCCACCTTCCTCCAACAATGATCTCTGGTGCTCTTTCCACTGTACTTCCATGAAGAAGTCCACTCCCACATTCATTTCTCTCCTCTGTCTCCCTGCTACCTGGATCCCATCCCTTCTCACCTCCTTTGCTCCCTGTCCCCCACTGCCTGCTTCTACCCTTGCACACCTCTTCAATCTGTACTTCTCCACTGGCATTGTCCCCTCTTCCTTTAAACACATCCTTATCTCCTCCAATCTTAAGAAACCTAATCTTGACCCTACCTCGCTTGCTAAGTATCACCTCATTTCACTTCTCCCTATGCCTCTAAACTACTTGAGCAGGTTGTCTGCAAACGCCTCACTAGGCACCTCTTGGATAACTCCCTCCTTGACCCTATCCAATCTGGCTCCGTCCTCTACACTCCACTGAAGTTGCACTGGTCAAAGATATTAACGACCTCCTCTCAGCTAATTCCAGAGGTCACTTCTCCCTGCTCATCCTCCTGGACCTCTCCATGGCCTTTGACACCATGGACCACCCCATCCTGTTGCAGACCGTTCTTTCTCTTGGCCTTTCTAGCTCTGTCCTTGCATGGTTCACCTCATACCTCGCCAACCTCTCCTTCTCAGTTTTCACTCCTGACTCATCTTCCGCCCCCCCATAGGAGTCCCTCAGGGCTCTGTGCTTGGCTCTCTACTCTTTTCAATGTACACTACCTCCCTGGGTGATCTCATCTCTTCGTTCAGTCTCCAGTATCACCCTTACATCGATGACATTCAACTCTGCATCTCTACTTCTGATGTCCCCCCCCCCCTCCTCTCTCGTGTATCTGACTGCCTTCCCGCCATGTCCTCACGTTTTCTGAAAATCAACATTGCCAAAACTGAACTCATTGTTTTCCCTCCTTCTAAATCTTCATCCACCTTGATCTCTCTATCACTGTTAGCAACACAACCATCTCTTTTGTTCCCCATCTGTGCTGCCTGGATGTCACCATCGACTCCACCCTCTCTTTTGCCCCGCACATTTAAACTGTTGCCCAATCCTGTCGCTTCCAACTATGTAACATCGGTCGCATCCAGCCTTTCCTATCTCAGGATGCCACCAAAACCATTATCCATGCAATCATCATTTTCTGTCTTGATTAGTGTAACCTTCTCCTCATCAGCCTCCCACCTTGCCCCCCTTCATTCTATACTCAACGTGATTGTGAGACTTATCTTCCTTTCACTCCGCTCTTCCTGTGTCTCCCCTCTCTGCTTTGCCTTACACTGGCTCCCTTTCCCCTACAGAATCCCTTTCAAACTCCTTACCCTCACATACATGACCCTCTCCCATTTTTCTGTCCCTTATATCTCTAACCTCCTCGCCATTCACGCTCCAGCCCATTCCCTGCATTTGGCCAATGACTATTGCTTCTCCTCCACACTGATCACCTTATCCCATGCTAAAATTCAAGAGTTCTCCTAGGCTTCCCCCTCCACTGGAACGACCTCCCTCGCTCATTCCGACTGTCTCCAAATCTGTGCACCTTCAAACGGGCACTTAAAACTCATCTGTTCCTCAAAGCCTACCAGCCATCCACCTAACCTACTCCATGCTTGTTCTCTTCACATCCCTCTTCTCTGTACGTGCTCCTCTTGTACTTGATGCCCTCCACTAACTTCTCTTGTGCCTGCTGTCTGTTTGCCCTCCCTTTAGTATGTAAGCTCTTCTGAGCAGGGCTCTCTTCCCTCCTGTCTTATACCATTTCTTCTCCTCCAACTTCACTGCACTTGCTATGCTTGGATACATTGGAGTCTTAGTGTTACTCGTTTATTGTTCTGTACTGTTTTACCCTGTATGGTCTACTGTTTGTATTCTGTACGGCGCTGCATAAATCTTGTGGCGCCTTATATAAAAGGATAGCATTATTATTAATAATAATAATAATAATAATAATAATAATAATAATAACAACAACAACAACAATTTCTGGACCAGGGTTCGGGTGAATCATGGTGAGGTTTAGTTTGTTACAATTTTGCAAGTCTAAATGTTGTAAGTATGCTAACCTGACTGACATATAAATGGGGCATGGCCCAAAATAAGTAGCAGAAATGATGATTAGTTTGTACACCTATGTAAATGTCAGCATGCTGAAAAAATATGGGAGGAGCTACAGAAAGTACATGAAAGAGCTACCATCATTAATAAAATAAAAGTATTTGCAAATCTAATTAGCAACCAGTATATTGTTAAATATTTTATATACAGGCTGTTAAAGGGAACACTTTGCCACTAGTAGTTATGTGGAACCAGTTTGCCACTATTAGTTCATACTAGCTCATCTGGGGTTGGTGTCTAATGTGTATATGACTTTTGTCAAGAATTAGGCTTCACCATGGGATTCCCACATGTTGTAGACTCCAACAGCTATAATAGAAAAGGATGAAGAGCATAGTCAATAAAATGCCACACATTTGAGGAGGCTGCACAAGATTTATAAAAAGGTCACTGTGAGGGTCACAAGTGTAGCAAGGCTGTCTTGTGCTGGGGACTCAGGACATCATGTTGCCATGGAAATGTGGGGTGAAGCAAAGCTCAATCTCTGTAGTGAGTCAGAGATGGGAGGAGAGACAGGAAAGAAAGAGAAAATAGGCAAGCAGAGGGGCTGGAAGCCAGAGAAGAGTGTGGCAGCAGCAAGGGAAGGCGAAAGGTCGGAGAGGAGAGTTTGCTGGAAGACAGAGTGTAGAAGCAAGCAGAAAGTCTTGTAGCCAGATCTCTGCAGAAAATCAGCTATAAAGCAGCCCGAAGAAGATTACACAGCAAAGCGAACCTATGTGTGGAGAGGAAGACTCCTGCTTTTAGCGAATTGTGTGTTAGCAGAGAGGGACAGCTCTCAAGATCAGGCTCGCAGGTAGTCCATGACCCAAAAGTGGCTGAGACCTTCATCTTCATTCAGAGGGAGAGAGATAAGTAATAACACACCAAACACTGTAACACCATTATTGCTGCACTAAGAAAAGAACACTATATCTGTACCGTTACAAGTTAGACCTCTTAACATTAATCTGTACATATATCAGAGACTGTGTTACATGTCAGAGATATAGAAACATTCTAAGTATCAGAGATCTAATGCAAATTACACCTAAAGATACCCAAGTTAAGTGGCCTCGGTTACCAACGTTTCTACAATTTCACCAACGTTAACTAGTTAATCTTACAAACCAGAGCCATATTATTATTATTATTATCATTTATTTGTTAGGCGCCACAAGGTTTCTGCAGCGCCGTACATAATACAAACAGGAGACCATACAGGGTGACATAGTACAGAGCAATAAACACAAAGTACCAATACTTCAGAACTCCGGGCAGACATATGAGCGAAGATGGAGTAGAAGAACAGGTATGGAGACAGGAGGGGAGAGGGGCCCTGCTCATACGAGCTCACATCCTAAGGGAGGGTGGACAAACAGGCACAGGAGGGAGCCATTAAAGTAAGGGAGAGAAAGGCGGGGCTGGTGGAGAGAGGGGAGAACGAGAGAAGGATGTTTGCGAAGGTGCAACAAGCTAAGGGTTAAGTGGATTGTTGGTAGGCTTTGAGGAACAGGTGAGTTTTGAGTGCCCGTTTGAAGGAGCACAGACTGGGTGAGAGACGGATGGAGCGAGGGAGGTCGTTCCAGTGGAGGGGAGCAACTCGGGAGAAGTCTTGGATTCTGGAGTGGGAAGACGTGATCAGAGTGGAGGAGAGGCGACGGTCATTGGCCGAGCGCAGGGAGCGGGCAGGGGTGTGAATGGTGAGGAGGTTGGAGATATAGGGGGCAGTAGACTGGGAGAGGGCTTTGTAAGTGGTGGTGAGGAGCTTGAAAAGGATCCTGTAGGGGAAGGGGAGCCAGTGTAAGGCAAGGCAGAGAGGGGAGGCAGAGGAGGAGCGGCGTGAGAGAAAGATGAGTCGGGCGGCCGCATTGAGAACAGAGCGAAGGGGGGCGAGGTGGGAGAGGGGGAGGCCAGTAAGGAGAAGGTTGCTGTAGTCGAGGCGGGAGATGATGAGAGCGTGTGTGATGGTTTTGGTGGCATCTTGTGAGAGGAAGGGCCGGATGCGGGCAATGTTACGCAGCTGGAAGCGGCAGGTTTGGGCTAGAGATTGGATGTGTGGGACAAAGGAGAGGGAGGAGTCAAGGGTGACACCCAGGCAGCGGAGCTGGGTGACAGAGGAGATAGTTGAATTATTAACCACGATGGAGAGGTTGTGGTGAGAGGGGAGCCTGGAGGGAGGGAAGACAATTAGTTCAGTTTTAGCGATATTAATTTTGAGAAAGCGCGAGGACATCCAGGAGGAGATGGCAGAGAGGCAGTCAGATACACGAGAGAGGAGAGTGGGAGAGAGAAGGAGAAGATACGTAGAGCTGAATGTCGTCAGCATAGAGGTGATACTGAAGACCGTAGGAGGAGATGAGAGTCCCGAATGAGGAAGTGTAGAGCGAGAATAGTAGGGGGCCGAGAACAGAGCCCTGGGGGACACCAACCGGGAGAGGGGAGGGGGTGGAGGCAGTGCCAGATGTGGAGACAGAGAAGGTGCGGTTGGCGAGATAAGAGCAGAACCAGGCGTGGACAGAACCAGAGAGGCCAAGAGAGAGAAGAGTTTGCAGAAGGAGGGGGTGATCCACAGTGTCAAAGGCCGCAGAGAGGTCGAGGAGGATGAGTATGGAGAAGTGACCCCTGGATTTGGCTGAGAGGAGGTCGTTGGTGACTTTGGCCAGGGCGGTTTCGGTAGAGTGGAGGGGGCGGTACCCAGATTGGAGAGGGTCGAGGAGGGAATTGTCTGAGAGGTAATTGGTGAGACGACAGCAGACTTTCCGCTCAAGTAATTTGGAGGCGTAGGGGAGAAGTGAGATGGGGCGATAGTTGGCGAGGGAGGTGGGGTCAAGATTGGGTTTTTTGAGGATAGGAGAGATGAGAGCATGTTTGAATGAGGAGGGTACAACACCTGAGGCGAGTGATAAGTTGAGTAGGTGTGCAAGGTAGGAGCAGGCAGTAGGAGAGAGAGAACGAAGGAGGTTAGAGGGGATGGGATCAAGCGGACAGGTGGAGGGTGGAGAGGAAAGAATAAGGGAGCGAACTTCATCGCCAGATGTGGGGTGGAAGGAGCACCAGAGTTGCGTGTTGGATGGGGGTGGAGCAATAAGGGCAGGGGGAGAGGGGGAGGAAGAAGAGATGTTAAGTCTGATGGCCTCAATTTTGGAAGAGAAAAAAGTGGCGAAGTCAGCAGCGGTGAGGGAAAGTGGGACTGGAGGAGGGGGGGAGAAAGGAGGGAGTTGAAGGTTGCGAAGAGACGGCGGGGATTAGAGGACTGAGAAGAGATGAGGGATTTAAAGATTTATCTGAAGATTTAAAGATTTAAAGCTTTATCTGAAACATTTAGTGTCCTGGGCAAGAAGGAAACTGCCCCCCAACAGCCTTCAATTTTAGACAAATTAACCTAAAATATTCATAAACTGCGCCCACCTTCAGCCATTGCACCCTGGACAGTCGACCCTCTCGCACAGCCCTAGTTACAGCCCTGTTACAAACTATTTAATATTGCCAGGACTGTGATTATTGTGTTAAATAATTGTTGCTCTATATTTTTCATACTTTGAGTGAGTTGTGGGAGATTTTGAGCACCAGTGAATGCCTGTGTGGTGGCCATCTTGTTTGTTTGGCATTACTGTTCACCGTACTGTTTCATTTGATTACTATCTTCCCCATTGTCCCACATATCCGGTTCAAAATATCCCCCTATTTAAATCTGCCTTATCCATTTAAACACACTGTCATTGTTCGTAATGACAGGGTGTGTTCCATTATTAATTCATTATTATTTGTGGGATGGGCTTATTTAAATGTGATAAACAGAGAGACAGGGCACATTTACAAAGATATTCCATGCTTTGTGGGCAGGTGCAAAGTTTTCAAAGTAAGACATGTAATTAAGATGTCCCCTCATTCTCATGCTTAATTTGATATAAATTAAGCTAAACCAGTATTTTAGGTTAAAAATGTACATTTCAATCAATGAAGGGGTATTAAGTTGGACCTTTTGTGATATTTTTGCATTTTCGGGAGAATGCCCTAGCCCACTAATCACAAGTTGAGCTTATGGTGGTGTTTCATAGGCCATGAAGTGGCTGTGCACCTTGAAATCTGCTTGACAGATGCAAAAATAAGCATTGCAGGTCCTCAGTGTTTATGATTTGTAAATGACCCTTGTAATTCTGGTGTAGGGGAAACAACATGTTCAAGGTAAAGGAAATTGTTTCATAACTTCTTATTAGGAACAAACTTATTTAGTCCCTCCATGGCATGGCACATTAGGAGCTTCAGCGCCTTTGCTATCCAATAATACATGCAATTCAACTATCTCTTCATTTCCCACAATAGGTAGATTTGTGGGGTTTGATCATTTTAATAGCCATATGGGTCCTTTTGGATGTCATTCCAGTTGATGAAAACTGTAATCCCTTTTGATACTGATCCACAATACTGTTCCTTTGACTTTCATGACCAGTTGTTGTTTTGGATAAATGTTGACTTTGTTTTGGGGCTCAGTCCTAGGGAACCTCACTTGAAAGGAATCCTAGGTGTGTTACTGAGGTTGGTGGTGTAAGCTCAGATTAAATGCCCCACTGAGACGAAGTGTTAAGTATTTGCCATGTCAGTATATTACAGAGATGCAAAATAGACTGGTTTTTCATGAAGTCATCATGTCCATCAGGTCCAATAGGTCACATTATGCCTACTTTTGAAAAAAGTCATCAATTCGTGCAGAGCATTGTCATACTGCAGGAGAGTCTGCCTCATGCTGAAATTAAGCAACAAACCTTTCTCCAAACCACTGCAGAAAAGGTGTTCTAAATAGCCTCCAAAAATCTTCTTGGGTTGCTATTTGCTCTTCAGGAGCATGGTTGTGTGGACTTCTCTTTCAAGTGTGTTCAGTGTCAACTCTGTCTTGGGACATGGTTACAGAAGGGCCATCCTTTACAGTTGTTCCACCCAATCATCCAGCAATATATAGTATATGTTCCAACAAACATTGGGAGGTGCACAAATATAGTTCCCATTTAGCCTATTTTATGCATTGCATTAATAACATGATTGAGAGGCTGTCATGACTGTCTTTACTAGAGGTGTCACTTTTGTGTGTTTGAATATTTTTATTACATTGGTTGAAGAACACATCGAAACTCTTTCCTGCAGAAGTGCAAATGAAAGGTGTAAAGTGTGTCCCATTATAAATATAATGATGAGATCAGATCCCTGGGACAGGTGGAGGAGAATTCAATACCTTTTGTAGGAAGGAAAAGGTTGTGCACCGGTGACAAAACAGGGAACATGTATAAACACCTTCTCTCCACCCCCTCATCTAATTTACATATTCCTGTCCCACAAATTACTCTCATTTCTGTACTTCAGTGCAAAATTAGGGCTTGTACTCCCAAAAATGCTGCCATCTTGGTCCACAGGTCTATGCACTTACATGAAAATGTAGGCACGGGACAAAAGAGAAGGGACATCTGCACTGAGGATTTGTACTTTCGCAATTCGTACAGTAAATTACCATTTAGTGTCTGCTCTATGCACCATATTATTTCTTTTCATATAACACTAATCTGCACATATATCTAGTTGATTAGATTATTCAGCAGACTAACCAATCACTAATCTAAAGTCACAAGAGCAGTTTTTTAAAAAAATCGAGTAATTGTTCTCTAAGGGATAAGAGATATTCTAGTGTTGTCAGACAAAATTAAAATATGATGTACAGCAGCAGTTTCGCTTTAGAGTGAGCAGAAGATTGCAGCTAGATTTTGTCAGGCACATATAATAAATCTAATAGATTTACTTGGCTTTTAGCAAAAATTATGATGATCAAATAAAGTGTCTATTAAAGAAACAACAAAATTTGCAGTTTTTAAATATACTTGCAAAAGTGTCACACTCTTTGTCTCATGTGACTTTAGAAGGCAATTACAGAATTATACAGTTGTGATGAAGTTAAGCTGAGATGACTGTTTTGGTTTGGATAAAATAAGATATTGCATAGGGGCTTCCTGGAAGACCTAGCCATAATCTGGTGGCTTCTTAATAAGCTGTGATACAGCCACCATATCACATGTAAAAATAAAAAATAATTAACCTTACTAAAATGTGATGTATGTGCGTTAAGAGAGGACATTTCATTGTTTTACAGAAGTGTTATACTTTTTTTCTAATGTTGCTTAATCCCTAGCTTACTAGCAAGCGGTGCCCAGCAATGAAATCCACTGCTGAGACACTACAGTTTTCACTTACAGCAAAAATGTACCACCTCTTTAGGGGTGTTTATCAGTGCAACCTTACTTACAGTATGGAATTTGTCCACACAGGATCGTACTGGGCCACCGGGGGACCAGGCTATCCCCCGGTAGGCCCCGATTAAAAAAAAAAATACTCACGTGACCACTGCACTCCCCGAGTCCTCTCTGATCCGTCCGCACTGAATGTGGTGATATCATCACGCCCGACGTTCAGTGAGGTGTGCCGCAAACAGGAGGCAAGAAGACAGAAGACTGAAGAGAAGATGAGAAGAAATAAGCCGATAGAAAAGGTAAGTGAAGAAACGGAAGCAAGGGGGGAGTATGGCAGAGTGAAGGGGGAGCATGGCAATGGGAAGGGGGACATGGCAGTGTGAAGGGGGAGCATGGCAGTGTGAAGGGGGAGCATGGCAGTGTGAAGGGGGAGCACAGGCAGCATTGCAGATAGTGAAGGGGGAGCACAGACATCATGGCAGAGAGTGAAGGGGGAGCACAGACATCATGGCAGAGAGTGAAGGGGGAGCACAGACAGCATGCCAGAGAGTGAAGGGGGAGCACAGACAGCATGGCAAAGAGTGCAGGAGAGCCAAAGCAGCATGGCAGAGGGTGAAGGGGGCTAAGGACGCACAGCATGGTGATTAAGGGGCACAGTAATGTGTGTGATGGCACAGCGGGCTTGTGGCAATGTAATGTGTGTGTGTGGTAGGTGGCTAAATAATGGGTGCTCTTTTGTTTGTAGGGTGAAGGTGGGGAAATTTTATAGTGGGGACTATTAATTTAAGATGGGGTGGTTGGGGGGCTATTAATTGAATGTGGGGCTGAGTTTGAGGAGCATGAGGTTTATTTATTAAATGTGAATATGAATTATTTATTGGCAGTGACGGTTGTGGGAAATAGGTATATTTATTATATGTAAATGAGATTAATTTATTGCAAGTGCTGTCTGGAGGGATGGAAATAGGTTTATTAAATGGAAATACTATTACTTTAATGTTTGGGCTGGAGGAAGGCCTAAATATTAATTGTGGGTCCTATTGATTTAACGCCGGGGCTGGTTGGAATCTTATAAATGTACCCATTATTTTTTCCAAATAGGGCCCTCAACATTCCAGGATCCAGATAAGCCGCAACTAAAAAAAAACAGCAGCCACAGGTGGTAAATGTGACAAGAACAGGTAGGACAGTCTGTCAAATGTTCTGTGTCTAGTGCAGGCTTGGCTAACCTGTGGCACCCCAGGTGTTGTGAAACTACAAGTCTGGTCTAGTGGGACAATCCTGATTTTGGTGACTGTTCTGCCAAATCTAAGGGGCAGGTCAAGACTGTGTACTCTTTATATACGCACTGCATTCTTTATATACTACACTATGGTGCTAGCTGTCCTTCGTGGCCTGACCACTCCCCCTCTAGTGTCTGGTCTCGCCTCTATGATGGCTGGCCACACCCCCTCTGGTGGGCCCCTAGCGTTGCAGTCCGCCGGTGGGCCCTTCATGCCCCAGTCCGACACTGTGTCCACACCATTTTAAACCAGGCTTTGTACAAGCACTAGGCTGGGAACTATACATTTCTCCAATCTTCCCACAGCTTTATTGTCCACAGCAGTTCCTGTAGTGCCACCTACTTGCTTTTATGGTGTACGACCCTAATCATTAGAATAAGGCCTATTATTTTTAACCAGGGCACCACGGTGGCTTAGTGGTTAGCACTTCTGCCTCACAGCACTGGGGTCATGAGTTCAATTCCTGACCATGGTCTTATCTGTGTGCAGTTTGTATGTTCTCCCCATGTTTGCATGAGTTTGCACCAGTTTCCTCCCACACTCCAAAAATACACTACAGTCTGTGTGTGTTATTAGGGAATTTAGAATGAAAGCTCAAATGGGGCAGGGACTGATGTCCATGAGTTCTCTGTACAGCGCTGCAGAATTAATGGCGCTGTATAAATTGATGATGAACTAAAACAAATCATAAGAGGTGCACTATATAAAGTATAGTTGATGATGATATTTATAGGGGGCAGATTATGGTCTACAGAACTAGATTGGGGATCATTTTTGTTTTACATTCACTTGGCACCACTGGGTAGCTTTAGGCTGAGGGCTACTAGTTTATACACTCTCCCATACTTCATAGGATAGATGGATCTGTATGCAGGGAGAAAAACCTTGTGGTAGACTAAAGGCCCTGGTACTAGAGGTTTGTGGATAATAATTTCTATCCACCCCTTTAGTCCAGTGTGAGTGATTAGTGTCCATAACTTGGTGGGGCATAATTAAAGGTTGCTTCATGATATGATATCATGGCATCTGTTGGAATAGGGCCCTTAATTCTAGGCTAGGAGCTATTTTGTTCCTCCTCAATCCCACTCATTGTCCACTGTACCAGAGGAATTTGGGATTAGGGCCCCAGCTCTAGGCTAAACTGTACTGTCGATCTTCCAGTTTATTAGATCTCATAAGACACTTTAATGTTGTAGTAGGCTTTTGTAAGTCAGAACTTTGCTGAGAATTAAGCGGAATCATATATCCTAATATAAGAGGATATTTTATGGTTTGGCAAAACTATACAAAACAATGAACAATAACAAAACTATGATTCTCAAAATTGCCATTTCCTTCTTCAGCATAAGAAATCAGTGGTATACCAACCTTACCACACATGACAATTTTGGATCATATTCCAAGATGATAGCTTTAAAATATAGTACTTTATCTCTCTATACATATGATCATAAAAAAACAAAATAAAATATATACATTTACTTGACTTTTTAATGATAGTAAAAATGTTTAGCTCTGTAGGACAAACAAAATGGATTATACAGACTAAATGAGAGAGCCCTACTTGACAACGTAACCCAGCTACATTAACCATCACAACAACATTATGTAGGGCAATCATTTGTCTACTTTAATAAGCTCTTGATATAAAAAACATTTTGAATATTATGTTTAACATGCTTGTAAAGAAGTATAATTCTTGTGTGCTATAACATATTTTATGAAAAAGCCATCTTAATAATTTTAGACATAGCTTCCAAAATTACATGAATTCCATAGTACATTAGATAACATCAGCAATATGACATAAAACAAGCCTTACACAAACATTGACATTTTCTGGAACGCCCATTCACATTATCTTACAGTTACCTTACACAACCACTAACATTATAATAGTATGGAATTACCTTGTATAAGCAGTGGTATTACACAATCCTTCACATTTCCTTACAAATGCACTTTGATTTTACATATATGGCTTGGGATAATTGTAGCAAATAAAACTTGAGTTTAGCATCTTCATTGGACATGGAAAATGTGTTACAATGTTTAGCTTATTGTACAACTCAAGTGTGCCACAGATGTTATGCAAGTTTTACATACCAAGGTTAAAATGACTAATAAAGATAGACGCTGCATAACACACAAACTGAAAGAGTGCTTTGCACAAACCCAAAAGCTATTTGTATAAGTGTGGTGTGCACTGTAAAAGCCAAGTATTGTCAGTTTAACCATTATTAATCTACTAATGTGATAGAAATCACAAATTACTCATCTGCAGCAAAATAGCTTCACTTTAATGTCCCCTGCAAACTTCCTGCCTGTCACAGCACAGAAAAGGCTTGTCCTTGTTAATAAATGCCACAGGCATTGTAACACATATTGAGATTTTATAAAAGTCAATTTTATTCTTTAAATATAATACGGGTGAATGTATCCTAGAAAGTGATTGCTTAAAGATTTTTACATGCACAACACTAAAAATATGATACTATATACATTTTTAGTATAATCATATTTTTAGTTATGATGAGTATTTGGCATTTTTAGCATGAAAATAACATACATTACTTAACTATGGTCATTCAGGCTACCCGTAGTGCTGAGTCTCCATACATGCCAGTTTGAAGGCAGGAAAGAGTACATATGGGTCTTCAATGTAGTGCGGGGTGCTCTATCAGCCAACTCTTGTGCCAGGTTGGAGGCAAGGATCAGGGCACCGTGGCCTTACCTTACTGAGGTATGGATTACCAGTATACTGTGTTAAGTGTCAATATATTCCTGGCCCCTACACATACAGTATATAAAAAAAAGATATAATAGAAATACCTTTCCTTGTTAAAAATAAATAAATCTTTATTTACTCTACAGAATGTACCATCACTTGTTCTATGCATAGTGAATAGAAGTCCACATCAGATATATTCTACACTGTACCTTAATTAGAGCTGTTGATCGTCTCTTGGTCCAATGTAGTCCAGCTGGGATATAAAAAAAAATGAGAACAAAAAAAATTAAATCCCACCATCCATATTCAGCAAAGCTAAAATAAGTTGCCCTGTGAGAATCTCAGAGTAAGTATTTTAAACAGAGCTCTTTTCAAAAAGTAGAGGTTATAATTCAAATATATTTTCCACTACTACTCATGAAACTGAATAATGGCAACTGACAACATAAAATATATCTGTGATTTTTTCCCTATCAACAAATGAGTGCTTGGGGAACAGGGCAGCATGGTGGCTTAGTGGTTAGCACTTCTGCCTCACACCACTGGGGTCATCAGTTTGATTCCCGACCATGGTCCTATCTGTGTGGAATTTGTATGTTCTCCCCGTGTTTATGTGGGTTTCCTTTCACACTCCAAAAACCATTTTGATAGGTTAATTGGCTGCTATCAAATTGACCCTAGTCTGTCAGTGTGTGTGTATGTTAGGGAATTTATACTGTAAGCTCCATAGGGGCAGGAACTGAGGTGAGTGAGTTCTCTGTACAGCGCTGCGGAATTAGTGGCACTATATAAATAGCTGCTGAAGATGATGATATATGACTTGGATAAGGGAGAATAGGGGTAGTTTATATGTTTTCCTTTATTCTCCATTATGTTGGATGAAGAAATGAAGAAGGCTATAATGTGAGATTCTATTGTGCTCTTGTAGTATTGATTTTCCCAGCGTTGTAAATAGACATTGTGGGCCCCATAGCAAAATTTGGTAAAGACCTCCATGTACCACATGAGGGTGAAAATTAACAATAATAGAAATATGGCAGCATTCAGTGACTGTTTCCACACCTCAAAATAGTATCTCAATTAAATAAAAAGGCTAAATGAACCATATCGTTATTTTGCTCTTGCAGTAGAAAGATGTGCATATTCAGCAGCTGACTAGATGTTTTCTTCTTATATTTTGCTAGACCTACAAAATTAGATTCTTTGTAGGTCTCATAAGGACACATACAGTTCTGAATAAACTTTTTGCAGGTCTGTGATCTGCAATATTTAGTTGGTACATTAAATCTCTGGTAATTTGATACAACTGCATTATAACAAGGTTACACTTGTGCTATGTGTTGTCATTGCTGATAAAACCTGTGTTTTATGACATTTATTATTTACAAACATTTACAGTGTTTATTATGTTTTAAAAAATACTGTAAAATAGTTCTTCAGCTATGCTTTATTGATTTCCGACCTATTTCAGAAGCATTAATATGTTGTTAATCCCCCTTTTTGATTAGTTTGTTGCTGGTAAAAATGTTGTCTTCTCAAATAAGATATTATCAATTACGTTCTATGGGGAAACATAGATATAATAAAGATTTTTTTTCATGAGGCCAATCCTTTTTTTTTAAAAAAATGTCTGATAATTCCTCTTCATCTTACTCTGCTGTTTTTTGCTGGGTTTATGGTATCAAAAGCTGGCTTCAAACCATTGGGAAAGTCTAAACTATGTTTATATTGAGGACTTTTATTATTAGAAAACTCTCAATCCTTCATAAATAGGCCCATAATTGTTTTTTGGGTTTTTTTTTGTGCCTAATGCAAGATTTACAACATCCTTAATGCTTGCGGGTTGGGTACTAAATTTCGGCTTTCTAAAAAACAACATCACTTACCATGACTCGAGGATCCCGAAACTCTGATGCCAGACATGCTGACATTGACGACTGTTTGCAAAAGTGAAGTGCAACCATTTTGATGCATGAAGATCCGGGCTCCCAGAATAACTTCAGATTGATTGCGGCTGTTAAAGGGGCGATGCAAGGACGCGCGTGCTGTACAATGTCCATGACTTAGTAAACAGCATTGTACAGCATGCGCATCCTTGCTTCGCCCTTTTAACAGCTGCAATCACACTGTCGCCGTGGAAACTGACGTCATTCTGGGAGCCGGAATCTTCATGCGTCAAAATGGTTGCAGTTCACTTTTGCAAACAGTCGTCAATGTCATCATGTCTAGCATCAGGGTTTCAGGATCCTCGAGTCCAGAAGATTCGTCTTTATTCCATTGGATTTTAGGACATTGAGGACTTATTGTATGTACATTATTGTTTGCCATCCACACATGTTTGGCTATATCTCTTCTTCATGTCCTTTGGTTGGAATGTTTTATCTATGCTAATTAGCGGGTTTATTTTTTATCCCATTTTCTTGATTGGGGCCTGTCAGCAAATTGTTGTTTGTGTGGTAAGTACTGTCAATTTATAATGAGCCGTGATTATGACTACCACCGATGCGTGCATGGTATAAATAACACACTGGGTATTACCAATGCACCATAAGTTTATTAGGATGGATAATAAGTTCCATGGTGTTCTTCTCGAGTATTGAAACTTTTGAGCCATTTGTCTACACACATAGGACCTGAATCATTAAGGAAAATAAAGCAAAAAATTAGTAACTTTGAACCTTATCAAAACCATGTTGTTTTGGAGGGGGAGGTAAATTTAAAATGTGAGGACAGATTTATAATTGGGGTAGAACATGTCCTAGATCAACTTTAAATTTCAGTTTACAAATAAGCTGTCAAGTATTTATGTGCTACATGAAAAAACTGTCAGTATTTATCTTATGTGCAAAATAATAAACTAATTTGCACCCCTTGCATTGTAACATGGTGGAAAATACTTACTCATTTTTGCCTGACTTTCCTTAATGAATCAGGCCCATATAGTCTTATTAATTAAGTTTGATAGATTCCTCCTACATAACAGAAAAACACTATATAGTGGTATATAAACAATCAACAAGTACATTCCATCTGTTCCAAACCTGAGGTGTCTTTGTCTCACAGAATTTAGGCTATTCTCCTACAGAAAGCTAATCAATTCATAAGAAGAGGTAATTAATAAGGTGGTACACTTTGAGCCTACTTTCGAGTGATCCGAAGGTAAAGCAGAAATCAACCTTATAATAAAATTTTCTCAATCAAAACCAAACATGGATATATGGCCTATGATCCTGTCAAAATTGCCATTATTTCTATTTGTCTTGTTATGCACGTTTTGTCGCTATCCATTAACGATTGTTGTATCTCGATTTGTGTTTCCAATGCACAAAGTAATTTATTATCCAAAAGTAGCAGAATAATTCAAGCGAAATAATAATAAGTACAGCCGTTACTTATTGCAGGCGCCCTGGATCCAGTGAACAGTCATTCAGGTCTGAAGTCTGTGGTCAAAGAAGACTGGTCACTAAGCCCAGAGCTCCTGCTTATATGCAGTCAGAAATACAGTAAAACAATGCAGATGGTGTGGCTTGCTTCTATTGGTCCAGGCTTCAGGAAGGTCCAGTGTACTGCAGGTCATAGGCCAGTTCAAACAAAAATATCCAAAGGTGGGGGTCATCTCTACAGGGGATGTGCTCAGACTTTCCCGCCAAGAATCCAGTTTCAACTAGTCTATTAGCAGTCAGTTTAAACATTTATTCCCTACCATCACTAACTAGAGTATGCAATGTGCAATCTCTTCGGCGAATTAACCGGACAACTGCTGATGAATAGGGGATTAATATGATACCAGACATGACACATTTCCTGCAACCTGAACCTCATGTTTTACTAACATGCATATAACTTATAATACTGAACATAAATACTGCTATTTTCTGACATAAATAACTATGTGTTGCAACTACAATTAATGTGTACTAATTACAATTGTGTATGTTCATGTGAATGTGTATAAAATTGTAATAACTGTTATTGCCACGTGTTGCCGTTGGATATGCCCTTCCACGCCGTAGCGTGCTCTACGCATATTTTCAGACAAAGACAACCAAGTTTGCTTGATATTAATTGAAATGACTTTATCCAATTTGCTGACTTCGACAGTCTCTTTATCATAGGCTGATACCTGTACATAATTCTCAAAGCTTATCCAAATCAATTGATGAGTATTTCACCTACTTTGACTCTCCCCGTCACAGATGCACTATCTTCATAGAGATAATACTACAGAAGAGAATCTTCAATCTATAAAGACCCTGAATTCAGCATCAGCCCCTGGTCTGCATAGATTTAAAGCTCTCTATTTCAAAAGCTATAAAGACATATTATCACCTGCTTTGTCTATCCTTTTCAACTCTCTACTGCATGATGACCACAATTGCCAGAGTTTGTCTTTAGACGAGGCAATGACTCGACTCTCCATGCCAGTTATAATCCAATTTCCCTCCTTGATGTTGATCCTAAGTTATTTGCAAAAATTATAACAACACATGGACAATATTGTTACTTCCTTGATTCAACAGGACCAGGTCTGCTTTATCCCGGGCTAACAAGCCTCAAATCGCACTAGATGCAGGGCTGTCTTGCACGGGCATGCTGGGCAGCCTCATGAGCATAGAGGCCCCGTATTGTTACAAACTTTGCACTATGCCATTCTGGAAATTGCACTCAGGGGGCCTGAGTCATTAAAGAGAGCAAGGCAAAAAAAGGGAGTAAATTTGATCCTGGACAAACCATGTTACAGTGCAAGGGGTGCAAATGAGTTTATTATTTTGCATGTAAGGAAAATACTGGCTCCTTTTTCATGTAGCACACAATTACTTGATAGCTTTATGTTTACACTGAAATTTTCAGTTGATCTAGGACATGCCGTACCCAAATATAAATCTGTCCCCACATTTTAAATTTACACTCCAATGCAACATGGTTTTGCCAAGGTGCAAAGTTACTCCTTTTTTCTGCTTTGCTCTCCTTGATGACTCAGGCCCAGAGTGTTTATGTGCATGACAGTGACCAACTGTGTAGGACAGGGGTTGGCAACCTTTTTCTATCAGAGTGCCGGCTAAAATCTAGTGAAGCCCAGGTGTGCCAGTTGGGTGTGATATATATATATATATATAACACATACATACATACATACATACATACATACATACATACATACATACATACATACATACATACAGGGCTGCCTAGAGAAATTCATGGCCCCAGTACAGCAACTTTATGTGTCCCCCATTATAGTCAAGCGTGGCATGGCGGCGCAACATTTTTTTTACCATGCAAGTGGTCGTACAATTGTGGGTGTGGCAGTGCATCATTGGGGGCGTGTCTAGCAGGTGAAAAGCACCAGGCCACCCTCTTACAGAAAAATGCATTACTCACACATGCCCCCTTGCTCAGCAGCTTTGCTCACATATATCCCCTCTGCCCACATGCTTTAATCAAACTTGCCCCCCCTCTGCCCAGCACCTTTAGTCACACACGCCCCTCTCCATCACACCTTCTTCTTACCTTATTCTCCACTGAACAGCATTAGAAGATATCCAGCAGCCCGCCAAGTACCATGTGACCACTGCAGTCACATGACCTGGCGTCTGAAGATACCTGAGCTGAAGGGCATTTAGCTACTACCGATCCCCCCTGCACTCAATAAAAAAAATAAAAAAAAGTACTTTTAAAATAAAAAAAATATTTTCAAAGATAGGTCTCCAGTGGGGACTCGGGCCACCAAGCAGGCCCGGGCAATTTGTAGCCGCCCCCTCCCCTCTCGGCTATATATATATATCATTTTATGAGGCTAATATCATATTAACAGTAAGGGACCAGCAAAAAAACGTTATGCCGCACAGTAGTGCCCCAGTTCACATCATACCTCATAATTGTGTCCCCAATTCATCTTATGCCTCATAGTTGTGCCCACAATTCATACTTTGCCACAGTTGCCCCCAGAAACACATAGCATGCCACAGTTGCCCCCAGAAATACATAGCATGCCACAGTTGCCCCCACAAATACATAGCATGCCACAGTTGCCCCCACAAATACATAGTATGCCACAGTTGCCCCCACAAATACATAGCATGCCACAGTTGCCCCCACAAAAACATAGCATGCCACAGTTGCCCCAGAAATATATAGTATGCCACAGTTGCCCCCACAAATATATAGCATGCCACAGTTGCCCCCACAAATACATAGCATGCCACAGTTGCCCCCTCAAATACATAGCATGCCACATTTGCCCCCACAAATACATAGCATGCCACAGTTGCCCCCACAAAAACATAGTATGCCACAGTTGCCCCATAAATATATAGCATGCCACAGTTGCCCCCATAAATATATAGCATGCCACAGTTGCCCCCATAAATATATAGCATACCACAGTTGCCCCCATAAATATACAGTATGCCAAAGTTGCCCCCCACAAATACAAAGTATGGCAAGTATATGTGCCCCTCAATTTGCTGCCCTTACTTACCTTTGTAGACTCATCTTTCTCCAGAAACCTGGGAGCTGCTTCAATAAAACAGCCGGTTATGGGCGAAACGGGGTTCTGCGCATGCGCAGAAGCTCCGTTTCGCCAATCACCGGCTGCTTTGCTGAAGCTGCTTCATTACTGAAGCAGCTTCATTGTGGTATGGGTAATGAAGCTGCTCAGCAAAGCAGCCGGTGACGGCCGAAACGGAGCTTCTGCGCATGCGCAGAAGCTCCGTTTCGGCCATCATCGGCTGCTTTGCTGAAGCAGCTTCAGCGTGCCAGACAAAAGTGGTCAGCGTGCCACGTCTGGCACGCGTGCCGGGGGTTGCCGACCCCTGGTGTAGGAGAACGTCCATTTTCAAGACTGAAGCTTTCACTCATGTGTATGGAAAATTACATCCTAAAGACAATTGACTGCAAGCCAATTATAAAGCAATATTCTGCAAAGAAATTTCTCAAATATTTGTGTTGAACACTTGATTAATAATAAATAAATCATAGTAATTTCGTACTGTGCCATCTCCGTCTGTATGATTTACCAACTGAGTACCATTTTTATGTTGAATTTCTTGTTTTTCAGCTTCAAGGCTCATGTTATGTTGTCCAAACGTTTGTGTATATTAACCTCTGCTGTACAGCATGTTTTTTAATGTTTAAACACTGAATTTGTTGGAGGTACCAATAAATATAATTTTAATGTTATTGATAATTTACATTTTGATTCCTGTGAGCGGTTGTGTAGGTAGGGTCCCAGTACACTGCTTTGCCCACGGGCCTATAATGCTGTTAAGCCGGCCCTGATTAGATGTATAAAAAACATAATCCATAATCTACATGCTGCCAAATATCCTCATTAATTATGACTCTAGAAGCTGAGTAGGTATTTAACAGAGTGGGTTGGAGTTTTATTCAGTAGCATCTGGCCCATATGGAATTTGAAGGCAATTTCCTAAACACCATAATCCATCTGCAGTAATCTCTGTCAACGGTGTCTCAACATCTCAAAATCTCGAACAGCATTTGTCACGGTTATCCGCTCTCTCCCGATTTTCACCCTGTCATAGAGCCTCTGGGAGCAAATATTAGAGGCAACCAAATATCCCCTGTGTCCCCTATTGGTTCCAAGGCATGTAAAATAGCTACTTGTGAAGACGATACCCTCCTCCTAATAACTTCTCTTACTAACTTTTTCAAGAGATCCAAACATATTGTAAGCTCTTGACGCTTCTGCAGGCGACTGATAAAAAAAAAAAAGCCCAATCAGCATTCATGTGTATATATTATACATGTTTTACAAGATTTACCTTCAGATCTGTGCTCTTCATCTGTCATAACCATCAACTGAAAAGAACATGACTATTTATGGAGATCCTGATTGAGAGTGCATACACACTGCAGAACTAAAATGACGGATTTTCAGTTAAAAAATCCAGTGAAATGATACCATGAACTCTGGAACGAGAATCACTCATTGTTGCAGTGTACACACTAATGCAATATCAGGCAGAACACTCGTTTATCGAGTGATTGGCCCAATAATTGGCTGAAAATCCTGTAGTGTGTGCCCAGCCTTATTCTTTCCATGTCATCTTTTCCCTGTCTGGTAGATAACTTGACAATATCTTTGTACATCATTTTATAGGCTAAATATATTTAGTAATTTATATTGTGTGTAACATGCCCTGTATTGTCACTTAGTGCTGTCACTTAATAAAAAAGTAAATAAAAAATATTGGATATGTGCTACTTACCGAAAGTTTTTGCAAATTATATCACAGAGCAACATATGTTGTAACTGCACAATGCACTTTATATTAACACTTGGTATGGGACAGCACCCCAACTTAGACTATTATAGTACAAGCAAAACATTGTCTGGCTCTCTTTTGGACAAAATAATAGCACTCCATGTCGGGACTAGGGATACAAAACATTCTACAGTTGTCCTCCTTTTTCCAGCCTATTGTGTACTAGCAACTAATAACAATCACTAATTATATTTGAATATTGTTATGAACATGATATTTCTATTTATTATTTTTATGGGCTATATATATATCTATAATATAAATATCTAGTGGCGTGTGTTAGTCTGTCTGTGTGTGGAAAAAATAAAACCAAGCTGCAGCGCCACCTGCTGGGCGGAGTTATACACTGACCTACTAAATTCTTAGTGTGTGTGGAAAACAAATTCAGAAAGGGCTGAAATTTGGTATACTAAGATGTTTTTAATTTGTTAATTTAATTTGTTAATTGTTAAAAGTGTTTATAAAGATTTAAAAAAAATATATATATATTTCTTGAAGGAGAAGTGACAGTTGGGAGTGGTTGGTGGTTGCCGGGGGTGACAGTGGGGAGTGGTTGGTGGTTGAGGCCTGGGCTATGGCCCAAATGCATGACAAGAACCTTTTTAACACCTTAAGTAGCTTGATTTGACTAGAATGCATGAGTATCATGCACGGGTTAACTTGTGTATATATATATATATATATATATATATATATATATATATATATATATATAGTATCGCAATACCCGACTGAATGCAATCGGAGTGTTTTGGTTCTTTGGTGCAATATTTAAATGCTTAAAAGTAAGAAATGTGAATGAGCCAATGAAAAGCGCCTAGCTAATGCTACTGATCATTATTGTCATCAGTGCATATTTTGCATCAGGGGTCAAGCACCTGAAAGAAATGTGCTTGCTGATCTGCCTCTAGATCTGCCTCAGCTGCATTTACGGGACCACACCCTTACTGTATTTGGCCTATGCTTGCACTCCCCTTCCCTCTCCTGTTCTGCCTCTCGAAGCACAGGGGGCCATAGGTATAAGAGTAAACCAAATCTGCATAAAGACATAAGCTTAATATAATACAATACGCATTTCCTACCTATGCGAGGTAAGAAATGTGTATTGTATGCAAAAAAAGACACATATGTCCAAATCTGCATGAATCTCTTGGACCCACTAATAAAAGCTTACACTTTTGTTAGTGGTCTACACAAAGGCATGTATGATTCATCAAGAAATTTAACAATCTGTGAACTACACTTGTAATATAATCATATTTACTTTGGGAAAATAAAATGTGAATAATTATTTGCATAACATCTGCACCTGAATGAGAGATTCAATTACATATCTAGTAACATGAACTGCACTGTACACAACAGTCACATTTTTCTTATGAACTGTGCTGAGGTTGAGGTGGGTTTATATTTGTTAATGAACAGCCAGGTGATAACACAATGCGGCTCTGTAGGCAGTTAATTTTTTGCAAACATTGAACTGTTTGCGTAAGAGTCCTAATACAAATACTTCTCAGTGAATTGAGATATATAAGCTGTGCTTCCTGGCATGTGGCTATACATAACTACAGATGGTTTCCAACGTGCTCTGCTATGTAGTGGCTCATGCTTGGAGATGTTGTTCAACAGAAGCTAAAATGTCACTTGCTTACTTCAGGTATTCAACATATGGCATAATTGCAAAATGTTTTGATTTACTTTTATATACTTTGTATATTTAAATTGTCTCAACAGGGTTGCAATAAAAAAGTAAAAAAAAAAAAAAAAAAATCACCAGTGGGTCAAGATTCCTTTGAATTCCATCCTATAATAAGTAGTACGAGAAGTATGTAGATGAAGTAAACCGGGCTGGCCACATGAGGCTCTCCAGGTGTTGTGAAACTACAAGCCCCAGCATGCTTTCCCAGTAGATAGCCAGTCGGTAGCTGGCAGGGTATGCTGGGACTTATAGTTTCACAACACCTGGGGAGCCACAGTTTGGCCATGCCTGAAGTAGACAGTCATATGGACATGCACTTTATTAATGTATTTTAGTTACAGCAAAATATTATTTTTTTTACTTCAGGTGTGCACTTGATTTGGCTACACTATCCCATTTATCAACATTTCTTTATGGTAATGGGTGCCCAAAATAAGTTACTTATTATACTGGTGACTCAAATTCCTCTGGTCGCCAGCTTTTTAAAGAAACTGTGAACAGTTGGCATTGTGCAGGCAAAGCATGGGTTGAAATAAATAGTCATGTTAGTATGCCAGTCCTGGTATCAGTTGCCGCTCATGAGTTGGACCCAAACTCCAGAATTGATCCTTACCAACTCATCCTCGCTTCCTCCTCCTTGTTAAGTGGCACTCAAATAATTCCTGTAACTATCAAAACAATAATGGGCCTAATTCATTCAAAGCACACATTCTGAGCACAATCCACGCTCAATGTTAAGTGCACCTATATAGGGTGCACGGGCTTGAATTCATGAAACCCTGTTGAATTCGGGTACAGGGCTGGTGTTCTCTACTACATTGCAGGTACCAATTATCGCCTGCAGAGCCAGCGAATCGGGCTGCATTGGAGCTTGCTGCGCCCATGGCTGCATGCGCTCAAGTGTAACACGCCCGCTCCGTAAACAGGCAACAGGAGAATGTCCCTTTCCCTCCTCAGTGACTATCTGAAATCGTAAGGGATAGCAAGTGCCCTTTCTGTGCACTGCATTACTGGCCGTATCTGCCGGTTCTGAGCATGCGCAGACTGATTTTACGCACAAAATCAGCAGATATGCGACCTGATGAATCAAACCCTATATGTTTACAAATCACAATTGTACTTAGCAATTAAGTACATGATTTAAATGTTTCAGCTATCCTTGGTGGATATTTGCTGTCACAACCACATATCTGGGAAATTAAAATGACCTAGATTGGTGCCTGCATGGACAAAATCCATTACCTAAAACTGTGTTTCAGTTGCTTTTCTTAGTACATGATAGCTGGCTCTAGTACTAGATGTAAAAATTTGCTAAGCAAAAGGCTATATCAAATAAACTACCACTGGCACACTTTTCTTTGTGCAAAGAAGAAACACTGCACACTATAATAATCATAACCATACAGTGTAATTTATGACTGTTCTGTGCTATTTCATTGAAATAAAGACAAAAGGGGTATATTTACTAAACTGCGGGTTTGAAAAAGTGGAGGTGTTGCCTATAGCAACCAGATTCTAGCTGTCATTTTGTAGAATGTACTAAATAAATAATAACTATACCCCAAAAGCTATAACCAAAATAAACTTTTACTTTTTCTTTTGAGAACAGACTCTGCACTGCATGAACACTGCAATGACAATCACATGACTACATCATGTTAACCATTCCCTCTATTTTCCTCCAACTGACTAAAACACTTTGATATCTCAGTGATATATCAAATTAAAAAGAATAGCATACCATGCTTTTAAACTTACCATTTATTGAGCTAGACTACATGAAAAGGCCATAAACAAAACAATCTACATTTTGACTGGGGGACATTTATGCATAGTTGCCTACTTTCCCAGAATGTACGGAAGACTCCCGAATCTCTGGGAGTTCTCCATGACTCCCGGGAGAGCAGGCAATTCTCCCTGATCCTGGCCGGCTGTGTAAACTAAATGGAGTGGGCGGGGCCTAGTGACGCCATGGACCCAGCATCGTGGCCCCGCAACCCTGTTTTTATTGGTTCAGAGTAGTGATGTCTGTTTTCGGGGCGTGGCTAATGACGTGATTCTTCGAACCCCGCCCCCACACACCCACCTGCACCCCGGGCCTCCCAGGAATCATCTTGCCCATGTTGGCAAGTATGCATTTATGAAAACTTCTAATAACGCTTTCATACTGTCGCTCCGGCAATATCCTGGGTATATGAACACGAGATATTGCCGGGGTGGCAAAGGCTCTTACCTGTCAAATTCCCAGGTAGACCCTGTTCATACTGAACACAGGTCTACACGGTTCACCATGGCAACATCACAAGAGGAGTGTCACGAATTGGGGTCTTAGTCCTGTTTACACCACTCAGCGGTACCATTTCACCGCACATCTCCCTTCTGGTCGAATGCAGCATTCTATCCTGGGACAAGCGTGACTTCTGTCTGCAGTACTGCCATCTTGGGTGAGACATTTGATTAACATCCTGCTGAGTCTCAACACCTGGGGGTAAATGTATCAAGCTGACAGTTTCCGGCAGGTTTGAAAAATGGAGATGTTGCCTATAGCAACCAATCAGATTCTAGCTATCATTTTGTAGAATGTACTAAATAAATAATAGCTACAATCTGATTGGTTTTTCAAACCCGCCGAAAAACTCTCAGCTTGATACATTTACCCCCTGATCTCGTCCACCAATTGGCTTCCTCTGCAGACTATAAGAGTCTCCTCCAAGACTCAGCAAATAGCCAGTGCAACATTTTCCTAGTTCCTGCTTCCAGACTTCCACAGTTGCTGCTTCAATCCTGTCTGCTGTATACAGATCTCAACCATCACCCTTTGTGTGAATTCAGCTTCACCCTGTTTGCTGTTCTATGGATTTCTGCCATTAACCCTCTGAGTGAGTTCAGCTTTATCGTGTATGCCAGTGGCTCCCAAACTTTTTCCGTTTGTGGGACCCTTAGAGTCTCCATAATTTTTTCAAGGCATCCCTCCAAAATAATTACCATGCAGTCCCGTTTTATAAGTAGTTGGGTCAAAAAAAGTAATAAGTATTTAGGTCAGGACAGAAATACTTATTTAGTTGTATGCAAAAATAATACACATAAATCCAAAGGAAAATAATATTTTTATATGTTTTTTTCAATTATATTTCAGTCATCTTTTCCACAATTTTAGGTAATTACCTCCTACGCCAATCACTGACAAGGTTCCCTACTGTGCTAAATACTCTTTCTGAGTACACACTGGAGGGTGGGCAGGTTAGGTATTGCAAAGCAAGTTTGTACATTGGTGTAAGAAATTACTTTTACATTTGCACCTCCGACCACTAGAGGTCTCTGTGTTGGCAAACTTGCCCTTAGATTTGCACTTATCCAAGATGGCCAGTTTGGAATCAGAGAGAAACCATCTTGGATCCGGTTTCCTGTTTGGGCCTATAAATGGCACTTCCTGGTTCAGACATATGCTTGAGTATTCTGCTTACTCAGCTCCTGCTACCTGCTCCTCTACCTTGCATCTGTGACTACCTGCTTGTGTACCGACCCGGCAAACGTCTGACTACCCGCTTGTGTACCGACCCGGCAAACGTCTGACTACCCACTTGTGTACCGACCCGGCAAACGTCTGACTATTCTCTTGATATCTACTCGGCTATTGGGCTTCAGATAATACCACCAGTATCGTTACAGGATACTCAAGCCTTGAAATGGATCCCGCCGAAGATATACCTATTAAGCGGCGCATGGCAAATTTAAACACCATGCTAATTGAATGCCAGGCGCAGCTGAAATTCCTGAAGAACAGTTTTGTGACTCTCGAGTCACAGGTTAAGCAAGAGTTTCAAGTTCTCACAAAAAACTTGTGACGCACATAGTGGTTTTCAGGAATTTCTAATTAGACTGTCTCAACATGAGGAACGTATCTCAGAGTTGGAGAAGGGGTCACCACAAGTGCCTGTAGCGGCACCATCCCCTGCTGCTCTCCCTCTCCCACCAGCCCGGTTTGGTGGGGATCCTCAAAAGTTCAGCGGATTTATCAATCAATGCCAGCTGCATTTCCAATTGTATGAGTCCCATTTTCAGTCTGAAAAGTCAAAGGTGCGGTGTTTGCTTTTGCTACTTAAGGGCACTGCCCTTGCATGGGCTTCTCCTTATATTGAAACTTCTAGTCCAATATTAGAGAAATTTGATGACTTCCTCAAAGTAATGAAACAAACCTTTCATGATCCGAACCGGAAAGATACTGCTGAAAAAACATTATTGAAATTACGTCAGGTGAGACGCTCAGTTGTGGAATATACTGCAGATTTTCGAAGATGGGTCCTTGACACTACTTGGAATTCTGAGGCACAGCTGTCTGTCTACCGTAGGGGACTTTCTGAGACCATTAAAGATGAATTAGCCCAAGCAGAGGCACCAACTGAACTTGAGCCTTTCATTATCCATTGCATTCGAATTGATGCTCGACTGATTGAGAGACGACAAGAAAGGAAGGCCTTAACCTGGACATACCCCAGTTATCGAGAACCCACAACTTCAAACTATTATGGGAATTCTGAGGTAAAATCCACTAAAAAAATTTGAGTCTGAACCCATGCAAGTAGACACACTTCACAAACGTAGTTCCAATGAGAGAAGGGAGCAACGACGCCAAGAGAACTTGTGCCTTTATTGTGGCAAACCAGGACATTATGTCTCAAATTGTCCTAGAAGACCTCAGAAGACAGTAGCTAGCTTAGCAGATGCAGACTTTTCAGACCAGGATTCTGTAATTTCCGACATTCCTCAGCATGTGAATGCAATTATTCCTTGTCTCTCCTCTTTAGCATCAACTGAAAAGAATAAGGGAAATAACTCACATTTCTCAATTTCAATTCGATTCCAGATCGGCGCACACTGCATTTTCAGTACACTAATGGTGGACATTTTTATGGACATTATGTTTGCTAAGAGAAATAAGATTGAAATTAGGGAGAAACAGATACCAATTTTAATGGAAACTGTGGATGGTTCTCCTTTGAACTCTGGTCCAGTTCTCATGAAACCGAACCCCTGGACCTCGTAATTGAGCCAAACCATCATGAGACTCTGACATTCTTACTGATCTCTTCTCCCCAGTTTCCTATTATTCTGGGAATTCCTTGGTTGGCTACAAATAATCCATCCATTAACTGGGAATCAAAAACTATTTCTTTTTCACAAGAAACATATGCTCCGGAGACTAAACCTGAATCCTCTGTTGAAGAGGTGAGCAAGTTATATAATTCTCCTCCTCATGTTTTGGACCAGCTACCTCCATAATATAAGGACTTTTCTGATGTCTGTAGTAAGAGCAATGCTGACAAATTATCACCTCACAGACCCTATGATTGTCCCAGGGGCAAACGCAGGTTTTGCAGAGGGAGGTTTCCACACCACGCCACCAATGGGCGTGACCAGCATGCATGGGGGTGTAGCTATAATTTTAGAGAGTACTTGACTGCTCTCCAACTCTCCCAATCCCCATAATTTACATGGGCAATGCTGCATGCACTACTGTTAGGTGCATGCACCTCTCTCTCTTTTCAAGCAGAGCTGTGTGAAGCGGGGGCAGGGTCCAGCCAGCACAATTATACAGTGCCCCAGGCTTGGAGGGAGTTTCTAGGCACTAGTAAACCCCCCCTCTGTTTGCCTATGTGTCCTGTGGATTTGTTACCTGCGGCTGCTATACCCTTTGGACGTATTTATCCATTAGCCGAGCCAGAGTTAAAGGTCCTCAAGAATTATGTGGATGAAAGTTTGGAAAAAGGTTTTATTCGTCCTTCTATTTCTCCAGCCGGTGCACCTATTTTCTTTGTGAAAAAGAAGAATGGTTCATTACGACCATGTATTGACTATAGAGCGTTGAATAAAGTGACAATCAAGAATCGCTATCCACTCCCACTTATTTCAGAACTACTGGAGAGGCTTCGCTCAGCAAGAATTTTCACAAAATTAGATCTACGAGGGGCATACAATTTAGTCGCATAAGATCTGGTAATGAATGGAAGACTGCCTTTCGATGTAAATATGGACATTTTGAACATCTTGTGATGCCCTTTGGACTGTGCAATGCTCCTGCTACATTCCAACATTTCATGAATGATGTTTTTAAAGATCTAATTGACCAATTTGTTGTCATTTATCTCAATGACATATTAATTTTCTCAAATTCCCAAGAGGAGCATCAACAACAGGTTCGAACCGTACTGGAATGTCTTCGCAGACACTGTTTGTACATTAAGTTAGAGAAGTGTGAATTCCACCAAACACAGATTCAGTTCTTGGGCTATATCATCTCACCCCAAGGTTTGAGAATGGACCCTAGCAAGGTCAAGGCTATAGTAGATTGGCCAGCTCCAAGAAACGTAAAAGAGGTACAAAGGTTTGTAGGGTTTGCCAACTTCTATAGACGTTTCATTAAAGACTTTTCCAAGAGTGTGATGCCAATTACTTAACTAACCAAGAAGGGATCGTCTTTCCATTAGTCTCCAGAAGCTGAAGGGGCTTTTTCTCTGCTTAAGACAAAGTTTACTACAGATCCCATATTAATATATCCCAACCCAGAATTTCCTTTTATCCTTGAGGCAGATGCTTCAGATTCAGCAGTAGGGGCAATATTATCACAGAGAATATGAGAGAAGATGTTATTACATCCATGCGCTTTTTTCTCTCGTCAAATGACTGCTTCAGAAAGAAATTATGATGTGGGAAATAAAGAACTATTAGCCATTGTGGCTGCATTTACTGAATGGAGACATTTGCTTGAAGGTGCTGTACAGCAAATTACCGTGCTTACTGACCACCGGAATCTAGAGTTTGTTCGGTCTGCAAAAAGACTTTCTCCGCGACAAGCCAGATGGAGTTTATTCCTAAATCGTTTTGATTTTGTTATCTCTTATAGACCTGGATCCCGAAATGGGAAAGCTGATGCTCTATCCAGAGCATACATGGAAGACTCACCACAGCTTGATCCGGAAAAGACAATCCTCTCTAAGTCAAATTTCCTGGGAGCTATTGGCACTGGTGAGCTGTTGTTTGACATCAAGGAGGGTTATAGAACTGATCCGATTCTTTTAGATCCCCCCTACAGATTTACACTTGACCTACCGAGAAGTATGGACATCGCTTGTATGTACCAGCAGCAGCACGATTAAGAGTACTGCAGTTTGTCCATGACTCTAGACTGGCAGGCCATAAAGGTGTTTTCAAGACTCATGAATTATTATCTCGGTACTTCTGGTGGCCGAAATACAAGGAGGATGTCAAAAGATTTGTTTTATCCTGCAGTACTTGTGCCCGGTTTAAGACTTCCTGCACTGCTCCACTTGGACTTTTACAGCCTTTGCCAGTTCCTTCTCGCCCCCTGGGGTTAGATCTCCATGGATTTTATTGTGGATTTACCATCATCCAAGGGTATGACTACAATTCTGGTGGTTGTAGATCAACTCACAAAGATGGCTCATTTTGTGCCCTGTCGTGGTCTTCGATCTGCAAAAGAAACAGCAGAATTACTAATCAAGGAAGTTTTTCGTCTACATGGAGTTCCTGATAATGTAGTCTCTGACCGGGGGGTACAATTTACTTCACGTTTTTGGAAACAGTTTTGTTGTGCTCTTAATATTAATATCAAATTATCAACTGCCTTCCATCCTCAATCCAATGGACAGACAGAACGCACCAATCAGACATTGGAACAATACCTACGTTGCTACATTTGCCATCTGCAAGATGACTGGATTAATATTCTGCCAATGGCAGAGTTCTCATATAACAACTCGCAACACTCATCCACAAGACAAAGTCCTTTTTATGCCAATTTAGGGTATCATCCAAACCTACTCCCCAATTTTCCACGAGATTCTTCCATACCTGCTGTTACATCCAGACCAGAGTCGCTACAGAATAATCTCGAAGTATTAAGAGAGACATTGCAACATGCATAGGACAGTTATAAGAGAATTGCAGACAGACATTGTAAAGCTGCACCGGTTTTAAATGTTGGCGACGATGTTTGGCTTTCTACACGAAACCTAAAAGTAAGCGTACCTAATCCTAAATTAGGACCGAAATATATAGGTCCTTTTAAAATTTTAGCCCAAGTCAGTTCATCTGCCTTTCGACTTGAACTCCCAGGGTCTATAAAGGTTCATCCTGTCTTTCATGTTTCCTTACTGAAGCCAGTAGTTTCAAATCCATTTCTTGGCCGTACCTTGCCTCCTGCAGATCCTGTCCAAATTGATGAACATGAAGAATTTCTGGTAGAGAAAATACTAGATTCTCGAATATTTAGAAATAAACTTCAGTATTTGATACAATGGCAGGGATATGAACCAGAAGACAATTCATGGGAACCAGAAGAGAATGTCCATGCACCATGATTAATCAGATTGGCTTTTTTTTTTTTTTTTTAAATCTTTTTTTATTGAAGAAAGAATTAAACAGCTTTAACAAACATATCTATTTTGCATTGAACGATGCATTAAAGACATTTATAAATATTGCATATAAAGATACAAATGTACGAATAAGATGTGCCAATGCACCAGTATAGAAAACCAAGTACCATTTAGAATACCTTAATACATCATATAGGATGGGGGAAAGACCAAGAGAAATAAAGCGAGGAAGCGTGGGTAGATCAGAGCGGGGAAAGGGAGGGGAGGGGGGGAGGAGGGGGTTCACTTATTCTATTGAGAATACAATGATGAATCCTTAAATTCAAGCCACTTGAACCATATATAGTAGTACTCCCTATATTTGTCCCTTGATGAATAGAGTATGTCGTCCATCGTTCTATATGATTCTAAACGGGCAAACCACTCTTTGGCGGTGGGAATATTCTGTGTTCTCCAATGTACCGGGATCACGGCCGCGTTACTAAGATTTTTAATTGTAGATTTTTTATATTTAGAGATGGACAATTTATTATGATTCAATAACCAGTATTCGGGGCAATTAGGTGGATCAAAGCCCATTATTTCCTTAGAAATTGAAAGGACTGCATCCCAGAAAGTTCTGAGAGGTATGCATTCCCACCATATATGCAGCGGAGTACCTGGTGCCGACATACATCGCCAACACATGTTTGATGCCCCAGGAACCATTTTAGCCAGCAGGTTGGGGCATCTATACCACCTAGTCAAAATCTTATATTGTGTCTCCACCACCCGCACACTGACCGAGCTTGATTGGGTACGTAAGAGGATATTTTTCCAATCTTGCTCAGGTATCGAACAAGCCAGCTCCTTCTCCCATTCTCGGATGAAGGTGGGTTGCTTATTATAAGCATGTTCAATGAGGATACTGTAAATGAGAGACAAAGTGTGGCTAGAGTATAATACAGTCGTACATAAAGATTCAAACTGGGTAAGTGGCCGCCCCACCGACTTCTGAACCTCTGAAGATCCCAGGAAATGGCGGAGCTGTATATATCGCCAAATCTCCGTATTTGGTAGTTCCCATTAAGCTTGGAGAATGGTGAAGGGTAAGACCCCAGACACGTCCACCAGCTGGCTCGCCCTGCGGAGCCCTGCCCCAATCCAACATCTAAATGTCTGTCTTGTAAGTCCTGGGGGAAATTCTGGATTGTCAAATATCGGAGTCAAAGGCGAATGTCGTGAGGAAATGTGAGGGATCGCCCGTAATTTGGCCCATCTAGTCAGGGTTGGTGAAACGGTCGGGTGAATGATTTTAGGGAGTGAGTGTAGCCATGTTGAGAACTTAAGTGCCTGGCCTACAACGTAACTCTCTATCCAAACCCACTGCTTGTCCAGTCTCTGCCTTGTCCAGTCCACCACCCTGTTTAGTATGGCCGCATCATAATATAATGCAAAGTTGGGGAGTTGTAGCCCCCCAGCGTGTTTCCGCATATATAGAATTTCATGTTTGAAACGTGGACGCCTCCCATTCCATACAAAATCCCTAACTGCCTTATGAAGCGTCTTGAACCAAGAGGTGGGGAGGTGTATGGGGAGTGTTTGGAGCAAGTAGAGGATCCGTGGTAATACATTCATCTTGACCACGTTGACTCTGCCTATCAAGGAAAAGCCCTTTGGGCACCAGTTTCTCAGGTCCCTACAAATTGTATTGGTGAGGGGAATAAAGTTGTCTTCAAAAATCTTTGTGTTGTCCTTGTTGATAAACACCCCCAGATATTTAAGTCGTGAGGGATGCCATGTGAATGAGAATGCTGGCTTCAGGCCTTCAACTACTGCCTCGGGCGCAGATATGTTGAGTGCTACCGATTTTGAGTAGTTAATTTTAAAGCCAGACAACTCGCCAAATTTCTGGAATTCTGACACTAGATTTGGAATTGAAACCACAGGGTTAGTGAGGATTGCCAGGAGGTCATCCGCGAAAAGTGCCAATTTAAAGCTTTTGTCTTCCAACTGTAGACCAGATATATCAGGGTTTGCCCGAATGGATCGAGCCAATGCTTCCATGCACAAGATAAAAATCAACGGAGACAGGGGGCATCCCTGTCTGGTGCCGTTGGATATCACAATGGGTTCTGATAATTCCCCGTTAACCCTGACTCTTGCCGTTGGTTTTGTATACAAGGCCTCAATTCTGGCCATACTCAAAGGGCCTAAACCCAGATGTCTGAGGACTCCCCTCATAAACTCCCAGTCCACTCTATCAAAAGCCTTTTCGGCGTCTGTGGATAGTAAAACCGTGGGGATATTGGCGGTGTGTGCATATTGTACCAAATTGATTATCTTAGTGGTATTATCCCTCGCCTCCCTCCCCGGAACAACCCCCACCTGATCGGAGTGTATGATTTGGGTCAAATATGGTTTTAATCTGTTTGCAATCAGTTTAGCGTACAGCTTAATATCCTCATTAAGTAGAGAGATGGGCCTATAACTAGCACATGAGGCTGGATCCTTCCCTTCTTTTGGCAACACAGTAATCTGGGCAGCTAGTGTTTGGGGGGAAAAGTGTTTCTGGGCAGAGACAGAGTTAAAGGCCTGTAGCAAGAGGGGAGCTAACTGTGTTTTGAAGGTTTTGTAGTAAAGAACGGTAAAACCGTCTGGCCCTGGACTTTTCCCTGATGGCGTCATCTTGATCGCCTCCTCCAGTTCCTCAATCGTGAAGGGTTCTTCTAACAGTTGTACAGAGTCCTCATCTAGCGTGGGAAAATCTATGCGTTCAAGGTATTCCGCTATGCGGGCCTGTTTGGTCAGGTGGCCAGCTGTTAGGTGTGTCAAACAAATTATAGAGCTTGGTATAGTAGTCCCGGAACGCCTCAGCTATATCAGAAGTATGAACTAGTGTGGACCCTGCGTCTATCTTAATCTGAGGGATATATAGTTGTGCTCTCTGCTTGCGCAGAGCACGAGCCAGAAGCTTCCCTGGCTTGTCTCCCCACTGATAGAACTGGTTCTGACATCTACGGAGGTCATATTTAATTTTGTCTAACATTAGTTGATTTAAGGCCTTCCTGGTTTCTGTTAATTCTGTCATTACAGAGGGATCCAGAGCTGAATTATGCCGCGTTTAAAGTGCCTTTATTTTTTCTAAGAGCGAGTCCCTATGGGCTATTTTTTCTTGCTTTCTAACCGCACCCATTTGAATAAGCTTGCCCCGTATAACACATTTATGAGCTTCCCATAGAGATATCTTCGAAATGTTGGGGGTGTCGTTGGTCTGAACATAATCCGTGATGGCCTCTTCTATCACTGTCTTGCTATATGCTTCTTGAATTAGAAGCTCGTTTAGCCTCCACGTGAAAGGTCTAGTAACTATCTTAGAAATTGAGAGCGTCATGTACACCGGTGCGTGATCTGACCATGTAATCTGTCCTATAGCTACCTTTGAGATCAAGGGCAAATGGTTATGGGTAAGAAAGAAATAGTCCAGTCTCGAATATGTATTGTGTGGGTGCGAGAAAAATGTGTAGTCACGGCCTGTGGGGTGTTTAAGACGCCACGGGTCAACCAGCTGGTGTTCGTGCATAGTACGTCTCACCCTTCGATACAGCTTACCGACCAACCTAGCGGATCCCGAAGAAGAGTCCGTCGGGGGATGTAGAACACAGTTGAAATCTCCGCCCATTATGGTGATGCCCATCTTTATCGATTCCACTTTGTCCAGAAGCTTTTCTAGAAATACAGGTTGGTTAGAGTTCGGACCATAAATATTAACAAAGGTATACATTTGGGAGGATATCATGCATGTCACCGCCAAACCTCTGCCTTCCTGTAATATATGTGTATCTATATCCTGGACCAGCAAGCGTTTGGACATAAGAATTGCCACTCCCAAGGACTTATTTTCCGTATTATTACTCGTAAAGACATGTGTGAATTGGTGGCTGTTCAGTCTAGGAGCAAAGCCTTGTTTGAAATGAGTTTCCTGTTGTAGGGCTACGTCAATTTTCTTAGCCATAAGGTCGCGCAATAGGCGGGACCGCTTTTCCGGGACATTTAGACCCTTAACATTAAGGGTAACGCATTTGAGTCTACCCACCATTACCAAGTAATTCTAGGTATTTACATGTGTGCCCCCACAGGGAGAAAAGGTGTATGAACCCATAAGTGGATTGTAGTTGGGGAGGGTTGAAGAAAGTAGGGATGAAGGGAGAGTGGAGAGGGTTAGGGAGCCATAAATGCTTAAACTGAAATATCTGTGTCAATAAAGAACTATGAATCATTGGCAGTTTTATAAGACCGTTCCGGAAAACCATATAGGACCATGGTCCAAACATGGTCCGGAATAAAGCACTCAGTCTTGGGGCCCTGAGGAGGGCAATAAACAGCGACAATCAAACAAACATAGGTATATGTCCCGCACCTCGCCTTCCGCGGTGACCCGGGTATTCTCAGCCCAGGCCCCTATCTTCCAGAGAGGCGTAGGAACTCTGTTACGTATATGTACTAACATATTCAACTTATGTAAAAAGAACAACAAACAACTATGTATTAACGCACGGTTAATCAAAAATAATTTAACATTATAATATTAGGAAACATTATAACACTGTAACCTTAGAAAGCTTTAGAAAACTTTAGACAACTTTAGAAAAGTATTGATGGGCTAAACATGTCCATAATGGACACTAGCGTTTGAGGACAGCACATCAGAGATGAAGGAAATGAAGGAAGCAAACAAAGGTAAGAAAGGAATACTCTCGCCCAGGGGAAGCTGTTCACAGTAGCAGATCCCTGATTGGGTCTTATAAGAGGTTCTCCTCTAAGGCGTGAATGTTCGCACCCAGTTGTGCACTTTCAAGTTGTCACGGGCACTAGGAGTCTTTACCCAGGGATCACCAGGTGATAAGCTTACCAGAGCAGTATAGATGGTAATATGGTACTCTGGTAGCGGGGTGATCACGGAACAGGAGACAGCAGATGATAGAGATGCTCGTGAAAGTCTATGACTAGCAGCACTGGTAATATATATGTAGTAATACACGAGGAACTGAATGGACAAAGGAAACGTGAGGGTAGTCAGTGGTCTGCCGTAGCAAGTTGTACCATTGCTATAGTGAGGAGGAATGTCCAACAGCAACGAGGAGGTGATGAGAGTCAGCGGTCTGCGTTTAGCAAGTTGTACCGCTGTCTAGGTGAAGGAATGGAATCCAGGTGGAGGTATCCGGGGAGTCAGTGGTCTGCGTTAGCAAGTTGTACCACTGCTATGTGAGAGGACACTGGAACAGGTGACACAGGAAACAGGGATCAGTGGTCTGCCTCTAGCAAGTTGTACCACTGAATATATATGTGAGGAGGAGCACGGGGAGAGACTGCAATACAGAGGATACACGGGCACCTTGAACTTGATCCACAATGACATGCACAATATAGTAATGACTGAACAGCACTGCAATAATACAAAGTCACAGAAACTATCCGGGCAAAAGATAACACAGTCAATGATGGCAATAGTCTCAGCGGATAGTGAGCTCCAGAGGAGAACAACTCAGTCCAGCAAGGTATGCAATACACCAGCACAGTCAATGAGAAGTATGCATACCGTGGTTCAGGAGCAGGCTGTCAGACAGGAGTGCAGAGATACCTGAACGGCTGGAGGCCGGCAGGATGCGAAGTGCCTGGTGGGTGAAGCGGTAATCAAGTAGGTGCAGCGCACAGGTAGGTAGACCAACAGGGATAGCAACAAATACTCAGGAAGCAGTAGTATGTAGAACTGGACTCCTGGGGAACCCTGAAGAGTAGCGATGGTCTAGACGAGATGAAAGCAGTGAGGCGTAGATCCGATGCAGACTGGCGAGTAGACACCAGCAGGAACACTGAGAAGCACGGAGAGCGGATCAGCTGCTGCAGACACGAGTAGAACTGAGGAGTAGCAGCCAGCAGGACTCTGCAGGTACACGGAGGTAGCGGATAGAAATCAGCAGGTGCAGTCACGATGAAACACGGGAGAGTAGAGCTGAACTGGAACAGTTGAGCACGGAGAGCAGCGGATAGGAATCAGCTGTTGCAGTCTCGAGGAAACACAGGAGAGTTGAGATGAGCTGCAGACTGTAGCGCACGGAGGCAGCGGATAGGAATCAGCTAAACAGTCACGATGAAACACAGGAGGGTTGAAGTGGTCTGAAGACTGTAGTGCACGGAGGCAGCGGATAGGAATCAGCTAACAGTCACGATGAGACACAGGAGAGTAGAAGTGGTCTGGAAACCACAGGAGAGTTGAAGTGGTCTGGAAACCACAGGAATCAGCAGCGCTGAATACACGAGGAAACACAGGAACACCTTCAGAGGCTCATGGGGAATGAGACTCCAAGATCAGGCAACGAGGTATGGAACTCAGGTGCTTTAAATAGGGAGTGTTGCCTGATCAGCCAATTAACTAAAGGGACAGGTACTGAAGGTTTGAAAGGGCTGCGCATGCGCAGACCCTCAGGATGGTGGACGGCCACGGTTCCTAAATACACGGGAAGAAGCACTCACAGGCTGGTGAGTGACAAAAGTGTTCCCTTGTGTCTGCTGGTTCAGCCGCTTTTGGGGTGACCGTTTAGATCTACTTGGAAATTGGAACCTATCATCGTGTTGAGCCTCCGTTACCGGATACAAACGTTGATGGGACTCCTGCCATTCCGCCAGAGTGATTAGAGGAATGTTCAAGGTGCCACAGAAGTCTGGCAAGTCTGGTGGAATCCTGAGAACTGCCGATATCCCCTCATGTGTAACTTGCAGCTGGAGCGGGAAGCCCCATCTGTACCTAATCGCTTTGTTCCGGAGTTCCTCTGTAAGGGGTTTAAGCAGTCTCCGAAATTGTAGGGTCTGCCAGGATAGGTCTTGAAATATGTGTATTTCCTGACCGTTGAACTCCAATCCTTGGAGACCCCTTATCTTGCGGACGATATCATCTTTCTGTGTGTAATAGTGGAGACGGCATATAACATCTCTAGGCCTTTCCGTTGGGGCCCCCCTTGGGCGTAGTGCTCTATGTGCCTTGTCAAATACTATTATATTGTCTGACGGTAACTCTAGGACCTCGTTAAAGATTTTTGTCAAAGCATCAATCAGGCCCTGTGGGGGGACATCTTCCGGCAAGTCCCGTATCCGTAAGTTATTACGGCAACCCCAATTATCTAAATCATCCATCTTTTGCTGGAATCCCTGCAAGGCCTTCGCCTGTTCCGCCACTGTCTTTTCTAGGGCTGTAACACGTTCATCCCCTTTATCTTTGTGTTCCTCAAGGGCTACCAATCGATGTCCAAGGTGTGCAATATCTGCTTGCAGTGTGACCACTTCTTGATGGACAATCTCTTGCAATTTTGCTTCTAGCGCTTCAAAATCTTTTTTGGAAGGCAGCTCTTGCTTATTTGGGAGAGACTTAAGCATTTGTAGAACTTGTGATAAATTGGGTTGCTCTGTTATCACAGTCCCCTTCTGATGTCGTGTTTCATCCTGGCGTAGGCCTGGTGATGTTGATCCTGAGGCAATGAAGGGGAATGCCATTTCTGGTTCTGTGTCTACAGGGGTTTTTAAGTATGAGCGAAGATCAGAACGCTGAGGGGTCTCTTGAGGTTTTCTTTGATTTTTCTTAGCTGAGTTTTTACGGTCTTTGCCCATCAAGACGATCCTAAGTATGTTTAGCAACTTGTTGTTCAAAATATAGTAATCATTGCAGGTAGTACATAATGTTGAGATAAGACTGCCGCTATCTACCTCTCCTCATGATTGGTCTAGGCAGCCATCCCGCGGGATGCGGCCCATGGTCTGCTTGAAGTAATATTACATTGTGTCCAGTGCTTCCCTTGAACAACTTAAAGAATTTATATCTTTGTGGGCTTTGTAAACGTAGATTGGGTATTGTAGTAACAAGAATCTGCCACCAGATGTCAGTATTGTTATACCAGGAAGACTCAATCCAGATCTGTTGCACACAAAAACTGAAGAGAAATGCCTCCACTGGATAAGGCCTGTTATTTAGCAGGTAATTATTTCTTTCTGTAAGAGTTCTGTATTACAGCCCTGCTAATTGTAGGGGATCAACTTCCCTCGGCCAGGTATCTCAGACAAACATACAACTTATATCTTATTTGGTACCTCACGACGTCAGCGGGACCAGAGTGGGAGCAGCTACGGGTTCTGTCTTATGCTGCAGCGGGTGGTTGAGTGCCAGCATGAAGGAGCCTGGTGTTGCTTCTTTGGATCCAGACCGCTAACAAACGATGAAGTTCCCGGCGGCGCCACCTCATCCACTCACAGCCTCTCCTCCGTACAGGCCTGCACGCAAAATGACAGGCTGTCACGCCCGCTGAATTATCCCTACGAGGGGGACACCGCACGACACCCCGGCAGATCTGAGCCGTTTGCTGCCCGTCAGACAGGTGAGACCCTGACCAGAATATGTGCTGACCGCTGGTGGTGTTCAGTCTTGAGATAGGGGCGGGGATGAAGCGGGAAGTCCGCGGTGGCCACGGGGATATTTAGGCCGCACTCCCGACTCACAGAAATACAACTGAGCCACGGGTGTTTGAGGGCTCACAACTCACCTTGGGTGTTCCGTGATGTATTGCTGCCCAATTGTGTATGTTGAGCACACTTCCACGCGAGAATTTAGGGGATAAATTATCTATCGAGGCAGGAGCTCACTCCTAACACGTCCAGCTCAAATGGCCGCCAAGCCACGCCCCCCAGATTGGCTTTTGATAATGTAAATGTATCATATTGGAGTCCACATATGGCGCAATGGTTTGTCAAATTCATCAAATTACCCAGACTGAAAAAACTATTTCATACTGTGTGTAAACAGTTAAACCTTCAATAAGCTTTTTCCTAATATCTCTGTTAGCAGACAACAATTTTTAAGGATTAGCAGGTTGCACTCATCACCTTAACATTCAGTTTACCATTTTAATGTTCTATTTAGAGACTTAATCCTGATTAACGTAGAGGTGATGGGGTTGAAATTCCCACATCATTAAAGAACATTGCTCATTACCAGATTGTGATAATAATGAGTATATCTTAATGCAATATCACATTATCTTAGACAATCTCTATCTTATTTCTGCTACACTGATTGCTAATTAATTAATTCCCTTCAAAGATGACAGGCTAAGGAGTATTCAAGCCCATGCTATATTTAGAGCAGAAGCATGCTTAACATTTATATGTTCTTTAACCACTTGCCATCTAGACCACTAAATTATATATATATATATATATATATATATATATATATATATATATATATATATATACATATATACACACACATACACATATCCACCAGACTGTGTGTTTGCCTGGCAAAATGGTGGATGCCCAGCATATATAAATATGCTTCTGTGGGAACTAGGCTGTCACTGAGACCCTATGGTTCTAGTGCTAAGACCAGGAATCAATAAATCTCCTTTACTGTGACTGTAACACAGTCAATCTGAGTGCACAGCTTCTGCATTGCGGTTATAATTATGTCAGCAGAACTTCCTGCAAAAGGAGCAGACATACCCTCACCCATTTAACAACATTACCAGCAACAGTCCTTACTGTCCCGGAGGCTTTGATAAATAGGGAGATGCCTTAAATCTGGCAAAAATTCCAGTTTTTACGGATTTAGGTCTTATCTCCCTTTGATAAATAGACTCCATTTCCTACTAAAAGGTTTACGACTGCAGCATCTGAGCATCTGAGATACACTTCCAATACACAGCGAAGGAGGTCCAGTAACTAGAGGATTACTATAAATTTACCTATAATCCTTTCCTAGTGCGTAGCCACTTGCAGCTGGGGTATGCCACTTGTGTACAAATTTTCTTCGGCATTTGGGTTAATCTTTTCTTTATTTTTGTTTGCAGTTATAGCACCTGGAAAACATGTGCATATAAAGATGGCTACCAGTACAAAATATATATAGAGTCTTATGTTATTTCACATTGTTTATATTGAGCTATGTCTAATTGCATCTCCTTTCTTAAAATGAATAAACAGGTTTACACATTCAGGATGCAGATTTTATACTAACCTATACATGGCTAGTACTAGGCCTGATTTAAAAATATTCTTGTATCAGTTGTGACAGTGTCACTGGTTTGAGACTGAATGGCAGGTATCTATGTCCCAGGCTGTCTGACTTACATGCTTTTAAACCCAGGGAGATTACTTTAGAAGAATATTCTAAAAGAGTGTGTTCGGATTCAGGAAAAGCTGTTAAGGGTCCCTTGTGTTTTGTATGGAGAGAGCAGGGTGGGCTCCATACAAAAGGCCCAGTCCGGATCTTCTGGTCTGCCAGACTCACAGCAAACTGATCAGGAATTGCACCTTCATGGGTGCTGGTAATAGGATACAGCTCTGCCTCAATCAATCTCTCAAACCTGGAGAGGAGGTTAGATGCTTCCTGAGAAAGCTGTGGTGAGCAATGATATGTATTTGATGTGTGTGGGACATAAGGTCCTCCACACTTGAGCGACAGCATTGGAAATGTTTAGTGAGTGCCGGACAGTTAAGGTTTTTTCATTGTTTATGTTCTGTTTGTTTTGGACATACCTAATAAAACTGGCTGAGTTCAGTTAAACCGAAAACTCTTCATGTGACTTATTGCTGCTGTTCGTTGACATCTCCCCCAAGAGATGGTACCTATTCCCTGGATTACCTCACATAGTCCAGACCTTTTTCATAATACTTTAAATGTCAGGAAAGGTTAACTATTCCACATCCATTGTCACTCACCGCACTGTGAGTGCCATTTCTCCTGTGTTCAGGAATCGTGGCCGTCCGCCATCCTGAGGGTCTGCGCATGTGCAGCCCTTATGAAACCTTCAGTACCTGTTGCTTTTAATTGATTGGATGATCAGGCAACTCTCCCTATTTAAACCACCTGTGATCATTACCTGGTTGCCTGATCTTGGAGTCTCATTCCCCATGAGCCTCTGAAGGTGTTCCTGTGTTTCCTCGTGTATTCAGCTCCAGCTGATTCCTGTCTACTACGTTTGTGGTTTCCAGACCACTTCAACTCTCCTGTGTTCATCGTGCCTGCACTCAGCTGAATCCTATCTGTTACTGCTGCCGGATTCCAGTCCGCCTCAACTCTCCTGTGTTCATCGTGTCTGCACTCAGCTGATTCCTATCTGCCACTACTGCCGGATTCCTGCCCGCCTCAACTCTCCTGTGTTCAGCGTGTCTGCTCTCCACTGCCTCCGTTACTACTGCCGGATTCCAGACCGTCTCTACTCTCCTGTGTTCAGCGTGTCTGCTCTCCGCTGCCTCCGTTACTTCTGCCGGATTCCAGACCACCTCTACTCTCCCGTGTTCAGCGTGCCTTCCCTCCGCTACCACTGCCGGATACCAGTCAGCCTCAACTCTCCCGTGTTCATCATGTTTCCAGTTTTACTTACTACTGCTTCCTGAGTATTGCTCCGTTGATTACCGGTTACCTTCCGTGCGCTGCACCAACCTGATTACCGCTTCCATCCTCCAGTGGTCTCTCCTCCTGCCGGCGTTCAGCCGTTCAGGTATCCCTGCACGTCTCCTTGACAGCCTGCTCTCCTGAACCGCGGTATGCATACTTTCCATTGACTTTGCTATTGTATTGCATATCCGTCTGGACTGTGTTGTGTTCATCTCCGGAGTCTTCCATCTACTGAAGCTATTGTTACTATTGACTTTGTTTCCTATTACCTGGATCTCTATAGTGACTTTGTATACTTCAAAGCAGCGCTTGTCAGTTATTAATGCATTGTGGTTATCATCGTGGGATCAAGTTCCGTGTGCCCCGTGTATCCTCTGCATTCCATTCATCTCCTCGTGTCCCTCCTCACATATATATAGCAGTGGTACAACTTGCTGCATGCAGACCACTGACTCCTGTTTCCCATTGACACCAGTTTCAAGTATCCTCTCACATAAGCAGTGGTACAACTTGCTGTACGCAGACCACTGACTTCCCCGTTACCTACTTGCACCTGGAATCCATTCCTTCACTATAGACAGTGGTACAACTTGCTATACGCAGACCACTGACTTCCACTACCTCCTCTCTACTCCTGGATATTCCTCCTCACTATAGCAGTGGTACAACTTGCTGTACGCAGACCACTGACTCTCCTCACGTTTACTTGTCCATCTGGTTCCTCGTGTACATATCTCTAGTCATTACCAGTTGCTGCTAGTCATAGACTTTCCCTGAGCATTCTCTCACCATCTGCTGATTCTCCTGTTCCGTTGTCACCCTGCTACCAGAGGACCATAGTACCAGCTATATTACTCTGGTAAGAACATCATCTTGTGATATCCTGGGCAAAGACTCCTAGTGCCCGTGACATCCATAGTGGACTAGCTGATCAACCCTTTTAAGTCACATCTCCATGACACACCTGCGAACACAACCTTTTCATAAACAATTGGGACCAGTAGAGTGTGTTTGCTATCTATAGCAGCCCCCTCTCCCTTAAACCTTTTTGTACTAACCTGTACTTGATTGCATCTAGAGCTTGTACATGAGTGTTCACTAGTTGGCCAGACAAGCAACTTGTAATGAAATGGTCCATGAAAGCAGCAATATCAAACAATTGTGCAACAAGGAATAAAATCACAATCCAAGAGATTACTTAAGGAGGGCTGCAAACGGGCAGAGTTGGGTAACAGGCAAAGTTAGGATTCCAGATCTTGTCTTATATATGCACATTTGCTCCTCACTGCAGTACAGTATGTAACTAAGCCTGAAGGTTCACGTGCCATGCAACATGCTTGAGGACTGTTGGATGTGCTCACACACCTGCCTAAGCACAGTAGGCGTAGAGAACGGCAATCAGCAGCTATCCAGATGCACAAACATTTAGGTGTCAATAAATGACGAATCCTTAGATTCTTCCTTTTAAGCTGTTGAAGGGAGATAGATTAACAGGTTACCACTTATGTCATTTTAAGCCCCCATCAAATTACTTGCTGATAAAGATTATAGTATTTGATTTTCCATCCAGAGATTACCTGAACTCACACAAGACCTCTTTTGTACATATGAATAGAATGGACCATTTCCTGTGCAGGTGTGAGTAGTAAAAATATTGTGTGCCTATCATTCTTTTTCTGGCTCTCCTCCTGGGCACAAACAAGTATCTGTTCCTTAACCACTAACCCCGTCCCCCCCTCACCCTTTCCCTATTCCCCTTGGACACTGTATAATGGCTACAGTGTGGGTACCCTAGCAATGACTTCTGATTCCTAATCCAGCATTTGTTATGGTACCCGAACAAGATCTAGCCATAGCCACTTCTCTTTCCCTAGTCCCAGTTAGGACATTTCCTGCTTGGTTCTATATTATAACAATGCTCTGTGCTGTTATTTACATCCATAAGATATATCTGCACACCCCCAGCACAGTTCTATCAAAACTTTGAGTCCTTCAGTACCTATGGATGCTATCTGCATATTTTTTGCCTCCAAGTCCCCATTATATCTGCCTAAAATGGGGAAGAGATGGTGTATCCCATATGATTTCTGCCCATCGCAGATGCTCTCTACTAACTTTGCTGAAGCAGGGACTGGGCCCAGGAAGCGGTCATTATTAAGCATGTACCAAAACCACTTTCTGCGGTTCTGCCAGACCCCAAATCCTCTGAAATGAGTTTGATCTGAATCATGTTAAAAGCTTACAATGAATACTAAAACAATTACAAAAGCTTTGGGAGTCAGCTAAATGAATAAAGGATACATAGTAAGTGGATTGCTATACACCCAGTTTGTAGCCAAAACAGGTTATTACTTGTTTAATTGCACTAGTGTTGTAAGTCATTGTAAACTCCCTGGGTCTGATACATTAAGACATGCAAAACAAATGTAATGTGCATTTGAAAAAAATAAATAAAAATACACGTAAATCGGGCTTACACACGTCTGTAATCATCTTGTTGAATACAGGTCTAGGGGGTAAATGTATCAAGCTGAGAGTTTTCCGGCGGGTTTTAAAAAACAATCAGATTCTAGCTATCATTTATTTAGTACATTCTACAGAATGACAGCTAGAATGTGATTGGTTGCTATAGGCAACATCTCCAGTTTTCAACCCCGCTGGAAAACTGTCAGCTTGATACAGTTACCCCTAGGTGCTCAATGCATATACTGCACTTGCCGTATTGAGACAGACACAACACACTGCATGATACCAACAATACATATATGGAATATAAAGTCCCAGCAGAACGCACAGATTACAAAAAATACATTCACCTGTTAATAATATAGCCATTAATGAAAGAATATTAAAATTTTTAATTAAATACATTTATCATGATGCATTAATGTCTACCGTACATAAAATGCATCTTTACAGTTGCTATTGAGTGCAAACACATGTTCTAGCATGTATACATGACTGTCATCACCATCACTCAGCACTTACACCAGATCTGTAGCTGGTGCAAGTGATACGGCTGAAAATCACATGCCTGAGAGATGTTCAGAGCTTGAATCTGACAGATGTGCATGCGCTCAACCTTGGCACACTCTTACTATACATTGCCTACGTGCATACGCCCGAATCCCCCCCCCCCCCATCCCATGTAATCGCAAGTTGTCAGATGTGTCCTTTGCATTCAAAGATGAATTAGATACCCGAGTTCCATGGCATATAGTCCATTTCTGGGCAAGCGTAGTGCAATTTTATGCAAAATATGGCATGTATTGGCATTTACATTCCAGAATGAATCAGATCCCTTGTGTTTTAAGAGAAAAAAAATTTTTTTTTTTTTCAGACACAGGTTTGCATTACAACTAGTGTACCTGTAAGGCTAGATTTTTTTTTTATTGCCTTATTGCTATTTTTTATTTTTTCAAATGTATTTTCAATGTAAAAAAATGAGTGATGTATATATTACCAATGCCCATATAACGTTTCTAATGTTATGAATGTAAGGCATAAATTCCCTGAATCTGTCACTCTCATTGTTTAGCTCTCTAACATGTAATTATTTATGGAGGCATTTTGCAGCTGTTCCTCCACACTGTGATGTATATAATACATACCTTCTATACAGGGGCGGGCTGGCCCGTGGGGCATCGCCCCCCCGGGGCGCTCGGTCAGGCCGCTATTAGGGCCGGGGGGTAGGCCGGCCGGCCGCCCCCCGGCTGCAAAATACTATGACATCAGCACACAGGCGGCCGCATCACATGACAGGGGATGCGGCCGCGTCATCAATGACGCGGCCGCATCCCTTTTCATGTGATGCGGCCGCCTGTGTGCCCCCCGGCCACGCCTCTCCCAGCCCGCGCCTGCTTCTATACTGGGACCGTTTGAGACACATGTGATGCATCATTCTACTGTTTGTTTTTCATAAAGGCCTGGTAAGCAAGGGAAATTTGCATATAAATCATTTATGTTTGTGAACTGCACCTTTGCTCCGATTACCTGCAAAAGTACAGTTACGATGTTTACATCCTTTTGTGTGCATGCTATAGTATTATGTATAAAAATCAGAAGATAAGCAGCATATTTATGTGTAGTACTAGTAGTCTTCTAGCAAGTTTCTTTCCAACAGTGGTTAACTATACAAATAATCATTGATAATTGAAATGTAATGTTCTTCCCTTTATAGTAAAAGGCCCAAACATTGACCCCTAGCTTCCCAAATCTCTCCCCGACCTTGGGGTACATTTACTAAACCTTTTAAAAAGGAAAAGGAGGTATTACCCATAGCAACCAATTAGATTATATTTTTCAGAATGTAGATACAGGACAGCTAGAATCTGATTGATTGCTATATGCCACACCCCCCACTTTTTTTTTTAGGTTTAATAAACTTACCCATTTGTCTCACCTAGCAGGCTTCTCTGATCTTTTAAATGAACATAGAAGGCCTTATGTGTCCCTTATGACTTGATGCTGCCACCTGCAGGCTGCAGATGATATAGATGCAACATTGGTATGCAAGTCTAATTCAATGGGGCATATTCAATTAGCTTTCCGGTCCGCGGGATCGCGCCGGAACGGGCCGCGTAGTCAATACACGGTACCGCAATAACGTGGATTTTCGTTCGCAGCCCATAGGGTTGCGTCCGAAAATCCGCGTTAATGCGGTACCGTAATACCCGCAAGAACGCGCACTTTTCACGGTAACGCGCGCTACCGCGAATCCGAAAGCTAATTGAATATGCCCCAATATATTAGTTGTGACGTAAACATGTACATTGACATGATTGGTTACAACGAGAGGTAATGAGGTGCAAAAGCTTTTTGCGATCATCCTTCAAGAAGTAATTATTGAATTCACCTGGATATAGCTGTAGTCACATTTGTTCAACTGAATAACACAAGTATCAACCACTGTTGATTTGGCCATACATACTGTTTTTTGTATGTCTTGCCAAAAATCTTGGTTTATCCAATTTTATAAGTTCCTTAATAGATCATTCAACTATGCACAAGGCAGAAACGTAGTGAATACAGAAAGAAATAAACATGGAAACACCTGGATAAATGAGGGACACCAAGCACACTGAAAGCAAGGACTTCTACATAGGAGTGGCTTGTGTGTTAATTAATCAAAGAGCATCTTGGCATGATCAGGGTCATGTATAAAAATGCTGTACTTTCGTGGTTGCCTATATTTATGGCTAGTACATAGTATAGAGGAGACCTATGTAACTTTAATAGAGGGATGATTGTTGGGGCACATGTGGCAGGAACTTCAGTGACCAAGAACGCGCAGTGTACTAATGTCTCATGAGCAACGTTTTCCAATGTTATGCCAGCATGTTTGGTTGCCCAATGGTTTGATGACCATGACACTGATGTTATCTATGTGTTCTGGCTCTGAATGTATTTAATTTTATTATTTTGTCTCAGAAGAAAGTATTTCATTATAAAACTTTATACTTTCGTTATTACAATTACCAAAAGGTGACAGATTTAGTTGCTCAGTAATTGGTCCAGGCAATGTGAAAATGTTTGGACTAGGGTGGTAGGTAAACTTGAAAATAACACAATACTACTAAAATCAATCTAATCTAAAATAGCAATATTTACCATAACCACTGCAGAGACTAATGGTCTCATGTAGAGTTGGGAGCAAATAAAACAAACAAACAAAAAAAAAAAAGAATGGTGCAGATTTGCTCCTAGACAAACCATTTTGCAATGCAAGGACTGCAAATGCATTATTTATTTTTTGCATGCATGGAAAATACTGTCTGTTTTTGCATGTAGCATACAAATCCTGGACAGCTTTATTTTTACAGGCAATTCAGCTAGGACACCCCCCCCCCCCCTCCAAACTCTAAATTTGTCCACACATTTTAAATTTGCCCAGGCACCCCCATGTAGTGTAAAATGGTTTTGCCAAGGTGAATATTTGCTCCTAAGGCCCTATGGCTTTGTTATGAAGAGTTGTAGGAAAAGCATTTCGCATTTCCTTCATAATTTGTGTCACATATAATTTAAGCAAAAAATGTTTCGTGATTCTGCACTACTAATCTCATTACTCATGCCGGTGTGTCAGTAATTAATACAAGCAATAATTAAAACATGAGTGTTACTCCTGTCTCTATATTTGTAAAGGTTATCTGTTTTTAGAAATTGAACAGATTACAGATTCCTAATATGTCTCCTGCCAGTTTTTTCCATTTAGAGGGTATTTAAGAAATAAATCATTATAATTTCTTAATGTGTAATCAACTGCTGCTCTTTCATTTCACTCACTACAGTGATTAGTCAAAAGTTATGAGAAGCATGATTTGTAGTCTGTGATTTGTTGCTAGTACATGTGTCTGCTACTTTTATTGGTATACAACCCTGTTCAGCACCCCTTCACTGATCCAGAGCACCAGGACGCATGTGAAGAACTAGCACCACTGGAGAGACACAGTGCAGCCCAAATTCGTAATCTGCATAAAGGCCATAATCACTCAGGGATTCTCTTGGGGCGAACTTTGTAATAAATAAAATCCAAAGCTATTTATGGTACCCTTTTAAGGGTCACTAAAATCTAGAACACAAGTTGTTTTACATGAGACACAAAATTTCAATAGCTCAAAATTAAAGATATTCTTTGGTCACATTTAGGCTGCATTCAGACCCCACTTTTGGACTATATTCCTGCATCCTGCCTACTTCCTAGTAAAGTGGGTAGATTGGAGGCTTCAATGATGTGATTTTCTGCCATATCATTAGGTTTCAGGGGGTGGAGCCAAAATGTTGAGATTTGCAGCAGTAAAAAAAGTTGTCAAGTATGTCTACAAAAAACGCTCTCCATTTACTTGAAAGTGATTTAAAATAAATAAATAAATAGCCTTGGAGGCTCAAATGGCTGATGACAATTTACAGTGAGGTAGATAACTTGCCAACATGCAATGTGAAATATCTTAGAGGTACTTCAGCGTGTTTGAGTCATATAGCACATTACATAATGCTTCCTTAAATTGGACTAGTTTGTGGGCCAAAAATGTACTCCGTATGGGCATGAGAAAGATGCATTTCAGGCGTATCAAGGGCCTATTAAGCTGATCATGTAACTGTATATGGTATGTAATAGGATACAGTTTAGGTGATGGACATTTTGTAGTATATGACACAATTGCATATTGCACTCTTAGATAAAACTTAACTTTTATTGGCTGTATGTTGCAGCGAAATATAAAATAAATAAATCTTAAAAACAACTGTGTGCTTTAAAATCCGCTGGCTGAACTGAACCATCTAATTTATTATTGAGGAAAGCACTGTCAGCAGAATAAAAAATGTTAAAGCTCTTTATGTTTGCAGATCGTTTCTCAAATGAAGCGGTCACTAAAGCTAGTTAACAATTAGCACCTACATGGATTGTCCGTTATATTTTAAGTTGTAATATTGCAACGTCTATATCTAAGCTGTATGTGGCTAGTCAGATCAATAATAGAGGATCTCAGATTTGCTTGCTCTCTTAGCTAGCTACAAATCATGTATTAATTAAATATATTTTGTTGAGAATCACTCCATCTGGCTATGGATATGCCAGATTAGTTATTATGTAGTATATACTATATTGCTACCACCTATCTTAAATATATATAGCTTACTGGCTGCCTAAGTGTTGCTCCCATTAATCTCTGGAGCTAATGGATCAAACTAGATGCTTGAATATCTTATGATGATAAGATTGCAGCCAATAAAACACCTGTTATATATACTGCTGCTGATCTCTGGAGCTCATAAGACAAATTAAATTCTAGCTTGTTTGTATTGTACTGACTGCCTATCTGTTGCTCCTACTAATCTTTGGATCTAATGGAGCAAACAGATTCTAAAGTGCTTAATTTCCTCTTATAGGTAATATAGACAAAGGAACAGTCAGCCAGCTCTTACCTATAAGAGGAAATTAAGCACTTTAGAATCTGTTTGCACCATTAGATCCAAAGATTAGTAGGAGCAATAGATAGGCAGTCAGCAAGACACAATATATTTTTTATAATTGAGCCAATACAAACAGGCTAGAATTTAATTTGTCTTATGAGCGCATGACAGGTACAATTTAGCAAAGATCTTATTTCTAGATGCTCAGCCAGGTCGAATTGATATTAAATGATCTATATACCGATGCTAAGTAATCATTTATATTTTATAGAAATTCAGATTTGTTAGTATGAATGACACTGTATATTAAATGTAAAGTGAAGACCGCTCCGTGAGGATGTTGAAAATGATAGTTTAATGCTTATAGGTATCTAACAAGGTTACAACCTGTATTTGATAGAAATGACTTCATGTTGGGCATTGTTTAGTGTTAATGGTGTCCCAACAGGGAGGATTCATCTAAAGCATTTAATTTGTGTACCACATCACAAATAGAAAAACCTTATTATTATTATTAAATGGTTGTAGAGGGTTGTTAGCTTATTAGTACTTGTTTTGCTAAACATATATTTAATAGAAATATATTTGCTAGTAGTCTGTGGTATTTGGCAAATTGTATAAAAGTGTGTGAGTAATCTCTTCATATTTATAATAAATGGCGAGATAGATGGGATAACTGAACTGTGGAAAAAGAGACAGATAAGACCATGACTAGGGAAGCTGGAAATTATAAAATACAGTTACATCTTTTGCAACCTGGATGAGCACCCAAGTTCTAGATCTTCATTTTATGAGCAGATTTTTCAGTCCCGTTCCAAATGATTAAAGCATTTCATATAACAAATTAATAAGTGCTACACCATTTCTAAACATTTGGCAGTCAGTTTATGGTCAGCTGTTGAGAGAAAATGATTGTCATAAGTGTCTGCAACAGACTGAGCAAATAACTTTGTGGCAATCAGATTTAGATTTACCAGGGCTTTATGACATCATTCAAAGGCATTGTGGCATCCTGTGATGCATATGTCATGTGACAAGTTGTTAACTGATTGCAACGACTAAAGTAAATTTACCCAGATAAAAAAAAGACATTACATACAATTACTGTTTATACATACCAATATGCCTTCATGTATTTATTTAGCAAGCACTACAAGAGGTATGCATTGAACCAAAAACAGAACTTCAAACAACAGGATTTTTATACTTGCTGTTCTCAAGTACTTCATGTTGAGGACAGCGGTTAAACATTAAGAAAGAACAACTAACTTCACCCGTAGGATATAACTCTGGGCATGACCCTAGTCCACAGTTTTTACCAAAGCAGACGGAGCTGAAAACAAACATACCTATAACAAAGGCAACTGTCTGCCTCTGATGAAAACATCTTACCAAAATAAATGTACACAAGTAGAGAAAAACACTGTCATCCTGTGAACTACTACATGAAAGGGATTTAATACTATATAGAAAAACATTTTCCCATTTGTTGGACTGGGACACTCAGGATTAGTAGACTGCAGCATTAGTTGCATACTCTCCCGGAATGTCCGGAAGAATCCGGGATTTCTGGGAGTCCTCCTGTTTCATGGCCACTTCATTAGTTAAGTGACGGAGACGGAGCTCAGAATGAAATTCAACGAGCCCTGCCCCCACACGCCCAACTCCCCCCGGATCTCTAGGAGGCCACTTTGCCAAAGGTGGCAAGTATGTGCTACAATAGTCCAGATGAAAAATTGGTGGTAAATAACAATAGATGGCCAGAAGTCACTAAACAGCTGCCACCTGCAGCACAGAGTCCAAAACTGGTGTCTGCAGATACTACAGATTAGATTTTGTAAACGATTGTTAAGAAATCACAAACTTGCACAGCAGTTCCAGAGGCATATTTGTGAAAAGCTCAGTATTTGCTCACTGCCTAAGCAGAGAGGGCTGTGACCAGGAAGAGAAAGCAGACTTTCTCTTAATGGGCCTGAGTCATTAAGGAGGGCAAAACAATAGAAAATGAGTAACTTTGCACCTTGGCAAAACCATATTGGATTTGGAGGGGGAGGTAAATTTTAAAATGTGGGTGCAGATTTATAGTTGAAATAGGGCATGTCCTAGGTCAACTTTGAATTTCAGTTTAAAAACAAATATATCAAGTATTTTTCTACTACATGAAAAGGCAGCCAGTATTTTCCTTATTTGCAAAATAATAAACTAATTTGCACCACTTGCAGTGTAACATGATTTGTCCAGGAGTAAACTTACTACTTGTTTTTTTTTGCTTTGCTCTCCTTAATGACTTAGGCCCAATGAGTTTGAACACTGAGCCTACATATACAGCATGAGATAGCTATTTTAGGGACTGCCCTGCTCCTGCAGGATGTGGAAAGATATAAAAAGAGAGACCATGCCATTGAGATCATTTTTGAAGGTTGCTATATGTCCGATGAATGATGAGCCACCTCTCAAGAATAGGAGGGGGGAAATGACCAAAAGGAAAGGAACACTATATTCTGATTCAGGTGAAAAGAGGTAACCACCTTAGAAACAATTTTAGCACCAGCCACAGAACAACCTTGAAATGGCACCCTGAATGAAAGAGCAGCCTATTCAGAACCCAAAGTAATCGCTACTAAGGTGAATTTTCATGTTATTAGCTCAATCAGGGTAACCACTTAGTGTTCAAAGGGACCCTTCTGCAATACTAGATAAATTCTTGACTGTAAAAAGTCCAGGAGATCACAGTGGTGTATGCATCCACCCACACTAGGTTCCTGGTAACCGAAGTCATCACTTTCCTTCTCTTTGGGTCCCCTTGTGTCACAACTGGGAGCTAGGAAAGAAACATCCATCAGACAAAGGATGGCCACAGACTCTGACGAAAGGAGAGGTGACATTGATTCCAATGAGCATATTAAGCTGATGGTTCTTCCTATGGAACTGAGCAAATGAAACTGCTTTTATAGTCAGATATCCATGTACTGACAAGTCTGACATGAGCAGTGTCAAAATCCAGAACCAGAACTGTCATTCTCTCTGCTGAAACCAGACGCATTCTGTAGGTTGATTAACCAGCTGAAGGTTAACAGAGTGATCATGGCTATGTCTAGGCTGGCTTCATAAACCCCTGGACAGGCCTTGATTAGAAGGTCGTCCAGGTAGAGGATCACCATGATCGAATCACTGCCATCACCATCACCTTTGTAAAAACATCACCTGGAGCTGTTGATAGACCAAAGAGGGGTGCTAGAAATTGAAAGTGCTAGTCCTAGACTGTAAACTGAAGTTAACAGTTGGTGGAAAATGCAGATTATACAGTGAATAGAAGTCTCCTTGATATCCATGGTGGAGAGATACTTCCCCTGTTCCATGGATGCAACCAATGAATACAGTGAGAATCTTGATGCAAAGGTTCCTCGGAACAATGCGGATAGATTTCAGGTCCAAAATAGAATGAAGTCATCCTTTTCAAAATATAAAAATATAATTAGATCCACATCCAGAGCAAAATATACAATTGCAGCTCAAATACAATCCAAAACAACTGCACATAAATTGTAAGTAATAGAAATCACAAAGGTATCCATTATCTACCATTATATACCTATACCTATCTATATATTATATCCATTTATATACCTTTGTGATTTCTAGAACCAGAAATATGTTTTATTAATATTCCTTGAGTCCCAATTGTGGTAGGGGTACCAAAACCCCTTGGGACACTAGAACCTCCAGCATTCTGCAAAGGAGCAAATGAAATTCCAAGTTTTGAGTGAAATTTAACTGTGCGTAGGAATGCAAATTTGATGCTCTAACTCTGTCATTCTGCCCCCAAAAAGCAGAGCAAAGTGGAAGCATCCAGGCAGCACTTGCTTTTTGTACAAACCTCCCCAAGAGGTCACAAGACCGAGACCAGTTGGGGCCTAATGCCATTGTGGAGCAACAAAGCGGAAGTAACGGGAGCTGAAGAAGCCCAGGGCTGTGGTCCAAAGTGCAGTCACAAGAAAGCCAACCAAAGCAGCGAGGAAATGGGGGTGCAAATCTTGAAGATCTACACTCTAGTACCTATCCAGAAAGGACTCCACATCAGCGATTTTCCCACCAGAATCGGGAACAGAAGGGGAGTGACTCTAGAGGCTGTTAACCCATAATGGGTTTCCCCGTTAGTAGAGATAGGCTCCCTGGAATATGGTCTGCCATAGAGAGGTCTGGAAACTGTAGGGACAGAACAAAGGTCAGTTCCTCTTCTTGCTGAAGTCATAACAAGGATTGTGTACCTCTTAAAATACCCTCACAGTGACTGTATTGTAACGTACAGATCCCCCAAAAAATTAGAATACATAAAAATACAACCCAATAGGACTAGGTCTACATCCCAAGTGCACAAAGAAAAACTGATGGCTTAAGATTATGGGCAGGGTTATGGCTTGCAGTATTTCTTCCTTGGTGTCCAACCAGCAGGAGGCAAGATGTCATTCTGTGTTCCCCTATACAATACAGGAGGAAAAAGTTACTTAAAAGTTAATAAGGTGGGCATGCGATATAAGCTTACAATTATGGCAAATTTAACACAATGTTACTTATGGAATCAATACAGTACCTGAGTACTAGGTACTCACTCTGAGCATTGGTAAAAATGTGGGAGCAGGTGTTTCCAAATCCAAAACGATGATGTTGCAATTTGCAAAACAAAAATGATACACCTCTTCAGTTTGTCACACTCAATCTATTAGCAGACAGCAAAGTAAATTTAGGTAATGAAAGTCTAGAGTTGTACATTCTGCAAGTGCATTATTTATTGTGCAGTTCATGTGCCAAACTTCATGATTAGGCATTCTCGCTGTCAAACTCCCCCTCCAGGTTTAACAATCCCCCTGACACAGACACTGCCCTCATCCCTAAACTATCCTGCTGGACTAATTACCCTATTTAATGTCCTCTCCCAAACAGCAGCAGCTGATGCTTTTGTATCCCATCACCCCAGTAGTAATTTTTTCTATGATATCAAACTTTGTGAGTAATTTTGTCATATTTTGGCACCTAGACACTGGCTCCCTACTCTACAGTCTTGTGACAGAGAAAATACATTTTTGTTAAAGCAGCAGGTGTTTGGGGACAACAGTAAAGGAGGACTAGGTGCAAGTGACTGATCAGGGACAGGGGAAAAAAAACCAAACAAAACAGACCAACAGCGAGTGCCAGCTGTTCATGACAAGAGGAAAGAATGGAGGAAGAATATAATCAATTATGAAGCTTTAAGTATTGCAAAATGTACGCCACACTGAACTCTATGACTACCAGAAAGTAATAGGATTAGCTCCCATCCGTATCTCCAGTATTTCTTTATCATGATAGCTTGCATAAGGTTTGCTGTGATAACGGCATTTCGAATTAACAGGGATTTGTGAGGTATTTCATGGTTGTCATGGCATACAAGCCTCAGTAAACAGAGTGCAATGACTCTGTATAAGTAAATACAAAACTCCCTACATAGACAAAACACATCACACCTTCAGTCAACCAATATATTTCAATCTGGCAAACGTAACGTGGATGATTTGTGTGCTAAGCTGCAGCCAATCAGAAGGCAGCTTAGGGCCGGAAAAAAACAAAACATTCCATAACATGTGACACAGCAGACAAAATTGCACGCACATCCCTCAAAACTGCAACTAAGGCTGTGCCTAATCAGATATTAATTCAACATAATTTATAGCTGCCTTAATAGTGTGTAAACAACAAGTGTTCTTTGAGATCTGAAAATCTTGAAATCAATCTCACTCCTGTAATGTCATGCACACAATAAAGGTTGTCAAAGGGATATTTCCTTGTCAATACTAAGAATGTGCACTCATTCTTTTATTTGTTTAATATGTAAATGAACTCTGAAGCTTTTGTTGCCAAATGAACCTGTAATTTTCACTCAACAGCAGCAAAAAGGCTCAGTGTCTAACATTACAGAATCCCAAGTGTTTGAACTTGGTGGTATTTTTTTTTTTTTTTTTACAAAAGAATTTGATCTAGCATTGACCTATTGACCTACTGAATAAAATAAACCAAACATTAAGACTAATGTCTTCTTACTGGAAGACAATTTGTTTGTGGTTTGGCTAGTTAAAGCAGCAATTCCACACAGAAAATATATTTTTTGTTTTTTCTTTACATCGCAACTTAAGTACAGACACATCATGTACCAAGTGACTGTGGTTGCCATGGTAGTCAAAAATTAATAAATAGACTGAAAAACAAAAACACAAGAGAAAATTATAAATGTCAACATTTTTCTTATAGCCTGCAATGGTGATTTATGTTAAGAAAACGCCACACCTGACTTTTTCATGGGATTGCAGCTTTAAAATTAGATTGTACTCTCTGGGGAACAAAAATGATTTGCGCTCCAGTTGTTCTGATGGAGAAAAACAATTTCTTTGCACTCAAGTGTTTTAATACTCTGCAACTTGTTTATTTTGATATTGGTCCCTGGAGTGAAACCAGTCTATTTTCTTGTTTCAATACAAGTGGAAGAACGAAAGCCTCACCCCAATGTTTATTTCTCAGTCCCAGTTGTAAAATAGCCCTTTTTTGACTTGCTCCCCTTTTTCCTTATAGTGCAAGGTTCATTGCTTCCCTATAACAACAGTTAAATTCAGAGTCACAGAAATAAATATTTACAGTAAATATATAGACAAAACTTTTTTTTATTCCTTCTTTAGGTCTGGTTCTGCACGATGAACTTGTAGCATAGTTTCCACACATTTTACAAATGTTCATTACATTAGTGTACCATATTTTATGGTTTAGTTTAAAGAAATATAATTCCATTACTTTGGAACCATAGGGAAATGACAAAACTAGGTACATCGGAAATATTGTTGACATTCACAAGAATTGCAGTATATAAAATAGATATGTTCGGCACAAACGCAATCTTTTATTTTTTTTGACATAGCACGAAAGCAATGTATTGCTCTTAAATGGTCACGAAATCTTGGTTTGTCTTCTGAATTAAACAATTACATGATTCACTTGACTTTCTTTCTTGCAAACAAGTGAGTCACGAATCACTTGCAGCTCATCCTAGGCACAGTACTTTATGCCAAACCAAGCCTTATGGTTTCCACTGTAGAAACATTCTCTCACATCAATAAACAGTTTGCTCATTGCAAAAATGTTAGAACAGTTCTTTCCTAACTTGAATATCGGTTATCTTCTACAACAATTGTTCTGCGTGGATAAGTATCAATTTCAACAAGGATGTATTGAAATTCATATTTCTTGCTTTGTGGGTTCTACAAAATGAAACAGATATAAGAGCAGCACTTTTAGACAAAAAGCATATATATTATATGGCATAGTAAATGTAATATACAAAATATAGTATCTACCTCTTTTACATCCACATGCACGGTACCTTGCATTCTCGGTTCAGAACCGGAAATGTAAAACTTCAACCGCATACACTTTGCACCACCTTTAAAGTACTCTGAAGAGCTAAAATAAATAAAGAATAAGCACAAAAAAAAAGGCAAATAACAAAAAAAAAAAAGTGAATATAAAAGTACTGTAGAAAACAATGCTAATCAAAATAATCCCACTTTGTTTCCACTGACTTCAGCAGTCAAAACTATGGATCTGTGTGTAAATATATATATATATATATATATATATATATATATATATATATATATATATATATATATAGAAAAGCATGCCAGACAATTGATGCCGACACAGGTTTGTCAAACCACTTTGCTGTAGTTTTACTCAGGGATGTCAGGTTGGTACAGACAGCAACTCTTGTAGTTTCAGCAGTCAAACAAATAAAAGTATTTACAATTCCATGCGACCCTGCTTCTAGCTAGACACTCGATCCCCTCACTAGTCACCTGCCACTGCTTGGTGTAGGTCGCACAGCCCACAACACAAACCGAGCTATTTAAGCTTCCTCCTCAGCACTAACTACTCAAACCCTAAATCAATCACAGCCATGTGCTACACACTTTTTCCGCGGGAGGGGTGTTCTTAGTGTCTCCCCTCTCCCAGCCTGGGTACTGTATGGTTGAAGTGGCTGGCCCTGCCCCCCAGAAACAGTCACTTTACAGCTTCTATCTGCAGCTTGTGTGCAGATCTGCACAGCTCTCTCCTCTGCTTGTGTATCTCCACCTCTTCCTCTCCCACTGACAGCATGCGTGTGTCTCCTCTGTGCAGCTGCAGGACGCCAGAGTAACAGAACTGGATGAAGAAAGTGAGTGTGTTCTCATGTCAGTGTGGTGAGCCTGTGCTAAAAATGGAGCCTGGCTTGGAGGGGCTTTTAATATAAGTGTGGGGGAGGGGGAAATGGATTTTAATGTAAATGTAGGGGGTGTATTTTATGTGATATGGGTGGATTGTGAAATATTTATTTCATAGTAGGGTGAGAGTGGGAGCTTTTCATTTATCGGTGGGGTGATGGTGGGGGATATTTAATTCAATAGTGGGGTTATGACAGACCTATTAAGGATGGGATGATGGGACTATTCATTTTATACTGGGGTGGTTTGGGTGCTATTAATTGAATATGTGCCCGAGTTTGGGGAGAAGGATTGCTATTTCTTAAAAGTGAATGCTACTGTATTCACTCATTGCTTGGATTTCTATATCATGTACCTGTCCTTTTTCCAAACTGGAACCCAACCTTCCAGGACCCAGACAAGCAGCAACTGGGCTCAGGACACGAGCAGCAGCAAAAAGTAGTGAAAGCAGCAAGAACAGGTAGGAGAGAGCAGGACAGTCTGCCAACTGTCCTGATTCTGGTGGGTCATTTGTGAGTTTGGGGACTGACTCACTCAGTCAGGACTTTGTACCAACTGTAGGGACAGTTGGGAGGTATGTTCTGCTTCACACAGTTCTGCTCAGATAGGAGGAGCGGCGTGCATGCAGCACTGCCCTATGATGGGGATAGGAAGAGTTGGAGAGTTGGAGATAGGAAGAGTTGCTGGTCACGCCCACTGGTGGCATGGCGTTAAAACCATGCTCTAAAAATCCTGTGTTTGCCAATGTACTCATGAATTCAGATTTATTGCATGAAAATATATAATGCAATAGCTTCCTGTATTTAAGCTCCTACCTGTGTTTGCAATGGACATCTAGGAGTACTGTTTACCCAGGCACTAGTGATGTCACTGGTGTATGAAGCACAAAGCCTCAGTGATAGCAGTATTCCTAGTTAATTTATAGAATACACAGTTATGAATTTTGGTTCAGCACAAAAGATCGTTGTCTCAATTATGTGTAGACAACTCATCCCTGTGATTGCTTCTTTTTACCTTTACTACGACAAAGAGAAATCCCACCCCCACCCCAAAAAACGTTCCTCATATATTTAAATGATATGAACATATATTTCATGTTAGACACTGTCGCTAATCAATGTACTGCATTTAAATTTTCAAGCGGAATGGCCCACAACAAACATCAACAAAAAAATATATGAATAATACACTAGTTTTGATATTATCTTGTTGGAAACTCTCAGAACTGACTGAGATTCAAGATTTTTGGGGTTTATACCAGGGCTTACGACCAAAATACAAGGCCCACTCCAAGTACCCTCTACTTTTTGTATGGTTTACAGTTCTTGGAAACAGAATGTGAAACGGACACTACAGCTCTAAATTAAAAAGCATTTATTTTCTGGATCTACTTTTACTTTGAAGAGACATTTTGCTGTAAGGCATCTAAGGGTCACCTTGCTTAGAAACATTCTAGCTATGGCTATTCTGTGTGTCAATTTCAAATATTTAGGCTAGCTTTTCAATTTGATAAAAGTGTAAATATCAGCTTATGGTGCATAATGCCACATTCAGAAACACTTACCTAACATGCTGTCTTCTTCCCCGTCTCGTGGTCTCTCCATAAGCCTTGATAGGCTCACCAAAAGCTCCAATAACCTTTTTTGTAAATAAAATAAATTAGTATATTGAGTAAATGAAGACATCTATTAAGGACTGTAACTACGTTAATATAAATTCATTAAATTATAAAAAGGACAAGACTATTAAAACTTTGCCACAAACCATGCTTTGTGCGAGGTTGGTGTAATATAGCGAATTGGCAATTATATCACAGAATAATGAATACATGTCATATATGGAAACCGTAATGGGAAAAAAAATTACTTCTGTAGATGAAAGAACTTAGGCAAAAGAGTAAAATGCAGCACACATGAACGTATACAAAAACACTTCATAATGCACATTCCTACACACAAATAGGATCTGTCAAGACCTATAGATTCATAACATTAGACACCATCTTTCTTTGTGCTTTGCTTGGGATAAATTGTCAAAAATCCTGTCATGACTTATGAAAGTAGAAAATAGGGGAAGGCGGAAAATAAATAAATAAAGGCAATTTTTTGCCATGCAATAGCTTTTTATTATTTTTTGTAGTGCAGAGACTCAACTCTTTGTGTTCCATCGTCGCAACATTCCATGCTCGAAGCCATAGGCCAAACTGGCTACCCGGGGAACACCAGTCTAGTCTGCTGCATTCTTCAGCAGATCTGATTTTAAATTTGGCACTGTTTTGGACCTCTGTGCTCCAGTGGTGAACCCGGAGAGAAAAAAAAAGTTTCCCTTGTGCATCAGGTGGTGAATACGCTGATTTATAAAGAAGGGGCAGAGGTGGCCAAGTGTCACGCCAACATAAACAGATTAGTAGGTATGTATGCAATCAGTGATGAGGAGCCTCAGAAGGGAAGCATGGCCCCAATAGTAGATGCACCCGTGGCTGATATGGCATCCAGAACTACAATCCCTATTGAACATGGGGTTTTCCTCAGATATTCCATGAATAGAAAGATAGAGTTATTTTAAGAAACTTCACATTCCATTTGGAACTACTTTGAAATCTGGTGTAGCTATGGCTTCAGTGGCAAGAGCACTTGATGATGATGATGAGCACTTAGATTATGGAGAGAGACACATACATATATCCAAGAGAAAGGTAGCAGATAATACATGTTGGAAAGTATTATGCAGAAAGGCAGAGTTTTGTGTGAAACATATTTGTATACCATTGCTATTTCAGCAAGGACAATGCTCATCAGCAGTGGCTAAGAGAGCCCTCTGGTTGCGTCCTTGAGTGGCAAACTCAGTCAAAACATAGCCTAGACACTCATCCAGAAGTGATCTGGGGGTAAATCTAACAGCTTTCCCCCAAGATAGAATACATAGGCTTCCTTTCTTGGCTTGTCAGCACGTTAGAGATGATAGAAATTAACAGCCAGGAAGACAATATATACAGACAAAACACACCTACTACATCCAAACAATCCTTTCAAGATTTTAGGCCCAAAGCAGGAAGGTCAAATAAGAAGACTCCACAATGACCATTGTCAGTATCAGCCCACATAAACACCAATAGGGCAGAATAGAACAGTGTGCAGAGATATCAGCCCTCTCCATCACAGATCAGTCAGGGTTGGACATTATAAGCAATGGACTCAAAATAGAGTTTGATCAGCATTCTAAATGGATCTTCTTTGTGGAGTCCAGGGCTCTGTCAAACAAAATAGAATTTGTAGTCTTTCAAAGCATTTTGCACTCATTAATAAAGGATCATACAATTTCTCTTGTTACTGCAGATCAAGAAGGCACGAGACTCAAATCCAGACTCTTCCTCGTCAAGAAGTCATCCGGGGCTTTCACGCGGTTCTGGACTCGAAGAGGCTAAAGAAGTATATTCGTACCAGACATTTCTACTTGGAAACTGTGAATTTTATCTTCATGGTCATTGGCAAACAGGATTTTCTCACATCACTAGACCTTCAGGATGCCCATTTTCATATCACTGCTGCAGTTCACCACAGGTATGCGAGATCTCTTGTGGGAACTTCTAAAAAGTGGGAACACAGGCAGACAGAGGCAAGAATGGATGATACACACATCAAATGCCAGTATCAAAGGCTGGGGAGCCTGTCTTCAGGGACAAGTGAGATAAGGTACATGATCACAAAACAAGTCTTCATATGAACATTTTGGAAATGAAAGCAGTTTCATCTTCATTTACAAGGGAAGTGTTTTAGAATATTTTCAGACAACAGGACAGAGAAAGCCTTCAGAATTTGTCTAGGAATTACCAAAAGCCATGTCCAAGGATCTTCCCTCAACACAGGGCTCCAGAGTCAGAGGGAATAGATGCTCTGACAGTTTCATGGACATTTCACCTAGGGTATGTCTTCCTTCCATTTCCACTCATCACTCGCATGCTAAAAAAGATCAGAAAAGAAAGTGCATAAGTGATAGCTTTCCTGTAGCCTGGGAGTTGCTCAAGGATTAGCCTTGGCTTCTAGCTCCTCGGTCAGATCCAGAACACCATGGCCCAATTCTTTATCCAAATCGAGAAGCTAGCTATGATGGCATGGAGATTGAGTGGAAGCTGCTCAGAAAAAAAGGAGTCTGAGAACAAGTAATCAGCATACTGTGATAAGCAAGGAAGAAGAATTCTGCAGAATTTGAGAATTACAAGCACTGTGGTGCACAGAGCCATTTCCAATATCTGTACAGATAAAGTGGTGCTTGCTTAGAGCCAATCCAGAATTTCTACACAAGGTAGTAGGTAGTATCTATGTTCTACATTAATCAGGAGATTGTACTGCCATCTTTCTGTTCACAACTGAAAGATGAAAAGGAATGAAAAATGCATGCCCTGGACTTGGTGAAAACAATGATTCAGAAACGTAGAACACATCTTTGTGGCTCTGGCTTGGCCTCAGAAGGCATAAACCCCTTCTAAACAAGCCATTTCCAGGTGTATCAGAGAAGTTATTATACATGTGTATACGAGTAATGGGTGTAAGGTACCTGAGATCGGAGCCCTCACTCAAAACGAGCAGTGACAACATCTTGAGTAAGTAAGGCTACAGCTTCTGCAGTGGAGTTGCAGACCAGCTGGATGGACTGTCTTCGCTAGTCATTATCCATACCTTAGCTTCCCAATATCATCTGGATATCTTTTCTCAAGCACTAGATAGGTACTTAATTTTGTTTTTTTAAATTAATATCTGTGTGAATAAATAAAGCTATACTGCATGTAATAGTATATCACCTAGTCTAATAGTATATCACCTAGTTTTGTTTACCTTACCTCAGGATGATTCCGACATTTTTCGAATGCATTTCCATATATTTTACTGGGGCTTGAAGAAGAGAACAGTTCCTTGAATACAACATAAAAAAGTCCACCTGCACAATAAAATCATCATGTTAATGCATGTATGTAAATAATTATTATTAACATGACAAATAAAAAGACTTGCCTGTAACTCCAGCTCCAATAAGTGCAACAATTAAATAGGTAATATCTCTGCCCGCTTGTTTCACTGCAATAAACAAGAGCAAGAAGACACACATGAGATTGATACTAAAATGATTCAATAATTACTCAGCTATTATCATTTATTTATATAGCACCACTAATTGTGCAACGCTGTACAGAGAACTCAATCACATTAGTCCCTGACCCATTGGAACGAGAGACTAGGGTCAATTTAATAGTAGCCAATTAACCTTACAGAATGTTTTTGGAGCCGTCATCAACAAGCCATGTTGGAAACATGCATTAATCTCACAAAAAGAAGTAATCTGATTAAATGTTAAATTATAATCCTGCATTTCAGTACAAAAAAAAAAACCAAAAAAAAAAACTTCACAAGCAAGTTCTTGTGAGGTTATTCATTTTAAGCCAAAAGCATACCAAATGGTTACAATAAAATGAGTTGAGATACATGCTTGTAATTGCACATGAACAAACTCCAATTCTATTAGTTGTTACAATATTGTTTTCTAAGGGATTGGCATCCCTAAGACAGGTTGCAACATAATTTTGTATTTTCAACTTATTATCATATGTTACTTTTTTTTCTTTAGTATAAGCACATAAGAGTTATTTATGTTACTTTTCAATTCTATTAGTGTATTTCATGCGTGTGTTGAATGGCTTACAATGCAACTATGTCAAGAGTAATATCAAGCAAAACTGCCTTAGCGATGGTAGTTATATTTCCGGGGTTGGAAATGCTGACACTTATCTTGCCGACACAAAAATATTGACAGGTAAAATGCCGAAACATCCATTCTGCCTACATGGCTAAAAGGTCGACATTGTTATTGTCGACAGTAGTAATGTCGACACACAATAATAATGTGGACAGACACAAAGTAAAATTAGGAGGACAAAAACCATAGGATCCCCCCGTATTTACTGCAACCAGCACTAGGCTTAGCCTACCGGCGTGGGGTCCCCCTGCCATAATGGCAACCAGCCCAGTGCTGGTCAGCATGAGGCTGGATTCCCTGGAGACTTGGGATGCGCAAAAAAACCAAACCAAAGCCACAGGCACTATGCTGACAGCACTAGGGCTCTTCCCACACCTCTGGTGTGGGGTAATAAAAGTGTTTTTAATAATCCAGACATCATTTTGTGTTGGTGCACTACTATTTTAACAAACAGTCCAAATTGAAAGCTCTTGTAGCAGATGATCCCAAAATAAAACTTTGGGGATTTATTAATAAGAGTATGAACAATTTTTTAGATGTTTTTCAAAAAAATTAAAAAATATGGCTTTTTGAGAAAATCAATAATTTGAAAATTGTACATTTTTAATTTTAATTGAAACATACTGCTGTATTATTCATCATATGAAAACCCATAAAAAGAGGTTTAAAATGAGACCTTGCCCAACTCTAGCTCAATCAGGTGAGCTACAAATGCTATTTAAAATAACGATAAAAACAAAATTTTCATTAAAAAAAGTGCAGTTTTAAAGGCATATAACTTCAAACCAGTGCACATATCAACCTAAGATTTTGGGGTTTTCTTTACACCCAGGGCAGCATTTATTATACCAAATTTCAATACAATCTGAAACGGACAGTTTGAAACTCTGTGTTGATTTGATGTGGAATGACCCAAATTTAAACAACCCAATAATATTAATATCATTAATAAAAATATGGGTTTTAAAACATTTTCTTTTTTTTTTTTTTTTTTACAGTAAATACACAAATCAGGATGTTCTTAATGCATTTTTATATTCTCTCTATATATTACTTGCATGCAAATGTTCTTTGCTATTTAGTGGCATGCACACATGTATTTTTTTTTTACTGATGATGATGCAGTGACAGTCATCACTATCAGATAGCACTTACACCTGACCTGTATCTGCTGCAAATGATACGGCTAAAAAAAACCCTCCTGTACTTTAGAGAAACCCAGGACTTTAATCAGCCACATATGCGTTGCAATGCCCTCACTGTACACTGCCTACATTCGTTCACCACCATTCAAGTCAAATGCAGTCGTATCATTTGCGTTCGGACATCAATTGCACGCAACTGCGTTCATTAGCATAAGACTCATTTCTGAGCATAGTCAGAGCTATTTCATACAAGATATGTCACGTCCAAACATGAATCAGGCTCTATGTTTGTATCCTAATCACTCTGGAATAACTTACTTACATGGGAGAATTATTCACCTGTTACATATAAATGTGCATGACTATGTACTATGTTAGTACATCATACACTATATAAAGTGAAAAACATAAGTTACTTACTAAACATTCATACATATGTATGGCACTTGGTAAATATTTAAAGATTCAACGATGGAATTTATATCAATTTATTGGGGTACTTGGCAAGAAAAAAAAAAAGAAAAAAAATTGAGGAGCCCATAGTACCATAGTAAGATTTTTTTAAAAATTAATCACTGGGGGACTTATTTTTTATTTTACTAAAAGGTATATACATTCCTCTAACAATTGGCCTGACAGCTTGCAAATTGATGTTCCCAACATGTAAATACTTATTATTAGGAACCTTTCATTTTTACATATTATTTTAATGAAAATGATTACACAATAACATTGATTATCTTGTTACAATGGCAACTGTGGAGGGGTGGGATATATTAGGCAGCATGTGAACAGTCAGTTTTAGAAGCCGATGTGTTGGAAGTAGGAAAAATGGGCACGTGTAACGATCTGAGCGACTTTGACAAGGGCCAAATTATGATGGCTAGACGACTGGGTAAGAGCATCTCCAAGACGGCAGGTCTTGTGGGGGTGTCAACAGAATGCAGTTGTTAGTACCTACCAAAAGTGGTTCACGGAAGAACAATCCGTGGACTTGCGTCAGGGTCATGGGCACCCAAGGCTCATTAATGCGCGTGTGGAGGGAAACTAGACCATCTGGTCCAATCCCACAGAAAAGCTACTGTAGCACAAATTGCTGAAAAAGTTAATGTTGGCTATGATAGAAAGGTGTCAGAACACGCAGTGCATCTCAGCTTGCTGCATGGCCGCAAGCTGGTCAGAATGCACATGCTGACTCCTGTCCATGGCTGAAAGCACCTACAATGATCATGTGAGCACCAGAACTGGACCATGGAGCAATGAAAGAAGGTGGCCTGGTCTGATGTATCATGTTTTCTTTTACATCATCTGGACAGCTGGGTGCATAGTTAACCTGGGGAAAAGATGGCACCAGGATGCAATCTGGGAAGAAGGCAAGATGACAGAGGCAGTGTAATGCTCTGGGCAATGTTCTGCTGAGAAACCTTGAGTCCTGGCATTCATGTGGCTGTTACTTTGACACATGCCACCAACCTAAACATTGTTGGAGACCAACCACACGCTTTCATGAAAACGGTATTTCTTGATGGCAGTGGCCTCTTTCAGCAGGATAATGCTCCCTGCCACACTGCAAACAAATTTCAGGAATGGTTAGAAGAACATGACAAAGAGTTCAAGGTGTTCACTTGACCTCCAAATTCCCCAGATCTCAAACTGATTGAGCATCTGTGCTGGAAAAACAAGTCCGAACCATGGAGGCCCCACCTGACAATTTACAGGACTTAAATGATCTGTTGCTAACTTTTGGTGCCAGATACCACAGAATACCTTCAGAGGTCTTGTGCAACCCATACCTCAATGCAGCTGTTTTGGCTGCACGATGGGGGCCGACACAATATTAGGCGATTTTAATGTTGTGGCTGATCGGTGTACTCAATAATCCTCTATTAACTGACTGAGTCTAGTACCAAGCAAATCTGAAAACTTGGCTCTTCACCTTTTAATTTGTTTCTAAACTTGCTCATTATTATAAAACCTTGATCTTCTGACCTATATGTGTCTACTGTCATTTACTGACTTAAGTCTTAACTGTTTATATTAATTTATTTATGATGTGGAAAAGAGGTGGAGTTATTATATTATTAGCCCGGAACGGTTATAATGTCTTCAGGACAAATCAGTTACATGTAAATGTGTAGTACTTTGTTCTCGCCGAATAAAACTTATTTTTGTATTCAGTTTCAGCCTCTTGGTCAAAACATGTATGCTACACCCATATATGCTATGCTCACTATACACTTCTACAGGAAGCAGTTTACACACTGAGTACCAAGATACATGGTGAGGAGTCCCACTTTTGGAGAACAGAAAGTGCAACACAGCTTGACTCAAAAACTAAAGTAGTGAGTGAGGTCTTTTTCCATGAACGGTACGCCAAACTTTTTGTTCCGTCATCAGCAAAGAAAAATAAAGAGGCGATAGAAAAATCAAATGACATAACACTAATTTTCCATGATAAACTACAGACTATCCAAGTGATGGCTAACCTGTGATACTCCAGGTGTTGTAAAACTACAGGTCCCAGCATGCTTTGCCAGCTATCAGCTAGTTATCTACTGGCAAAGCATCACTATCCTGTAGGTGGGTGGAATAGGACTAATGGCAGCAAAGATTGAATGCCTACAGCCAGGCTCTATTTCATGCAATAAAGTAATTATGAAAATGTAATTATTCTACAACAATAATATCACTCTAAACCTTATGATTACCCATTTGACATAGTTTTGTGGAATTGTGAAAGCAGCATTTTTGGACAAAGAAATGATGGGTATCAGAGTGAAGAGGTGGTGATTGTGAGGGGAGGGTGCTTTGGCAGAAGCAGGGAACAAGAACTCAGTGTGAGAGTGGTAGTTCTTTACAAGTAGAAGACATACTTGACTGGTCGAAAAGTGAATTTCAGAGAGTAGCTATGACAACACGGTGCCTTAATATTGCAAAGGGTTTAGGAATTCATAATGTTTACAGTACTAAATTCTGAAACAAACAACTTTTAGTGGAATACCAAATAGTTCCATTCTTCTTGCTGAATCATTTTGGGATTGCAGAAATACATAAAATAAGTAATTTGTATTCTACAACATAGACACGTTCCAAACAAGTAATAATTTACTTAAGATGATCTATTCAACAAAAAACTAAGTCAAAAGGAAATTAGGATTGTCACGAATGGAAACTACATCTCTCTCTGGCCAGAAATTCAATGTGACAAATTTCAAATACCTTTTTGTGCTGTAGTTTTCGGGGGATCACCTGCATTCTTGGTCTGCACAGATACACGCTTGTTCTGGTCCTGTACCTGTAACAAATACCTGTCTGTAAAGATGGATTGCACCCTGGAGCAAGGAATGGAAGGGGCTCTTCTTTTGAGGGTTTCTAAACACAACAGGCTGCCAGTCGCAAACCTGTGATTGTGAAGTTCAAGACATTGTAAAGGATAGTACAGGAAATTGTGCTTGCTAAAAGCAGCTCTCCACAGAGAATGGGAGAGAATCATGACAGTTCTTCAAACTATCACCTATCATATATAACATTGATCAAATAGCATTCAACAGCATTATCCGACTGTATGACTGAATGAACTTCATATGCCCTAAACACTGCAGGCCCCACTACTACAGCATTGAATGCTGCAAACACGCCTCTCTGCAGGCAGAAAGTTGCATAGGTATAGCTGGAAGGTAAGGCAAAGTCTTGTGGGAGTTGTAGTTCCATATGGCTCCTCTACTGACTTGTGTAGGGCGCCCAGAACTGCATTTCCCAACGTTCACTCCACCAGACTGGCTGGTGCACTAAGAAGCAGCAGCACCGTGAACTTGACCTTTATTTGTGAGGAATCACTTATAGAATACAATATTTCAAGTGTCAGTTTAAAAAGTGTTGCTTAACCTGTACCTTATCCCCCTATTATGTATCTGTCAATCGTTAGCCGCCATGATTATTTTTGGACTGTATTTCCCTTCGTAGTTCGAGAGCACAGAATTGTGGGAATTGTAGTTTAGCTTTTAGTAAAGCCTGAGAGACTGAATTTCCCTGGCATCAGGAGCTGTCCATATTGTATTATACATTGGTAGCACAGAGCGAGGATGTACTCCAGGATGTAGGAGTACCCTCCCTCGGCTTGGCTTACATCATGTGGTGTGATAGGATATTATCCTAACTATTGCACATTCATGGCACGTCCAGCCTACACAACACCAATAATTACATGTTGTCTCAGGGTGTTGAAAGGAAGCGATAGTGGGCTGGGGATCACTCAGGCAAATAAATTAACATTATTTGTCACATTCTCATAGGCTATGCACACAGTGATGATAATTCTGCAGTCAATGTACACATAATAGAGTATAACAATCTGAATATTCATTGCAAACAAACGCCGATCACCATTATATTCCCTGTCCACTTACACAGTAATAAATAATTATCTGCATATTTCCAGCAAAGTTACACAGAAAATAATTACGTCATATAAACTGCAGAACTTTGTCTATCAACTGACGTCATGGAATCTCGAATGACATTATGAGATAGTGAATGCATGTTTGTGACCGCTAACTCTGTATTGCCACTAGGAGGCAGTAGTGAGTCAGGTGAAGTAGGGCCGCCTCCTCGCACACTAGGTTTCCAGTGGTTACCGGCAAACGGAACAGTAAATAGCAAGGTGAGGAGAAGCGGGAGATGGCTACTAAGCCTGGCTAGTTGTAGTCTGGGTGCTTTATATACATTTCCTACTTGTTTTTATATGTATATCAGGAAACCGTTTTGTGAAAGTTAGAACCAATTTGGTATATTAAATGGACAGTGTTTCGAAGTGGTTTAAAGTACGTTGTGTTTTTTTTTTAATTTATTTAAAAAAACCTCCATGACTTATCTAAATAGTGTTTGATTATTTTTTTTTACCGTGTGGCCTAATACCAACATAATAAGGTAGATTTAAATACTTTCCACTGTGTCATGGTGATCTTAGAATTATTAATGGACAAGGTGACTATCCTTCAGTAAAGGTGATGGGTAATGTTACATATAAATGTAAAATGCAAGAGTCTTAACAAATGTTTGTTTTAATGATAAGTTCTGATGTTCATATTTGTATTTGGTGAGTTATGATGTCATGACGTTAGTGTTCATTGGGAACCCTTACGTGTAAGACGGGTTACCAGGGGCGCATGCAGGATTGGCAGGGGAGGGTTTCCCCCCCTTCCCCCCCAACCCAAGAAAAAGAAAAAAAACCTCACCAGAGAGAGCTGCTGCGCATGCGCAGCTGCTCCGTTTCAGCAGCGCTGTCCTATACAGCAGCCGCGGTGCTGTCAAAGAAGCGTCCGCGGCGGTGCTGTATACAATACAGCACCGCCGTGGACGCTTCTTTGACAGCGCCGCGGCTGCTGTATAGGACAGTGCCGCTATGGTGGCCACTTGGATAGCGTGGGGGGGGGGGGGGTGTTTTCTGGAGACTCAGAAACCCCCCCTGCGTGCGCCACTGGGTTACCACATACTATTAACACAGATACTATATTATAATACAGGGTGATTCAAAAGTCGCAGTACACCCTTTTATTTCAAAAACTCTACAGGAAATTGGGAAACCTGAATATTCCAGTAAGGTATGGGTGACGTGGTCTATCTTTTACGGTATGTACCAAACATGGGCACCATCTTGCAACTGGCCCATCGGCCCAATTCCTGTAGAGTTTTTAAAATAAAAGGGTGTACTGCAACTTTTGAATCACCCTGTACTATAAATAAGGATTTTAGCATTCATAAATATGTTCTATGACTAGATAAAGGCAGGAGGCCACATGCTGACTGTTTTATAAAAGTCCCCAAAATTCCAATTGACTTTTAATCTAAAACATAGTGATATTTTGCCTGCTAATGAACTTTCCACTAACTTATTAATCTTGGCTCAATTAATGGATTGTTATAAACAAGGGTTTTGGAAAAATTAATTAACTGAGCCCAGGTTAATTCAGTCAGAAAGTAATTTCTAAGTTGCGTAGCAGGCAAATATTTCCTATATGAAATGGGTTTGGATGGCGTCTTTGATAACTCACTCTATTCTGTCAACTAATAGTCACGTTGAGTGGAGAAAGGCTGTGTTCAGAGAAAAACAGTGCAACTGGTCGTGCATGTTATCCTATCAGAAACCTCAAAAGCAAACTACTATCTTTAGTGTCTTACCCATGTATACATACTCCTATGAATGTATGGAGCTTGGTAAGTTGTAACCTATTTTAATTTAGTCAATTGTGATTCCTTAAAGATATTATTTCAATATATATATTAGAAATTCATATTTTTGCTATTTACCAAAATCATTGAAAATTTTAGATTTTTTTTGACCCATGTGATGGACTTACTCTGTCATCCCACCTATCCACGCTTTAAGGGGTTTTGGTGGTTTTCAGCAACTAGCCACTGACCACTCCTTTGGCATGCTGCTTGGCCAACTCAGACTGTGCGTATCAGCAGCATAAAAGCGAGATATCTCCAGTTGTAGGAAGTAATCTATGCCACCAGGCTTCTCCGAGTCCTGGAACTGCTCATGCTACTTTGGTAATGTATAGTTGCTATGGTACCTTTTATTCTGATAGCTGTGTGGCAGCTGTATGGCTCTGGGCCTGTTTACAGGTGAGGGTTGGTGGTTAAGAATGTGAATTAGACTGTAGGTGCAAGCGAGTGAGCAGGCAGAACATTGGAAGCCGCGTTGAGTTTCCGATTGCTTAGTGCCTGGGATCTACAGGGCTCTACGTCCTGCAGGACCATCATTTTTTTTTTAAACCGAGTCGCTTAACTGTGAAATCAGGTAAAATATGCCTTATAACAATTCGATGCGATCACTGTTTGATAACTGTCCAAGTAGGACAAGTAATCAGTGATCGCATCGAATTGCTATAAGGTGTATTTTACCTGATTTCACAGTTAAGCGACTCGGTGGCACACATTTTCAAGACTGATTGGATATTTACAACTAAAATAAAATCCTAATCAGGAGAAGGGTTTAAAAGGATTATGGAATGTAACCACAAATTGAAATAGAAGAGTTGCTAATAAAATTGTTTGGAAATCATATATATGTTGTTATTCAGATTTTTGTTGTTGAAAGCCTGAGGTGCTTGCTTTCAGTCACACAGCACAAAATGGTTCAAAATGGGTACCTGCAGGTCTTCAGGACCTTGCCAAAGCAATGGGCTCCTTTACTCCACCCTCCTCAATCATAAGAGTGTAGAAGGGAAGTGTTTCCAGGCCCCATTTCTCTTTCATCCATAGGGGACACTGGAAATATTGACAATGGGGTATAGATTAAGTGTTCACTTGGAGTTGGCACAATAAAGTTTTGTGTGAAGTGCTGACTATATCCTCTCTATGTGCCTGCTACAAGCCAGTTTAGATTTTGTGCCCAAGGAGTTGGACACACTTTGGGCTTCTCCAATAGATTTTATTTATTTTCACAACTTTTGTTAGTTTTAGAGAAGCTCAAGCCTGAGGACAGATAAGTTAGTCTGCCGCTTACCTTCATCTGCACCGAGGGATCCGTCTGGGGGGGGGGGGGGGGGCAGCCCATCTCACAAACCGATTGAGGCTTGGCATCCCAGCAAATGAGAACACTGTCTCTAGGTATCGCACTGCAGCTGCTGAAGCTTGTGTCTGGTTACCGCTGCTATACCCCGTCACCCAGCAAAGCTAGACAGCAGGTATAGTATAGCTGTTTCCTCCCACTTGTGGGAGAATCGATGGGAGCAAGACTGGGCAGGCTGAAAAAGCTAAGCGGAAGGGGCGGAGCCTAATGCTGCGGCAGTGAAGTTCAAAATAGTTCCTCTCCAGCACGCTAGCTTCCGAGAGGCACGCTGTAGTCCCTCTTGTCCACACCAGCCGAATCACTCAAAGCCCAAATCGATGGGGATAGAGCAGAAACTGTGAGTATGGTGTCACAGGTCTAGACACTGCTTGTTGTTACACGCAGGGTATACCAGGTATATGCATAGTTCATATCCTCTGTCTGCTGAGCTAGATGAGCATGGGAAAAGCCAGATAAAAGATTCTCGGTGCCCGAAGCTTTTTGGCATCCTATCCCTTCCCTAAGGATAATAGGAAGGACTGGGAGTCGACTCTTTTAGTAGACTATTCTGTGTCTAGGTTGTCTAAGAAAATAACCTTACCAGTCCCTGGAGCTACATCTTTAAAAGATGGTTCAGACAGAAAGCTTGAATCCATTCTTAAAAATATATATGTTGCAGCCAGAATTAAATTGCGGCCTATTATGGCTAGTGTATGGGTCATCAAGGTTGTAGAGGAATGGGCTTCTCAGCTCAGGACTGGTATAGCTGAGGGAGCCGAGGTTGAAGATTTATTAAGGTTAACAGACCATATTACTAAAGCTGCCTCCTATTTAGGTGAAGCAGCTAGAGACGTGGGCATGGTCGGATCCCGCATATCTGCAGTGGCGTGCTGCAGGAATCTCTGGCCCAGACAATGGCAGGCTGATGGGGGTTCTAAGAGAGGAGTAGAAGCTCTACCTTACAACGGAAAGATGTTGTTTGGGGAAGAGTTAGATAGATGGATTTCCCAGGCTAAGGGGGGAAGATCCTCTTTTCTGCCTTCAGCTACTCCTAACCCACGCAAAAGCTATGCTGCACAATCTTTTTGGTCCTTTCGGAATTCCACCAAGTACAGGGTAAGATCCAGAGGACCGACCATGTCTTCTAGGGGATTCAGGGGCAGAGTTCGCTCTGCTGCCGCATCCTCTTCGCAGGAGAGTAGATCTAGTACTAAGCCCTCTGCAGGACGGTTTTCAATCATACCTGGGGGGGATCCCACAGTAGGGGGCCGCCTTCTGCGTTTCTCTCAGATTTGGAGAGAGACCTGCTTAGATGCATGGGTGACGAGCCTTGTCACTCATGGATACAAGATAGAGTTCAGAGAAATTCCTCAGTGTCGGTTTTTTTCAACCAGGCTGCCAATTTCCACAGAAAGGTACTTACTCCTTCAAATGATAATACCAGTACCAGATTACTCAAAGGGCATGGGATGTTATTCCAGCCTTTTCCTGATACCCAAACCAAATGGGTCGGTCAGGCCGATCCTCAATTTAAAGAATTTGAATGCTTTTCTAAAAATAATGAGATTCAGAATGGAGTCCATTCGGTGTGTACTTGTAAGCCTGGAGGAGGGGGAGTTTATGGTATCCCTAGATATAAAGGATGCATATCTACATGTCCCTATTTGGGTGCCTCACCAAAGCTACCTCGGGTTTGCGATACAAGACAGGCATTATCAGTTCTAGGCACTTCCCTTCGGCCTGTCCTCTGCTCCCAGAGTTTTTACCAAAATAATGGCAGAAATGATGTCATTGTTTCATATTCAAGGGGTTATGATCACCCCATACCTGGACGATCTCCTTATAAAAGGCTCCCAGTCGGGAGATTTTGCTCTGACATATTTCCCTAACTCATCAGCTGTTACTAAAACACGGATGGGTAGTCAATTTTGAAAAATCAAGTTTAATTCCTTCCCAGAGACTAAGTTTTCTAGGGATGATTTTGGACACTGTCCAGAAGAAGATTTTTCTCCCCCAGGAGAAGGCAGTGGCCATCCAGAGCATGATAGGAGAAATACTAAAACACCGCAGGGTATCGGTCCACACATGTGCACGCCTGCTAGGGAGGATGGTGGCCACATTCGAGGCCTTACCTTACGGAAGGTTCCACTTCCGGACCCTGCAGCTGGACTTATTAAGTAAGTGGACAGGATCTCATCTTTTTCTACAACTGTTAGTAACCTTGGCCCCAAAGACAAGGTTGTCCCTAACGTGGTGGCTAAAGTCAAGCCATCTTCTGAGTGTCAGGATTTTCGGTGTATCAAACTGGACCCTCTTGACCACAGATGCAAGCCAGAGAGGTTGGGGAGCAGTGACTTTAGGTCACATCTTCCAGGGTCACTGGTCACGGCAGGAAAGAATTCTACCATTAAATTCTCCGGAACTCAGAGCAATATTTTATGCTATGCAAAGAGCACAGTCCCTTCTCCAGTCCCTTTTATTCAATTGCAGTCAGACAACCAGACTGCAGTCGCATGTATAAATCGCCAGGGCGGAACCGGCAGCAGAAGTGCAATGAACAAAGTGAGTCACATTCTTCGATGGGCTGAGAATCACGCCCAGGTGATATCGGCCGTGTTTATACCAGGGATAGAAAACTGGGAGGCAGACTTTTTAAGTCGCTAGGACATTCTGCAAGGGGAATGGGAATTGAACCGATAAGTGTTTCAGGCTCTAGTAAGCAGATGGGGTCTAAGACAAATAGACCTAATGGCGTCAAGACACATTTACAAACTTCCACTGTATTGCGCTCAGATAAGGGATCCAGGGTCAGTGGCGCTAGATGCATTGACAGCCCCATGGGTATGTGTTCCCTCTTTTTCCCATGCTTCCTCGACTTCTCAAGAGAATCAGGAGGTCAGGGGTAAAGATTCTCATGATAGCGCCGGACTGGGCCCAGAGAGCGTGGTATTCTGTAATTCAGTACCTTCTTCTGGACGACCCTTGGCCCCTGCCACTAAGAAGAGACCTTCTTCTGCAGGGACCACTGGTTCATCCAGATTTATGGCATGGCTACTGAAAGGGCAATCCTGAGGCGCAGAGGTTTTCCTTCTACAGTCATTACAACTATGATTGCTGCAAGAAAGGAGGTCACAATGAAGCATTACCACAGAATCTGGAAATCATACATTAAATGGTGCAAGGGTCGTAAGGTATCTACCTCAGCCTTTAAAACATCCATATTTCTCTTGTTTTTACAGGCAGGTTTTGAGGCAGGTTTCAGATTCGGATCCCTGAAGGTACAGGTATCAGCCTTATCTATATTTTTTTCAGCGAAAACTGGCTATTCTACCAGAGGTGCAAACCTTTTTACAGGGGGTCTTGAGATTGCAACCCCCGTTTGTTGCACCAACTATGCCATGGGATTTGGAGTTGGTGTTACCTTTTCTTCAGTCCTCCCTGTTTGAGCCTCTGGAATTAATAGAAATGAAATAGCTTTCATGGAAGGTGGTCATATTATTGGCCTTGGCTTTGGCTAGGCGTGTATCAGATCTCAGTGCCCTGTCATGTAAATCTCCGTATCTAGTGTTTTTTTAATAACAGAGCACAATTAAGAACAAAGCTGGGATTCCTTCCAAAAGTTGTATCAGCTTTCCACATTAACCAGCCGATAGTGGTTTCCATCCTGGAGGATAATTCTCTATCAGTCCGTTCTCTGGATGTGGTTAGGGCACTAAGAATAAATGTGAAAAGAATGGCATCAATTCGTAAGACAGATGCACTGTTTGTATTATATGATTTAGCACGGCCAGGGTTACCTGCTTCTAAGCAGACCTTAGCACTATGGATACGTCTTACTATCCATCAGGCTTATGTGGATTCATTTAGGAATTCTCCGCCATCTATTGCTGCTCATTCCACTCGATCTATAGGTCCTTCTTGGGCAGCTGCTAGAGGGGTTTCTATTGAGAAATTATGTAGAGCAGCCACTTGGTCGGGTTGACATACTTTTCTGCAGTTCTACAAATTTGATACTATATCGGCCTCGGACTCTCAATTTGGTTGATCAGTTTTGCAGGGGTCCTAGGGCTCTCCCTCCCGGTAGGGTTGCTCTTTGACGTCCCCATTGTCAAGATTTCCAGTGTCCCCTATGGATGAAAGAGAAAACAAAATTTACTTATCGGTAAATGTCTTTCTCTGAGTCCATAGGGGACACTGGGCACCCGCCCTGCGCTGGGCCCCTTTCCTGCCATGTTTCACTTATGTGTGACTAATTCTGTCTATATCTTTCAGTTATGGTATCTGGGATTGGGTTTATTAATCTCTTTCCTGAAGATCATTTAAGGGTCTCTCCTCGGGCACAGTACTAAACTGGCTTGTAGGAGGGGCATAGAGAGAATATAGTCAGCACTTCAAACAAAACTTTATTGTGCGAACTCTAAGCGAACATTTACTCTATACCCCTTTGTCAAGATTTCCAGTGTCACCTATGGACTCAGAGAAAAACATTTACCGGTAAGTAAATTTTGTTTTTTCCGCAAAGCTAGCAGGGGACCTTTACTGCCCTTACTCGAGAGCTATAAGGCCTTTTCACGGCATGGGACTTCAGGCCCTCCGAAGCCATAAGACATAATAAGGTCTCCTTTCTTCTGGAGTTCACCAGATCTTTCCCCAGGCACTGAATGTTTTGGTTACCCCAAAAACTGTTTAAGGGATGAGAGTCTAATGGCTGCAACAAACCCTACTGGGTGTAGAGAGCAGAAGTGCATAATGGTTGTCTTTCAACATGAATAAAAACACAAAAAATAAAAAAAAGTGCAAAGAAATTGTGAAATAATTAAAATTTCTTCCAATAAGGCTAAAAAAAGCAGTGCAAAGAAACGTATGCTGTTACCACTGTAAATGCACTTTTGCTTAGTGTGCCCTCCACATCACCGGGGATGCACAGTATCTTGTGCTTTCTAGCAACCCCCCTTGGCCGGAAGATTAAAGTGGTGTATCTATTATCTATGCCCCATCACTTGATTTTGCTTTTTTGTAGCTCAAATTTTTTTTATTACATTTTTCAAAGTAAAAAGTATACATAGATAAACACATCTCACATGACAGGTAAATGCATCACTTACAATAGACAAAAATACAACAAAAAAAAGGGATATACCAGAAACAAAAAAAGAACCAAGCATGACACTAACAGGGCTGGGCTACAACCTAAAAGAGAGAGACGTGGAAGGGGAGTGGGGGAGATGTCACTAGCAGTGTTCTGAGAGGGGAAAGCAGTAGAGTGCGACAGGGCCCTTCGTTTGGGCTGCCCATGGAAAGTGGCGTTAGTCATAACTGGGCCTAGAGGGGGAGACCGCAACCGTATGGGTAGCGTAATAGTCAGACCAGGTGAACCACTTCATCAGGGTGGAGGACACTAAAGTGGAGTACTTAAAACCTATGGTTTCCATCACATAACTGTACTGAGTTTTCACTATAATTTTGGAGAAAGGTGGAGGAGCTGGGTTCTTACAATGCTGAGCAATAGTTGCTCTAGCGGCAATTAAGATATGTCCAGCAACATACCTGTGGTGAGCTGGGAAATCAGGCGGATTTAATTGAAGGAGGGCCAGACAAGGCTGTGGTGTAATGGCTGTAGAAATTACTTGTCGGATTAATACAAACACTTCCCTCCACTTGTGAAGCCTTATTGTACTGGTTCATGACTCCATGATCACTATACTATTGCTTGAAAATGGAATCCCTGTTATCACAGTGAGATTGTGATTCTTTAGAAAAGCTTCTTGATAATGCCCTGGACAGTGACAGGAATGGGCTAGGTGACTTGGGGTTTCAAAATAAAAAATAATGTTTGAGCTTAGTCACCTTAAATGTACAATTGCTTGAACTTCATATTTGTATCTTGAAAGTCTTAGAAATGAATATTGCATGTTTGATACCTGATTTTCCAGTGAAAATTTGTATGCAGCAATTGTTATTTCAAGTATTCAGAAGCACTTCCCATGTGAATTGAACATGGGGTTTTTCCTGTTTATTGTTGTGCATTATTATGAGAGCATTAGGCGCATCTCTTCAATATTTTTTTTTTCCAGACGTCGCTGCTGTATCTGACCTCCTCAAAACAGACAACTATTATATTTTAATAGAAAATGAATCTAACACACTAAAGAATAAATGTTTTTAATTCGGGGCTGCATGTGGCCACACAAACATAACATGCTGTACACACATTACAACATCGGGGGGGAGCAAAATATTGCAGTGTCTGCGGCAACAAAGCAATCACAATGCCCTATAGTAAAAATCGATGGATCACAATTGATCAAACCATTATTGGACATGTTGGTGTATAACTTTAATCTATCTGTTTTTGCTGTCTTCACTCTCGCAACAGGCTCCATTTCCACCAGAAATATTTTGTCTGCTCTGCCCAATAGGAATTTGTTAACTCTTTATTGAGATTTGTTTTGGGTGTGTTTTAGTTAAGCTGTTAATGTATGATCCGGTTATTTTGAAGGTACGGCTACATAGTAAATCAAGCTGTTTTTTCATGTAGCACACAAATACTTGATAGCTTATTTGTACACTGAAATTTAAAGTTGATATTCGTGTGCTACATGAAAAAACAGTCAGTATTTAACTTATGTGCAAAACAGAAAACTAGTTTGCACCCCTTGCATTGTAACATGGTTTTGTCCAGGAGACTGAAATAAGATACCTCTTTTTTTAAGATCCTTAATGAATCAGAACCAAGGTCAGTTTGTGTCCCTGAACATTCAGTCCCATGATATAGATGTGTATAAAATCATTCATTAATTATTTTAAAGATGTTTGTCTTCTACTTAGTATCTAAATTATAGTACTGAGGTATGGATCTATGTAGAAAACTGTCGACTTTCTCAATTAAAGAAGCCCACTTGAGATAGTTATAATAAAGACTGGAAGAGAGAATTATTGACTTAATGCTTTGATACTCCATTTATGGATTTATTTACTCCATTTAGCTTTTCATTTATACCACTATTTATTGTTTTTCAAGGTCTACAAGAATGGTAGTATTTCAGGTATCTGCATGACTCAGAGCAAATGCTGTTAGATTTTTCTTTGTTGCAAAGTGACTTTTATCTGTAGCATGGCAGGTGTATATGCTAAGCAGAAACAAAAAAAGCAATGTGTTTTAGGTTCAAGAAACCATTTTTATTATAGTTTATTGAAGTTTTTACATAAGCATATATAAACCGTAAAATGGATGAAGAAATCTAAGGAAAAGGGGGAAGGGTGTACAGAAAGGAAAAAATGGCAATCGGAGGAAGGGGAGAGTATACTGCCAATCAAACTAGTGCACAAAACATAGTGGGGAGCAAACTCATCTAAACAACATTGCATAGAGAAACAAATGCGCTGGCGTGAGTGGGCCAAATCAAAGGTATCCAGAAGTGTAAAATATCTAATAAACTTCAGATAGCTGAGGAGCAGCGTGTGAGAAAGTAAAAAGGAGGACAAGGAGGTGCGTTAGTAAGGGAGGACGGGGATCCACATCGGTTCTACTAATACACTTAGCAATGCATCCATCATGCAAAATATAGCTGAAGAAATATATTATTATTATCGTAGATTTGTAAGGTGCCACAGTGCTACGCAGCGCTGTACAGTAGGAAATACAGTACATACATAAAACAGGGATATACAAAGCAGGCAAAATGAATGCAGACAGGAAAACAATGGGTATGAAGGAGAGCGCTTACCTCCTAAGTGAAAGAGGGCACAGCTGAAACAAGAAGAGTAAATGTGTCTCGGAGTGGAGATTGGGATAGTTGTGAGGGTGTATTAATGTGAATAGTGTTCTCGAGGATAAGGTCACCTATAAAAAAGAGATTGCTTTTCAAAGAGCATCTAAAGATTTGAGGGCTGTTGGAAAGTAATTGAGCGTGGTAGGAAATTCCATAAGTGGGGAGCAGTACGGGAGAAGTTTTGTAGGTGGGAGTGAGAGGTGGTTACCAGAGACGAGACAAGACGCAGGTCAGAGGTAGATCTAAGAGGACGGGAGGGAGAGTATTTTGATATGACATACAGATGTCAATATATAATATATTTAATAGATGTACTTTTCCCTTTCCCACACACTGCTCCTCAGCTATCTGATGTCTGTTAGATATTTTACGCTTCTGGATACTTTTGATTTGGCCCACTCACACCGGTGCATTTATGGGCAGCACGGTGGCTTTGCACTTCTGCCTCACAGCACTGGGGTCATGAGTTCGATTCCTGACCATGGCCTTGCCTGTGTGGAGTTTGTATGTTTATCCTGTGTTTGCGTGGGTTTCCTCCGTGTGCTCCGGTTTTCTCCCACACCCCAAAAATAAACTAGTAGGTTAATTGGCTGCTATCAAATTGATCTTAGTCTCTCTCTCACTCTCTCGCTCTCTCTCTATCCCCCCCCATGGGGCAGGGACCAATGTGAATGAGTTCTCTGTACAGCGCTGCGGAATTAGTGGCGCTATATAAATAACTGGTGATGACGATGATAGATTCTCTTGTGGAGGAAAGGTTAAACAGTGGCCTCATAATGGCATAGCCAGAGACTCCTGAAATTTAACAGGCTGATCATATAGTATACCTGTGATAAACTTGCATTGATAAATTCTATTAATAACTGCAGCGAGTGCTGGGAGGTCAGGTTTTTTTCAGGTAGGAGCTATCGCACACTTGGCGTCATTAAGAATGTGTTTAATCAGAGCAGAGGTATACTTGTCGGTGTCTGGAATGGAACACTGTAAAAGGGTTTAGAACAGGCAGTTAGGAAGTATCATGTTCGTGACACATTTTGCGTGAGACTCCCGGGAGAGTGTGGCAATCTCCCGGATCTTCCTAGTGAAGTGGGCAGATTTAGGTCCAAAACGCCGTGATTCACCGGGAATCGCGGTGTTTGGCCTCGCCCCCGCTGTAAAATGACGCCATTTGCGTCATTATGTCGCAGGGCCAAAATGACGAGATTTTCGGAGCCCAGCCCCCTGCACGCCCACCTTCGCCGGCAAGCTCCTGGATCATACTTGCCATAAGTTGGCAAGTATGCTTAACATTCGTTTTCAGTAGATATTACAGGGTGTGTCTACAAATCTGATAAGGGGAATCTTTGCTGTACATCACTATTGACCATGTGTTCACTTACAAATTTGGTCAGCCATTCAATGGAATTTCTGTCCATTCTTGATCAAACTTACTCTGCTTAAAAATCACACCCATTATTTAACTGAAAAAAACATATTCGTTAATATTTTGCTGTATACACATAGCCATTCATGTGCATTTGTATAAGGAGTGAATGTGTTGTTGAGTTACTCACTCTCTGATGAAGGACAAATCATGCATGCAATGATGCAGTTATGCTAATCGTGTCTTCTTTAAGTAATTCATTCCTATGTACTCTGTTACATGTATTCTGTTATAAGTCTCCTATTCTAGTCCTTTTTCTTGGTCTTTGGTTTCTTATGCTGGTTGTTATTGATTACATTGTTTTTAACATGTCCTAACCTTTGCATTATTTCTGATTCCAGCCTATCTTGTGATTTTGTACTTTGTTACCTGTCTGTTTTCCTGACCTTGACCTGTTTTACACAAGTTAGCCATACAGCCAAAATGAGCGAACAGAGGTCAGACTGAATGCACCTATTAGTGTGAATGGCTATTGAAAACCCTATGTGTGTGTCCATCTTTACTCCTTGGTGACTGTCTTTTAATTGTGCTTACATTCATGACTCTTGAGCATGAAGTTCTTGGGACCACAGAAGTCACCTATTACTTGTTGGGATTTCCGAGTGTACATTTCTCTCACACAGTGTGAAAATCCACCACAGACTCAGCTGGATGAATAAATTAGGGATCATAGTAGTGCTGCCAATGCCTATCTTTTCCAAATCTAATGTGGAAGTTACAAAGTCCTTTCTATGTTAAATAATAAAATTTATTTTAAACTATTTTTTCATTTCAGTTTTTCTAGTGTAAATTGTGTTATAAAGCATTTTAAGGCTACCAGGTTACAATTATAAATAAAGCTGGTATTTGTTGTTTTTATACGTTGATTTCTTAATGAAATAATTTGAGAGGACTTCTGTTTTCCGTAGTGCGAAGCAGCCTCATAGTAGAGGCTAACTAGTGGCTTAAATTTAGGGTAGCAGTTTTGATTCATGAAAACTTTATGACATTCACACAAAATTAGGAAACTAGAAATCTACACTTATTATTGTTACTTATAAGCACATCATGAGTTTGCTTTGACATCAGTGGGGAGGTTCAACAATAGGTATACTTCCACTGCTAATGACAATGTAGAAAATATATGTAACTTCGATTTAGTGGTTAAGGGAAATAAGAATTAAGCTTCCCTTCTTATCAAATCCATTTATGTGTATATATGGAAGCCAGTATTAAGCCATTGTTCATAAAATTGAACTCTGCATGGCACTGTTGGTGCTACAGATTATATTTAATTTTCCTATCTAGCTGTCTAACTATTTTAGCTGTTGTTGACATATACTGTCCCCCTTTCCTTATTTTGAAGAATGCTTGTATTATTTCATAGTTGAGACCTGGTAAAGAACTTCATCAAAATGGCAACAGGACGTGGTTGGATTCGTCAGCAGCATACTGACCATATGCAGAAAGTAAAAGCTGGAGCAGTGACACACCTCATAGCCTCATCTAAGTCACGTGAAACCCATTCCTTGAAAGGACAGCAAAATTGGTAAGCATCTAACCCTTTCCTTTTCTCTAACTCACATTTTGATTTGATTTATTTTGGCTGTGTCCTGTGACAGGATGGAACGCCTATGCCACCCTGTCTGTTGTTGCTGCGAACCGGCTGGGCTTACTTTGCCACCGTTCCCTTTCGTTATCCCAAATGCACCCTCTTTACGCAGTAGGAGTATCTTACAGTGCTGCCACCACTGAGCTCCTTTATGGCGCTCAGAGCCACGTTCCTTCTGGGTAACTGTCACTGCTAGTGTACTCCTGTGCTGGTACACTTGGGCTGGTAACTCCGGACCTCTTACTATGGATCACGGTTACTGTAAATGAATCCCCCCTGGCCTATCACACTAAAAGAGCAATCTGTTAATTTCCAAGTGGAGTGAATGCATGTTACAATGTATTTGTCAAAAAAAAATAATGCAATAGTTTGGAATTACTAAAAAATTTCTTGGTTTTTTAAATAATCGGTACTTTTTTTTCATCAATGTACCATACTATTGTATCCATTTTTTTCTCAGGTGGAAGAAATTTACTGTTCACTGCATCCTATGTCATGTGACTGGTTGCCACTGTAGTTCCATGACTTTTGGGGAAACTATAAATCATTAATAGCATTTTGAGGGAAAAACATACTACCCAACTCTTCCAATTTCAGTAGCACAGTCCTGACATGAGGGGGATGGTCCCAGAGTAGGCACGTTTGTCCTGATTCAAGGGTGTTGTTTGGTGCTTGGAGAGGAGTTGGAGTGGCATAGTGCTTTAGAAGTGCTAGACACTCCTCTGGGATCCGGACCATAGTGATTGTGAGGTGGATAAACCCCTAACGTGACGCTGCCACACTCTCCTTTCGGGGGATCCTTATCCATGTTCCACTTTAGAAATATTTAAATGTTGTGAGGTTTGGGAGGGAAAAAAGTACACATCAGAGTGATTTATGACACATGGTAATCACACAAATTTCCTATCACTAATGAGGATTTACATAGCACTTTTCTTTATTAACACACTGTGTTCACTTTGAATAGCACGTGCAATGATTGTGGATTCATTAAAATTGGGGTTCCGGCTTACGACTGTCGATGGTTGCTCAAACTGCGACTCCTTTCGGGGAGTGTGTATTTAAATTTCTGAAGTCTATAGCTCTCACATGTGGTGCGTTGTCTGCACGTCAATCAATTGCCTATTAGGTGCTTCTAACGGAAAAGCAATAGTAGCTGTCTATTGCATTTATGTGTATAACATATGTCTGCTTGCCTAATTATACACCTTTGTCTGCACAGTCTACAAGAAAAGCACATAGCTATGTTTTCTATAGATGTGTCTGCTTGCACAATTATACACCTGTGTACATCTAGTGTTGAAGAAACGCACATGGCAATGTGTTTTGTAGATGTGTTTTGGAAGACCATACATGTTTATTGATCATGTTTTATACTTGTGCCTTTTTTTAGATAAGCAAGAAATAGATTTAGATTTAAGATAATATAGTATACAAAATAAACCACACATTTGTAATCCAACACATTTATGTTGAACAATATCCAGAAATTATCAATTGAAAAATATAGAGAAAAGCAAAAATATAATAATTTATACTTCCGCTATCAGCTTTAACGCTTAACCTGGCTACTGCTTTGTGACATAACCTTCTCATACACTTGAAACAACTCCATTAAATTTTTTTCAAGTTTTTTTTAATTTTTTCTTAACATCAATGATGTTTGCCCTTAATTCTGTAAAATATTCGTTCAGCTTCCCCATCTTCTCGACCACACCCCTCCCATCACCAGAAGGACTACCAATATTATTCTCCCCTTCAGAAATTTCATTAGCTCTGACAATGATATCTATGAGGAAAGGAAAACACATTTTTAGCTTTTTAAATATATCGAATGAAGAAAACGTAACACAAGTTCTCTTCCACCACAGTGAAAAGTACCATTTCCTCACCTTGCACACTGCTTGAAATAACTTTTATGTTGTGGTCCCTCTTGGTGTATCTCTACAAAGCTGCCCTTTTAGTCTATAGGATCTGTAAAACAGGTGCCATTTTGGTTAATATATTGGTACAAGGTGCGCCAAACATTTCAGGCAACTTTTACATGTCATTACAAATGCGTTCTTTTATTGTAACTTTAATATCACCGATTTCCATCTCACATTTTTTTTTGTTTTATAACATTTAGTTTTTCTTGAACTTTAACATTTTCAGTACCTACGCAGCACATTTCTTTGTGCATTCTTTCTGTATGAGAAAAAGAGGGGTGGGGGTCCGTGCTCTCTTTATATGTGGTGTGTAACAAAGATTGCTGCCTGGGGGACAGATAAGGTTAAAGGGAAGTTCCAACCCTTAAGCTAGGTACACACTACAGGGTTTTAATCGGCTCAAACAGCCAACATACGACCGCTCATTCAAAAGTCGGGTCAGTGTGTGTAGTGACACGATGGTCGAAAGTCTGCCCAAATGGACGATTGTCGCCTCATTTGGTTGGTCGTACCGTTAAATATTTTCGTTCCAATCTCGTTTCCGTCGTGTAGTGTGTATAAACTTCCGACCGATCCATGACAATCCTCCGATACTTCCTCGACATGGGAGGCGTGTGTATGTAAATTTGTGATGTCTGTACCAGTCCCATGTGGTGTGGTATCCGCACATCACAGGCTTGTGTTTTGTATAAATGTATATTGCACCTGTCTGGCTGCAGACCATTACACTTGTATAAAGCACGTGTGTTATTACCCTTTGCATCTATGTTGGGAATCTATTTATATTTATCCTTTATAAACTTATACTTTTATAAACTATTAAGGTTATAAAGTCATATTAACCTTTATTAACTAATATTTGTAAAATACCCTGAATAAACCACACAGTGTTCATGCAAAAGTTTTATTGCAGGAAAAAAAGTACAAAAATGTTTACAATATGACAAGTGAAAAAAATAGTATTACACTTTAAAGGTGCTACTGGTTTGTGGCAGAACAGGTCTTGATGTTGCTTGGGTTTCTATTCCCTTTGATTTCTTTACTTATGAAACAAGGAAATAAGAAATGTTTACCATTAAACTTCTATATATTTATATATCCAACGCCAGAAATACTCTCATTTTCTCACCTTGCACACTGTTTGAGATCAGTTTATGCTTTGGCCCCTGTGGCGCAATCGCAATAATAGCGGGCCTAACCTCCATATATTCTGGAAAACAGGCGCCATTTTGGTTATTATAATGGTACAGGTATGTGCCCAAAGCATTTAGTTGTCTATACACGTTCACTGAAATACCTTTGTGTCTAACTTCTTTCATATGTTTTTCTTTTTCATTTTTTTCTTGTTTGATAACAAGTGTTACATTAGTGGTATCTAAACAGGCCTTCTCACCTATAATTCTTCGTTCTGACAAATAAAAAAAACTATGTTACAAATTAGGCGTTTACATTGCTTTGTGTGAAACTAGAATGAAATAAAGTCCTTCAAACAGGTACACTACACGTGCTACTGACTGTTTTTAATGTCATTGTCGTCCTGGTCCAGTACTTTGACCATCATCTCCACCTCTCTTGGGCTCATTGGATTTGCTCTTTGCTCTTCTTGAGTATTTCCATCCCCCACCTTAACTTTGTCAATATTTTTTGGCCCTTCCAGCACCATCTCTGACTCTGTCTCCGTCTCCATAGCTGCAACCCCCACTGACACCTTCTCCTCACCCGCAACCCCCACTGACACCTTCTCCTCACCCGCAACCCCCACTGACACCTTCTTCTCACCCACAACCCCCACTGACACCTTCTCCTCCCCCGCAACCCCCACTGACACCTTCTTCTCACCCACAACCCCCACTGACACCTTCTTCTCACCCACAACCCCCACTGACACTTTCTCCTCACTTGCCATCTACTCACGCTCCTCGGCGCCAGACAGGTTCCTCTGTCATTTTATACACTCAGACATGGGCATATGTTTCTGCTGTGGACCAATCAGCGATGATCCCCGCAGAGAATGGAGCATTCCATTACATATGAAGGGATTTTATTATTGGGGAATAATCATTGCATTGCACTTTACCACTTAAATGTTTTCTAAATTTTATGTATGGTAATAAACTTCTATTTTATAGGAATGCATGAAGAGACGGTGTTGCCTTCTCGTTTTATGCGGCTTTGGGTGTTAACTATAGTGAAAGCTCTGCCCCTTTATGCTAATGTCTTTGGTATATCGTTACATACCCCTCAAATGATGCTTTAGTGTGTACGAAATTAAAATTATTGCTCACTACAACATGGCTGTAAAAAGTTGCTAAAGGGACGTCCGCTCTTCCCTTAATCGTCCTAAACAAGGCTAGTGTGTATGCAGTCCATGGACCGAGCGATCGGACCATCGATCGCATGTAAAATCGATCGGCATAAAAAGTTGGAGGCAAATTCTGTAGTGTGTACCCAGATTTAGATAAATGGGAATGAATAAAGAAAATAGTCCCTTTGGCGAAGTAGTAAACAGTATACAATATTGTTTACTGATTACTACTGCACCAAGGGGACTATTTCCTTTATTCATTTTCCTTTCTGTAAGTATTAATTGTACATTTTTTTTAATCAAATTAAAAATGGTCATTTGTGAAAGAAATCACTAAAAAGCCCTTAAAACAGTTCTTTGTTGTTCTTTATTTTTATAAATGTGACCAATGTTTTTGAACTTGAAATTTTGTCCTTTTCTTCCCGATTTTCTCCTTGATTTGGTTCTTTTCTGTGATTAACTTTTGTCCCATATCTCCTGTAGCATGGGGCATAGGAGAGAATGAATCTCTTCTCTCACTCTTTGGTTCAACAAGACCGATTCTTTTTCTTTCTTTCCCTCCAGGTCTGTACTTGTAGATTTAGGACCATAGCGAGTAGCAAAAGAGCAGTAGTTTGCCGTTTTTTAACAGTATCCATAATATTAAAATAAATCGTTGTTGTGCAGTTGCGAACGAACTTACACTGTACACAATGATGTTTTAAAGAATGAATGAAGAAGATTTGTTTCCTTTTAAAAGTTTTTGGGAGGTTCTTACCGGAGATGTTCTACCCTTTATTTATATTTCTTGGGCATATCGCTGCAGGGACCTCATATGTCATTTCAGTGTGAACGAAAACATAATCTCTTAACACAGCAATATGGCTGGGAAAAGCCGCTGCTCAGACTGTCGGTCTTTCGTTAATCGTTTAAAACGTGTCAAGTGTGTACGCATAGTTTGCCCTAGCTATTGGACCTTCAGTCGCAGGTACAATCATTGTAGATAATACGCCTGTCTGAAAATTCTCCAATGTACACCTAGTTTTATGCTCAATCCAGGGTTCTTTCTGTCATACAGCTTCTTGCAAGAGTGCTTGGAGGCAGAGGAGCTGTGAAGTAGAATGAAAGCCGTCCAATAAGGCACAAATTCAGTTCTCATTCAGTTGAACTAAAGCAGTCCAAAATTGGATATGACCTATGGCTTTTACTAGATGCTGCCATATATAGTACTTCGATATTACATCAGTGAATTTGCTCAGGTGCTAGGAGCCTACAGCTTGTCAAAAATAGAGGCTAAATGCTATTGCTTTCATTTAAAAATAAAAATGCATGAAGGTGACTGGCCCATAAATAGTAAAATAGTATAAAAAAACAAACAGAAAAAGTTAGGAAATGGTCAATTAGTAATTTATTAGAAACTGTGAATATTAAGCGACACCTCCCTGGACCTTGGGGTATTTCTCTAGCTCCCTGCTCATGACCCAGTTCTCATATCGGGCAGGATATATGTGCGCTTTATTATTATCATCATCATCATCTATTTATATAGCTTTACAATTGGTAACAAACTAATAAAACAAGACTGGTTATTAACAAACTGACAAACAACTAAGAGGCCCCTGTTTGCTTGAATCTTAAAGCGTTTTGTTAATCCTAACAATATTTATTGTTGTAAAATTTATTTCAGTTTACAGCAATAGGCCGAGGAGGTGAGGTTAGGGTAGGAACCAAATGTTATGCAGAGGAAAGTGAAAACGGAGAGGGGGGGGGGGGAGAGTGGGTCCTGTCTGTTTTCTTTGTAGTGGGCCCCACAATTCCTAATGTCAGCCATGGTACAGTTGAATTCCCAATGCTCCATATGAGATTCTTGTGCCAGTTTATTGCATGGCAGTGCTGACATTGCTATGGTTATTCAGACTCTCCCTTTATAATACTGGGGTGACCCTTCACCTTTTTTAGGGCTGGAGGGGGTAGTGTATTGTACATATTTCCCTTCAACATGGGCATTCTGGTTTGTGTCTTGATTTTCTATTTTCTAGTTATTTCTCATCTAAGCCAGATTTGTAATGTTTACTTTTTTTATTGTTTGTTTCTGTTCTGGACACATGAAGAGGACTGTTGCAAACAAACAAACAAAAGAGTAAATATGACTTGTTCAATCAAATTGCAATATGAGAAATAGATCCACTGGTTATCCTTGCATTGTGTAGAATCTCATTTAAGTTGTTGCATCATTAAAGTAACCTTTTGTCCTTATAAATTCAATTAATGTAATTGTTTGTATAAGTGCCTGTGTTTATGATCGCTTCAGGGTTTGGTACACACATGCCAAGACTGGAAGTGTCAGCATCTAATTTCAGTAATGGTCCTGTTTTTTTTTTTTGTTTTTTTTTTTTTCCTACTGGTCAATGGGCCAATTCTGCAACTGTTTTATTCCAGGGTAACACTTTTTCTGACATTAGCTATAGTTGTATTAGTTGTTCAGGAATATTTTATTGCGTTTTTACATGTCATTCGTTATAAATATAAAAAAGAAAAAATCAATCTAAGGAGCAGCACAATCATTTTAAAATGATTTCTGTATATCTTTATGATAATTAAACATTTGCATATTGTGCTTTTTTCACAACAGGTTTCTATGTTTAACAAAAAAGCAGATCAGGACATTCGAGTATCTGTTAAACATTTCAAAATCTAATTGAGGGAGACATATTTTTTATATGAATGAAAACCATTCAGTTTTAGCAATAACTGTGACTCTTTAATGAACTGGTCAGAATGGACATTTCAAATAGATGTCAAATTCAAGATTTTTTTTTCAAATAGAGGGAGATTGTTTCCCAGGAAGCTGCACAACACAAACTCTTATAACTCTTGTGTATATCACTTTTCATTAATTATTTACGTTTATCAAGGTTTTAGTGATGATATCGAACAGATGAAACTATATGGAGTCCTCTAGCCAAGAATGGAGCTCTGAAAGTCTGATAAATGTGTATTTGCAGACAATAAACCTCTGAAACTTGTGTCTTAGAACATGATCAACACTTGCACAATGTCTTAAAGGTTACAAAATTCAAGTATGTCACTGACTAAATAGAGCAGGTAATGAATTCAGTTTGATACAATAATAGACTTAGTCACCACCCAGGTTATTTTTTTTTAAATAATAACATTTAAAAAAAATAAAATAATTCCTTTGCACTTGCTACAAATGTGTGGGAAGTGCCCTAGTGCTTTCAGCAAGGGTTCCAACTCCCTAAGGAACCCAGCCCCGTGCTGTCCAGCCTGGACACTGCAACCAGCACTAGGTTTAGCCATCCGGGGCTGGTTTCTCATTATGGCAGGGAGACCCCACGCTGTGGGTTCCCCTGCTATAGTGCCACCAGCCCAAGCTGGCTAAACCTAGTGCTGATTGTAGTGCCCCCCCCTGATTTTGGTACTACCAGCATTAGGGTTAATCTGATTTGGGATGCTTTTTTCTTTTCTAGAATCTAATTGGTTGCTATAGGCAACATCTCCACTTTTTGAAGCCTGCAGTTTAGCAAATATACCCCTTTGTGTCCCACGGGTCAAGTTCTAATGTGTTTTGGGAGGGTAGGAGGGAGCTATTTTTAATCTTGTGGTTTTTTTGTTTTTTTTAAAATAACTGTTTTTGGACCTGGCGGCGTTGCTCTCTTAATGTTGACATTACATTTTAAAGTTGTCGACGTAATTAATATTTTGGCTTTAAACTGTTGACGGGATAAGTGTCGGCATATTCGCCGTAGGTAGGTAAGAAACAGGTAAGAAACCAGAATCGTCAGAGGCTACTTTGTACAACAAAGTCTTTGTCACTGTGTTACTGTCCTGATCCAAACCCCTGAACATGTGTATTTTGTAACATTTTGACAGTACCTTTCCATCATCAAGTCCTATGTGTGTTGCCTGTCTTGTAAAATGCAGTATGCTACCATCACTGACATTTAGTCCCTTTTTTTGGAGCAATTAAATATGCAGCAACATGAATTGATTAGCAACAGAATTTCTCTCATCTGTCAGTAAGAAAACGTCAAACTTTCCTTCTGTACTTGTAAGTGGAGATGCGTTTTGATTCTCAACAACATCTTATTTTATCTGGGTCATATGATAGGGAAGGTTTGACAGAAGTGCACTGTCTGTTTCAGATGCAGTTATTGGCTTTAGAGACATCTAAACCCGACTGTTTTTACTTGCCACCCGGCTCTTGAAGTGCAACAGATTCCTATTACAATAGAAAACACCATTGTTTCCCCTATTAGAACAGGCACTGTGTGAGCACTACAGCCAGCAGTGTATGTTAGACCACTGACCACCAGTCCTGATCAGTGTGGGCAATAACCTCCAATATTATTGCAACATATTATAACTACCCTCACCCGGCTACTTCTTAGTGCCACCCGGCTGGCAAAATTTTAAGGGGAGAAAACACTGTTACCCATAGATATGCTAATCAAGTGCTATGTTTGTAACAATTCTGGATACTTTGTTATTTATTCCTTTTTATTAAAGCCGGCTTTTAAACACGATCTCCACTGCATCTCAGTTAGTTTTAGTACAGAGTCTGTGCATCACTATTTTATTTGCATTTTTTCCCTACTTCTTCAAAATTGTAGCTACAGTATAATTATCTTTTTATATGTTCATCCTTTCGAGATTGTCTATCATCCTGATGTCATTAAGAAGTAGGTGTAGACAATGTGATGCACTTCCTATTAATATGTGTATATTTATCGATATGATTCCCCATGCTTTTTTTTTTAAATTGCTGTCATTGTCCGATATGTCAACGTCGAATAATTGGATGAAAGAAAGTATATTGTTTTAACGTGCGATTGCGATCAGTACGCCACATGTTATGACGCAATCACACAATAAATAACACACACATACACTTACACATTTACTTGTACATAGTTAATTTTATAATAGTTCCAACCCACAGTCATTTATGAACAAATGTTATTGAATTTATAGTTTATATGATAATGGTAAGAAGCACTTTATTGAGATCTAAGGTTCCGGTTACAGGAAACATTTCATGTTTGGTGTTATTCTAATCCCCTATTTATCCTTAGTGATCCGGTTCCACAGCTATAAGATCGCATTTCATGTATGCTTGTTATGGAATATAGGGAATTAGTGATCAGAATGGTATTGTGTATATAGTGTTAATAGACCAGTTTGAACTAGCTGTCGGCGGGAAGATAAGTATGCATCTGACCCCCACCCTTGGAGAGCTGACCCCCACTCTTGGAGGGTGTCATTTGAACTGACCTATGAACTACACTATACTGGGCTGTCCTGAAGCCTGAACCTATGGAAACATGCAAAGTCGGCTGTATTGTATTTACTGTAACACCAAATGTGTGTGTGTATATATATATATATATATATATGTAACTTGATCCCAATAGGTATGCAGCGTATCCAACAAAGTCTATATAACGGTATGTGTGGCGCTGCTTGGTAGAGACTTGCTCAGCACAGATATGCAGGCCAATAATGGATAGTCAATCACAGTTATGCATATAACGACTGAGTAGTACGGTTAATTCCAAACAGGTATGCAGCGTAACAATAACAATCTATAGCAGGTATGGATACCGCTGCTGAGCGTGGAAACTTGTCCTAGCGGATATGCAGAGTAAACGGAGAAAGTCAATAACAGATAGGCATACCGCTATTCAGTAGAACAGTCTGTCCACAGGGAGATGCAGGAACTGCAGAGACGCTGGACGGCAGAGACAAGTGTAGGAACCACAGGTGAGTAGATCCGGTAATCAGAGTCCAGCTGAGGACACAGGCAGGAAACAGGAGACTGTAACAGGTATGGAAACCAGCGATGAGAAGCACAGGGAATCCACAGGAATTAAAGACACTAGTAGTACACAGGAGATAGTAGCGGTTATGGAAACCAGCGATGAGTAGATCAGGAATCAGCAGGAAACTGAAGACACTAGTAGAACACAGGGAACACCTTCAGAGACTCACAGGGAATGAGACTCCAAGATCAGGCAATGAGGTAATGCACACAGGTGCCTTAAATAGGGAGTTGCCTGATCAACTAATTTGGATTAAAAGCAACAGTCACAAGAGTTCTTGGGAGCTGCGCATGCACAGTCCATTAGGATGGCCGCGGTTTAGGACAGGTGCCGGCAGGAAGGCTAGGGAGCCACGCACCAGCGCAGAGGCACTCACGGTCCGATGAGTGACACCATTCTTCTCTAGAACTTCACATATTTTCTACTGATATCCTGGGAGGTATGACTCTTCGCCCCAGATGAAATGGTTCTGTAAAAAATAGTCTGAGATGTTATTAGAGAGTATATGATCTCCCCACTCTTTGTCCATCCACAGTGTTTTCTTGTTTTGTTTTTTTTTCTCTTGGAATGATTTCATTGCACGTCTATATTCTAACTAAAACAGGGTTTCTAAAAGAATATTTGCTGGGCAAACAGTATTATGGTCTTGGTTATTTAAAAGCTTCCTGCCAATATGCATTTTCAGTTATTGACGATTGTGTTCCAGAAGATATGTCTTTCGCAAGAGCATGGTCTTTTTTTTTTTTGTGATCTTCATATTTCATCTGTCCCCACAAATAAAGATCTTGAAATTGTTTTGTAAACAGCTGGTTGTGGCCTTTTTGTTACTTGAATCAGTTGTGCAGCCCTCTCTGATGCTGGTGATATACAAGTAAAAGCAGCATCAGGACTTCTGGATTGAAAGTTACTTGCACTTTCATCTTTATGATCTACAGTCTCACCTACACCCATAAGCAATAAGTTAGAAAGATGTGGTTTTTTTCACAGTATATGTATTTTTCTAAGAACTGCACTGGGGAAGTTCTTCCATATCCCAGAAGTTGGCCACAATATTTTGCTGACGGTGCAAAAGAAATATATAGTAAATGGATGGCTTGGATATAACCACTAAGCTACTACATGTGCAGCTTTAGTAAGGTATTGTTAACTTTACAGAATAGATCATGCACTTTGTACAGGTTGTTAAACCCCAACAGAGTCATCCAAGTTATGATCAGGAAGATGGCTTATGAATTCCCTGAATGGGATATTTCCTTGCTGCTCTATTTGCACAGTTTTCACAATAGCATCTTCATCCTTCAAGCTGCAGATGTGTGATAAAAAGAAGACTCTTTCATTTACCACCACTCCCCAGCTGACCTCCTCTAGCTGCAGGCTCAACGTCCTGTGTGGACAAGGCATTGGTCAAACAATGCATCACATTCTCCAGAGGATTGCTTATTCCCTCATTCAATATTATGTTAGAATGCTGTGATGTTTTTCAGCGGCAGGAACTGGGAGACTAGTCAGGGTAGAGGGAAAGATGAATGCAGCAATGTACAGAGACATCCTGGATGAAAACCTGCTCCAGAGTGCTTTTGACTTCAGACTGGGGCGACGGTTCATATTTCAGCAGGACAATGACCTTAAGCACACAGCCAAGATATCAAAGGAATGGCTTCAGGACAAGTCTGTGAATGTCCTTGAGTGGCCCAGCCAGAGCCCAGACTTGAATCTTTGGAGAGATCTGAAAATGGCTGTGCAGCGACGCTTCCCATCCAGCCTGATGGAGCTTGAGATGTGCTGCAAAGAAGAATGGGCGAAACTGCCCAACGATAGGTGTGCCAAGCTTTTGGCATCATATTCAAAAAGACTTGAGGCTGTAATTGCTGCCAAAGGTGCATCAACAAAGTATTGAGCAAAGGCTGTGAATACTTATGTACATGTGATTTCTTCATTTTTTATTTTGAATACATTTTCAAAAATCGAAAAAAAAAACGTTTTTCACGTTGTCATTAGGGGGTATTGTGTGTAGAATTTTAAGTGAAAAAATGAATTTATTCCATTTTGGAGTAAGGCTGTAACATAACAAAATGTGGAAAAAGTGAAGCGCTGTAAATACTTTTCGGATGCACTGTATACTTATAATTGACAGTTAACTAAAAAAAAGCCCGCTATATCTTTTAATCCCTCAGTATTTGCAAAAGAGGGTGTTGTGAGGTGGAGGACACCCCACATATAAATATAAAAGCACAGACACTCTGGAGAAAGGTGGAAGGACACACACATAGCCATTGACCTTTTGAATTATGTGTTTTTCATACATAATACTAAATTGATGTTCCAAGTGTCTCCAAACACATTACAGTTTAAACCTGTATAGTGGTTTCATTTATGGAATTCTATTTGTTTCGTTTCAGTGTCTGCTATTTTAAAATGCATTTGAAACTACACAATTGCCTCTAAAATTGTAGTTGAAACGCAAGTAAAATTGCATAGAAAATGCTGATTAAATGTGTTTGATATGAGTTTTTGCTAGTGTTTTACAAGCAATAAAAAATGCATCTCAAAAGTAATTGAGTAGGTAGCCTAAATAAGATACTTCTAATCAATATTCATCTGTATTCATGGCTGACATTCCCTATCTGAAACCTAACTCTAAATTAATATCTCAAATATGTTTGACCACAAGGTGCTATGCAGCAAACAAAGTATTGTTGGTTTGTAAGGTGCCACAGTGCTTTGCAGCCATGGACAGTGGGGAAACAGGACAAACTAGGTATCGTCAGGGCCGCCGAGAGGGGGGGGGGAGCGGGTACATTTTACCCGGGCCTGGGCATGCCTGGGGGGCCCGGCACGGGCCCTCGCTTCTAATTTTTTATTTTTTTTCATCTTGCGGTTTTTTTTAAAATGTATTTATTTTTTCTGCTTGGAGGAAAGCAGCATGAAGAAAGAAGAGAAGAGAAGAAAAGAAAGAAGCTGACAAAGGGTAAGGGAAGAAACGGAGAGGCAAGGGCAGGAAAACAGAAGGGGACAGTGCTATACAGAAGAGGGAGTAAAAGAAAAAAGGGGAAAGAGCCTGACAGTAAAAGAAAAAAGGGGAGAGAAGCTGAGAGTAAAAAAAATAAAAGGGGAAGAGAGGCACAGAGTGAAAAAGGGGGGGAAGCAGCATGGAGGGCGCAGTGTGAGCATAAGGGGGCACAGTGTAGTTGTGATGAAGGGGCACAGTAATGTGTGTGTGATGGCACAGGGGGCTTGTTGCAATGTAGTGTGTGTGAGGTAGGTGGTGGCTAATTAATGGGTGCTATTTTGTTTGTAGGGTTATGGTGAGGCAATTTAATAGTGGGGACTATTAATTTAAGATGGGGTGGTTTGGGGGCTATTGAATGTGGGGGTGAGTTTGGGGAGAATGAGGTCTATTTATTAAATGTAACTATGAGTTATTTAATGGCAGTGATGTTGCAGGAAATAGGTATTGCTGTTTGCAGGAAGGGAATATGTTTATTTATTAAATGTGAATAGTATTATTTTAATGTTGGGGCTGGAGGAAGGCCTAATTATTAATCGTGGGTGCTATTGATTTAACGCCGGGGCTGGCTGTAATTTTCTAAATGTAGCCATTTTTTTTTCAAAATAGGTCCTTCAACATTCCAGGATCCAGACAAGCCACAATTAAAGAAACCAGCAGCCACAGGTGGAGAAAGTGAGAAGAACAGGTAGGAGAGAGCAGCACAGTGTGTAAAATGTTGTGATTCTAGTAGGGACAATACCAATTTTTGGTGAATGTTGTGCCCAATGTAAGGTGTAGGCCAAGACTGAACTCTTTGTGTACACACTGCATTCTTTGTATACTACACTGTGGTGGTAGATGTCCTGAAAGTCAGGAGTGTTTGAACATATGTGATGCTCTGGCGAATTGAGAGCCTAGTGATTTTGATGTTAGCCACGCCCCAATGGTGCATTTGCCACGCCCCCAAATGCATGACCACACCTTCGATTTATTTTTTTTGCATGCTTGACAACAAGGGAGGGGGGGCCCACGAATTTGTTGTACCGGGGCCCTGAATTCCTCTTGGCAGCCCTGGGTATCGTATACAAAATGAATGCAGACATGAAATAAAAGTACGAAGGCCCCTCCTCAAAAGAGATTTTACTTTTGAATTATAAGGCACCAATAAAACAAGAGAAGCAAGTGTGGCTTGGAGTGGAGATTGGGACAGTTGTGGCGATGCTTTAGTGGGAGTAGAGTAAGCTCAAACAAAGAGATGGGTTTTCGTAGAGGGGCATATTCAATTACGATACCGGTACGCGGGATCGGGCCGCGAAGTTAATCCACGGTATCGCAATAACCGTAGGGTTGCATACGAAAATCTGCGTTATTGCGGTACCGTATTACCGGCAATAACGGACACTTTCCGCGAACCGCAACCTTAATTGAATATGCCCCAGAGTGTTTAAAGATTTGAAGGCTTGTGGAGAGTCTGATCGAGGATGGTATGGAATTGCATAAGTGGGTAGCGGCATGGGAGAAGTCTTGTAGGCGGGAGTGAAAGGTTGTTGCTAGTGGTGAGGAGCAGTTCAGAGGTTAATCTAAGTGGGTGAGAGGAAGAGTATGTTTTTATGATAAGCATTGAGATGTATGAAGGGTGTTGGTGTTGAGGGGTTTGTAGGTAAGGGTTAATAATTTTGAGTAGGATTCTGGAGGACATGGGGAGCCAGTGTTGGGATGTGTAAAATGTTGCAGCAGATGTGGAGCAACAAGAGTGGAAGATCAGTCTTGCTGCCTCATTTGCACATTCACATGCTCTTTTCCCATTATTTTTTTCACCTTTTCCATCTCCCTTTTGTTTTTATTATTTTATTGATCATCAGGTTATAATGGAAGTTTATCTGCTACATAATGAAAAATTGGTTCCTCGATAATTAAATAAAAATCAAGTATCCAGACTTGAAAATAGTCTCTTTCATATATATTTTATATATAAAGTAATGGAATGGTCACAGAGTTCAATGATCATGGAAGTCCTATGTGACTAGGAGTTATAATTTACAATGATTAAGTCTTTATATATCTGGAGTGTAGTGATATAATTTCCATAAAATATCACTTCCTGTAAGTGGTTAATAATTGACTTTTTCATTGTTATACTGTTTCTGAAATGTACCAATATGTGTAGAATTTATAGTGGAAGCAAAATCTGCAAACTAAAATCAGTCAGAAAAAAACCTGACAGGACTTTGTTTGTGTGGGTTTTTATTTGCAAATCAAATCTAATTAAGTCCTCCAGTGCAATGGAAATGGCATCATGCATCTTGCCAGAAAGAAGGGTAATTAGAAGGAGCAGTCCAATAAAGAGCTGATGTCTATAATGTTACTCCATGGTTTGCAGGGAGGGGGGAAGAGCATTCACCTGGGGAGCCATGAATCAACATTATTGCACTTTAGCACTTTATTCAGCTGATCTCACTAATGAGCTCTCCTACTAGTAAGATGCATGAGGCTGCTTTTGCTATGCTTTAAGACTCTGCTGGAATTGTTTACATTTACATCAGCAGCAGAATTTTAAACTGCTTTGAACTGTTTTAAAAAAATAAAGCAGTTTTATTACTTAAAGGTTTTTATATTATGTGCTGATTGGTTGCTGTGTATGAAAATAAATATAATGGCATGTACATGAAAACTGACACCAGATCTTCAGTCTATCTGTTGACCGGTGCTGCCATGATGCCTTTTTTTCATAATTATTTTCACACCTCCTATACCTACTGCTGAGAGCAGAAAAAAACAAATAAGTAGCCTCAAAAATGCCTCTTTGCCTTTATATGTGCTAATTCTACTCTGTTAGCATGCACGACCCAACTAACCCTTCCTATTCCCAAAGTAGTGGTTTGTGTACTTGGGTTCTTTGCTGTTATGCAGTGACAGTTTATCTAAAAGCTTGATATGCCATTTTCTCTGGACTATAAATTTCTAGACTCTTGATTATAGTACATATTATATGAAATCCCTATACTGTATTTTACTTCTTTATTTTTCAGAGTAACTTATTTTCAATTCTTGGTATATTTCTATGTGTAATTCAAACAAAGAACACTAGTACTAATACCAATAGAGGTGTAAGTAAAATAATGTTGTTAAACGAATGGTACTAAAAATTAAACTTTTCAACTTGGAGTTTTGTACTTGCTTCAAGCATGAAATCTGCTTTGTGAACCGATCTGGCTATTGGGAACAATAATGACAATCGTAGCTGTGAATAAAATAAATGGCCCATTCCCACTTTTACTCAGGAGAACAGAGCACGTAGTATGGAAACAGACTGTGCATTTAAATGTTCCTAAAAGCTAACAAAAATAATGCTGTGGTGGTCATTTACCAAGACCAAGCACAATGAAAAGACAAAGTCTGCCTGGTTGGACCTGATTTTGAGGGCCTAGTCCTGTACAATACACAGAGTGCAGATGAATACAAAATTCAGCTATACATTAGGGCAGCATACCTCGCAACATAGCAACTAAACAATTCGGAACAGAAACGGTGATGGGGCGTGGCCTTTGGTGTGTACCAAGTGCTTCTCCCTTGCTATCCACCCCTTCTTAAATAGTGAATGAAATTGCTGCATGTATGCGACAACTGTTCACCTCTGCTATGCAGAACAGCAGGGAATGGCTTTAAAAATACAATCCAGTATGGACAAAACTGTCCCTATTGGGATGGTGGGACAGAGCCCTCAAATCAGGACTTTTCCACTTAAATTGGGGCAGTTGGGAGATATGGGCAGGCCCAAGGCATAACATGTAGCCACATTATTTACATGCATTGCAAAAGCACCACAAAAATGGTGGATTTGTGCCCCTAATATTCAAATGAACAAATGTGGATTCAAAAGTCGCCATGCGCACAGAAGCTCAATGCTTTTCCAGATCATAAACTGCAAAAATTATGATAATCGAACTCCTTGATTTTTAGGGTTAGTACCAATGACCAAATACATAAATAAGCAGTGCAGGTCCATACTTTTGGGTAATTTACCCTTATTGAGTTGTTAATAGTTGACTGCAATTTTCAGAAACATTTTGCCAGTAGAATGATAAAGCTATCTTCTGTTTTATGAAGCACACCAAAAATGATCATAGGGGATTACAACCCCTCCCCCTCCAAAAAAAATCAACAAAAACCCAAACAACAAATTCTCAGTTACCATGTATATTCCAATACCCCCCGATCTGCAAATCTAATTACAGAGCAGCGCAATTTAGTGTATTTTACACTGTTAAAATTAGAGACGTTAGGAATATTTCTAAAATTTGGATATAAATACCACACTGCAGTGTAACATCACACTCAGTGATGCCTCATTAACTAAAATAAGTATGTTTTTTTTTTTTATGTTCCAATAACGCCAAAGTGTATTTGAGAAATACAGTTAACAAAACACCCAAAGAAAGAAAAGCAGTAGTTTGTTGTAATTGTCCGTGTAAGAAAGAGGGTGGTAAACAAATTCAATGGAATTGACATGTGACCCCAAGACTGTCTTAAACCATGTTAAGAGGAGTTTGCACTTTACTAAAAACAGAAGCAGTACATCACAATTGCTTGATACAAATGGCAAACAATCCTTTATGGTCTTTGATCAGTATAGTGTAAATTACTTTAGTTAGAACAAATATCGGAATGTTTACCGTGGGCACACATTACTGCTGTTTTCACAAGCCAGTAGATATTTTAGACAATTTACTATAATTTTGTTATTCTAAATTAATATTGTTTTGTTTTCAGCACTAAAGTTTTAACTGAAAGTTCAGCAAAAATTGGTCCCTTTGGAAATCGACGCAACAAGAATCTAAAATTGATTAGTCAAATTGCATACATAGAGAGGTAAGTGACTTGAGAAGAGTCTTTGTAACAGAAAGGTAATAAACAATTGTTGGCTCTCCAAACATTTAAGACTCTCATGGGGAGGGTACTGTAAGACTTTGACGTTAGTGACATGATGGATATTATGTGCAAATGATCTAAGAATAATATCAAATTTGACATAAATAAAATTCTACAACTAGTTTTGTATGATTCATGAATTAATGCAATGCACTACATGGAATATAATATACTTTTCAAGCCTAAACTATTTTTTGGATTAACAAAATGTGGTTAACAGTTGTGTAAAGTGTTTGTATAAAACTTTTTAAATCTTACCAGGTATTTCTTCTTTTAAAGGGGCAAATTTCCCTTCTATTGATGGTCTTTTGCAAATGTTTGTGTCTATATTTTTTAAAACTCTACATTTTACATTACATATACAGGAAAGCAATGGCTCTAATGAATGCGGTTATCTAGGAATTGTAGTTAGTGCTGAAATTCTAAGTAAACGCTGTTATTACCTAGACTGTCCAATACATTAGAGTCATGGATTATTATTTTTTTTAATGGCAAACTCCTTTGAATATTGATTAGTGTCTAGTGACATGTGAAATCTGCAAAATTTCACACAAATTGAGTTGCTGCAGACTATTTTGCAGAGATGATAATGTCTCGCTTTTGCTTCACCATTCCTCACTGTGTACGTGAATTCTGCTTCCTGTGGAATTTTTAGTCTATATGTAAAACTGCAATGATGGCCATTGCAGTGGGTGCGATTGGGGTACAGTAAGTCCAGATTAAAGAAAAATGGTTGGGGGGGATGGAGGGGACTTTGCATGATGCACTCAAGTTCAAATACTGCTCCAAAAATGTGCAAAATGCCACAGGACAGTTTTAAAAGTATGCTCTTCTTTACATGTGATCAATATTATTACAAGTTAATGTCCGATTGATGTACAATAACTGCGTGTGGAAGTCCCAGTATTCAAATTTGTAGTTATACCTTATTGATATCTCAGCTCCTTAAAACTATAGTGGTCATTTTATGGACCAGACAGAATACAAGCATAGGGAATTTTTGGGAAATTTCAATGTTTATCAGTCATGAAGATTCTGAGATGCTCATCCCCATTCCACTTTAATTTCAGATACTTAGCATGACAGTTTTTGGTATTGTGATTTGTGATAGAGCGGCTCAAGTCCTGCCTACTACCCCTTATTTTGCTACAACCTTTTATTCTCCTAAAATACTGCTCATTAATTTAAGTATTGAGTCATAAGAATAAGAGAACATAGTGAATGTCTTTATTTCATGTCTCACATATTTTTTAATGCTTTAATGACACATACATGCCCTCTGTAATTAATGCAATTTCCTGTCTAAAATACATCTATATTGCATAATAGGTGTCCTATTTAAGTAGTAGTCAAAATCCAACCACTGTCACAACAAGGATGTGCTAACATATTTTGGGAGATGCTCCACTAAAGTGGGGCATCGCCCAAAATATGTGCCCTCCACCTCTTGAGGTTCATTACAATATATTGTTGTTAACTAAACATTGTTTGTTTTTGGTGCAGCCGAATAAATCCGATTACTTGAGATTGAAAAACACTGTTGTTGTCAGTGCATATCCTTACTATTGCAAATATGTATAGATCTAGCAAAATGAAAGTGTGATGTATTTGTTTATATTTTGATCAAAACATTTAAGCTTGCAGTCATTATTGACAATAGATCCCATACCTATGTTAGAAATATTTAATTTGAGAAAGCTGTAGTGTAGATTAAATGATGTTACATGAACACTTTTGTAGATATATGAATTGGACTGCAAACTAAAGAAGTATAAGCCCCTCTACCTCTAAACATAGACACGACCAAGGGATGAGTCTAAAGAGTTGAGGCATATTCTAGGGTGCATGCAACTGAATGAGGCTCTTCCTCTTTTACAGATGGGTCATTTCACATCAAATAAACACAGCGTTTCAAACTGACAGTTTCAGATTGTAATGAAATTTGGTGTAATAAATGTTACCACGGGTGTAAAAAAAACCCCCAGATCTTAGGCTGATATGTGCACTGATTTTAAAGTTATTTGCCTTTAAAGCTGCACTTTTTAACAAACAATTTGCTTTGGGGGTATGTTTATTAACAACAATGTGAACATTTTTTGAGATGTTTTTCAAAAAAAAGAAAAATATGGCTTTTTGAGAAAATCAAAACTTTGATATTGAAAATTTTATATTTTACATTTTTATCGAAACCTATGGCTCAATCAGGTGAGCTACAAATGAAATTTAAATAAACGTTAAAAGCAAATTTTTGGTTAAAAAAGTGCAACTTTAAAGGAATATAACTTCAAAACCAGTATAAATATCAGCAAGGGATTTGGGGGTTTTCTTCACACTCAGGATATCATTTATTGAACCAAATTTAATTTAAAATTAGAGAATGTAAGGTTGAATTTTTTCTAAAATTATGGTTACTTAATGTGCAATGACCCAGTTTCACTGTGGTGGAACTGATGAGAATATTTTGTATTTGTTTTTATTTTACAAAAGCGCTTTTCATGTGCGTATACACTCAGTGGACACTTTATTAGGTACGCATTTCTAGTATGGGTAAGACTCCTCTATGTCCCTAGAATAGCCTGAATTGTTTGTTTGCATAGATTCAACAATGTTCCTTCGAGACTCTGGTTCATGTTGACATAATAGAATCACGCAGTTGCCTCATATTTGCCAACTGAATGTTTCTGCTTTGTATCTCCCATTCCATCACATCCCAAAAGATTCTATTGGATTGAAATCTGGTGATTTTGGAGGCCTTAACTCATTGTCATGTTTGTGGAACCAGTTGAGATGGTGTGTGCTTTGTGTCATGGCACGTTATCCTGTTGGAAGTAGCCATTAGAAGATGGGTATGCACATGGTCAGCAACAATACTTGTGTAGGCTGTGGCATGTAAATGATGCCCAACTGGTTTTAAGAGACCTTGTGTGTGTCAATAAAACATGCCCCACACCATTACTCTACCACCACCAGCCTGCACCATTAGCACAAGGATAGATCCATGGATTTATGTAATTTATGCCAAATTCTGACCCTTACATCTGCATGTCGCACAAGACATCAAGATTCATCAAACCATTCCAATTTTCAACTGTCCAGTTTTTGGTGAGCCTGTACCCACTGTACACCCAGTTTCCATTTATTAGCTGACAGGAGTGGAACCTGTTATGGTCTTCTGCTGCTGTAACCAATTAACTTCAATGTTTGATGTGCTGTGTGTTCAGAGATGCTCTTCTGCATACCACTGTTTTAAAACATGGTTATTTGAGTTACTGTTGTCTTTTGGTCAGTTTGAACCAGTCTGTCAATTCTACTCTGAGTTCTCTCATTAGCAAGGTGTTTTCGCCCAAAGAACTGCCGATCGCTGGATGATTTTTGGATTGCACACTTATCTTTGTAAACTCTAGAGGTTGTTGTGCATGAAATTCCCAGGTGATCAGCTAGTTCTGAAATATTCAAACCACCCCTTCTGGCACCAACAATCATTCCATGGCCATAGTCTTTTGGCTCACATTTCTTCCCCATTCTGCTGTTTGGTTTAAACAACAACTGAACCTCTTGACCATATCTACATTGACTTTTTGCTACATGAATGGCTAATTAAATATTTGCATTAATGAGCATGTGTGCTTAATAAAGTGGTCACTGTGTGTACACTTATCTTGGGCTGTTTTCTCAACATGGTGAACACAATACAACATAACTGGTACTGGAAATTGGTATAATTGATCCCTATGAAGAACATGCTCACAGCACACCCCGGCATTTGGGTGTGTTTCTTAAGTCTCGGAAACATAAACCTTGATGTTGCTCTGGTGCACCTCAATGGTTCAATCAGAGCAATTTATGGCGCATTACCCTCAGGAATGCCCTCTGCATAATAAAACTCCATGATGTCCAAAAACATACAAGTAAGTTAAATAGCTGCTCTTAAAAATTGACATTAGAGTCTCTCTGTGTGTAAGTGTTAGGGAATTTAGACTGTAAGCTCCAATGGGACAGAGGCTGATGTGAGTGAGTTCTCTGTACAGCGCTGCAAAATTATTGGCGCTGTATAAATTGATGATGAACTAAAAAAAACAATCATAATAGGTGCACAGTATAAAGTATGAACCTTGCTTCAACATTCCACCTTCTGCTCCATATTACAGATTCCCTTCAAATAAATGCACTTTTAAAAATGTCTCCTAAAGAATTGCTTGGTTAAGCCTCTTTTATCTTCTATATTAATAACGAGACTGTGTGGGCTTAGGTGTTGTCTTTATAACAGGTAGTAGATTTGCTTGTGTTTAAGTACTTCTCTGCAAAGAGCAGCATGCAGGTGCGAGAAAAGGTTGCATTAGAAGGGTTGGGTGATACATGATTTCGTCCAACTCTGAGCTTGTGTAAAATTGAATTATTCATTCAGAACTGAAATGCTAAGGATCAATCCTGAAAAATGTGCCCTGTTCACCCTTTTGCCTTGTTTCTATAATCTTGTTCTTTCATTTATGGACTGCTCTACAAAATAAGGTGTATTGGTGTGCATTTATTGTACTTCACGTGTAATGCCTTCACTCTGCCAAACTTTGCCCTCTTCATGTGCGAATCGCTGCTCATCTGCAATTCCATTCAAATTGCTCTGCAAACCTATGCGCCCTCACAGAAATGTAGACACACCTGCTGAAATTGAGGTACATAGCGACTCCAAGGGTTGTTTTGTGCTGTCATTTGATTTATAAGTTCTTATGGACTGACCCTTCTTGCCAAACCTCTGCAATCATGGAACAATCTGTTCTTCATACAGAATAATTGTTTGCATGCTTGTAAAAGTTGCTAAGGAGTTTTTACTCCTTAAAATCCCATCTGTCAAATGGCAGCAACAGTGTCTGTATGAGTTTTGAGTGAATGTTTTTAGTCAAAAGACCTGTTTCAAGTATCAGGAGTTACTGAAATAATTTGTAGTACCCATAATGGTGATTTCAATTAGCCAACATAATTCTTTAATAGTGAATCAATGTTTTTTTTGTTGAATAATGAGTCTATGACTTTTGTATATGTTGTTTTGTTATAATCTTACCAGTGCTTACTTACAGGTTGTATGTTTTGTACTAGGATATATTTTTGTATCACAGCACAATGCTATAATATTGCTATCAGTGATTTTCAGAAGACAAGGATAAAACTATCTGGAATTCTACAATTTTCAAGCACTTTATTAAATGTGTCCTAGAGGGCCATATTGAATGATGTGTAATAATTGGGGTGTAAAATAATGTCTATGCAATGAATAATGTAAAATATAATATATGCTATGCTTTTTTTGTGTCTTGCAGCCTTCCATCTGAATTACTCCTGAAAATATTATCATTTTTAGACCCTGTCTCACTGATGTGTATTGGTAGTGTTAACAAGCGATTCTACGAGCTGTCCAAAGACAAGTAAGGGGAATGCATGCAGATAATTAGTTTGCATTTGCATTAGTATTTTATAAATGGAACATTATTATCATTTTATAACCACTGCTCCTTGGATTGTCTTTATTAGTTTATATTAACCTATAGTGAAAATGAAATGGTTTCATAGTCTGTCAACCCCTTTTCTTTTCTTATTTGCTTCAGTACATAACATTTTACATTTTATTTTTTTACATTTAACTTGCCTTGTACCCTCTTCTTTGTTAGAATCCCACATACATTCATGTTTTTACTAGCATTAAAAATTACAGATTCAGTGCCAGTGGGTACCTGGCTTAAAGGTTCACTAAGCCTAAAATACAAGAGCTACTAAAATGTTAACATAAATATATATTAAAGTTTCAGACTGTCAGTAACCCCACTGAAAGACATTGTAGTCTGCTGCAGACTGAAATAGCTGATCGCTGAGGATAGGTCGCATATCAAATTTAAATACAATGTGAAGTTCTGTCAAAATTTTGTCAATGCTTGAGAACTTTTACATACATATAGGTGAATGTTAGTAGCTTTAGGTGGGGACAGCTTGTGTTTTCCATTTTAGTGGTCCTGCATCCTATCACCACTGGGAATTTTAACTCATTTGTTTCATTTCCTTTCAGCCTAATATGGTATAACATTTTGCTTCTAAAAAGAAAACTGTGTTGCAAGTATGAATCTGTCAACTCATTAGGGAAGAAATTAAACGAGACTACTCTTATAGATAATCAGCCAGGCTACTGGAAGAAAACCTATATCAGTGAATTAATAGCTGGCAGAGAGAATAGAATTAATAAGATTATGAAATCGGCTAAAATTTACAATGAAAACGGATTGCCAGCTAATATTGAAAAGGCCGTAAAGTAAGTATTGTAAGCATTTATATGTTTTGTTGGTGATGTTTTATATTTCTGGACATTGTGTCCATCACTAAACTTGTTTTAGTAATGATATGTGCAGTGTACATTTCCAAGTAAATATAAATGTCCTTGTTTTAACCATCACAAAAATACTGTGTAACAGATCTTTTCATTCCTAAAGTATACTTCTTCACAATTCTTATTTAGTCTAAATCAGGGTGGGTGGTTTATAATTTACAAATAATACTTGCTTAGATTTAGGGACTAATTTACTTTGTGAAATATACAAATATGTTACATGTTATCTAGTTCTGCTCAATTTATTACTATGTCCTCTATGTTCTCCTCATTAATTATGTGTACAGGATGTCTGGATTGGTTTGGGCCCTTACCTTCAAGGATTCCAATGGAAAGGAAACAGTAATTGAGCAGACTGATATTCAGTTCAGAGATGCATCCCTCACTGTGGCTTGGAATAGTTACCTTTGGCCTGCCTTTAATTCCCTGACCACAATTCAGCTCCATGGAATCACACCAGTGCTATCTGATAAATGGCTGGGCCCTTGTAAAACTAGGTATATATTTTATATTCATAACTTTATTATAATCTCTTTCAAATATGTTCTTCAGGTTTGTAGGCATTTACAGCACAGTGTTTAGATCATGTTCTTATCAATTATTTACATTTTGAAGACTGTTACATATTTCCTTCTCTTTCTATTTGGAAAAGTGCAGCATTCAAGCTCTCCTGGTGACTTCATCTTTACTGGAATCACTGGTTCAAATCTCCATTTCAGCTTGTGTGATATTGGATAAGTCACTTTAACTTCCTGTGTCCAGGCACCTAAAATCTAGATTGTAAACTTTGTATATTATATACAATATTTTTATTTTTGCTTATTTTTTCTTTATTGGGTTTTAAGAAACATAACAGGGTTAAACAACATAACGGGTAACATAGCACAAGGGCAAGTACTGTACAAATGGGTAAAGCAAGAACTATAGGAAGAGACATATATAGGCAATAAGAATAGTAATCAAGAAGTTCCCCCATAGTCGCGAATATCAGAACTTACAATTCACTAACAAAATACAAATAAATGACACAAGAAAACATTGTAGATGCAAAATTGAATTATACTCCCTAAAAAACAGTACCTATAAATAACCGTGAAACATAATGTACAAAAAAGAACAGGGCAGAGGCGAAAGTGAACCAGAGCAACAGGAAGGGAGGGTAGGAATATGGGAGAATGGGGAGTGGAAGTAGGGCAAAAAATGTGGGGGTCGGTCCTAAATATAAAAAAAAAATATCTAAAAAGATTAAAGAGGAACCAAGGGAAAGATTATGCGTGCATAATGATGGTCAAGGTAGGGAATTCTCAGGTGGGAGGGGATGCACTCAAGGATGTGTGTTTTTCTAGGTTCAAAAATTCAAGCAAAGGACCCCATATAGTACAGAATTCTTCAAACTTGTCGGCAGTGGATAAGATCAATTTGTTCATTGTTCTCTCGAACTCTAGTCTCCTGGATCATTTCTGCATATTTGGCGGGGAGGGAGATATCCAATGACCAGGATCACTGCTTTGGCTGATGAATTAAGATATTTTAAAAGGGATTTTTTAAAACAGGATAATTGACCATTTGTCTTTTTAAGGAACCAGAAGGAAGGGTTATCAGGCACTGTCTCTCCTATGATATCTTATGATATCTTTAGAGGTGGCCATGTCCTGATATTCCAGAAGGGCAGAGTATGGCACAATCCCACCAAATGTTTAGGCAGGTACCGAGTGAAAAATTACATCTCCAGCATGAGTCAGGTAGACTTTAGCTAAATGGACAGGGTATCTATACCATCTGCTGAGAACCTTTTTCTGGGTCCCCATGATAGAAACACGGCATGAGTCGTCTTGAAAATATTAGACTAGTCAGATTCTCCAACTAAGGTCCCTAAATCCCTGTCCCAATCACTTGTAAACTTTGGTAAAGAGCTAAACTTGTATATGCTAGAGAGTAAATGGGAACGACAATCTGTCATTAAGAACAGCAACTCAAACATCGTCAGGTCTATAGTGATATCCTTGTAAAGGCACCAGAGGTCAAAATGTGCTTAGTCCAGAGAGAGCGCCAAATTTTGAAGTCTGGTAAGCCCCATTTGACTTTGACATCACCAAAGGAAGACCCACCCGAAGAGTCCACCAGCTGGCCTGCATGTGTGAGACCCGCCTATAATTTAAAAGCAGTGTTAGGGGATTCTTGAGGGAACAATTGGTTTGCAAACAAAAGGGGTCAGTGGTGAAATTGAAGAGGAGACATAGTCGTGTGTATGGAGTTTAGTCCACCCAGCAATGGTAGGTAGGGCTTATAGTGGGGTGTCTAATAATAGGCAACTGGTGCAGTCAGGGAATGACCGCTGCTGAAGAATGAAGAAAATTTTCCTCTATTGCCACCCATTGCTTATTTTCTTTTGGGGTTCGTCCTCTCTAGGATCCTACCTAACATAATGGCACCATAATATGTAGGAAAATGTGGAAGTTGGAGTCCACCCAAATGTCTACTTCTGTAGAGTACATCATGTGTTAAAAGAAGCCTCTTCCTACACCGCGCAAAGTTCCATCACAAACATTGAAACAGAGAAATTTTTATTCCCACACTCTCATAAATCATTACATACTTTGCTTAGGAGAGGTGTAAAAGGAATGTCAAAAAGTTGGGATGGCTCTTTAGAATCACTCCAAGATATTTAGTTTGGGTGGGGTGCCACAAAAAGACAAAAGCATGTTGGAGCCCTTCTACCACGGGGAGACTGGATGTAATGTTAAGGGCCACAGACTTTGAATAATTAATTATAAAGTTGGACAGTGAATCTCTGAAATTCCTTGACCAAATTGGGGATAGAAATTACTGTTGGTGACCACTGTTAGAAGGTCACCCTCAAAAAGCGCAAGTTTGGGGTACACATCACCTACTCGAACTCCTGAAATGTCAAGATTGGCTCTTGGACACTGCTGCCTGACACCATTGCCAATCAACGCCGGCTCCAATACAACAGTGTTAATATTGATTTTAGCAGTGGGACGATGTTAAAAAGGCAAAAATCCTATAGAGATCCACCGGACCCAATCCCAGGTGTACCAGGAGACACTGCATAAATGTCCAATCTAATCAGTCAAAGGCCTTTACAAAGTCCATGGATAATAAGATGATAAGAGTGGAGTTTGACACCAGATGGATTACCACTTGATTCGAATGTAGCCGACTAGGCAACATATATTTCAATCTGTTAGTGATGCTTTGCATACAGTTTGATGTACACATTAAGCAAGGAAATCAGCATATAACCGGGACACTGGGATGGGTCATTTCCTTCTTTCGGTATGGCTGTGATGTGAGCTTCTAAAGCCTGTGTGGAAAAGGTGTCCCTTGAGATAGAGTTGAAGGCCGGAACCATCAGGGATATCAACTTATCCTTGAATGCTTTATAAATAAGATATTGAGAAGCTGTCAGAACCCGGACGGTTTTCCCATAGTGGGTAGATGTTATATCATCTTCTACTACCCCAGGCATGAATGGTTATTCTAACAAGTCCTTATCTGACCCTGAGAGAGTGGGGAAGTTAATCTCCTCCAAGTACACGGAAATCAATGTCTGGTGTAAGTAATATGAGCGGAATGCTGCTGGTATATCCTTGGTAAGCTTACATACCTTACAATGGAGAGAGCGCCGATGTCTGATTGGAGACGTCTATTTTTCGGGGTGCAGAGTCCAGTTGAGTCCCCCCCCCCACACAACACTTTCTGATAGCTCGGCTACTTGTTCCATATTTTTTTCCAGGAACACATGTTGACCTTGATTTAGGAGTATATAAATTGACAAAAGTGTAAACATGGTCATACAGTGTACATTTAACCCTTCTGCCAACCTAAATCACTGCATATCTAAAAAAGCAAGTCTTTTGGAAAAAAGGAAAGCAACCCCCAGAGTGTTTGCAGCACAATTGTTGCTAAAGTATGCATGGAGGAAATGTTGATTATAAAAAAAATGGGGAGGCACGCTGTTTAAAATGTCTTGTACAACATCAGCATGTAAAGCGCTATGGAATATGTTGGCGCTATGTAAATAAATGATGATAATCTTCCGTCTGCAACTCCCATAAGGCTCGTGACTGTTTCTCCGGAAGATTTAGGCCTTTTGGCATTAATTGAGATAATGTTTATTTTTACGGTCATGTGAATGATACAGATCTGGGTATCAAATATCTGACATCAATAGACCAACTTAGAACACTGGAGAACACTAATAAACAGGAACTGGACCCAAAGGAGGAGGGATGAGAGAAAGGAGGGAGACGAGGAGGTAAAGAAAGAAAAGACAAACGGGAAAAACAAAGTAACATTGAACACTAAAATAAACAAGAAACAGTAGGACATGACAAAAATTCCTGAGAGACGAGAGGAGAAGCCACTCCCATCTTCAGGACAAACTTTCAGCGCTAGGGGGTCTGCGGAGGTTAGTGATGGGGACAACGGGAAATAACTATGAATGCTTAAATTAATGCAAAGGGAGGTTTAAGTTTAAGTAGCTATTGAAATCGGACTAAATTTGATTTTGTTGTGAAACAAAATCATGTAAATAGGTTGGAGATTGAGGCAAAGTGGCTATTTCACAATAGAGTGTGCATCTTGCATCAGAAACAACGGCCACCTGGTTGTAGTACAATAAGAGCAGTTCAAACCGCCTGTGTTTTTGAAGAGGTCAGGAGCAGATATAGATAAGATACATAAATGGAGTAGTGTAAATATCATGGGAAAAATGATGTTCCAGTATCCCGTATAGCAATTAACACTCCGTTCCTATAGTCCCCAAATGCCCGTGTCAGTGTGGCGTATAAAGTCTATATAAAAGTATCTGAAGGCAGCACACTCAATTTGATGGTCAAATCTGGTCCGTGCCACTGGATTTCACTGGAGCAGAGGCACTGGTAATGAAGATCTGGCCAAGGGACCTAGGTGAAAGACAGCAGCGTGATTAAGCATATGAGGTCAGAGAAGCAACCGCCTTAGCACCACATGAGGCACATCCATGGAAGGCGGCCACAGGAAAAGGAGCCCCAATGGCTGTCCGTAAGCTTCCGGTGTAGCTGGAACGGAGAAGACAGTCGAGCAGAGCAGCTGCCTCAAAGTAGATTCCATAGAGAGCTGAGTGGGAGGACTCTGAGAAGTGTCGGATGGAGTCAGGTGCATCTGTGAAGGGGGAGCGAATGTGTTGGTGGAGTGTTCTGGGTCCCCATGCGATGCTGCACTTACAGGGCTGAAAAGATATATAGGGTGGAAGGAATAAATAACTCATCAGGGACTGGCGTGCAGGGAATCTGCCCAAGCTCTCAAGGACTTTCGGCAGTGGCTGGGAGGCCCTGTGGGATGATGCTGCCTGAGCCACAGATCTGACACACGATCAGGCCTTAATCCGGAAAGTCAAAGCTGGATGAAAAGGGATCACGGCTACTTGTTAGGAACTCCTTCAGTCAGCACGACAAAACCCGGAGTCTGCTCCGAAGTCTGGTGTTCGCTGGAGCCCCTAGTGGTGGGGACAGACTTGGCTGCAGACGAACGGAGGGTCGTGTATTGTGCACTGACTGGGGAGAACCCTGGTGTAGCAAAGTAGTACACAGCAGTCTGAGATCCAAGCAAACGTCAGGGGCCGGCAGCAGGCAGCGATACCAGATAACGAGCCAAGGTCAGAGGTCACAGGCAATACAACGAGGTCCAGAAACAAGCCAGGGGTCATACACGGGAAATCCAAACTAGAATACAGCACAGGAGCAGGGAAACTGGAAGCTATAACTGGCAATGAGGCTCAGTCCTCACTGCCTTAAATAGCAAGGAGAACCAATAGTAGTGAATGTAAATGGGACCCCTCCCTCTGCATAGTCTCAGCACCCTAGGCAATACAGGCAAGAACAAACAGCAACAGCAATAAATATATATCAAAAAGACTCTCACCAGAGTCTAATACAAAGAACATGAAGCAGCCCTTATTTCTCTCTGCTCGCATGCGCCCGGGTGCCTAGGCAACCGGGACGTCGGAGGCGGAAGTGACGCCCCTGTTTTCATGGAGACGGCCGGGGCGTCTGGGAGAGCCGGGAGCGAGCCGCGGCGGCCCGTTGGGGAGCCGCGGCTCGTAACACTACTAGCGGGAGACCCGTTGGTAAGGTATTTTCACCGCCGTCTCAGAGGAGCTGCTATGAAACACGTCTGATCATAATTATATACTTGATATTTTGTTTTATAATGAGAACTCAGGTTTCCCTGGCGCAATGTTAATGTAAAAGTACTAAGTTGCAGGTATAACATTTTTAATAAAGCTAAATAGCATAAATAAAATAAAATACAGCAGAATGGTCCGGACCACAAATGGAATATTGTAGCTACAGAACTAGAGATGCTCACTAACCGTGTTTTGGTTTTGGTTTTGGATCTGGATTACCTTCGGGTTTTGGTTTTGCCAAAACCGTCCTGGCGTGTTTTGGTTTTGTTTGGTTTTGTTTTGCTATTTTTTTTTTACAAAATTCAATTTTTTGGGCTAAAATAACATAATTTAGGTATTATTTTGTACCTACATTATTATTAACCTCACGAACACTAATTTCCAGTCATTTCCATTCAATTTTGACCATCTCACAGGTCACAATATGCTTTTTATACACTTTCAGCCAAATAGTGCAGCGATCTCTCTGGATGTTAAGCGACAGAGCAATGACTCAATCACACGGCAGTTCCTACCACATCTAGGAAACATTGCAACGAGCGCTTCACGTGTTTCTTGGATAAGTGAGGTAATTCTACAGGTAAAACATGGCAACGATCGATCGCTCCACCGGTTTCTTGGATAAGTGAGGTAATTCTACAGGTAATATATGTCAACGAGCGCTGACCTCCCCGGGATGTGTGCTTTTATCAGACACACACCAATTCAGGGTGCTAAACAATGCACTTAAAAGAGCTATTGAAATGCAAAGACTGTATGATAAATAGAAATGCCCCAAGCCCCTTTTCTCTTTGGGGGTAGATTACACCCTACACTTATAGTGAAATTGAAAAAAAAGCAGCCTGCAAAGACTGTATGATAAATAGAAATGCCCCAAGCAGCTTTTGTGTTTGGGTGTATATTATTCCCATACATGAATAGTGAAATAGAAAAAAAGCAGCCTGCAAAGACTGTACGATAAGTCAGTGTGTACATCATCCTCACACATTATTATTACATCACCGCTGGAATCCATCATTACAGAAGTCTCAGTATTTTGATGTAATTGGCGGGAAAGGCCTTCCTCGTGGAAATTGAAGTTCATTTTTCAGAACATCATCTTTTTCACATTTTGAGGAAGTATCCTCCTACGCCGATCGCTGACAAGGTTCCCGGCTGTGCTAAAAACTCTTTCCGAGTACACACTGGAGGGTGGGCAGCTTAGGTACTGCAAAGCGAGTTGGTACATGGGTCTCAAAATATCCTTCTTTTCCTTTTTTATGTAAAGGGATTGTCTGATGTGTCTAATTCTATGCTGTCGTGAAAATAATTCTCCACCATCCTTTGGATGCTGATAGTAAGATCAGGTGGAGTTACGGCAGAGGTTTCACGTTTTTTGGTCAATTCTTTTAGACCAGACGTCAAAATTTAATGCAGAGTCATCTGCATCATCCCTGGCTCTCTTGGGAAAGCTAAGTTTTTTCCTAGCAGCAGTTGAGTGAGAAACTGAACGAGGAGACGCCGTCCTGTCATGTAACACTTGAGCTGTCATCTTGCTCACCAGGAGCTCCTTGCATCTCTTCAGATCTGGGTCAGTTGGAAACAAAGAGAGGTCATAGCTCTTAAATCGAGGATCAAGCACACTCTTGGATCCTGGCGAAGCGAATAAAGTACTTCGGAATTGCTTTGTTTTATCTCCTCCTTCAGTTTCTCAAGCTGCTGTTCCAAAAGTCTATTTAAGGGAATAACTTGTCTCAAGCTCACAGTGTCTGAACTCACTTCACAAGTGACTATTTCAAATGGTTTCAGCACCTTGCACAACATATGTATAATACATACGTATTTTCCACTGCACTTGACTAAAATACATCCCCCTCCTTTCACAATGTCATGGCTTGTGGATGGCTTTTCGCTGTACCTCCATACGCAGAAGCATATACTGGGTGGAATTCCACCTTGTCACCACCTCTTGCTTCAGTTGGTGGCAGGGCAAATTAAATTGCTCTTGCAGCTGCTGCAATCTCCTACACGCTCTTGCCGAATGCCAGAAATGTCCAGATATTTTTCGGGCCACAGACAGCATCTCCTGCGCATGTAATTTTTTATAAAGCTCTGCACCACCAAGTTTATTGTGTGAGCAAAACGGAATGGGATGGAATTCATCCAGCTGTAATGCTCTCACAATATTGGTGGCATTATCAGAAATGACATATCCTGAGGAGAGTCCAAGCAGAATAAGCCATGTTGCAATGACATACCTTAGTTTTTGTAACAGATTGTCAGCTGTATGCCTCTTAATGAAGCCGGTGATACACAGAGTAGCCTGCCTCTGACAAATGTGACGTACCTGGGTACATGCTGCTGCTGTTCCTGCTGGTGAAGGCGAATCACCAACCCAGTGTGCTGTCAGTCATACAATCTAGTTTGCCCAGTTCCGCTTGTCCACATATCGGTGGTTAAGTGTACAGTGGATAGAATGGCATTTTGCAGCTCAACTATAAAATTTTAAGAACCTTCTGGTAGAGGTGAGGAATAGCTTTTCTACTAAAATGGTGTTGTGATGGAGTTTGGTAATGGGGACACAAGACTTTAAGTAGCTGTCTTAAACCAGTTGCATTAATAGTGGATATTGGACGCAGATCTAATACTAGCATTGGCGCCATGGCGTATGTGATCCACTTTGCGACTGGGTGACAGCTTTCATACTTGCTTCCTCATGCAAACGATTGTTTAACAGTCAATTGTTGTAAACTACTAGTAGTCTTCTTCTTGGTCTGCTTCTGGGATGAAGATTCAGCCCAGTAGCAGCAGCAGCAGTGGGACTAACGCTCAAGAATTCTTCTGAGAAATCCAGGATAGTGGAGGAGTCATCTAGCCTTAGAAACTTGGATGCAGGACTAACTCTGATTGCTACTGAGGATATTGGTGAGGACGGTGTTGTGGGTGTAGATTGCAGGCGTCCGGATGTAAGTGAGAGAAGGGTCCTAGCTGATGATGGAGTGATAAACTCGCGTCAAATGTCGTAACATGGATGAGGATTCAAGATGGTTAAGGTCCCTCCCTCGACTGACTGTAGCTTGACATACACTACAAATGGCTATACAACTGTTGTCAGGATTTGGGTAGAAATAATTCCACACATTAGAAGTAGATTTTTTTGTTTTATGCCCAGGCATGACAATGGCCTTTTTCTTGTCACATGCCAGAACTGCTGCCACTGGTACAGGACTTACACAAACAACCTCATCCTCATCAACATCCTCATTAGCGCCCTCGTCGCCTACACAAATCTCCCCCTCATCCTCTTCTAATTCCAAAGTGGCATCCTCCATTGGTGGTGTATCACCGGCTACACTCAAGCTGCTCAGGCACACATCAGCAAAAATGCTGAAAGGGCCCTTCTTTATGGGTACACTATCAGAATGCTGATTACACATACCACTGGTGGATGGACTCTCCACAGGGATTGGTGTCATTTCTGATTCTGAGCATACAATTTCCTCTAATGCCTTACTGTTTTCTTGCAGCTCGGCTTTCACACGTAACAGTAGTTGTGCACCACTTTTGGAATTCAAATTATTTGGTCTTGCTTGGTCACGAGTGACAGTACAAGAAGAGGGCTCAGTAACATTTTTCAAACTGGCACTAATAGAGAAAGGCAATGGCCTCATTCTTTCTTTGCCACTGCGTGTGTAGAATGGCATGCTGGCAATTTTTTTTTTCTTTTCATCAGTGACCGCTCTTTTTCTCTTCAACACAGTAAAAGGTTTTTTTTGGTGTGTTTTTTCCCCTGACTTAAATAGACTATGTACTTTTACATAGGCTTTACCAGATGACGTACATGGAAGACTACCATCTGGACTGGTGCAAGCAGCTGCTTGCTGATCATGCTCATATGTGGACTGCTGTGAATCCATTTTAATGAGACCTCAAACACTTGCAGTGCAAAATATGAAATATATAGTGCTGCTAAATAATACTTTCAGCACCAGAAAAATAGTTTGTTCACACTGGCGAATATGGAAGACCCCAAAGCACTTGTAGGGTAAAATTCAAACTCTAATACTGCCGGTATATTTCTATTTCTGCAGGCAGAAAATAGTTTCTGGATTAGGGAATATGACACCCCAAACAGTTGGTAATGTTTGCAAAAATGCCTCCTCTATCCTCTCTTCTTGCTATAACAATTGCTAGAAGAATTGCAAGAATAATTGCTAGAATAATTGCTCTCTCCCTGCTCTATTGCTGCCTGCGACCTAACCCTTCTCTCTCTCTCTGTCAAATGGCGATGGATTGCTGTGGAGGCGGGTATTTTTGGATTTCAAATATCGCGAGAACCGAGCTCCGAGATCCAACGACGTCACGATGATGGTTTGCCTCGATTTCGATTCTGAATTGGCGCCAGAGTACCGAGCCTGCTCGGCTTGGTACTCGGATAGGTGAAGTTTGGGCTGGTTCGGTTCTCGGGGAATCGAGCCCGCCCATCTCTAATCTCAACGGAGACTTTCTCAAGGGTGAGTGAGTCTGCAGTTGTGTAGTCTTAAGTATTCCATCTCTAATTTCTTATTGGATAATCGAACGAGCAATGGGAGGTGTGCATAAAAGTGCAGCTGGTCACTTCTTCGAAGTGTCTGGTTAGTAGTCATTAACAGTGTTGTTAACATTGTATAAATTAACATAGACAGAGGAGACAGGTCCATCATATGTCCCAAAAAACCGTTGTGCCATTAACAGAAAAATTAAATAAATAAGAAATCAAATGATATAGGCACAATAGTACCTTTTATATGGAGGTAAGACAAGCGTTAATACATACAAAATAATTATGTTGCTTCTAAGTCAAATACATATGTGCAATAGACCATATTCATGTACATAGCATATCGATAATATTGAGTCTAACAATTAAGTGAATTTAACTAAATTAAACCTGGGTTATATTCATACAGTGGTTTGTATTGAGATACATATATAGATAGATAAAGAGATAGAGAGATATAGATATATATATATATATATATATATATATATATATATACATAATATTGTGGCTATCACTGATTTTCATTAAAAATTACTAGATTAAATTAAACATTAAAGTCATTGATTAGGCATGCAAATGGTCATACATAAATATACAATGTGTCAAGATTGTTTAAACAATTATGGTCAAGCTCTTCTTTAAACCTAGAATCGAAAAAATTAAATAGAAAAAATCAGAATTGAATACTGACTGGACCAAATATCACTTGTTAATAAATCATGTAATAGGCTCAACAAACTTCATATTAAAAGAAACAAAAAATAGTAATAGATTGTAAGCTTGCGAGCAGGGCCTTACTCACCTCTTTGTCCGTTTTACCCAGTTTGTTTATTAGCTTACTATGTCCTCAATTGTAAAGCACTACGGAATATGTTGGCGCTATATAAATAAATGATGATGATGATAAAAGGAGGAAGAAAGAAACCGAATACAGAAATCCTATCCACATATTGCTGTAGTGGTCCATATGTTGCAAGAAACCTAAGGAGTTGGGAGTGGTCTGTATTTTATCCAACATAATATCTGTAATCCCCTTCCAGTGACCTATAGGGCAGATTATCAACATCCTTGTGGTTATATCCTGCCGAATTTCATTGTAACTTAGGGAACTGATTGAAGAAGTGCGAAGTGGTATACTTACCGGGTAGGATGCCTAAACGTGCCAATAATTGGGAGGTCACCGTCCTGCAGATAAAGGAATAGGGCATAGTCGAAGGCGATATAGTCCTACTGTACCGGAGGTTCTCAGGTAGTCTCCTATCCTGGTACTGGTCTGGCTCACTCCAGTTAGCTTCCAAGATCAAACAGTATTGGGCGTGACTGTGAGTGATATGAATGTAGGTGTAGAACGTCCTGATGGAACTACCCCAATCTGCTGGTGATCGCCCTCATAACAGCACCCCCCCAGGTAGGATTCCATCAACAAAAATCCATGCCAGGGCTAAAGGTTGGATTACATCAATAATTGTAGTTCTAAATCTATATTTAGTTCAACTGGGTCTAGCGTTTTCAAAATGTAAATTATTCTAGCCTCCTCTTTATTAATCTGTTTGATGTGATCCCCTCTTCTCCAATTTTTTTAAACCCATTTGATGGCAATAAATTTAAAATGTTCTATTTTGCCTAGATGCACTAGTTTAAAGTGATGTTCTCCAATGCGTGTCTTTAATTTATGAATGGTACGTCCCATGTACTGTTTTCGACCTGGACATTCAATGACATTCAGTGACATTCAAACACATAGCAGTTCATAGCACATCTAGGAAACTGCCACACAAGAGTGGCTGAAAAGAAAAGTGGTGCAAGATGGAATTGTCCTTGGGCCCTTCCACCCACCCTTATGTTGGATCTTAAAAAGGACATGCACAGTTTAACAAACCAAACACTTCAGTGACGAGGAGTGCCACTCTGCTGGCTGATGTGCTCGGTTTGTTTGGGTTCCTCCAAAACAAGTTAACAATGGGCTTAAGGCAGCTAAGCTAACAGTACTGTCAATGAACTCTACAGTGGCAAGATGTTGTTGTCATCATCTTCAGCCTCATCCTCACCCTCATCAGTGTGTACATCATCCTCACACAATATTAATTCAAGCATATAATGTGAGAAACCTGTTGACAACCTGTTTGAAAAATAAGGCGATGCCATTGCAACATGGTTTAGTCTGTTTGGACTCTCCTCAGGATATGTCATTTCTGATAATGCCACCAATATTGTGAGAGCACTACTGCTGGTTGAAATCCATCACCTTCCCTGTTTTGCTCACACAATCAACTTTAAATCAATCAATCATTAAACAATGACAGTGACATGCTGTCTGTGTCTAAAAATAATTTGGGTGACTTTCGGCATTCTGCAACAGAATGTAGTAGATTGCAGCAGCTGCAAGAAGAATATAATTTGAGGGGGAATGTACTTTAATCCAGCGCAGTAGAGAATAGTTTCCATGTTGTGCAAGGTGCTGAAACCACTCTAAATAGTCCCCTGTGAAGTGAATTCAGACACTGTTAGCTTGACTTGTAAATCAAGTACTTTATTCTCTTTGCCAGGATCCGAGAGTTATCAACATCTTGAAATCGGATCACTACATTTTGGCAACTGTGCATGATTCTAGGTTTAAGAGCTATGTCTTCTCTTTGTTTCCAACTGACTTAGATCTTAATAGATGCAATGAGCTCCTGGTCAGCAAGCTGGCAGCTCAAGTGGTACATGACATGACGACGTCTCCTCCCTCAGTTTCTTTGGCAATTGTTGCTAGGAAAAAACTTAGCTTTTCCAACACACCCCTTGCTGATGCAGATGAGTCAGCACAACAATTTGACATTTGGTCTGGTCTAAAAGAATTGCCCAAAAATCGTGGCAGCTCCATCGTAAAATAAATTACGAATTCCACAAGAAAGGCCATTACCTGCAATTGCATCAAAGTACAGAGACTTATGTAATTGTGGATTCCAACGGGGATGAATTAGTATTGTGTTAAAATGATGATGTGCACACTGATGAGGGTGAGGATGATGGCAGTGTAGATTGCAGGTGTTGGGATCTAGCTGAGAGAAGGGAGTTAGCTAATGCTGGTGTGCTTGTTAATATTTTGGGTAGAATGGCATGTTGGCAATTTTATGTTTTTCTACAGTAAACGTTCACCTTTATTAGACAGGTATTTTTTTCTTTAAAAAGGTAAAAGCTTTTTTTTTTTACATTTTTTGTTTCCCTGACTTAAAACCACTATGCACTTGAACCTAGGCTTTAGCAGATGACGTAGAGGGATCACTATCATTATGACTGGTGCCAGCAGCTGCTTGGTGCTCCTAGTCTTCTGTGGACTGATGTGAATCCATATCGATGGCACAGAACATTGTGACTGCAGAGTGACAAGAAACACTGCCACTCAAATTATTTCTGTTTCAGTACTGACAATGTGCAATGCAACGTAGACTGGCAAGAACACTTGACACCTCTCCTGTTTCTGTGTGAGCTATGGCACAGTACAGTTTCACTGGAGACTTTTAAGAACACTGCCTGTCACAGAGTGCTTTGGCAGAAGTTTACCTGCAGGTATTAGCGCTGCTAAACAAGGAGGGGTGGAGTCTAACATGCCTCTGTTCTTTGCCAGTGACCCCCGCAAGGTAGTTTGGGGTTCACTGCAAGAGGCGGGCAGGTCCCGTCCCTCCCAGATAGCTGCCGGTGAGATGAGAGGTGAACGGACGTGGTCTTACAGGCAGTAGTCAAACCGTGCGGGCAGGCGTGTTATCGAGGAGCAGGCAGAAGCGGAGTCAGGGAGCCAGGGATCCGAACCAGATGAATGAGTCAATGCCAAAAAGATATCCAAAGTGGAGTCAGGAAAAGCCAGGTCAAAACACTGGAAGTCAGGCAGGAGTTTGTAAATGATACAAGAACGCTGGAGCATAGGGAGACTTAAATATTCTTGCACCCTAATGGTGCCAGAGCCTCCCTTAAATAGTATATACTAGAAACTGATTGTATTGATTTACAGTGGTTTTGGCGGTCATAATAGCTGACCGCCGACTGGAAGCTGAGAAAAAGCATCTCGTTGCCTAGGCAACAGCCGCGTTTGCGCCCATCACCATCGGGCCCGGCAGGCGAGAGCCTAAGCATCCCGTTGCCTAGGAATGGGGCGCGACCAGGAAGGTGTCTATACCCGGCTGCAGAGGACGGCACCTGACACTGCCTCCCTTATTATTTCTGTTTCAACACTGAACACTGCCAACTCTCCTGTTTTTGTCGCTGGAGACTTTTAGGAACACTGCCACCCTTTCTCTTTCATTAATGACCCTGCCCAACTGCACTGGAGACTACCACGAACCCTGCTACCCCTTCTGTGTGTCTCTGTGAAATGGCGCAGGATCTCTGCGGAGGGCGGTACTTATAGGATCCAAAACTAGCGCGATCTGACGATGCAACAATGGCGTTTTGCCTCGTTTACAGTTCCCAGAGCGTGCAAAATTACTGAGCCGGCTCGGGTCAGTACACATCTCTGAAGTTCGGGTGGGCTCGGTTTTTGGAAAATCGAGCCCGAACATCTCATCATAAGAAAGTGTTAAGATCAAATTCAAACCATTACGTGACAGAGTTTTCAAGGGAAACCTGACTTCTCATTATCTCCATTTAAAGTAATTTTTTATTGCATTTATCCAGAGAGCCCAATGGATTACAGCTGCCTCCAATACATATACATACTGTGACACATACATATTGTGACAGAAATTATCCAAACTCAGAAAAAGAAAATAGAGGCTCCAGAGATTAGGAGATATGCTCTCTAAAAAGGAGAGGGTAATAGAACCTTACATAAACGAAAAACAAAAATACCTTCTGTGCCAACTTCTTTAGATATGAAACGATTCTCTTCCTAGAGGTTAGGCAATGGTGGGAAACAACTACATTGTCAAAATATATTGAAAACTAAATTGCCCGTATAGGTTCGAGAATAGCGAAAAATGTCCAACATTCAATCTTGATAATGATGAATTTTTTAATAAATGGAACAAGGTGTTAGAAAAATGCTCCTTTTCTCTCATGAGACTTATCATTGAAGACGGAACTGTCATCGAGGAAAATTTAGGAGATTAAGAAAAATTTAAACCTTTACAGCATTTAGAGGATCACCTCAAATTAGAGCAACTTACTAAGAATAATTTGAAAAAAGTAGAGGATGACATTATTAGAACTCAAGAAAGAAAATTTCTTAGAGACATAAAAGATTATGACTGACTGACTATAGAAAACAAATGTATGAACGTCACAAAGCACCTTTTTGTGTGGTAATTATTGTGGGACTCACCATAAACAACCCTTTCAGGACACTAGAGATACTCATAGAGGAAGAAATGATCAAATATACAGACCCTATTCTACAGACTACACTGGACATAGGTCATTATTAATCAAAAATATACTTTAAGAGGGAGAAAGATAAGAGTTTATAAACCCCTGGACCCATGTAATATTGAATTTCCATCTCGCTCCCTGTAACGAATTTACCTTGAAGTAGCAAGGGAGGGATATGAGAAGAGTAGTCAAACGATATCGGCTGAGTCTGTGGCCAGAATCAAGGGTTCCTTGACAAATTAAGGTGTTTAGCTGGACATAGGACACAAAAAGGGGTTTCTTCGTCTCCTATTGATTTAGAGGCTAACTGTAGTCTAGAAATTTATTTAGATCTAGCAAAGGAGACACTGCCACCATAGCACATGAGTGGGGCAGCACCAAGTCTCCTGGGAGAGAAAAGGCAAAGAAGTCTTTCAGATACCGAGGAAAGTGAGGAGGACCGCAATCTAGGGGCCAGGCCCAAGATACGGTGGTGATAACAAAAAGCGAGGGTATTTTCAAACTTAGCCATACTACACACTCAGTCCCACAGACTAATATTTTATGTAGAGGTATAAAATTAGCAACAGCAAAACATGTAAATTTAATTAAAGTTTGAAACTTACATAGACATACATAAGTTTATAAGAAGGCTGACATTGAAGAAGTTTTTTTTGCATATACTCAAAACAGCAAACCAGCAAAAAGAATAAGCAGTGAGGAGGAGGTTGACTTATACAAGCACACAGATTTGAGGGTCATCTCCACTTTTTACCCTAGCCACATTTAGGGTTCCTTTATAGCCACCTTCCAAAAGCTAGTGGAAAGGGACCTGGAGGCTATTCCCTTGCAAAAAAGCTATAAGAGCGACATCACTAGACCTGAAACAAGGGTTATTAGGGAATTGTGAAAAAAAACACGCTTGATAATAAAAACAGCGGACAAGTGGGGCGGTATTGCTATTCTGACTATGATAGACTATGAGGCAGAACTTGCTAGACAACTAGAGGACCCAGAGACATACAAAGTCCTTTGATGTGATCCTACTAAGGAATATCATAAGGATCTAGAAGTACTCCTAGACAAGGCCGCTGTGAAAGGTTTTTTAAACGAAAATGAATATACTTACCTGTCTAAAAGGTATTCTGTAAAGAATCCAGCCGGACTGATAATCCCTGCAGAAACTGCATGAGGGCGTTCCTGATTGGCCTCTTGTTTTTCTACACTCCCCAGGAAATGCTGGGGCGCGGAGTCTAATGAGTTCCCCGGTGTTCGCCAAGAAGCGCCACAAGGCGGGATGGACTTCGCTGCCAAGAATTCTACGGTTGCTGTCCCCTGGACTGTCTCAGGAAGTAACACAGGCCTCAAGGGAAGATGATATTGCCAGAAGATAATGCAGAGATAATGATAATGGAGGGATCAGGTGTATAAATATACACAGACTAACAGGCTGGCAGGGATCTAGTACAATGAATCAATCATAGAGGTACTGACCGATTAGAATCGGGTACATGAGTAGTCATACAATGCGTAGTCAGACGAGCCAGGCGGTACACAGGTGATCCAGCAATGGAGTCAGACTGGCCATGTAACGGTACACAGGAGAACCAGCAATAGTACTAACTCACAGGAAGAAGAGCGCATACAGGATGCAGGAGTCAGACGCTAGCAATAAGTTGCAATGACACTGAGCGAGTGAGTGTCAGTGCCGAGATTATATAGAGAGCAATTCAAACAGCCCGCCCCGGCAGTCAAAGCATGTGACCCGCTACCCGGAAGTGCCGATCGCGGCACGGAGAGACATCGCTGGAGCAAGGAACAGGTAAGAGTCTTAAATGTCCGGAATAATTGCCTTGAAACCAAGAAATGTTCTTCAAACCTGTGGACTGCAGCTCATACATTGCTACATCCAGCAATCATCATAGGAACTGGTTGAAAAATATTCCGAAAGGCCAGTTCACAAGACTTCGGCGGAATTGCTCGCGTGTAAGACAGTATGAAGAGCAGGCAGGCATCCTCAAACACAGATTTTTAGAGAGGAACTTCAGTGAGAAATTTGTAGACCAGGCTTTCAAAAATTCTACTAATTAAAAAACCTCTTATCACAAGATACAGTAAAGATTCATACAAAGTTGAAAGGATTATTAAAAAACATTGGAGGATCCTTCTGGGGGACGAGACATTAAAAGGTATCCTAGCCCCAAAACCTACCTTTATCTATAAAAAAGCTGATAATTTAAGGAATTGTTTGGTGAAAAGCACCATACCCCCTGATGCTGGGAACAAGAGAAGCTCTTGACTAAATGAGAACGCTAAAGGATAAAATACAGCAAGGGTTAACCTGCGGATCCTTCTAATTAAGGATCAAGAATTGTTAAAAGTAATAAGACACCTGTCTCAGTCATGGTATTCGTGGAGGAATAGCAGTCTTAACAGAGACTATGCCTATACATTGGGGGGCCTTTAAGGATGCCCTTGTCCGGTACATTGAGTACTGTTTTTTTCCCACACACCCACCTTTTGTTATTTGTTTTCCCTAACCTCCTTAGTAGTTGGACCCCTAGTGTGTAAGAGCATGTAATTAAACCCAAATGTTAATTCTGCTACGACTGGGTCTTGATTTGTGGGAGGATTGTTAAAAATTGGGAGAATTCAAGTAATCAATATATATGTGCTTATACTTTAAATAGTTAATACAAGTTAATATTCTGCAGGGAAGAATAAACTGTTCGATCAAGTCCTTACAAAGAAAAAATAAGGCACATTATTCCTGTTTATCTGTACCAAGGTACCAGAAAACTAGATTAAACTGGATGTGTAATGGTACTCCTCCAAGGACACATTCTGTACAGGTGGTAGTGCTAAAACACACCCTGTATTACTCAAAATTTGCCCAGCAACATTAAACGTATATAATATTGTTCAAACGCATTATTTCTTGTTGAGACTCTTGTTAGAGTGCTGCACCCATGCTTGCATGAAATAAAGAAACAAACATCTTGTGGCTTATGTCTTTGACTTCATAATGATTGGTAAAAACTGAGCCGTAACAGTCCTAAGTGATGTTTCTTTATCACACAAACCTTTGCGTTTCTTGGGCCCTTCCATGCATATAGTTTTGTAGATCCAAGATCCAGCCATTCTGTGTCATTACATCAGTTCCAATAATGTTGCACTAGATTGCAAGTAGGGGCATCTTTTGGCGAACTGTTTCTTGTGCTTTCTGTACCTCGCATTAGTTTACTTGTTCTAAACATTTCTGCGTCTGTGGAGTCACTGAGGTATGTGACTGCACATGTGACTGTCTTTCTGCTTGCCCAGTACGTGTACTTACAAGCGCCACACATTTATGATTCTAAGTTAGCTATTGTCATTTTGACTAGACATGTGATTGCACATTTAGCTCTCTAACACAAGACTTTTTTTAAAGCCATTGTTGTTGCCGAAGTTTTCAGTCATTTGTATACACTTTGTGAACACCTTGTGGACAATTATATGGACAAACTTTAGACATGCATAACATTGCACATTCACCTTTTTCTACTGTAGTGGAGTTGTGGGTGTAACGTGTGTCTGCATGCACAAATTGCCATATTTTGTATAACCTTTATCTTGTGATCTTCCATTTACCACAACATATTCCCTGATTTTTAGTGATTTCCTATTTTTCAGCAAATCATCTTTGTATTTTTCCATAATCATTGCTGTGCTTGCAAGTGTTGGTTCTTTAGCAGCACTTAAGCAAATTGCTGCATCAACATATGGGAGTTTATTTTACATACATGGGTATCATAACTTGTAGAATGTCTGCAACTTGATCTTTGGTTACTTTTCTATACATGACTTCAAACCTACCACATAGAGACAATAGCTCATTGTGAATGGTGGGTTTAAAGTTAGATAGAATATTTTGGGTAACATCCCAATGACTGGATGCCAATTCCATGAGGACAGAAAGTCTCTCTTAGTCATCGTCAAATTGACCTTTTTTGGTAGTAGTTTTTCCAGTTGCTGCATACTTGAGGTGAGTGGGTAACCATAATTTTAAGAACTCCATGCAATGTGCTTGGACGATGCTAAATTTGGTTACAATCTCCCTCAAAACACTGCAAGAGGTAAAAGAGTCTATGCTGGGATTGTATTTAAGAATTCCCTTATGAATTTTCAACATAAATTGTGTCTTCTCCATACTATATTTTCGATGAGGAATGTGCAATCCTGTGCCTTTATTATTTGTAGTGTAGGAGCAGTATGTACAGTTTGTTAACCACTGCCTAGGCCAAAAATCTGGTCACCTGCAAAATGTGCACAAACATTAGATCCATCCCCATGGGTGTTGGGGGATAAGTTAATTTGTGCTCTACAGGATTTCTAGGGTCAGCCTTAGGGTATTGGATCTCACGCAGGAATATGTATAGGCATATTATATCCCATACTCGCTGTTTCACTGCTTCTCTTATATATACTTTTTTAGTAGGTATAGCTGTATTATGTGTTGGGGGAAAAGCTGACATTGAATACTCAATGATAGTATTTTGCTTATTTGTTATAACCTGCGCTCTACTGATTAAATTGTTTCGTAATTAAGGCAAATAGAACTTCGTTAGATGCTATCTTATCGCTGAATACGTTGATCTCTCTATACAGTTCTGCTGATTCCTTATCAACATCTGCGTAATATTTTTCTTTTTCTAATAATTGAGATTGAAGCATACAAATCTACCTTCCTCTATCAAATATTACACACATCTTTGTCTTACAATTGTGCTTCCAGTATGTGAACATTTATAACTTTTTCAATACAGCACTGACAATGAAAATTCCCATCATTTAACCTTTTAATTTTAAACCAACATCTCAGCGTGTTCAAATTTTCAAATCGTATCTTCTTAATTATGTACTAATTTGGAAACGTTTAGATTTCTTATTGAAAAGTATTAATACACAGAGTATCATATTTATAAGCTTGTTCTAAAAGTGTCACCCATACATTTTCAGTGGATGTGTAATTTTTGGGTATCACTGTGTTAAACCTACTATTTGCAGACAATTTCTTAATGGTAATAAAATTCAGAGTGTTTCTTCTCTCAGTGTAATATCAGTCCCCTTTAGTTTCAGTAACTTAAAAATGCTGCTCCCAGAAAGATCCAGCCAGAAGGACATGAAGTTTTTTTAACTGTGTTTTGTAGTGCTGAAAGGAAGTAAACCAAATGACTTGGAAGAAACAGTAGTTTTCTAAAGCAGGATTGTGGCAACCTGAAAAGTCCACATTTCTCGCCAACGCTCACTGTGTGAAAATCCGTTCCTTCATTTATTGTCTTAAATAAAACAAAGAAACAACGAGTATCCTAGAAACTTTCAGTTTTAATTAAGATATGCTGTAATTAATTTCTTCTAGGCCTCAGATGAACAATATTACCTGTCCAAACCACTTTCTAGAAAAGCCATATGTTAATAACACACAAGTATCACCTCCTTCATATACCTATGCTATTTGGCCCCACCCTTCTACCAAATTAGGTGTACAATATAACAATAATTTCTCCACTGTACCCTAATATAAAAATCACAAATAAAACAGTTGGGCCTGACTCGCCAATGAAAAAGATCCTGCAGTTACGCCTTAATTGCGCACGCTACCTTTGTATTCTGTTCCTAGATACGCTTGTTGTCCACTCACACTTTAATACACCTTTCCTTAAATAACGTTGCCTTATTCGGTCCTTTCACCACGCTTAATAACACTAAATCCTCACAGAATTGCTCGTTCAGTAACTACTGTATCTCATCAATATATCACAACGTATGCTTATAACAGTTTTAAATAACCAGTACTCATAAATTAAAGAATGCTACTGTTATCGCAAAAAACCTTACACTTACAGTTCATACATATATTGTTATATTATTCAACACAATGTAATATATAGCAATATCAGTGTGAAATTATTTCTACGCTCACCACCTTATATTCCCTATGCTAACTATTTATCTTTTACTATCTTTACACTATTATCTCTACTATACATGCATCTTTAATAATGTTTATATAATATATACCAAGTAATAGTTAGAGCATTAGCTAGAGCAAAACCAGATATGAATAGTTAGGGCAATAGTTATAGTAAAATTAGATAAACACTAGTTAACTCGACTCCATATTATAATATATCTATACATCAATCTATATGATACTTATCAAATCCCTTTCTGTAGTGTAGTGGATTTTCTGAAGTCCAGGGATATTCCTATATCCTAAATCTAAACCTTTTCTGCAGTGTCGGGAACTTTTCCAGTAGCCATGCAGTGTCAGAGAGAGACGGAGTCCCATGTCTGGCTTTTATAGTCCAGACCCGGAAACTCCCAGCCTCCTCAGCGACTAGGTGTGTGTGATTTATAAATCCTTTTTACATTCCTTTAATGGATGATTTTTATTTTGCAGGCTCCTGCTACTCACCACAGGTGAATTCAGTTCTAAAGTGAAGGAGAGTTATCTGTTTTAAATATGATTATTTCTAACTAAGCTTCTAAAAGGTGCTAATAATATTGTCCAGTCCATTTAAGGATTTCTGTGTTTAATAAGCTAGAACTTAGTAATTTTACTGCTTTTTGTGTTTTATTTCACTGCAATACCAATATGTTATTTAATTTTTAGAATTTTCGAAAATAAATTGTGTATTATTAGAAAAAAGCTTCAAGTGTGCCATTATTTTTGGCCACATGTGTAGAAGCATGTTCGTTTTAAATAAAAATATTTGAGAAAAATATTTTTTTTTTTTGTGTGTAAAATTAGACAGCTCAATACTTTTACAAGTCACTGTATATACCATGTAAGCTGTACGTTACAGGATGTATGTTACGTTACATTGTATGTTACGTTACCTTATTTTATTAATATTTGTTTTGGTAACCTCCCCAGGGCATTTGTTCACTTGAAGTAGATACCAATTCTCAGACAGTACCATTTCATCTTCCCTCTGTGTCTCTGATGTATTTATCCTCTTTTGCACCTGCTCCTCTCACTTTTTTTTATCAATCACACTCTCTATTGCAGTGATCGTCCAGTGACCAGAGTGACAGGGGAAAGGTACAAGTGTCTTTTAGGACAACAGAAGGGCACAAAACCTGTGCTACTCCCTGTTCTTTTCTATTAGCCCACCTTGATGCATTGGTATACTATACAAATAAGAGAGCCGAAGATGTATTCTAGTAGTTGAAAATGTAAAACCAAAACACAAAATAAAGCATGCTGGATGTTACATTTTAATTTATCTTGCCAAATATACAGTCTTCTTTTATTGCGCAGTCAATCAGGTACATCCTAGGCTAATTTCATCTTTAATATCTGTAATAAAACTAATATTTGCCCGATAAAGGTGTATGTTTTGGTTTAATTATTGCAACACTAGAAATACAGTTGTCTGTGAATCCCTGAAAACGGATTCTGACTTTCTATCTTTCGAAAAAATGCATTTCCGATAGGGGAGGGATAGCCTGCAGTGACACGACAGCACTGTGTGCAATCATTGGTGGTGGAGAACTAGATGTCCCAATATGCATTGCAGTATTTGCCTCACAGTTGGCACAGGTATAACTATTACTGTTGTTGGTTTGTAAGGGGCTACAGTATCCTGCAGCACCAGACAGTAGGAAAACAGAGCATGTAAAGAGCAGAAAAATCCAAGGTAGATACAATAAACATATGGGAAAACAAAGGGTAGGGAGGACTCTGTTCGTGATAGAGCTTACAATTTAGTAGGAAAAGGTCTTCGCAGAGGCAAGAGGAGCGAGTGTGACTCGGAGTGGAGATTGTGACAATAGCGAGGGTGTACAAGATGGTGTAGTAGGTAGGAGTAGGTTAGGCTCTAGTAAAGAGGTGAGTTTACATAGAGCTTTTAAAGATTTTATGGCCCAACAGGAGTGGTAGGAATTCAGACAGTAAATAGTGGCAGAGGATAATTCTTGTGGAGTGAAAGGTTGTTTTCAGAGAGGAGGTGAGGCACACTTCAGAAGCAGTGAGGGAGAGTAGTTCAAGTTGAGGTTTGAGTGGTGCTGTGTCTTTGGAATGGTGAGTGAGAAAGATCAGTCTTGCTATGGCATTTAAGACTGATTGAAGAAAGGATAGATGGTTGAAGGGAGTGCGTGATAGGAGGAAGTTGCAATAGTCTGCTGGAGATGATGAAAGAATTGATAATGGTTTTGGTTGCTTGCTGTTTGTATTAATATATAGCTTATGTTTGAATTATGCTTGCTAACTGCTGCTGAAAAGATAACACAAAATTAAATTTGAAGAGGGAGAGGTTGGGTCAGGCAATCCTGAAACTACATAGCAGAATAACCAAATTAAATGATGTTATTCCACAGGCCAGGCTCACAGGTACCATTTTATGATGGCAATTTATGTTTTGTCCTAGTAGCTTTCATTGAAACAACCTGTCTTAAAGTGACAATGTCCTTTAAATATATGGTTCTATATTTTGTAGTGTGGTTGAAATTATATTTGTAACAGAAAATATTTGACTTATTGTTATTCTGTCAACAAGACTTCGAAGGATGTCACTCATTGCTGAATATGACTTGAAGGTCTCTTGCAAATACATTGGCCAAGACACACATGTTAAACTTCTTCATCTTAATCCTGGTCTGATGCTTGGATTGTGGAAGGTAACCTTTCAGTCTGTTTTAAATTAGTTTACATAGTTTTATTGTTATTCAGTATGTGAATTTTAACAATATATTTTTGGATTTCTGGTTAGTAGGTGCATGTTTAATGGATAAAAATACATTTAATATACCGTATTTTCCGCACCATAAGGTGCACCGGATTATAAGGCGCAGTCTCAATTACGGGGTCTATTTCTGTACTTAACCCATACATAAGGCGCACCGTATTATAAGGCGCATTTTAAAACATACGGTCTACAAAAAAAAAGGTAACGGAAGCAAAACAGTGAGTTTAGTTGAACTTTATTCTACTATTTAACAATACACTCACATTATTTTTTAATCTTCTCCCACAAATCCATCAAAGGCCTCATCTTCTGTGTCTGAATTGAACAGCTGGGCAATTTCGCCATCAAACATGCCGGGTTCCCTCTCATCATTGTCGGAGTCAGTCTCGTTGCCAGGTGGCTGTTCAGCCATGATGCCGGCTTTCGCGAAAGCTCGGACAACAGTTAAAGCAGATACCTTAGCCCAGGCATCCACAATCCATTCACATTTTTTCACAGTAGCGGTGAGATGGGCGCACATGGAGTCGCAGATCAACAGGGACAGTAATGCGTGGAAAAAAACATCCGGTCTCTTTACATACACCTCTCTCAGCCACTCTCTCATTTTCTCCTCGTCCATCCAGCCCTTTTGATTGACCTTAACGATGACTCCGGCTGGAAACTTTTCTTTTGGCAGCGTCTTCCTCTTAAAAATGACCATAGGTGGTAGTTTCTGTCCATTACTGTGGCAACCAAGAACAACAGTGAAAGCCGACTTCTCATGCCCCGTGGTGCGTATCGATACCGTGCTGGTTCCCTTTTTCTCCACAGTATGGTTCACGGGGATGTCAAAAGTGAGGGGGACCTCGTCTATGTTGGTGATGTGGTTGGGCTGAATCTTTTTGTCGGTAATCTTGTTAAAGCAGTAGGTACGGAAGATGGCCAGCTTTTCTTTGTAATCCGGTGACAGTTGCTGCGCCACGGTAGTCCTTGTGCGGATGGAGAGATGACGCCTTTTCATAAAACGAAAGCACCAAGACTGACCTCCTTGAAAGTGTTCGATCATCATGTCTTGTGCTATCGTTGTTGCCTTCAGTCGAATGGTGACTGTAGAGACGCTTCTCCCGGCTGTTCTTTGATCAATAATCCATTGTTTAAGTTGGTCTTCTAACTGTGGCCACCTCGCTTTGTTCCCGTGGAAACTCTGTTTCGTCGTCTTAACTTGGCGCAGTTCATTTTCTTGCTTCCTTCACTTCCGAACCATAGATTCATTGATGTTGAATTCTTTCGCAGCTACTCTATTCCCATTTACAACCGCGTAACTGATAGCCCGTAGTTTGAATTGTGCCTCGTAAGCATGTCTCTTCACTGGTGCCATTTTTGGGGGTCCTTAGACAAACAAATGTTGTTTTGCAGCATACCGGTAGTATACCTACCAGAGGCGTGGCGGAGGTAAGCGTACGTACTGTACGTATTACGTAATGTTCTCTGATTGGTTTATCGCTGCCAGTGTATGTAGTGTACGTATTACGTCCCTGTGTCAGCGGGCAATGGTCCGACAGTCAATAAAGCGGAGCTCTTACCAAAGTCGCACAACAACATTTTTACAGATTTGTGATTATCAGGCGCACGTCCGATTTTTTTGAAAATGTAAGGCTCTTAGGTGCGCCTTATAGTGCGGAAAATACGGTAATACAATATAGAAAAACAAAGAAGAGTGGAGCACTAATAGTGTAGTACTTCGGGTTAAAAATGTAACTTAATATACTGCATACTTTATAAATGACTTGATAAACTCTAGTGTTATAATCCATGACAATCATATTATATGTAGGTTACTTTAAGAATTTCAAATAAATATGGGTGCTGGGTAAGTTTCCTGGGTGTCCTTGATTAATTTCAACTGTGGCTTTTTATTTTTTAAATTGTTCCTTTACTGGTTGGGGACCATATTGGGAAAGCAGCAAGTATTTTTCTGATTTCTTGAGATTTCATTATTTATATTGGACTTTTTTTTACAGTGGAAACAGTGCATAAGTTAGTATTTTATAACACTATTATATAATATACTTGTAAAAATAGGTTTTATGCTCAAATTAAGTTTTGCTTTCTGTATATGTGATGCCCAACATATGTGATAAGTGAACATTAATTGGCAGATGATACCAAATGAACAGATATTAAATAATGTCCATTCACTAAACAATATACCTAGAATATGGCCAGCACATGACATCATACCCAGCAAATTACAAGTCCGGACTAGTATACACAGCAGAGCCCAATTTACTAGAAGTATCATTGCATCCTTAGGTCTTGCAGTGTGGAAACTTTTGAAATGTTTTATAGCAACATACACCTCTTAATTTTATGCAGCTTCATCTTACTCATAAAATCTTTACTGGAATATATTTCTTTCAAATCAAATATTTGCAGTCTGATGTTTTTATTACCTTTTAGAAAGTATGGGTAGATTTAATTATATCATTATTGTATTTCCTTATATTAATTAATCCAATACCAGTTGTTTAAATTAAACGGATTAATTTAGGACTGCATTTTGCCTGCTATTTTCCTAACATGTATATTTGTTTATTTTAGAAGAGTCCAGAAATAGCATTTGTGATGGCCACACTACATTATCATCAGCTGCTTGAGAAGAGTTTGGGGGGATCTGCTGAAAGGTACACTTTTCTTAGTTTATTTTGCATAGTTAAACTTCCTTGAAATTCTGCTAGTTAAATACCAAATATTCGTGTAAGATAGATAAAATCAATTGATGTATCTAGGACAGACATAAACCAGGATGCAACTGTTATTTCATTTAAATTGCTTTTATTTTCAAATACATTTTTCATGTGTCCCTGATTATTAAATTGACCTGGTCAGCTCACCAATCCTGATGCGCTCCAGCCATAACAAATAGAGTGGAGAATGACAAGAAGTATACAAATCTCTGCATGCATGGTGGCCAGATTTCAATTCTAAACATCTATTATGGTGGCAGCGGTGGTAATCGTATTTACGATGATGACAATTCCAACAGGCTCTAGTCCTACAAAATAAACCCGAAATGTGACAAAAACGAATATAATATAAAGAGACTTACCTGAACACCGAAGTCAGACAGGAGGCCTTACAAGAGGCTGTCCGGTCTTTGGTGGACTAAATAAATAAATAGATGATGGTGATATTGATAATGACTCAGGAGTGGTTGTTCCTGTTCCATAGCCGGAGAAAGGTCTGGGTTATTACTCCCACCTATATCTAGTCCAAAAACCAGACCAGACATTCCGCCCTATTCTAAATTTAAGAACTCTCAACACCTATTTAGGAGTTCCAGGGTTTCAAATGTAGTCTATACGTTTGTTACAAACTCCATCGAAATACACAAATTCCTAGCCTCCTTGGACATCGAGGATGGGTACCTACATGTACCCATTTGGAAGAGACACCACAGCCTTCTGAGGTTTGCGGTGGATCAGGAGTACTACCAATTCTGGGCTCTCCCCTTTGGTCTGGCTAAAGCTCCTTAGGCTATTTACAAAGATAATGGCAGTCATGGCTGCGCAGTAAAGGTTGCCAGTGGTAGTGATCATTCCCTACCTGGATGATCTCCTGATCAAAGTGGGTTCAGCTGTTCTGCTGCACTCATATCTGCAGTTGGCAATGGAATTCCTATGAGCGCATGGCAGGAATATCAATGTCACGAAAAAAAGCATGCTGCCTACCTAAAGAATGGTGTTTTTGCAAGGAGTCACTGTTACCCGTAAATGTCCTGGAATTGAGTCAGGCCCAGTCTCATCTGCGGTTCCGGCTCATTCGGATCCAGTCAGACAATGCCACAGCATGGCTTATGTCAACCACCAAGGAGGAATCAGAAGCTCTCTTGCTATGAAAGAGGTAGCCAAGATTGTGAAATGGGCGGAACATCAGGTTCTGATAATTTCTGTGGTATTCATCCCGGGAGTAGACAATTGGGAGGCAGACTACTTAAGTTGCCATGCCAGGTGGACTGGTCACTCCATCCGGAGGTGTTCACTCAGATTATTCTCAGGTGGGGTTAGCCGTTGATCAGCATAATGGCCTCTCAGTTGATCTACAAGGTGAACAGGTACTGGGCCGTGACATGGGATTCTCAGGCTTTGTTGGTGGATGCCATGAGAGTCCTTGGTGGTTCCAGTTGGTGTATGTCTTCCCTCCAATTCCCTTGTTGCCAAGGTTTCTTAAAAAGGTAAGACGAGAAAGGGTTCCAGTAATTCTACTGGCTCCCGATTAGCCTCAGAGCTCCTGATACACGGACCTTCTCAACATGGCAGTTGAACCACCATGGGGTAGTCCTCTAAGAGAAGACTTGCTCAGCCAAGGTACGTTCTTTCATCAAGACCTATCATGGTTGGCTTTGGCGGCCTGGAAGTTGAAACCTTGATTCTAGAAATAGACTTGTTGGATAAATTTATCTGGACAGTGATCAACACAGAGAAACCATCATTCTTCACAGAATCTGTAAATTTTATATTGGTTGTTGTGAGACGAGAAAGGTTCCTAACAATTCTTTTCAGATAACTAGGTTGTTAGCTGTATTACAGGATGGTCTGGATAAAGGATTGCGTCTGGCATCCCTTAAAGTCCATATTTTGGCATTGTCAGTCTATTTCCAGAGGCATTTGGCTTTGTTACCTGATATGGCTACACTGGAGGAACAAAAGGTGGCTGCATGAGACCTTAATTTGGTTCTCAGGATCTTACAGAAATCACCCTTTGAACCGCTGGATCTACTTCTGAATATTCTCTCCAGGAATTTGGTCTTTTACTGGCCATTTCCTCAGCCAAGAGGGTTTCCGGGTTGGTGGCTCTTTCCTGACGCTCACCTTTCACTTTTTATTTCCTTTCATGACTATAGCTCAGTACTGTGCCCTCTTTTCAATCTAATGTGGTTTCCAGGTTCCACATCAATCAGGACATAGTTACCCGGCTTTGCTTGGAGATCTTCAGTCCAATTGTCCGGGATCTCTTCTGCTCTTTGATGTGGTGCACACCTTTCGGATTTATGGGGATCGGTCGGAGTCCGTCAGAAAGACTGACAGCCTGCTGATGTTGTATGATGTTCGGAAGCGTGGCTGACCAGCCACAAAACAGACAATAGTCTCCGAGTGTTCTCCAGTTCCAGTTGATCTTACTGCCCATTCCACTTGGTTGGTTAGTGGTTCCTGGGCGGCAAGGCACAGGGTCTTGATCGAGCAGTTGTGCCGGGCACCTACCTTGTCTTCCGTCTACACATTCACCAGATTTTACCGATTCCATGACGCAAGTTTTGGCCGTAAATTCTTATGTGCCGCTCACTCTGAGCATTCCCACGCATAGGGGCAGCTTTGGCACGTACCCATGGTTAGCAGTGTCCCCAACTCTTAGTTAAAGAAAAAAATAAGATTTTTGTACTAACCTTAAAATCTATTTCTCTAAAAACAGTTGGGGGACACTGCGCTCCAACCATTGTTTGGTTCTGACAGTTCTGTTGATTATTCTGTTGGTTGCATTTCACCCTCTCTTGTGGCTTGGTTAGTTAAATAAACTGAGCATTTCCTGCCAGATGGAGGGCATAGAGGAGAGGGAGCAGGCCAGACAAGTTTGTGTCTCTTTATTCCACAGCGCCCTCTATACCCCATGGTCAGCAGTGACCCCTACTCTTTTTAGAGAAATAGATTTTATGGTAAGTACAAAAATCTATTGATGAACCAGATAAAAAATGCTCTGCCCAAGCACATTACCATAAAAACTGTAGATATAATAACTTGAAACAACAAGTATGCATAATACAGTTCATAAGATATAATGGACAGAGTATATAATAGCTAAGCAACACCAATGGCTGTAATGGTTGATCAATTCCATTCAAAACCTTCACTCCAAATTCATTCCTACATGACCATGTTTTGGCCTGAAAATTCGGTCCCTTCATGTTTAAAAATGGCCACACAATGTTACAAATTATTTAAAATGCTCATGTTACAGGCACAATAGAAATGAATTATGGGTACCATGTGGTCATATGCATATTCCTATACAAATATATTCAATACTGCCTGATGAAATCCTATAATGAATCTGGACTATATGTTTCTAAAATGTAAATGTTTATAGCTTAATTCACTTTATATTAATACTAGAGATGCTCACTGACCCCCGTGTTTTGGTTTTGGATCTGGATTACCGTTGTCTTCTGGTTTTGGTTTTGCCAAACCGCCCTTGCGTGTTTTGGTTTTGGTTTTGTTTGGTTTTGTTTTGCAATTTTGTTTAAACATCAATGTTTTTTGGGCATAAAATAACCGAATTTAGTGCTCCACCTGTTTCTTGGATAAGTAATGTAATTGTAAAGCTATAATTATGAAAAAAACAGTTTAATTCCTGGTAGTCTGTCATTAATTCTACACACAAACCAGATTGTCTTCCTCTCCATCTATGCATATTGGCAATGCAGCCATCGTCTTTGGGTGTATATTACACCCTACACTTATAGTTAAATATCTAAAGAAATGGACAAAGGCAGTTTGGTTTCTGTCTCTCTAGGCCCCCTCCACTTGTAGAAAATACTAAAAAATTCAGCCGTTTATAGACTGTACAATATAAATTGAAATGGACAAAGGCAGTTTGGTTTGGTTTCAGTCTCTATAGCCCCCCCCCCCTCCACTTGTAGTTAAATAGAAAAAAAGCAGCCTGCATAGACTGAACAATATAAAAAATAAATGGACCAAGGTAGTTTGGTGGATGTCTATGCGCTCCCATCACCCTCCACTTGTAGTTAAATAGAAAAAAAGGAGCCTGCATAGACTGAACAACATAAAAAATAAATGGACCAATGTAGTTTGGTGGCTGTCTATGCCCCCCCAACCCTCCACCTGTAGTTGAATAGAAAAAAAGCAGCCTGCATAGACTGTAGAATTAGAATATAAACAGAAATTGAGAAAGGCAATTTGGTATCTGTCTGCATCATCCTCATCAACATCATCATTAGTGCCCTCATCGCTTACACAATTCTCCCCCTCATCCTCTTCTAATTCCAAAGTGGCATCTTCAATTGGTGTATCACCGGCTACACTCGGGCTGTTAAGGCACACATCAGCAGAACGGCTGACAGGACCCTTCTTTTTAGGTACACTAACAGAATGCTCACGATTAAACATACCACTGGTGGATGGACTCTCCACGGGTGACCTTACAAAAACAAGGCTCAGTAACATTTTTAGATCTGGCAGTAATAGAGAAAGGCGAAGGCCTCATTCTTTCTTTGCCACTGCGTGTGTAGAATGGCATGTGGGCAATTTTTTTTTTTAGCGGCAGGTAACTTTTCCTCAGTTACACTTCTTTTTCGCTTCAACACGGTAAAAATTTTTGGGGCGTGTGTTGTTTTCCCAGATTTAAAAAGACTATGTACTTTTACATCGGCTTTACCAGATGACGTACAGGGAAGACTACCATCAGGACTGGTGCAAGCAGCTGCTTGCTGATCATGCTCATATGTGGACTGCTGTGAATCCATTTTAATGAGCCCAAAGCACTTGTAGTGCAAAAAATTGTATAAATACTGCTGCCAAATATGACTTTTGACAGCCAGAAAAATTAGTGTTTGACAGTGGGGAATATGGGACACCCCAATGCACTTGTAGTGCAAAATATTGTATTAGATAGATACTGCTGACAAATATTACTTTTGACAGCCAGAAAAATTAGTGTAAAACACTGGGGAATATGGGACACCCCAAAGCACTTGTAGTGCAAAATATTGTATTAGATAGATACTGCTGACAAATATTACTTTTTTTGACAGCCAGAAAAATTTGTGTAAAACACTGGGGAATATGGGACACCCCAAAAGCACTTGTAGTGCAAAATATTGTATTCGATAGATACTGCTGACAAATATGACTTTTGACAGCCAGAAAACTAGTGTAAAACACTGGGGAATATGGGACACCCCAAAGCACTTGTAGTGTAAAAAATTGAAAAATAAGCCTCCTCTATCCTCCTTCCTGCTCTAACAATTGCTAATGTAATTTGAATTAATATTAGAATTGAATAGATTAGAAATGAAAGAATAACACAAAGAATAAGGTGTACAATTATTGCTGTGTCCCTGCTCTAATACAGCCTGTGACCTAACCCTGCTCTCTCCCTCTGTCAAATGGCGATGGATTGCTGTGTAGGCGGGTATTTATGCTTTTCAAATCTCGCCAGAACCGAGCTCAGAAATAAGAATACGTCACGATGACGTTTTGCCTCGATTTCGATACCAAACGGGCGGGAGAGTACCGAGCCTGCTCGGCTCGGTACTCGGATAGGCGAAGTTCGGGTGGGTTCGGATCTCTGGGAACCAAGCCCGCCCATCTCTAATTATAAGTGACGTCAAGAAAAAAATTAAAAAGCTTCAGAAGAATTTTGTTGAAATGTGTATGCTGTTTGGAACGGTTCTGCCACAAAGCACTAGCACCTTTAAAGTGTAGTACTACTTTTATAACTTTTATAATTCTGAACTAAATATTTTTGAAAAAAAATTCTGCAATGAAACTGTTACATTAACACTGTGTGGTTTATTCTGGGTATGTTGCAAATATTAGTTAGTAAAGGTTAATATTAGTTTATAAAGTTTCTAAGTTTATTAGTTTATAAAGGTATAAGTTTATAAAGGGTAAATCTGAATAGGTTGCCAATATAGATGTAAAGGGTACACAAGTGTAATGGTCTGCAACCATACAGGTACAATACACATGTATACAAAACGCATAAAACGTGTGTATTCTAGTACAATACATAGACACTGTAATAGAATTAGCCATTCGGACATACACATTTTGCTCTACAAAAGAATGTGTATAACGTGGACAATAAGGTGATACAGGGGTCTAATTAAGAAGGCAGACATAAGCACTACACTTTATTGAACTGGTTGTTATATGCTAGACGCATCAATGCAATAAACTACTGCTATTGCTATACTGTTACAATCATCTATTTAACAAGTCAGTGATGTGTGGACACTGCACCACGTCTCCACCACTTCTCTGTCTCCCCCCTCTGCCTTGCCTTACACTGGCTCCCTTTTCCCTACAGAATGCTCTTTAAATTCCTCAACCTTACTTACAAGGCCCTCTCCCTTTTCACTGTCCTTATATCTCTAACCTCCTTTCCATTCACACTCCCGGCCGTTCCCTGCGCTCAACCAGTGACCATTGTCTCTCCTTTGCACCTCATCCCACGCCAGAATTCAAGACTTCTCCGGAGCTGCCCCCCTCCACTGGAACAACCTCACTTGCTCTATCCGTCTGTCCCCTAATCTGAGCACCGTCAAACAGGCTCTCAAAACCCATCTTTTACTCAAAGCCTACAAGTCATCCACCTAACCTTCTTCATCCTTCATCTCCTCATCTCCTACTCCTCTGCTCATGCTCCTCTTGTGCTTGTTCCCCTCCACTGACTCCTCTCGTATCTGCTGTCTGTTTCCCCTCCCCTTAGTATGTAAGCTCTTTTGAGCAGGACCTTCTTCCCTTCTGTCTCAATACCATCTCTTCCTCTCCAGTGTCACTGTACTAGCTATGCCTGGTGATATTGCAGTCTTGGTTTTACTCGTTTTGTCCTCTGCTGTTGTACCCATTATGGTCTACTGTTTGTATTGTATTTGTATTTTGCATGGTGCTGCAGAAACCTTGTGGCACCATATAAATAAAGAATAATAATAATAATACACTAGAGCTTATGACCTGGGGGCATCTAAGTACCTGCGAGTGCATAAAACTCTACGGGAAAGGCAGCTTCTAAAGGTGGAGACCTTTATTCCATCAGTTCTAAAAGTTTATCCTGATAACCGTGAGATCTAACAGATATTGCCAAAGATTTCAGTGACAAACTAATTTTCCTGAAGTTAATTTATAGTTCAAACTTTAAGTTTGAAAGCAAGCCAAAGGATCTTCTTACAGAAATCCTAGAACTAGGACTTTCTGGGGCAGTGTTGACTAACCTGTGACACTCCAGGTGTTGTAAAACTACAAGAACCAGCATACCGTTCCAGCAATTAGCTGCTATATATTGGCAAAGCATGCTGGGGCTTGTAGTTTCACAACACCTGGAGTGTCACAGGTTAGCCAACACTGTTCTGGCGTGTTTCCCAAAATCAGAGTTTCTTTGTGCATTTTCCTCAGTTTCCCGACATCTGTTGCTACTGGTGAACCTTCAGTGTGCTGAAGAACGTAAAAAACTATCGTCACTCATCTATGGGGCAAGAGTGATTAAATGGGCTAGCCATGCTCAATATTAACTGTGACTTGGCACGAAAGTTGGAATTTTCCAAATTGATTGCTACATTTCCAGAAAAAAAAAAAAAAGGTTAGAAAAGCACTTCTAATTTGAAATCTCCAACAATCCAGTACATCAGTATATGTATACAGTATTTATTCATAAATTTCATTAGTTATGCATTAAAATCAATTTCAAATACATTTTTAATGGGTTTTTTTTTTCCCCCCTAAGAAAAAGGGTGTGTGTGTGTGGGGGGAAGGGCTCTTAATTTTGGTTTCCCTGAGCCTCTATCAGCCTCTGAAAGGGCCTGTATGTAAGTGACACCATCATGTGTACGACAATGCTATCTAAGGTATCAACAGAGGTATCAACAGATCTCGTGCACTATTCAGTGGCAGAATGGCGTGCCAATCTGAGTGCATCTCTTAAATGAGTCTCGTCAGAAACGCATATTTCCTGATCCCATAATAACTTTCTTAACTCATCTGGCTTTTCAGCACCTTTTGTAAGTCTGGTTCTCTAAGGAAAAAATTGCTACTTGACACTCTGTGAGAGAAAAAAGCAGTGTGTATTGTTTGATTGGTTAAGGAGTAACTGGCACACTGCAGTGTTGGGTATGGTTTGGAGGTGGAACAGAGCACGATGGATGTCTGTCATTTTCACAATGAAATTATCTAGATGACCATGCAAGCCTTCTTCACAGTGATTCTGTGCGGTCCAGTCATTTACAGTCCAAGGCAAACAAATGGGCGCATTGAATATACTAATACATCTGTCAGGTTAGCTCACGAATAATTGAGTGAGATCCTGCTGTCTCAATAAGTATTGACTAAACTTCCCTGGAGATGCGGAGTCTAACAAAATAGGAGGTGTTCACCAGGGATTTCCGCAAGGGAATATGGGCTTCTGCGGCTCCCACCTTGCAGGTAGCAGCCCTCCAGGAAAGTTCCCCATCTGGCAGCTTGAGAACACGTTACATAGAAGGAGAATGATCAAATTCGGACACTAAATGGTGGTAACAAAGATTACCATTTTATTGTAAAACATTAACACAAGGGTTCTATGAAGATTTGAGTGATTTGCAGATGATGATCACGAAGACATGCAAAAATAGTAACTGTCAGCAACATTCATTAATACAAGCTGCATATGCAATAACCAGAGTCTCTATTAAAAATAGAATTGAGATACAGGAATCAACAAAGTCCCAACATATTCAGCCACTATTGGCACGCCTTGTCACAGATGACGGAGCTGATAACGGTAATCAACAATGCCGGCCAGGTAGATAACAGATGCGGGTCATAGCGTTCATCACAAACAGTGGAACAGGTATGCAGAGATCGTGACAGTCCAGCATACAGCAGCGATGACCCCACAGCAATGATGAATAGCAGCTTACCACGTATTGTGGAACAGGTAACAACAGTCAGCGATGCAGGCCGAGCAGGTAACAGGTGTAGATCATAGCGTTTACCACGAGCAGTGGAACAAGTATGCAGAAATCGAGGAATTCCAACGAACAGCAGCAATGACCCAACAGCAATGATGAATAGCAGCTTACCACGGATTGTGGAACAGATAACAGGTGTAGATCATAACGTTTACCACGAGCAGTGGAACAAGTATGCAGAGATCGAGGAAGTCCAGCATACAGCTGCGATGAACACACGGCAGTGATGAATAGCAGCTTACCACGGATTGTGGAACAGGTATGCAGGCCGCGCAGGTAACGGGTGTAATTCATAGCGTTTACCACGAGCAGCAGATAAACTCAGTTTCCACGGGTATGCATCCCAACAGAGACATCAGAGTAACAGATATGACTTGAAGAACCAGCAATGCAAGAATGAAAGGAGAGGCCTTAAAAAGGGAGGCTGACCAATGGTAAACCTGACCAGTACACAGGTATAGTAAATACAGGTGCAGACCATGACTAATCGTCTGCACTAGAACAGGAATTAAAGTGACAGTCAGTGTTTAGAGGCTCGGGTAGAGGTACCCGGGGAGCGGAGTGTGACAACATCCCTAAAGCATACTGGTGGGTTAGTTGACAATATTAACCCTAGTCTGTATGGTAGGGAATATAGATTGTAAGCTCCTCTGGGGCTGGAAGTGATGTGCATGATAACATTTTCTCTGTAAGGCACAGATCATTATGTAGGTGCTATATGAAAACCTGTCGATAAATAAATCTTATATTAGAAATGCTAAAAGAATCCCAGATATACTTCTATCTTTTGATGCTAAAAAACGCATTCAATAGAATATCGTGGAAATTTATATCCCTCACTCTGAAAGTGGTTAGCATTAGGGATGAGCGCGCTCGGATTTCTGAAATCCGAGCCCACCCGAACGTTGCGGATCCGAGTCGGATCCGAGACAGATCCGGGTATTGGCGCCAAATTCAAAAGTGAAACTGAGGCTCTGACTCATAATCCCGTTGTCGGATCTCGCGATACTCGGATCCTATAAATTCCCCGCTAGTCGCCGCCATCTTCACTCGGGCATTGATCAGGGTAGAGGGAGGGTGTGTTAGGTGGTCCTCTGTGCTGTTTAGTTCTGTGCTGTTTAGTTCTGTGCTGTTTAGTTCTGTGCTGTTTAGTGCTGTGCTGTTTAGTGCTGTGCTGTGCTGTGCTGTGCTGTGCTGTGTTCTGCAGTATCAGTCCAGTGGTGCTGTGTGCTGTGCTCTGTCCTTCTGAGGTCAGTGGTGCTGCTGGGTCCTGTGCTGTGTCCTGTTCAGTCCAGTGGTGCTGTGTCCTGTGCTCTGTGCTTCTAAGGGCATAGTTATTTCCCCAATATTCCCCTGTGTTTAAAAAAATAAAAAAAAGTTTTTTTAAAAAATACCAAAAACTACTTTAATATTTTTTAATTACCACAAAATTTTCACAACCAATCCTGCAGTATAAGCCCATTGGTACTGCAATATTACCAAGTTCACACATTCAGCAGTAAAAGTCCAGTGGTACTGCAATATTACAAAGTTTACACATTCTGCAGTATCAGTCCAGTGGTGCTGTGTCCTGTGCTCTGTCCTGCTGAGTTCCGTAGTGCTGCTGGGTCCTGTGCCGTGTCCTGTTCAGTCCAGTGGTGCTGTGTCCTGTGCTCTGTGCTTCTAAGGGCATAGTTATTTCCCCATTATTCCCAAGTTTTTAAAAAATAAAAAAAAAGTAAAAAATAATAAAAAATTTAAAAAAAAAAAATATATAATAATTATAACCAAATTTGCAAAACCAATCCAGCATTATAAGTCCATTGGTACTGCAATATTACCAAGTTCACACATTCTGCAGTATCAGTCCAGTGGTGCTGTGTCCTGTGCTCTGTCCTGCTGAGTTCCGTAGTGCTGCTGGGTCCTGTGCCGTGTCCTGTTCAGTCCAGTGGTGCTGTGTCCTGTGCTCTGTGCTTCTAAGGGCATAGTTATTTCCCCACTATTCCCAAGTTTTTTAAAAATAAAAAAAAAGTAAAAAAAAAAAAAAAATAAAAAAAAAATTATATATATAATAATTATAACCAAATTTGCAAAACCAATCCAGCAGTATAAGTCCATTGGTACTGCAATATTACCAAGTTCACACATTCTGCAGTATCTTGTGCTACATATAATGGAGACCAAAAATTTGGAGGATAAAGTAGGGAAAGATCAAGACCCACTTCCTCCTAATGCTGAAGCTGCTGCCACTAGTCATGACATAGACGATGAAATGCCATCAACGTCGTCTTCCAAGCCCGATGCCCAATCTCGTAGTACCGGGCATGTAAAATCCAAAAAGCCCAAGTTAAGAAAAAGTAGCAAAAAGAGAAACTTAAAATCATCTGAGGAGAAACGTAAAGTTGCCAATATGCCATTTACGACACGGAGTGGCAAGGAACGGCTTAGGCCCTGGCCCGTGTTCATGACTAGTGGTTCAGCTTCACCCACGGATCTTAGCCCTCCTCCTCCTCCCCCCCCTACAAAAAATTTAAGAGAGTTATGCTGTCAGCAACAAAACAGCAAACAACTCTGCCTTCTAAAGAGAAATTATCACAAATCCACAAGGTGAGTCCAAGGATGTTGGTGGTTGTCAAGCCTGACCTTCCCATCACTGTACGGGAAGAGGTGGCTCCATCCAGCATTTGCAGCACGCCCTCTGCATATGCTGGAAGGATCACCCACAGTCCAGTTACAGATTTGGCTAATGAAGGTGTGAATGTTGTACACCGGGAGGAGGATATTGATGTAGCTGGCGCTGAGGAGGATGTTGATGATTATGATGCAGACAGATACCAAATTGCCTTTCTCAATTTCTATTTATATTCTAGATTATATAACGGCTGAATAGTTTTCTATTTTACTCCTAGTGGAGAGGGGATCTGATGCAGATAGATAGCAAACTGCCTTTGTCCATTTTTTTGTATATTTGAATTTCTAGTTCTACAGTCTATGCAGGCTGCTTTTTTTATATTCAACTACAAGTGTAGGGCGGGGAGGGGGGGGGGCATAGATAGCCACCAAAGTAACGTGGTCCATTTAATTTCACTTTCTAGCTCCACAGTCTGTGCAGCCTGCTTTTTTTATCTTCAAAGTATTTACAAGCCTTGCAATCTAAATTAACTAGAGGTAGTGACGTGGTAGAACTCCAAAAGGCAGTTTGGAAGCCCCTGTACAAACTGGCTCTATTTTACCTGAGTTGTCCCCCCTCCAGTGTGTACTCGGAAAGAGTTTTTAGTGCAGCAGGGAACCTAGTCAGTGAGCGGCGAAGGAGGTTGCTTCCTCACAACGTTGAAAAAATGATGTTTATAAAAATGAATAATCAATTCCTCAATGAAGTACAGCACTGCCCTCCAGATAGTACAGAGGGACCTGTGGTTGTGGAGTCCAGCGGGGACGAATTGATAATGTGTGAGGAGGAGGAAGTACACACTGTAGGGGGAGAGGAATCAGAGGTTGAGGATGAGGACGACATCTTTCCTCAGTAGAGCCTGTTTAGTTTGTACAGGGAGAGATGAATTGTTATTTTGGTGTGGGGGCCCAAACAAACCAATCATTTCAGTCAAAGTTGTTTGGTAGGCCCTGTCGCTAAAATGATTGGTTTGTTAAAGTGTGCATGTCCTATTTCAACAACAGACCTCTCAACTGCAGCTCATCCCTCCTCTGCGGGGATAATGTCTCCTGTGCTCTGACACGTCACTCTGTGTACTCTCAGCCTCAGGATCTGACACTACAGCTACCATGCCTCTTGTAGCAGCCCTCACTCCAGGGCCTCTTCCATGTGCAGTGTCCCCCTCTCTCTTGGGTTCACTATAGTGGCATGGAGTTCTCCCCCTCATCCAGGGCACACATTCCTTGCCCTGGCTCAGTCACCACGCTCAGACTTCCAGGCAATGCTGGGGGAGCCTGGGAGCTTCCACCCCAGGTCCCCAGCTACAACTCTCCTCTCCTGTGTCTTCTCTCTCTTTCTGACACTTTCAAGATCGTGCCTTTAAATGAAAAAGTCAGTCTTCATTGCACGACTATGTGCAAGTGCAACAGGGACATTTTTTTGGGTTTACAAAGTCAAACAATAACACTACGACCCTGTCTGTCTGGGGTCTGTCAATGACGAATTGTCTGGAGCATGTTTGGAGGAGGTATTGTGGCCCCGGTATCAAATTGGGTACCGGGGCCACCCCACTATGCAGTCCAGATACTTGTTTGGTGGAATTCCGACACGTGGAGGGTTTTTAAATTATATTGTGGCCTCGGTACCAAATTGTGTACCGGGGCCACCACACTACGCAGTCAAGATACTTGTTTGGTGGAATTCAGACCAGTTGAGGGTTTTATTATTATATTGTGTGGACCACTCTATCTATACCACACTACAACTCTATACCACTCTATTTCCTACTTTAATTCTATTTAATTCTATTTCCTACTTTAATTCTATTACTAATTAATTAACATAAAGAGGAACAAAAAAAACCAATTTTACCAAAAGTATAATATGACTTAGACTTACAAACACTACACTTGAAAGATCGTGCCTTTAAATGAAAAAGTAAGTCTTCATTGCACGACTATGTGCAAGTGCAACAGGGACAGTTTTTTTCTTTACAAAGTCAACTAATAACACTTGGACCCTGTCTGTCTTTAACATACTTGATGGGATCTCAATGACGAATTGTCTGTAGCATGTTTGGAGGAGGTATTGTGGCCCCGGTATCAAGTTGGGTACCGGGGCCACCCCACTACGCAGTCCAGATACTTGTTTGGTGGAATTCTGACACGTGGAGGGTGTATTTATTTTATTGTGGCCCCGGTATCAAATTGGGTACCGGGGCCACCCCACTACGCAGTCCAGATACTTGTTTGGTGGAATTCTGACACGTGGAGGGTGTATTTATTTTATTGTGGCCCCGGTATCAAATTGGGTACCGGGGCCACCCCACTACGCAGTCCAGATACTTGTTTGGTGGAATTCTGACACGTGGAGGGTGTATTTATTTTATTGTGGCCCCGGTATCAAATTGGGTACCGGGGCCACCCCACTACGCAGTCCAGATACTTGTTTGGTGGAATTCTGACACGTGGAGGGTTTTTTAATTATATTGTGGCCTCGGTACCAAATTGTGTACCGGGGCCACCACACTACGCAGTCAAGATAGATAGATGCGTATCATAGATAAAGTACATTCAGTGGTGTGGGGCAAATTGAAAAATATTCAAAATGCACTGACATTATCAAAAACAAGAGGTTGTCACACGCTAAAACTCCAACATGTATATGATGGAGAGGATGGAGGAGCAGCCGTATGTGTAGTGTAATGCAGACCTGTTGAAGGTTTTTTATATATTTTATTGTGGTGCCCAGTGCCCACTCCTCTAGGCAGTCCAGGTACATTTATTGGTGCGATTCATAAAAGTTCAGGGTTTTTAATATATTGTGGTGACCCACTCCTCTACGCAGTCCAGGTACATTTATTGGTGCGAATCATAAAAGTTCAGGGTTTTTAATATATCTTGTGGTGACCCACTCCTCTACGCAGTCCAGGTACATTTATTGGTGCGAATCAAACAAGTTGATGGTTTTCTTATTATATATATTGTGGTGACCCACTCCTCTACGCAGTCCAGGTACATTTATTGGTGCTAATCATAAAAGTTCAGGGTTTTTAATATATCTTGTGGTGACCCACTCCTCTACGCAGTCCAGGTACATTTATTGGTGCGAATCAAACAAGTTGATGGTTTTCTTATTATATATATTGTGGTGACCCACTCCTCTACGCAGTCCAGGTACATTTATTGGTGCGAATCAAACAAGTTGATGGTTTTCTTATTATATATATTGTGGTGACCCACTCCTCTACGCAGTCCAGGTACATTTATTGGTGCGATTCATAAAAGTTCAGGGTTTTTAATATATTGTGGTGACCCACTCCTCTACGCAGTCCAGGTACATTAATTGGTGCGAATCAAACAAGTTGATGGTTTTCTTATTATATATATTGTGGTGACCCACTCCTCTACGCAGTCCAGGTACATTTATTGGTGCGAATCAAACAAGTTGATGGTTTTCTTATTATATATATTGTGGTGACCCACTCCTCTACGCAGTCCAGGTACATTTATTGGTGCGAATCAAACAAGTTGATGGTTTTCTTATTATCTATATTGTGGTGACCCACTCCTCTACGCAGTCCAGGTACATTTATTGGTGCGATTCATAAAAGTTCAGGGTTTTTAATATATTGTGGTGACCCACTCCTCTACGCAGTCCAGGTACAATTATTGGTGCGAATCATAAAAGTTCAGGGTTTTTAAGATATTGTGGTGACCCACTCCTCTACGCAGTCCAGGTACAATTATTGGTGCGAATCATAAAAGTTCAGGGTTTTTAAGATATATTGTGGTGACCCACTCCTCTACGCAGTCCAGAAAGATACCTTTTTGCAACGTTTTGGACTAATAACTATATTGTGAGGTGTTCAGAATACACTGTAAATTAGTGGAAATGCTTGTTATTGAATGTTATTGAGGTTAATAATAGCCTAGGAGTGAAAATAAGCCCAAAAACTTGATTTTTAAACTTTTTATGTTTTTTTCAAAAAAAATCCGAATCCAATACCTTAAATCCGAACCGAGACCTTTCGTCAAGTGTTTTGCGAGACAAATCCGAACCTCAAAAATAACGAAAATCCGGATCCAAAACACAAAACACGAGACCTCAAAAGTCGCCGGTGCACATCCCTAGTTAGCATCTATGGAAATTTCCTTACAGGCATATTTGCTCTATATTCAGACCCATCAGCAATGATATTGATCAATGGGACACCATACAATAGGGCGGCGGTTCCCAAAGTGTGCACTGCGACTCCCAGGGGTGCCGCGGCGCTGTCACTGGGGTGCCGCGGGCCAGCCATATAAAAAAGAAAGAACACAGAAACTTACCAATCCGCGCGGCCCCGGGACCCAGCAGCCTCCTCTCTCCCGCAGCAGCTTGTCACTGACGTCGATATTCAGTGACAAGCTGCTGCGGGAGAGAGGAGGCTGCTGGGTCCCGGCGCCGTTCGGATTGGTAAGTTTCTGTGTTCTTTCTTTTTTTTTTATGGCTGGCGCGGGGCAGAGTGAGAAGGATCGTGGCAGCAGAGGGGGACAGCGGGCAGCAGAGGTGGGCAGCGTGACAGCGGGCAGCAGAGGGGGCAGCGTGACAGAGGGCTGCAGAGGGAGGCAGCGTGACAGAGGGGGGCAGCGTGACAGCGGGCAGCAGAGGGGGGCAGCGTGACAGAGGGGGGCAGTGTGACAGGGCAGCAGAGGGGGGGCAGCGTGACAGAGCTGCAGAGGGGGGCAGCGTGACAGAGGGCAGCAGAGGGGGCAGCGTGACAGGGGGCTGCAGAGGGGGGCAGCGTGACAGGGCAGTGTGAAAGGGGGCTGCAGAGGGGGGCAGCGTGACAGGGGGCTGCAGAGGGGGGCAGCGTGACGGGGCTGCAGAGGGGGGCAGCGTGACAGAGGGCAGCAGAGGGGGCAGCGTGACAGGGCTGCAGAGGGGGCAGCGTGACAGGGCTGCAGAGGGGGCAGCGTGACAGGGCTGCAGAGGGGGCAGCCTGTCAGAGGGCTGCAGAGGGGGGCAGCGTGACAGAGGGCTGCAGAGGGGGCAGCGTGACAGGGGGCTGCAGAGGGGGGCGGCGTGACAGAGGGCTGCAGGGGGGGGCAGTGTGATAGGGCAGCAGAGTGGGGCAGCGTGACAGAGGGCAGCAGACAGGGCAGCGTGACAGAGGGCTGCAGAGGGGGCAGCGTGACAGAGGGCAGCAGAGGGGGCAGCGTGACAGAGGGCAGCAGAGGGGGGAAGCGTGTCAGAGGGCAGCAGAGGGGGCAGCGTGACAGGGCTGCAGAGGGGGCAGCGTGGCAGAGGGGGGCAGCGTGAAAGAGGGCTGCAGAGGGGGCAGAGTGAGTGTCTGGATGCAGAGGGGCATTTTTGCATACAACTAAATAAGTATTTCTGTCCTGGCCTAAATACTATTTTGACCCATCTACTTCTAAAACAGGACTGCTCAGTAATTATTTTGGAAGAGTGCCTTGAAAAAATTTGGAGACTCTAAGGGTGCCGCGAACTGCAAAAGTTTGGGAACCACTGCAATAGGGTTATTATCCGAAACGGTACTAGATAAAGATGTCCGCTGTCGTCCATAATCTTCACTCTGGTTATTGAACCCTTACCGGCAGTCATTCGATCTTCACAAGTATACCAGGAAAAGTTTCCTCCGCTCTCTTTCAGATTACAAACTGATCTGGCTTCGTGGCGCTCCTTTAAAATTTATTGGCCAGGCAGTATAATTATATATTTTATGTATTCCTTATTTATCTTTAAACTTTAGTCTTCTTGCCTTAAGGCTTTTAAAGGTGTGTTTATTCTGCACCATTTATGCAGCGTGCATGTAACATGTACATTAATCCCCTTAATACTTAAAAGATCACAGGAGACCAAATTCGGCTTATTTTTTTATTCCATGCTTCTTAATTGCACTTAGATTAACCTATATGCTAAACAATTTAGTGTCATGCTTCTTAATTGCACTTAGATTAACCTTAATTCTTCTGCATTGGGACCATTACCATTTTGCACTTAGATTAACCTTAATTCTTCTGCATTGGGACCATTACCATTTTACACTTAGATTAACCTTAATTCTTCTGCATGGGACCATTACCATTGTCAGTGTCTCTAAACAGATTAACCTAAATGCTAAATAACTTGGTGTCATGCTTCTTAATTGCACTTAGATTAACCTTAATTCTTCTGCATGGGACCATTACCATTGTCAGCGTGTCTAAACCTTGCACCTTGTCTAAACCTAACTTATTTGTTTTTCCTTTTCTTCTTTTTTTCTTTTTTTTGCATTTTCTGAATGCTCTTTAGGGTGAATTGAGGTGACTCTGGCAGGTGGAGCAGGTCACCGTCATCGTCACGTCTTATGCCTCTAAAACGTCAGACGATTACGTCTGTAACCTGTAAAAATGAAAAATAACAGCTTATTAACTTAAAGATTCACTTTTTCATGGTAGACAGAATTTGTTGAGGAAATCTTGTACATCACTGTAATTTATACATTAGCTGGAACATATATATTTACCTCTCCGTGTGCCTTTAGTAACGGTCACACGCTTCTTCTGCCTTGTGTACCGTCTCCTCTTCCGGGAAGTCACTGCCCGAGTTTTGGGCAGGTGGCCCTTCTTTTGTTTCCTTTGATAGGCCATTGTGGTGACCAATTTGCCTTCAGCCAGGAGCAGATGACTTGTGGGCTCCCAGCCTCCACTTTTATACCCTGAGACTACTTATGATGTCATATGGGTGGGGTTTGGGTGTGGCCTGGCCAATATTTGTGACATTATCATTTTGTCATGTGGGTGTGGCCAATTAACCAGTCATAAGGGTCATACTAAACATTAACATCTGCGTTCACAGCAACAATAAAACAGGTGACTGAAATATATGTTCCAGGAGAAGAAAGAAGCAAGCTTTATATTTGGTTTGTAAACACAATCACATATGTTTGGAAACGGTGTGAAAAACAACTCAAACAGACCTACACATAGTGGGAGGTTTATTAAGTACAGCCAGGGTTTCCAGCTGTCAGTAAATTTATTGACACTAAAATAACTGAATTTGCTAACAGTCAATGACAAAAGTAAATGTCAGAAAAAGAACAGACCATGAGATGAAAATGAATTGATCACAAAAATTTCTTACAGGTGATTATGCTTAATCATTAGTCCTCTCTTAATCCAGAAAAGCATATCCATATGTATTGATAATGGAAGCACTCTTTTTGTATATGACACAACACAAATCAAAGTAAAAACATATTATTTATTACCTGATGACAGCTGGATAAAAGCATCAAAACAAGCCAAGCTTCAAATTTGCATATATTCTCCAATCAATGTGTGGATGTACACTTACCACCGCTTGATGAAATACAGGCATGTAGAGTAAGTACTCCTCTGTGAAGTGAGGTGGTAAGATGCCAACAACTTGCCTCCACAGCCTGCGGGTTCGCTGAGTAACCATCACTGGGTATAGGTTCCCCACTACCCTCGTTATTGTAGCACGCAATGCTACATTGGACATTGAGCTGGACAACATCAAATGTCTTCTCAAAAACATTGAACAGATATGAGATAAATGGGATGACATCATCATAGATTTACCCACCAGTCATCACCTACCCACTCAATCCGATGACGAAAAGCACTATAGGTTCAACGTTTTCTATGTAGCTGTAGACTCCAATCTCTCTGGTTTCCAGCGTCCATTTACTTAATTGGAAGTAATTTGTGACTTGTTTAAGTTTCTTTAGGAGTTCAACAAAATGAGTATTGAAGCCCTGTGCTCCGCAGCTGAAAACTTTCAGCAACAACAGAAGAAAGATATTGCCGAAGATTTCAGTGACACACTCACTTTCCTGAAGTGAATTTATAGTAGAAACTTTAAGTCGGAAAGCATGCCAAAGGAACTTCTTACAGAAATCCTAGATCTTTCTAGGGTGTTTCCCAACATCAGTTTATTTGCACATTTTCCTCAGTTTGCCAGCATCTGTTGCTTCTAATGAACATTCTGTGTTCTGAAGAACGTAAAAAGCTATCATCGCTCAACTGTGGGGCAAGAGCGATTGAGTGGGCTAGCTATGCTCAATATCAACTGTGGCGTGGCACAAAAGTTGGATTTTTCCAAATCGATTGCTGTAGTTGCAGAAAAAAAAGCTAGAAAGGCACTTCTAATTTGAAATCTCCAAAATTCCAGTACAACAGTGTGTGTATGTATGTGTGTGTATGTATATATATATATATATATATATATATATAAATGCCTAGTGGCGTGTGTGAAAAAAAAACAACCAAGCTGCAGCGCCACCTGCTGGGTAGAGTTATACACTGACCTATATATTTCTTGAAGGAGAAGTGACAGTTGGGAGTGGTTGGTGGTTGTCGGCGGTGACAGTGGGGAGTTTTTAACAACTTAAGTAGCTTGATGAAGGATGTGGCGATGAAGATGAAGGATGAGGTGATGGAAAAAAATTAAGAGGTGGTGACATGTGGACAAAACCACGTTAAAAAAGGGCGCTTGCGTCGGGAAGTAACGCTCTTCCCCTGAGGAGGCCTTGGCTAGTCCCAAATGCATGACAAGAACCTTTTTAACACCTTAAGTAGCTTGATTTGACTAGAATGCATGAGTATCATGCACAGGTTAACTTGTGTGTGTGTGTGTGTGTGTGTGTGTGTGTATATATATATATATATATATATATATATATATATATATATATATACAGTAATTATTTGTAAATTTTAATAAAGTTAAGCAATAAAATCAATTTAAAATACATTTTTATTGTTTTGGTTTTTTTTTTAAGAAAAGGGAGGTGTGGGGGCCTCTTAATTTGGGTTTCCTTGGGCCTCAATGAACCTCTGATAGGGCCTGGTTGTTAGTGTTGATCACTGAACATCTAGGTGGAATTGATCCACTGTGACCCAGTATTCTAATATGCCCTAAACTATATCTGCAGAGCTCTTAAAAGGTATCCGATAAACATTGGATATATTATTTTTTAGAGGGAGATGCCACTACAGTTTAAGATTGAAGGTATTTTTTGTGTTTTGTACCAATTTTTTGCATTTGGATTATGTGGTTTTGGAATGGAGATTAAACTTTGGTCACTCGTATACATTTTATACTGTTTTTGGGACAGTCAAGGTAGTTTTTGGTAGTTGTGTCATGTCATTTGTAAAAATCCATGAATAGTCATTGCGGGATGTTCTGAAAAACGTGAAAGTTGTGGATTTTTTTAAAGGTAAATAACAAAGGCTCAAAATTCACACAAGGCACACAATGGTAGTCATTTGTGGGCGTTTGGAGAATTCTAAAAGGTAGCCCTAATATTTACAATAAATTAAGCTATTTCTAGATTACTGATTCGACGGGGTAAATGTATTAAGCTGTAAGTTTCTGGTGGGTTTGAAAAGTGAAGTTGTTGCCTATAGCAACTAATCAGGTTGTCTTAATTTGTGGGTTTTTGTTTGTTCACCCACCTCTTGGGGATTGAACACCAGTTCTCAATGAGATTAAGGTCTGGGGAGTTTCGATGTTTTCATCCCCAAGCCACATAGTTATCACTTTTGCCTTATGACAATGTGCTCCATCGTGCTGAAAAAGGCATTGTTCATTACCAAACTGTTCTTGGATGGTTGGGAGAAGTTGGTCTTGGAGGATGTTTTGGCTCCATTCTTTATTCATGGCTGTGTTCTTAGGCAAAACTGACTCTTTGCATAAACTTAATGTAATTGTCAATAAAAGCTAGAGATGCTCACTAACCCCCGTGTTTTGATTTTGGTTTTGGTTTTGGATCTGGATTACCGTTGTGTTTTGGTTTTGGTTTTGCAAAATCGCCATTGCATGTTTTGGTTTTGGTTTTGTTTTGCTATTTTGTTGGAAAATCAATGTATTTGGGCATAAAATAACCAAATTTAGTGCTCCACCTGTCTCTTGGATAAGTAATGCAATTGTAAAGCTAATAAACTGTATTTTTGATAATTTAATTCCTGGTAGGTAGGCCTTCATGAATTCTACACACAAACCAGATTGTCTTCCTCTCCATCTATGCATATTGGCAATGCAGCCATCGTCTTTGGGTGTATATTACACCCTACACTTATAGTTAAATATGTAAAGAAATGGACAAAGGCAGTTTGATTTCTGTCTCTATAGCCCCCCCCCCATCACTTGTAGTTGAATAGAAAAAAAGCAGCCTGCATAGACTGAGCAATATAAAAAATAAATGGACCAAGGTAGTTAGGTATCTGTCTGCATCATAATCATCAACATCATCATTAGCGCCCTCGTCGCCTACACAAATCTCCCCCTCATCCTCTTCTAATTCCAAAGTGGCATCCTCAATTGGTGTATCACCGGCTACACTCGAGCTGTTCAGGCACACATCAGCAGAACTGCTGAAAGGGCCCTTCTTTATGGGTACATTCTCGGAATGCTCACGATTAGACATACCACTGTTGGATGGACTCTCCACAGGGATTGGCCTTACTGTTTTCCTGCAGCCCGGCTTTCACACGTAACAGTAGTTGTGCACCACTTTTGGAATTCAAATTACTTGGTCTTGCAAATTCTATAGACAGCCCTGCTTGTCTTCCTCTTCATCAATGACTCTTAGCAATTGAGCACTCGTCTTTGGGTGTATATTACACCCAAACCTTATGAGTGCAAATTAGTAAAAATACAGTTTAATCCCTGATAGGCCCTCCACCATCCTTTGCATGTTAATAGTAGGATTGGTTGGAGTTATGGTCAAGGTCACACATTTTTTTTTCAAATCCTTCAAACCAGCCCCGATGTCAAACTGTTGTGGTCTGCCACCTGCGTCATCCCTGCTTGTGTTTGGAAAGTGCAAATTGGTGCCAGAACCTCACCTGCCACTGGTGCCACACTGCTGCAGGACTTACACAATCAACCGCATCCTCATCAGCGCCCTCGTCGGATACCCAAATCTCCCCCACATCCTCTTGTAATTCCAAAGTGTCATCCTCACTTGGTGTATCACCGGCTACACTCGGGCTGTTCAGGCACACATCATCAGAAATGCTGAAAGTGCCCTTCTTTATAGGTACACTATCAGAATGCTCACGATTACACATACCACTGTTGGATGGACTGTCCACAGGGATTGGTGTCATTTCTGATTCAGAGCATACATTATCCTCTAATGCCTTACTGTTTTCTTGCAGCTCGGCTTTCCCGCGTAACAGTAGTTTTGCACCACTTTTAGACTCCAAATTACTTGGTTTTGCTTGGTCACGAGTGACCGTCCAAGAAGAAGGCTCAGTAACATTTTTTGATCTGCCACTAATAGAGAAAGGCGAAGGCCTCATTCTTTTTTTGCCACTGCATGTGTAGAATGGCATATTGGCAATTTTTTTTTTATCAGCAGTTAACTTTTCCTCAGTTACACTTCTTTTTCACTTCAACACGGTAAATTTCTTTTTGGTGTGTGTTTTTTTTTCACAGATTTAAAAAGACTATGTACTTTTACATCGCCTTTCTCAGATGACGTACTGGGAACACTACCATCAGGACTGGTGACAGAACCTGGTTGCGGATTCTGCTCATATGTGGACTGCTTTGAATCCATTTTAATGAGCCCAAATCACTTGTAGTGCAAAATATTGTATTAGATAGATATTGCTGACAAAGATGACTTTTTTGACAGCCAGAAAAGTAGTTATAAAATACTGGGGAATGTTGCACACCCCAAATCAATTGTAGTGCAAAATAATGTATTAGATAGATATTGCTGACAAAGATGACTTTTGACAGCCAGAACAATTTAGTGTAAAACACTGCAGAATATGAGACACCCCAAAAGCACTTAGAGTGCCCACAAAAGAAAAAAAAACCTCCTCTATCCTCCTCTATTACTGCTCTAATAATTGCAAATGGTATTAATATTGTAATTGTAGAGATTAGGATAGAAACAGTTATGTGTACACTAATTGCTCTGTCCCTGCGCTAATATAGCCTGTGACCTAACCCTGCTCTCTCCCTCTGTCAAATGGCGATGGATTGCTGTGAAGGCTGGTATTTATGCTTTTCAAATCTCGCAAGAACCGAGCTCCGAAATACGAATACGTCACAATGACATTTTGCCTCGATTTCGATTCCGAATGGGCGGGAGGGCTCGGTACTCAGATAGGCGATATTCGGATGGATTCGCATCTCGGGGAACCGAGTCCGCCCATCTCTAATTGTAATACTCTTCTTCAACCTTGTCTAGTAAAGCCTGGAGAGAGAGAATAGATGGTGAGCATAGAATCTAATATTCAGAAAAAGACACATTGTATTGTGCAGTTGGTCAATATTGCACAGTAGAACGTAAGATACGTTTCTGTTGTTAAAAGCATCTCAGTAAAATTCCAGGCAAAACAATGCTTTGATATATGTTTATACTATCCATGATTGCGTGCTATCTTGGACTGTACTTATGAAGGCTCCGATCTTTTGATGTTGAAAGATATTGAACGAATTGACTCTGTGTAGCTAATTGTCCTTTGCTGTATGTTGAAAAATTTAAATACAAAATAGTGTAGCAATAAAACTACATTTTTTATTTCTACTTTAATTTATCTTACGCCACTTAGTACCACTCTAAATCATTTTTCTTTTTGACTGATTGGTTTGTGGATTATTTTTTCATTACTGAAATGTTCCACATCCTGCATAAACACATTTGTTCCTACAATGTAGAAATACAGACATGTTTTTACATGCAGCACTCAATTTTAGCATCTTCTTATAATGTCAATTCCTCTTTAAATGTTAATTTAAATACTACATAAAAGTCACATCAGCTTTCTGTTAGATTTACTCTAGCCCTTATCATTTTTTTCCATGTAAATATGTTTGTTTCAGATATAGCTAAGGTACAAGTAACTACCAAAATAAAGGAAACACTCCTGTAACTTATCAATAAGGCATGTTGTAATCAGAAGATTCATACAGTTGTATTTCATAGTTTAATTTAGAAATTAGCTACCCATCATGCTTAGGGTCATGTGTAAAAGAAGTGGCCAAGCAACAAGACAAGCGATTGTTGGGGCACGTTAGATAAGAGATGAAGGTTATGGTGTTCCACAATGACAGCTAAGGGGCCTGTTGACATGGAAGACTATAGAAAATATATATTCAACTAAGGACAAGTTCGGATGAATCAGTGATGAGTGATGCCCGCAACAACATTTTTCACCCCATTAACTGCCGACATTTGTCATGGAGCAGTGGGGTTGCATCCCTCTGTCTGAATTCCAGACACTTGTAGAAGATGCATTAAAGCTTTGCACTTTGTTGTGGCCCAATATCCTATTACATTATTTATGTTTTTCTTATATTTTGTTGAGTTGCATATAGCTACTTCATCATGCCACGAGTATTTAGACAAGTAGATTAATCTGGAAACTAATCATCAATATACCAGTTTAGATGCCACTTGAATTCCAGCCATCCAATAAAGTATCAATAAAAAATGAATAATAAATCCAAATACAACTCAGAAAAGTCTAATATTGACCTACCAGTCCTTTATTTATATGCACAGTGGGACTCATGTACAGTTGAATGTACGTCTGTTTCATTTGTGTAAAATGCTCATTCCCGTACACCAAAAATTCATATGCATACATCTGTTTGCAGATTTTGTCACAACTTACACTTATGACTCCATACGACTAGAGAGGCAGAATGGGGGAGGGAAGGTTGATGCAAGCATAACAAAACAATTGTATTAATGTGATGTACACTACAAATTATGATTATGTACAGAGTTGTAACTTAAAATTTTAGTGCCTGGGGCGAAAATGTCAAATGTCGCCCCCCCTAGCCCTCAATTTTAACCAAATGAACCTAAAATATTCCTAAACTGCGCCCCCCTTCAGCGTTGCTCACTGGGCGGTCGTCCCTATCGCACAGTCCTAGTTACAGCCCTAATTATGTATTCATTATTAGCTCTACCAACAAGGGCAGTAAGAAAAATAACTGCTTGTCGATTGCCTGCAGTAGATTTATATTGGGCCAGTGGCTCTATAATGCAAAAATACATTACCTGTTAAAGGGGTCATGTGTTCCTGTTCACATTGATATTGTGACATCTGGGCTGCCACTGATTGCCAAAGTCTCTAGTGTTGTGCCCCCGCTCAGCTCTTATGGCCATGTGTGCGGTCCAGCATATGCACAGTGAAGCCTCGTTTTGGCTTTTTGTTCCGTAACGGAAAGCTGCAGTCACTTCACTGGAGGGGGGGTGACGCAGACAGCCTAAGCACTGGTAGGGGTGTGGCCAATGGCGGGCGCGGCACAAAGCTCCAGTCAGAGGAGGTCAGGTGGGAGCCAGTCTATAAACCCTCTGGCTTCCCGCCCTGAGTGGGCAGAGATTGTTAGCTGGGACTCAGGCAGGAGGTGGGTGGTCCCGGGTCTCCGGCTAGTATTGGGGGGTGCAGCAATGCAGCAAAATAGAGCACCAAAACAGTAAGAGCCCTGTGAGGAGTGATAAGCGAGGGGGTGAAAGCCCCAAGTTATTGGGAGCATCAAGAGGGTAAAGTGGTATTGAAGCGGATCCCCATCTTCAGGGGTACCCCAGTTGAGGCATCAGTTCCTGAAGTGGGAATGCCTAATCAAGAGGGCGAGAGTCCCCACAACAAAGTAGAAAGGAGTAGAGGAGCCTTTCCATGGAGTGTAAGATCTTCCCAGGAGAAGAGAGAAATGTTTAAGTGACGTACAGTGACCCTGGATAGGGGTGAGTGCGCAGGAGCTGCCACAAAGGAGCATTTGTATGACAAAAGAAGAAGAGAGAGCCCCTGGATAAAATAATCTGGATTGTTCCCTTAACAATCGTTCTAACCTACAGTGAGAAGGATGAAGGAAGGTCCATTGTTATTGGGGAACCATTCCGTGCAGTCGTAGAAAACCCCCCCCCCTTGGAAAGTACCCCATGCCGTAATGGGGGGGTTGCTGTATGTAGGCAGTGTGGCAAAAGTTACAAAGGAGGGTCCCTGAGTTAAGGGATGGTGTACACGAGCCTAGTGCAAGAACCTCTGGACCATGCCTGCCATCTGACTCTGTATATGATTTGCTTTCACTGCTGCTGTCCCTACAAAACCGGGTAGTGAGCTGCCAGATTTATTTTACTGCTGCTAAGTGTGTGCTGGAGGAGTTGCAGTTGTCATATCACCTCTATCTGCAACCGTTATGTTACGTGGCGGAGGAAGAGGAGTGTAATAAAGTATATTTCTGTTTGAACCAAGATGGTCTGTCTCCCAATATTTATGTACACTTACACTGCACTGCCTCTAGTGGCCACACCACTGTAACTGTCATTTAAATCCCTGAGTATTCAGGGGATCTCTTGGTGGTGGATGCCATACCCACGCCAGAGCAGAAGAGTAGAACGACAACGAGTGGGGTACCGAGCAACATCAGGATACCCCGAATAAGTGTGCGCACATCGCAACACCTGTACCAGAGGGGTTTCACAGCTGCACGGCTATTAATTAGCTAAGCTGACTGAAGATTAAATCAGCTTGCATTGGGTGCTTCATGGGAGCGGTTCATCGATTCAATCGGGATTTTGTTATCTCTGCCATATGGATTACCGTCTTCCAATTGGGTTATGTCAGAGCAAGACAGGAAAAAAAGTCAAGTATTCATAATTTTTCCCCATAAACCAATTATTATTTATAGGGGCATCCTTATACCTATTATGGCAACATCATTGCTGCTATTAGTAATTAGGGCATCATTATTACTATTATTAATGAGGGCATCATTATTATTGGATCAATACTATTTTTAGCATCAGGGGCTTTAATCTTTATTTGGGATGAAAGATAATGTAAAACCGTCATGCATCAGATACGGTGTGTTTTTTCAGGCTGAACGCTGTGTGTTTGAGACGAAAACAGCATGCGATGTATAGCGGTTTGAAAAATTCCACAAAAACCGCCCCTTAGTAAATTTCCCCCTAAGACTAATTTACCTCCTGTAAAGCAAAAACACAAGAGAAAACAAAGTCAACTACCAGTCAAACCACTCTGCCTCACGCTAGATGTCACACTTGTCACACAGAGTAAGAGAGACTCTGATATCGGAGCTGTACTACAGAACATCATGCGGAGACATATAAAATATGTATTTGAATTTAACTTGCACTAACCACTTTTGATTTCTTGGGAGTCATGGGATTTGCATCAGTTGTGAATTCTTAAAATAAGTATGAGACAGAAAGCCCAAAAGCTAATATTGCTAGAAAATGAGAAGGTGGATTGCATGACATGACATATATTTTGCATATTATTAATGATTATTATCTGTATTTTTTAAATTATTATTATTATTACTTTTTTTTTTTTTTTTTTTAATTTGTGCAATCTAGAATGAGATGTTCATTATACATCCATCAGCTTTCCTCAGTCTTTAATTCCGGAATCTGTGCTGTTGCTAGGCAACCAGTGCATTCAGTTTGAATATGGAGATTCATCCAGTTTGATATCTGAATTTTATACACACTCTAATCTGGGAATTTGAAAGTGATTCGAGTGGAAGCAAATCTTGATAACAGAAAACAGCATGAATGTGAAGGATATTATTTCAGGACAGTCAAATAGCATAATTTTTCTTTCTACACTTACATACCTCCCAACTGTCTCCACCGGGACGGTCCCGAATTTACGGCTCTGTCCTGCTGTCTCTCCCGGGAAGATGTTTATCCCACGGGTGGGAATGTTAGTGGGTAGGGATATAGCTAATGGGCAGCCTAGCACTTTACAGCACTAGTCAGCCCTCTGGTGGAGTGGCATCGCCCCCTTCGTGACATGGTCACGCTCCTTGTACTGCTGCCGGGGACTTGCATGTCGGGAGTTATGCTGATGTAATGTAAACAGATTGTGTGTGTGTGTGTGTGTGTGTGTGTATTACGTCATTTAGACTATAAGCTACTTTGGGCTACCCTGGCTAGATGGATTATCCCCTACTGGAGTTCCCACAACAACAACAAGTTGGAGTGAGCAGAAAAATATATTAAAACAATCTTGTAGCTAGAAACTAAAACATAGTAGCCAACTAATATATCTTTCAAATCCACAGAGTAGGAAGCTAAATAGATTTTTTTCTGCAACCACATGTGTAATTAAAACTCATTCTATTTTATATAAAGCAGAAGAAAACAGGATTCAAGATATTTGGCACTAAATTTTACCCAACGATCTCAAGAACATTAAAAATAACTAATACAAATGTATCTGATATTCAAAGGTATAACATAAATCCCCGTAGATAATAATATCACCAAACATATATAAAAATAGCATATAGACATCTATCAAAGAAAAAAAAGTTCATCATTCCGCGGACCTTCTTCTGTTGTATCAAATTCCATATGTGATTGTGAAATAAATACGATCTCTGTATGTGACATACACCTCACCATCACCTCTGTGTTAAAGTAAGAATTGAATTCCTACCAGAAGATGTAAGATCGTAGGTATTGAAACAGATCTTTGTTTCCTTCCTCACTCTACCATTAGGGACATTACGATCATGGAAACAAAAAAAGATATACAAATCTAGCGTAACATAGTCAGAATGATGGAGTTTATTTCATCCCATTCAAAAATCACATAACACGTAAAAACAGGACATAATCCAGCGGATACATAAAAAACAAAAGTATGTATGAATACTCCTACCGGAAAACAAAACTATAATTGCATGTCATGGATCTGGTAGATGTTAAATACTCCCGGGATCCCAATCTCATTTCATGTCCACAGATTTACTTTCAGAGATGTAATAAAACATAGGAAAGTATTCCAAATATGTTTGTGAATCAATCTAAAGCCTCTGACGTGTTTCAACCGTTAAAGCAGTCCTTTTCAAGGAGCTATTTTATGCTTCTATGTCCATTTGTGTTCATACATAAATCTGCCTGTGTTTGGTTTACAGCACTTTTTTGTTTGATGCTTTTTACAGTCTGTGATTGCCCGAGCAGCTAATATAACTCATAACTATAACTAATAACATATAACTGAGATAGCTAATATAACTAGTCAATGCATTCTTCTGTCATTCTGCAGTGTGCTCTGTACCAAATTGCAGCATGACTAGTGCTTAACCAGAGGTATAGACCCCAGTGGCTGGTGGCCTCTGCTACAACATACAGAACTAACAAGTGAATGTGCCCACTAGTGGTAGTGATGCAATATAACAAATAACTGCTTTGTGTCCCCCGCCCCTCTCTCTCCTGCTGTGTGTCCCCCGCCCCTCTCTCTCCTGCTGTGTGTCCCCACCCCTCTCTCTCTCCTGCTGTGTGTCCCCACCCCTCTCTCTCCCCTGCTGTGTGTCCCCGTCCCTCTCTCCCCTCCTGTGTGTCCCCACCCCTCTCTCTCCTGCTGTGTGTCCCACCCCTCTGTCCCCTCCTGTGTGTCCCCACCCCTCTCTCCCCTGCTGTATTTCTCCCGTCCCTCTCTCTCTTGCTGTGTGTCCCCACCCCTCTTTCTCCCCTGCTGTGTGTCCCTGCCCCTCTCTCTCTCCTGCTGTATGTCCCCGCCCCTCTCTCTCCCCTGCTGTGTGTCCCCACCCCTCTCTCTCCCCTGCTGTGTGTCCTCGCTCCTCTTCACATGGCTCTGCTCGAAAAAGGGAGAGATGCATGCACCTAACAGTAGTACACACAGCATTTCCTGTGTATATAATGGAGATAAGAAGAGTTGGAGAGCAGCCAAGCACTGTCTAAAATTATAGACATGGCCCCATGCATGCTGGTCACACCCACTGGCGGTGTGACATGGATACCCCTCTCTACAAATCCTGTGTTTCCCCCTGACAAGAACCTGACAAAAAACAAATAAACTCTTAACTAAAGTCCAGCACTCAGAGAATAACTGGCAGCGGTTACTGAAGTCTGGTTCACAAATAATAAATAAGTAGCAAACAGGATTCACGGCTGAGGTCCGGTTCACACATATTAAGTAAAATAGCAAGCAGGATAAAAAAATGTTACCGTCATCATCTGGATCTTCATCTTCACCCTCATCAGTGTGTACGTCATCATCACAGACTATCAATTCATTGCCGCTTGAATCCGCCATTAGAGAACAGTCAGTGCTTGGATGTCTTTGATGGTGAAGGCCTTCCTCGTGGAAGATGTAGTTCATTTTTATAAACCTCATTTTCTCCACATTTTTTGGAAGTAACCTTCGACGGCGATCACTGACTAAGGTCCCTGCTGTGCTGAATACTCTTTCAGAGTACACACTGGAGGGTGGGCAGCTTAGGTATTGCAAAGCAAGTTTGTACATGGGTTTCCAAATGGCCTGCTTTTCCTCCCAGTAAGGAAAGGGACTGTCTGACATTTCCATATCAATTACCTCTTGAAAATAATCCTTCACCATCCTTTGCATGTCTATACTCGTATTGGATGGAGTTATGGGCAAGGTGACACATTTTTTTGAAAAATCCTTCAAACCAGCCCAGATGTTAAATTGTTCTGGTCTGCCCCCTGCATCTTCCCTGCTTATTTTTGGGAAATTTAATTTTTTACGAGCAGCAGCAGCTTGAGAAAGTGAAGGAGGACACGTCGTCAAGCTGAGGCCCAGTTCAGCGGCCAACTTGCTGAGCAATAGCTCCTTGCAAAAGTTCATATCTCGCTCATTTACAAGTAAAGACTGAATTTAGGTCTTAAACCTTGGATCAAGCACAGTGGCCAAAACGTACTGATCCGAGTTCAAGATCTTAATAACTCGAGGATCATTGTGAAGCGAATGAAGTACTTGATCGACAAGGCCAACATACTTTGCTGAATTGCTTGCTTTCAGCTCCTCCTTCAGTTTCTCAAGCTGCTTTTCCAATAGTCTAATTAAAGGAATGACTTGGCTCAAACTAGCAGAGTCTGCACTCACCTCACACGTCACAACTTCAAATGGTTTCAGCACCTTGCACAGCACTGAAAGGATTCCCCACTGTGCAAAAGTGAAATACATCCCCCCTCCTTTCCCAATGTCATGGCTTGTGCAATATGCTTGGATGGCTTTGCGTTGTTCCTCCATCCTCTGAAGCATGTACAGGGTGGATTTCCACCTAGTTACCACCTCTTGCTTAAGTTGGTGGCAGGGCAAGTTAAACTGCTCTTGGAGCTGCTGTAATCTCCTACATGCTGTGGCTGAATGTCTGAAATGGCCTGAATTTTTACGGGCCACCGAAAGCATCTCCTGCACCTCACGGTTATTTCGTAGGAAGCTCTGCACCACCAAGTTGATGGTGTGAGCAAAACAGGGAATGTGTTGGAAATCACCCAGCTGTAATGCTCGCACTATATTGTTGGCGTTATCAGAAATGACATATCCTGGTGAGAGTCCAAGTGGTATAAGCCATGTATCAATCACATCTCTCAGTTTGCGTAACAAATTGTCAGCTGTATGCCTGTTAGTGAAGCCGGTGATACAAAGAGTGGCCTGCCTGTGACAAATGTTACATAGTGGTGTAAATGCTGCTGCTGTTCCTGCTGGTGAAGGTGAATGACCAACCCAGTGGGCTGTCACAGTCATATAGTCTTTGGTTTGGCCACTTCCACTTGTCCACATATCTGTGGTTAAGTGGACAGTGGGCAGAATGGCATTTTTCAGCGCAATCTCTACATTTTTACACACTTTTTGGTATAGTTGTGGAATTGCTTTACGGGAGAAATGGTGTCACGATGGAATTATGTAACGCGGACAAAAACCTCAATTAACTGTGAAAAACCAGCTGCATTTATTGTGGAGATTGGACGCAGATCTAACACTAACATTGCAGCCATGGCGTCTGTGATTCGCTTGGCGACTGCTGTCATATTTGCTTCCCCTAGCAAATGATTGTTTCACATTTAATTGCTGAAATGTAGGACTGCTCATTTTCTTGACCTGCCTCTGGGCTGAAGATTCACCCCCAGCAGCAGCAACAGCAGCAGCAGTGGGACTAACGCTTTCTTCAGAGGAATCAATAATAGTGCAGGAGTCATCCAGCCTTAATAAGTGTGATGCCGGGATAACTACGAGCGCTACTGACGATATTGATGAGGATGGTGTGGTGGGTGTATTTTGTAGCCGTCGGGATGTCGGTGACCGGAGGGTCCTAGCTGATGATGGAGTGCTTGTAATTTTTTGGAAGAACTTTCAGCTTTTCCCAACACTTTGCCATGAACTCTCGTTAAATGGCGTAACATAGACGAGGTTCCAAGATGGTTAAGGTCCCTCCCTCGACTGACTGTGGCTTGACATACACTACAAATGGCTATACAATTGTTGTCTGGATTTGGGTAGAAATAATTCCACACATAAGAAGTGGATTTTTTTTGTTTTATGCCCAGGCATGACAATGGCCTTTTTCTTGTCACGTGCCAGAACTGCTGCCACTGGTGCAGGACTTACACAAACAACCTCATCCTCATCAACATCCTCATTAGCGCCCTCGTCGCCTACACAAATCTCCGCCTCATCCTCTTCTAATTCCAAAGTGGCATCCTCAATTTGTGTATTACCGGCTACACTCGGGCTGTTAAGGCACACATCAGCAGAACTGCTGAAAGGGCCCTTCTTTATGGGTACACTAACAGAATGCTCATGATTAGACATCCCACTGTTGGATGGACACTCCACGGGGATTGGTGTCATTTGTGAATCAGAGCAAACATTATCCTCTAATGCCTTACTGTTATCTTGCAGCTCGGCTTTGATGCGTAACAGTAGTTGTGCACCAATTGTAGGCTCGGTAACTTTTTTGGATCTGTCACTAATAGAGAAAGGTGAAGGCCTCATTCTTTTTTCCTCAGTTAGACTTCTTTTTTTGCTTCAACACAGTAATTTTTTTTTGGTGTGTGTTTTTTGGACTGATTTCGAAACACTGTGTAGTTTGACATCGCCTTGCCCATATGACGTACTGGGAACACTACCATCAGGACTGGTGACAGAACCTGGTTGCTCATTCTGCTCATATGTGGACTGCTTTGAATCCATTCTGATCCCAAAGCACTTGTAGTGCTACAAATTGTTTTAGATACTGCTGACAAATATGACTTTTGACAGCCAGAGATATTTATGCACAATTATGGGGGACACCCCAAAAGCACTGGGGAGTGCTAAAAATTATTTTGTAAATCTGCTGACAGATAATACTTTGGACAGCCAGAAATATTTATGCACAATTATGGGGGACACCCCAAAAGCACTGGGGAGTGCTAAAAATTATTTTGTAAATCTGCTGACAGATAATACTTTGGACAGGCATAAATATTTATGCACAACTAGCAGAATACCCGGCGTTGCCCGGGATTTAAAGAATGTTTATTTACAAAGATCAATCTAAATATTAAACATACATGTAAATAGCATGTTAAAGTTGGACCAGTAGAAGGTGAAAAGTGAAAATGTCAAACTGTATTTGAACTGTATATGATGGAACGAACCGATAAACAATTACTTCAAAACAGCTTGATAAACTATATTTCTCGTTTCTTCATTTGGGGCAAATACATACAAATTTCTTGGTGATCCAACTCTTGAGCACACAACGTAAAACTGTCCATGAGAAAAGCAAGGTGATTCCAAGTTGACTCCAGCTACATGTAAAGATTGTCCTTGGGCCTTATTGATAGACATGGCAAAAGCTAAACGAACTGGAAATTGTAGACGCTTAAATTGAAATGGCATATCAGATGGAATGAGAGGTATGCGTGGAATGAAAGCATTGTCACCTTTTGCACAGCCTGTCAAAATAGTTGCTTCAATGACATGAGAATGGAGCTTTTGGACTACTAATCTTGTACCGTTACAAAGTCTTGGAGGATTTAAATTTCTGAGACGCATAATGGGTGATCCAATCTTCAGTACCAGGGTATGCGGTGGCATTCCGGGAGGTTCTAAAGAGTTAAAAAATTCAGTAGGATAGTGCACAGACTCATTTTCTTCAACAACGGTATCTATTGATTTGTATAATATGGCTTCTCCAGGCAACTCTTCTTGAATCTTTAAGTTGATGTTGTTTACACAATTATTTTTTGGTGCAAGAATCGCACGTTCGCAAAGCCACTTATGCTCTGTAAAATGTTGTTGAATATTTGGAAATACTTTTGCCTTGAGTTCTTCAACAGACACAACTGTGTTACAAAGTGTTTCTCTGAGTTTGAAGAGACCAGTTACTGGATGAAGCGGCATTAAACCATTCCCAATATTTAACAAATGATCAGCAAACTGACCGTCCATTGTGTGGCCATGCAGAGAAACTCTCATATTTGTGGTTAGTCGCAAAGTGCGAACATGCCTCCAAAGATGTGATGATTTAAGGCATGCATTAATTTCATCCGCCATTGTTCATTTTGGAATGACCGGCAATGTTTGTCGAAAATCTCCAGCCAATACAACAGTGACTCCACCCATTAGTAAATCATTGCCTCTTAAAAATTGAAGTGTTTGATTGAGGGCCTGTAAAGCATTTTTGTGTGACATGGTGCATTCATCCCATACAATGACCTGACATTCCTGCAGAATCTGAGCTTTTTCTGTTCGTTTAGTGATATTGCAGATGGGAGTTTCACTTCGGGCCAGATTAAGCGGTAACTTGAAAGCTGAATGTGCTGTTCTTCCACCAGGGAGCAAAGTTGCAGCAATTCCAGAAGAGGCCACAGCAATAGCTATCTTGGAATATACTCGAATTTTAGCAAGTAACAACTTGATGAGAAACGTCTTACCTGTTCCTCCGGGTGCATCCAGAAAAAATATATTTCCCCTTTTTTTTGGAACTTCTTCCAAGACATTGTTCCAGACATTCCAGAGTATGGTCGTTTTCGATGATTTTTAGGTGTTACCCCCCTCGCCACCCCCACCCTTAGGAGTGCTAGGGGTGTCTTGCCCCCACAATATTTGTTGTCAGACTGTAAGTCATATGTGTACCAGGTTTGGTGTAAATTGTTCCAGACATTCCAGAGTTATGGTCGTTTTCGATGATTTTTAGGTGTTACCCCCCTCGCCACCCCCACCCTTAGGAGTGCTAGGGGTGTCTTGCCCCCACAATATTTGTTGTCAGACTGTAAGTCATATGTGTACCAGGTTTGGTTTAAATTGTTCCAGACATTCCAGAGTTATGGTCGTTTTCGATGATTTTTAGGTGTTACCCCCCTTGCCACCCCCACCCTTAGGAGTGCTAGGGGTGTCTTGCCCCCACAATATTTGTTGTCAGACTGTAAGTCATATGTGTACCAAGTTTGGTGTAAATTGTTCCAGACATTCCAGAGTTATGGTCGTTTTCGATGATTTTTAGGTGTTACCCCCCTCGCCACCCCCACCCTTAGGAGTGCTAGGGGTGTCTTGCCCCCACACTATTTGTTGTCAGACTGTAAGTCATATGTGTACCAGGTTTGGTGTAAATTGTTCCAGACATTCCAGAGTTATGGTCGTTTTCGATGATTTTTAGGTGTTACCCCCCTCGCCACCCCCACCCCGTAATGAATTTCAAATTCAAATTTTTTTAGTTGCCTCCGTCATGTTTTAATACACTCGTATGCAAAATTTCATGATCTTCGCTTGAAAAATGTGGATTTGTATAGAAAGACAGACAGAAGGACAAATTTTCTCTTTTATATATTAGATTATGGGGGACACCCCAAAAGCTCTGGGGAGTGCTAAAAATTATTTGGTAAATCTGCTGACAGATAATACTTTGGACAGCCAGAAATATTTATGCACAATTATGGGGGACACCCCAAAAGCACTGGGGAGTGCTAAAAATTATTTGGTAAATCTGCTGACAGATAGTAATTTTGACAGCCAGAAATATTTATGCACAATTATGGGGGACACCCCAAAAGCTCTGGGGAGTGCTAAAAATTATTTGGTAAATCTGCTGACAGATAATACTTTGGACAGCCAGAATTATTTATGCACGATTATGGGGGACACCCCAAAAGCACTGGGGAGTGCTAAAAATTATTTTGTAAATCTGCTGACAGATAGTAATTTTGACAGCCAGAAATATTTAGGCAAAATAATGGGGGACACCCAAAAAGCACTTTGAGTGCCAAATATTGAAGAAAAAAAACAAACTCCTCTATCCTTCTCTCTTCTCTATCGATTGTTGTTAGCACAATTGGAATCAGAATATTGTATTGTCTGTCCCTGCTCTAATCAGCCTGTGACTACACCCTGCTCTCTCCCTCTGTCAAATGGCGATGGATTGCTGTGGAGGCGTGTATTTATAATCTTCAAGTATCGCGAGAACCGAGCCCCGAGATCCGACGACGTCACAATGACATTCGGCCTCGATTTGGATTCTGAGCGGTGGGAGAGTACCGAGCCTCCTTGGCTCGGTACTCTGATAGGCAAAGTTCGGGTGGGTTCGGTTCTCGGGGAACCGAGCCCGCCCATCTCTAATACACACAATTTCTATGTTAGGTGGTTTAGCAATTCAATTAAAGATAAAATTTCCGCAGCATCACCCATCCATTCTGTGCTGCTGACAAAGATGCTTGTAAAATTCTCAGAGTGTTGTTGGGATATTGTGAAAAATACTTTTGAATGAACTCAAAGGGTTCAAAGGGATCTCATAATTATAATTAGAGATTATATTTGTCTCCAAAATAAATTCTGAAGTGGATGCAGGTTTAACTTTGATATGATGTTTTTACGATTTCATCCATACATCTCTTCTGGAGGATCCACAAATGTAGGTATATCCTCTTTTGCAAGTATTGGTGGTTCCAAAGGCATGGACTTTGAAATACATTTGGCAAGCAATTAGGCACACTTATTCATGTAAAGATGCTCTGTGTGACACTTTTTTTGTGGTTTTTAAATGATCCTTAAGGGGGTATTCAATTGTTGCTTTTAACGCGCTAAAACAAAAAAAAAACGAGCGCTCGAAAAATATTACAGTTTATACGGTAATATGCGCGTAAATACCATTAATACGGTAGTTTACTCGCTGAATTTCATCTCGCAGCTCAGGGAGCTGCGAGATGAAATTTAGCGAGTAATTACCGTATTAATGCTAATATTTTTAGAGCGCTTGTTTTTTTTTTTTGTTTTAGCGCATTAAAAGCAACAATTGAATACCCCCCTTAATGTTGTGCATTAATTTCCATATACATTTCATGGCAGCCATAATTAGTGGGGTAAATCCCTTGTCAGTTGAGTAGATACAGGAATAACACCCCTGGACGATATATAATGTGACTTTCCTTCCCCTGGTGCCTTTTTGTTTTTTGCTTTGACCTTCAGCTGAGCATGCAGTGCTTAAGCAGATTGCCGTAGTTTTTTTTTTTTTTGTTGTTTTTTTTTATCTGTTGGGGACTTACCAGTTTCTTGATGGTTACAGAGGATCATTGCAATGTATTTCTTGCAGTATAAGCAACGGCGGGGGTGGCTCCACCAAGAATGCCATGTTCAAGAGAAAATTAACAGGCAGCATCTACTCAAAAGCATGATTATTCTTTCTGTCAAAAACATGTTTTCATCTGTAGTTGCTGGAACAGCTCTCTGATTGCATCCTTCAGGTTGCGAACCCACAATCAAAAAATCTTTTGTCCACGTTTCATTTTGAAAACTTGGTTAAGTGATTCAAAAGGTAACTGGGGTCAAATCTTATTTACTTCAAGACAAGAGAACAAAAGGTTTCCCTTTCTCTTGCTCTTAACAGCACTTCAAGAAAGCATTGAGCTATTGGCCTGGAAAGCAGTATTATAGGCAGTATGGTGCCAGTATTTCAACACAACAATTCAGGAGTAAGGAATAGAGTCTGCCTGCTGAAACCTTTTCAATGAGTCTTTCACAACTCAACCTCCAATGAATTCTGTGGGCGGTAGAATTACAGATTATGCAATAAAAATATCGAGGCTTCCTCCAATAAATCTATGGTTATCTAAAATTCAGTCTGTCTACTTCTCCAAGGACCTTCATGAAGTTGCTCGTAGTTTTCAAGGCTGCTCCACAGAAAAGAGGAGTCTCTTTCTGTCTCTCGCAAGGTGGCATATGAGGAACCTTCAGCTGGGTCCGCTTACATTATTACAGAGCAAAAAGCAGTTGCATGCAAACATTCTGAGATGATGGAAGATGAAATCATAGTAGGAAAAGACAACAGCAAAATAGATTATGTCAATACATACCAAATCCATCCAGGGGAATGGTCTTTGCACAGAGAAGTTGTTAAAATTTCCATTCAGGAAGTGGTGACATCCCCAAATAAGTTTAATGGCCACAAGAGCGAACACCAAACCTTGTCTTCTGCGGTAAGAAATAGCTTATGAACTTTTTCAAGATTAGCCTTTGACTCAGACAAACAGAACCAGGGACCAGCTCTGCATCCAAATCCAGGCATCCTCTTTTTATTGGCAAAGAGGTCGGGCAGTCGCAGTTGAGACACAAAGTAGTCTTTTACAAGGTGATTGAGGTATTTCAAACTAGAAAAAAAACCTGTTCCTCTGTTATAGGATTTAGAGGAGATTCATTGCACAGCCATATAAGAATGAAAGATGTGAGATGCCGAAAATATAACAGCACATTTTGCCTCAGAAGAAGATATCTACAAAAGCAACATGACCATCGATTCGCACCCTTACCAGACACTTCTAGATGTGGTATAACTGCTGATGCTCAGTTTAGTAGGAAAGTCTTTTTAAGAAGTTGTTCAAAATAAATGTTTCACTTGGCACTGTCGGTCTTGATTTTGCTTGAGCCCACTCTCTTTTTTTCTTGTATTGCTTGGGTATTTAGCATTCTTTATGGCTGCAATGAAGGTGATAAAGAAATCAGAAAATTATTACCGTTAATTTAATTTCTTTGAGATATTCCATGGCAGCCCAATATTCCCATCCCTCTTGTATATTTATATTTGTTAAGAACAGCTTGGAAAATTTCTCAAAGGCACCCGAGGAGGAAACACACTTATGCATTTTGGGATGTTTCTTTATCCTGCCTCTACTCAGTTAACTAAGGAGTTAACCCATTAGTTAAGGCTGCCATGGAAGAGTTCAACGAATTTAAATTAATCATTCATATTTTGCTTCTGATCCAACTAGAAAGTAAACAGCAGGTTAAAACATAAAAATTGACTGCAGAAAATGGTGGTATACTATATGTGAAATAGGTACCCTAGTGACCCATCGTTTTAACAGACACACTGTAACATAAGTTATACGAAATTTGTAACTTTTTCTTTGTTTATATATATATTTTTTTCCCTAAAGCCCTTACAACTTCCCTCAACATATTCCAGTCCTGGATGATATTGACCCAGACTATGGGCTTCACGGGTACCGACTCCATATTGATATGTACAGTGGACCAAGAACATATCTATGCAGAACATTCCGTGGTTTGTTTTGTCGAAAAGGTAAATGTGTACTGTACACTTTATTATGTATGACAATTGGGTACAATTAGACTTGAATCAAATTTGCACAAACAACGCCAAATTGAATTTACTGTATTGCCTACCTCTCATGAAGGGATTGGATTATTTTTTTGTATCACCAATAGTTTGAATGGCAAATGACAACTTTTGTTCCTGATTTTGTTTTTTTTATCCTATTTAGCATAGTTATTTTCTGTACTATTGATACTGCAAAAAAGTGCTTGTTTGTGTATGAAACATATATCATACAGCGGCGGTTCCCAAAGTGTGAGCAGCGGCTCCCAGGGGTGCCGCGGTGCTGTCACTGGGGTGCCGTGGGCCAGCCCTAGAAAAAAGAAAGCAAACAGAAACTTACCAATACGCGCGGCGCTAGGACCCTGCAGCCTCCTCTCTCCCGCAGCTGTCACTGAATATCGACGTCAGTGCTTTCTTTTTTTCTATAGCTGGCACCTGGTGCGGGGCAGAGGAGGAGGGCAGATGACAGAGGAGGAGGGCAGAGGAGGAGGAGGGCTGAGAGCAGAGGAGGGGGACAGATGGCAGAGGAGGGGGACAGATGGCAGAGGAGGGGGACAGATGGCAGAGGAAGGGGACAGATGGCAGAGGAGGGGGACAGATGGCAGAGGAAGGGGACAGATGGCAGAGGAGGGGGAGAGATGGCAGAGGAGGAGGGCAGAGGAGGGGGACAGATGGCAGAGGAGGGGGACAGAGAGCAGAGGAAGGGGACAGATGGCAGAGGAGGGGGGCAGAGGGCAGAGGAGGGGGACAGATGGCAGAGGAGGGGGACAGAGGGCAGAGGAGGGGGACAGAGGGCAGAGGAGGGGGACAGAGAGCAGAGGAGGAGGGCAGATGGCAGAGGAGGGTGACAGCGTGAGAGAGGGCAGAAGAGGGTGACAGCGCGAGAGAGGGCAGAGGAGGGTGACAGCGTAAGAGAGGGCAGAGGAGGGGGACAGCGTGACAGAGGGCAGAGAGGGCAGTGTGCCTGGTTGCAGAGGGGGCAGTGTGCCTGGATGCAGAGGGGACAGAGTGTCTGGATGCAGAGGGACATTTTTGCATACAACTAAATAAGTATTTCTGTCGTGACCTAAATACTTATTACAATTTTTTGACCCAACTACTTCTAAAACAGGACTGCTCAGTAATTATTTTGGAGGGGTGCCTTGAAAAAATTTGGAGACTCTAAGGGTGCCACGAACTGCAAAAGTTTGGGAACCTCTGTCATACAGCATTGATTTTTTTTTTTTATTTATCTTGTGTCGAGAGACAGAAAATATTGAATTATGTATTCTTACATTTTTCCAGATACAGTTTAGTAACTTCATAGACTAGTATTAATTTCAAGCAAATACACACTTTTAATAATAAGATGAAGTGCGGTTTTCTAAAACTCATGTTCTTTTCTGCGTTGTTAGTGGCTGTTTTAAATCGGTATATTTTCTAAAGGCAAAACGTTTTGAAACACGTCGCCGTTTTGCAAAGCGCAACATTGCAAATCACTTTACGTGGTCAGAATACAAATCATGAGATTTTTTAAACTAACCCGCCGGAAAACCACCATAAAAGTACTCAACATAGGGTGTATGGACAAAAATATTTGGCCACACTTGTTAATCATTGAATTGAGGTGTTTTAATCAGACCTGTTACCAGAGGTGTATCAAATCAGGCACCTAGCTATGCAGTCTCCATTTACAAACATTTGTGGTACAAAATGGGTTAATCTGAAGAGCTCAATCAATTCAAGCGTGGTACTGTGATAGGATGCAACCTATGCAATAAGACGGTTTGTGAAATTTCATCCCTACTGGATATTCCACGGTCAACTTGAAGTGATATTATTAGCAAGTGGAAGCATTTAGGAACAACAGTAAGTCCGTCATGAAGCGGAAGACCACGTAAAATCACAGAGTGGGGTCAACGACTACTAATGCGCATGATGCTTAAAAGCTGCAAACGTTCTGCTGATTCCATAGCTGAAGTGTTCCGGACATTCACTGGCATTAATATAAGCACAAAAACTGTGCGGCAGGAGCTTAGTGGAATGTATTTTCATGGCCGAGCTGTTGCATGTAAGCCTCACATCACCAAGGCCAATGCCAAGTGTCGGATAGAGTGGTGTAAAGCACACCAACACTGGACTGTGGAGCAGTGGAAACTTGTTCTGTGGAGTGAGGAATCACGCTTCTCTGGCAGTCAGATGGGCTGCGTCCCGGTTTGGCGAATGCTGGGAGAACATTAACTGCCTGGCCTGACTGCATTATGCCAACTGTGAAGTTTGGTGGAAGAGGGGTTGTTTTTCAGGTTTGGTCTAGGCCCCTTATCTCCAGTGAAATGTTGTGGCAGTAGTTTGGGAAAGGCCTATTCCAACATGACTGTGCCACAGTGCACAAAGCAAGGACTACAGAGACGTGGCTTGATAAAGTGAGAAGTGAGATTAAAAAAAACGCAGCTCATTGGCCTGTAGGAACCTGGATGGCTATAAAAAGGGACAGAAACCACTTTGCAAATGTGTTTGTGTCAAGATGGCTTTTTATGAAGCATGATAGATGTTCTTGAAAATCCATATATGGTTGGTGCTGCTGAGGAGAGGAGGTAGAGGAGCAGGAGGAGCACCACCAACTCCAGGTTCCCGTGGAGGCCTTACAGGCAGCCCTTATTTTGATATTTGCAAAATGTTTCCGGCAGTGGTTCACAGATCTCTTTAAGGCTTCTAACTCCATCCATACTATTACACACGGCTTCTTGAGGTTTACTAGAGTCTTGACTGCTTGATTCCCTAATGTTTTCGAATGACAGGGTAATGATGACCCTTACAATTTTTGTTATTGGAAAAGTGTTTGTGTCTCCCAGACTTGGTTTTGCCAAGCTGGCTACCCTCATCTAGCTTTCCCTCATCACACTCATCCTTACTTTCTTGTCCCTCTTCCTGCCCCTGCTGCCTATCCTCCAAATTGTCACCCTCTCTCCTTGATTTGTCTATCTCTCCCACAATACAGAAAATACAAAACAGAAAAAAAACTAAAAACACAATAGATAAACAACACTCACTCACAAAGACTTAAATTAAAACAGACAGCAAGCAGTAAGGCAAACAGAACAATAAAGAACAAGACTACAAACAAGAATGGCACAGTGATGAAGGAGAGGGGGGAGCAGTATGGAACAGTGATGTAGGAGAGGGGGGGAGCAGAATGTTACAGTGATGGAGAGGGGGGGCAGCATGGCATAGAGTGATGAAGGGGGGAAAAGCAGCATGGAAGGCACAGTGTGATCATAAGGAGGCACAGTAATGTGTGTGTGATGGCACAGGGGGCTTGTGGTAGTGTGTGTGTGATGGCACAGGGGGTTTGTGGTAGTGTGTGTGATGGCACAGGGAGCTTGGGGTAGTGTGTGTGTGTGATGGCACAGGGGGCTTGTGGCAGTGTAGTGTGTGTGAGGTAGGTGGTGTCTAGTTAATGGGTGCTATTTTGTTTGTGGGGTGATGGTGGGGCAATTTAATAGTGGGGACTATTAATTTAAGATGGGGTGGTTTGGGGCTATTGAAGGGGGGTGAGTTTGGGGAGTGAGTTTGGGGAGAATGAGGTCTCTTTATTAAATGTGACTATGAATTATTTAATGGCCGTGAAGGTTGCGGGAAATAGGTATATTTATGATATGTAAATGTTAATTTATTGCTGGGGCTGTATGCAGGGAGGGAAATAAGTTCATTTATTAAATGGGAATACTATTATTTTAATGTTGGGGCTGGAGGAAGGCCGAATTATTACTCGTGGGTGCTATTGATTTAACGCCGGGGCTGGTTGGAAATTTCTAAATGTACCCATTCTTTTTCCAAATAGGGCCCCCAACATTCCAGGATGCAGAGAAGCCGCAACTAAAGAAACCAGTAGCCACAGGTGGTGAAAGTGACAAGAACAGGTAGGAGAGAGCAGGAGAGTCTGTGAAATGTTGTGATTCTGGTGGGACAATCCCAATTTTTGGTGAGTGTTCTGCCCAATGTAAGGGGCAGGCCAAGACTGTGAACTCTTTATGTACACACTGCATTGTTTATATACTACACTATGGTGCTAGATGTCCTGAAAGTCAGGACTGCTGGGACATATGTCACGCTCCGGCGAACAGGCACTGCACCCTTGTGCCAATGGTGTACACAACCATGCAGGTTTTTTCTGTAGGTTTTTTCTCTGTAGGAGGTTGGCTTCACCTGCTAGCTACGCCCCAACGATGCATAGCCACGCCCTCAATTGTATGATCACTCCTACTTTTGCGGCGGCGCAAAATATTTTGCCATGCCGAACTATGAGGGGGGCCCCATGAAGTTGTTGTACCGGGGGCCCTGAATTTCTCTTGATAGCCCTGATTCTTATTGTACTTCTTATCTTACATATCACTATGCTGTTAAAGTACTTTTTTGCACAAATATGATGTAAACAAACTACGTCAAAGAAACAGAAAATTTGTCTAGATAGTGAAGTATTTTTTTCAGAGATTTGACATTCCACAGCTCATAAATGGCTGCATGTAGAAAATAGTAAGCTTATATGCAATGTTCCTTTCTTTACTGGGCTGACTTTGCTAGTATGTATGCCATAACGACAAATCTTTTGTCAAATACAGGACTTTATATATATATATATATATATATGTATATATATATATATATATATATATATATATATATATATATGTGTATATATATATATATATATATATATATATATATATATATATAGGTAACAGAAGAACATTGGCAGAGAATATGAACATATAGTGTAGTGCAGGGGTCGGCAACCCGGGGCAAGCGTGCCGAACCACTTAATGCTTAGTACTTAGTACTCGGTAGAACGAATTGAATAGAATAAGAGTTGGAACTTGATTGAAGTGACTGATAGCTTCGGCCACTAGTCCTTTCCTGCTACCAAAAGATCACTCCTGGGCAGACTCCTAACCTGTCAGTTTTTGAAATGTTCTTGACCCCTTGTGAGATGAGATTGTAACTGGGAGGCTAGGTTAGACCTGGAGAGAAGGTAAATAGTGAGACAGCAACCGAGAACGTCCAAAACACTGTTTCCTGAAAAGTCACACTAACTGTCAGGATGTTGGATCGGGAGAGTAAGTTGTGGAGGAGAAATTTCTTAAGCTTAGGTTATTTGACAGACAGGTACCAGGTGGAGGCTACCAGCATCACGGCTTCAAGGGTAGCAGATACACACTGGTGCCCATTCTACCCACCGCAGAGGGGCCAACACTCAGAGAAGGGTCCAAGGGCACTCATGAGTCTGTTCTGGAAGGCCTCGAATGCAGTTAGTAGCACCTGAGCCAAAGGCTAAGACTCTTGTCCAGCATGAAGTTGTAGTTTTTCCTGTTTTGTGTTCTCTCATTTCATTCTCTTCTCAGGATGGTTAATTCTTTTGATTATTAGCAGGTGACAGAGGCTGGTTCAGGTAATGATAAGGAGGTATAGAACAAAGAAAAAAAAGTGTATAAAGGGGCACTCCGGGGTATGGAATGTTAAAATTACATATTTTATTAGTATTCATTAAAAGTTGAAGTATCTTGATACAACTAGCGAAATAAAAAATATTTTGCTAGTTGTATCAAGATACTTCAACTTTTAATGAATACTAATAAAATATGTAATTTTAACATTCCATACCCCGGAGTGCCCCTTTATACACTTTTTTCTTTGTTCTATACTTCCAAACTACCAGTGTAAGGGTGCACCCTCTATCCATAATAGATTAACTTAGGAACTTATTAATGTTCAGTTATACAGGGGTTATCGATTGGAGATATTATTGACAAACTTAGTGCGGTGATCTCTGTTATATATAATGATAAGGAGGTATTGGGGATGAAGGAGAAGTTAGTAGCATAATCGGTCCAGCCAATTACTCTATTCAATTCAGGGGTAAAGGAAAATTCGGAAACCCTGGAGCTTGGAGAAAGTGCGAGGGGCTATTGTCTGAGTAGCATTACGTCCGTAAGTATGGTGACCCCATAGTTAAAAAAAGAGATACACCCAGCGATGCCAGTACAGTAACATTCGGACTTGAGCAGGCATCCTTGAGAATAATTATCATTCTTGGGAGGGTAAGGTTGTAGACCAAACAAAGTGCTGGGCGTGCTCTCACATACCTCAGTGATTATATCAAGTAGGATTAGTTCTCTTCCCACTAAATATTCTTGAGGTACCCGAACTATGGGTGGAAGGTCACTAGGGGAAAAAGTAAGACACCTAGGTCCCTTAGTCTGAAGTCTCCCAATGCTTTGCAAGCCGATCACTGTTAAATCTGAGTATCGGGAGACTGGGAAGAATGAACAGACAATAGCCCGCCCACAAGTGTTGATGAAAAGAACTGATGACATTATTAGAATTGTGTATATTAACGCAAGCTGAAGGAGATTGTATATGACATTATTGATAGACATAGGATGATTCTATTGATGAACATGAAGTGTTTAAATGTATTCTGAGCTTAAAGACATGCGTTGGACAGAGTAACCTGTTAAACTTGAAGAACTGTAGTAGAGAATTCTGTATAGCTGATACATGTTCTATTGTACCTTGTACCTTTCCAAATAATGTATTAAGTGTTTTATTGCACCCTTGAAGGGCATACAAAAGGTTATCTCCAAGCTCCAGAAATGTACGGTCTATAGTAAAAGAAGAAATCGTTTTGAGGATTAAGACTCTCTCTTATGATAACTTGTTTAGATCTACAAACAGCGTAGTCATACCCCAAGGGGGACTCGCATTACATAGCAATGAAACGTGGTACTGAGATCCTGCATATAACATCTTTTAGGTGATAGTTTATTGTACTATCAAAGGGTGGAACTGTCGAAGTCGTATAATTGGATGAACGAAAGTATATTGGTTAATATTGTTTTGCCCTGCGTTTGCGATGCGTACGCCACGTAACACAGATCCGTACGTCACCTAACACAGCGCGTGGTACGATCGCACGGTAAAATACACACGCACACACTCGCATTACAACATTTAGTTATTTATATAATTCATATTCATATTGGTTCCGTTACACTGTAATTTATGAGCAGATAGCATTTGGTTTATTATTAGTTTATATAATAAGATTATATGTGCACTTCAGTGATATATATGGTTCAGGTTGTGGGAAAGGTGGCATGTCTGTTATCATACTGAAACCCTATTCATCAGCAGCTGTCCGGTGCAGTCGGCGAAGAGATCGCACATTGCATACTTTAGTTATTGATATTAGGGAATGAACCTATGTATGATGCTGGCCATGAAAGGAGCAGACCCCTAGAGGGACGACCCCCACCTTTGGATTCCTTAGATTGAATCAGCCTATGACCTGTTTGCCCTGGAGACACCCTTTGTCTGGACCTATAGAAGCAAGCTACGTCATTTGCATTGTTCTCTGTAACACTGAATGAATATATATATGATCACAGCTGCAGCTGCCAGCCAGTCTACTCTGACCACAGTTATCTAACAGATATACTGTTCCATTGGGACCCATGGAAGCGCAGCGATTGCAGCGGTATGTATGTATTTATCTTTTGGTATTGGCTGTACTGTACTGTATCATAATATAATAATGTATTGAATTGTTGACTATTTACATCTGCTAAAATAAATCACTTTGTGCGTTGGAAACACATACAATCGATTGGGCAATGCTTATTTGAAAACGATAGAATTACTTAAATACACCGGTCTGCATCCAGCACTCCGCCTGCTCTGTTCTGCTTGTCCTTACCTGTTCACAAGTGAATACCACACCCCTCTCAAAGGTATCTACTTTCACTCCTTGTATTGTCAGTTGCACCTATCTCGCTCGCATCTAGGGGCCAAACCAAGGACTGTGACCTGCAGTTCCCTAGCAGCTAAGTCCATCCCACCTTGCAGTGGTTCTTGGCGAAAACCAGGGGGCTGTTTGACTCCGCGCCTTGCTAGTTCCTTGTAAATCTAGACCGAGTGCATAAGGAACGTAACACTGGGAGAACAGGAAATTATTCTTACTGCAGAATGTGTAAATCCTGCAATGTAGACAGATGGGAAGAGGGATGCTTGTTAGTAGTAGGTTACCTAATTCAAATGGGAGAGCATAAGGGCATGAATTACAGTTTTTGCTATAACTCAACAGTGGAAATCGCATATCATGAATGCAACTATTTTATTCAGTATATGAATTTGCGTGGAGAAAGAGGAAAAATCCACACCTACGTAATGTACTTTGGTAACAGTTTGAATGACCACTCCATTGACTAACATATCTAGGGGTATTACTGGGCCATATATCAGGGAGAAATACCAGAAGCTTAGTTCTAGAAATGTTTAGTTTGAGCTGTTAAGGCACCATTTAGGAGGATATTGCTGAGGATAACAGAGAATAAATGTGTTCTCGAGAGGTTGGAAAATATTTTTGGTGGATGTACAAGAAAAGCCATATCAGTGTTCTCTTTCTTAAAGAAAGAGACTGTAGAATTTCAATTAGAAGAGAGTGGTCAATAGTGTTGAAGGGAGCTGACATCAAATAGGATAAACTGAGAATTATAAAGGTCATTTGCTATTTTTAGCAAGGGCTATTTTTGTAGAGTGCATTGTATGAAATCCAAATTTCAGAGGGTCCAGGAGGCCAAGGGAGTTAAGAAATCCATCCATGCAAGAGAGAACCAAATGTTCCAGTAATTTGGAGTCAAATGGTAGAGACTGGCAGATCCAGGATATAGGATTGATAATTGATGTGCTAAGTGCTTTGCTAAAAAAACTATTTGAAAATGCAGGCGAAAGTGACATCTATGGTAGGAGCAAGAACACTAATCAGAAGAGTTGTAATATGGTCAATCAGGGAAGTTATGGAATTAGAGGAAAAGAGCAGTCTACAGTCTCTTGCTGGGAAAAAGGAGTCAAAAATGTAGGAGAAAGATTCGAGTAGTAGGATCATAGAGTTAAAATGAAGAGAAGTAATTTTCCTGTGGATAGCTTCTACCCTGGTCATAAAGTGGTCAAAGACCTGGTAGAATGCAGAGGATAGAAGGCAGAGTCAGATACAGAGAAGTGATGTTGAGCATGGGTTTGTCAGTTGATTAACACGGTGGTAGTCAGTATATTGATGATGAAATCTCAGGCAAAACTAACCCAGACGTGTTGAGGGCAAATCTCTCATTCCCGACGCGCTTATAATCCCGACTGTTATAAAAAGTGACATCCAACAATTGCGATGAGTGACGAACCCGGCACCAGTAGATGACTTCACTGTCAAACGTGACACTATTATTCCTGCTGTTAAGGGGGTAATGGAAGGAGGCGGCGGCTGTGCATTGTATTTTACAAAGGCTTCTACATTGTACAGCTGCCGCCTCCTTCCATTACCCCCTTAAGATAGTGTGTGCGCAACTTACGTAATGTATAAAAAAAAATAAAACCTATAGAAAAACACAGCAATCTATAGTCTTTTTACCTATCTTTAGAATTAAGCAAGATTGAAGGTTTCTTAAAAAAGAAAAAAAAAAAAAGTCATATGGCCATTCCTAAACAATGTGTTGTTTAAATGCATACTAATCCCTTTTTTATCTGGATTTACAAGTTCTCATTAGTGTAGAAAGGTATAGATAACCTATTTTGAATGCTTAAGCTAACAACATAGGTTGTGGCAGCATGCTTTAATATGATTAACCATGAGAGGGTGCTAGTGTTAACATACTGTAATTTGTTTTCCAGTGTCTTTAGGTAAAAGCTAATCAGAGCTATTTCAGACATGACATTGCCATAGCAATATATTTTCTTTTTGTTTCTTTTGTATATTTAGAATACTGAGGTTTAAAACTGTTGCAAATAAAGTGATTTGGCATGTGTTCCCCTATGAAGCATGTGTAAAGTAGTAGTAGCTAGCAACATCTAAAGAACGTATAATCTGATTTTTTTCAAATCTGTTTCAGTTAATTTTTGGTGCAAACATTATTTAGCATTTTTATTATTATCACTGCCATTATCTAAACTCAATAGTAAGGGCTTCCTCATACAATCATTAATTCTGTATAGTATATTTTTTGCTGCGCAAAGAATGGAATTTACTAATCAAATTCAGAATTGCTAAGGTAAATAGCATGGGGTTTTATGAAAATGAAGGTTGCAGAGAATTTATTGCATACTGCTATTCTGTATTATGTGCTGTCACAAATAGCCGCCTCTTGCCACTCCCTGATTTAATATCTTACCATATATTCACACAATCAAACAATATATCGCCTCTATTTTGTCAATAAACCTCTCCTAACTACCGTTACCAGTCACAAACTGCACTCTGTGCACTCTTGACTTGAAAGTGTTTACTGTATGGAGTTACACACAATTCCAGCACTCAATCTTCCTCTCACCTATCGCATAGGTTACAGATTTGCCAAATCGTCCCTGAACAGCGCTCACGCAACAACACCCACTTCTGTTTTGCCACCACCTATTGAATAAGGGCAATAGGACCTCAATATACTGTCTCCCACTGGAACACAATATGCACTCCTTGTTACCCACAGGTTAGCAAGGTACACACCAGCAATCAAAGGGTTAACACTTAACTCCTCAAGGCTCTATGACACAATTGTACATGCAGGCACACACTAGGCTTGGTATACAAATGTTTTCACAGTTCACACCTCAGCATTTTAAGGGTTAGCATGGTCAAGCAATCTTCTTCACAAAAGGCTGTGAATTTGTTTAGAGCAATAAGGACATCACTAATTAAATTTGAGCTTTAATATACAAAAAGTACAATGCTTACAGGTTAAAAAAAAACAAAAAAAAAACGATTAAGAAACAATTGACATGACATAAGCAAAACAGGTTTAAAATAAAAGGATTACATTCCGAGTATAACTTGCAGACAGTGGTATATTCTGTGTCAAGGGAAATTGGCTTGAAGATAAGCAGCTTATCAATGTTAATTACTTTCCCAAAAGACAATTTCTTGTAATTGGTCTCAGCTTTTTAAAGACACCTTTCCCCACCTCCAAGGGGGTTGTGCTCTATGACGCTGTTTTCAACCACCATTTGCATTTTTCATTATTTACTACCCAATTCTACTGTGTGACATAACTTTCTGGTGTAGTGTCACACAGACCCAATTTTATTATTAATAGATCCATTATGAATTTGCCAATTGATATTTATACCAAACAGGCCTAGGTCCAGTGTATTAGTGGAGCTTATACTCATTTCCTCACTTCACTGTGTGACAGAATGCCTTATTTGACATATAGGCTGCCCTTCATCATGCTATTTATGAATATGGTATTGAGCACTACTTTTTATTGATATTAAGTTGCATTTTGGAAACTGAATTCTATTTGTCTATATAAGATACAGCAAGCCATCATCCTTATGTAAGACCACAGCTTTGAACGGCTCCTTAGAGTCTCTCTCGATGTCAAAAAAACTCTCCTATGTCAGAATATAGCTCACCCCAGGGGCCTTTTGAAGCTGCTCAGCTTTCCCTCAAAGTGGTGCTGTTATCTTATAATATACGTAGAGGTGGGTAGGGCCACCAGGTAAATTCACACCAGACCCTCTGACTTCACATTTTACACGTTATCTCAATTTATCAATGGATTAATTTGATATAACATATTTACACTACAATTATGATTAGGCCTTATTCCCTACAATTATGTTATGGGTTAATCCTTATAACTGTAATTCTAGGTTCACTACATGTGCATTTTTGTATTAGAAATTATTCTAAAAAAGTGACACTTTACACTATTTAAATATATGAAAGTGCAGCTTTTTAGCTATATGACAAATATGCTTGAAAATAGTTGATATGATTCAAATTTCTCTGTATTCTTTCTCTCTTTATTCACATAACTGCACAAGCAATAATCCAATGGCAGATGTTCTCTTTATTCATTATATTGTAATACATTTTACATGGCTATAGTTTTACCCATTGAGAAAATGGTCTTGAAAGCTACATACAAGTAACTATATTTTCTCATGGTTTTTGGTTTTCTTATTATTTCTGCTTAAACTAAACACAAATTTTAGTGTAGAACAAGTGTTTCTCCCATTGTTCTTCAGAACTTGTTGAAAGCTAATTAAGCCTGAAGGATTTAATCCAGTTAACTGTCACAGTTATAGTTTGCATCAATACTTTGTACAGGTTTCATTGTCTGTGTTCCACGCTGATCATACTGGTTCAAATATACATTAGGATAGTGCGTACTATCATGGTATCTGTATGAACTGACAAATACAAAACTGTACAATCTAAACTTTGCAGCTTGCAACGTAATATACTCTAGAGTGCGAAAAACTGTTTATATAATGGGCTTTAGGATTGTTCTTTGTAGCATGTTTTTTGTGGCTAGATTGACATATTTGGTCATATTGTGAAACATTTTATAATATAAGCAACATATACATTATGCAATTTGTTGCAAATTAACGAAAAACTGCAGGACTTGAAATAAGGTCTTTTACCAGCCCCGATAAATATAGAGTACAATGCAACACATATTTTATGAACTCACTGTATAATTTAAAACCGAAAAGTACAATATTGTGACCTCATTAACTGAAATGAATGAATGTCTCATCATATGTGTGACAGTAGAAGCAGCACCTAGTTTATTAGTATCTCATTGTTGCTATATCTGCCCGTGGTAGATATGGGAGAGGGGAGTTGGAACATGTAATCTTTGGCATACTGTTAATGGCAAAACTTTTAAGCCTTACCCCATTGTTCTTGTACAGTGCAGATACATTCATTTCTAACTTTTAATTCAGCTTGCGCTTGCAAGGTGGAATTATCTTCAATTTTGGGGTGGGATTTCAAAAAAATATTAGTCCTCAAAAGGACAGAAAACCACTATAGGAATTATACTATCACAACTTGTGTAAGGTGTTGTGGACCCAGTGTACTGCTAGCAATCAACACTGGCTAAACTATGTGTGAAGTGTAATGGGCACCAGAAATCTCCACAAAGAGGTGATAGACTTCACTGCGAGTTACCCAAAGGTTGCAAATAAGTATTGTGGCTAAGTACAATGTAAGATGAGTTGAGGTTATTCAGACAAGAAAAGCAGACCACAAACACATGAGTTGTAGGGACAAACTGGGTCAGTAATTTTAATAACAATATAAAAGTAAAAACGAGCACCAAATCTAAAAACACCTTTTGTTCAGTGTGGACGGAGTTGGCCTGATGTGCGTTTCTCCTCCAGGAAGATAAGAGGGGAGAGAGAGCATATAACTAAGTACCAACAGTGGCTTGTTACAGATCAGACATAGTCCTCACCTTGTGCCAATATTTGTGACTTTATCTCTCACTTATATTTGTTGCCCTTCGGGCACATTTTGAGGGAGCAGCCTACAGCGCCTTTATTGAATATACTTTGGCACTTTATGCAGGTTATAATATAGGGGCTTTTTCACGAAAATACCATTTCTTAGGAGCTACACCTGTTTTATTTGATGGGGTTTATTGTGACCCTACCTCTGCATTAAGGCTTATCTTAGCCTTGTTGCACTTAACTGTATGTTAATTGATTGTTGGAGCCCTTGTAACACAGTTTGCAGTTTTTAATTTTTTTGTATCACTGTATGTTTATATGTTGATTTTATATTTCGCTCTCATTTCTACCCTTAATTTTAATGCATACCATTAAAATTTAATCATTTTATCTATCCTCTCGGAGTGCCCCATTTACACCCCTTTTTCTCTCCTTGCTTATCCAATTATATTAGTGTAGGCTTATCCAATTATATTAGTCTATCGCACCCCTGGTCCACACCAACAATTTCTTGAACACTTCTCTGCATGGCTCCCTCACTTCTTATCTACTGATATCCCCACCATCATCATGGGTGATTTCAACATCCCTATTTCTAATCCACATTCCAATGCTGCTTCCAAACTACTCTCTCTAACCTCCTCACTTGACCTCTCCCAGTGGAATGAATCCGCTACTCATCAGGATGGCCACTGTCTTGATCTTGTTTTCTCTAGACTATGCTCAGTTTCTCATTTCCTTAACACTCCTTTCCCCCTCTCAGATCATCACCTTATTAGCTACTCGCTCAACCCCAGTTCTTTACTCTCCCTAGTGTCAAACTCTTCCAAGCCTCCTCACAACCGCAGGAATTTCAACTCTATTGATTTTCAACAGTTTTCCACCTCTCTCCAACACCTTCTCTCCCCAATTTCTACATTTTCCTCCCCTGATCGGGCAGTACCCCATTTTCATCAAACCCTAGCAACTGCCCTGGATCAAGTGGCTCCAGCGACACTACATACTTTGCGTAGAATTCGTTGCCAACCGTGGCACACTACTGTAACACGAACTCTACAAAAACTTTCTCGAAAAGCAGAACGTCACTGGCGTAAATCTTGTGCCTCTAATGATTTCATAACATATACTGATATCTACCACTCCTATAGAATGCTCTGGACACTGCAAAACAAGCATACTTCCGATCTCTCATCTATTCTCAGGCTTCTAACCCCAAACGCCTCTTTAACACATTTAACTCTCTTCTGAATCCTACTGCCCCAAATCCTCCAACTAACATCACTGCACAGGCTCTTGCTTCCTATTTCAAGGACAAAATTGATAAGATCAGGTTTGAAATGGTATCATCTCCCTTGACAGGCAATCAATTCAGGCTCAATTCCTTTGTAGCACCCTCTGACACTTTCTCTTCATTTGATCCCACAAATGAAGAGGAAGTTTCTACTCTCTTCTCATCTTCCTACTCTACCTCCTGTCCTCTTGATCCCATTCCCTCACAAATTGGTATGTCCCTGTCTCCTGTTCTCATTCCCCCTCTAACTAAAATCTGTAATCTCTCTTTTTACTGGTATTTTTCCATCACTATTCAAGCATGCAGTGATTACTCCCATTTTAAAGAAACAAAATTCTGACCCTAACTCTCTTGTAAATTACCGCCCCAGCTCCCATGCCCCTCCAAGCTTCTCGAGAGAATTGTCTACACTCGCCTCACACACTTTCTTACAGCAAACAACCTGTTGGATCCTCTTCAATCAGGTTTTCGCTCTCAACACTCCACAGAGACTGCACTGGCCAAGTTGTCAGTGATTTGATCACAGCAAAAAATAATAACCATTACTCTCTTCTAATTCTCCTGGATCTCTCTGCTGCATTTGACACTGTTGACCACTCTCTCCTCATACAAACGCTACAATCCCTAGGTCTTGAAGACACTGTCCTATCCTGGTTCTTATCCTACCTATCTAATCGCTCTTTCAGTGTTAATTTCTCTGGATCCACCTCTGCTCCGCTTCCTTTATCAGTTGGCGTACCACAAGGCTCAGTCCTAGGTCCTCTGCTATTCTCTATCTACACCACTTCTCTTGGAAAACTAATAAGCTCCTTTGGATTTCAGTATCATCTATATGCAAATGATACACAAATTTATCTATCCTCTCCTGATCTTTCAACATCTGTGTTGTCTCGCGTTACTGACTGTCTTTCTGCCATTTCATCTTGGATGTCTTCTCGCCAACTCAAACTCAATCTTTCAAAAACTGAATTAATAATATTCCCACCCAAAAACAGAAGCTTCCTGCTTGACATTTCAATTTCTGTTGATAACCTGACCATAAATCCCAACCCGCAAGCTCGTTGCCTGGGTGTAATCCTTGATTCACAACTGTCGTTTATCCCCCACATCAACTCTATATCTAAATTATGTTACATACACCTAAAGAACATTTTCAGAATACGCACATATCTGACACAAGACACCGCAAAAACATGAATTCATGCACTCATCATCTCCTGCATCGACTTTTGCAATTCCCTCCTTACTGGTATTCCCAAAGTCAGATTTGAACCCCTACAATCTATTTTGCATGCAGCGGCTAGATTGATTTTCCTTACTAATCGTTTTTCCTCTGCTGAGCCACTCTGTCAGTCTCTACATTGGCTGCCTGTATTTCAACGAATATAAAATTCTTCTACTAACATACAAGGCCAGCAACAAAATTGCACCGACATACATTTCCTCACTTGTCTCGAAATATCTCCCCTCTCGACACCTCCGTTCTGCACAAGATCTACGTCTCTCTTCCACTCTAATCACATCCTCCCATTCTCGGTTACAGGATTTTTTACGGGCTGCACCCACGTTGTGGAATTCCCTCCCCCGCACAGTAAGACTTTCCTCTAGTCTTCAAACCTTCAAGCGTTCACTGAAAACCCACCTCTTCAGACAAGGTTATGATATTCCTCAGCCACCATCTTAATTTCCCTAGATTACCCTATTACCACCCTCTACACAGCTAATGCAAGACAACAACCCTCTGACCAACACTGCAACACACCCCCCCACTCAATACTTTTACCTTTGCGTTCTAGCTGGTCCATTGTGCAATATGATGTAGCACATGCCCTTGTGTTTCTAACTCCCATTGTCCTATAGATTGTAAGCTTGCGAGCAGAGTTCTCTTACCTCTCTGTCTGTATGTATTACCCAGTATTGTTTTATCAATGTTTGTTCCCAATTGTAAAGCGCTACAGAATTTGCTGGCGCTATATAAATAAATGATGATAATGATGATGTAGGGTTCACCCCCTGGGTTATTGTTTTCTACATCCCAGGTTTTTGTTACGTAACACATACTTCAGGAGGAGATTGAAAAATACATTTTCATTATCTAATGCGGGGGTATTCCCCCCCTTTTCGATAAACCCTAGTGCCTTTTTGCTACCATTAATTCTCTACTGTGTCTTCCCCCACTATCGATCACCGCTCTTGACTTTGCCACCTATTTCAAAAACAAAATTGACTCTATCCACAATTAGATTTCTTATCGTCAGACTTGCCTCCACCCACCTGTCTTCTCTCATTCACTCTGCCACCCTTAGCTCCTACCCTCCAGTAACTGTGCCTGAGATCCCCTCTCTTCTCTCCTCTTCTTCTACAACGTGTCCTCTCGATTCTATACCCTCCAAGTTTCTCTACTCCCTCTCTTCCAAAGTCTGTTGTCGCTTTGCTCACCTCTTTAACCTCTCTGTCACAGGTATCTTTCCCTCTGCCTTCAAGTGTGCTCTCATCTCTCCTATTCTCAAGAAACCTTCCCTGGACCCATCCTCTCTCTCAAACTATTGCTCCATATCCCTGCTGCCCTTTATTTATAATATTATCGAACGACTCGTCATCAGTCGTCTGACCAACTTTCTTTCTTCCCACTCTCTCTTTGACACTCTCCAGTCTGGCTTCCATCCCCTTCACTCAACTGAAACTGCCATTGCTAAAGTAACAAATCACTTACTTTCAGCAAAGTCCAAAAGTCAGTTCTCCCTTCTTGTATTCCTCGACCTCTTTGCTGCTTTTGACATCATCAGTCATTCTTTTCTCATCACCACCCTTCACTCCCTAGGTCTTCGCGAAAGAGCTCACTCCTGGTTTTCCTCCTACCTCTGGGGCTGCTCTTTTAGTGTGTCTGCTTCTGACTCTTCCTATCCCCCTCTTTCCCTTTCTATTGGCTGTCTTCTTGGCCCTCTGCTCTGACATGCAAATCTATCTTTCCTCCCCTGACTTCTCTTCCTGCCTTCCTAACCCAGGTATCATCATCATCATCAACATTTATTTATATAGTGCCAGCAAATTCCGTAGCGCTTTACAATTGAGAACAAACATTAATAAGACAATACTGGGTAATACATACAGACAGAGAGGTAAGAGAACCCTACTCACAAGCTTACAATCTATAGGACAATAGGAGTTTGAAACACAAGGGCATGTGCTACATCATATTGCACAATGGACCAGCTAGAATGCAAAGGTAAAAGTATTGAGTGGGCTGTGTGTGTGGCAATGTTGGTCAGAGGGTTGTTGTCTTGTTTTAGCTGTGTAGAGGGTGGTAATAGTGTAATCTAAGGAGATTAAGATGGTGGTTGAGGAATATCATAACCTTGTCTGAAGAGGTGGGCTGTCTCTCTGCTGTAACTACCTGTATGTCACAGCGCTTCCTGAAACTCAATATCTCCAAATTTGAGCTCATCATCTTTCTTCCTACCAATGTTGCTATCCCTCCCAATATCTCCCTCTTGGTTGACATCACTCTTTCTTTTGTCACCCAAGCCTGCAGTTAACCTTGACTCAGCCCTCAGCTTTACCCCTCGTATGCATTCCCTTACCAAATCCTGCCACTTCCTCCTTCGTAACATCATGCAAATCTGTCCCTTCTTCTCAGAAAGCAACCAAAATCCTAGTACATTCACTCATCATTTCTCGTCTTGACTATTGCAACCTCCTTCCCACTGTCTTTCCTCATATTTTGAACATCAATCCTTACAGAATGCTGTGGCTAATCTCATCTTTGTCTCACACTGCACCTCGTCTGTTTGTCCTCGGCGTAAATCACTTTATTGGCTCCCTATCCATTTCAGAATTCAGTTCAAGCTCCTTACCCTCACTTACAAAGCACTTACCAATGCTCCCCCTTACATCTTTGACCTTGTCTCAAGGTCAGAGATGTACCCGGTCATTCAGCTCGGCCTCTAACCTCCACCTCAGTTTACCTCTCATTACCTCCTCCCATGTTTGCCTCCAAGACTTCTGCCGTGTTGCCCCTAATCTTTGGAATTCCCTGCCCCATTTCACTCGACTCTCCCCCAATCTTCAGTCCTTCAAACGCTCACTCAAAACTCGCCTTTTCAAGCTTGACTATCCTACCATCTTCTAACCATACTATCTATCACGTCTTCTTCCTCACCTGCTATCTTCATCTTTTCCCAGTTGGTCCTAATGTCTCTCACCACCCGTCCCTCTAGAATGTAACCTCTCGCAGGCAGGGTCCGCTCTACCTATTGTCTCACGTCTGTCTACTGACTCTCGTTCATCCTGTCATGTTTTTTGCTGCATACTGTGCGACTCCCCATAGCATTACATACACTCATCTGTGCTACTTATGTGTATTAGCTCCTCTATTTGTTGCTTGCTTCTGTGTCCGCCGCTGCGTAATCTGTGACGCCTTATAAATAAATTAATAATAATAATGTGATTGGTTAATAATGTAATTTGTCATGTGGTTTTATAAATGATGTAATCAGAAAATCATAGGCAATGGGGCCAGTTAAATTTGAACGCAACCCCATATGTAGTGGGGGTTTTGTTTTGTTTTTTTATGCTTTATACAGATCCATAACTTTTCATTTAATAAACATATAAATACTTGTTAGTGAATGTTGAAAAATCATGTAATATAACAGTAGCAATGGAGGTTTTATTGAGGCGAAGCAGTGTGTATATAAAATAATTTATTTTATGAAAAAATAAGGACATTTGGGCTGAATGGAGGAAAGCCTTATTTTATTTTTTTTCCAACCAATTATAAATGGCCTCCTTGGTTTATGTTTGTTATTAATGGACAGAGTTTTATCATATATGCACAATAATGATGAAAGCTTCCCAGTGCAGACAAATGTATTTATTGACAAATGCTGTTATTTTACAAATTGCAATAAACTCAGGATTAGTACAAAAGTTCTGTGTTTTAGTAGTAGAAGAGAAATGAGAGAGTAAAAGGGTCTTGTAGTTAGTTTCACAGAGTGCCGTATATAATATGTTTATGACAAAAGCATCCTATCCATAACATATATTTAATAGTACTTTATTGATCCATTTTAATAGGCAAACATGTTTTTGTTAAGAAAAAAACAGTTGAGTAAGCCCATCAGATTCCTAGAGCCCTTTTACCTAACCATTAAAAAAAACAAAGCAAACTTATTAACTATCAACAACTGCAAAAAACTTGATTTTCTGCAGGACTTCTTTATCTATTAATACTTTTTGTGATGCTACATGACAATAAGAGTAATTGATTGGGATCTTAACGTTGTTTGAGATGACTACACGAAATATAACTTTTATTTTTAGCTTATTTTTACTGCACTATTAACTATATTAGAGCAAAAGTAACTTTAGAATTTTGTTTTATGGTTGTATATATTTGCGGTGTGAAACCTGAGAGTTGGGTCCCATAGTTGTCCCAGAATCTTTTTTTGGACTCCACTGATTGTAAAATATGCCAGTTCTTTGAGGTCATAGAATAATAGCACACTGAAACTTAAAAAAAATAAAAATAACCAATTTTTATTTGTTGAAGCATATAATTTCACTATAGCAATATATATCATTATGTCAACAGACATATGGAGCAAGTCCAAATTTTGAAAATAGAGTAACTTACCGTTGGAACATTTTGCCCATCTGTTAGATAAATATTTAAACAAATCCCTCATGGGGGGGGAGTTTTGATGAAACTCTTCCAAGTTTCAATGTTTTTTCATATGCCTTTCCTTTTGTAGCGACGTTTACAACAAATCTATTCAAAATATATAAAAGTAGTGAGGAGGAGCGAACTTGACTTACATTTGGAGCACACATTAACTAGGTAATCATTAGCGCACCTACAAACTTATAAACAGAAACACATGATTGGTAGGCAGTCCAACAGAAAGCAAGCAATGAGAGATACACATTTTGGCCAGTAATGTTTGTTAATCCAATGGAAAAGCAACTGTGTAGGGAGAGGTATGTTCTGTGGTAAATATTTAAAAACGTTTCTGAGTACGTTATTGCAAGTAGGATTCTAATTGATTCCGATACTAAGCGAAGTAAGGATTTCACAGAAAGAAGACAGTAAGTGGTATCTCCATAGAACTTTTAATCTTAGTTTGTTATAGACAAAATTGCCACATAGAAAGTTTTAATGGCCAACATAGTATCTGAGGGGTTGTTCCAGTCTATTGAAAGTGCTACCACCAAACTGCTGGCATAATGTTGGGCCTGCAGAAAGGCCAGTCAGAAGGGCATAATATATTTTTACCATGCTTGTGCAAACATCAAAGATTTCTGTTTAGTTTGTCTATAAGTTGCTCAACTGATTTGATCCCCAGCCATGCCATCCCTGGAAATTTGTATTTCCCAGCAAAGGGAGATCAATGGATACATATAAATTATATTTATGTCTATAAATGTACTATGCCTTTCTTGTAAATATTAGAATATTAGGACCTTTCAAGTGCAGGAAGACTGTTTAAGCTTATTTCAGGTAGGAAATTTTATTTTACATTTTTAAAAAAAAAATTGAAATGAAAGCTGACAAGTGAATTCTCCCAAACAAAAAGGAGAAAAAAAGCGAAGTTTCTGATATAAGGTGCACTAAATCTTCTGATAGATAATATCGATAATTACCATCCTATAAAACATAACTTTTATTAGGTAATAACTTAAAAGCGAAATATACTGAAATATAACAATTAAAATCCCATGGATATAAATAAAAGGCTGGATACACTCAAAATAGTACCTATATAATCCCGCTATAAGTTATATGGTACAGAGGTATAATAGTGTGATTAATATGAATAAGTCAGATAGTAAATAAAGAAACATACGCCATAATAAGCAGTTATGTCTCTAATATAATGTCTGTTAAATAACAGGCTATACAGGCTGATAATGTCCAGCTGGCAGATAGAGGTTGGAACAAAATGTCCCAATTACCTCTTATAAATCACAAACGCTGGTATATAATTCCTTCTGACTCAATCCTGCAGATCAACAATCAGTTGAAATGGAAACTACCCTGCAGCATATTCAGTAGCGTAACATGTAAAGTGTAGCAGAAACGTTATTTGAGAATTATAGTTGCTAGTATGCTATCCCTTCCAACTCATTCCTGCCATTTGTAATCAGTGGTAGCCTGTTATTTAACAGACATTATATTAGAGACATAACTGCTTATTATGGCGTATGTTTCTTTATTTACTATCTGACTTATTCATATTAATCACACTATTATACCTCTGTACCATATAACTTATAGTGGGATTATATAGGTACTATTTTGAGTGTATCCAGCCTTTTATTTATATCCATGGGATTTTAATTGTTATATTTCAGTATATTTCGCTTTTAAGTTATTACCTAATAAAAGTTATGTTTTATAGGATGGTAATTATCGATATTATCTATCAGAAGATTTAGTGCACCTTATATCAGAAACTTCGCTTTTTTCTCCTTTTTGTTTAGATTATACTTGGAGTTCCAAGGTTGCACCCCAATTACCAATTAAGAGATCCTATTTAGGAGATATTTATAGGGATATATGTATTACAATTGGGTAAAATCTTATAGTCAGTGCGGTGATCCAAACTCTACTCTAAGTGAATTCTCCCTATCAGAATCTATATTTGCGTATTTTATTTAAAGCAAAAATAATTTGCTTCCATTTGCAACTTCTGTAAACAAACACCATGGAAAGTCATCAAATCCTTGTATTGGTTGTAGACAGTTAAGACTGCTCACCAGAGGTTGTGTCCCAAATGGCTATCATTACCAGACAGGGCAGTGCTTTTATAGTTCTAAAAATCTTTGCAATTGCATTCTTTTTCTCATAAATATTTTAGAACATTCAGTCAGCCAGCTTTAAACAAGCATACCTATTATGGGATCTTTGAATTTCAGTCCATATTCCCAGAACATCATTAGTAAGCAAGAGGCAAAGGAGTACATCAGTTGCAGACATAAACTACAAAAATAGTTTTTATTAGCTAGCACCTTGTGACAATGCTGACCTGGAGTATGACCAGCACCTTAGTATCACTCAATTATTTTTATGTCTAAGAAGCTGTTAGCATTTAATAAATGTCATCTCGAGGGTCCCACTGATGAGCTCTGTCTTTTCAGTTAAACCTACTTGTTTATGTGCCAAGGTGCAGCTAATGAACATTTTATAAATGCAACAAATGTCAAAAATACACTTTAGAAAAATATAAAGAACTATATACAGTTTGGTAAAATATAATTGACAACAAACCAGCTGCCTAAAAAATTGTGAGTACAACCTGGGTCTTCATGATATCCAGGTGCTTCAGGTTATTCTAGTATTGTAAACCAATGCGTTTTATTCATCCAGTGTACAGATAATTTGTAAATGGTTCACAGATGGCAAGCTGTACAGTTCAGGGATAAAAAGTATTTATTGCACAATGTTATAATAAAAGTAGTGTCTGAACAGTAAAAGTGGGGTCCCAGGAATGCCATTCACTATGTCTGCTTAGGTGAAAAGCTTTTAAAAGTGCTTTTAAAACAGACCAACTTCCCTCATTCTAGCAGACTGGCTTGTCATTTCAATTCATATACATAAAACATAATTCCATTGAAAATGCAACATGCTATATTTTTTGTGGGGATTTCTTTAACTTGTATTTAAGTGGGAATGCACAATCCAGGTTTCTTACTGTGGTAATGCTTATTGATCCCATTAGTAAAGCTATATAAATAGCTGATGATGATTAGAGGGTTTCTATTATGACATGCAAAAGACTGAGAAGCAGCACAAAGTACTCTTTGGATCTCAATTTCTACCAAAGCGCATGACCTTGTAAAGCAGTATTGGGTGTTATGGGAGGAGCAGAAGTTTGAAATGAATAGTGGGAGGAGTTGTGCACAGTGATGGTATTCATGTCAACGTGCGCAGTAAGCACGTCAGTGTACCTATATGTGTGCACCAATGTAAAAATAAGATCTCATTTTATGGGGTGAGATTATTGAAATGTGGAAAAAGAAGTTGTGAGGGTGTGTTTTTAGGGGCATTACTGGTAGTTTGGTAGGGTGCACACCCATTTCTAGTCAATAAAAGGACTTGATTTTTACACCAGTTCAGAGCTGCTGGTGATGGAGTTATTTTTATGCATTTTGCACCTTCCAGTTGACTTTGGCATAGTAGCGTATTTCTAGATGCACTTTGGTCAATGTAGACTAAAGCTTCACACAAATGTGACACACATAATAAAGACGTGCCCGATGTCCCATCACTCACAATTAATTTAAGTACTAAATGAGGCTTAACTGAACAGTTTGTAGGAGAAAAAAAAAATGAAAGGGGTGCTTCTAAAGTGATCAGATGTTGCATTGCGGTTTAACATTTACACATTTGCAAAGTGTGACACCTTCAGAGTATTCCACCTTCCTGCAAAGCTAGATACACATATAGGTTCCAGATGTGTCTCTAGAGTAGAAGGGAAATAAAGTTTCCACTTTGAACTGTGCTGGGCAGACCATCTAAGTGCATTGTTGCAAATCCAAACATTTTAGTGGTGCGTATTGAATGTTTTTTTTTATGGGTCAATAAACCTCTGATCATTTTCCAACAAGTGTTTGAGTTTGCTGTGTAGTCGGCAATGCTTTTCTTTGCAAATTTAAAGAAAAAACTCACACATTTACCCTTGCAATCATTTCATAATATTCAATATTCCACTCTTCTTGCGGCTGACTGCCAACAGAGCTATGAGTGAATATCAAGCACGAGATTGTATTTCTCTTTTCTAGATTGCTGGTGTCTGCTTTTTGGTTAACCTTGACAGCTGCCCTACAAATCCTCCAATGCTTTCATCCTTGAGATTTACACATTTTCAGACTGCTAATTATGAAACAATATTTGAAATGCATTATATAGGTTGAGATAACACGAATTGGCTTGTTTTTTATTACCATACTTCTATTTGTCATAATTGTTTTTGCATATGCTGTAACAGTACTCTCCCCAGCACCTATTTCCCGGGTGCTCTACCCAGCTATTTTTACTTGCCACTCAGCTTTTGGAGTTCTATTATAATAGAATAAAGCATTGTATCTCCTATTAGAACAGGCACTATGTGAGAATTACAACCAGCAGTGTATGTTAGACCACTGGCCAGCAGTCTGACCAGTCCTGACAGTTGTGGGCAATAACCTCCAAAAAGTTTCAATATTTTTGCAAAGTAGTATAACTGCTTTCACCCAGCTACTTCTTTATGCTCCCCCGGCTGGCAAAATTTTCTGGATAGAACTCTGCTGTAAGATGTTGTTTGTTCATCGTGACCATTTTAATGTAATACAATCTATTGTCAAATTTTTAGTTTTTACAATTACTTCATCTTTTATATTGTTTTTATAATTTTTTGCAAATATGTGTAAAGTTTAGAATGCTGTTCATATTTTATGTTTCTGGATACATTTGGGATCCTCCCTGTCGCCAATCACACACACTGTCAGAGGGAGATAATGTATCAGTTGAAACTTTACGTGGAAGCCAACTTTGGTTTTTAACTTATTATGAAACTAGTATTGTCATAATTTTTTTAATCTGTGAACTACACAGCATACTTAATCATGTTTTTTTTTCTTAAGCTCTGAACGATGTGTTTCTCTACACCTTTCCATTCTCATTTTAAATGGTTTCTAAAGAATTAACTTGTTATGAGTTGTAAGCAATGAATTTAAACGCTCCTGCCACACTATCTGTAGGTTGGAAACAGGTGTTATTTTGGATCCAGAATTGGCTTCTTTTTAATACATTGTGTGCGAGATGTGATTTACTGCACAATATGAGTGACATTCTGTTAAAGTGAATCAGACAAATTTGGTGTGAAGAACTGGTGATCAAATGCTAGACCTCAGATTGCTTTTTGTTGTTTCTTAATTAATGAAAAGTGACTTGTGGACTTAGTGATTGTCACTTATTGTATTACTGTAATATTTTGTCTGCTTTTTTTTAACAAAAATGGCAGAATTAAAAAAAAACTAAAAACAAAGAAATTAATGTAATATTTATATTATAATATATTTTTAATATATTGTAATATTTATATTATAATATATTTTTAATATATTTTAAGAAAATTTGAGCTGAACTGTTTAATTTTTACATTTATATCATACAAACTCTTTTTACTTAGAGTTACCAGTAAGCACACCTAGAAGGTGCTATACTTGTTGCTGGGGAACCGGAAAGTGGAGATCTAATATGCAGACAGATTTTGAAAAGAGGGAAACACATCCTCTCCCACCTCTAATTTGCAGTACTAAAATAAAGTTAACATAAATGTAGAGGAGCGCTGGTTATAGTGAAATATCAGTAATTATTATATTTATTAAGAATAAAACAATTTATAAATAAATATATTTATTTATAAATTGTTTTATTCTTAATAAATATAAGAATTTATAATATTTCACTATAACCAGTGCTCCTCTACATTTTAACAACATATGCAGATAATATAATAAAATGTATAGTCCATGATTATGGCAAAATTGAAAGACAGTTGATGATAAATCCCAACTCCTCAGCATCAATACTTTGCCGGTTAAAATTGATTAATAACCCTTATATATACAAATGGCTACAGAAGTTCCATACATAATTTCTAAAAATTCTGTAACGATTGCTGTTCAAAGAATCAGGACAACAAAGTCCCCTAGTATATAGTGTGGTTAGAATACATTGTCTAAAAACAATTCCACATAAGGCAATCCAATAATATTCCAGATGTCCATAGGACTGTTCAATCAATATTTAGAAAAATGTGCACAGCTGTTATTTAGGATACAGGAAAATATCTCAAGGAAATGTTTGCTCCAAGTTTTTTTAGGGATAAGCAAGATAATAAAATATTAAGAAAGATAATATAGTTAGGAATCCTAAATGATGGCTCAATATACGCCCTAACGGTTTTTATAAATGTGGAAAACCGCGTTGTCTTACTTGTGTTTTCGTTGAACACAGAGCAAATGAATTTACATTATTCGTAACCGGTGAAAAGTTCTGTATAACAAGCATTATAGACTGCAGGTCTAGATATGTAGTTTAATTAATTGCGACTGTGGTGTTCAATATATAGGGCGGACAACTAGATCATTGTATTTAAGTTTCTTAGAACATTGTAGAAATATTTTGAAACAAGTCAAAATCCACAGTCTGCCCTGTGGAATTGGTTCGTTAAGAGACATAAGAGTCAGGGCTGTAGAACAGGTCCGAGTGACCAATAGAGGGGGGATCACTTTAATCTCCTATGTAAACGGGAGATTTGAGTTTAATGTATGACAGTTTAATTTAGAATAATATTGTTTTATATAGGTTCATGTACCAGTTAGGAGTATAGGTTACTGACTAATTAGTCAGTTTATGAAATCTCTTGGTCCAAGTCTTTATAAATATGCTCAATGCTGATAGTTATTTGATCAGTTTGCCACACATTAATTTTCTGAATCAATTGTATATTTCTTTTATGCATCTATGTGTTTATTAATGTTTATGTATTATACATTGTATTTCTTAAAATGTTTTTTTTACAAATGGGCTAATGCCAGCTACGATACTCTGAATGTTTGATTGGTTATTTAAATCGTGTGACTTTCTACCCGGTTTTCTAAAAGTGAGATTGCAGATGCAGTCATGTGATGACAACAAAAGGTCCAGTTAAGGATATGCCGGAGAAATTAAGATGTCATGTGACAAGAGCCGTATCACATGTTTTTTGTTTATGTTTGGATTAGTCACATCCATATAGAAGAATCTTATTATATTTGCATTTGATATGTAAAGTAGACAAGTACCTGTGTATTCGAACCACCGTATGAAGAGTTACAAATGGTGGCCATAGATGATGATATAGAATGAGAAGGTTTTATAAAGTTTAAGGTAAATTGGAGATGAATGGCTTATACAACATACTGAATGGTATTTAAGGGCTTCTGTATTGTCTCTGTATTTACCTCTGATGAAACCGCCCCCTTTAGAGGCGGAGAAACGCGTCGGGTGATATTAGTGGCAAACTGACTGAAATACCCAGCTCCTCTATACTAACAGCAAAGTGGATTTTTTGGCCTTTCCAATACCTTTTTGGACTGCTTAAAGTTTGGAGTGCTGTATTCAAATCAAGGCATGACATTGATTACATCTGTTTCAAGTGGAATTTTTCTTGGCTTCGAATGGTTGCCTAATTGATGGACTATGTCATATTGTTTCAATTAATGGGATTCCTGTATCCTAAATAATAGCTATGGACATTTTTCTAAACATTGAGAGAACAGTCTCATTGACATTCGGAATATTATACGATTGCCTTATGTGGAATTGTTTTTGGACAATGTATTCTATCCACACTACTAGGGGACTTTATTGTCCTCATTATTTGAATAGCAATCGTTACAGAATTTTTAGAACTTATGTATGGAACTTCTGTAGCCATTTGTATTTGCATATATAACTGTTATTGACCAACTATAATCGGCAAGGTATTGATGCTGAGGAGTCAGGATTTATCAACAACTGTCTTTCAATTTTGCCATAATGAAGGAATATACACTTTATTCTAATATCTGTATATGTATATATATATATATATATATATATATATATATATATATATATATATATGCATGTGTGTGTGTATATATATATATATATATATATATATATATATATATATATATATATATAAGCCTAGCGTCGTGTGTTAGTGTGTGTGGAAAAAACTATTTTCTCAGAAAGGGCTCATCCAATTGACCTGAAATTTGGTATACTGACATTATTTGACAAAAAAATTATAATAGTGAAGTCAGTTAACTTCCATCATCCCCCCTTTCCCCCCGTGGGAGTGGTAGTAAAGGCTAGATTTACCAGTTGAGGGCTCAAACTCTTGACCGTGTGGGTATTTATTTACCAGAGCCTGTGTTTGGTCATGGACAATTGTATGTCGTATTTTCACGAGTACGGAGAAGCAGTGATGTGAAAGTGCAGGTTATGAATACTGCCCTTCAAGGAAGACTGATTGAGCACAGCGATAAGGTGTTTAGCAGAAACGTTGTGTATCTAGAGGTTTTAGAACAGTAAGACGATGGAGATTAAGGATGTGGCGATGAAGATGAAAGATGAGGTGATGGAGAAGAATGATGAGGTGGTGACATGTGGACAAAACCACAATAAAAAAAGGGCGCTTCTGTCGGGAAGTAATGCTCTTCCCCTGAGGAGGCCTGGCCTAGCCCCAAATGCATGACAAGAACCTTTTTAACACCTTAAGTAGCTTGATTTGACTAGAATGCATGAGTATCATGCACAGGTTAACTTATGTGTGTGTGTGTATATATATATATATATATATATATATATATATTTATAAATATTTTTATAAATTGTCTTATTCTTAAGAAATATGAGAATTAATAATATTTCACTATAACCAGCGCTTCTCTACATTTTTGTTAATTTTTGTACATATGTGTCAGAAACAGTATCTGCTGTATGTTGTAGCAGCGTTTGGTGAATTGTTTTATGATATTTTACCTGTTTGCGCCCAATTCTCTTTTTTTTGTGTTTTTTGGCTAAAATATAGCTGTCCACCATTTTTGTGCTACATGTAAAAAAGGGCATCACAACATTTTTGCAAATTTAGGTGGACATCATCTTAACTCTAAATACTATACCATACATTTTCAAAAATTCACCCCATCCCAGGTACATTACATAGATGGGTAAATAGACTTTCCTGTTGGCAGCTGTGTATTCCACAGCATACTAGTCATTAGATCCTCATCATATAATGTTCTTTGTTTTTTAATACAGTGTAGAAGCAGTATCTACAGTAGAAAGAGACATTGCCATGATATCACCCAGCAACTAAAGCTGGGATTATAGTAATGGTGCAAATCCATACAGATCACCCATTTATAGTTTTCAAAAACATAACTTTCTTGCATTGAGTTCAGCTATTAACATGTTGTTTTTTTGTTTCGTTTCATTTGAAAACTACTTGATCTTTTTAAAGAAAATGGTCAGTTTCCTGTAGCAATCATTTCTATAAATGTTATATAAAACAAACGATTTGATTCTGGCTCCTCATTACGTGCAGCCCATTTTTCCGAGGATAACATCCACCTTAATCCTAAACCAAAAATTACAACATATGCTGGAAATAAATTTGGTGCTGGTGATCTAATATCAATCATTTTGCTATATCCTACTAGGACAAATTCTTAGAAGACTTAACGCAATCCTTATAATTTTTCCATATAGAGGATTGCAAAAATGTACTCAAAACACCACTATGCTAAACTAAATTTTAAAGGTACTTGTAAAAGGCCTCTTTAAAATTGCACTTACACAAACATAGATCTTTATAAACATGTAAATTTATTTACTTTCCTTCTGCTTTAATCTCAGGTTTGTCATAAAACATCAAACACATTTATTTATTTGTAAAATCATGTTCCACAAATCAATGTGGTTGCCATCATAAAGAAGGAAAATATATAGTGTAATATGTAACAACAAATAACCAGTGTAAAGCACACTCTTCTTGAAAAATCAGTGCATTCCTGATGATATTTCCAAATAGAGTGTGTTAGAGCTATATTCCAAATACCTCCAGAACACTGGTGTGTTAAACAACCTTTTCAAACCGCTTAAAAAATGCCATAGAATTAATGTTATAGTTATGTTCACCCTTACAATGTAGAGATGGTGATTGGAGGTCCTATACTTTTTTATATTTCAGATATGTTCTCCTCATCTTTCTTTTAATTTCTTTTATAGTTCTTTCTATATATTTCTTTGTACAGGAGCATTCTATTAAATATACAAAATTCTTAGCATTACATGTCATAAATTAATAAATTTGATAGCTCTTTCCTGTAGTGGAAGATTTCATTTCAACAACTTTGTTATTTTTAGTAATATATGTTTTACACATAATGCAATCCCCACATCTATAGAAAAAACCTTTTGTATTAATTTTTCATACCAACTGTAGCATTAGATAAACTGCTCTTTATTTACAGGGATTTTTTTTAGATTGGATCTCTACTATATACAGATTTTGGTTACTTAGATATGATGTTTTGGATCTTTGTTTAATAATGGCAAAAGGCATCGGATATTTTTCTCTACTACTTTGTGTTGAGAATGATATTTAGAAATAAAGGGAATACCCATATCGCTTTCATTAAACTTTTTATTCTTTGATAGTAGTAGATCTTTTGTCTATATTTCCAACTTGTTCTACAGTGATTTTGTTTACATTGTATGTTTTCTTTATAAATTGATATTTCATGATGGTTGCTTGTTATTTATAAACATTCATGTCTAATTTTAAGGAACTGACTTTTTGGCATACAATTCAGCCATGTTTGATTGTGGTTATTTTCCATCAACATATATGAATTGGAGTTTGTTGTCTTAATATAATTACAGTTCAACAATTTTCCATCTTCCACATATATAAGGACCTCTTAACAATGAACTTTTTCCTTACTAATATTGAAAGTAAATTTAATAATAAACTGATTCATATTTATTCAAAAAGTTCTATCTTCATCACTACTCCCAGATGAACATGATGTCATCTATGTAGCGATGCAACGATATGATGTTTGTCCCATTCGCCACATCATTCCATATGGGGATTTCCTCCCACCACGCCATGAAAATATTGGTGTAACTTGAAGAGATCCTGGTACCCATTACTGTCCTTTGTTTTATTCTTTAAAATAAGGTCAATACTTTAAGTGATACATTTCTTTAAGTTCTTTTGTTTGCACGTTTACCCCCAAAAAATGTAGCAGTGTCTACTCCCTTGTCATGATTTATTATAGTATATAGCAAGCTTATGGCTGGCATCACCAAAACATAATTTTCTTTTCACTTTATTTTATTCAATTTATTTAAGGTGTCCATGCTTTCTTTCAGATATGAGTTTATGTTTTTCATTAATGGCTGAAGTTCAAAATCTATAAAATGTCACTGATTCAATTCCATCAACAATTGGTCTACCTGAGGGGGCTTTTGGATCTTTATGTAATTTTGAAAGTGTATAAAGTACTGGTATTGATGGATTTGTTAATTTTATATAATCCTTCTCTTTAGAAGTCATTTTTTCATTCTCTATATCGCTCTTATAATGCATCTAATGCTTGGAAAATCCGTAAAGTAGGATTGTTTTTTAATATCATGTAGGTATCTGAACGATTAAGTTGTCTTATCACTTCTTGGTTGTAATTGTCCCTATTCTGTATAACAATGCCTCCCTCTTTACCAGCTGGCTTAGCAATAATTTTATCATTGGAATGTAATGTTCTTAAAGCTGTTTTTCTCCTTTTTTCAGATTATACTTTTTATAGGGAAATTTAAATTTTCTTAAGTCATCCCTTGCTAATTTTCCAATGGTTTTCTACTATTGGACATCTACAATGAAAAGAAAATAAAGTGTAATTATTCTTAAAACTATTCCCTATGGTATTCACTTGTGTATGATCATTTTTTTCTCTATAAAACTTCTTTAGTGCAATTTTTCTAACAGCCTACATTAAGGGACAACTAAGATAGAAATGAGACATAGCATCTTCTGACATTCATGCATGATATAGGTAAGATATAGATATCCTGCCAACAAGTTTGAAGTGGGGATGCCAGAATGGGAAAAACCACAGCCTAAATGGGAGACAAGTTAGTGAATGTAGGTGTCAAGTCCAAACATTCTTACTATCTCTGGAAAGGATTTAACAGATACATAAAATAAATTGTCACACCAGTATTATTGGTTAAGTGACTGTATCTCAGTATAATTAATTATTCAAAAACAAGAAATCTGAAGAATATTTGACAATTTATTTAAGGTAGCACACTTACATTCTCTGTAAATCTCTAACTTTGGAGATTATAAATCCTATTATTTATTTTTATTTTCTAATAAATAACTTTTATTGTTTGCAGTTAAAATAGTATGTTTAAAACCAACAAAATATTAACCAAAGTGAAAAAAAGTGATGATAGTGAATGCATGTGATAGTTAAAATGCTGAGGATACCTTAAATCCTTTTTGTCAGTATTTATATGTAGCCCACTCTAATTGGCAGCAATCAGGTATCCATTCAACCTGTGTTTATTGTATGGTCTCTAATGCTGTCAGCTATTTTGCAACACTGAGCCAATATTATTCTCAGACTTTCAAAATGGTTATAATAGTAGGTACATTTGTTGCCATCAAGAAAGATTTCTCTTGAATTCTGAGCAAGGTATTAAATGCAATTGCTATCCTTTGTCAGCTATTTGGGGTATTAACTGAAGTGAGGATATGTTAGCCTGAGGTTTGAATACAAATGTTGCTCTGTATGCACTAGTATCTTTAATGTGTGAATCATCTATCCATCCATTCATTCATTCACACTGAGATATGAAGGTTAATTGCTAAATTACCTTAGATAGCTAGGCTATATCTTGTGGCTGATTTCAGCTCTCCACATTACATTTAAGAATCTGTTAGATTTTAATATGTTTAGTTGGACTAAATATATTGTATTAAGTTAGGAGTAGGTAAGCTCAGCAACGCCAGTATGCATTTTACTGAGTAGCTTTCTCAAGGCTAAACTGGTTGGAGCTGGATTTGTAAATCAGTTATTACCAATCAGTGTTCAGTATTTTAATCATTATCTATTGGTTGATACCAACTGAGTTATCAACCCCTAATTGTCTAGGTAGTTTTACTTTACAATTATTCTTAAGTTATGTATCCTAGATCATGTTACCCTTCCTACAGTGAATTATGACAATTATTTTAAATTTATATCATTGTTGTGATATATTAATTTGAGAATTATTTTTTGGTCTATTGTGATATAGATTTGGATTAAGAATTGCAAGTTAGATGTTATAACTAGTTTAGTTTACTCAGATCTTGAATTTTCCAATTTTCCATTAGGTAATAATTGCTGGCATTATTATTAACTTCAGCACAAATCTAAAGGATCACATAATTTGTTTGTACTTTAAATCATATATTATCTTTAATGTTTGAGTGTTGGTGCTTGATTCCAATTATTTATTTTTGTGTGAGGAGGTGCTCTTTCAACTTATCGAACACATGGTTAACAAAAAGACTGGGATTGAATAGAAAGACGCTCCAGTCCATTAATCTTTTTTTATTTCTAATCACAATTAAGTTATTTTATTAATAATAATTTTAAAAGTGTTTGTTTTATTAAAGCATACAAACTTCTTAACCAGGTCACAAAAAAGTGAATATATTTGAAATATAAATGTAGATAAGGGTTAAATATAGAAAAGTGTGTTAATACAAATTCTTTATTTCAGACCCTAGAGCTGGTTATGAGATTTCTGAAATTGTGTATATTCCTTGTACTATTTGTATGTTGCTCAAATGACTTTAATTTTTTTTTGTTTTGAAATGTTCACCTTGTAGTTAATTATTTTTATGTCAATTAAAACACCATACTAATCAGAACATTTTCTATATTCATGTTTTATTTTTCTTCAATATTTTTTCCATCCTGCTTATTTGGGTTTTTAGAATAAGTAACTGTGCACAATTGCTGGCACCAAGAATGGTGCTAGCAATTGTGCCATCATCTCTATTATACATCTCATGGTATTTGGGTGTATTTCAATTTTTTGTTGTTATTATATGGGTATACAATCACTTGCTAGGACTGTATGGGTGTCTATAGCAGGGGGCCTAGAATCTTCCCATAGTATTGCCAAGATATTTTTTTTTTAGAAAAGGAGACCTGATACCATTGGTATTCAGTCCACCATCTTACCTCAAAGTAGACTAGGTAAGGGAGAAGGGTCCAGTCATGCGGAATGTGAAGCTGGAGGTGACAGTATTTCAGCCACTTCTACTGTCACAAGCAAGTTGGCACATCAGATTGGAACACAACCTGAATTCCCTGTTTTCTTGGTTGTGGTCACATCTCTGATCGTAGCAGCCACTGATTTTCTTATGTCTCTGACCTTTGAAGTTCACTTATCACATTTTAAAGAAATACGCAGTAAATTATAAATAATTATAAATATTTCCACTATAGTATGATTGATCTTGGCATATACAAAGTCAGAAAAAGCAGAAGTTAGTATAATACATTTACACAAATATGATTAACATGCATGGAGTTTTAAAACAATCGTGTTTAAATTTGTTTCTTTTTTAGTTTAGTACCACTATACATATGGCATATAAACCTTGGGCGTGGTAGGGTTTATTAGCACTTTAAATGACGACATAGTTTATAACTACAAAACAATACCGATTACCATTACACCGACAAGCTGAAAATATGTACATACCATATAACAGACAGGCACTGAATCTGACAGCTTGAATCGCCACCAAATGTAAAATGCGACTGAAATAAATATGTATAGTAATAAATGACGTCACTTGGAATGGACACAGTAAAAACGGCGCTTTTAAAGTGGTAATGGCTGGTCCCACTGCTTGGATTACATTATACAGCCGGTGGGGCCAGCCATTGCCGCTTTACAAGCGCCGTTTTTACTGTGTCCATTCCAAGTGACGTCATTTATCACTATACATATTTATTTCAGTCGCATTTTACATTTGGTGGCGATTCAAGCTGTCGGATTCAGTGCCTGTCTGTCTGTTATAATGGTAAGTATATATTTTCATCTTGTCGGTGTAATCGGTATTGTTTTGTAGTTAGAAAATGTCTGCATTTAAAGTGCCGTTTTAATGAGTACCACCGATAAATCTTAAGAGTATGCTGCTCCAATTTTCTGTGATTTTCTTCATAACCTAGTTCTTTTTCTATCAGATTTGTACGCATAAATTATTTTTAAATAAAGCATTCTATTTGTAACTACTTGCTGTCACAAGCATTGTTGTGTTTTTTGGCTTCTTTTTCTATTTTTTTAATTGATCTACAATTGTACTTATTCACAATGGAGTTAAGTGGTATATGAAGCAAGACAAGATCTTGTATAAATTACATTGTACAGGGAATATTATTTTGAACCTGATATTAATTAACAGTTATTAGCAGATGGTCAGGGCATTGCTGCAGCTTTAGTAGTTTTGGCTGGGGGCCATGAAGTAAGTCAAAAGGACATAATTAAATATATATACATTCTGAATATTTCTTTACAGATATAGTTTTCACTAAATATATTTAAAAATATTCTTTTATCAATGCAACATTTACAATGTTGTCCAAATATATTTTTCTGAGTTATGTTCCTTTCAATGCAGGTTGTATATACTACATAGAGTATATTGTGGCACTCTATTTGTCATACATGCCAACTCTCCCGGAAAGCTGGCATTTCTCCCGCATCCCAATCTCACGAGAATCGCGTCATTTGACGCGATTCTCAGTAAATCACAACATTTTTAGTCTATTTTAGTATTGCCCCTTTCATTAATTTCAAACTTAACATTTTTTTTCCTTTTAAAACACTACTAATATGAGCATAATTTCTGACTATATTTATTATATGTGTCAGCTTTGCTTGTTTGAAGGTTTAAATTAAATGAGTATTTGTGTGCATATAAATCTGCTTACCTGGATACAAAAGGCATCACATTAAAATAATCTTATAAGTACCAACGCTTCTAGAGCACCCATGAAAAACAAAAAATCTATTTGCAGGGGACATAGATTACCCTTCAACCAGATTATACTACTGTAAATGTGGCCTCTCCACATCTCAAATATTATTTAAGTTTGTTTTATTTTTGGATGCAATATGAGGTGCATGAATGCAACCAGCCTGCATTTAGCAAGGAACACCCTCTGCCCAGCTCTTTGCATTAGAAGATGCAAGCATATCCGTGCCACAGAGGCACAGCCCTCACGATACACAGATACATGTGCTCTCTCTGTATAAAGGTTCATTTGAGCAAAAACAGACATGATGTCACAAAACGGCATATAAGGTGTGGGGTATGCATTTTTCACAGATACAACTGACCCTTATTCTCTTACACAGAAAATCAAGGCTCTACTGTTCAGTTATCACTGATGTGATTATTATTTGTATTTAAAGAGATGTGTAGTTTATAGCTCCATACATACATAGTAGAACTACTAAAGTTTGTGACCTATAGTGTACAAACCGGTTTCTTATAAAGTTGAACAGAAAATCTGTAGGGGGTAAATGTATCAACTGCCGATTTTTTTCAACTACACTATTTGGCGAGTTTGCACTGAAAATTAAAGCGGCAATGGCTTTAAAGGCAAAACAATGCCTTTAAAGCCATTGCTGCTTTAAATTTTCAGTGCAAACTCGCAAAATAGTGTGCAGTTGAAAAAGCGGCAATTGATACATTTACCCCTTGGACTTTTTATAAGCAATAACACATTTAACACACATGGAGTTCACATTGCAGCTGATTTTTCAGCTCTTGCAAGACTCATTACTGCTCACTACCTAGCAGCTGATAAGGCAACACTCTCCTCAACTGATTTCTACCCAGCAATTGATTGGCCAGAACTTGCATACATCCATTCATTGCCATTATTGCCTCGCTGGTGTTAGGTTTACCTATGCTAGTTCCTGTACCTTTGTTCTATATAGATTAATATATCTTCTGCTTCTGGATTCAGTGTGTTTGACCTTGGCTACAATTACTTGACCTTGCTGTTGGATATCTGCCTTTCTCCAAGTTCTCTGCCTGTTTATTCACCTTGTGTCCTGCCCTCTGTCCTGGCCTGCCTGTTGACTGTTCTCTGTTGTGTTCTGTCTGTCTTGTTTTGTCTACATGTGGCTCCATAGCTGCAAGTTTCCCTGAATCTGCCTCACTTATGGCTGTTAACAACTATACATTACTGGAATCAAGTCAAGGCAGCATCCGAGTACCAGTGAACAGTGTAGTTCCGGGAAAGGCGGCTGCTAGTGGTGAAAAAAATCCTACACCATAGATTGTGTATAGGAATGATCAGTTGCTGATTTTGGGGTCCCTCCTACCAGTGAGGATTTTCTAATTTGCTCATAAGTCATGGTTGTCATTGGGAAGGAATGAATAAATTAAAAAAAAAAAGGTTATTAGCAATGAAAACTTACAAAATGTTTTTAAAATAGTTTTACAACTTTCTTTTATATTTTTAAACTTCACTGGAATTATTTTGTAAAGTTCAAATGTCAGCCGTGCTGGCTATTCTCTTTAGTAGTCTCCATTGAAATGTGAACATACAAATTCTACTAACACACAAGGCCGTCAACAAAATTGCACCAACATACGTTTCCTCACTTGTCTCAAAATATCTCCCAACTCGACACCTCCGTTCTGCGCAAAATCTACGTCTCTCTTCCACTCTCATCACATCCTCTCGTTCTCGGTTACAGGACATTTTCCGGGCTGCACCCACTTTGTGGAATTCCCTCCTCCGCACAGTAAGACTTTCCTCTAGTCTTCAAACCTTCAAGCGTTCTCTGAAAACCCACCTCTTCAGACAAGCTTATGATATTCCTCAACCACCATCTTAATCTCCCTAGAATACCCTATTACCACCCTCTACACAGCTAAAACAAGACAACAACCCTCTGACCAACATTGCCACACACACAGCTCACTCAATACTTTTACCTTTGCATTCTAGCTGGTCAATTGTGCAATATGATGTAGCACATGCCCTTGTGTTTCAAACTCCCATTGTCCTATAGATTGTAAGCTTGCGAGCAGGGTTCTCTTACCTCTCTGTCTGTATGTATTACCTAGTATTGTCTTATTAATGTTTGTTCCCAATTGTAAAGACCTACGAAATTTGCTGGCGCTATATAAATAAATGTTGATGATGAAGTGTTGCAAGCCTAGAAGTGTCACCCTGTGACCAATAGAAACAACCTCCACAGTGACAGCGTCAATAAACATTAAATAAAAGGTCAGGGGGAATAAAGGAAAAAATATTAAAATGTATAATTGTTCCATACTCTAGAAATTAATTTGCGCACTTAGTCAAGTGTACACAGAAAGAAAAAGAAAAAAGATGCTTTCCCGACAATCAGATCTTTTTGACAAAAACATATTTATATACTGTATATCTATCTATCTCTGAAGTCTTCACCTTCAGCTGCATGCCCACTAGCATCAGAAATGCATTTTTTTTTTAATAAATGTAAAAGCATATTAACTGCATATTCGTCTAGGTATGCATTTTAGAGATTAATGTAAAGTTTTCAACTTTGTTGACACACATCAAATGCACTGAAGTGAAGCAAGAAGCATTCAGAAAAACATTAAAAATGCAGAAATGTTTTCTCATTTGGTAAAAATATTTTTATTTTCACATGCATTTACATTAATGTTGCATTAAAAACAAATGTTAGAAGCATAATGCTAACTCCAGTGGGTAAGTAGCCTTACTTAAATGTAGGTCTTTTATTAAAAGGAACAAAAGTAACATTACATTTTTATCATATTTTACAGAGTATATCAAATATGGTTATCTACGAATGACAGCCATAGGTATTAAAAATAACAAAGAACACGCTCCTATTGTTGGTAAAGTTGACTTTTTGTGGGAGACGCTGGCATTTAGTGGCAGTATACAGGTAAATTTTAATTTCTAACAATATTGTGTTGTACAAATCACTGCATATAAAACTAGACAAGCTAACCAAATGATTTCTCAAGTAATTATTATTTTTTATTTATTCATTTTTTTTATTGTGTTAGAAGATCTTAACACAAATACTTTTAAAAAAAAAAAAAATACTGTTTATTTTTTTCTTGAAAACAATTTTGACTAATTTTCCAATATTGAACATGATTACTGTTCTACATGTTGAATGATGGAGGATGCTCTAATTTTACAGAACTGCTTTATGATGGATGTTACCCTTTTGGATGAAACTGAAACGCCTTTCTGGTGTTTCAGTTCTCCAGTTCAGCTGTGTCCAAACAAATGCTCCGAAACACTCTATGACTTCATGGGACAGAGCTTTTATCTGAACTACAGAGACTCTGTGGGAAAGGTTCATGCCGAGCTTATTTGGATGAAGGAAACAGAGGAGCATTATTTAATCAACTTGATCTTGTATTTAAGTACAGAGAAAGTTAACAGCTATTTTGGAACAAATTACACAGTAAGTAAGAACATTCTTATCTCTGTTTGCCGTTAAATTATCCTTTTGAAATATTCCAATATCTTGGCTCATTTTATATTAAAAAATCAATGGGCACAAGACATTCCCAATGGGGATTTTAATACTAAAAGCACCAGATATGAAAAACTAATGCATTTTTTTGGAAAGAAAGATGTGAAACAATTGATGTAAAAAAAAATGGTGCCCAAAGTGTTTTTTTCAATATTTCCCCTCAGGTAGGAGAGTATTAAAAATAGGAAATGTCCAATAATTTGTTGTGTTTTTTTTTTTAAATTCTATATCCAACAATTAAGATGATGGGCACAATTTTTGATGTATCTTTAAATATTGAAAAGGGAACTTTTAAACTCAACAGGGCCAATTCAATTCAGCCGCATTATTCAAGGAATAACGCGGCCTGCGCACTATTACCGTTAGTACGGTAAAAGTTTGCAGTATTATCGTTCAGTAATTTTAACGCTGATTTTTGCTTGCACCTCTCGGGCCACGAGTAAAAATCTGTGTTAAAATTACCGTAATAAAGGTAATACTACCAACGCTGCATTAATCCTAGACTAATGTGGCCAGATTGAATTTGCCCCAACAAGTTCTACGTGATAATAAGGGTTAACATTTTTGGTACAGCGGAAATAAAAACGCTAATGGTGGCTGCTTGCCACATTTTGTTGTAGTAACTACAGAATGAAGGATAATTTTGAGAACTATCTTTTTAAACTTGATAGACACATGTCTGTTTCCTCTCCAGATCACAAGTAGATAGGTTAAAAACAACTTTAATATATGCATATTTTCTTGTGCCAGAATGCAAATATACGTAAATGCAAATGTACAATGAATCTCTAGGTTACAAAATAATGGTATTATCAGAAAGTTTGTCTATACATACAAATCAATTGTCATTCATAATCTCTTGTAGATTCAAAAACATAATGGTAAAACATACTAGCTTTTCCAAAGAGTGATGTTTGCATGTTTGGTGAAGATTCCTCTTACTCTTAACTACATTGATGATTTCAATGAGTATTTTGTCTGAATTTGGCTGATAGCAAACAGCCTCCCTCTGTGATATCTCGGCCACCTTCCTTGTTTAAAGTCACGTAGGTACATCAGAAAGCCATGGATTATAACACTTAGATTGGAGAAGCCAAGTGTGATGTCACTGGAAAACTGATTAGAGTCTCCGTTCATAATCCAACTCTGCCAAAATACACTGTGAATGCAGCAATTATCATTGAAACAAGAAAGAGGGACACTAATTATACTTTTATTTAGTGTATGCTGGTAGATACACATTAAATTATTTTATTTTGGTTTTCATAAATCCACACCAATAGCTATAAGTAGAATGTGAAAAATGGTGTCGTGGCCCAACCAGTGCTGGGGCTCAAAAACAGGAAGGGCACATCAGATAATATGTGTCACTTATGATATTGCAAAGATGCGAGTCTGCAGCTCGAATTCTTTTTTGGGACATATTTACATGAATTCACCTATTTATATGGAGAAACATATATATATTTGCAGGCCAAACTGGTGGTGGTTGTAGGGGTGCGAAATTTTATTTTTTCCATAAGACAAGGATCGGGGCGGATCAGAGCAGTCCTTGTTAGATAAATGCCTATATGTGCCAAGTTATGTACCACCATGCAAATACAGGATTTTGGAGTCTGATTACATAATTGACCTTTTAAAGTTGGGGGGATGATTTTTTTTTATTTTTTTTCATCAAAGGCACTTTTACATGCCCTCAAACCTTGGTCTATACTTTAATAGTTTGCCTCTTGTAGATATTTACCGCTTTCCCCATGAGCATTTCAAGCTAGACACACAAATATGCAAAAATGTGAGCAGTGTTATTTATGGGTAGGGTGATGGCAACTTAAAAAAAAAACAAAACAAACAACAGAATGTACACATGCTTTTTTTATGTGCAAGGCAGACAATTGGGTTCATTTGTAAATGATATTTAATATCTTCTTAGACAGGGGACCTGAGATGAAAGTGCAAGTTTATAGAAAATAAAACATAAAATTGAAATGTTCACATGTGAACTATGGAGGTAGAATCCATCCTTTTATCATTTCACTTCAGTGCTTTTAAGAAGTGTTACCTCGATCATCCAACAACTTTGGGATAGCAAAGCAAGATAAAGCATCCATTTCAGCTACTGTCACATCAGTGGTATAGCCCCTGCATATGAATAAACCATTCTACACAGTTCGCAAAATAAGTATGCCTTGTGGTCAGCCACTCTGTTGCAGAAAGAACTCCTTCCTAACGGGATGTAGTCATATTTCCAAAAGTAAAGCACTGTCGGCACCAAGCTCCTGACTGTAGAAGCTTCTATTGCATTATGAAAAAATGACAGCCGCTTGGACTTTTTATATCTTGAGACTTTCCCACACTGTCAGAACTGAAGCCTCCGGTTACAAATAGACCTATCAGCTGTCATTTTTTCATAATGTGACAGGAACTCCTGCAGTCAGGAGCCAGTGTATGTCATTTGTAATGTTTTTTTATTTTGTCAAGCATGTGGATTATTTGGGTTGTTCAAGCTGGAAGAAAAGATAGTTTGTTTGTTTTTTTTGCAACCAGGGATTCATTTTATTAGTTTTTTATGAACAACCACAGACCTTTGGAATTCATTTTATTAGGTATTTTTTTAAAGCTGGGAAGATTGGAATCATTCCAGATGAAGAAGCTGGTGGTTGTTGAGTATTATTGGGTTAACTACAAGCACCAGCATGCCCAAACTGTTAATGGCAGCCTGGGCTTGCTGGGACTTGAAGTGCACCAACATAAAATTGTATGTTGTACTATAAATATGTATATCATTACCCAACACCCACTGCCCAGGGGAGTGTGGGAAGAGCTCTAGTGCTTTCAGTATGGGTCTAGGTCACCTTAGGAAGCGGCCCACATTTGTTTTTGCAGAGCCCATCTCCCAGATGGGGTCTGCAGATTCACAGATTCACAGTTGCCATGAACCCAACCCCTTTCTATCATAGTAGACTGCTTTTGTTGAAAGAATATAATCAACCTATTTTGTTAAATATAAACAGTCCAGTTGTTTTCTATGTCTATTATTCAGTGAAGTAATACACAGCCTTTGCTTAATGTCTGTTAGTGGCTTGACCAGCTGTTAAATATTTGTAGAATTATACATTTCTTAGAATTTACTGTTTTAGATGAAGATAAAATGTATTCACTGTTGAAATGATGGTGCTACATTGCTCAAAAATGTTAATCACGTCTTTTCCATGTTCTAGGGTTCACTTAATTGAACATATTGTTCTTTCAAGATTTCACCTGTATCGGAATGCTGTAAGATGAAAACTAGGAGTTTTACGAACTCTGTTTGAGTGTATAGGATTCCAAGTTATTTATATTTTTGGACATTTAATTTTATTTAAAAAAAAAACAACAAAAAACGATAGACTGTATCCTTGTCTGTCATGTAAGCAACTATGTCATACAACACTACTATACAGTCTATGATGCAAACAAGATACTTCTTAAAAACCCCTGCTGAACAGCAGGTATCACAACCTTGATGATAACTGAGTGGAAATCGGGTTGATTCCTTCAGTAGGGAACTAAATGGTATTTCCTCCTATATATATTAAACCGTCAATACCACACATTTTGGTCTAGAATACTATAGGATGTGATTTGTTTTTAATGGTACTGCAGTAAAAGACTAGTTATCTCTCAAAAGTAGGGGAGATGGATTTTTTTAATGTATCCTTTAAGCTATTTAAAACACAAATACAAATTGTATTTATTTTGCTGTTTAAGTAGAATGGATGTATTTTTTGGAAATCATGGGATGATCCCTGTGATTTGTAAGATAGCTAAAGTGTACAAGTGTTTCATTTGTCTTAACTTGGGTCAAGTTTTCAGTTTTGTTATCTTTATTTACTATTTGCTTTTGTATTTCTTTTTATAATTTACTTCTTAACTATATTTCTGTATAACCTCATTTACATGACTTGTTTCTTGGTTGCTAAGCATTAAATAGTAGTTATGTGTGTGTTCAATAAAAAAAAAATGCATTGGCGAAGTAGCTATTGTTTAAGTACCATTATTGATTATCAACTTAAAGCTGCACTACCACCTTTGAAAAAAGCACCCCTGGTGCCTAGATGGATCCCCAGTGACTGTTGCATGTGCCAAGTAATCAGTTAGTAGAGGAGTGTGACTCTGAGAACAAATCACAAGCTAAAACAGTTTAGTAATTAATGGGTATGTATGAGTGGTGCAAGGCATACCATTAGCTAATACATCCTAGACTTGCAGTTGTATGTCTGTTATTAAATTGTGCATCTACATTAGTGCAAAAATACTGTAGTCTCCTTCATTATCCACTTTTGAGCAGAACAGTGGTAACATATTTTTTTTTTTTTTAAAACCAGACTCTACTCTATGTAGTAAAGTTGGATTTGTCCTTAATTACTTTATCTGGAAAAATGTTCAGAAATGGCTCCTTGCTCCACAATACATGTAGTCTCCTATTTACTTTGCAGAATTAATTGTTCCCAGGACTAGCACTTAAGAGTAAGGAATTTCTTGTAAAGGCTAAATATAACTTGATGCTAATGAGTCCAGTATGAGATTAAGATCCCACGGTGCTAAGAATGGTCTTGATCCCAAATTCTCTTAACTGCTTAAAAGGAGCGTGTTAGTAGACTTTTAATTGCCACTCTTGTATCCAAATTTTTGAGCCATATTTAGGCCTTCTTGCAGAAAATTCAGTACTTGTTGAATACTTACTGCAAGGTCTAATTTTTTGCACTAGCACATTCTGTAATAAATCACTGAATAATTTGTTTCCTAGCTTGCATAAAAGCTTCAATTACTTGACTAAAAACTACTTTACTCCTGAGCAGTGGCCACTCAATTTCCATCCCCCTCATGGGGAATATACTCTGGTTCGGGTGTAGAACTGGTACAGGAGATCCAGGCCATGTTGGGTCTAGAAGCACCAACCTGGCCATGCTACCATGGTTGCCGAAACCACAGTAGGCGAATTGTTGTCAACTGCACTGCTTCCTTCCTGATCTTTCTTAAGGTTCATGGGATGAGATGGAATGGAGTGGATACATATCCCAGCTAAAATAAATTCTGAGCCTTGTCAAGGCATCTATCCGCTTTGGTCTGGGATCTTTGTGGCTGGCAATATACCGACCCAGCTTGGTATTCTGTCCAATTGCAATTAAATCTATATGTGGGAAGCCAAAATCAGTAGTTCAAGGAAACCAGGGCTTATCGCCTGGAAAAAGAGTATACCAGTCAGTATACAGTCAGTTCATCCAAGCGGCTCTTTAATTCCTTTTGAGGGAAGGAAGGAAACAATGAAATCCATAATGTCTATGGACTGACTCAACAACTGGATAGCAGAATTTTGAGGTAACTGGGGACTTGGAACAGGAACACTGGGTCCAAGACATTTTAAGCACAATTACAAATAGAATTTCAGAGTGCCCAAGAAAAATATCTTTGCACAGTGCTGGGTTCAGTGATTTTACAAACACTTTAGGAGAAACAGGTAATTTTTCCGGTAGTTACAAATCAAAATGAAACAGGCTTTTACTCCAATTTCTATCTGGTAGATAAGCAGTCAGGAGACATTCAAACTGTTCTAGATATGAGAAGACCCAATCAGTTTGTAAAAACAAAACATTTTGCATGGAGTCTGTGAACTCCTCTCAGAGGAGCAGAAGAAGGAGATTTCCTGACATCAGTACATCTACAGAATGCTTATCTTCCCATTCCGAAAGCACCTCAATATCAGCACTTTTTCCCATTCTTCAGTTTGGGACACCAAGTCCAGTTTATGTGTCTATGATTTGGCCTTTCAACATCTCCCAGAACATTCAGCAAGGTACTGGTGGTCTTGATGGCTACTCTCAGAAAACGGAATTGCAGATAAACAAAGGATGTCAGAAAAACAGATCATCTTTGTATTTCCTGAAGATGGAAGGCAAGGTCGAGCTCCTTCCAAAAACATGCTTGTGAGAAGGATTACAGAAGTTGTATCAAAGGGTTATAAGAGGAAAGGACATAAAGTGTCATAAATATTGAGGGCACTATCCACAAGAGAAGTGGCGACTTTTAGGGCTCACAGGGTGCAGGTTTCAGCAGAAGATCTTTGCAAAGCAGCACGATGATTGTCACTTTATATATTCTCCAATTACTATTTTCTGAATGTCATGACTTCTGAGGATACTTAGTTTGGAAGTAAAAAGCTTCAAGCAGTTGCTCAAAAATCTCTTTTAGGTGCATGATTTATTGAAGTGTTTGTATTGTTCTTTTTTTTGATCCTCCCTGCTCTTTGGGTACATCCAATTAATGTGTACTGCCATGTAATCTGAAAAGGAAACAAGCAAATTATGTTTATCTGATAATACCATTTCTGAACTTCATGGCAGCCCCTATATTTCCCTCCAATGTTTCTTTGGATATATTTTTCAGAGATAGCTTGGGAAGTCACTCAAAGACTAAGCAAATAAAAGAGGAGTTTACTTTGTAATATGGTGCTTCCTCAGTAACATACGTAGATTTAGAAAAAAGGAGCTCCTATTGTTGTGGGACACTAATCTTCAAAGGCATGATAACATTTGCTAATAGGTCCTTCTGTCCAATAAAATGTCCTCCCTGGACAAAAATGTAGTGTAAATAAAATGTAACTTTTACTACATTCTTTTTCCAATTATTGTATATTTTATCTGGGATATCCAGACTTCATTCCCACCAGCACAGTAATCTAGTACCAACACATTTCACTCTGCAACTTATTTCCTGTGTCTATTCAGCTGATGGAGGATTAACCTATTCATGTGGGCTGCCATGAGGTTCTTCAATAAAGTGAAATATCAGGTAAACATAATTTTCTTATTTTTGAACGGCTACTGCCATTTACCCGTGTCCCAGACAACCAGCTTACCATTTCAATATGCCTGAAATCTACCTGTTTGAACTTTACTATTCTTCAGCATTTACCTACCTGGAGCCTACCCCATTCTGTAAGTTTGGTTCACCTGCCATTGGATCCCTTTCTTAAAGTTGCTGCTCAGTGCTTGTCAGCAAGATCGTGACACATATTAGATTTCAGAAGTATTCAGTGTTCAAATTCATATCTGTGAGTAGAGTTAAATAATATATTTCAGTAAATCTGTTAACTATCCAAAATTAAGTCTGCTATATCCATAAGAAATAGCTTTTTTTCAGATATCAATCTAGGGTAGTTCAGAAAAAGCAATGTTGCCATTCCAGCCTTCAGGGCCCTCTCTGTACTCTAAGAACAGAGCTGGAGCCTCTTCTGAGCATGCGCAGGTCCGGTGTGTGTGCCGTGAAGCCCCAATCTGGGGCTTGTCTGGTGCCTACTCAGAAGAGTCCCGCTCTGTTCTTCTAAGCATGATTGTGTCTGAGAGTAGAACGGGACCCTTTGGAGAGTGACCTGGAATTGCCAGATCCCCCTCCCTTCCAGGCCCTGTAGTGTCTGCACCCTTTGCAGTGGTCCTAGACAGGGCCGGACTGGCCATCTGGCACTTCTGGCAAATGCCAGAAGGGCCGATGGCCAGATGGGCCGTTTGCTAGCTGGCCGGCCCCATTGCTCAGCGCACAGACTGTCATGCCGGAATTCGGCATGACAGTCTGTGCGCTGAGCAATGGGGCCAGCACTACACTTACTGATTGCCGCGCGTCCCCTCCTCCCCTCCGATGAAATGAATGGATCTGCCGAAGACTGTCACATGGGACGTGCACCATGTGATAAGTGCCGTCCCATGTGATAGAAGACACTACAGAGCGCGCCGCGGAGCGCACAAGGTAAGGGGGGGTAGTTTGTGTACAGGGGATCTATGACAGATTTTGTGAGTGTGACAGGGGATCTATGACAGATTTTGTGAGTGTGACAGGGGATCTATGACAGATTTTGTGAGTGACGGGATCTATGAAAGGTTTTGTGAGTGTGACAGGGGATCTATGACAGATTTTGTGAGTGTGACAGGGGATCTATGAAAGGTTTTGTGAGTGTGACAGGGGATCTATGACAGGTTTTGTGAGTGTGACAGGGGATCTATGACAGATTTTGTGAGTGTGACAGGGGATCTATGAAAGGTTTTGTGAGTGTGACAGGGGTTCTATGACAGGTTTTGTGAGTGTGACAGGGGATCTATGAAAGGTTTTGTGAGTGTGACAGGGGATCTATGACAGGTTTTGTGAGTGTGACGGGATCTATGACAGATTTTGTGAGTGTGACAGGGGATCTATGAAAGGTTTTGTGAGTGTGACAGGGGATCTATGACAGATTTTGTGAGTGTGACAGGGGATCTATGACAGATTTTGTGAGTGTGACAGGGGATCTATGACAGATTTTGTGAGTGTGACAGGGGATCTATGAAAGGTTTTGTGAGTGTGACAGGGGATCTATGACAGGTTTTGTGAGTGTGACGGGATCTATGAAAGGTTTTGTGAGTGTGACAGGGGATCTATGACAGGTTTTGTGAGTGTGACAGGGGATCTATGACAGGTTTTGTGAGTGTGACAGGGGATCTATGACAGGTTTTGTATGTGTGACAGGGGATCTATGGTAGGTTTTGTGTGCGACAGGGGATCTATAGTATGTGTGCGACAGGGGATCTATAGTATGTGTGTTTGGGCCAGTGTATGACTAAAGTGTGTGTGTGGGCCAGTGTATGACTAGAATGTGTGTGTTACAGTGTAACTATAGTATGTTTTGTGTGTGACAGGGTATGACTATAGAGTGTGTATGTGTGTGACAGGGTATGACTACTGTATGTGTGTGGGGGCCGGTGTATGACTATAATGTGTGAGGGGGGAGGGTCTTAATATAATGTGGGAGGTAGGCTATTAATCTAATGGTGAATTGCAGGTAGGGGCTAATTATTGGGTGCTATTTTTTTTGTGAGGTGATGGTGGGGCTATTTAATAGTGGGGCCTAACAATTTAAGATGGAGTGATTGGATTTTTAATTTAATGCTGGGGTGGTTTGGGAGCTATTAATTGAATGTGGGGCTGTTTGGGGAAAATGAGGTCTATTTATTAAATGTGATTATGAGTTAATGCCTGGGGGGGTTGTGGGAAATGGATATATTTATTAAACGTAAATGCTATTTAATTTCTTGCTGGAGTTGTTTGGAGAGAGGTAAATAGTTTTATTTATTAAATTGGAATACTATTTAATGTCATGGCTAGTTGGAGGGAAATTGATGTATTTATCAAATGTGAATACTAGTATTTTAATGTTGGGGCTGCAGTGAGGCCTAATTATAAAACGTGGGTGTTATATTGATTTAACACCGGGGCTAAATTTCATGTACTCAATTTTTTTTTAAATAGGGCATCCAACATTCCAGGATCCAGACAAGCAGCAACTGATCTAAAGACACCAGCAGCCACAAGTGGTGACAATGACAAGACAGGTAGGAGAGACCAGGACAGTCTGCCAACTGTTCTGAATTTGGTGGGTGACTGTCCCGCTTAGTCAGGATTTGGTCTGACTACAAGAACAGTTGGGAGATATGTCCTGCTTCACACTGTACTGCTTGTTAAGGCAGAACTGCGTGCACCTAACAGTAGTGCACACAGTATTGCCTGTGTATTTGTCAAAAATGTGTCTAATAGCCAAATTACATCATAGGAGCCCCCCTGACTTAAGTACCCGGGCCCCCCGAGCCTTAATCCAGTTCTGGTCAGCAGGAGGAATCTGTGCTTCCAGTCCAGGGCAGGACACAGCCTGCAGAGCAAGCCGAGGAGCTCTAAGTCTCATGAGATTTATTAATCTTGTGAGACTAAGAGCTTCCCTGCTCACTCTACAGGAATGTCAGCAGCATTAGAAGCATAGATAAGTACAGTGGGCTAGGGGTGTCAAAATGTGTCTGGGGGGGTGACGTAATGTGGATGGGGAGGGCCTGATAAATGTAATGTTTTATTATAATGTATGTATCAATGCACCATTTTGACCACGCCCTCAACATAATGTAGCCACGCTCTTGGCGGCGCACCAAATGCGCTGTGGCACGTGTTTTTTTTCCTGCTCATCAACAGAGGTGGGCCCGTGTGCTTTAAATGCCAGGGCTGATTTTTAGTCCCAGTCCGGCCCTGGTCCTAGATAATAGAAATGCTCTGTACATGCTGCTCACATTATGGTGGATGCATTCAGAGTGGCAAGATATATTGCAACAAGCACAACTCTGCTGTATTTTACCATTTAGCTTTTTGTCTTATATTATAATCCCTTTATTGACTTTGGTGGTGGTAACTTTGGGGCCTAATTTTAAATGTCAAAGTTAAATTGCAAGTATAATTATTTTTATTTGTGTACACATATTTATAATCCTGAAACCACTGTACAGCAACATGGTCGTACAACACAGTAAAGAAAATATACAGTCTGTTTTAAATGCAGTAAACATTGGTAAGTACAGTGGTAAAGCAATATGAGAAATAACATTTTAAGATTCTGCAAGGGAGATGATATATTAAAGGGTAGGATGCTAATATGCCCCTGACCATTTTCACTATTGACAAAATAAGGAATAAAGTAAGGAGAAGACGTAGGTGGGTTTCATTAACATCATTAACTTCCTTTCTATGGGCACTGCATAGTCTAACTAGCCTATTATTTTCCTTTTTCCATTAACTTATTTGCGTTACCAACAGAATGTAGTGGATTACACCTGGTCTGACGAAGAAAAACCTTTCTGTGTTATATTCTGTTTTAATGCAATATTTGTTACATTTTTGCACACTTTTCTAAATAGGTAAAATGTATTTCAATAATTCTTTTTCTGCCGTTCCTTTCTGCAAAAATAATGGTTAAAGTCCTTTTATAAAAAAGGACTCAAGATTGTAAGCTTGCGAGTAGGGTTCTCTTACCTCTCTGTCTGTATGTATTACCCAGTATTGTTTAATTAATGTTTGTTTCCAATTGTAAAGCACTACGGAATTTGCTGGCGCTATATAAATAAATGATGATGAAGTTTTATAAATAGCTAAAGGGGGGTTTAACAGCAGAACTAACATACTGTGCTTTTATATTTGTGCTCCAATATTTTATTCATTGTTTTTTCTTTAAATACTTTCAAATGTTGTCTCTGACACAAAGTGTCAGTTTACGTTTCTAAGCACTTTAAGCAACAATGTTTGCTGAAAAGTATGCTGGATCCATTGACTATTTTCCAAGAAAATGTTTAGGGAACATAATTTTCAAGCCTTACATCAGATAGTTAGAAAGCATAACAAAATTAAAAATATTCCTAAAACGGAATGCCAAAATATAGCTGTTAAACTGACTGAGCAGGAAGACCTGTGGGTTATTTCCTATGAGTACATTCTGCTATAAATGCTATAGCAACATTTAAAAGTAAAAATGTAACTGTTTTATTACTCAAAAAGTTTTTAGCTTGCAAATAGGACAAATAATACAGGACTCGCTAGAAAAAATTTAGCTTCCTACTCAGGTAAGTAGTAAAATGCTCTCTCTGATGTTGTTAGACCACATGTTATTAATATTAATTGAGGACATCTAACTAATTAGAGATGAGCGGGCTCGGATTTCGCTAATCCGAGCCCACCCGAACAGTGCGGATCCGAGCACTGTTCGGGTACTTCCGGCCGCCCAAGGAATGCAAAACGAGGCTATGACATCCAAGTCTCAAGTCGGATCTCGCGAGACTCGGATCTCATAAATGCTCGCTCACGGCCGCCATCTTCATTCTCCCTGTGGTTACTGAAGAGGGAGGTTGATGTGCTCTGTCCTGCTGATTAATTTAGTCAAGTGGTGCTTTGTCCTGCTGAGTCCATTAGTACTTTGTCCAGTGGTCTGTCCTGCTGATTACTTTAGTCAAGTGGTGCTTTGTCCTGCTGAGTCCAGTAGTACTTTTTCCAGTGCTCTGTTCTGCTGATTCCAGTGGTGCTTTGGCCAGTGTCTGTGCTGCTGAGTCCAGTGGTGCTTTTGTCTTGTATTTTTTTCTGCTAAGTCCATAGTGGTCACTCTTTTAAAGTCAGAGGAATACATTCTGGCCACCATGCTGGATCCTCGGTTTAAAGCGTATGTTGTGTCTCTGTTTCCGGCGGACACAAGTCTACAGCGGTGCAAAGACCTGCTGGTCAGGAGATTGTCCTCTGAAGAGAAAAAAGGCAGTTTGGAAGCCCCTGTAAAAACTGGCTCTATTTTACCTGAGTTGTCCCCCCTCCAGTGTGTACTCGGAAAGAGTTTTTAGTGCAGCGGGTAACCTGGTCAGTGAGCGGTGGAGGAGGTTGCTTCCTCAGAACGTTGAAAAAATGATGTTCATAAAAATGAATTATCAATTCCTCAATCAAGTACAGCACTGCCCTCCAGATAATACAGAGGGACCTGTGGTTGTGGAGTCCAGCGGGGACGAATTGATAATGTGTGAGGAGAAGGAAGTGCACACTGAAGGGGGAGAGGAATCAGAGGATGAGGATGAGGACGACATCTTGCCTCAGTAGAGCCTGTTTAGTTTGTACAGGGAGAGATGAATAGCTTTTTTTGTGTGGGGCCCAAACAAACCAATCATTTCAGCCACAGTAGTTTGGTAGGCCCTGTCGCTGAAATGATTGGTTTGTTAAAGTGTGCATGTCCTATTTCAACAACATAAGGGTGGGTGGGAGGGCCCAAGGACATTTCCATCTTGCACCTTTTTTTTTTCTTTGCCAGCTCGTTTTGTGGGGGCCCAAACAAACCAATCATTTCAGCCACAGTTTGGTAGGCCCTTTCGCTGAAATGATTGGTTTGTTAAAGTGTGCATGTCCTATTTCAACAGCATAAGGGTGGGTGGGAGGGCCCAAGGACAATTCCACCTTGCATCTCTTTTTTTGGCATTAAGTGCTCTTTGGGGCCTAGTTTTTCAAACTGCCATCCTGTCTGCCACTACTAGATGGGCCACGTGTTTGTGCCGCCCACTTGTGTCGCTTAGCTTAGACATCCAGCTACCTCGGTGCAACCTTTTGGCCTAAAAACAATATTGTGAGGTGTGAGGTGTTCAGAATAGACTGGAAATTAGTGGAAATAATTGTTATTGAATGCTATTGAGGTTAATAATAGCGTAGGAGTGTAAAAAAAACCCAAAAACTGGATTTTAGCGCTTTTTATGCTTTTTTAAAAATAAATCAGAACCCAAAACCCTAAATCAGAACCAAAACCTTTCATCAGGTGTTTTGGCAAAACAAATCAGAACCCAAAACCTCAAGCTAATCAAAACCCAAAACACTAAAAGTGCCCGGTGCACACCCCTACTAATTAGTAACATGCATAATCCAAACCTAATATATTTTATATGAATTGTTAATGAAATAAATATTGTAAAACCCAAACTTTTTGTAGTTTTGCAAAGCTGTTTGCTAAACATGCATTCAGTATATTTCAGTATAAATTGTATTCCTGTGTGAGTTTCAACAGGAAACAATAGATAAGCTAGTGGTGCTGGATGAATACAGGAATACAAGTCAATAGTAATATTGAAATTAGGGGGGAAAAATGAAATAAAATAAAGCGTGCAAACTCTTAAAGTGGCAGCCCACTGTGGTACTCTTTCATTGCCAAGGGGTAAATATAGCAAGCTCTGATTTTGCAAATCCAGCGATTTTCTCGGGAGAGTTGAAACTCGCAGATGTATGAAGCTGAGATTTTGTGTAAAATCGCCAGAGTTGTGTTTCTGTCAAAATCGCTATTTCCAAAATCGATAGAGATCGAAGTCCTGACTGTTTGCCACTCCAGCTATACAAGTCTTAAATGTATGAAGCTGCGATTAAGCAAACTCAGGAGAGGTTGCTTTCCAACACGCCAGATACAACACGCTGCTTGCTAGCAGCGTGTTGTATAAACACATCACTGTTACACTGTCCTATCATATAGCCGGAGGTCGGGCAGCTGGCAAAACTGTAAAAATAGATAAAAGTTTTAAAAAAAAAGTGTGGGGTCCCCTCTCTATTAACCCTAGTGCTACCAGACTACTGCTGGTTCCGTGAAAATCAGGGAAAAATTTTGCATGGGGTACCCCCGATTTTCACTGAACCAGCTCTAGGCAAACCAGCCGGGGTTTGTGGCACTATAGCAGGGGGACACGCGGCAGGGGTCCCCCCTGCCATATTGACAACCAACCCCCTGGCTGTTCAGCGCTGGGCTGGATTTCCTGGGAGTGGGGTCCGCCAAAAAAAACAAGTGGGCCCCCCCTCTAGGGACACCCAGCCCAGTGCTGAAAGCACTGTGGCTCTTCCTACACCCCTGGGCGGTGGGTGTAGGTTAATAACAGCGATTAAACTATAAAAAAAACAGCCGCCATTTTGTTTTGTGTAGCTACAAGTCCCAGTCGGCCAGGTTGTCATAAATAGAGTGGGTCCCTGCTTGAAAAGTCCCAAAAGTATTTGTATCCCAAAGTCCCTGCTTGTAATGTCTTCTTTTCTTCTTGGGCAAAAAGCCCCCCTTGTTGCTTGAAGTCTTCTTGTCTTTAGCCAGGAGGGCTCTAGATTTGTAGCATCCACGATTCTTTATTCTTGATTGAAGAAAAACAAAAAAGAGCAGACATAGTAGAATCATAAGGTTAAAAGTAAAAAGGTTAAAAATTGTGAGGAAAAAATAAAAAACAAGAACAACATGAAAGAAGATGAGAAATCTATTACTGGGAAGGGTGTTAAAATATACAATCTTAGCACACACCAATTATCTAAGGAGGAAGAATGTGTATTACAAAGAGGGCTTAAATTTGCCCCTTCGAGTAAACCTGACAATTTTGAAATATTCATAGACCTCCAAAAATTTGTGAGGAAGATAGCCCTTAAGAAGTTCTTTAAAAAGAATAATAAGGATACATCAGTGGGCAATGAAAAAGAAAAGAATATATTTAAACCTAAATCTACCTTTTTCCCCACATTCTGTAAGGGCCACATGGTGGAAACTTTTGAAAAACTTGTAAAAGATGATTTAAATATGATTAAATTAAAAAAGGGAAAACGAGGAATAAACTTGAATAAAAAGGAAAGAAAAGCACTGAAGAAATTGAAAGAAAATAAGTCTATAATCGTGAAACCAGCGGACAAAGGGGGGAGTGTAGTTATTCAAGGGAAGGATCAGTATAATGAAGAGATAATGAGACAACTGAGAGATATCAACACCTATAAAACTCTAAAAGGAGACCCTTCTATCCAAATTGAGGCTAAGTTAAAAAGCCTGTTGAACAAATATATGGAGGAAGGAGTCATATAAAAAAAAAATAGAGATTTTATTGTTGTTTCGAATCCCTTAATTCCTGTATTTTATACCCTCCCCAAGATTCATAAGAACATCTCCCAGCCCCCGGGTAGACCCATTGTCGCTGGTATGGAATCAAAAACATCAAACCCCTCTCAGTACATAGATCATCATTTGCAGGGATGTATGATCCTTATTCCATCGTATTTGAGAGACACAATGGATATACTTAATAAATTAAGTAATATCACTTGGGAGAAAGAATACACGCTGGTTACAGCAGACGTCAGCTCCCTGTATAGTATTATAAACCATAATCAGGGGAAGGAAGCTGTTCTATACTTTTTAAATCAAACCACTATGTCAGAAGGTTTAAAAAACTTAATGGAGGGAATAATGTTTATTCTCAATAACAACTTTTTTTGGTATTCTGACCAATTCTATTTACAACTAAAGGGAACGGCCATGGAAACCAGATTTGCTCCGTGCTATGCTAATATGTTCATGGGGTGGTGGGAGGAAAACATCCACGGAAACCCTGAGCACGGAGCAGGTCTGGTTTCCTGGTATAGATTCATTGATGATATCTTTTTTATTTGGCGACGAGATAGTACCTCATTGACCAATTTTTGCAATGAATTGAATACCAATAAATATATCATTCAACTTACCTTTGACATCAGTCATCAGAGTGTACACTTTTTGGATTTATGTATATATATAGAACATGGGAAATTGAACACCAAAAATTATAGTAAACCCACCGATTCAAACTCTTTCATTTCGATGGATAGCAACCATTATGAAAAATGGCTTGAAAATATTCCCACGGGGCAATTTCAGAGAGTAAGACGCAATTGCACCGAAGTTGATCTATACAAAGAACAGGCCCAGAAGTTGAAAAAACTGTTTTTGGAGAGAGGGTATGAAGATAGTCATTTGGAATGTACGATTGATAGAATCCAAAATATGGAAAGGGAAAATTTACTTATACCCAAGTCTAACCTGAAGAGTTTAGAAATGAATTCTTTAGGAAAAGAGGCGGTTATTCCTTTTATCACAAAATATAACGCTCATTATAAGGATGTAGAAAAGATTATAAAAAAACATTGGCCTCTTCTAAGGAATGATCCAGATTTGGGAGATATTGTATCCAAATATCCACATTTCCTATATAGGAAAGCCACTACCTTGAGAGATGTTTTAGTGAAAAGTGTAAGTTCTAAACCAATGAAAGAACACATCAAATCATAAGGTTTTTATAGGTGTGGGATATGTGCAACTTGTAAAAATGTGAAATCCAAGATCACCAAACAGTTGGAAATTAAATCTAGCTCCACAGGCTTGGTTTATAATATAGAGGATTTCATTACATGCAACACGAAAAATTGCATATATTTAGTGGAATGTGGATGCGGTAAACAATATATTGGTAGGACTGGACATAAATTGAAAGATCGATGGGGAGAGCATATTCGTAACATTAAAAAAGGATTCGAATTGCACTCACTGTCATTGCATTGCAAAAATGAGCATGGGTGTGATATTTCCTGTATAAAATATTTTTGTGGTCTGAAAAAAGTTTGGGGAGTTTGGAGGAAAAAGTACTCCAAAACCGAATTTGCGAAAGCAGAGATGAAACTAATATATTCAATGGGAACTTTGATGCCCAATGGTTTAAATTCAGATTTTGAAGTTAAGTGGTTCTTATAAGTTATGTGTTGACTGATGTAGATTTCCTCGCTTTTTTATTCTGGTACGAAAAGGATATTATATGAAGGGGGAGAGGAAAAAAATTACTCCTATGATTATAGGGAGTGTATTCCTGAAACTTATCGGTCTTAAAGGAAAATTTGACAACCATGGAATGGGGCACTTTTACATAACTATGGAAAGAGTATATATAAGATGAAATGGAATATTTTTACTTGACTATGGTGTGATGTATTTGAAAAATGTACCCGAATCTTTAACACAATATATTTTTATGTTATGTATTTCGTGAAGTGGTATGTCCGTTTTGGCTGCCTAGGCATATATATTTCAGTGATATAACCTATACTTTGTGATTTAAAGTCCAGAGTGGTTTCCTTGGGAACAATATGTTAATTAAGACACTCTGGATGGAAGGAAGCTAAAAGGAAGACGATTTGACTGTGACCGCATTGCCTTGATAAAGATTTACCAAATTGAAACGCGTCGGCAGGGGGCGGTTACCAACAAAGAGACACTGACTCAGGAGTGTTTGGTCTCGGTCGGACATCAACAATGTGTGGATTTTATCCAGCTGGCTCCTGATCGTATGAGAAGGTGTAAAGTAAAATCCTATGTGCCTGTGTTTAATCTGAATGGGGTAAGAGTCCAACCTCATAGAGGACGTGTCCCGCTGTTTGTTTTATATGAGGGAAGAAACAGTTTCTAAAAAGTTTTTATGTGTTTTTAATGGTGGTTATTAAATACATTTTTTATTGGGATAACACACCATTGTTGGCTTCTATTTTTCTCCCTTTTTTGGCATTTATTATAAGGCTGTATGTCAAGAGGAGTAATGTGATATAATAGAAGGGACGTTTATATGGGTTCCGGATGTCTATATCAACAACTGTTTGAAAATCATTTGTGTAAGTGCATATCCAAAGCGGATGTTTATTGCTCACGGGGTGTCTGAATTAACATAGAATCACCTATATTGATATCCACTGGTGCAAGGAGTTGTCCGATTGTTTGATAGATATCATTATGACATACTCTGTTTTGTGATCTCTTCTATGTGCACGAAATTGGATGAAAAATCTATTGAGATACTCCTCTGGATACTTGGAGGGGAGAAAGAACGTGTCTCTGTATGTACTTTGATAATTTCAACATTCAACATTTTCATTCAATTACATTTAAGGAGACTATTATTTCTCATTCCGGGACTTATGGACAATATAGTATGAACATTGTATTGTTACCATAGTTTTCTATATTTGGAGGGTTAGCGCCGTAACTGTTTTCCATATGTGCTTGATTTGAATTTTAACATACTTAGGTGGATGTATGTAGGATAAGAGGTGGCTGCTTCCTTATATCAGCGCGGACAGAGCCAAATAATATTTTATAGTAGAAGCTATGATACGCAAATCAGTGGGATATTCCCACTGTCGTGGGAAACCCCTAATACTATAAATAGACCTCTGCTCTTTTTTGTTTTCCTTCGATCAAGAATGAAGAATCATGGATGTTACAAATCTTGGGGCCCTCCTGGCTGAAGACAAGTAGACTTCAAGCAAAAAAGGGGGCCCCCTGGCCAAGAAGATCAGAAGACTGCAAGCAACAAGAGGGGCTTTTTGCCCAAGAAGAAACGAAGACATTACAAGCAGGGACTTTGGGATACTAATTTTTTTGGGACTTTTTAAGCAGGGACTTTGGATCTACAAATTCTTCTTGGACTTTGCAAGCCGGACTTTGGGAATTACAAATTTATTTTGAACTTTTACACGCCGGACTTTGGATACAAATTTAATTGGGACTTGGTTGACAGCCATTTTAGGATTAAAAGCTGCTGACGACAGATGAAAACATCTGTGGTGAGTATAGGGTATTTATTATTTTTAATAAAAATATATGGTATAAATGAGGGTGTTTACTGTCTTTATTGTGGGTTTATTATTTTTATTAAATGTATGTGGTGTTAACAAGGATGTGGTGGTTTCTTTAACATTTTCTTTTGTGGAAATACAGGTCCCAGCCAGCCGTGGGTGTCAGGGCATGTTGGCACTTGTGGTTCTCCAAGTGCCAACATGCCCTGGCTGCCATGGGTATGCTGGTGCTTGTAGTTATACAAGTAGCAGCATGCCCACTCTATTTATGACAACCTGGCTGACTGGGACTTGTAGTTCAACAAAACAAAATCGCGTCCGTTTGTTTTTTTTATACTTAAATCGTCATTATTACCTTACACCCACCGCCCAGGGGTGTAGGAAGAGCCCCAGTGCTTTCAGCACTGGGCTGGGTGTTCCTAGAGGGGGGGGGGGCACTCCCTAGGTAATCCAGCCCAATGCTAAACAGCCTGGGGTTGATTGTCATTATGGCAGGGGGACCCCTGCCACGTATCCCGCTGCTATAGTGCCACTAGCCCCTGGTTTGCCTAGTGCTGGTTCAGGGAAAATTGGCGGGACTCCACGCAAAATTTTTCCCTGATTTTCACGGAACCAGCAGTAGTCTGGCAGCACTAGAGTCAATAGTGAATAGAGGGGGGACCCCACGCTTTTTTTTACACGGTGCTACAACACAGGAGAGTTAGCTACCACAGGAGTGTTTTACATTGCAGCAAAGTGCCAGAGATGACCAGCGATTTTGAAGATCAGGGTAAAAATTGCAGCTTGATACATTTGAGAAATTTTGGACTAAATAAAATTTCCAGAGTAAAAATGTTTCACACATCCAAAAGTGCTAACTGTAATAAAGATAATTTCCTGTGTCCTCTCATTTTTATGATGATTAACATAAGAAATATCTGAAGATAAAGTGATTATGTGCATAGCTGTCATTTTTCACAATTTTAGTATCATTAGTGTGAAGTTTAATCCCACGATAAAATTTCTCCATTCCATTTCTTTGTTCTTTCCTTACTATGATTTGCTTTTTTATTTTGCTTTTTGTTTTGAAAATTGACTTTTTTGTTTTTAAATTGGTTTGCTTTGCCTAGTTTTAATGGCATTCAGTGTATTACAGTGTTAAGTATTTTTACAGGTCCATGCCGAACAAAACTAAATAAAGCAAAAATGTTGTTTATAGACTTACTATAGTGTAATACAGTGTTGATTTAGATTGTTCTGGGAAAAAAGACTGTCTGATTTATGTTCTTTGTAACACAAAGTGTGCCAATCAACACATAAGTGCAGTTTCCAATTCAGCATACTTTAATTTCCTTGAATTAGTAATATGCATTAGTAAAATTAGCACATCCACACAAGACAAATGTTAATTTTGGGAGCCTAATTATTGGTTGATGTATCTGGTACAGCAAAGGTGGTATGTAGTTGGTAAAAAAATAAAACTATGCAACAACAGTATTGGGCCGAATATTAATTTATTTTCGATTATTAGCTAAAGGGATAATATTGCTTCACTGGAAAGAGAATAACATCTTTTGCAAATTTATTTCAAAATTTTTTATACCAGATCTTTCATGGAAGCCTTGAACACCAATCCCCACTAGGAAATGATTAATTACAGTATCATATGACGTAGAATAATTTTTTGAAAATTTATAAAAAGAAATCCAAAATTCTTTAAAATAACATATCCATGTCCATTAATACCAAGGGCCTGAAAACTCCACAAAAGCGCTCCCTCCTTCACACTTATATTTCAAAACACAAAGCAGATATTGTTCTTTTGGAGGAGACTCACTTCAAGAAAGCTGGCCATCCCTCGCTGTCCTCCAGGCGCTTCCTTTCAGTCTACTATGCCAGTCATGCCTCTAAATGTAATGGTGTTGCCATAATGGTACGTAACTCTTTCCCTGTTGTGGTTTCCAAGGTTATAGGTGATACAGAGGGGCTCTCCCTCATTCTTCTGGGTAAAATCGGCTTTCATGACATCACGTTAGCAAACGTTTCTTCCAATCTTTCTTCCATGCTCTCTCCATCAACCACTCTGTTGAAATCACCCCCTAGTAAATCCTTACCACAGTTCTCTCACTTTCACTGGACCGATCAGGATTCCCTACCCCAGGAACTTACGCCTCAGGCTCTATATTACTCATTCAGCATATGCCAAGGCGGGTCTGTTTTATTCTTGGCGGGTGTATCCATTGGCCAGGGACTACTCTTTCTACTCCAACCCCCATGATTAATACTCCAGGAGCGAAATGTTTCTTTGCTGTGCCATTGAACTGCTTTTAGATCTTAATGTCTCTCCCGCAAGTAGACCCTTATGGCATATTAACGATACCTTGCTATACATTTAAGATTTTACCACAGTCCTCACTAATGGACTCATCGGGGTCCTGCCTCAGTTGATCGACCCTGATCAGGTGGGGTACAGAAAAGCATCTGACAATAGGGTTATCAATCTTATTCACTGTATCAACACCCAAAATCTTCAACAGTAGTTTTACCACTGGATGCCGAGAAGGCATTTGATAGATTCTCTTGGCCCTTCTTATTCTCAACCCTTGAAACTTTTAGATTTATCAGTAAATTCCTCACAGCCATTAAGACGCCATATATGCTAACCCCAACTCCAGGGTCATAACCATGGGTCAGGTCTCAGATCCTCTCCACCTTTGCAATGGTACTCGACAGAAATGCCCCCTATCGCTATTGCTATTTGCACTCTGTATTGAACCACTAGACGTGGCAATTAGGAACAATGGAAATATTTTGGGAATCCAGCTAGGACCTGAGCAATATAAAATGACATTGTTTGCAGATGACATGCATTTGACCCTGTCCAACCCCTAGATATCTCTCCCTAACTTTCTCTCTGAACTAGCATGTTATGGACGGCTGTCTGTGTATAAGGTCCTCGATACTAAATCCGAGGCCATGGCGTTCTTTATTCCAGCCAAGCGTAGAGCGCACCTGGAGGAGTCATTCAAATTTCAATGGCGCCCCTAAGTAATCTGCTTTCTGGGTGTGGCAATCACAAGACACTACTCGGACCTGTATCGATTCAATTACTCCTCTCTGATTGATCACATTGGTTGAGATTTACACAAATGACAATCTTTATATATTTCTTGGACGGGCCAGATTAATGAAGTAAAGATGAACATTTTACCACGTCTGCTATATTTCTTCCAGACAGTACCGGTCTGGGTTCCCCCCTCTGGTCTGGCGCCACTGCAGACGACATGTGGCAAATTTATATGGGGAGGCAAGAGGCCTAGACTCAAACACACTACCCTGGTGAAACCCATGACGAGGCAGGACTTGGTCTCCTTCTCTCTAACTATTGCTGTGCCACCCAATTACACCATGTGATTTCATGGCACATTAATCCATGTTTGATAAAATGGGTGGATATTGAGAATGCCATGACCCTGGAGGCCCCAGTGCACTATCTACCCTGGCTGTCTGGATCGCACAGACCTGCCTCAGCATATGAATGCCCCACAATCCGATTTTCCTCTTTTGACATGGGATTCTGTGAATATGCTCTTCAAATTGACGCCATATCCCTCTAACCCCAGTAAGGAGGCACTTCCAGTTCCCTCTAAGTAATGTAGATTCCATGATTGTAACCTGGAAATCAAGAAAAATAGTTTGGTTTCTCCACATAATTGGTAATTTTGGCCCTCTTACATTCGCAGATGTCTCGGCGAGACACGGCCTTTCAACATCTCTGCTTTTTCTTTTTTTTTTTAAACAAGTGTTTATTGACGGTCATAAAGAATTAACAATGCAAAAGTATACATAGTATATCAAACAGAATATATTCAAATCAAAGAGTAGATAAGCAGAACTCTCTGTGTATAGGAGAGAAAATAAATCAGATTCTATGAGAGAAAAAGAGACCGGTATATTTTTATATTTGAAAGAGAAGAAAGAGAAGAGAAGAAGGAAAAAATAGAGAAGGATACATAAGAAAATGAGGAATGAGGGGGGGAGAGATGGGGAGGTGTGGGAGAGAACACTCTGGAATCAAAAAGTAATGAGCTCAGAGGGGAGGGGATTACAAATGATAAGGGGGGGTATAATTAGGAAAAAGGGAAGCGGTATTGAAAGTGAGACATCCAGGGATCCCAAACCTTATTAAAAGATTTGGCTGTGTTTCGTATAATACTGGTCATGTATTCCATCTTATACGTTTGCCAAATCCTGTTAGTTACAGCGACAAAAGAAGGAGAGGCAACCTGTTTCCAATCTATGGCAATTTGACAAGTGGCCGCTGAAATAATGTGACGAGCAAGTTTATTTTGGTGTCTAGTGGCCATGGGAAACCCGAGGGGAAGAAGAAAAAATTTAGGGTCAAGGGGTAAGGGAATTTGAATTAATATTTCTATCAAAGCTTTGATTTCACGCCAGAAAGGAGTCAAATTCGGACAGTCCCACCATATATGTAGGATCTCTGCTTTTTCTTATCTACAGATTCATAGCTTTATATACTCGCAAATGCATACTAAGGAGCTCCGACAATTACTACCCTTTGAGCGCAATTGTATTTATTTGGTGGGACGAAATATATCTATGCTATATCGCTTCCTCCTCAAGCTAAACTTACCCCCTTTGGATCCCCATGAAGAGGCATGGGAGGAGGACCTTGGGCTGGTCCTGGATTGCAAGGGATAGTTAGCAATTCGGAACGAATGGCCATCAACGCGAGTGTCAGGTAAACGGCTTATAAAGTGTATTTAAGATGGTATCTAGTCCCAACTAAACTTCAACGCATTTTACAACAACATCAGACAGGTGCTGTGGAGGACAGGGTACTCACCAACCTTTCTGATGGGACTGTCATATTATCTAACCATTGTGGAACACTACACTGACCCTTCTCCACCAACTGACAGCTTTTCATCTCCCCAGAGACTCTGCAATTTTTTTTCTGAACAAAGTCGGCCTATCTATAAGCAAACCAACGGATCATCTGACACTTCAGGTTAGTCAAGCTTGTAAACTACTGAGAGCCCAAGCTTGGAAAAAGACACTTCCCCCTACCAAACTAGAATTGATTAACAGATTACGGCACATTTTGTCCATGGAATATATCACAGCCCTCTTTAACGACACTCTTCCCAAATTCCAGGTGACATTGACCCTATGATACAGACTATATGGCTCCCATTTTCCAGGCAGCATGTAAATGAGAGCTTTTAGCCCTTCCCCACCCTTTTGTACCTCTTCCTTTCTCTCTTCTAGGCTTTCTTTCTAGTCTCTCCTCCTCTACAATATTATTGGAAAACCAATTTGTTATATTTAAACCGTTTTGTCAAGATATAATGTGGAACCAATATTTGTCATATCGTTTTCTCTTATTGTACTTGTTCTACTGTTGACCCAAGTGTGAAAATAAATAGATTTCTAATTAAGTAATACAAAGTTTAACATCCAGAATTGATTTATTTGTTATACTCATTAAGTGTGGAATACAATATACAATGAAAGGAAAAAAAGAGATTAAAAAAAAACCTGCCATTTATGTCTTGATCACAGACTGGACATGTCATGGGCTGCCGCGCTGCTCGCAAAACGCCCGTTTGCTCTCCTGCGTCCCGGCTATTGCCCTGGCAAGTTAATTTGTGGCCGACCCAATCATATACATGTCCACTCCCTCCCCACAGGCAAGATTCCATCATGAGAAGCCAAGCAAGTACTCCTCCTGCCTAAAGGATTTCAATATCAATGGGCAGCACAAGTATGATCCAATGCACAGGAAGTCCTTTCTCATTGGAAAACATTGAACATTTTCATTATGAATAGTTGTGACATTGTTTATATTTTTTTATTAAAGTTTAATTTGTAAGTTATAGGTTTTAAGATTGCCCTCAATTCGTTAAAATATGCGTTTTGCTTTGACTTTTAACACATATCTGCTGTGCAAAGATGGATCCCCTAACCCTCCTGGCTTTAGGGCACCTTGCAGCGCGTCCACTGTATACTGGCATGCAGTGGAATTGCTTACCACATGTATAATATTTCCACTATGGCTGAATATATAAATATATATGTATATATTTTTATGTTTATTTTTTGATAATGTTTTTTTTAAAAAAGAAAGAAAAAGGAATAATACCAAAATAGTGTAGTATTGTCAGACCAGTGTTAAATCCAATATAGACCCCGTCACCATTTATTATGCGTACCAGAGATAATAAAATATCACATTTATCTGTATGGACTCGCTTGGTTGCTACTGCTCACATCCGGTTTACTTCATCAACTGAGTATATAGGAAAGAAAATAATCCCATATAGCAGGGCCGGACTGGGACTAAAAATCAGCCCTGGCATTTAAAGCACACAGGCCGACCTGTTGTGGGCTCCATGCACTATATTGTTGCACACTGATGCTGGCGCAGTGTGCGCTGCTGGTGCAGTACAACATGATGTAGTAGGAGTGTGTGTCTGTGGGGGGTATTTATTTCTCCTAATGACCCTCAACATTACATTGTAAGCACCCTAATTACATCAATACCATGGCAATACATTATTAGTACCCAAATTACAGCAATAAATAACCCCCCCACACACACTCATACTACATCAATACCCACACACATTACAGCAACCAGCATTACCCCCCCCCCCCACATTACAGCAACCAGCATTACCCCCTCACATTACAGCAACCAGCATCACCCCCCCCCACATTACAGCAATCCCCTCTCCTACTTAATACTAAGCCCTAAATACTGCAACAATGCTGCCACCACGCCACCCCATACTACAGCAATACCACCAATTATACAGGCGCCATTGTAGGAAACCAATGTTTTGCTTTTTTTTCAAATCTCCCACAAAATAGCAACAACAGAGTACTTACACACATATAGGTAACAGGTACCCTTTTCCATCAAATAATAATGGCAGAATTTTCATGAATCATTCCACATGAATGAAATGGCTCTCTCACAAATATATTAGGAAAACATAACTATTGAATGATCATTTGAACCCACGCGGCCGCATTAAAAGTATTTCCATCTACAGCAAAATGTCATAAAAATATTTTTTACCACAATAACTGGATATGCGTCTTTTCTATTCATTTTAAATAACACAGTATATAAATTAAAGGGGATAGGGGAGGGGGGTGAGAGATAATTGGATGTGATCCATCAGTTTGATTAGATAGGAAACATTTAGATTATTTACCTGGAGACGTCTACCCCCTTGAGTCACAGGCAGGGCCCACAAGAGGAATTTTGGGCCCCGGTACAGTAACTTATTTGGGTCCCCATCATATTTAACAATAAGAGACTTGCCTTTGGCAGAAGTTCATATTTTGCCACACCGTAGTGCCCCCAGGTCATATTGTGCCACATAGTATTACCCTCAATTCATATTTGGCCATGCAGTAGTGCCCACAAATCATATTATGGCATAGTAGTACCCCCAAATTATATACCATACAGTAGTGCCTGCCAAATCATATTATGCAACAATAGTGCCCACAAATCATATTATGCAACAATAGTGCCCCCAAATAACATTTGGCCATACAGTAGTGCCCCCCAAATAACATTAGTACCCAGACTAAAAATCATTCACAAATAAAAATTGTTACAGCATATCAGATACTGAGAGTGTGAGTCCCAGGAGCAGCTTAATACACCATTTACAATGCAAACAAAAATAGATATATTGACACAATCACAGATAAAATTTATGACAAGCAGTGTTTTTTCTTAATTAAAAATCTCTGTACAGATAAATATGCAAGAAACATTACAGCGCAATAATGAGCAATACATTGTTTTAAACGTCATTGGATACACAGTAATGCCCCCAGTTCAAGAAAGGATGGTTAAAAACACATTGCACACGAGAAAATATATGAACTTACCTGATTATGGCATCCTGTGTTCTGTTCTCCTACTGGGCGCGCTGGGCGAGGAGGGATCAGCAGCTGTCATCTCACACAGGCACTCGGGAGCAGGGACAGAGGGCAGTGGTCGAAGTGGAAATTTAGAAGTTGGGGTATGGAAAATATAAGTGAATGGAGTATGAAGGTTTGATACCAAGTTATATATGTGAAATTTGCCTATAGGAGTCCTAAAGAGTCCAATTAAAGTTCCTTTTGACTTGCATACACCTCAAGGGCTAGATTTACTAAGCTGCAGGTTTGAAAAAATGGGGATGTTGCCTATAGCAGCCAATCAGATTCTAGCTTTCATTTATTTAGTACCTTCTACAAAATGACAGCTAGAATCTGATTGGTTGCTATAGGTAACATCCCCACTTTTTCAAACCCGCAGCTTAGTAAATCTAGCCCCAAGACTTGTTTGTCTCACATACTCCTTCAACAACGTGTAAAAAGTTTTCTTCCGGATGGTGGCCATACAAAAAAGGAAATAAAAAACTTGTGCAGGATTGCCAGTACTGATATAATCCTTTGTTTTTATACCATCACCTTATAACTTCAAATGTTAAGGTGAAATAATTGAATGATACTGATATAACACTATGTGGTATGCTTAAATTCATCTGCCCCATAAGCTATACTCACTCGATGTGAGCTGGAAATATGTCCTTATATACACATCTATGTGGATCGAAGTGACGCTGCTCCTTCAAGTTACTGTTTTAAGTAGAACCTTCTTAAGTGCCACAGACTCCTTAGATCCCAATGCTTTTCATTGCCAGAGCGCCCTCTTCTGGAACATTATGCAGTACCATTGAGCTGACCCTGTTTATCTGTGATGAAATGCTTGGAAAGAGAATGGGATTTTATTTTATTCTTTATATTACGTACATGTTCCTGTATTCTCAATTTAAATGGTCTTTTTGTCTTACCCACATATTTGAATCTGCATGTGCATTCTAATAAATAGACCCTATTCCGGAAACGTTGGGCATATAGAGTTAATGGATATTTACATTGGGTATCGTCACTACAATTCCACTTAATTCTGGAGAATTGAGAAAAAGAAACATTGGTCTTCCACCTCCTAACATTTAATAAAGTTCATAGGCTCAATTCTAATATATATATATATATATATATATATATATATATATATATATATATATATATATAATATATCCAAGCTGGCTTATTTTGAGCTTGCTGTGGAAATGCAGGGGGAGACAGAGTTCAGCACTGCCAGAGAGTCTGGGAGGAGAGGGAGGAAGGAGAAAGTAGAGAGAAGTGTTGCTGGGAGTCAGAGAGACGTGTGACAGCAACAGGAGAAGGAGTAAAATGTGTGTGGCAAGTAGAGTCTGCAGGAATGACAGTGTACAAAGAAAAAGAGGGACATCCAAACTATGAAAAGAGAAGCTGGGTGTAGCTTTGCACAAAAAGGTCTTGTAGTCGGATCACTGCAGAGAATCTACTGTCAAGCAGCCTGAGGGAGATTACACAGCAAAGCAAGCCTATGTGGTGAGGGAATCTATTAGCGAGTTATGTGTGAGTAAAGAGGTACAGCTAGCAATCTCAAGCATGCAGTTAGTCAACGACCCAACAGTGGCTGAGACTATCATCTTCATCCAGAAAGAACGAGAGAAGTAACACACCAAACACTGTGACACCATTGATGCATTAGAAAAAGAATGCTAGACCTCTTTGCATAAATTTGTATCAGAGACTATGTTATCTGTCAGAGATGTAGAGACATTTTAAGTACCAGAGATCTAATGCACGTTAACAACTTTTTGAAAAGTGCCACCAATGTTAACTATTTAACTTCACAAACTATTTAATATTGGCAGAACTGTGATTGTTGTTTTAAATCATTGTTGATTAATAATTTCACACTGTATGTGAGTGCATTATGGGAGAGTTTGGGTGCAAAGAATGTGCGTGTGGAGGCCACCTTTTTTTGTTTTTACTGTACTGTCGCCTTTGAATATTATCTTACCTGCCATCCCATTTATCCTGTCCAGAATCTCCTATTATTATTTAAATATGCATCTCCCATTTTTTTCCCATAATAAACACCCAGTTGATTGTTTGCAGCCATAGTGTGCAGTACATTATTATTCAGAGGGTTAGTGTGGCGGGGTACAAGGAGCTTCCCGATTCAACCATTGGTGAATTAAATAGCACCATACTGTGTAGAAGACTTGGGTGGAGGCACTGAAGAGAGAACATTTTGCTACCCATATCTTTCTGCTAGGGAAAGGGGTGTTACTTATATTTTGCTTGTGTTAATTTAAATATGTTAATATGTTCATTTTATATTTAATAAAAACAAGTTTGTTTAAAATTAGAGTATCTCTCTTGCCTACCTTCATATGTTGTCCCTGGAGAATTTGTATGATAGACTCACAGGTCTCATGTATGATTAAACCCAGAGCTTGTGGTGAATTAACTGTGCTGTACTTGAGGCCAGACAGTGTCCTTTCTGTTGCCAAATACCGTAGGGTACCAACCAGTCTCTGCTTTGCAGATCTGGGTCTCCTTAAATTGGTGTCCATCTTCTGGAAGAATGGAATGACAAGCTGGAGCCGCTGCAGGAATGTGGAATCATTCATCCGCAGGAAAATCCTGAAGTCACCTTGATTTTTGTCCTGTATCTCCTGTAACAGGGGCGTTTGTGAAAAAGAGTCTCTTCTCTGGAACTACTCCTTGGTCCAACAAGTCGAATTCTTTTTTTTCTTCTTTCAATCCGGTTTAGTACTTGCAGCGTTCTTGACATGGCGAGAAGCAAAAAGCAGAAGCTTTTTGTTTATTTGTGGCCATTATATTAAAATAAATAGTAACAAGTTTACAATTGTGAACGGAATTGTCGAACATACACTATACACAAAGCAGAACAAAGCAATGAATGGTGATGATGGTATTTCCTGTTTCTGGGTTTATGTTTGTGGGTGTTGTGTGTGCTGATGTTCAGCCCTTTGTTTAAATTAATTTAGCATATTGCTGTACATTGTGTACGGTATCACAATCTTTTCAGACAATGGTTATGACACAAAAATCAGCTTGAACGGTTAGTCGTCATAAGCTAGAGAAAGATACAGCGCTGAGAGTTAATTCACCCGAGTGTGTTGTAATTGAACAAAATCAACAGAGATAGTCACATGAATGATCTCTTGAAAATTACATAAAATTTATTTAAACATATAGAACATAACAATAAACCACAATACTAAATACATCAAGGACTTGAATGAAATGAGGTCTGTCATAGGTGATTTACACGACATGAACCGTATGGAAAGATGACGGAAAGATAGCACTGCCTTATAACAATGATGAGATGAGTGAAATTGAGACTGACTTCAATGTGATCCAACAATGCAAAGGATCTATATATTATGCCCAATGTTAGGTCTGTATAGCTGGGCAGTATATGGTGGATCAATAAAATAACAGCGAGACAGTCAAACTGGAGGAAAATGACATCAAACTGAAGACGCAGGAAATGCAGGGCACATATGCAACTTTTCATAGGGATCGTGGTCCCGCATAAGGTGCCTCCGTACTTGCGCTGACGGCGTGTCAGCAATTGACTCCGATGTCCAGAAGGTGGAACAGGTGCGCACCTGAAAAAAGAGTCTGTAGAAACTCACTACCGCAGAAAGGGTTCCTAGTATGTCCGTGGATGATAACACATCAACGATCTTTGCGGACTGGATCTCCGTTCATCAGGTGAGTGTGAAAGTTGGTCACAGGAGTAAGCAGGAATATGCTGGTGACTTGGAGCACAGCAATGCGTTTCGTCCACCCCTTGTGGACTTTCTCAAGCTTCAGTGTCAATTGATCCATCATTGATCCATCATTGATCCTTTAATAGCCCTTAGTATGTGGGCTTAATTAGATAAAGTTGGTGAACCTGATGTCCAAAAAAGGCAGTGCTTGTCTATTCTAAATAAACATACAAGATAATGTTAAAACCATTAATATTCACAATAAAAATCACCACCTTCAGAGATCTCATTCTTAATGATGAAACTATATATAAATAATGCAACTGAACCTAAAAATGTATATGACACTAAAACACAACATATATAATGACAAATAATAAAAATAAATATAAAAAATATATGGAATGAAACAAAATCTAAAAAATGATAGTAAATATATTGTATAGATGAGACCTATAAACCTCCATATAGAAATATAAATATGACTGTGGAGAACCCTAAATTCAAATTGAATGGGCCAAATCCCTAACCAACAGTAATATTCAAAAGGTGACAGATATAAGGGGTTACCAAATCCCGAAACAAAAAGCTCTAACAAAATCCTCCCCCAATCCCATATAGTTATAGATCCCTAATCTAGGAATACCAATCATTGAACTCTATCGTTTCATTAAGGCCTTCTGGGAATAAGGTTTGGAGCTTGAAAATCCACACAGCTTCCCCTTTACATAGACTGGAATATCTATCTCCCCCTCTGGGGGTGACTTCAAACTTCTCTAGCCCTATCAATGATATACCTATGCCTTCGCTCTTGTGTTTTTCTGCAAAATGCCTAGAGACTCCGTGTGTATGGAGTCCTTTATTGATGTTATTGCGATGCTCTCTGAATCTATTTTTCAAAGGGCGGGTAGTTCTGCCTACATACTGAAGGCCACAAGGGCACTTCAGTGCATAGACAACATATGACGTCTCACAATTAATAAATTGTGAGATTTGATGTACCGTCCCATTGGCGGTTGATGTAATCTCTTTAGTCCCATTGGACATATATTTACATGTAAGGCAGGTATTTTTGTTGCATCTATAACAACCATTAGGTCGCGGGGGGATCCAAGTCCTCAACAAATTGGGTCCAGAAGACAGATTTGAAGAAGCTCGGAGCCAACAAGCTCTTCAAATTAAGATTTTTCTTAAAAACCATTCTAGGTTTTTCGCCTATAAAATTACGTAGGATATTATCCTGTTGTAGGATCTTAACGTTATCTATGACAATTTTCTTAATCCTATAGGATTTAGTATTATATTTGGATACAAATAATGGAAGACTTTCATCATTCCAATCTTTCTTCTTTCTCCCTTTACATTCGCTATAAGGAACTAGTAGATCATCTCTATGCTTGGTCATTGCATACTCTTTAGCAGTCTCAACTAATTATTTGGGATAGCCTCTTTCTAAAAAAAATGGTTAGTCGTGTCAAACGTCTGTTTGTGTGTACACATGAATCAGGACTTTCAGTTGTTTGTAAGATCGTTAACGATATCGCATCGGGAGAAACTTATCGCATCGGGAGACTTAAATCCAGATATCATGTAGCTATTTGAGCTACTAATTCTTAAATAACCAAGTTCTTTCCAATATATTGGTCTAACATGGCTGGCATTCACAAGAGCAAAGATTCTAAATATGTAAGAAGAGACTGCTCCTTGCCCCCTGTACTGTATGCAAATATAAACAAAAGATGATATTTCTGCAGGAGCAGCTCATAAAGCAGTTTCTTAGAGGTATATTTTTCAAACCAGCCTCCAGTTTGACAACAGAAAAATTATCCTGTGCCTGCCTAACATTTTAGCAGGCGTACATAAATTCACAAACTCACCAAATTCTCTCCACAACACTAAGTAGCTAACTAACCATCCTCTTAATGGATGGAGTAGAAAAATCCATGAATTTCACCAGTCTCTACCACCATAAGAGTAATAAACCTATGTTGATTCTGACATGTAAGCTAAATGCAAGAACTAATTGAAAATAATATGTACAATTCAAAAACCCAATTCAGAAATCTCATAAACCAATTTTTTTTTCATGTTGTTAGGAAAAATTATAAAATGGAGAAAAAAACACCATACCAAACCACAATGTTGGCTATCAAATCCTTTTTAACTTTATGTAAGCTTTCCAACCTGTCAAAATGCTGTTACCATATTCCTGATGTAGCACAGGAAGAAATGGTTCACGTCCTCAAAACATCTAGGGGTTATTTCCACTTCATTATAAAGAAAAGTCTGTCCCTAATTAAGCCTAATCTTAACACTGTAGAAAATTACACTCTCCAGAAATATACATAGCCAACATAGTGCTCATACCCAAATCAGGTAATGATCCCTTCATTTGCAGCATCTATTGTCCCATCTCAAAAATAATAACCACATCCAAATTATATGTTAAACATGATCAACCAGATTAAACAGGATTATTGGCTCCCTGATAACATCTGGACCAGAATGAATTTATCACATTTCTCCAATTAATCATGTTCAGCATATCATGAGCCGTTGTGTGCTTCTAACTATAGTCTCAGAAAAAAAAAGCTTTTAAAAATGTACAATGAAGATACATAGTCATTTTGCAGACATTTGGTTACCTTTTAACCTAACACAAGAGGTAGCCATCTTCTACAAAATCCAATAGCCTGAGTTAACTTGGGGAGGTCTTGCTTTCAGACAGTTTCCAGTACCCAATGGAACAAGTCAATTGTGTCCTTTGTCTCCTCTGTTGTGTGCACCATGAATTGAACCTAAAGCCTAGTGTCTTACTCCATCTCAGATATATAATTGCTATTGGATAACATGTCCTTGTTCACCAAGCCTTTGGTCTCTCTCCCCAATCATTTGTAAACAATTTCTCAATATTTAGAACTTTCCATATTTACACTAAATGTCAGAGGTGCACAACATATCTATTCCATCCCACACAACTTGCCTGACAGAAATCAATTTTAACTTCAGTTAGGCAAAATTGTTACCTAGTCTAAATCAGGGTTCATTTGACACCTTGCTTTTCATTCTTATACACCGTGAGATATACCCTACTTCCTGCTTTACTCACAATGCATGTACAATTATAATAAAGTAATAACTACTTCACAGCTTGTTGAAGCTTAACATTGTACTCTGCCTATTATACCTTAGATTGCTACCCAGTTCCATCTGACCTAAAATTGTAATCCTCCAGAAATATACTGCATTATGAATCTCAAATTGGCTGACAAACCACACAAAGTTAACAGAGAAGATATGTACATCAACTGCTACTACTCATCTAGCCTAATAAGACAAATGTTTTTTTCTCTGATCAGCTGACTAATTAGCCCAGATGTAGCGAGTTGTATTCATCCCAGCTACATCTTAGCATTCAGTCTAAGGGGAAATGTGTTTGGCGTATGACGTGTTTCGAGTTTCCTACACTAAGTAGATTTCTCTCACAAATTGTTGGGAAATACACACTTAACCAACACAGTTGAACAAACACTAAGCAGAATCTTGAAGACATCTAGACATTAGCTTCATCTACTACAACTTGACTCTGCACTTCTTTTCCAACTGCACTTGACATACTACAAATCACCATTCCTACTTTTGGCCATTGTAAGAATACAAGTGGCCAAATGACTAAAGCTGCGATTTTGCAAATTGTCTAGAATCAATGTGCTTTGGATAGGCAAGATTAGCAAACATATCAGCTTTCCACTACTGACAAGTGTTAACAGGAGGCACAATACAAGTTTTAATTATGAGGGTAATCATGATTTCTTGTTTAGAGGGGGAAAAAATATTATTAATTATCTTATGGCGGCCATATTATTTTATGAATAAATTAGTAGGCTGAATTTAATTAATGATTATAAGTAAGGGAAAAAATATTTTATTATATTGTGGTGACATCCTGCTTAATTACCAGTGGGGCAACACTTAATATTTCCAGATGAGTACACCTTTTAATGTACATTCTTTTGGCACTACAAGTGGCAGCATACACTTGTGCCCATGTGAATGCTGGTATTTGTAGTGCCACAAGTATGCACTTTTAACGAAAAAATCTGTTGAACCTCCGGCAACGGGATAGGTGTTTTAATGTCGACACACATCAATGGAGATTGGATTTTAGAATGTCAAAATTGCAGGATAAGTACATATGGCGTCCTTGTGCATAAAATCGACGGTAATCTTGAGCGATTTGCAGCCATTTGAAATTGCTTAAAAAAATTGCAGCTTTTACATTTATGCCCTGGAGTCTTTGACTCTCCTAGTTGTACTAAATACCTGAACATAAAGGAGGAGGTCTTGGAAGGAAGCCTTGGTCGGTGACGGCTTGCTTACTTTTCTCTTTCTTCTACTGAATATTTTACCTCCAGATTCCAACTCTATTTTATAGCCCTATCTAAAACATTGGGCTTACAAAATCATTCTAGTTTTGTTGTAAAGCCTCATTTAATTTTAAATATGGTTGTATTTTTGTACATATGTTCATTGTTTTTTTTACACAGTTTGATTTTTTTATGACATTAAAATGGTGTCCAACTTAAGCCAAATAGATGTATTTCCTGAGCAAGACATGTATTCTTTTTATATGACAAAATGTTATATGGATAATATTAAAATAGAATTAATATAGTTTTATCATTTTAAATTGGTATTACAATCTGTTCTAAAAATGAATGTATATATTGATAGATGAATTTTAACAATACTTGTTGAGCTGTAGAAAATCACTTTATTTAGTATAAGAAGAATATTAGTGGCACAAGGTGTTGTTGTCTTTTTTTGCGGAAATATTATTGTACCATTAATTGATGTAAATTAAAATGTACTACTTTGTGTTTTGTATAATATCTGAAATGACCATGATAAAAATAGGAGTACTAAAACTCCTAACATTTCTTGGCAAAGTTTGCTGGCAGAAATCACCTGAAAATTGATAAAAATGTAATACTGTAGTTGTGGATTTGGGCACCTTACATCCCATGGATCTGGATGATGAATATAATCATACTTGCTTTACGGATCAGTGATCTAACTTCCAATTTGTTTTTCCACAGTACGAATATGATTGAATATCCCTTCTTGTCTGGAAGACAGCTAGAATTACTGTGTTAAAATGACAGGCGTGACTGATTTGTTTTTATGTTACATGTCCCTCTATACTGGCTGATTTCTCTTTATGTGGTTCGCGGCCTTTGTAGTAGCAGCTATGGTGATTTTTGGCATTTATTTGAGAATAACGATAATGGGGATTTACAAAAGAATCACAATTAAAAGTGATTTTCAATTAATTATTCTATATTTATAATGTCCATAGGTGGTAACGTACACAAGAAATGTAAGACTCCCTTGTTTTCAAGATTTTGTAGACCATTTCTATTTTTCTAACAGTAAACTATCATTTACAAATTTCACAGGCATTTAAAGCACTTCCATCTTTGTTTTTATGTTTGTAAAACCTTCCTCTGTTAAAAAAAACATTTTTATTTCCTTGTTGGATATTTAAATTGGTGAGTAGTATATTACCATTAGCAGACTTTACTGCTGACATACACATTATTGCTAATATACAGTTGGAGGATCCTGATGTGCAGTGTCTTTGCCAGGCAATAGCACTGCACTAAAGAAGTTTCCTTTATTTGAGAGTGTGTTTTCATTACCAGACATTTCTAATAGTAAACATGTGCAGGATCCCCTTGCTAGTAGTATCCATATAAGGCATTAACAAACTACTTTGTTATTTCTTACTAGTACAAAATATATTAGTGGTTCTGTTGTAATTACTATAATTGGCTATAGATTAGTCTAACCCCACCCATTTCATACTAGCTTGCAAAATAGGAAAAAGACTAACACTTACAACATTTGCCAAACAAAAAACTGACTGAATAATATGTCCCTTTTTTTTTTTTTACTTAGTGGTTCAAATTAAAAATTCGAAACACTCTCCCTCACTCTCACTGCCTGTATACCAGCTATATACAAGAGTGTACAAGTGTATATGCATATACTGTTACTGCCTGATTGCTGCAAATGCGCTACAAGTTCAGTAAACAGCAACCTGTGTAAGTTCAAAAGCGTTTTGGCTTCACATACACATTAACACCACTGACACCTTTAATAACATCAGAAGTTATAACCAACAACAGGATCCGCAGGGTGGACCTGAAGTCAGCCTCCCTGAGCTCTGCGAATAGTCAAGTGGTCAACAGTCTAGGAGCCAGGGCAGCTCAGCCATACGGTAGGTGCAGATGGGACTGGCTGTAGTGTAGGGCATGGGGTCCGTGATTGGGGGGATCGAGTGCCCGGGAGAGTTCACACCAAAATAGTGCTTGGATAAATATCCACAAGATACAGTGTGGGTATGCTCTTGTGATGGGCATTATGCCTCTAGTTTGTTAGCACTTTTGGTCCCCAATCGAGTGCTGATAGTTTGGACTAGGATAGCGGCCAATATAAGTGAATGAGCTCAGCTGCAATGTTGGGGCAGACGGAGCTCTTAAGAATTGCTAGTGGCCACCTTGGTTGTCAGACCTCGCCCCCAAATTATTAAATATTTAAGAGGCTTTGCTGCATGTGAATGCAGAAGTAATGAGGCCCCAAAGGTGGTCATTATAATTCTTTCATAAGGCCTCAGTATAACATTAGGACCTTTAAGATTAGCAAGCCATAAGCTAACCTTTGTGGTGCTGGCTAATTTCATCAGAGGGTAATTACATATTTGCATTGGCAAAACAGTACATTTTCCAGTGGTGTTGTTCTCTCTTCCCCATGCCTGTTTTTGAGCATGTAATGGCACATAAGGTCCCCCTGACCTCTATGTCATGTGTTTTCCAATAGTTATGTCCTCCTCAGTTGCCTTCCTCTAAAAGAAAAATCTCAGCATTAAGAAATGCAACCATACAGAGGTACAGTTGAGTTTGGCTAACATAATGATCACTACAAGAGCTAGCACAGCTCTTGTGCACATTTAAGTTTCCAATCGCGCAGCATGGACATCCACAGTTTCTGATTTATCAGTGGTTGGATTGTTATTTAGGGTTTCTAAAAATGTTTGCTTTATTGATTTGCTTATTTTGCATCTTTAAGTAAAACATAATTTCATTTCCACTGCCCTTCACAATAATGACATATAGGAAGATACACTGTAGATGATCTGTCCATAATATATTACCATACTTGAATCCTGTACATATTGAAGGTAAGCCTAGTTTAATTATATGTCCCATCTGGGCATGCATGATGTGGGTGTGTAAGGGATAATCTGCAAAACCACAAAATGACTAAACCACTACAAAAGGATATCTCATACTCACAATTAAACACCAATTTCTGCCACAGCTAAAATTTAGTTTTAGAGCTGACACTCTTAGGACATCTTCAGTTTCTGCAATGACTTATCTCAAAATACAATCACAAGATAATTTAATCAGATATAATGTAGCCAAACATTTCCCTTCATAAATGTAGTGTTATAAAAACAAGTCTATCTGACACTTGAATTCTTTAAGAACACAAAGACAGAATGTTTTAATAAATAGAGTTTAATAAAACAAAAAGTTAAATCGCTTATTGTATAATAATGGTGATAACAAATTGTCAGAAAATATAAAAGCAAAACAGTTTTCATAAAATAAAACTGGACTAAATCCAAAAAACAATCCTATCAAAGACAGTTTAAAATTCCACTTTCTGATTTAGGGCTGTTTATGTTAAAAATAGACTCCAGAAATACAATTTTCAATTATAAAATCTACATCAAATTTATAATTCCAATTAAAAATGATTTAGTCTCCAAAATTACAAAGGTTATCAGAGTCACTTGAAGCTTTTTGCAAACAGTATAGCTTCAGTAGTGATAGCATTAAGGAGTCAATGAACAACACGATTGATGAAGTAGGATGTCCAATATGTTACACTAATTAGACAAAGCAAGAAGAAAAAGTTGTAGATAGGGAATAAGTCAAGTTAAAAAGTGACCTATATACAAAAGAATTCAGCCATTAATGTGTTTTTATAAAATAAATGAAAGGAATTTAAAGAACTATGTGACAGAAATACAAATACTGATTTTGGTAAAGTAAATGTATCTAAATCTGAAAGGAAAACTTAAAAAAAACCTGAAGAATGACTCCTCCCTAATTACAAGCAGGTTGATAAAGGGGGTGGTTGTGTGTACTTCTGAAGTAGACTACTTAAAATAAGCACATAGACTGTTTAGCGGTCAAACATTTTTTTCCAATTATTTAAAATGTCAATCTTATGAAAGGCAAAACTTGATCAGAAGAGGAACCTTCCTATCAAAGCTGTTTCGACACATTGGGCAGGTTGTGCAAGGTCACGTTTATCTAGGTGGAGATTTTAATTCCATTTTTGAATCCCAAGTTACACACATCATGTATGCATTCTCGTTATTTCACAGAGCTTCTCCTAGGACTACAAGAAACTAGTCTACTTGCTCAAGCGAGTCATGAATTCTATGGCCAATGATTTTGCACATTATTCATTCCCTCATGAAACTTAATCAAGAATAGATCTATGCTTACACAAAAGTTCAATGAAGCAGAGGTCTTTCCCCTGCATCCGTATAGCTGTTGTCCCTCCCTTTTGCAACCGCTTTCAGCACAAGAAACAGCATTTTTATGACAAATTTAACTAGTCTGACACCTTCCTTGCTAACATGCTCAGATACCATACAGTCTCTGATTGATAAGGTTGATGATCTAGAAAATGGACATTGCAGAAGAAATCTATGTTTAATAGCAATACCTGAGTCAATTAAAGGGAAACAACAGATAGAATATTTAGGTTCAATTTTACCAGAGGCATTGGGCATCTGTACTGAATTAGGTGATCCACAGATTGAGAGAGCACACAGACTGGGCCCAGAGAGGGAGGGAGAACTGAATAAACCCAGACCTGTCATTGCAAAATTTCTGGATTTTAGAGCAAAGGAGAAAATACTAATAGCGTATCACAAGATGTCTAGGCTAGTGGTATCGGATCAAAGAATACTGATCAACGTTAGTTTCACAAAAACTGAAAAAAATTTCAGAGGTGTGTCAGTATCTCCATACTCAAAACAAAAGATTGGCTCTAATGTTCCCAGCTAAACTTCGTGTTATTGAGAATAGGAGACCAATATTTTTCACTGACCCTATACTGGCAAAAAACTGTTTTCTATATCTACCTCAGCCATAATCTATATCCCCTAAGATGAATAGTCAATGATAATTTTCTTTATAATCTTAAATAGATGATGATGATGATGATCTTCAATGGTCACAAGATGTTTTCTTCCAGTTGGATGGGGGAGGGAGTAAGTTGCTTATACAACTGATAAATAGAATATTCAAATTAAAATTCTGGGCAGCTGAGACGTTGAAATTCCTCCTCTCCCCGGTTTACTACTAAGTTTGACAAATGTTCTTTGAAGTGACCACATAATCACCCTTCCAAGTTCTATAATGGATTGTTTACAACGTTTATGAGTTAAGGATGCTTCAGACAGTTACTGTCTGTGGTTTTGTAGTGTGTGATGCCCTTTTGAACTTTGCACACTTATAGTTAATTTGCTTTGGTTAATTTAGAATATTTGAGAAAAATAGTCACTGTGATATACATACTGTTTTGTATTCATGATTCTATCCTATGTGCATTACTAATAAGATTAATACTGTATGTCATAGTAGATTTACTGCCTTGCTAATTGATGAATGTACACTACACGGGACACATTTGCTCTGAGGATCTCTCTACTTGCTGGGATGGAGGGTCCTCTGTTTCATGGTTAAACTTGAGAAAGAAAAATCTTGTCAAAAAGGGAATTGGATGACTGATTGTCCAGATGTAGCTGCCGCCTCATCCCAATATATTGTAAAGCAATTTAAGTTAGTGTCTTGGAACATAGGAGGGCTTAATTCCCCAATTAAAAGAAAGAGGGTGACTACGTATTTGGACAAGTTACAACCTGACTTGGTTTTCGTTCAGGAAACCCACTGGAGGGAGGGAGACTACTCAACGCTAAAGGCTAGATGTATTGCGGAATGTATTTCGGCAACATTTCGTATTAAGGCACAAGGAGTGGCTATCCTTTTTCATAGGGATCTTCAAAATGAAATGCATAATATTATAAAGGATATAGAGGGCTGCTATATTATTATGAATGTTTCAATTTATCATAAGAAATATACATTGGTTAATATTTATGCCCCCAGCTCATTCTTACGTAATTTTTATACAGATATACTTTCAGTGTTGGCACAGAGAGAAAACTCACAGTTGACTATAGGATGTGATTTTAACACTGTGGATGACCCTGTGGTATGGATAGGATGCACCCGAGCAAAGATTTCAATCCTCGCATGTGGCAACATATTCACAATTTATGCACTTCATTGAAATTGACAGACCCCTGGCGTTTATTTAACGCATCTGAGAAATCCTACACGTTTTACTCGTGGTTCACCGCTCTCTTTATAGGATTGATTACATTTTGGTGGCTGATGCTCTGGTTCCTTATATTCAGCATGTTGATATACATGATATTCTTTTATCCGCTCACGCGCCGATCTCGCTCATGGTCAATCTAGCACAACCTAGAGAATGTTGCCGCCTTTGGCATTTCCCTACTCGCTTATCTAACTCTCATGATTTTAAATTGTACTTAAATGCAAAATGGATGGAATATGTGGATAATAATATTGAGCATTGGGACGCGCCTGTCCATTTTGGGAGACGTCAATGGCGTTGATGCGTGGCCACATTATAGGTTATGTAGCACGGAAAAAAAACGGGAGACAGAGGCTCGTTATAAGTCTTTACAAGCATCGGTGACGGAAGCATTTGAGACATTCGTAAATAGTCCTGGAGATGAAACTCGAATGCAATACCTTCAAACTTGAGACCTTTTAGATAATTACCTTCTCACACAGGCCTTGTATAGTCTAGAATATTCTAAAAATAAGTTTTATAGATGGGGCAACAAGACTGGAAGGTTGTTGTCTCTAATGTCTAATCCAAGGCGTAAAGTTAGATCTGCAGTGGCAATTAAAAACCCTTCCACTAATATAACATACACTAAGTCTAAGGATATCATACTAAAATTCCAACAATATTATGATGCACTGTATAAGGACATTTCTATTGATGTCTCTATGCAGGCCTGTATTTTGGAAAAGGCTAAGTTACCCAAGCTTACAGATGATCAAAGAGCTATATTATCTAGCCCAATTACTATGGCTGAGTTAAATGCAGTGATTAAGGGGTCAAAGTCTAGTAAGGCTCTGGGACCAGATGGTTTTTCGGCAGAGTATTACACAATTTTACAACATAACTCCCTACTTTGCTAGAACTGTTTCAAACTATTCATTCCAAAAGACCATCCTTTCCATCTTTTAATGATGCTTATACTACAGTTATCCCCAAACCAGGAAGATATGCACAACTAGTTGCATCTTATCGCTCGATTACTTTATTAAACTCTGATTTGAAAAATGTCAGCTAAAATATTAGCAGACCGACTACATTACATTCTTCCTGAGCTACTAAGAGACCATCAACTGGGTTTTGTAAAAGGGTGCCAATCAGTTAGAGGGATCAGAACGGCATTGGCGACTGTTATATCAGCATCTCAGCATGTAGACATCCCTAACATGCTGTTGAGTTTGGACACTAATAAAGCCTTTGATACAGTACTGTGGCCTCATTTTTATGCAGTCCTGAGGGATAGGGATTTTATCCAAATCATAGAATATATTTATACTGAACCCACAACTGCAATATTCTTGAATGGTTCTAAAAGCGAGAGGGTGGTCATGGAAAGGGGCACACGTCACGGTTGCCCTCTCTCACCGCTGCTTTTTAACTTGGCTTTATATCCTTCTTCTCCGAACATTGCAAAATTGGAACACTTTTCAGGGCATACAGATTGGTACCAAATCTATTAAAGTTGCGGCATTTGCTGATGATTTACTTCTGTACATTTCCAATCCGCAGCATACATTAACCGCAATCCTGGAGAGAGTTCTTGAGTTTGGCCGATTATCAGGTTTTCAGATAAACATGGATAAATCCATAGCTCTATATCTTAAAGCAGGAGTGAGTTGCCCTGCTTGGGGTCGTTCCATTGGACTACGATGGACAGGCCATCAATTCACATATTTGGGTGTATAAATTCCCAAGCTTCCATCACGTTTGTATCGGGTTAATTTCACAAAAGCAATTAAAGATTTTGAGGTTGAGTTGGAGGGCTGGAGTCGTCTCCCTTTATCCTATACAGGGAGGGTGAACTTGATCAAAATGGTTTCTGTTCCTCGATTATTTTCTCTTATTCAATGTTTGCATTTATTGTTAACACAACGAGATCTGACGCATTTAAATTTATTGTATCGAAAATTTATTTGGAAAGGCAAGAGGCCTAGAATTAGTCTGCAGAAATTGCAACAATATGGTGCTAACAGGAGTATTAACTTCCCAAATGTAGCAATGTATAATTGGGCAGCCATCCTACGTTATTTACGGGATTGGCTGTCTGATCAAAGTATATGCGCTAATACACACTTAGAACACCAATTTACTCCAAAAATTGACTTGAAAGCTTTACTATACCTTTCTGATCAAGAGATCCCTGGTGAAGGTAGGGACAATCCCCTTTTGTGGACCACTCGAAAAATATAGTGCATTTTACGTCATAAATATGGTATCAATGCACAATACTCATTACATCTACCTTTAGTACATAATCCAAACTTTCAAAGGTGTATGGCAGGCTATCCATTCACAATATGGCGAGCGGCAGGGGTTATAAGATTTCCCAACTGGTTAGTAAGCGAGAAAAGAGACCCATGACATTTTTAGGGGCATCAATTAAATATGAAGTCATCGAGCCTATCCAATGGCGCTTCTACAGGCCAAACATTATATTAAAGGGGTCCTACGAACATTTACAGATGCAGATTGGGACAACCCTCTAGACTCTATACTGTTCTCGACTACTCCTAAACAGCAGGCTAATACTATTCATTATGGAATGATGAGGGATGTGATAGATTACGCTACCATACATTCAGGTATATCGCAGTGGTTGATACATTTCCCTGATCTCACTGCAAACATATTGCTGAATGTGTTGTCTAAGTCATGTAAATTAATATCGGCCAGTGCATATACTGAGATGTTCTTAAATATTTATCATGGTACATATTTGACTCCCCAGAAGCGCTTTAAATGGGTCTTTTGCAATCCAGCAATTGTTTTCGGTGCCATTCTGTTGATGCAGATTTATTTCATTGTATGTTGGGATGCCCTCTGATCCGCCCATTTTGGCTTCAAGTAAAATATTATGCGGAAAATTCTCTGTTAAACTATGCTCCACTAATGCCTGAGTGGGCCATATTGGGAATTGTTCCGGCTAATCAAAGGATATCAAAAGGAAGTAGGTGTTTATTATTAGCTATTAGTGCCACTGTGCGGAAGTCTATTCTACATCTTTGGTTGTACACTACGACTTCTCCCATCTCTTTGTTCAAAGAAAAACTTAACTTTGTATTTAGAATGGATTTTGTAGAGGCATTAATTGATAAGGAAAATCAAGTTGAAAACTTCTTTAACATGTGGGAAAGCTATATTAATACACTTCCTGGGGCTACCAAACTTAAAATACGAGAATGTCTCCAAAACCCAACTTGGTATGAACTCCGAAATGTGGCAAGAGATCCTCCTATTATTATATTAATTATGTGGTATTGCAATTGCAAGAAATCTGTACTTTTTTGGGTTATGATGTGAGATAAGAGCAGTGGGCTAAAGTGTGTCCCGTGTGGTTTAGGATTGTATATGATTGCTATTGTATTTGATATGGCTGTATACCATGATGGTTATGATGCTGTCAATATAGCATTGATTGTATTCAAGACTTATATATTTTCATGCACTGTTGTATGTATTTACATTTGTATTGTCACAAGTGAGATCAATAAAAAAATAAAATAAAGTATGTCTATGAAGTACTGAAATTCTAGTAATTTCATTTTCTCATCTATGCAACTATGTGTTTTAAAAGGTATATAACAGGAATGTTTTATTATTTTTTTTTTAAACCTTTGCTGGCCTAGTGATCTTTGATGCCTAATTTATAACAGGGTTCTAGCATTATCTAGCCTAATAAGACAAGTAGATGTTGGTTTTTTTTCTCTGTTCAGCTGAGGAATTAGCACAGGTGTAGCTTACGCTAGGTAGACACTATAGACATTTTCGACCAATGGGTTGTCTACAATGAATTTGTTAATCACTGAAGTTCCAATCATTTAGCCGATTTGATGCATATACCCTGTACATGTTTAAATGATTTTGTACAACTTAGCATCCAGGCAGGGATTTTTGTCTGTCATAATATCGTCTCAAAAGATTATGATTCCATACACACTGAACAAATATGGTCTTATGCTTAATAAATTTAAATAAAGGGCTAAATCTCAGCGCAAAAAAACTCCCACAAACAAGGGTTCCAGAAAAGGAAATACGTCATCGCCATTCATTCTATAGCACATTTGTGTATAGTGTACGTTTGTTCACAGCTGCACATTTACAAGTTTATTTTAATATAATGGCCACAATTGATCAACAGCAAGCTGGTGGTCTTTTGCTTGTCCCTATAGTAAGAACACTGCATGCACAGACCCGGAGAAAAAGAAGGAGAAAAAATTGGACTCGTTGGACCAAAGAGCGGTTCCAGAGGAGAGACTCTTTCACAGATGCCTCTGCTACAGAAGATCCGGGACAACAACCCTGATGACTTCAGGATTTTCTTGAGGATGAATGACCCCACATCCCAGGAGCTGCTCCAGCTTGTTACCCAGCTCATCCAAAAGGCAGACGCCCATTTAAGGAGACCCATATCTGCAGCAGCAAAAATATACTGTACAAAAAACAGCACTGGTTTTGGCCAGGGTGCTGCCTGAATATGGAACCCATATCTGCTCATCAGAGATGGGATGAAGATGGGAAAGCGGAACAAATATTTATGAGAATTGAGGGTAAACATTGATTTGGATCAAGGGGGGTATGATACCCATCTCTGGTGTACAGATCAGAGATGGGCTGAAGAAAGGAAAGTAGAACAAATATTTCTAACTTAAATAGGGCACACAAAAAGCTTGTTAAAATTTGCGATGACGATCTGCAAAAAATTTTGACCGAGCAGCGGCCTGAAGCAGGGGGGCATGGACTTTTTTCAAGATAATTCTGAGACAGGAAGCTGTTAAGTGTACCCCAGGAGAACCAGAAGGGTTGATTGAAGCAAGAGAGTTAGGCCTGGGATGAAGGCCGTTGTTGCAAAAGAAAGGATATGTGCGGGTGGAAAAATGGCAAGAGTTATTGTAGGCGAATTCGGCCCATGTAAGTAAAGATGACCAATTGTTATGAAACTTGGAAATGTAGAATCAGAGAAATTGTTTCAATGACTGGTTGACTCTTTCTGTTTGTCCATTTGACTGCAGGTGGTAAGCAGAGGACAGACTGACGTTGATGCCAAGGTGGTTGCAGAAATATCTTCAAAACTGAGCGATGAACTGAGAGCCACGATCAGAAATAATATCTTCGGGCAAACCGTGGAGACGGAAGATATGGTGGATGAATAATGATGCCAGAGTTTGGGCATTGGGTAGACCTGCCAAAGCGATGAAGTGAGCAATCTTGCTAAAACGATCAACCACCACCCAGATTGTATTGTGACCGGATGACCAGGGTAAATCTACAATGAAATCCATAGATAGATGCGACCAAGGCTTACTTGGAGTAGATAACGGCATGAGTTTACCCGACGGAAAACCTCTGGTTGTCTTGGTTCTAGCACAATTTCTACATGAGAGTACAAATTCTTTAACATCAGTGGTCAAGGAGGGCCACCACACCTTGTGTAGGAGGATTTCAGTGGTCTTGAATACTCCAGGATGTCTGGCAACCTTGTTGTCATGAGCCTCAGACAGTATAGCCTTCCTGAGATGGACCGGTACAAACAATTTACCCGACGGGTCTCAGGGGGAGCGATTCTTTGGAAATTTTGGAGAACAGTACCCAAATCCTGGGTCAATCCTGAATGAATAGAGAATGAGGGCACAATAGGGAGCGGCATAGCAGAAGGAGCATGAGAGGACACAAAGCTGCGGGAGAGTGCATCCGCTTTAAAAATTTTTGAACATGGTCTGTATGTAATAATAAACTTGAAGCGGGTAAAGAACAAAGCCCAGCGTGCCTGTCTGGAGTTAAGACGTTTGGCAGATTCCATAAATAACAAATTTTTGAGGTCTGTGAGCACAGAGATGACATGAACAGCACCCTCCAGCCAGTGTCGCCATTCCTCAAACGCCCATTTAATAGCCAAAAGTTCATGATTTCTTTCAGCAGCAGAGAATTTTCGTGAGAAATAAGCACCCGGGTGCAGCTTATGATCCTGAGGACTTTTCTTTCTGGGACAGAACAGCACCAGCACCTCTATCAGAGGCATTCACCATGATGACAAATGGCAATTCAGGATTGGGATGTCTTAAGACTGGAGCGGAGGCAAAGGCAGGCTTCAGGGTTTCAAAAAATGCAACAGCATCAGAGGTCCAATTAGCGGCATCAGCCCTTTTATTGGTTAGGGCAGTAAGAGGAGCTACAATGTCAGAGAAGGAATGAATAAATCTCCGGGAATAATTTGCAAAGACCAATAATCTTTGTAGGGCCTTCAAATTGGTTGGGTGCACCCAATCTAAGACTGCTTGGACCTTGCTGGGATCCATGTAGAAACCCTCCGGGGAGATAATATATCCTAGAAATGACACCTTTGGACCTAGAATTCACACTTTTCTAACTTGGCAAAGAGTTGATGTTGCCGAAGATTGGAAAGGACCTGTTTCACATGAAAGAGATGCTGATCCATGGATGAAGAATAAATCAGGATATCATCCAGGTACACTACGACAAAACGCCCCAAGAACTCTCGTAGAACATCGTTAATTAGATCCTGGAAGACAGCAGGTGCGTTGCATAAACCAAAAGGCATGACCAGGTACTCATAGTGGCCTGAATGGGTATTGAATGCAGTCTTCCATTCATCCCCGTACTTGATGCGTATGAGGTTGTATGCGCCTCGTATATCTATCTTGGTAAACACTGAAGCACTTCTGAGTTAATCAAACAGGACCGATATGAATGGAAGTGGATAAGTATTCCTGATGGTGATCTTATTCAACCCACGGAAGTCAATACAGGGTCGAAAGAGAGCCGTCCTTTTTAGACACAAAGAAGAACCCGGCTCCTACCGGGGATTTAGAAGTCTTAATAAACCCCTTTTTCAGATTCTCCTTAATGTACTCCTCCATGGCCTGTGTTTCTGGAATCAAGAGGGAATACAATCTACCCTTAGGGAGTTTAGAGTGAGGAACTAGGTCAATTGCACAATCGTAGTCACGATGAGGAGGTAACGTGCCAGCTGCCTGTTTAGAGAATACATCTTGAAACTCATGGTAGAGTATAGGCAGCTGTTCCAAAGAGACCTGGAGCAGACGAACAGGCACAGATAAACAGGATGAAGAACAAGACGGACTCCAGTGAATGATATCTCCCTTGTTCCAATCAATGACCGGATTGTGGAGCTGTAGCCAAGGATGTCCCAAGATCACCGGAACGGAAGAGCACCTAATAAGATAAAAAGACAAGGCTTCGGAATGTGAGTTGTAATAGTGGTGTCTGTGAACACACTTTGCCACCTGGTAGAGGACCTCCATCCAGACCACAGACAGTGATGGACGATTCCAGCTCAATGATAGGTATTCCCAAGGAATGGGCAAGGTCCAGATCCAGAAAGTTTCCGGCAGCGCCACTATCCAGGAAGAAAGAGATGGGAGCAGATTGTGCACCAAAGGAGATAACTGCAGGAACCATGAGTGCATTTTTGGAAGATATTATTTGTAAGCCTAGCCGAACCTCTTCCACGTTCTCTAGGCTTGCTCTTTTCCCAATTTGTCTGACTTGTTGGGACAAGCTCGGAGGAGGTGGCCCCTGTTGCCACAATACAGACAAATGCCTAAAGTACGTCTCCGGGTTTTCTCTTCTGAAGTGAGACGATAAGCACCTAGCTGCATGGGCTCAGTGGCTTCATAATGTACAGCAGAAGGAGTAAGAAAAGAACTTGAGGAACCAGAGGTGTCCCTCTTGGCCTTCCTTTCTTTAAACCTGCGGTCAATCTTGATGACCAGTTGCATGCGATTCTCCAGTGTAGCTGGTACAGGGTATTGCACCAGGGAATCTTTTATTTGTTCAGAAAGACCCAAACGGAACTGGCTTTGGAGTGCCGGGTCATTCCACTCGCTGTCTGTGGACCAGCGCCTAAACTCCGCATAGTATTCCTCAGCAGTGCGGCGACCCTGTTTCTGGGCCCTGAGATGTGATTCAGCCGAGGCAACTCTGTCCGGATCATCATAAAGGAGTCCTAGGGCATCAAAGAACGCATCAACAGATTGGAGTGGAGTACTTGTGGAGGTAAGGCTAAATGCCCAGGACTGAGGATCACCCTGCAGAAGGGATATAATGATGCCAACTTTTTAAAATTCCGATCCAGATGACCGAGGCCTAAGGCGGAAGTACAGCTTACAACTTTCTTTAAAGTTGCGAAATAAGGTTCTATCTCCGGAGAACCAATCCGGCAGGTTCAATTTAGTTTCATCAGTACCGGACAAGGGAGCTTGCTGGGCTTGTGAGGTTCTGGCAGATTCCTCTTGCGCATACAACCTATGTGACAGGCCTTGGACCATCTGAGATAGCGTTTGGATTTGGCCCGTCAAAACCTGAGCTGGAGAGAGATTTGTTCCATTTTCATCCATGGGAATAATTTCCCACTCATCACTGGCCGGTTATAATGTTCCAACAACCATTGCGGCATAAACTTATAGAACCAGTAGAAGAGGTCTTCACCTTTAGCAGCCGCCTTTCCTGTAGAGACTGGTTATGCTCACAGATACTCAGATGCCCCCAGGTCTTAAACTCAAAGTAGTATAAGCAGGGCCATCTTTTCCATTGGGCACGATGGGCAGCTGCCCAGGGGCCCCACGGGCAATGGGGCCCCATAGGCACGGCTCTTAATGAGAATAAATAATCCTGCAAAAGAAAAAAACCTGCAAAAAAACCTTCAAGGGTCACTGAGCATCTATCTATCTCTATCTATCTCTATATATATCTATATCTGTATCTGTATACATCTATTTTAGAATAGTATAGAATTCCCAGGCGCAAGTGTATTGGAAATGAGATAGCCCTCCCTGCCTTATAAACAGACTGGCCAATGGGAGCAGGGATGCAATCAGCCCTAGAGGCTGTCATAATGATTTACATCTGTTGATTAGCACGCGCACCTGGCTGCACCTAATGCTGGGACGTGGCGCTATGTACTGCAGCGTCCCGACCGTTGCCTAGACAACGGCCAGGATGAGACCCGAAAATGACGTCCCTGTCGTCATAGCAAAGGCCGAGATGCAGAAGAGAGAGCCGCCGCGGCTCATAACAAATAGTGTAACTTTGCTCAAGCTCACGTACACTTTTCTTTCCCCTCCTGCTATTTGATTCCTTTGTGGCTGAGTGACTTACCCTTGTCCTGTGTGGGTAGAAATGTGCTTTCCTGGCTGTCAGCTGGGTGATATGTGGCATTGTCCCACCAAGATCCGAAATACAATTTGGCTAAACATTGTTTTTGTAGCTGATGAAATCTTTGCGCTGGTCCCCAATGTATTAAAACCTTATTCCCAAAGAAATATCACACCAGAGAGGAGAATATTTAATTTTAGATTGTCAAGAGCAAGGTGAATTCTGGAAAATGCGTTTGGTATGTTGAGCAACAGATTTAGAATTTTCCATTCCGCCATTAATCTGTGCCTAGACAAAGTGGAGAAGGTGGTGGTGGCTTTTTGCAATATTTTAATGGTGAGGGTGCAGTGTCCTGACAGAATGACATTTTGTAATGTATGCGCATTCACATTGTATGTTTGTAAACTTAATTTTCAGGTAAATGTAAACAAATATTTTACAGATTAACAATACTGTACGTTTATCTTACTGTGCCACTTGTTTGTATGTCGTCTGTTTCTATAACTTGAGGGTGAGGTACTACTGTCTCTCTGTATGTTGCAGGTAGACTGTCTTGCCTTATCTTTATGAAGTGTAAAAAGCAGGAGGTTAAAATACTACATCTTGGGCACATAAACATCCTCATCCCCTTCCCTGATTTTTTGGAGACATCTATCTTAAATTATTTTTTGTAGACAGTCATCAAGTTCTGAATCTTCCCCTTGACCCACTCTACAGTTACCCCAGGATAATGAGGAAGGCACACTTTTACCATTTCAACCAAAGCCAAACTCCTCTTCTGCCTGCTGGAGTACTGTTTGGATTTAAATTTCCACAAAGAGGGCTGGGAGCTGTATGCCTCAATAAAGCCCATCATGAGCTCTACAAACGCATGTTTTGTCATATTTACATACAGACCCATCAAAAAGAACTACAGAAAATGTTATACTTCTATTGCACTGCTCCACAAAGTGACATCACCTGTGCCCCACTACTTTGTAGTAAAATACTTGCATGTGAAGGGACACCCTGGTCATTTACACCCATGCCCATTGCTAATTAACGTTCCAATGCTGCTTCCAAACTACTCTCTCTAACTTCCCTTGACCTCTCCCACTGAGTTCAATCCTCTACTCATCAGGGTGGCCCCTGCCTTAAACCCGCATGTCACAAATGCCCAGCCTGTCCCTGATACAGCAATTTGAACAGCTGGCCATGACTGGCGTCACCTTAGTCACTTAGCAATGAATGCACCTTTCCTGACACCACAAAGGATTTTTTATGGTGTCCTCACGTTCACCAGAACCACTTATTAATGTTTCACACTTAAATCACATACACAGGTAGCATGAGCCTCCTTGGCCTTTGTAAGTTTACAAAGAATCAGGAAGAATACACTAGATTAAAATATGTTTTCTCTGAAAAATATTTCCAAGACTTTAATTTGCAAAAAGGTAATTAACAGACATACAATAAATCGCACAAATAAGTTTGAAAAAAAAAATTAGGAAATAAAAACCAGAGTCCCTACTGTTCAGGAACATTTCAGTCGTGATAGACCCCCTCAAAGAAATGAACACTGTACTACTGATACAAGGGATTTTTAAACCATTTCTTGTTGGCTCTTCACCCCCCACCCTAGGCGTCTAACTTCTCTGCATACACAAACTACTTGGAGATTTTATCTGTGTCTGGGCCTGGCTACTTTCAAAAGACCATTGACACTTGCTTAGGTCAGACTCAGGTCAGTTAACCAAATACACTTTGAAAGGTTACATTAAATATTAGCAGTGTTATACATAAATTCAAGAGAAAATAACAGTCATTAGTTAAACTACATTTTGTCACACTGCAGAATTCTTAATTCTATTCCACCTCTCTCCAACACCGTTTCTCTTTAATTTCTAAATTCTCTTCCCCTGATATGGCAATATCTCATTTTCACCAAACTCTAGCAATGGCCCTTGATCAAGTGGTTCCAGCGACTTTTCATACTCCACTTTGACTTTGATGTCAGCTGTGGCACACTAAAGAAACAAACTCTTCAAAAACGTTCTTGTAAAGCAGAACATAACTCTCGAATGGCTTCCTTACATATACTGCTATCTGCCACTCCTATCAATATGCTCTGGACACTGCTAAACACACATAATTACAATCTCTCATCTCTGCTCAAGCTTCTATCCCCAATTTACTCTTTAACACATTTAAATCTCTTCTCAACCCTCCCACAACCCAAACCCACCAACTACTATTAGTGCCCAGGACCTTGCTTCCTACTTCAAGAACAAGATTGATAAGATCACACTAGAAATAGTATCCTCTTCTTTGACTTGCATTCATCTCAATTTCTTCTCAGCACCCTTTGACACCATTTCTTCATTTGTTTCCAAAAATGTCTTCTTACTCTATCTCCTGACCTCTTGATCCTGTTCCCTCACAAATGAGTAGATCCCTGTCTCCTGTGCTCATTCCACCTCTAATTAAAAACTGTAATCTCTTTCTCTACTGGTATATTTCTGTTATTATACAAGTGATTATTCCTATTCTAAAAAGAAAAATTCTGACCCAAGCTCCCTCTCAAATTACCATCCCAGCCCCCATGCCCCTCCAAGCTTCTATAGGGAATTGTCTACATTCGCCTCACATGCTTTCTTTTTGAAAACAATATTGGATCCTCGTTAGTCACGCTTTGTTCGCAACACTCCACAGAAACTGTATTGACTAAGGTAGTCAATGATTTCATCACTGCTAAAACTAGGCCAATTCTGTGTTTGACACTGTTGACCACTCTCTTTTCATACAAAGGCTACCAATCCTAGGTCTTTAAGACACTGTCCTATCTTGGTTCTCATCCTACCTATCTAATCACGGTTTTGGTGTTAATTTCTCTGGATCCACCTCTGCTCCGCTTCCCTTATCAGTTGGAGTACCACAAGGCTCAGCACTAGGTCCTCTATTGTTCTTGATCTATACCACTTCTCTTGGAAAACTAATAAGCTCCTTTGGATTTCAGTGTCGTCTCTATGTGGATGATACACAAATTTATCTATCCTTTCTAGATCTTTCGCCATCTGTAATGTCCCGCGTGATTGTCTTTCTGCTATTTCATCTTGGATGTCCTCTCGCAAACTCAAACTCAGTCTTTCAAAAACAAAGTTAATAATATTCCCACCCGCCAACGGAAGTTACCTACCAGACATTTCCATTTCTATTGACAACATGAACATTCAAGCTCACTGCCTAGATGTGTTCCTTGACTCATAACTATCCTTTTTTCCCCACATTGACTCTATATTTAAATCATGTTACATCCATTAAAAAACATTTGCAGAATACGCACATATCTTACACTAGACACTGCAAAAACCATAATTTATGCACTCATCATCTCCCGCATTGACTATTGCAATTCCCTCCTTACTGGTCTTCCCCGAATCAGGCTCTCACCCCTATGATCATCCTTGCAAATTGTTCTTTTACTGAGCCACTCTGTCAGTCTCTACATTGATTGCTCTTTTTTTACCGAATCTAATATAAAATACTGCTAACGGGCGATCAACAAAACTGCACCTACATACATCTCACTTGTCTACAAATACCTACCATCTCCAAAAGACCTCATATATCAGACTCCTATTGTCCTATAGATTGTAAGCTTACTAGAAGGGTTATCTTACCTCTCTGTCTGCATTACTCAGTACTGTTTTATTACTGTGTTTGTTCCCAATTGTAAAGCACTACAGAATTTGCTGGTGCTATATAAATGATGATGATGATGATAGTAAACTTTATGTAACCATCACAAATTGATCCAGATCAGGTTGAAAAATGTCCACCTCTTATCATGGCTTTAGATGTCAAGAAAGCCTTCTATCACATTAGCTGGTCTTTTATGATTTGGACTCTTGCACATGTGGGATTCAAAGGCAATTTCATCAAAGGCATCTTGGCTCCTTACCAAGATCCCTATACAACGGTCTCTGCAAACACATACATCTCCTTTCCTTTTAACATCTCAAGCGGCACTTGACAAGGCTGATGCATATCACCATTAATAGTTACTCTGGTCCTTATCTGGCAGTCAAAATCAGGTTGGATACTAACATCTGTGGTATTAGCTCACCTCAAGCAATCATAAGAAAGCATTCAATGCAGACAAAATTGTGCTCACTCTGACCAAACCTCAGATCAAGCAATACAGTGCTTTATCAGGCTATAAAATCAATGTTGATAAAACTGAGGCTTTACACTTGAACGTCTCTCAGTTTTTGTTTTTTTAAAAATCCTTGATTCTACTCTCAATTTTAAATGGAAATCCAATAATATTACATAATTACAAATTTACAAGCACATAACACACATAATCAACTATATCAAACAAACTATCCACCCCTTGTTTCAGTGATTAAAAATTATATGGCTCATAGGATAAATCCCTTATATCTTGGATAGGTTGTATTAATTTGATTAAAATGAGTTATTCTTCTCAGATTACATTACCATTCCCAGACTCTTCCCATATGTATCCTTCAACTCTGGAAACTTGTTATGCCACATTTTATTTGGGCCTAAAGCATCTGAGAACTAGACTATATATCCTATAAAGGGCATCCCTGGGATTATCAAAACACAAAATACTTTTAATGAATGAATATAAATAACACATATTGAAGGGATAATGTCCTATTCTTGCTACTTTGAATGTTAGTTCTTAGCATTGTCAGAGTCATAAACTGATCTATGTGTGATAAAGGTTTTGCTGAAGGAGTATTGCTAAATTAAAACTTTTCAAAATAAATAAGCTATGAAAATGATAATATATAAAAATAGCATTTTTGTTTATTTTGTAGACATAAATGTTGTGACTTTAGATAATTCCTTTTAATTGATTAATGTGTTATATGTACCTTAGCAATCAGCAAAGCCTGACAGGTAAATTGAATTTTAGTTAATTAGGTTTAAGTTTAACCTTAGTAAAACCATAAGGTGTGTAAAAGGCTTTTGTTATGTAGAAATTAATGTGAAATAGTTATTTAATGTATGATATTTATTTTTTTGTATAATAATTCAGATAAATAATATAATGTTTAATTGATATGTTTGTGTGCATACATTTTTAATGAACACCATGTTCTTTATCACTATGTGCATTAGAATGGGGGATGAGTGCACCCCAAAATGTCATGTTGCTCTGTTACATTTATAGGAGTATTATTAAACCAGTTTGGGTGAGCACATAAGATGTGCTCTTGGCTATCTGTTGTGCTGTTGTGGTGTGTTACTTCAAACCAGTAACTGAGAGTAACACCCACCCTGTCCTTGCTCCTCTGACTCCACAAGCACCATTGACCTCCATTTATTAGAAACCATCCAACATTGCCGTTTTCTTTAGCTATATGGGACCAGGTCAATAAATTATTCTCACTATACCCCTTCCATATTTCATCAGATACTGATTGTGTGAAACCATAACTTCCCTCCTGGGAAACAGCATTTGCTTTCTATTCTCTGATTCACTGAACTCATTTGAAATTGTAAGCCATAGACAGGCTTCTTTCTATGTAGATATAGCTATACCAAGACCCTTATAAAGTAATATGGGACACTGATTTATCTGAAGACCTTGATAGGTAGGAATTGGCTGAAGTATGGAAACACGTTTCAAGCTGCTCCATTTGTGTCTATATCTAAGAAAATTTCTAGAAATTATTTCATTGTTAGTGTTATGTTCCATCCACAATCCACAACATGTTTTTCTTCACTAATAGATGTTGGAGGGCTTTTCTCACTAAGGTGGCCTTTTCTTCATATTTCCTAGAACTGATAAAGCTAAAATGCTTTTGGCCTGCAATTAGAAATATTTAATATGTCAGTCACCTTCATGAAGATTCCTTTCCAAAAAATATTTCCTTTTTCCTCCAGTCTCTACAGCTACCCATCACCAAAATAAATGTATATGATACATAATATCTGCACTTTTATGCCAGCTTGCTGCAGAATGGAAGTCTACCTCGTCTCCCTCATACCAGGTGGTCTTAAACAAATTATGGCATGTCTATATTATGGAGTACATGACCTCTTTCCATAAGAACTCCTCTCTTTTTGTAAAACACGGGGCACTACATTTAAACACAAGACTGTCATTTTAATAATTAAAAATTATATTCTTAGCTTTCCAATCCACTGACCTACTTGGGCTGAACAATCATTCTATCTCCAACTCCTGTTTGAATTAGGGTAAGTTGACTGTCTTCCCTTCCTGCCCCTGTCTGTTCCTCCCAACAATGCCACCCACTCTCCCAATAAATTTCTGATCCCTCAAGTTCACTCCACCCTTCTTTTCTTTCCTTCTGCTCCTCATTTTAATCTGAAAAATATGTTCTTGTTTGTTAAACATTGCCATATAATGACACACCTTCCATATTGTTAATTTTTTTCTTTTTATCTTTTCTCTTGTTGGAAATTTACTCAGTGTTTGCTTGGCTTGTCTTTGTAACACTTTGTATACCCTAAAATATTAGAGAAGAGATTATTATTATTATTTTTTTTTTTAAATAAGTTTTTATTGAGGTTTTTAGTAACAAACGCAGGTTACATATATGCAATTTCAACAATATTCGTTTTGGATGGCGAGTGATAAAGAGATTATGACATCATAACAACATAGTACTAAGCCAAAGGTGGCTAAATGTGTCAGAGAGTGCGAACATTCTCATCCACGAAAGGTGGGTATAGCTGACCTGACATATAAAACATAAAGACAGACAGGGGGGGGGATATAACAAAGAAACATAAGGAAAGAATGGGGGATGGCATGATGCAAGTCATCATAGTAATAAAAGGCCTACATATACAGAGGAAATATAGAACATAGCCTAATCCAACCATTACAGACGGCTGGTTCACCCCTGTAACCTAAAGATACATGTTTCAGACGGATGAACCCAAGGACGCAAACTCTGGCGAATCTATAAAGTCCAGCCAAGGTCTCCATATAGTATAGATTATTATTTTTATAAACTTATTTATAAAGTACCACAGACTCCATAGTGCTAGACAATCATACAAATATAGAAAGGATATAATTAATACAGTAAGCAAAATCACAAATACATAATATTGCATAAGTTGCATAGATGACTGTGAACTTAAGACTGTGGGGACTCGCACAGAATGTAGCAAAAGATATGACAAGACATACAAGGGAGTTGGACAGTAGACAGACATGAGACAATAGGTAGAGAGGACCGTGCCCATGAAAGCTTATATTCTTGAGGGAGGGGTGGCGAGAGACAGTAGAACCAACTAGGATAGAATGGAGATGGTGTCCAAAAGAAAAGAAGGTGATGGTCTACATGGGCAGCATGTGGTAGGATAGACTAACATAAAGAGGTGAGATTTCAGTATGTGTTTGAAACATTATAGGTTGGGGGAGAGTTGAGTGAGGTAGCATAGGGAGTTTCAAAGGTGGAGCCCTACATGGGAGAAGTCTTAGAAGTGAGGGAAGGCGGTAATGAGAGATGAAGAGAGGTAGATGTAAAAGGCAGAGTGGAGGAGTGGCCATGTGGGGATGTACATCGAGATGAGGTTAGAGATGTATGGGGAGAAGTGTTGGTGAAGGCTCTGTAAATGAGGGTAAGGAGCTTGAACTGAATTCTGAAACTGATAGGGAGGCAATGAAAGGATTTACGCACAGGTGCAGCGGAGAAGGAGCTATGGGAGAGGAAGATGAGTCTAGCCACAGCATTCTGGATTGATTGAATGTGGAAAAAGTGGGATTCAGGAAGGCTAGTGAGAAGCAGATTTCAGTAGTCAAGGCATAAAATGATGAGCAAAAGGACCAGGATTTTGTTTGCTTCCTTAGAGAGGAAGGGGTAAATTTTAATAATGTTATTGAGGAGGAGTTGGCATGACTTGACAAGAGACTGGATATGAGTATATCTGAAGACAGAGTCAATGATGACTCCGAAGCAGCGGGCTTCGGTGACGGGGGAGAGAGTTATGTTATAAACTGTAAGAGAAATATTGTGAGGGATATGAACATTGGCAAGAGGAAAGAAAATGAGCTTAGAGATGTTTTGTTTGAGGAAGCACGGTAACATCCAGAGACAGATTGATACTTTGGATAGGAAGGAGTGAGAGGTGTCAAGGGAGGAAACACAGATTTGTTTGTGATCAGTGGTATAGCAGATTTCCTCTGGTATTCCCCTTATTCTTATAATATTCCTTGGCTCCTATCCTCCAGACTATCTAATTTGAGCTCCAGATTATTACATTTTTCTTCTAAATAGTTACAGTAGAGTAAAAAAGCAGCCTTGTCTTTAATGATATCTGAGAAGGTATTTTCAGAGACTCTGTTCTAGACAGGAGAGCTTTTAGGTATGCATGTAGCTTGTAGCACAGCTATAGAGCTATTCCATTCATTGAAGATGTCTTTTGCTGCACTCAGAAGACCTTGCATCACACTCTTAGTATTGGGATATCATGTATTCAATTCTTTGGGGCTATTACCCATCTGAGTAGTTATGTGTGCCTCAAATTATAAATCTAAATCTGAAGTTTGCCATCAAGAAAGAAAGCACAGCTCAGACGTTCTGCATGTTAGCCATCGACTGGTGACTTTTGACCTGGGTGGCAAACAGCAAAGTGAGCCAAGTTTTTCTAGCACTGCTGACAAAGTAAGTGGAACATATGGAAAATGTTTATTTGAAAGAGCTATAGTTGACATAACACTCCACCATCTCACCATTATTCAATGCAGACCTCTATATAATACAAAAAGCATTATAGTATATATAATACAGACATTATTATAGGAACTGATATAATGCAGAAGGAATTATAATTTTTACATTCTGTGAATACTGCTCAATATAGAAAACATTGTAGAGACTGTTACAATACAGAGAACATTCTAGTGATTGCTATACACATTATTTTTGTTGTCAATTTTTAGTTTTCAGTTCTAATTTGTAAAAGTTTTCATATAATCCTCCCACCCCATTTTTAAAACAACCTCAAAACTGCCTGAATGTATTCTCCTGTTAATTTCACTCATCCAAAAAGTCAACTTAGTAATATGTTTGTTTAGGTTATACTATTCAGCTTATTAGCCCACGAAAATAGAGGATAATTGTAAATACTCTACTCATGATGGTAGCTAAAAAAATATAAAAGTGGAATATAATGAAAAGACATCCTGTTCAAGCTGTTATGATTTATATACAGTATATATATCCACCTTCCACAGGAGTAAATCCTGATGAAGTTCATAGAACTAAATGCATAGGGTCATTGTCCTCACACATTTTTTCGCATGTTTTAATGTTGGATAGTCTGCAGTTGACAGTGCCGCCTCTGTTACAACTTTCTGGTCCGGACAGCAAAGGAGTTCTTATTTGGAGTCTGTAACATCACATAAATAGATAAGCGCTGTTTAATTTTACCTTTTGTAAGTGTTTTTATTACTGTTTTACTGTCAAAGATTTTACACATGGGCGGCTGACTTCCTTTTCAGTTTATGTTGCTTTTGATAGTGAATAAATTGATTCCAAGTGACCGATGTGGATTTTGCAGGAGCAGCATTAATCAAGTGTTTGACAGATAAGCCTGATTTCTTTTTAAAAATGTACGTCTCCTTCTTTCAATATCTTCAATAATTATTTGCAAATCACCACACCATGAACACTCATATATATATATATATATATATATATATATAGACACACACACACACACATAGAACCGTAGGGCACTCATAGTGCAGTAGTTTTTCAGCACAACTAAAATGTGTATATTTCTTATTTAAACTGCGTACATTTATTAAAATTCAAAAAAGCTTATCTGTAATTCTCCTGAACTCATCCCACATCAGGATATGAATCCAATGAACAAACAGTAAATTCCTATGAAGAGCAGAGAAAAAGCCACAACATGTGTGCAATAGTTTGCAAAGTAGTTTATTATCACAACAGTTAAAATAAAAGTTTACAATAATAAAAAAAAGTAAAAATAGAGCTTATCTGTATTGTCACAAAAAGCACTGTCACAGGTCCTGACACCCCAACAAAACAGAATTATAAAAATTGCAGTAAGACCACCCTACATGTTTCGTGGCCAGCACTTCATCAGGGGTGAAAGACCTAGCTGCAAGTGAACAGTATTTTATAGCATCTATAATTAGTTAATTGAGAACCATCTTGTGAAAGAAAACAATCAAGCAGTTATGATGCCTAAAGATGACCTCATCAACATGGGCATAAAATTCCCGGCTATTTAACATTGATCACCCACCAACAAAGTCGCAGCTGCCATGGAGGAGTGAAAATATTGTCAATACAATTTCCATAGCACAAACTAACCTCAAAGACGGCCGACTGAACCAAATATTCAGTAAAATGGCTACCGCTAATGCTGAAAGGTTAAGAAGAAAAATAATTAGTAATTCATAAATTAAAAAGAAACAAACTCTAAAGTAACAAGCTTGAACATCTAGGCTGTTTTAGCATTGATATTCCACCAAGAAAACAGCTGCCATGGAGAGACAAAAATTAACAATACTTTTCCCATAGTATAAAATCACCTAAAAAATGGCAGACAGATAAAAATATTCAGTAAGATGGCCACCGGTGATGCTGAATGATTAATAATAGAAAAAAATAGCATTTCACAGAATTGTCCTCTATATAAACAAAGATTAAACAACAAAGCTCAAAAGAAATAAGCCCAAATATCCAAGGTGTTTAACATTAATATCCCTCTAACAAAATGGCGTCTGCCATGGAGGGGACAGAAATTGTCAATACTACTACCATATCAGAAAATCACCTCAAAAATTACCAACAGATCCAAAAGTATTCAATAAAATGGTGTTAGCATGTCACAAAATGATCCATAATATAAACAAGCCTTAAACTTACAGTCTAATACTCAATGTTAACAATGATTTAACTAGCAATCTCAAAATTAACAAAAATGAATAAAGAATGTAAATTCATACAACAACCATAATATATATAAATAATACATGATTGAAAACCATCCTGTGATATAACACACAGTAATAACACTTGACACTGACAACAAACAGCGTAATTGGAAACTTTCATTAGTGTAGTCACACAATGTTTAAAAACAATATCCCACCAACAACAAGACAAACTTTGAGGGGGACGGGAGGGCAAAAATGATTATTAGTAATCTAAGAGTTGAAGGCCACATCAAAAGTGGCTGACAGTACTAAAATGGTTGTCCTGTTTTAAAAATCTTACAGGCTCGTCAACCAACATGATGTACACAAACAATGTCATCATGATTCCACAGTATTTTTGATGAATAAATCCATTTACCCCTTAAACCGAAGGTTATCTTTAGAAGGGCGAGTAATTTAAAATCAGTGCTAGCACTAAGTTTGCTGAAAAGAGAGACATCCTCTGACTCTAATAACAGCCAATAATATATGGAAAAAATGGGTGTTTTCCAGCACTGATGAAGTGCTGGGCATGAAACATGTAGAGTGGTCTTGCTGCATGTTTTAGTATCCTATTTTACTGGTTGGTCCGGACCTGTGACAAAGCTTTTTGTGACAATACATCTCTATTTTTTATTTATTATAATAAGCGTTTTTAACCATTGTGATTGTCACTCACCGGACCGTGAGTGCCTCTGCGCTGGTGCGTGGTTCTCTAGCCTTCCTGCCGGCGCCTGTCCTGAGCCGCGGCCGTCCGCCATCTTGATGGACTGCGCATGCGCAGCATCCAAGAACTTATGACCTTTTGCTTTTAATCTAATTGGTGGATCAGGCACCTCTCCCTATTTAAGGCACCTGTGCTCATTACATAGTTGCCTGATCTTGAGTCTCATTCCCTGTGAGTCTCTGAAGGTGTCTCCTGTGTCCTGCTAGTGTCTTCAGCTTCCTGCTGATTACCTGCTTTACTCATCGGGGGTTCCCATACCCGCTACTGATTCCTGTATCCTGCTCGTGTCCTCAGCTGGCTTCTGGATTACCTGCTCTGCTCATCAGCGGTTCTCATACCCGCTACAGACTCCTGTATCCTGCTCCTGTCCTCAGCTGGCTTCTGGATTACCTGCTCTGCTCACCTGCGGTTCCCATACCCAATACAGCCGTTCAGCGCTCCTGCTGTACCTGCATATCCTCGTTGGACAAGCTTCTCTACTCATCAGCGGAATGCTTACTTATTATTGACTATCAGTTGTTACCTTGCATATCCGCTTAGGACAAGCTTCTCTACTCAGCAGCGGTATCCATACCCGTTACAGACTATTAGTAGTTACGCTGCATATCTGTTTGAAACAAGCTTCTCTACTCAGCAGCGATATGCATACCTGTGATTGACTATCAGTTATTATCCCGCATATCCGCTTTGTACAAGCCTCTCAACTCAGCAGCGGTATACATACCGTTATAGACTATTTAGCAGTAACGCTGCATATCTGTTTGGAACAAGTTCCTCTGTGCTCTCATTGTCTTCATACAGTTATTGACTCTTTTCATGCCTCCACTTATCCACACCTGAACAAGTCCTCACATACTAGCAGTGGTACAACTTGCTATACGCAGACCACTGACTTCCCTGCTACCTACCTGCACCTGGACAAGTCTTCTCATCACAGCAGTGGTACAACTTGCTATACGCAGACCACTGACTTCCCCGCTACCTACCTGCATCTGGACAAGTCTTCCCTTCACAGCATTGGTACAACTTGCTATCCGCAGACCACTGACTCTCCCGTTACCTTCCTTCACCTGCTCACGTCCACTCTGGTCTCCGTGGTTGAAACCTGCCTTTCTACTAAAGCTGCAAGTCACTGACTCATCTACCAGTATAGCTGCAAGTCGCTGACTCATCTACCAGAATAGCTGCAAGTCATTGACTATCATCGATTCCATTGGCATCCTCTCTCCATCTGCTGTTATATACGTTCCACTATTCACCCTACTGCCAGAGGACCGCTTTGCAAACTCCGCCCCTCTGGTAAGCATATTCAACTGGTGAAATCCTGGGCAAAACTCCTAGTGCCCGTGACAGTGATAATAAAATCTTTTGAAAACTATTCCATAGATATTATGGGCACTTCTTGTGGTTTTTTCTCTGCTCTTCATAGGAATTTACTATTTTTTCCTCGGATTCATATCCTGATGTGGGACGATTCCAGGAGAATTACAGATGAGCCTTTTTGAATTTTATTAATTGTATGCAGTTTATAGAAGAACTATACACATTTTATTTGTGTTATAAAACTACTGCACTATGAGTGCACTCGGTTCCATTTGTGTTTCCCTTTCTAGATTGCTACATTGCTGGTTGGAATGTGTTGAGCTTGAGCAGCTGCTATCAAAATAGACTTTTTGGACCGCTGGTATCATAACTTTTTGTTTTATTATATGTGTATATATATATATATATATATATATATATATATATATAATGTATGTATATGTGTGTGTGTATATGTGTGTGTGTGTGTGTGTGTGTATATATTAGGGATGTGCACCGGCGACTTTTGAGGTCTCGTGTTTTGTGTTTTGGATCCGGATTTTCGTTATTTTTGGGGTTCGGATTTGTCTCGCAAAACACTTGACGAAAGGTCTCGGTTCGGATTTAAGGTTTTGGATTCGGATTTTTTTTGAAAAAAACATAAAAAGTTTAAAAATCAAGTTTTTGGGCTTATTTTCACTCCTAGGCTATTATTAACCTCAATAACATTCAATAACAAGCATTTCCACTAATTTACAGTGTATTCTGAACACCTCACAATATAGTTATTAGTCCAAAACGTTGCAACAAGGTATCTTTCTGGACTGCGTAGAGGAGTGGGTCACCACAATATATATTAAAAACCCTGAACTTTTATGATTCGCACCAATAAATGTACCTGGACTGCGTAGAGGAGTGGGTCACCACAATATATTAAAAACCCTGAACTTTTATGAATCGCACCAATAAATGTACCTGGACTGCGTAGAGGAGTGGGTCACCACAATATATTAAAAACCCTGAACTTTTATGAATCGCACCAATAAATGTACCTGGACTGCGTAGAGGAGTGGGTCACCACAATATATATAATAAGAAAACCATCAACTTGTTTGATTCGCACCAATAAATGTACCTGGACTGCGTAGAGGAGTGGGTCACCACAATATATTAAAAACCCTGAACTTTTATGAATCGCACCAATAAATGTACCTGGACTGCGTAGAGGAGTGGGTCACCACAATATATATAATAAGAAAACCATCAACTTGTTTGATTCGCACCAATAAATGTACCTGGACTGCGTAGAGGAGTGGGTCACCACAATATATTAAAAACCCTGAACTTTTATGAATCGCACCAATAAATGTACCTGGACTGCGTAGAGGAGTGGGTCACCACAATATATATTAAAAACCCTGAACTTTTATGAATCGCACCAATAAATGTACCTGGACTGCGTAGAGGAGTGGGTCACCACAATATATATTAAAAACCCTGAACTTTTATGAATCGCACCAATAAATGTACCTGGACTGCGTAGAGGAGTGGGTCACCACAATATATATTAAAAACCCTGAACTTTTATGAATCGCACCAATAAATGTACCTGGACTGCGTAGAGGAGTGGGTCACCACAATATATTAAAAACCCTGAACTTTTATGAATCGCACCAATAAATGTACCTGGACTGCGTAGAGGAGTGGGTCACCACAATATATATAATAAGAAAACCATCAACTTGTTTGATTCGCACCAATAAATGTACCTGGACTGCGTAGAGGAGTGGGTCACCACAATATATTAAAAACCCTGAACTTTTATGAATCGCACCAATAAATGTACCTGGACTGCGTAGAGGAGTGGGTCACCACAATATATATAATAAGAAAACCATCAACTTGTTTGATTCGCACCAATAAATGTACCTGGACTGCGTAGAGGAGTGGGTCACCACAATATATTAAAAACCCTGAACTTTTATGAATCGCACCAATAAATGTACCTGGACTGCGTAGAGGAGTGGGTCACCACAATATATATTAAAAACCCTGAACTTTTATGAATCGCACCAATAAATGTACCTGGACTGCGTAGAGGAGTGGGTCACCACAATATATATAATAAGAAAACCATCAACTTGGTTGATTCGCACCAATAAATGTACTTGGACTGCGTAGAGGAGTGGGTCACCACAATATATTAAAAACCCTGAACTTTTATGAATCGCACCAATAAATGTACCTGGACTGCGTAGAGGAGTGGGTCACCACAATATATATTAAAAACCCTGAACTTTTATGAATCGCACCAATAAATGTACCTGGACTGCGTAGAGGAGTGGGTCACCACAATATATATTAAAAACCCTGAACTTTTATGAATCGCACCAATAAATGTACCTGGACTGCGTAGAGGAGTGGGTCACCACAATATATATTAAAAACCCTGAACTTTTATGAATCGCACCAATAAATGTACCTGGACTGCGTAGAGGAGTGGGTCACCACAATATATATAATAAGAAAACCCTGAACTTTTATGAATCGCACCAATAAATGTACCTGGACTGCGTAGAGGAGTGGGTCACCACAATATATATTAAAAACCCTGAACTTTTATGAATCGCACCAATAAATGTACCTGGACTGCGTAGAGGAGTGGGTCACCACAATATATATTAAAAACCCTGAACTTTTATGAATCGCACCAATAAATGTACCTGGACTGCGTAGAGGAGTGGGTCACCACAATATATATTAAAAACCCTGAACTTTTATGAATCGCACCAATAAATGTACCTGGACTGCGTAGAGGAGTGGGTCACCACAATATATATAATAAGAAAACCATCAACTTTTATGAATCGCACCAATAAATGTACCTGGACTGCCTAGAGGAGTGGGCACTGGTCACCACAATAAAATATATAAAAAACCTTCAACAGGTCTGCATTACACTACACATACGGCTGCTCCTCCATCCTCTCCATCATATACATGTTGGAGTTTTAGCGTGTGACAACCTCTTGTTTTTGATAATGTCAGTGCATTTTGAATATTTTTCAATTTGCCCCACACCACTGAATGTACTTTATCTATGATACGCATCTATCTATCTTGACTGCGTAGTGTGGTGGCCCCGGTACACAATTTGGTACCGAGGCCACAATATAATTAAAAAATTGGGCATCAACTGTCACCGTTGTTTAATATCTGATACACCTAAATATGGACTGCACAGTGGAGTGGCCCCGGTAGTAAATTTGGTGCCGGGGCCACAATACCTCCATCAACCCTCTAAATCCCACTCCACTGATGGCGGACACCGGGCGCACGTCTAACACCAACATTGCAGTTACAGCCGCAGTTATACGCTTTGCAATAGGGTGACTACTATCGTATTTTGTGGTCATGGCAAACGACTGTTGGACGGTCAATTGTTTTGTGAAAGACTTAGCGGTCTTACGACTTCCCCTCTGGGAAGATGACCGACTAACAGCAGCAGCAGTGGCAGTAGTAGGTGTACCGCTGCAGGATTCCTCGGATGAATCCCGTATTGAGGAGGACTCAGTCTGGCTGCTGACTTGGGCTGCAGGACTGAATCTGATGGAGATTGTGGAGGAAGTTGACGAGGAGGGTGTTGCTGGTGTGTATCCAACTGGACCACGGGATTTAGGTGTCCCTGTACCGATGAGGGTCCTAGCCCCAGTTCCTGAACTAACCACTGAACTATGAAGGTTATTCAGGTGACGTATAAGGGAGGATGTTCCTAGGTGGGCAAGATCCTTACCCCTGCTTATTTGAGCTTTACATAAGCTACATATGGCCATACATTGGTTGTCTGGATTTGGATAAAAATAACTCCAGACCGAAGAGGTGCATTTTTTGGTCTTCTGACCAGGCATGACGATGGGCTTTTTCATCCCATGGACATCAGCTGTTTCCCCCCCTGGTGCCTCATTTACAATAACCACATCACCATCCTCATCATCAAGTTCCTCCACAGCGCCAGCTACATCATCAATAGCCTCCTCCCGAGCCACCTCTTCCCGTACAGTGATGGGAAGGTCAGGCTTGACAACCACCAACATCCTTGGACTCGCCTTGTGGATTTGTGATAATTTCTCTTTAGAAGGCAGAGTTGTTTGCTGTTTTGTTGCTGACAGCATAACTCTCTTCAATTTTTTGTAGGGGGGGGGAGGAGGAGGAGGGCTAAGATCCATGGGTGAAGCTGAACCACTAGTCATGAACACGGGCCAGGGCCTAAGCCGTTCCTTGCCACTCCGTGTCGTAAATGGCATATTGGCAACTTTACGTTTCTCCTCAGATGATTTTAAGTTTCTCTTTTTGCTACTTTTTCTTAACTTGGGCTTTTTGGATTTTACATGCCCGGTACTACGAGATTGGGCATCGGGCTTGGAAGACGACGTTGATGGCATTTCATCGTCTATGTCATGACTAGTGGCAGCAGCTTCAGCATTAGGAGGAAGTGGGTCTTGATCTTTCCCTACTTTATCCTCCAAATTTTTGGTCTCCATTATATGTAGCACAAGATACTGCAGAATGTGTGAACTTGGTAATATTGCAGTACCAATGGACTTATACTGCTGGATTGGTTTTGCAAATTTGGTTATAATTATTATATATTTTTTTTTTTTTTAATTTTTTTTTTTTTTTTACTTTTTTTTTATTTTTAAAAAACTTGGGAATAGTGGGGAAATAACTATGCCCTTAGAAGCACAGAGCACAGGACACAGCACCACTGGACTGAACAGGACACGGCACAGGACCCAGCAGCACTACGGAACTCAGCAGGACAGAGCACAGGACACAGCACCACTGGACTGATACTGCAGAATGTGTGAACTTTGTAATATTGCAGTACCAATGGACTTATACTGCTGGATTGGTTTTGCAAATTTGGTTATAATTATTATATTTATTTATTTTTTTTTAAATTTTTTATTTTTTTTTACTTTTTTTTATTTTTTAAAAACTTGGGAATAGTGGGGAAATAACTATGCCCTTAGAAGCACAGAGCACAGGACACAGCACCACTGGACTGAACAGGACACGGCACAGGACCCAGCAGCACTACGGACCTCAGCAGGACAGAGCACAGGACACAGCACCACTGGACTGATACTGCAGAATGTGTGAACTTTGTAATATTGCAGTACCAATGGACTTATACTGCTGGATTGGTTTTGCAAATTTGGTTATAATTATTATATATTTTTTTTTTTTTTTTAATTTTTTATTTTTTTTTACTTTTTTTTTATTTTTTAAAAACTTGGGAATAATGGGGAAATAACTATGCCCTTAGAAGCACAGAGCACAGGACACAGCACCACTGGACTGAACAGGACACGGCACAGGACCCAGCAGCACTACGGAACTCAGCAGGACAGAGCACAGGACACAGCACCACTGGACTGATACTGCAGAATGTGTAAACTTTGTAATATTGCAGTACCACTGGACTTTTACTGCTGAATGTGTGAACTTGGTAATATTGCAGTACCAATGGGCTTATACTGCAGGATTGGTTGTGCAAATTTTGTGGTAATTAAAAAAAATGAAAGTAGTTTTTGACATTTTTTAAAAAAACTTTTTTTTATTTTTTTAAACACAGGGGAATATTGGGGAAATAACTATGCCCTTAGAAGCACAGAGCACAGGACACAGCACCACTGGACTGAACAGGACACAGCACAGGACCCAGCAGCACCACTGACCTCAGAAGGACAGAGCACAGCACACAGCACCACTGGACTGATACTGCAGAACAGAACACAGCACAGCACAGCACAGCACAGAACTAAACAGCACAGCACAGAACTAAACAGCACAGCACGAGATCTACCAGGACAGAGGACCACCTAACACACCCTCCCTCTACCCTGATCAATGCCCGAGTGAAGATGGCGGCGACTAGCGGGGAATTTATAGGATCCGAGTATCGCGAGATCCGACAACGGGATTATGAGTCAGAGCCTCAGTTTCACATTTGAATTTGGCGCCAATACCCGGATCTGTCTCGGATCCGACTCGGATCCGCAACGTTCGGGTGGGCTCGGATTTCATAAATCCGAGTGCGCTCATCCCTAGTATATATGTGTGTGTATATAAAAAAAACAGCTGTCACTCTGTTTAAAACTAACTTTTCTATACGAAGCAGTGACTTTTATTCCAAAGCTGAGTGACATCACAAATGCTGTTTATGAGTCAGTCACATGATCATCCTAGTCAGCAGTTACATCTCAACCTGCCTACATTTCCCCAGTATTCCAGGAGGGAAGAGATAGGAGAGAAAATGGGCAGTTGATTGAGTCTTTATTATTCATTGTGCTGTGCACTAAGTTGTATGTTCACTGTGGAAATAATGTAACATGTACTAAGCGGCGTAGTGTTGGCGGAGCATCTGAAGCAGGTGCTCCGGACGCCAGAGGTAAAAGGGTGCACGAGATTAAAGGTCATTGACACCCAGGCCTAGCATGCAGGAAGAGTCCTACTAAATGACAACACTCACAGGTGCAAAAATCATATGTAACCAATTGTTGGCATTTGATGGGTGTGGTTTTTGTGTATAGCATTTACTTTTGCCAGTTATGTTATGAACATTGCTAAGTGGTATGCTTTAATGAAAACAAATATATACATATATAACCTCTGGATATGCTTAAAATAGCACTTGTTAAAAATTATGTTTTAAAAAACACTTGTGTACTGAGCACATAAAAAAATACTAGCTACATAAAGGCAATTGACATGATGTACAGCAGAGCTGGTATTGTTAGAAACATATAATATCACCTAAAAGGTCTGAAAAGTCAGTTATGAGAGGGAAATGATTTTTACGAGTGTCCACATGAACTCAACTTTGTGAGTTGAAGTAGAAGTTCATGATAGGCAAATATCAGTCGCAAATTCTTTGTGGCTTTATAAGTTTATATCTACACTTGTCATAGTTGTATTAGAAGATGGTCAGTGTGATATTATGAAGTCCTTTTCCCAATAAGTCTCCAGCAGAATAGATGGTAACGGCCAAAGATAGCGACTAGGGCTCTTTCTTAAGTCAGATGTTCCTAGCACTGCTGTGCTCAGTAGTCAGATCAAGCTTAATTCAAATGCAAACTGTCAAGAAAGCTGTTGGACTAAATAGCAGTGTATTGAAGAGGCTCCTCATTAGTCTGTTTGCTGCTTCAATAAATCACTGGGGAGATGGGATGGACATCTATGAGGTATAGGGGAGATCTGGATCTGAGGGCTTATTGGAGTCTGAAGGCAGATGGGTACATTTTGTGGCAAGCTGGGGGCCTGAGGTGGCTGTGGTGGAGTTTTGGAGCAAGTAAAGGGCATGTCAGTGCATTTTTGGATGAGTTGTGTGGGAATGTCAAGGTTTTTGGGCTGTTTTTTCATGACTGAAATTAAGGTTAATGTATGGCCCGTTTGATTGCTGGATAGATACATTATATATAGTGTGATCTGTGTTATATAATGTCAGCTTTCCAATTAATTTACCTATGTGTTTTCCAAGCAGGCCCCAACATTCCAGGATCCAGACAAGAAAGCAGCAGCAGTTTGTGAAAGCTGCAATGAGGAGTTAAGAATACATTCCACCAATAGCCTTGTCCTTTAGCCCTCCTTTTTTGTTTCCTAACCTATCTTGATCTCTCTCTTTCTCTATTTTCATTTTTTTCTTCCCCTCAACCTAGTGGTCCTCTATCTCTCACCTTAAACTTTATTTTCTTCCCTTGGCACACTTCAGTTCGAGGTGGAGTTTGGGGGATGTGCCGTAGCATGCACTTGCTCCAGGTGCTATTGCTACACACTACACCTCTGCATCTACTCACTGATGGCTATGACAGAATCATACTTTGGTGTTAAAAAAAAACTTCACAATATTTAATAGAATTGTTTAAGCCTAATAATTTGAGAATTTGCTATTTAGAATGAAGGTGTTAAACTATATTTTCATACAATGGCATTATTTTCGCGTCATATGACATTATTTTCATATAACTTTGGGAATAAAATAAGCTTTTATTAGACTGTGAGATGCCAAATCAGCTCGAACAACACAATCACAACAATAAACAATGTGCATATTTATATATGTCTATGATACACAACTGACTATTTTATACCAAGCTGTGACTTTTATTCCAAATCTGAGTGATGTCACAAAGGCTGTTTATGATGTAAGTTAGGCACATGATCAGCCTAGCCAACTGTTAAGTCTCACTCTGCCTGCATTTCACCATCAAATGTAAGGATTCACCTGCTTCCTTTTACAGAAACAATGAATGCTCCATAGACTAGAACCTGGATGCTTCCTGTCAGTGTCACAAAGTTAATCTTTCTTTGTCATCCAGAAGTAGCTTGTATTTATTATATTACGTATGTCCAAGGACCATGTAACCAATGTGCTGAAAATATCATTGCTGGAACCTAACCATTAGGAATAATTTTTGTTGAGGTTTTACCTATAATATACCTAATGACAATTACAAACATACTGCAAAGCAGATTTTGCCATGGGCAAACTCTCCAAACCCAACAGGGAATTTTGCGAGTTCATGCAAATAACATGGGCTGCAGCAACGGGACATCAATTATTATGCAGTCATCACAAAAATGAATATGTAGATTTTATTAACAGACAAGGTTGATAATCTGCAGTCATGGAAGGTAATTTAAGGATCCTTAGTCTCGAATAAATTGAGAACTTTAAAATTAAATTGCAAATAGTTTGAAATTAAACAGCAGTCCTGGGGCAAGGATTAATTTTGACTCTAGTAAAAAAAAATTAAATTATTTTGCACTGTCAGACTGACCTCAGACTACTTAAATTTGTCTTGAACAGCCACGAACTAACTCTCTTTTACTTATTAGTTATTAGTGCTAAAGAAAAAGTTACTAACTAATCTTTATCTATTAATTTTAACTATATACCGTTGTAGAAATGGAAATTGCAGAATGGTTATTTGGAATAGTGGAGTTTCACTAAGTTGCTACCCAGTAAAGTAAGCCTATAAATTATGACTAGTGTTTTAAAAACTCATATGCAAAGAAACAGTTTTTGCACACATAAAATGGAAGTATATTTTATGTGTATTGATTTAAAATAAAGCAATGGTAAGCCATACATTAAGTGCTACTACTCTTTCTTAGTTGAAGCCACACTTAATAAATGAACTATGACTTGTCAGAATTTAATCAGAAATTGTAAAACTGAATGAACTTACAAGACAATGGTAAGGCCTACTTGCCAACTTTTCCTCGTTGGCTTCAGGGAGATCCCAGGGGGAGGTGGGCGTGCAAGGGCGGAGCTTGGCAAATCACATCAGTTTGGCCCGCCCCTTAAACGATTGTCACAATTTTGGCCAATTACAGCAGGGGACGAGGCTAAGATGACACAATATTTGCACAATTAAGCCCCGCCCCTGCCACTTATCTATTGCCGGGACGAGAACCAGGAGGTTGCCCTGCTCTCCCAGGAGGTCTCCCAGAAATACGGGAGTCTCCGGGAGAGTAGGCAACTATGCTTAAAGAAAAGCAGCTAATGAATCTCTAGAGACTGAAGTGTCTTTTACATTTCTGTCTCCATTACTGAAGTCATGTTGTCTTACCTGTCAGTCTTTGATTAAATCTTGGTCTCCATGAAAATGGCCACCTCCATAGGCATCAATACATGGACATAGGACAAAATTTCTGAACTGTGTCATCATGCCACAGATGGTGAAGCCAACCACGTCTTGTACTGGATCAGCATCAGGGAGAATGCCAGACTCTTCAGGGAGTTAGGGAGATCACCCCTATTTCAGGGAGTCTCCCTGACATTCAGGGAGAGTTGGCAAGTATGTGATAAGGGCAGGTTGTGACAGAGGAGACTACAACATTTGACAATTTGATATAACAAAAACATTCATATATATATATATATATATATATATATATATATATATATATATATATATATTACTCTACAAATACCATAAAGTACATGTAAAAAATGTGATACATACATCTCGCCACGTTGCAGACTCTGAACACACAGATTGGGTTTGGTTAAAACTTTGATTGGATTTGCCTAAAAGAAAGGAGGATGCCATACGATTGCATATGCTAATATAAATAATGTGAGTCACATAATTTCTCATTTTAGGAAGTAAACAAACAGTATTATCACAGACGCATTCTAGCTAGTAAATTTCTAATGTTTCTTGCATTATGGCAAGAGATGCCCTATAGCCGAATGCACTTAAACACAATGGGCTTGCCCTGATTCATTAAGGAAAGTAAGGCAAAAGCATGAGTAAGTTTTCTCCTGGACTTCTATAGTTTTCTGAACCGGAATGACATGTATGGGAGACGTGGGAGGAAAGAGACGTGCAAACATAGGCCATGTAAGGGTGTGTTTACGTAATTCTGACACCATTAGAGGTGGATGCATCTGCAGATAAGCAGGCCAGCAGGCATATCTCTTATGGGTGCTTGACATCTGGTTCAGTGTTGAAAAAAAAAGAGAAATAAATTCTAAAACAAAGCAGGGACTCCCAGAAATTAACTTGGCACTAATACTCATACCATGGGTTGGTTATCACTAATTCAGTGTGTGTATGTGTGAGTGTGTGTGTGGTGGTGGGTGGCAAAAAATTACTTAAATGCAGCTCTGTTAATAAAAATAATAATAACTCTAAATCAATCCCAGAATATGATGCTCTATTTTGATGGACTGATAATGCTTTTTTTGTGTCTTATGATCAACCATTCCCATAGGTGAGGCAGGACACCATTTGAACTTAAAGTCTAGTAAATCTAACAAATCCCGCTTTTGTCTTATGGACATATAGAGTCATTGACATATAGAGTTGACTAGTGAATTGTAAAGAACTGTGGAGCATGCTGGCACTTTGAGTAAATCTATATAATAAAATAAATGATAATGTTTAATGCAGTTACATTAGCTGCCAATTTTTATTTTGTTTACTAAAGAAAAAAAATATGTGGCACAGTGATACTGATTTAAAAATAATAGGCTGTGGAAAAAATTACAGTGGGAGGGTTAAATGTTCACTTACATTCCAGATTTTTTTAAGTTATTTTGTAAAGTTCAATTACATCTATTTTAATAATAGAATAAACTGATTTTCTAGCTCATTACTGCTCTGTTGTAAATTGCCCCTTTATCAAAAACTATTTAGGTTTCTCTTACTATCTGCCTTTTTTCATGGCTGCTTCAGCCAGCTATCCTTTTTCTTAGTGTGTACCTGTTATAGGTAAGCATGTACAGGTGTTCTCATAGCATAACATGCAAAAGTAAAAAACACCTCTTTGAAACCCCTGGGGGTAAATGTAATTTCCCCTGCAAAGTCGCTGATATCTGACTACTTGCAGAAACCGATGCTTAAGACATTTACTACCTAGAATCAACTGAGCAGTCATTTTCATGGTGTCATTTTTGTTGATAACTAAATAATAATAAAGTGGTATTTGCCCAGCAGTAAGGCTTTATTTAAAATTAAAATCTAAAATGTTGATAAATTTGATATAATACCATATTAACAACTTAATATAATAAGACATTATAATGTTTATTACCTCTCAGAGTGGTCAATATCACTGGGGCAACTATACATTGTATAGATTGTATATTTATAATGTATCTATAGCAAAAGGGCAAAAAGTAAATAACCATATTTCAATAACATGCATTTTTCGGAATAAAAACTAAACAACATGTAGACTAATCCTTGTTAATAATTTCCAAGATAAATTCAAGCAGGCATTTTTTTTCTCTCTCCCTTGCCTTTACTGTTGATTTACAACCTTTGTTATCCTTAGAGATTACAAAGCTTAAATAAATTAGATTTCAGAACTCTAGCCATTTGCTTCACCTTGACATGATATCCCAGTCAAGTCATGATAAAGCACCATTGCAGCACTGGAGAAAGAAATATTGAACAAATAGATCTTTTTTTTTTCTTTTCTTTTCTTTTTTTTTTTAACAGCAGACCTGTCTTTGAAGCAATCAGAGAAAAATATGACAATGGATTTTTAGGTCGTAATATCTGTCCTTCAGAGTAAAAAATATTTTTTATTGTACTTAATTGAATGTGCTAATTGACAAATATTACCAAATGGTTTCTCCCTGGAATTACCAATGCTGTCCAGTTCTCTCATGATATAAACCAAATATTTGCCAATAATAAAAGCGCATTTGGATACCCAGAGGAGAGATTCCTACAAAATAGCTAAATTTGGAGACCACAAATCAAAAAAGGTTAGAGATTTTGTTCAAGTGGAAAAGCTCTGATAGAAAATTCAGCACAATGCAAGATGCAATACCTTATAAAAACATCAACTTTTAATATCCTTCATGTATTAAATATTAAATGAATTTTAGTGAATAGTTGCTGCCTTAGGCACAACTAGGCTTGGGGGAGCAAGTCCAGCATTTTTTCTTATTTAGCCTTGCTTGTGGTCATAAGTTTATTTACAGAATACATTGCTTTTAGTTTTAGCTATTTGTTTATAACATATCCCTCTGAGTAATGTAACCACTAGTCTTAAACAACTATTCTTTAATACCTTTTTAGAAGCCTCAGTGTATGCTATAAAAGGTATTTGTATGTTTAAAATTACATGAAATTGAAAACCGTGAATTTTTTTTTTAAATGTCTTCACGCAACATAAGTAGTATAGTAATATCCACTTTGCTAAAAATGTACAAGTAGCTCCCGGCCAGCTAGCAAAGGCTGATGATAATATGCTTTGGATATGTTTCCAGAATGGGGGGTTTATCTTGGCTACATTTCTCCTGAAAAAGAGGTATATTACTGATGGGCTGAAGTGAAACAGTTTCATTACTGTTTTGTAATTTGAAGAAACTTTGTAAAACCAAAATGGACTGAATATGCAAAATGTTGTATGTAAACTGATATACAAATTAACTTTTAAATCTAGTTGTATGAGATTATTTGCTTCAGCAGTAAATTTTGTATTTGCGTCATGGAATAGTAGTTTATATCTAGATATGCATTATAACGCAAAACAAGACACATCGAATTTACGAAATCCCTAGATGTTCATTTTTTATTGTTACATTATGGTATTATGTCTTGTCAATCAATTGATTCTCAAAAGGATGTATAGAGAAGATGAACCACGTCTGCCCTGCAATCTGGCCAACATAGTTAATATAGAATATCACACTGAGGAATCTGCTGAGAAATATTACTTTCTTAGACTTTATTTTTATATCTGTTTTCTTTAGCAGCAGTCATTTTCCAGTTGCGGAAATAATGATAGTCATTGGTTACAACGTAATAATATAACAGTCCGTTTTTAAAAGCTTATACTTATAACTTACCATTTACAAAGATTAGGGATTGTTTCTTCCAGTGTCCTGTTTAATCCGTGTGATTTATCTGCAGACATTTTGCTGGCTTGTCATGATCTACAGAGTAACAAAAGTGACAATGTTTTACTGAATTCCTTATATGAGATCATGTAATGATCTAGTTTGCTGAGAAAGAATACAACAACCTTTTCTTTCACCCCCAACACATTCGTTATTACTTGTAATAAACATTTAAATGGCATCTGCAGTGAGGTTAACCATTTGCTACCATATATAATTTACAGCAAATTGTTAGCTCAATTCCAAATATGAAATTGATGGCTTTGAGGTCCCTGTAAATCATTTTTTTTGCCAGCCTGTGTGACAGAGATGGCTTGACATGGCTGACCATAGAATGCTGCAGGTGATGATAAATTATCTGCTGATAATACAGAAGGCTCCATATGTGTCTCTCTGTCATTTTAACCACTTGAGAAAAGTCAAGTCATTTAAAATCCAAAGTATGTGCCAAGTTTCCGTCAATACTAACAATCTTCTAGTTCTTACTTTGGAGTCAGGTCATTTAGGATTTAATTTACTTACAGATCTAAAAGTATATTTTTCCCAATAAAATAAGCATGCAGAGATTCATATAGTAGCTACATTATAAATATCTATGTTGCAATTTTAATTTCAGCAGAAATCATACCCTTCTTCCCTGGTTATAAATAATACACAAGAATAGTGAATGAGATTGATTAGCATTTCAATAGTGTGCTAGAATTTCAGTTCTCTTTATGTTGATGTTCCTTGGCAAAATATGTCTGTTCTGTACAGCAAAAGTGAAATGATTCTTAGACACACTCTGCCTTTTATATCTAAGGTGCAATATGATGTGATACTTAAATTATACTTTTCTTATTTAACAGTTAGCGTTCTAGTTTTTTTTTTTGTTGTTTTTTTTTAAAAAAAACAGGCTGGTATTTTGTTTGTTTTTTTTGTTTTTTAATTTCACCAAAAATGTTAATTTTATGAAAAATGCTTAAAACAAATATGTTTAATTTGGAGCTGTTTTTGTCCCTGCATTTGTATTTGTGTAAGTTGCTTGCTGTCACGAACAAGGTAGTTGGAAGGCCTTACCTGCTGGTATCTGCGCTGCTACGCAAGGAGGCGCGGAGTCTAACCACGCCCCAGGTCTTCACCAGGGAACCCCGCAAGGAGTTTTGGACTTAGCCGCTGAGACGTGTCGGTCGCGGTCCTCCCAGGTAGCTACCAGTGAGGCTTGGTGAACAATCATAGTCAACAATCTGGGGTCAAAACCGTGCAGGCAACGAGGTACAGAGGAGTCAGGCTTGCCTAGCAACAGAGACGCGATGTTCGGGCGCATGCGCCCGAACATCCGGGTAGAAGACCGGAAGTGACGTCCCGTTGCTAAGCAACGGGACGAGCTACAGAGAAGGCGTCCTTCCCGGCACCAGGTAGGAGTGCGGGACGGCGCCTGACACTTGCATATACACATATTTACAGACTATTCATAATTGTCTATCTCAGGGGTGACCAACCAGTCAAAGACCAAGGGATATATTTACTAAACTGCAGGTTTGAAAAAGTGAAGATGTTTCCTATAGCAGCCAATCAGATTCTTGTTACCATTTCTTTGGTACATTCTACAAAATGATTGCTAGAATCTGATTGGTTGCTATAGCAACATCTGCACTTTTTCAAACCCACAGTTTAGTAATTATACTCCCAAGAGCCAAAAGTATCAATAGATATCACAAAGAGTCCACTCTACCTTTTATATATATGTTCACATACATATATACAGTATGAGCACACACATACATACCGCACACACATACATTGAAAATAAACCAATTTATAATACCTTGCTAAGCAAGAGAGAAAATATCTAACATTGTCAAAAATAATCATCAAATCAGCACAGCTCTTACCTCTCTGCTGTGCCCAGCAGAGAAGGGATCAAGGGCTACTTACACTCTCCTCACATTAGGTCACTCTGTTTCTGTATCTACTATTACTGTGGAGGGAAATGTTGAAGTGGGGATAAAAAAAGTCATAAATGGTCAATATGCCCCTCAGACCATTTCCATGCCCATCAGATCTCCCCACATGCCTTTTACATGCACATCATCAGACCTCTCCACATGCCATGAGATCTACCCATATGCCACAGAAATGCTCATCAGACATCCCCAAATTCCCCATATATGCCAATCAACCCCACAACATGCCCCATACATTCCAGTCAGCCCCACAATCAAATCACACATATCCCTTACTTACCTCTCACACATCCAACACTGAGCTGCTAGATCCCACACAGAGGAAGGAGGGAGAGCACACTACATGCTCTCCTCCTTCTTCCTTGATTAGCTGTGATACTCTGGCCTTGCAGAGGAGATCACGTGATGCGGCTGTCAGTCGAACAGCTGAATGTTCTCTGATCTGCTGGCAGATGCCCATGGCCACATTTCAGAGATCAAAGAGCCGCCTGCGACTCGAGAGCCGCGGGTTTGCCACCCCGATTTATCTAATTGATTTCCTGTTTATGCTAACACAATTTCTTGCATCACACTCTGTATACTCTCTGCTCTTTTGATGGAAGCAGTTAATGTACTATAGTGACACACTATATACATTTTGAGACCTTGTTTCAATCTATCTACAATCTTTTCCTATCTTTTCTCATCATCAAAATTATCCCAATTATCAACATTAGATAAACTTTTGTTATTCTAAATCAATTGACACCACCATCATCACACACATCCCAATATACACCACAGTTATTTAAGTCAAATGGCATTACCTCTACAGTATATAAGAGTAATGACATTATGCCCTAACACAAAATGAATGCAGACTGAAGTCCATTGTAGAGAAACAGCACTGAAATACACAATGTCACAGTGTCAGATGTTAGAATAGACCTCGAACCCTGCTGAGGTAATGGCTAGCCTCCAAGAGGTACAGAGTCTAACGGGAAGAGATGTATTCACCGTTGATCCCCGCAGGGGAGTTTGGCCTTGGCTGCTCTCTAACCGCAGGTCGCGGTACTCTAGGAAGCACAGAGCAGGGTACGGCATCCAGGACACAAAGAAGTTGAGAAGCTGAGCTGGAACCAAGGAGGTAAGTACATAGATAGATCTGAGGAGCGAGGTAGGATGAGCAGCAGAGCACTGAAGTGCTGAGATCCTAATAGGTAGTAGAGCATAGGTTAGGATGAGGATGCAATATTCTCCAGATTAGCCACAGGTCTTGATCGTGGAACAAGTAACACAAGTATAACGGGGAGGTGAAAGCTGAAGGGAACTGAATTGCTGAGGTCTTGATGGGCAGTATAGTCTGGAAGCAGGATCGATGATGATTGAGCAATGTTCTGCAGATTACCACAGGTCTTGCTCGTGCAACAAGCGAAACAAATAGAAGATGGCAGGAGACAGAGAGACCACACAGGAGGAGAGACCTGACAACGGTAGATAGGAGGAAGTGCCTTAAATAGTGAACTGACCTATGGTTAGCCAATGGGATCCATAAGAAGTTTGAAAAGTGCTCGGCTTGCACATGTACATCAACTGCCGGCCAAATGGCGTCGGAGAAAAGAGAAATGCTGTGCGGGCCTAAAAGTAACGGTAATAAAGTGAAGCCACAATATTGGTCATCCTGGACAGACTTGCAGGTGATATATGGCATAGTACCCCCCTTCTTAAAGGTGGGCACTGGACAGCTAAGGCTTGGCTTTGTTGGGATGCTTGGTATGAAATTTCTTAACCAAGGATGAAGCATGAACATTGGAAGCATCCACCCTAGACCGCTTGTGAAGATACAGTGTTTATCTGGCCCAATGCTACCCACTTCACGATGGCCAGCCATCCACGGGTGCCTCACTATGCCAGGGAAGTCTACCCAGTACCTTCTAGGATTTGTATAGTCACTCAGGCAAATGCAGTTAGAAAGTAAAACAATACATTTGTTGTAATAAAAACAACACTAGAATATTTTGTACACACACAGTAAATGCCAGGCAGGTTTACCACATCATCTGTCCCTTATCCCACTAGCTTAAAAAGCTAGTCACCTGGCTGTCCAGACATGACGACCCATGGATCAGCTGCATAGACTCTAGTAGAAAGTGACAACTCAAATCCAGATCTTGCACCTTCCATGAATGAAATCCCAGAATGAACACCCCGCGCCCCCCCCCCAGAGTAGCTACTTATATGTAGGGTGAAATTTCCACAGTGTTTTCCCCTCACCAGGCAAACCCCTGGGTCTTTTCTTCTTAACCATTAGTCAGTGCTGGAGGGGGGATGGAGAGGGGAGTGAAGATGAGCGGTCCTTTCACAGAACCTCCCCTGCTAGATGGCCTGTCTGGAATAGTCTTCTGAGAACAATGGACACTAATTAGTATCTTTCAAATTGATCCCTACCCATAACCCCTGGCTTCACTTTAAAGACAATAACAACCTCACTGCCACGTCATCAATATACAATACACAATATACATATTTACACTGAGCTACAATGTTTCCTTAGCCACATGTAATTAGACAATGCAGAATTTTGAAAGGACAAATGAATGTGGGTGCACATTTCATGGAAGGAACTCGGAGACGAATATTTCTCGTGGACAACCACACTTTGTCCCCAACCTTAAGAGGAGGAACTACTCGTCGTTTCTTATCGGTAGAATATTTATACTGAGTAGAAGTCTTTCAGCGCTTGATTCCATTTAGCGGAAAAGTCTCGATGGAGATCATTGGCAGACGGAACTTTGGTTGGAAGATTAGGATGGAGACCATAAACAATAGAAAATAGAGTGGAAGATGTAGATTCATGATAGAGAATATTGTGTCAAAACTCCGTCCAAGGTAAGAGTTCCACCCAATTGTCCTAATTAGCAGAGTCTCCAGATCTTGGTTTACTCTTTCAGTCTGACCGTTGGGTTGAGGATGGTAGGATGAGGAGAAATTCAACTGAATATCCAAGAGTTTACACAATCTCAAGCAGGCATCCGTGTAAGCGGAATATTTCTTTGACACGCAAATTTGCTAGACAGGAAGCTGATGGAAGACCACTAGGTGGAATAAAGTGTGCCATCTTTGAAAAACGGTCCACGACCACCCAGATGGTTTTTAATTTTTTACAGGGAGGAAAAGCAGTCACAAAATCCATGGATATGTGTGTTCATTGTTTGGACGGTATAGGAAGCGGCAAGAGATGCCCAGGGTAAGATTGGCGAGGAGTCTTGTGTTGTGCACAAGTATGACAGACCGCTACAAGTTGTCTGACATCGGAACTGAGGGTAGGCCAACAGTAATTTCCAGGAGATGAGTTTAATAATTTTGAAAGAACCAGCATGACCAGCAAATCGGGAACAGTGGAACCATTGCAGAAGTTTTTTACTAAGTTTTTTACTAAGCCCTCGACAGAGTATCAGCTTTTTTATTCCTCGATCCTGGCTGAAAGGTAACATGTAAATTAAAACAAGAAAAAAAGGAGGGACCACCAGAATTGACAAGGGTTTAAACATTGAGCCGACTGTAAATACAAGTTTTTATGATCTGTAAGAATAGTCATAGAGAATAATGCATCCTCCAGAAGCTATCTCCATTCTGATAATGTCATTTTCCTTGCCAGGAGCTTTCTATCACCAATGGTTTAGTAGTTCTCAGCCGGCAGGAATTTGAGTGAAAAAAATGTGCAGGGATGAAGCTGTTTCTCTGAAAAGGAGTTTTGATAAAGGCCTGTGCCAACTCCTACTGCTGAGGCGTCTACTTTCACAAAGAACGTTTTTTTGAGTGAGCTAAAAGCCGAAAGAGCTGTCGGAGGCCAATTCTTAGTATCAGCACCTTTCCTGGTGAGAGCCAAAATGGGTGCCACGATGATGAGCTGCAGAGTACAGAAGCGCTGAGGTCGTGATAGGCACTATAGCCTGGAAGCAGGATCGATAATGATTACGCAATATTCTGCAGATTTTCCACAGGTCTTGCTCGTGGAACCGGTAACACAGGAACAAGCATAACAAATAGAAGATGGCAGGAGTCAGAGAGAACAGCGTCCACACAGGAGGAGAGACCTGAAGATCTGACAACAGTAGTGCCTTAAATAATGAACTGATCTACGGTCAGCCAATGTGCCGGGCTTGCACATGCACAACAACTGCCGGCCAAATTGCGTCAAAGAAAAGAGGAATGCCGTGTGGGCAATGCCATTGTGGTTTCAAGCAGAGCCGTAACTTAGAATTCTAGCGCCCTGGCGAGAAAGACAAATGCCGCCCCTCTAGCCCTCAATTTTAACCAAATTAACATAAAATATTCCTAAATTGCGCCCCCCTTCAGCGTTGCGCCCTGGGCGGTCGCCCCTGTCGCACAGCCCTAGTTACGGCCCTGGTTTCAAGGGAAACCACAATATTGGTCACCCCGGACAAAATAGCAGGTGAGATGTGTGATACACAACAAATCCATGACCAACCTTACACACAGTACAGCACATGCATGGCAAACCATACAAACAAATAAACCATCTTTTGAAAGTATAAATGGGGGTGGGATAAGGCCAGGGACCTCATAGAGGAGTGGGAGCAGATTCTCTACCTCCGGGCTCCGTAGCAGTAACACAAAAATTATACCCATATATCTCAATAACTGCCATCTGTTACAACTCTGCCTATACTTTGTATGTGGCAGCAGTACCTCAAATCCACCAGAGGTGCTACTGTTCTGCCCCTGAACTTGACACCATGCCTGTAGGAGTTAATGTCCTTTTCTGATTTGTGCTGCCGCTGTCTCACAGCTTCTAATACCTGCCTCAATCTGTAGTCTGTGCAGTTCATCCCATTTACCTAGTTGCAGCTTGTCTCCTGTTTATCCTTGTTCCAGTTTGCTTTGCTGCTGTCTGATCTCCTGTTGTGGCCCTCTGCCTGATTACTGGACTATGCTTATTTGCTTGTGACCCTATCCTCTGCCTGGTTATTGGATTCTGCATGAACTCTTGTTGCCCTGACCTCTGCCTGGTCACTGGACTCAGCTAGTCTGTCTGCTTCTCTGGACTGCCTCGTGCCTCTGGCAATCTGGAATCCTGACCCCTGCCTCCTTAGTCTGGAGCCTCATGCCTCCTGGCAATTGGGTAACTCATTATACTTGTCCCTGCATTTAAACTGTATTTGTCATTGCTTGGAACCTGTTGCTTCTGTGTACTATTCCTGCCATTCATCACACCTGTTCATAATTGTGTATTGGAGAATACCTGTTTATTCTGCTACCTGAAATCTGCATATTCCACAAACTCCACATATTTTGCCTAAATAAAGGCATTTGGTTTTTCTACTGCTATTGCCGTGTCCTGAATTCGCGAGGACTCATAACACCATCAACATATATCAATGATTGCAATAAATAGCAAATAAAATGCCCACTTACCCGCCTTGCTAAAACCTGCCGCAGACTGTGCTTGCTACAGCATGTGGTGCTCTGCTTCTGGGCAGCATTCCCTCCATATCTGACCACAAGTGACAAAAGCAATCTCTGAGGAGTCGGAGTTCATTGTTCTCTGCTCAGTGATTGGTCCAATAATAACACTTGACTTGTGCGTTGGCTTCTAGTTGTTGTGTCATAGCTTATGATATAGTATGATACACAAATACTTGTCAAAGTCTACATATCCTGGAAAGTCAGAAGCCAGGGCTGGCGATAACCATATCTTGTAAAAGTCTAGATCCAAACGGGAAAATTACTTTTTACCTCATTTTCAGATCCGAGGTGCGTGGGTAATTTCGAGTCAATCAAGGCTTGATTTGGATATGTAAAACTCAGATTTGTCAAATTAGCGTGAAGTGTCTCTATTTGACACATGTACACATGCATTGGATACCGATTTTATAACAAAGAGATATATCACAAATATATCCAGACAGTATGAGTAGTATAAAGATAGTTTATATATTCAAGTTAAAAATAAAACAGCAAATATTTGTTTTAAAGACATAAAAAATTATACCCAAAAAGCACTTCACACAATCTGAAGTTCAATTTTATCTTGCCGCTTACAAGATATATACTGGACTTCACTTGATTATATTATGAAGAGTGTCGGTGAGCGATAACAATAGGCCTCACATATTTTAGTAAGGGAAATGGATTCCTACATGACATGGATTTTGTGGGGTCCATTAAAGACAACTATTGGCTTCTTGTACGTAACAAGAATAATGAGGTGATTAAAACAATTTTACATCGTTTGGAATTCATAAGATAATAACCAATTTGAGGATTCTAAATCAGTGTGTGAGTCAAATCAATCTAAGGAGGTTATTTAATTAATGGAATTTTTGGGCAATAAATTGCATGAAAACCATAATCCATTAAATTGAACAACTTTTTATTATAAGCAATGTCAAGTAGACAAAGATAATCGCTTGTGTGATTTCACACTGCGCATGCCCAGGATGCCCAGGAACCAAACTTATGTATCTGAATGCAATTGTACGTAATTCATATCCGCACACATCACACTTATAACCCCTTACGAGAGGCGGAACTGGGTAGAGAAGGGTCAGGCTAATGTAGGCCATGTGCAGTAAGAGCGTGTTCACACAGATGCGCCTCATTCATATTTTGTGTTTATTGTTAGTATGCTTGTTTTCAGCTGTGTGTTTTACGCCTGTTACAGGGCAGGTGTAAATGCTGGATAATAGTTATGACCATCACAACATAGCCTTTGACTAAAAAATTACATGTATTCGTCTAACTAGCTATCACTGAACAACTTAAGATTTATTTTCAAAACTTATTTTATACACTACATACATTGAATAATTAATTATTTGCTTATTTTAATATAATTTATGAAATGTATTATATATTTGATTTTTTTAGATTATTATATTAGCAGTTGTTATTTTAATTTATGATCACATAAAAATGATGTGCATTCTGATGTGAAATTCTTGTACATACGCTTGTGTATATACTTCAATTGGGTTGGGTACGAAATATAGACAATGGAAATGTTGATAGTTAACCTGTCAACATGAAAATGTCAGCAAGCTAAATGCTAACACTTCCATTCTGGTGACAACTTCAAAATGTCGACAGTGTGATTGTTGACATTCACAATGTTGACTGTCACAATTCTGACATTAAAAGACCAATACCAATGCCTTACACATTTAGCCTTCTGACATTTTCATGTCAACAGGTTAACTGTCGACATTTGATTGTCTATAATATGACCGCATCCCCTTCAGTCTGTTAAGTGTGCCTACATTTACGAAAAGTACTGGTTGTGCAGAACATATTTCCAACCCTCTTCAAATCCTATCATATCTTAAAAAAAGCTTTGATTGAAATATGGGCGGAACTACGCAAAAGTTGCAAGCTCTTTTTAAACACATAAATTGCGGGTAGTTTGTGTTCGCACTTGAATCAGGCCCAATGTCTGTTTTTGCAATGCAAGTCAAAAAGACAAAGACAATGCTTGTAGAGGCTGATAAGAAGATAATGTGGGAGGATAGGGTATTATATTTGAGGGCTGGCGAGAATGCATTTGACGATGAGAAGATGGTATGAGGACATATAGTGGACGTATTGGTTGGCAGTAATTAGAAAATGAACATGGACATACAAGAAGGTTTTGGCAAATGATGTTTAAAGGGTGGGGGAAATACCTGAAGAGAATAAGAGTTAAATGTTAAGAATATTGATAGTAGGAGAAAGATTATATTGCTAAACAGAGAAGATTATTTAAGTGTATGATACAAGGAGTAATTTGTGATATGGGCCAATAGTTCTACATTGGTGGATTAATTCACAAATATTTTATTACCAGTTCAAATGAGTAATTTTAATAAATATTTTATTCAATAATGGTATAAAAAGTCCAATTTTACTTTTCAGCTGAACTTTTTATTATCTTAAACCACTGTAAATCTCGGACTTTGCTAAATCCTTTTTTTTCATCTGTATGCGCATTAATCCCTTGCAGCCAATCATACAGTTGTCCAACTCGAGCTGAACCGTTCAAATCTATTTGCAGATTGGTTACATTTGTACCTACAGTATGTGAGATTCCATTTGTTGTTTTCTTTTTTTTCTTGGAAATATGATTTATTGAAGGTTTTTTGCAGATACAAAAATATACAATACACAGCGCCTCATTCAAATTTTGTTTTTATTGTTAGTTAATGCTTATGAAATGTAAGGGAAATGGGGGAGGGCGGAGAATGAAAAGGAAAAAGGGCAACAGGGGTGGGGGTGGGGTACTACACTTCAAAGAACTGCTTATAACATAGCAGGAAGATAATTCAAAGATCAGTGCCTAGTGAAACATGTATAGCAACAGAAATGGTCAGAATCACAGGCACCAGAAACCATAAAACATCTACAAAACAGTAGATAATCAAGGAGCAGTATGTAAGAAAATAAAGAGGAGGTAAAGAAGGGACGTTAGTAAGGGCAAGGGGGAGGGATGAACATCTGAATCGGTTCCATCAACAAAAAGCTAGGCGTTTACCTTGCAGAGTATAAAAGTAAAAACTTAGATACTAATTGTGAATGTAAAGATTTGTTTTCGGCCTCGCAAAAGGATAGCAAGGTGTGCTAGAAAGTTTAACAGGACAGTCGTGAATGATACTGGTGATAAACTTGCAGCGATAAATTTGCCAAATTCTGTTAATAGCTGCGGTGAGAAAAGGAAGATCATGATGTTTCCACCTAACAGATATTGTACATTTGGCGGCATTAAGAATATGACCAATCAGAGCCGTTATATATTTGTCAGTTGTCACGCTCCGGTCCCGCATACGGGCACCTGTCTCGTTACCTACCTCTAACTGATCTTGAAACTGGCATGTCCTGGCTTTGCTCTGCAGTCAGATCTGCGCAGGTGCAGGGTGTTTCCCTTCAGGACCTCCTCCCTTTTCCTTATTGGCTAAGAGTTATTGGAGCACTATTTAAACCTCCTGGATTCACCTGTCCGACGCCTGTACTTCAAGCTCACTTCCTGCAGCCTGTGGTTCTGGTTCCTGTTCTCCTTTTGGATTGCGTGTACTTCAGTCTGCTCTCAGCTCATAGCCTGTGTTGAACTATCGCTGCTCTAGTATCTCTATTACCATCTCCAGAGTACCTCTTCGTGAAAGCCTCAGTTCTCTCATCAATACCTCTCAGAGCTGCTACTACTCCTGTGACTCATCAGCTGTTCTCCACAAATTACCATAATTACCTCTGACTCTTCTCAGCTTCTGCTCGGCATAGAATCACTGCTGTTCCAAGTATGTCAGTTATCACCTCCTGAATACTACATTGTGTCAGCATCGGTTCTCTCTCTATTGCCGTTCAAGCTCCTATTATTCCTAGGATTCCTCCATTGTAGTCCTATGTATCCATTGCTGCATTCTCCTCTGTGACCAACAGTATATATTACCACTGTTCCAGTGTCTCTACAACTCACCTGCTGGTACCAGTGTTACTTCTTTACATCTCCTGTCTCCTTCACATCGTTCTGCTGTTCACTCACTCGCGGGACCACGACCTGCAGGTTTGGTGCCGCTAAGACCATACTTCATTGCGGGGGTTCCTGGTGAAAACCACCTTCCTGTTAGACTCCGTGCCCGTGGGTGGGCCTAGCTATGCTCAGCAGAGCCTAGAGATCTATTTCCAGTATTGCCAACCGTGACATCAGTATCCGGAATGGAATGGTGTAGAAGGAAGTGAAGGGGCAGGCAGGGATCTTCTGGTTCATTAAAGTGTTAACCAAATCATGGCTACAGCACCAGAATCGCACAATCTTTGGACAAGTCCACCAACTATGACTAAAACAGCCATCTTGATCGCAGTTTCTCCAGCAAGATTTGGAAACGTCTGCTAGATCAAGTGTAGGGGACATTATAGGAAGATTTTGGATAAGTTGGCAAGCATGTGCGTGCTATAACCCCAAATGTCGAGTGAGAAGCGCGTAATATTGGGTCGAAGCAGGGGAGGCAGCCTATGTTTAGTGGAGATCCACAGGAGAGTGTACGGAGAAAGCATATTCAATAGACTAAATTCAATATCCACCCAAAGCCTTGTGTGGGTAGAAGAGTGAAAAAGAAACGCTTGAGTTAAGTGAGTGGCAACATAATACTTTTGAATATTTGGGAGATCTAAACCGCCTGTCGAGGCATGTCGATATAGGGTGCAAAAGCATACACTAAGATGTTTTCCCGACCAGACAATTCTAGCATTTTGCCTCTGTAGTATCTTCAGAACCGGGGATGGAACAGTTTGTAAGCGATAGAGGATCCTAGACAATATGTTCATCTTACCAGCTGTTATCCTACTCAAGAGACACCACCAGTGTGGGGTATTGTGTTTGTTAGCTATAGAGATTAAGTCTATCTCCCATCTTGTATTGTCTGGTGGCTGGCGGGCTGGGATGAAGCCCACTTGGTTAAGGAGGTGTACCAATGTGGGCATCTGAGAAGCCAGTCTATTTGCTAGTAGCTTAGCAAACAATTTCAAGTTAACATTTCAGAGTTATATAGGTTGATAGCTTTTACATAGACTAGGGTCACGTCCATCCTTGGAGATGACTATGATATCCGCTATGGTGGTGTTTCTATCAAATTTCTTACCAAAGAGAAAGGTATAGGCATTTGAGCAGAGGCATTTTTTTTAAAATAAATGGCAATGAACCAAGGGCTGACTGGCAGACTTTAGCCCGGGGGCAAGCACATAGCACTGGCCCATAAGTAGCAGCCCATCTTTAAAGGGTGGGTTTCAGTACAATATATATTTATCAATATAAAAAGAGGCTATTTTATTGTTCATTAACCAAGCGCGACTTTATTATTATAAATGATAAATCTTAAATAATAAAAACAAATAATACAACAAAAAACAAACTTTATATTGAATGTTATTTTATATGTTCTTTCTCCCTACAGCACTTTTTTTTAACATACCTGGCTGATTATTATGGGGTATGAATCATATTTTAGCAATAGATATATAGTTATGTTCAATTACAGTACTGAACACGGGCTGATTTATCAAAATGCAAAAAGCCCTTTTGCTTTAAAAACCATGTTACAATGCAAGGGGTGCAAATTAGTATTCTGTTTTGCACATAGGTTAAATACTGTAACATATTGGACCATCCCGCTTCATCAATCGTGTTGTTCATTGACTCCTTAATGCTATGACTACTGAAGCTATACTGTTTGCAAAAAGCTTCAAGGGACTCGGATAAACTTTGTAATTTTGGGGACCAAAGCATTTTTAATTGGAATTATAAATTATAGGGCACATAAGTTAAATACTGACTGTTTTTTCATGTAGCACACAAATATCAACTTTAAATTTCAGTGTACAAATAAGCTATCAAGTATTTATGTGCTACATGAAAAAACAGTCAGTATTTAACTTATGTGCAAAACAAAATACTAATTTGCACCCCTTGCATTGTAACATGGTTTTGTCCAGGAGACTGAAATAAGAAGTTTCTCAAGTTAAGATCCTTAATGAATCAGGCCCCAGATGTTTTTGCCAGCAAAAGGGCTTGTCTTATACTAATAGGGTTATTTTTTGTTTTAGGGTTAATCTAAAATAAATAATATGAGGAGTGCTTCTGAGAAGAGGAGCAGAGCACTAGGTGTCAATCTGACACCCAGGTCCAGAGCTGGATTAAGGCTATGGGAGTCGAGGGGCACTTTAGATAGAATGGGCCCCTATGATGTTACATGGTTATCATTTTAGACAAATACAATGGCAATATTGTGTGCACTACTGTTAGGTGCACGCAGCTCTCCCTTCACGAGAAATACGGTGTGAAGCAGGAAATACCTCTCAACTGTTCTTCCAGTCAAACCAAATCCTGACTAAGCGAGACAGTCACCTGAATTTGGGTCTGCCCCAACAGATTCAGGACAGTTTGTAAACTGTCCTGCTCTCTCCTACCCGTTCTTGTCACTTTTACCACCTGTGGCTCCTATTTTCTTTAGATCAGTTGCTGCTTGTCTGGATCCTGGAATGTGGGGGCACTATTTGGGAAAAAATTGGGTACATGGAATTTAGAAAACTCCTACCAGCCCTGACATTTAAATCAATATAGCACCCGCTTTTATAATTAGGCCTCCCTCCAGTCCCAAAATTAAAATAATAGTATTCACAATTGATAAATAGATCTTTTCCCTCCAACTAGCCTGACATTAAATTAATAGCATACATATTTTATAAATAAACCTATTTCCCTACCTCCAAACAGCCCCAGCAATAAATTAAGTGGCATTTCATTCAATAAATTTAACCCTTTCCCACAAACATCCCAGGTATTAAATAATTAATATTCACATTTAATAAATAGACCTCATTTTCCCCAAACAGCCCCATGTTCAATTAAAAGTTCCCAAACCACCCCAGCATTAGATTAAAGGTCCAATCTCCCCATCTTAAATTCATAGGCCCCACTATTAAATTAATTTGCTCCACCATCACCCCACAAATAAAATAGCACCCAATAATTATCCCCCACCTGCACTCCACTGTTAATAATCTACCTCCCACATAATATTAAGACCCCCTTCCCTCACACATTATAATAATATACTGGCCCCCTCTCACACACACACACACACAGAATATACTGGCCCCTCACAATGTACTGGCACACATACACACAAAATATACTGGCACACGATATACTGAGCCCCTTTACAAAGTATTGACCCACACACACACAATATACTGACCCACACACACTGTACTGGACAACACATACACAATATTATTATCCACACCAGTCCCATTTGCCTGGTTCCATCCGCGCCGCGCTCTGTGTGGTCTTCACACATTGGACAGCACCTGTCACATGTGCGCGTCCCATGTGACAGCAATAGGAGGCCACACATAGTGGGAGGGAGGGGGGACTGACCGCAGCCAATGGGAGAAGGTGATTGGTCCCAGAAGAGGGGCCAGCCACCAATAGAGACTAGGGAGGGACCAGTCCAAAATAGTCTTTTTTGGTCTGACCCGGGGGGGGATATATGCCCCCCCCCGGCCCAACCCGCCCCTGCAATGAAGCTGTCAGGTCCAGGGGCTGCAGAATTGTTAGGGCTGTTAGAAGTGTTAGGGCTCTGTTTTCATTCTGTAGTACCTCTGTGCTATCAGAGGTGCTGATGTTATACCTAGACAGTATCTCATTGCCTGCAAGGGGTTAAGACCTCATAATCTAATCAGAATTGTGATCACCTATGACTACCCTTTTTGAGACTGCCTTTTTCCAATAACTAATGCCAGTTCCTTTATATTTGCTTCTGCTGGTATCTCTTTGAAACTCCTGTATGGATCCTGCCTTCTCCCTGGCTTTTGACTTCTGCTTTGATCCATCGTCCTGCATCACTTCTAGTGATCCAGACCCCGGCTACGTTTGACCCTGCTCCAGCTTACTCCTTGGTATATTGTGGATCTTCTGGCTTCTCACCCCTCACTTGCCTGACCCTCCTTTTGCCTGATTCTCGCGTGGATGACCCAGTGTCTCATGCCTCCTGGCTAAGCTGTGCCTCCTGACTAAACCTGGTAATCTGAATATGAACTTCTCCATTTGTACCTGGTAATCCAGTGTCTCCTGTGTAATCTCTTATACCTGGACATAAGTCTTGCTTTAGCTTCCCAGCTGCATCTATTTGTTACCTGTGTGATTCTTGTATCTAATGAAGACATACTGTTTTCAAGCACAACTATTTATGAGTTTTTTAAGCTGGGAGCCCTAACACTAAGTGATTTAATGGTCTGTGTGATTTCTTCCTCATCGACATCCCTATTCAAAGCAATGGATTGAGCGGTCGTAAGATGGGGCAAGGCGCACATGTGTAAGAAATACAACATTTTGTTGTGCTGCAACTCGATTGCAATTGAGGGGAAATGGAAGGTTATACAGTAAAGTGTAATAGCTCCAAAATCTGCACATTTTTGGGGATCATGTACAGGACAATGGAAAGAATCTTTAATGGAAATGATCTTATTACAGATGCTTTTATTTTATACTTTATGGACTAACAACTCGTAGGCTTTGAAACGTTCGTAACCACTGGAGAGTCTTGGTCGCCTTGGAAGCAAGCAATTTATCAAGCTGGCTTTGAAAAGCAAGAAGCATAACGTGCGTTTTGGATATTTTTTATGGAGAGTAGTAAGGGACTGAATTTGAGCCCCCAAGTCCTTAACCGAAGTAGTAAAGAGTTTTTATTCATGGGAGGTTAGACTGATAAGATTTCCTCTAATGGATGCCTTGTGAGCTTCCCAACGAATCGCAAGGGTGATGTCAGCATGACTGTTATTAGTTTGAAAGTCTGTAAGTGTCTGATGTATCTTCTGTATGTTGTCCTTTTTTATAAACAGATGGTCGTTCAGCCTCTGTTTACGATACAGAGTGAAGTTGTGTCGAACATCTAGCAGTAGGGAAATGGCTCAGTGGTCAGACCAGGATACAAGGGAGACGTCAGCTGAGACCAGTGAATGAGTAGTTAAAGGATCTATTAGAAACATATCGGACCTGATTAATTAAGGAAAGTAAATAAAAAACAAATAAGTAACTTTGCACCTTGGCAAACCATGTTGCATTGGAGGAGGAGGTACATTTGAAATGTGAGGACAGATTTGTAGTCGGGGTAAGGCATGTTCTAAATCCACTTTAAATTTCAGTGTACAATAAAGCTAACAAATATTTGTGTGCTACATGAAAAAACTGTCAATTTTAATCTAAACTGCAAAAATTTAAACTAATTTGCACCCCTTGTATTGTAACAAGATTTTGTACAGAAGAAACCTTACTCATTTTTTTGCCTTGTTTTCCTTAATGAATCAGGCCCATCGAGTCTAAAATATGTCCCATACGGGGCTGAGTAATGGGTGTTCTATCAGCAGAATACAGGACATGCCAAGTGTCATATAAGTTGTTCTGAGAGATCATGGACTGTAACTTACAACTTTCATGGGCAACCTGGATAGTATGCATAGTAGTGATGATGCAGCATGGTGTTGAATCCGCACCCACCAACACTTGAACCACTGCAGATTGTGGGAGTCTGGCGAGGAGGAGCTTAAAGAAAGCACCTTGAGTGGTATTAGGAGCATAAAGCGTCACTAGAGTTATGGAATGTTGCACAAGAGAGACAGTCAGAATGATAAATCAACCGTGAGGATCTAGATAACATGTATCAACCATAAGGGGGACAAACTGATTTATAAGAATTGCTGTGCCATTGTTTTTTTTATGTGAAGTGACGTAGAAGGTGCGAGGGAAAGCTTTTAATTTCAGGTCTGGATGGACGTCTAAAATGTTTTTTTTTGGAACATCACAATATGTGCGTCCAAGTGTTTGAGATAGTGGAGGAGAATCTAGTGTTGTTGACGACTATTGAGGCCATTAACTTTTAAGGACAGGATTTTCAAAGTTATGGTGGTTTTCAGGGTTCAGATAATGCTGTAGCTCAGAGAAAAGTAGATAATGAAAGGAGAGACAAAAGGAAAGACCAATCCGGACAGGGAAGGGAGGGACAGAGAATGGGAAGATTAGAAAGGATGGAGTGAGATGGAGAAGAAATAGACAAATCGACTGGTGGTGGCAAAACAGAGCAGGGGATTCTAAGGAGAAATTTGTGAAATGTGAGGTACATATCAATGTAACAATCGGTAAAGTAATGGAGTAACAGGCTATAGAAAGAAAAAACGGAAAAAATAGAGGAAATACTACAAGAAAAAACAGTAAGCAATGAACAATAACATCTCGGTCGGAGGAGAAGCCCATCCCAACGATCAGGAAAACTCAAACTTGAGAGACAATACCCAGGGTGAATTGGCTCCTCCATGAGGCAAAAGCATAATATATACAGAATACACATAATAGACAACAAGTGACCGGGAATTACCAGGAAACAACTAGAAACATGGTTAAGCAAAACTATCATGAGTATATAAAAAGCACAATAGGAATCAAGCATTCAATGAAAAATCTCTTAAGCAGTAGTCCAGTTGGTTTTCAGGGGTGTATGGCCTGGAGACACTAGGAGGGGTGTTGCTCAAGTCCCAGGGTCCTGAGAAGAGCGAGACCTTGGTTCAGTGACTTCATCTTATGAGCCTGGCCCTCATAAATGACCAGAAGATGAAAAGGGAAGCTCTATTGGTACTGGATACTATGAACACATAGGGCTAGATTTACTAACCTGCGGGTTTAAAAAAGTGGGGATGTTGCCTATAGCAACCAATCAGATTCTAGCTGTCATTTTGGAGAAAGCACTAAATAAATGAAAGCTAGAATCTGATTGGTTGCTATAGGCAACATCCCCACTTTTTCAAACCCGCAGCTTAGTAAATCTAGCCCATAGTGTTTTTGTTGTATCAAAGACTTCCTTTCATTTTTGCAGAGGGGAGGGAGTTAGGTAGTAAAAGATTTGGAATTCCGACCCATCAAATATAAAATGGCTATTGTGGACTGTTTAAAGGAATAGTTCTTTAAATTTATAGAAATGGAACTAGATAATGACATCTCTAGGTGGTAGAGATGAGTGAGGTTTAGGTCGCAGAGCTCGGTCCAGGTGAACATCTTTTACTGACACATCCGGGAGACAGTGTCAAAACAGTTTTTCCAAATCTGTGTGAACTTTCGCCAGTTCATATTCAACAAATCCCTGGAAGTGACAGACATCATCAACCTTCCATTCTAGCGTATCAAGCTGATAATTCCTGTTTAAACATCAGTTTCTTCTTCCAGGAAAAGATTCCTGACTTCCGATTGACAAGTTAATTCGAAAATATCCATTATCTCTGAAAAGAGGGTAGTAGATGTGGAAGCAGAGCCGGATTTAGACCTCATGGGGCCCTAGGCAAGATATCGGTTTGCCCCCCCCCCCGTCACACACACAGTGGCCCCTCACACACACATAATATACACACGCAGTGGCCACACACACACACACACACATAATACACGCACGCAGTGGCCCCTCACACACACACACACGCATAATACATGCACGCAGTGGCCCCTCGTACACACACTATACACACAGACAATGGCCCCTCACACACAGTACGCACATACAATGGCCCCTCACACACACATAATACTCGCAGACAGTGGCCCCTCACACACATAATACACACAGACAGTGGCCCCTCACATACATAATACACACAGACAGTGGCCCCTCACTCACATAAAGCACACAGACAGTGGCCCCTCACACACACATAATACACACAGACAGTGGCCCCTCACACACACATAATACACACAGATAGTGGCCCCTCACACACACATACACACAGACAGTGGCCCCACACACACATAATACACACACAGTGGCCCCTCACACACATAATACACACACACAGTGGCCCCTCACACACACATAATACATACAGACAGTGGCCCCTCACACACACATACACACACACACACTATTAATATACTCTACCCCTGTCACGGGCACTAGGAGTCTTTACCCAGGGATCACCAGGTGATAGGCTTACCAGAGCAGTATAGGTGGTAATATGGTACTCTGGTAGCAGGGTGATCACGGAACAGGGAATAGCAGATGATGAGATGCTCAGGAAAGTCTATGACTAGCAGCACTGGCAATATGGAGGTAGTAATACACGAGGAACTGTATGGACAAAGGACACGTGAAGGTAGTCAGTGGTCTGCGGTAGCAAGTTGTACCACTGCTATAGTGAGGAGGAATGTCCAACAGAAACGAGGAGGTGATGAGAGTCAGCGGTCTGCGGATAGCAAGTTGTACCGCTGTCTGAGTGAAGGAATGGAATCCAAGTGGAGGAATCTGGGGAGTCAGTGGTCTGCGATAGCAAGTTGTACCACTGAATATATATGTGAGGAGGTGCACGGGGAGAGACTGCAACACAATATATACACGGGCACCTTGACTTTGATCCACAGTAATATGCACAATATAAATGTATAAATGACTGAACAACACTGCCAATATAGAAAGTCTCTTGAAGTAATCCGGCATGAGATAACACAGTCAATGATGGCAGTAGAGTCAGCAGATAGTACACTCCAGAGGAGAACCAACACAGTCAATGATGGCAATAGACTCAGCGGATAGTACACTCCAGAGGAGAACCAACACAGTCCAGCAAGGTATGCAATACACAGCACAGTCAATGGGAAGTATGCATACCGTGGTTCAGGAGAAGGCAGTCAGACAGGAGTGCAGAGATACCTGAAGGGCAGGAGGCCAGCAGGATACAAGTCCCTGGATGGGTGAAGCGGGGGTCTAGCAGGTGCAGCGCACAGGTAGGTAGACCAGCAGGGAACACAGGAAGGCGTGGAGAGCGGATCAGCAGTAGATGGATGAGTAGCGCTGAGAAGTAACAGCAGCGGGTCTCTGCGGGAACACGGAGGTAACCAATAGCAACCAGCAGGTGCAGTAACGATGGGACACCGGAGCAGAGTTGAACTGGAACAGATGATCACGGAGAGTAGCGGGTAGCAATAGTGGCAGCAGACTCAAGGAAACACGGTAGAGTTGACAAGGGCTGAAGACTGAAGCGCACAGAGGCAGCGGATAGGAATCAGCTAAACAGTCACGATGAAACACAGACGGGTTGCAGGTTGAAGACTGTAGTGCACGGAGGCAGCGGATAGGAATCAGCCAAACAGTCACGATGATGAAACACAGACGAGTTGCAGGTTGAAGCCTGTAGTGCACGGAGGCAGCGGATAGGAATCAGCTGGCAGTCACAATCATGAACAGGTGAGTGGATGTGGTTGAAGCCTGTAGTGCACGGAGGCAGCGGATAGGCGTCAGCTAACAGTCCCAATGATACATGGTAGAGTTGAAGTGATTAGAAGACTGTAGTGCACGGAGGCAGCGGATAGGAATCAGCTCACAGTCACGATGATACAGTAGATGGTAGAAGTGGTATGGGAACCACAGTAGTAGAAGTGGTTTGGAAACCACAGAGGTAGAAGTGGTTTGGAAACCACAGGAATCAGCAGGGCTGAATAAACAAGGAAACACAGGAACACCTTCAGAGACTCATGGGGAATGAGACTCCAAGATCAGGCAACGTGGTGTTGACCACAGGTGCTTAATATAGGGAGGTTGCCTGATCTGCCAATTAAGTTAAAGGAACATACACTGGAGGTATAGAAAGGGCTGCGCATGCGCAGTCCCTCAGGATGGAGGACGGCCACGGTTCCTAAATGTCCGGGAAGAAGCACTCACAGTCCGGTGAGTGACAACCCCTCCCCCAACTTACCTTTTTCCATCTAGGAGCTGTGGACTGGAGTCTTCATCCCCTTCACACATGGGATGGCACCTGTCATGTGGTGCACGTCCCATGTGACACAGAGCAGGAGACCAGCCACCACACTAGCCCGTGTGGCCACTCCCCCAACTCGCGGCACCCGACTCCCCCCCATCCACTGACTTTTTTCAATTTGCTTTTGTCCCTCCCAGTTGGGCCCCCCGAGAGCCGCTAGGCCCTAGGCAGGTGCCTAGGTTGCCTAGCGGTAAATCCGGCCCTGTTTGGAACTATCAGAGTCCTCATGGTGGGAATCAGACGGGTGGTTCAGTGACGTAGTTGGAGTTCGACAACCAGTTTAGTGAAGATAGGAGCAGGTTCAGGCAGAGTGTGATTTTTTTGCCTGTTAGACATAATGGATGAGGTGAGAAATGTGACCGAAAGCTCAAGTGCAGCATGAAATGGAGCGACTGGCAGCCAGGGACAGGAGATAGGGTGGGGATCTGTAATGTAGTAAGTAGCTCAGTAATGAGATAAGGAACTATTATCCCATTAATTCAGGTGTAAAATTAAGTCCAGCTGCTGCTTTCAAGGTGGAGGCTACCACAACTCTCACTGCAAGGATCGAGGGGACCGCCTTGAAAACAGGTGAAAAGGCTGTGATGGTATATGGAGCTCCACGTCGGTCACTGCAGCGTTAAGCTATTAACAGAAGCAAGCCTCTTCCCTACAGTATGTTTTCCATTGAGACTGGAGGCAGTGGAGAGGAAATTTTCAAGTAGAGGAAGAGACAGACCCACCAAGACAATAGCTAGGCCCACACAGTGTATTAACAGGGCACATGTGGGCCTGGTGCTGGGGGTGTAGGAGAAGGCTGTAGTTTAGACTGGTAGCCTACTTCTTCTTTGGGATTCTCAATGCAGATCCAGAACAGGAAATGGAGATGAGCTGCCCAATCGGACAGGCAGCCAGGAGGTCCCCAGATGGTTGTATGGGCTGGCGATTACAAGATGGCACCAGTTGCTGATTGCCTTGAGTGCATTGTTTGCGACTGCTCCGATGGTGAGTGGAAGCCGGGCGGGTATGGGTGTTTCCCGTGGAGGTGTATTGGGAAGGGCGAAACCTCACAGGAAACGGCTTGTGTCCGACTCCTCCTGGGACGCTAGTAAAACATGAATAGTAGCTCCCAGGAGGTTTAGAGATTAGGCCGTATCCTGTGAGATTAAGGCGTAAGCACCTCAATAGTGAAATCTGAGTGGCTTGCAACTTGTCCTGGATGTGTCGCTGGCTTAGTTACCCAAGTGCAGGGTGCTTAGAGCAGATTTTAGCCCAAATTACATATATGGTACCCCTAGTTCGTCAAAGCTAAATCCGTATGGCTCGGATGTCAAGCCACACACACCGTTTGTTCTTTTCTATAAATGCAAAGTCTAAAGGGCTCGATTATTATACATGTTAAATTGGTTACTAGGGCTATATATAATTTAGACTTCTTGAATTCATAAACAATGCTTAACACATTTCTTCATTTATCTTATATTCTGTCAATATTTCTATAAACTGCACTATCATTTTATAAAATATTATAAATATGTAGTAAAGGCTTCCTTCTCACTGAATACCTTATCTGATCAGGCTCAGTAAATAGCATGAAAAGTAAGCATATTGTAAATTAATATAATGCTATCTTGGATCACTTTACTGTCATATTTTCTTATCTTTTGCTACATTGACTCTACAGTAGCTAGTTTCTTTCTAATTTCATGCTCATATCATTCTATTCTCATATCCATCTCATTATTTATGTAATACATTTTTTTAAGATTGCATAATCCTTAGCCGATTGGATGCATTGTTAAAGCTAATTGCTCCAATCTATTGAAAAACAAATATGGGCTTAGTGTGTAGTATGCATGCATATTTCTCTTGAATTTGCTGTTATGCTACAAATTATGTTTCCTGCCATTGCAGATACAGTATTTGCTGTGAAATGTCAGACAATGCCTTTTACCCTGTCCTGATTATATTGCCCAGAATCAATGGGTTCTGATCACACATACCCTTTGCCATGAGTGTGATATGAATTTTCATTCATGCCACAGTTTGAATCCTTGGCTATTCCATTTCCAGACATCTTCCCATATAGCCTGTTCCATTATGGAAGAATAAATCACTATATAGAGATGAGCAAGGTTGCAGCAGAATTTCACGTAAATCAATTTCGTAGCAGAACAGTCTGTTTTACAGAGGTACAAAATACCAATCAACTGTACTTGTAAACTCTCACTTTATGGAACTGATGTCTATAAATATTCTGCTCTGCTGTGCGGTTGAGGTTGGAGTAGTGACAGGACTAGCACTGCAAAGCACTGCAACAATACAGACCAATAAAGCAGCCCAAACTTATAATTGATCTTGATTTGGTGTACCAGAAGAATTACTGTTACAGGTTATTCTTTTCAGGCTATTGCTTACACACCTGTTTAACACTGTTAGTAACAAAGACGAGCAAGTACTACTGACCATAGGCACCCCTTTATGAGACAATTATTAAATACAACAGGACAGACTAACTCTTTGAGGGAGATTCAATTGCTGGCGATGTAACGCACTGTCATCTTCTTTTGATGAACATGCAAAAAGATTGTGCTACCAGATTTGAGAGATGTGCTGACTAATGCCTGAATAAACGTGGAGAGATTGCAACTGTGTGCTATCTGTCTGCTTGGATGGATATGGGAGATTTCCCCCCCCCCAACAGCTATTACTCCTAATTGGGTGAGATCGCTACCAATGTCTTAATATGATTTTCAACTTTGTGACAGAGTCCAATATAGTGCACAAATAAGATCAGGGGCAAATGTAACAAGGTCCGATTTTTTCAGTGATTTAAAATCGTGGCAAATCACAGGTGACAACCCACGAATTTAGTCCCCAAGTCACCAGATGTATTAAGCTGCGATCTTCAAAATCGCTGGTCATCTCTGGCGATTTCAAACACACCTGTGTTTAACTAACTCTCCCGTGTTTAGCAAATCCTCCTGTGTTTAGGTTAATAATCCCATAGACAAAACGCTACTTCCTAGCTGTGTGATTAGTAAACATATCACTTTTACACTGCCCTGCCTATAGAGCCGGAGGTCCGGCGGCCGTCAAAAGTGTAAAAATAGGGGTTTCCCTATGTCAGCGTGGGAAAAGCCCTTAGACTATAAATAGAGTTTGCGCCTGTGCTAAACTCATTGTGTATTGGAGCTTGTATTAGATACAAGCTGAGTTTGCAGCATCTTAAATGAGGGTTTATTTTTTTAACCAAGCATGTTCCGGATTGGATTTATAAATTGGATGTCCCCATGACCCGAAGATAAAAGACTTTAATCAACATGGAATTACAAATTGGGGGGCTTTCTAACCCAAAAAAATGATGATTGTTTACAAACATGGACATTTGGGAATACAAATTATTTGGGACATGGTTTACAAGCAAATTTGGATTAAAAGCTGCTGGCAAAAGAAGTTAGACCGGTGAGTATATTGGATTTTATTATTTTTGGTACATTTATGTGGTATGAATGAGGGTGTTTAGTGTATTTATTGGGGTTTTATTATTGTATTAAAAAGGTGTGCTTGTAAACAGGGAGTTGTGGTTTATTAGCATGACCTGGCTGCCGTGGGTATATGCTGGTGCTTGTAGTTATACAAGCATCAGTATGCCCAGACTGCTTAGGGCAGGCCGGCCTGGCTGGGAAGGCGTCCATTTGTTTTTTAAACTACTTCATCACCGTTATTACTCTTACTACCCACAGCCCATGGGGGTAGGAAGAGCCCTAGTTCTTTCAGCACTGGGCTTGTTATTCCTAGAGGGGGGGCCCGCTATTTTTTTTTTTTTGCAGATCCCACTACCTAGTAAATCCAGCCCAGTACTGAACAGCCTGGGGTTTGTATGTCATTATGGCAGGGGGACCCCTACCGCGTATCCCTCTGTTATAGTGCCAACCACCCTAGCTGGTTTGCCTAGTACTGGATATGTGAAAATCGGGGGGGGGGGGGGGACCCATGCAATTTTTTTCCTGATATTCATGTAACCAGCAGTAGGCTGGCAGCGCTAGGGTTAATAGTGCTCTATTTTTACACTTTTGACATCCATCGGACCTCTGGCTGTATAGGCAGACCAGTGTAACAGTGATGTGTTTACTAATCACGCAGCTAGGATGCAGCGTGTTGTATCTAGCGATTTATAAAGCAAACTTCCATTAATTAAGTAAAAACTAAAAGATTTGCTTATCCTGCGCTTCTCCAGATATGGGAAAGAGGTTGGGGTGCAGCCGTTAATCCCTCGGGGTTGCCTAGATTCCCCCTTGTAATGTTACAATATCTAGAATAGGGATAATGCAATTGGATGGGCTATGGAGGGGGGAGAGAGATAAAAACTTTGCCAATAGAATTATATATGACCCTATATATGATATATTATATGCAATAAAGCTTAAAGTAGACAAACACAAATGCAATGGTTATTTCCAGTTCTTACGAGCATGTATGCCAATCAGTTAGTAAAGTCAATGTTGTATGCTAAAAAAACAATGTCCAGTTCCATAAGGGTGGCATGGTAGCGTGTTCCTAAAAATCCCCTTTTCTCCCCATGGTGTCTCATACAAAGAAAGGTTAGAGAAAAGAGACAGGAGCTCCAATGGAGTTATAAAGCTAAAAACATTTATTCCAATAGACAATTGAAATGAACTTACATTGTGTGAGTACTGCTGTGCATACAAAGGTTTCTTTCTTGTCTCTCCGGTTCGGACGCTTACAGTGATGTTTCGGGGTTGGCTCACACGCTTTCCCCTTAACAACTCGTCAGTTGTTTCCTCACCGCTCGGCGTCTCAGCTGCTTCCGGATTATTGTTGCTAGGTAACAATCCTTCGCTCTCATTGGACCCTACGCGTTTCGTCGTATGACTTTATCAGGGGATAACCAATGAGCAATCTTAGGTCTCTTATATAGTATATAAATCCTAAAGTGCACGGCTACTAATCAATGGGCAATTAGCGTGACATCTAGTAGATATCCTAACGATAGAAAAAGTAAAGTGTCTCCAATAACACACTGATTAAATCATTAAAACAGTAACAATCACACATAAAAATCTCGTCTGAGAGAAGTTCAATAATTTTCAATGACATATAAAATACAGTTCGTATAGCAATATCGAACTTTCAAGGTGCACATATATGAAAACTTTTAAAAGCTAATTTATCACTTAGCAGTAATAATAGAGTAGAAAAAATATATTTTTGAAAAATACAATTATATGGGTCACTCTTGAGGGCTAGTTTAATAGATTTGTAACAATCTATTAAAAACTTAATAATCTCCCCTAATATAAAATGATCTATGAAGTATTTCTTTGGTGTCAGAAGGTGCTAAAATGGTTATTAAAGAAGTTTTATTTATGCATTGTTAATTTATGGTAATGATTACACAGGTCTGCAATGAAAAAGCTTTTTTTAGCGAATTTATGTGTTACTTATAGATTTTTGGCTTCTGAACAAGAAAATGACACCCGATTTTGCATATCACATCACGTTTTTCTGTAAAACGTGTATTTATGAATGTCATTTTTTTCATATTCTTTAAAATAATAAATGTATTCTGCCTAAATTTATTATAAAACATTATCTTAAATGAAGTCACTCGGTAGTATAGAAAGTTACAATTCAGTTCTCGTCATAAAACTTCCCCCCGCTCAGTGCCAGATTAAGGTCCACATGGGCCTTGGAGCAGAAATTTACAAAGGGCCTAAACCCCATACTGTCTAAAGGAACATTGTACACAAACAACAACTACAACTACAAGGTGAGCTGGCGAAGGTGGAACCAACTATAACAGATGCAACACAGTTTTGTCCTGTGCCAGCTCATTTTAACCCCTGCCTACCACCACATACACACACGCAATAAACACTACACACACACAGTACATGTAGATTCATAGATTCTTCAAAAAGTTTAAAAACTGTTTTATTGGACAATGGCAACACATACGCGTCAATACCATTAGCACATTCAGTCTATCTTAAAAAAACATGAAAATCTGACAAATGTTTTGGAACTGATTGGATATGCAAGACACAACTGGTTAATATGTGGAGATCTTAAAATTTTATGTATAGTACTTGGCCCTCAACAAGGTTACACCAAATTCCCATGTTTTCTCTGTGAATGGGATAGCAGAGCTAAAAATTTACATTGGCAAAAAAACAATTGGCCAGCTCAAAAAAGTTTAGAAATTGGAAAAAAATAATGTCATTAAATGCAGTTTAGTAGATCCAAATAAAGTTCTACTTCCACCTCTACATATAAAATTAGGACTGATGAAACAATTTGTAAAAGCACTGCCTAAAGTTGGAGAAACTTTCAAATATCTTTGCACCAAATTCCCTAACATATCCGATGTTAAACTGAAGGAAGGCATTTTTACATGCCCTGCCTGACATTAGAATTAGGACATCGTTCAAACAAATGATTTCAAAATTACAAAGAAATTATCATGGAAATGCTTAATAGTTACAGAAACCTTGGCTGCAATATGAGTTTAAAGGTACATTTTTTGAATTCCTATATTGAGCATTTCCCGAATAATCTCTGAGACTACAGTGAAGAACAGGGTGAACGGTTCCACCAAGACGTTAAAGAAGAAAGAAGATACCAGAGTCCTTGGGACGTCAGAATGATGGCTGACTACTGCTGGATGATACACAGAGACAACACAGAAAAAAACTTATAAGCAAAAAGTGACAAAACGAAGTTGGAAGACAAAAAAACAAGATATTAACTATTTTTTCAATAATTATGGTTTTGTTTCTATTATTGTTTGATTTTATTGTTATTTTATTATGTAATTAAGACAAAAACACAGTGATATCATCTACACTTCGTCGTATTGCATAATAAATATGTCAAGAACAATTAAACTTCTTGTTTTTTCTTAAAAATTTAGGTAAAAGTATTATTAAAAAAGCTTTCAATACTTTAAATGTCGCAGACCTGTGTTATTGATTGATTTTCATGTTACAACATTTATATTGTAGTTGATTTTTTATTTTCATTTCTTCACTTCTTGAACTACATTTTACAAGAAATGTAAATGAATGTTAAAATTTCTGAAGATTCTAATAACTACCTTATAATTCAAAGCCATCAACTCTTCATTAGCGTTTTCTCTGCAGGACTTTTTGATTGAGGGGCTGATAATGAACAATTATTTTCCAATTTACTTATGTGGAGGAAGGATTCCAGACATTTTGCACTGTCAATATTAGAAACTAAATTCTCCATTCATAATGTTTTTTCAGATACAATAACACTTTCCATAACCTTTAAAAAAGCAGATTTACCACCAGTTACATGGGACTTAACCTACTTAATTTCATGAAATAATTTAAATGGAAACACAGTAAACAAAACAGCGGACAGCCCCTCTAAGTGCAATAGTTTTGCTGAAGATAGAAGGAGAGATAATTACACTCACTTCAGCATTTGGCTGACATGACCATATGGTCAATGTTAGCTGTTAGCACATGGGTTGGACAAGGCTCTGGATGTTCAACAGTTGAGAGCAGAGCTGTAACAAACATTCAACTTTAACACTATAATATATATATATATATATATATAGAGAGAGAGAGAGAGAGAGAGAGAGAGAAAGAAAGAGTTGTTTTAAATAATGCAACCAATAGAGGACTTAGCCAATAGAAGTTAATGGGAACCGTGAAAAGGATGTACCATGCATGCGCAGACACAATCAAAGATGGCGCCGGATTGAGGGAGCAGCGGCGTCTCCCCAAGAGACACTACCAATGGAGGACCCCCTCGGTGAGCAGCCTGGGACCTGACTGAGTGATCAGCAGGCCCGTAGTGTGATAGCACCTCTCTTTTAAAGGTGGGCACTGAACACCTAGGACTGTGTTTGTTGGGGAATTTGGCATGAAAATGTTTTAACAGAGCAGGAGCATTGACATCATGGGCTCTGAACCAAGAGCGTTCCTCCGATCCAAATCCTTTCCAGTCAACTAGATATTTGCGATGCAACAAGTTTAATGACACCTTAACCAGCCTGTCCCTCATTTCTTACAAAATGTGGAGCATAACATGTACTTTTTAGAGCCCTGTTTTTTGTTGCCCAAATTACCAGAGTACAACTGCAGTGTCCAATTACAAGGGGATATTGTAGTTCATTGTAAATATGTATATTGTTTATTGTATCTTGTTGATATTGCAGTAAAGCTGTTATTTATTGTCCTTAAAGTGAAGCCGTTTGGGTTATGTGTAAGGATCAGGTTCCAGGATACAGGTGCAGGGGAAGACAAATTAGTTTCCATTCTCCACAGGATTAGTCCAGATATTTTGTCTGGAACCCAGCAGGGTGTTATGTTCAGGATGCACTTGGTCTAGCTTGGCAAGGACCTAGCAAGGCGTGGAGTCTAACAGCCCCTGGTTTTCGCCAAGAACTACTGCAAGGTAGGATGTATTTAGCTGCTAGGGAACTGCAGGTCGCGGTCCTTGGTTTGGCCCCTAGATGCGAGCAAGATAGGTGAAACTGACAGTACAAGGAGTAAAAGTAGATACATTTGAGAGGGTTGTGATACTCACTGGTGAGCAGGTAAGGACCAGCAGAACGGAGCAGGCGGAGTGCTGGATGCGGACCAGAGGTATGCAAGGTTGATGACAGGTGAGCGGTTGTGTAGTCAAGCTGGTTGGTACACAGTTCAGATAACCGCAGTGCAATGGAGGGAGCAGGAGAGCCTTTGGTAAAACGAGCCAGGTCGGTATACGGTTCAGATGTCTGCGGTGCAGTGTATTAAGCAGGAGAGTAGTTGGTTAAACGAGCCAGGTCGTTGCCTGTAGAAGTGAAAGAGTAGTCAGGAGGATAACCTGTTGATCTGACACAGATATGATGTCAGATCCTCCCTTTATTTCGGACTCCCAGCCACAGGGTCACATGATGTTCCTAATCGCAACCCAGGCTAGCAGCTGACAGGTGCTGGACGGAACACAGGTGAGCACTACATAGCAACTGACAGGTGCTGGAGGAAATACAGGAGAGTAGTTCCTTACAGTACTTATCCACCTTAAGGGTGAACTCTGGACACCCAAAAAGGTTTATCAGGGAATCTTTTGTGAAACTAAGAAAGGAGTTTTGGGGCTTTAAGATCTTGCACAGAAACCCACAAACAGTCCTCTGGGCCATAGCCCCTCCAGTCAACCAGGAATTGAAGGGTTCCTCTAGTAATACGGGAATCAATAATTTCTTTGACCTCAAATTCTTGTTCTTGTACCGACGTGGCAGGAGGTTTTTTGTTCAATACTGAAAATGTATTAATAATTACTGGCTTGAGTAGAGATACATGAAAAACATTGGGGATCTTCAAATTAGGAGGAAGTTCTAATCTAAAGGCCACTGGGTTGATGATCTCTAGAAGTTTGAAAGGCCCAATGTATCGTGGAAAAAACTTCCTGGAAGGTGCTTGAAGCCGAAGATTACGGGTGGACAACCAAACCTTATCTCCCAGATTCAGAGAGGGAGTAGGACATCTCTTCTTATCAAATTTTTTTTTACTGGAAAGAGAAGCTTGTATTAATTTAGACTTGGCGAAAGCCCAACGAGAAGAGAAATCCTGTAAAAGAGAATCGGCTGCTGGAACTCCAGAAGGACTAAGGTTAGAGAATGGTGGGAGCTTGGAGTGAAATCCTTGAAGAATGTAAAATGGAGAAGCAGAGGTAGATTCATGAAGATGATTATTGTGAGCGAACTCTGCCCATGGTAATAGATCAATCCAGTTGTCGTGAGTAGGAGAGACGTAGCATCTAAGGAATTTCTCAAGTTCCTGGATGGTTCTTTCAATAAGACCGTTGATCTGAGGATGGTATGCGGAGGAGAACTTTAATTTGATTCCACATAGATCACAAAAGGCTCTCCAGAATTTTGCGACAAATTGTGTGCCTCGGTCTGAGAAAATCTCATCCGGACATCCATGTAATCGAAGAATTTCTTTAGAAAAAGTTGGGCAAGAACATGAGTTGCTTGAGAAAGACGATCCATAACTACCCAGACTACTGAGTGACCTTTGGATAGTGGAAGATCTGTGATGAAATCCATTGATAGGTGGCTCCAAGGACGTTCCGGAGCAGATAAGGGTTGAAGATACCCGTACGGGTGTTGTCTAGGAACTTTATTTTGGGCACAAATATTGCAGGTAGAGACATATTGTTGAACATCAGAAGATAAGGATGACCACAAGCAATTTCGAGTAATCAAATCTTGGGTCTTTTTAATTCTGGCGTGACCAGCAAAGCGAGAGGCATGAGTCCATCTAAGAAGTTTTCTACGGAGATGTGCAGGTATGAATGTGCGGTTACGTCTTTTTCCTCCCCAAATACAGTTGGATGTTGTTGACGATATTCTAGCATGATAGAATATCTTCCATTCACTTCATTACTACGGCAGCAATAAGGCCGATCCTGTTTGCGATCAGAAGACTAGAGCGCACATGCGCCCCCTCCACAATAGAAACTGGCTGCGGGACCGTCAACAACATCCACCTGTATTTGGGGAGGAAAAAGACGTACCCGCACCACAGGAGGGACTATCACCTTGGACTGGACCACCATGCCGTCATTTGCAATGTAAGTCACTTTCTGAACTTTCTACCCATTGCATACTTTTGCATGACATTTGGATTTCATGACTATCAGAACTTTACAAGATAAAACCATTTCTCTACCAAATAACAACAATATCACCAATTCCCCGCTACATCAATATATGGAGTTTACAACATGTATTTAGCGGGATAGACTTTTTCAATCGGGCTTCAAAATAATTCTTATCCTGATATGAGTACAGTATTCTTCTGAATCATCTCATTTGGCACACTATATGTGTACCTTTTTCCTGTTACATCTGTATTTTGGAATATCATTTACTATATCTGTTCCTGCCGGAACATACTACGTTTATGTTTATGTTTGTACCATAATAAATAATTTTTATTTAATATAACCCAGCGCCCAGAACCTATTTACATTTCAGTCCCCTTCATTGGGAGGGCAGGGATTCCCTTCCACACACCTTTAGGTTCACTTTTGTGGCTGCTTCCCATATCTGTAGGAAGCGTGACCTCACCCGACCTCTCTTTCCAGAACACAGGTGAGCTCTACATAGCGACTGACAGGTGCTGGAGGAAATACAGGAGAGCGCTCTTACACAGGGAGGCTTCCGTGGAAGCACAGCTCATCTCCACTCCCCTTCCAACCCCCTGATGTAGCACCTATTAATGTTTAAGAGTAAGCATGTAAAGTGTGGAATTAAGAGTGAGAGAGTCAGGTGTTTGCCCAGGAAGGGGAGAGCACTGTGGAAATTTGATCCTGGATATAAGGAGCCACTCCAGGGGGAGAGAGTAGTGTTCATTCTGGTGATTGATGGTTGGAAGCTGCAAAGTGGCTGGTTTTGAGTTGCTATTCTCTACCAGTGGACTACATATGCAGATTCATGGATCTTCAAGTCAGGACAGCCAAGTGACTGTAACTCCTTAAGCTAGTGGGGTAAGGGACAGATAATGTGGTAAACCTGCCTGCCATTTATTTACTGCATGTATATAATATTTTAGTGATTGTTGTTGTTACAATAAATGTATTTTTATACTTTGTTACTGCATTTGCCTGTGTGACTATATGTTACTTCTCACTGGAGACAACTACTAACCGGTATTGGCACTGGCCTTCCCAGGGCACGGAGTCTAACGTACCCCCCGGTCTTCTCCAAGAACCGCCGCACGGCGGGACGGTTTTAGTTGCCGGAGGCCCCAAGGTCGCGGCCACTAGGTTAGCCCAGCGGCGTGGTAGAGAGATAGTAGTAGGGTGAATGGTTCTGGGAACACAGTAGATGGCCTCGTCTAGCTGGATATTAAACAGCTTAACAGTAAGAAGTAGGAAGCCAGTCGTACCTTGCTGTCTAGACAAATACGAGAGGAGTCAGGAACTGATGCCGGTTTGGTACACAGACGGTCAGCCAAAGCGTGTTGCCAGGGATTCAGCAGATGCAGGGTTAATCTGTCAAGCCGGGTCGGTACACAGAAGGTCAGCCAGTTCGTGTTGTCAGGGATTCAGCAGATGCAGATTTAAATAGACAAGCCGGGTCGGTACACAGAAAGTCAGCCAGTGTGTGTTGCCAGGGATTCAGCAGATGCAGGGTTAAATAGACAAGCCAGGTCGGTATACAGAAAGTCAGCCAGTGCATGTTGCCAGGGATTCAGCAGATGCAGGGTTAAATAGACAAGCCAGGTCAGTACACAGAAAGTCAGCCAATATTTACAGGGAGAAGTGCACAGGGAAAGCACAGGGATCAGGAGCAGACAGACTCTAAGTACACTTGTTGCTCTGACACAGGAGAGTGTCAGAGGGAAGACTAAATAGTGGGGAATTCCCCGCCTCTCAGGTCACGTGATCAGACGGACCTAACACTATAGGAACATTAGACGGTACTGGTTAGGCTTCTCTGGCATAGTAAGGCACCCATGGGTGGCAGCCAGTGTCAAGTGGGCAAATTTGGGCCATAAAACCTAGTATCTTCACTCTATCTATCTATCTATATTAGAAATGTGCACAGACTCCTGTGTTTTTGTTTTGGTCCTGCTTCTAAAATCATCTTTTTGGCTTTGGACAAAAATCTTCATCTGTTTTGGTTTTGGTTTGGGATCTGAATTTAATGAAAAATTGTGAAGAATAGATAAAACCTTGTGATTTTGAGCAGTTTTTGTTCCTACATTACATTACTATTTATAGCATAAACCTTTATTTACAGTAATTTATTATTTTCTAATAAACTCTTCAAAATGTCACACCACAACTGAAATGGTTTGAGAAAATCACTGATGCATATAAAGTGTGAAATTCCACCTTGTTACTATTTCTTGCTCGTTGTTATACATATGTTCGACCGTTACATGATCTATATTTATATGGTCAACACCATAATATAGACGGGGTTGAAAATTAGAAAATAATGACATAGACTTTATTAGGTCAACAGTGCAAAAGTATACAGTGTTATTAGGTTGACAATTCAACTGTAGATAGTATTATTTGGTCAACAATTCTAATGTAGACACTATGCTTATATTGACAATAATATGCCTAACCCTATCCCTAAACATATTCTTAAGCCTATCAATAACCCAAACCCTAACATTAACCATATAATACAGTCTACATTTGAATTGTCAACCTAATAATACTTTCGACACTAAAATTGTCAACCTAATATTGTCAACTTTCTCAGTGTCAATCAATGGACTGTCTAGCCGGCGGCCGCATACCCTCTTGCTTCGGTTGGTGACACCGTGACATGGCAGGCAATTTTTCTTTTTAGCTGCTGCAATGAGCTACAATGCGGTGTCAAGTGCATAATATGCCCAGATATTTTATGGCCCATCATTCCTGTGGTGTCTGCCAATCTTTTCTACTCCCCTCTACGTGCCATTACTGACCGTCTTTGCATGTTCCACTAAGAGGTTTCGCCTGGTACTCCTAGTGAGGGCCGTGACCTGCGAGATAGATGCAGCAAAGGCCAAACCGCATTGTTGCTGGTTCCTGGTGAATACTGTCTCCTCGTTAGACTCTACGTCTTACTTGAGTAGTGCAAATCTTGGCAAACTGTAGGATCCAGCCTACTGAACCGTGACAGATCTTTAGTAACAAAGCAAGAACAAGGCTTGGAGATCCCAAACTTTATCCCAGAATGTTGAAATTTTGGTACAGGTCCAACAGATATGAAGGTACGTGCCTGTCTGACCACAGTTCCACCAACAGATTGGGGTGGCAGTGAAGAAAATAACCACAAGCCTCTCAGGAGTGTAATATCAAAGATGATATATTTTGTAAGCATTTTATTTTATCATGGTCAAGATGGAGGTGAATGCAACCTTCTCTCTATATATTCCCCAGGAGTCCTCTTCAGGGGGGAGGGGGGTCAGAGTTCATGTTCCCATTCTTGGTCATGCCTGTCCTTTAGGGCCAAGGGTTGAATTCAAAACATATCATAAAGAAAAGCCTCTCCTGAGAAGGGAATTGACGTAGAGTTCCTCAAAGTCAGTAAGGTCACAGAAGAGCCTGTCTGATGGGAGGGACATAGCTAAAGAACTTCCAAGAATGTTCAGGTTGTTTGGCACATAAGGCATCAAAAGCAATCCAGGAGCCCCTAACAATGAGATCAAGCACAAAGCGAATGCCCAACATTCTCCATGGGTAGGTGTAAAAGGGAGGAAGACTGAGAGGGAAGTCATGGTTATCCCATAAAGGGAGAATTTGGAAACTTGGTGACTTCGAGATGAACTGAGTCTTACACCTGTCCCATATTATGACTGAGAAATGTAAAGTAGGCAACAGCTTAATGATACTCAATATTTGTGACTTAATTAAGCCCCAAAGACTGGATATTGACCTGAGTATGAGATACGCAGTTTCAACATCAAGCCGAGAGAGTAGGGGGCGCAATGAGTCACCCAATAGTAAAGCTTGATATCAGGAAAGCGCCGCCTCCTTGAGTCATTGTTTTTTTAAGTAACACATTTAACATTCCAAACAAATCTGGAGAAGCATTTTTGAAGTGTTGCCTATTATGAGGAGACTTTAATTTGGAGGGTCTGAAAGAGATAGAGGAGTTTGAGGAGGATATTAATTGTGATTGCGATGATCCTGCCCAGCCACGAGATCAACAGATATCTCCAGGAAAGGAGGTTTTTTTGATGTGAGAAAGAAGGGGAGTCATAGGATTGTGTGATGCAGACCCCCAAATATTTGATTCTCCCCATCTGCCATTTAAAGTTGAAATGTTATGATGGTCATGGGTTGAGACATACAAGAGCATTGCCTCCGAATTTGAAATGTTAATCTTATAGCCTGGAATGGCCATAATCAGTCCATATTTTTGAAAAGATTTGGGATGTATATATTGGGTTGCTAAAGAGTCAATAGGCCTTTGTCAACAAATAATGAGATCTTAGTTTTCAGGTATCTGACCTCCACAGCGAAAAAATCAAGAGATAGCTGAGAGAGAAGTCCGATTACTAAGGCGAATATTAAGGAGGTTATGGGCACTCTTGCCTGGTACTGTTCCTAATGGAGCTAGAGCTTGAGGTAGAGCCATTGACCATGACCCTAAACAGAGCTACGAGGGCACCAATAAAGAGCCTTGACTCCAGTGAGTAAGTCCCCCAATAGGCTAAAGTGCAGCAGAGTCTGGAGTATAAATTGCCAAAAAATCCTGTCAAAGGCCTGGTGTTTAAGATATAAATCATGTCAAGCCATCCTCGTGTTATCTCTGGTATGCCCAGGATAAAGCCCACCTGGTCATAATGAATTAAGATGGCAGGACAGAATTTAATTTGTTGGCCTTGATCTTGGCGTAAACTTTAATATTGTTGTTCAAGAGAGATATGGGACGGTAGCTGGCACAGCTATAGAGGTCTTTGCCCTCTTTATGAATAACTGAAATTGTGGCCTGCAGAGCTTCACCAGACCAGGAAGAAACACCCAGGGCTGATTTAATTAGGGTGTGAACTTGAGGGACAAGAATGGTGGTCAATTTTTTTTATTAAGCAGCTGTAAATCCATCTAGACCAGGTGCATTACCAGACTTTTGTGCTTTAATAACTTGGGCAATTTCCTCAAGGGAAATCTCATCACTAAGCTGGATAGCAGCCACAGCAGAGAGTAGGAAGATGGACTTGAGACAGGAATTGATTAATTGGATGCATTTGAGACTCCCTAACCGAGGCAGATTGAGGTTATAGGAGATTTCTAAGTGCTTTCTAATAAGATGTGAATTGGGACCAAGTCTTTTGGGAGTCATTCATCAGGGTTTCATTTGGGTCCTAAAAAGCTAAGATTAAGGGCAAACACTTTTGCATGAAGTTTGGAGGCTAGTAATCTATCCGCCGTATCTCTCTTCTCATAGAAGGTTTGACTGAGTCACTGCAATTGTTGGCAGCCTGGACAGAGAAGATAAGGTTGAGTTCACCTCTGCTGGTGTTAATTTGTTGGAGAGTATCAGTCTGGAGAGTAGTTATGTTGAGATTCAAGTGTCCTCAAAGAACAGTCTTGTTGGCATTCCATAAAGTCATCGGGGAGAGATCAGTTTATCAGTTTTATTGTTTCTTTCAAAGTAATCACAGAGGATGGTGTGGCATTGGGTTGTAACACAGGAATTATGGAGTAATGAGTAGTTAAACCTCCAGGAAGACCTTAGTGGTAGAAGGGCCAGGTTGGAGAGGTCAGTTGTTACAAGTGAAAAACATGGCTGACATGTAGTTTTAGAGTAAATTTGTGGCTGAGCAGGATCATGTCAATCCTGGAGTAGAAATTGTAAGGTGGGGAGTAAAAGGTGTAGTCCCTAAATAGAGGGTCATTTACTCTCCAGGAATCATACATGTGATGAAGTTTCAGGTTTGGAGAGCCTCAGATTTCTGGTTGACACCACCAGTGCGTAGCAACTGGTAGCAGTAGAATTCCAGGGAGCCAGAAAAAAACCACGTCCACAAAGGGTGAAAGTCAAAAAAGAACTGGCAATTGAAAGAATGAAAAAGGTTGAAATAAATACTGTGACCACTGGGGGGGGATCTTTCAATGGAAGTGTAAGGAAGAATTCAAAATGCGCAGACCCGATTTCAAGATGCGCGCCGGAGACCAGACGGAACGAGTCTGACCAGGTAAGCCGGGACCCGACCACAGAATCGCCGGGTGCGATGTGTGATTGTACCCTTCCCCTTTTAAAGATGGGTCCTGAACACCTAGGTTTATTTGGAAATTTGGAATTAAATTTCTTCATTGACATCATATGGTTTGACCCAGGATCGTTCTTCCGGACCGAAACCCTACAATCTACCAAATACTTAATTCCACCTCTAAAGTTCTTAGAATCCAAAACTTGGTTGATTTCAAACTCCTTTCCTTGAAGAGTCTCTGAGGGGGGAAGAAAAAGGAAGACGAGGAGAAACAGTTAATGAATAGCGGTTTTAGGAGGGAATCATGGAACGTGTTGGAGATCCGAAGTGCAGTAGGAAGCTTCAGCCCGACGGAGACAGGATTGATGACCTGTAAAATATTGAATGGTCCAATAAAACGAGGAGTGAACTTCATGCAGGGTGCCTTTAACCGGATAGTTTTGGTAGATAACCACACTCTGTCCCCTACCTTCAAAGGAGGAACTGGCCGCCGTTTCCTATCTGCAAACCTCTTATATCGGGCTTATGATTTCTTGAAGCACTGTCACGCTTTCACAAGCTGGGTTTGCTACTAGCTGGTATCTGCACTGCTGAACAAGGAGTTGTGGAGTCTAGCACACACCATGGATCTCCACAAGGGAGTTTGGACTTCGCTGAAATAAGGTGCGCAGGTCGCTATTCTCGAGGTCAGTCTCCTGTGTAGTAACTGGGTGAACGGAGCGTAGTCAAACAGGCAAGGTCAGAACCAAATGGGCAGCAAAGTAGAAGAGAAGATTCAAAGAATGGTCAAAAGGCAAGCCAGGAGTCAGGAACCAGAACCGGGAGCGAGGTACAGAAGTAGAATCCAAAGGGAGGTCAAAGGAGAATAGTCGGGTCACAACTGGAACTAACACTGAGACAACAGGATGCTGGAGATGGTAAGAACCAATACTCTGGCACCCTAGTGGTGCCAGAGGCAGCAATAAATAGAGCCTAAATGTGCCTCATTGGCCCCCGTGATGTCTGCGGTCAGAGACGCTGACCACCGACAGGTGAGGCAACCCATTGCTAACGGTGTTCGGGGAGAGTCGGGCAGCCATCTCCGGCACTAGAGGCAGTGCGGAGATGGTGCCTGATAGGCACTTTACCGTTTGGGACTTAATAACAGAGAAGTCTTGAATCAGAGTATTAACAGCAGGAGCTTGGGTGGGAGGGAGGAAAGAGAATTTAGGGTGGGCAGGATGGAACCCATAGACCACAAAAAAGGGAGTAGCCAAGATAGTTTCATGGAATAAATTGTTGTGAGCAAACTCTGCCCAGGGAAGCAAGTCCGATCAATTGTCTAGAGAACTAAAGGTTTCCAAGTCTTGATTGACTCTCTCTGTTTGACCGTTGGACTGTGGATGATATGAGGAATATCCAAACTTGGGGCCTGATTCATTAAGAATCTTAACTTAAGAAACTTCTTATTTCAGTCTCCTGGACAAAACCATGTTACAATGCAAGGGGTGCAAATTAGTATTCTGTTTTGCACATAAGTAAAATACTGACTGCTTTTTCATGTAGCACACAAATACTTGATAGCTTATTTGTACACTGAACTTTAAAGTTGACAGACAGACACACATCAAGGACACACATCAAACAGGACATACGTAAAACAAGAACAGACAAAGCAGACAAATGATTGGAGACATGAAAACAAAGGCTATGAAGGACCCTGATCATTAGAGAGCTTACATTCTAAGGGGAAGAGGGCACAGCCGAAACAAGAGGAGCGAGTGTGGCTCAGAGTAAAGATTGGGATAGCTGTGAGGGTGGATTATTGTGAATAGTGTTATCGAGGATAAGGTCTAAAAAAGAGATGGGTTTTCAAAGAAGATCTAAAGATTTGAAAGTCTGATTGAGCGTGGTAGGGAATTCCATAAGTGGGGAGCAGCACGGGAGATGTCTTGTAGGCGGGAGTGAGAGGTGCAGATCAGAGAGAGATCTAAGAGGGAGGGAGAGGAGAGTATTTTGATATAAGATTTGAGATGTATGCAGAGGTGTTGTTGTTGAGGGTTTTGTAGGTAAGGGTGAGTAATTTGAATTTGATTCTGTAGGACACAGGGAGCCAGTGTAGGGATTTACAAAGTGGTGCAGCAGATGTGGAGTGGTGAGAGAGGAAGATCAGTCTTGCAGCAGCATTTAGGATGGATTGAAGTGTGGATATATGGGTGTCAGGAATTCCAGATAGCAGAGGGTTACAATAGTCAAGACGGGAGATGATGACAGAATGGATAAGAGTTTTAGTAGCATGTTGAGTAAGAAAAGGGTGTATTCTGGCATTGTTTTTAAGGTGGAGTCGACAAAACTTGGAGAGAGTCTGGATGTGAGGAATAAAGCAGAGGGTGGAGTCAAGTGTGATACCAAGGCAGCGGGCTTGGGAGACTGAGGAAATTGTGGTGTTATTGACAGTGAGGGAGATTTGAGGGCAAGTGGTGACTCTGTTAGGAGGGAAGATAATAAGCTCTGTTTAGGAAATGTTGAGCTTTAGGTAGCATTGGGACACCCATGTGGAGATAGCAGAAAGACAATTGGTTACATGAGATAGTACAGAAGGAGAGAGGTCGGGAAGAGATACACCACCTCTATCAGCGTAGAAGTTGTGTTGGAGGCCGAATGAGGAAATTAGTGCCCCAAGAGAAGAGGTGTACAATGAAAAAAGTAAATGGCCAAGAACAGAGCCGTGTGGGGCCCCAACAGATAGTGGGAGTGGAGGGGAGGATTTGCCAGAGGTAGAAACACTAAAGGAGTGGTTCGATAAGTAGGAAGTGAACCAGGAAAGGACTGTGTCATGAAGGCCAGTGGAGTGAATGGTGTGTAGGAGAAGAGGGTAATCAACAGTATCAAAAGCAGCAGAGAGGTCTAGGAGAATGAGTATGGAGAAATTACCATTAGATTTAGCAGTAAGTAGATCATTGGTTTCTTTTGTGAGAGTAGTTTCAGTGGAATGTTGGGGCCCGAAGCCTGATTGCAGAGAGTCGAGAATGGAATGAGAGGAGGGAAAGTGAGACAGGCGTTTGTACACGAAATCGTTCAAGTAGTTTGGAGGCAAAGGGGAGGAGAGAAATAGCGTGGTAGTTGGAGAGAGAGGCTGGATCGAGAGATGGTTTCTTTAGAATAGGTGAGATGAGCGCATGTTTAAAGGAGGATGGAAATGTTCCAGTGGAGAGAGACAGGTTGAAGAGTCGAGTTAGAGGTGGGCATGCAGCGGAGGAGAGGGAGCAGAGAAGTTGGGAGGGAATAGGGTCGAGTGGACAGGTTGTAGGGTGAGATGATAAAATGAGTGCAGAGACTTTGTCTTCAGTTACTGGAGAGAATAAATTAAGGGTGGATTGGGGAGTCTAGATAAAGGTGGGTAGAGTGAGTGGAGTGAATGGAATTTGGCATGAGGAAATATCTTGTTGAATGGTGTCAATTTTATCTTTGAAATAAGTGTCAAAATCATGGCCAGTGAGAGAGAAAGGAGGAGGAGGGCCAGATGGGCATAGAAGTGTGTTGAAGTTGGTAAAGAGGCGATGTGGGTTAGAAGACTGGGGGGATATTAGAGATTTGAAGAATGTTTGTTTGGCAATTGAAAGGGCAGTGCTGTAAGAAGAAGGAATGAATTTTTAATGGACAAAAATGGGATAGGAACGAGATTTCCTCCAGTGGCGCTCTGCAGTGTGGGAGCACTTTTGCAGGTAGCGGGTCTGTTTGTTGTGCAATGGCTGGGGTTTGGATCGTTGGACACTATATGTAATAGCTGGAGCTGCATTGTCTAGGAATGAAGCGAGTGTTTTGTTATAGAAATAGGCAGCCTGATTAGGACAGGACAATGCAGTCATTGGAGAAAGTATTTGTTTTAGTGAAAATGAGAAGTGTATTGGGTTAAGAGTACTCAGGTTTCTTGTGTAGGGGTAAGGGCATGAGGTAAGGTGAGGCTGAAGGAAAGGAGGATGTGGTCAGAGAGTGGGAAGGCTAAATTGAAGAAATTAGAGATGGAGCAGTAGCTGGAGAAGACAAGGTCAAGGGAATGCCCATCACAGAGGATGCAAAGTTGTCAAGGAATTGGGAAACTGGACCCGGGGGTTCGATAAATGACAGCAACACAAAGGTAGAGAGGATAATTTGGACAGATAGTGTGGACTTCAAAGCAAGAGAATGAGAGGCAGGGTTCAGAGGGTATGAAGGTGCCGCATGGAGAGAGTAGAATGCCTACTCCACCACCTTGTCTGTTTCCGGGTTTGGAGTGTAGCTGGGAGAATCCCCCATAGGAGAGAGCTGCAGCTGATTTAGTGTCAGAAGAGGTGAGACAAGTTTTTGTAAAGGCAATGAGGTTGAGGGATTTAGAAATGAATAGATCATGGATGGATGTAAATTTATTGCAAAGACATCTGACGTTCTATAGTGCACAGGAGAAGGGAAGAGAGGGTAGTGGAGATATGTGGATAAGGTTGGCGAGATTGGAAGTACGGAATGGATGTAAAGTTTTTGGGTGAAGAGAGGAGCGTGAGCAGATAATGGGGATTGTACGGGGCCCAGAGTTAGGCGAGATATCACCAGAAGCCATGAGAATCAGCAGGGTGAGAAAAAGGACATTTGAGGAGGATTTGTGTGTGTGAGGTTTATTTCTGTTTATGTAGACTGGTGAGTGTGGTGTGTGCAGGAGACAAAACAGTTCACGTGTACAAACTAGCAAGGAGGGAAGTAGTGAAGAGGAAATCATAATCGGGGAAGGAGAAATAGGATGATAAAGTAAGAAAAGGAGTTTGAAGAGAAGTATGGTGCCAGTAAATAGGAGAGACTGTAATTTGAGTAGGTGCATGATGGAGAGATGTGAATGAATGTGTATTAGCTAGGGTAGGTAATGAGAGAGTAGAAAGGAACAACTGATCAAAATGTGTGGGGCAATGGAAGAGGTAAAGGATACTTTATTGTCCCCTGACAGGGGTTAATGGAGTAGGCAGTTTCTGCCGCTCTGACACGACGAGGTCCTGGAAGATCCTGACAGTTGGGTGCAGAGAGTCTAGCAGCCAAACAGAGATGGTTGCAGCGATCACAACTGAGCTCAGTGAACAGCTGAACAGATGTTGAAACAGCAATGACAGTTGAGCTCCGTGAGTCCCACAGCTGGGCAGTGATGGCAGTTCTGGAGATCCTAAAACAGCCTTGTTTTTACTTATGAAGTCGATCCTCAGCGCTGCTGTGATATTTCCAACAGTATTTAGAGATTTCCAAAGAGTTATATTTGTAAGAATAAGGAAAAGTTTGGGTCAGGAGCTGAGCCAGTGTACAGCTTACTCCAACTGCTGTCCGCATGCCACGTATGCCATGCTATGGTATACTGAAGTAAAATTACAAGTATATCATAAGTGTCAAAGGCTTTTATTGACAATTACATTAAGTTTATGCAGAGAGTCAATAATTTCAGTGTTGAGCCTTCTTTTTGAAGACCTCTGCAATTCGCCCTGGCAAGCTGTCAATCAACTTCTGGGCCACATACTGACTGATGGCCGCCCATTCTTACCTAATCAATGCATGCAGTTTTTCAGAATTTGTGGGTTTTTGTTTGTCCACCTGCCTCTTGAGGATTGACCACAAGTTCTCAATGGGATTAAGGTCTTGGGCGTTTCCTGGCCATGGATCCAAAATTTTGATGTTTTGATCCCTGAACCACTTAGTTATCACTTTTGTCTTATGGCAAGGTGCTCCATCATGTTGAAAAAGACATCGTTTGTCACCAAATTGTTCTTGGATAGTTGCTCTTGGAGGATGTTTTAGTACCATTCTTTATTCATGGATGTGGCTGTGAAGCAACCCCACACGTGAATGGTCTCAGGATGCTTTACTGTTGGCATGACACAGGACTGATGGTAGTGCTCACCTTTCCTTCTCCAGACAAGCATTTTTCCAGATGCCCCAAACAATCTGAAAAGGGATTTATCAGAGAAAATGACTACTTAACCCCGGTCTTCAACAGTCCAATCCCTGAATCTTTTGCAGAATATCAGTCTGTCCCTGACGTTTTTCCTGGAGAGAAGTGGCTTCTTTGCACCTGACACCTTCTTCTTCTTCTTGACACCTGGCCATCCTCCAAAAGTCTTTGCCTCACTGTGCGTGCAGATGCACTCATACCTGCCTGAGCAAGCTCTGCACTGGTGGTGCCCGATCCCGCAGATGAATCAACTTTAGAAGATGGTTCTGGTGCTTGCTGGATGTACTTGGGCACCCTGAAGCCTTCTTCACAACTATTGAACCCGAATTTGGCTCACGGAAACCGAAAATAATAATTTGTGTTTATATTATCACAGCCATGCAAAAATCTACAACAAATCTTGATGCAATGTAAAAGATCTCTATACTTTCAAAAGCTGACCTCAATGACAGTATCTTTTTTTTTACTTCATATTTTAATTGCCCAGGTGGTGCTTCTATTCTGGTGATAATTATTGAATTTCATATACCTGTAATATTCCAAGTGATTACCAGTTACCTTTGTGATGACTGATGTAAAGATGATCATGCATTCGTTTGTAAATTGTCTATTTCTTTCACTACTTTATGGAATAAAGGGTGAAATCATAGAACACAACAGAGATAGTACTACACATGGATAAACCAATTCAATCTTTATTCACTCTAGAAAGGATAAATTAAAAGAAAACATCTTGGAAATAACAGTTATACTATATCTAGACATTAATGATGTATTGACTTGGTAATGTTAAAAAATGTTCAATTAAACATGTACAGTCTCTGTAATAACTGTTAGTTTGTAGATAATAGTGCTCACAATGCCATGAACAACTATTTTGATTTGTTTTGTGCTAAAGATTTATTTCTGTAAGGATAATTATAATAAAATATGGAGTATTTTATTTATGGTGCAATAAAATGTCTTCCAGTAATGTACATGATATAAAATCATACTGTGCTGGTTTATATAGGAAGATGTACATCAGAGTGAAAAAAGGAAGTGTTTATGTGGATTTATTAGAAATAGAAGTTAAAATGTCAAGGTTGTATATAACAGTTGTTAACCAAAGCAGGCATTTAACTGTAAAAAATACAGAAGAGAAACTGTTATTGTGGTGTGCAGGTTAATTTTTCTACCAATTATCGAGGATAAAGTATATTACTTTTCTAAAAACACAGGCATTCAATCAAGGATGTGTGTTTACATAAATGAAGTTACTGTAAATATTTACCGCATAATTTAATAGTATCTAGCAATGTTCTACCTAAAGATCTTATGAATACTGCCAGCGTGGGGTATGCAGTAAGTACCAAAATAATATATTTTATAGCACACTGTAGTTAACATGTTTAATTGTGTTGAGATGTTACAGGGCAATATGAGCCTTTTTACATGTTTACCTTGTCAAAGATAATGCCCATTAAATATCTGTGTGTTAGTAGAAGCAATTAAATAAGATATGTATTCAAGATAAGAAAACTAGGGGAATGTAATCTTGTCTAATTCAATAATTTAACTATATATTTAATATATTTTTTTGACAGTTTTCTTCAGTGCCCATTTTGTTCAATTGCTGCTAACACACAGACATTTGATGGTTTTGATGTTTAATCCTCTGGAAACAAGCTATGCCATTCACACTGGGTTTATAATCATTTTAGATTCTGATCCTACTGATCCAAAGTATTAACTCGGAGCACTACTCTTCCACCTGCACTTCCTGATGAGATTGATTTCTAGTTAGTCTTGATTAATTTGAATCACCATGTGCTGCACCATGATCATATGGTGTAGCAGAGTCGACCCGATTAGGATGCTTACATACATTTTGCTATAAGAATCTATCAAGGCTGAGACATAACAAAAAAGCTTGGGTTTATAAACTGCAGAGTAGCCAATTTGATCCTGTTCATATCAACCAAATAAGATACAGTATTTTTGAATGTCGTGTCTTAGCGTCAATCCAAACAGAAAGCATCTTAGTATATGACTTTCAGCAAGCAGCCAATAACTCTGTAACTGTTCGAATGGGAGAAGAAAGTGTCGATCAAGTTGAAGAAAGTCAGGTAATTATAAACAAATGGGTTTAAAACTAGGGTAACAACACTTATTTGGCAAAACTACTTTTATGTGTTTTGAATTTGGATTTTATTAAAAATGGTCAACAACAGGTTAAATCATTTCATTTTGTGCTGTTTTACATTAATATTTATATAATTAGCACCATTTACTGTCATTTACAGCCTATTTTCTAATGATCACCTCACAACTGTCAATATTTTCACCAATATTGGCCAAAGGCAGACAGAGCAGTTTAAAAAATATATGATAGTTATAAATATATGATATTTGGGGCAGCACGGTGACTAAGTGATTAGCACTTCTGCCTCACAGCGCTGGGGTCATGAGTTTAATTCCCGACCATGGCCTTATCTGTGTGGAGTTTGTCTGGTCTCCCCGTGTGTGCGTGGGTTTCCTCCGGGTACTCTGGTTTCCTCCCACACTCTGAAAACATACTCGTAGGTTAATTGGCTACTATCAAAAATTGACCCTAGTCTGTCTGTCTGTGTGTGTGTGTGTGTTAGGGAATTTAGATTGTAAGTTCCAATGGGGCAGGGACTGATGTGAGTGAGTTCTCTGTACAGCGCTGCGGAATCAGTGGCGCTATATAAAAAAATGGTGATGATGATGCGACAAGACTGATTTTCCTTGCAAATCGTTATTCCTCTGTTGAATCACTCTGCATGTCTCTACACTGGCTGCCTGTTTTGTACTGAATCCAATATAAAATACTTTTACTAACCTACAAGGCCATCAACAAAGCTGCACCAACATACATCTCCTCTCTTGTCTCAAAATATCTCCCAACTTGGCAACTCCGTTCCACACAAGATCTGCGTCTCTCATCCACCCTCATTACATCCTCCCATTCCCGGTTACAGGACTTTTTTCGGGCTGCACCCACTCTATGGAATTCTCTCCCTCGCACAGTAAGACTCTCCTCTGGTCTACAAACTTTCAAGCATTCTCTGAAAACCTACCTCTTCAGACAAGCTTATAATATTCCTCAGCCACCCTCTTAACCTTGCTACCTTTGGCCTGTTACACAATAGCACACAAGACAACTACCCCCTGAACCAACATTGTTGTGTGACGGGATCATTTAGCTTATGAGTCACTTTTACCTTTGCAGTCTGGCTGGGCCAAAATGCAAAATATAGACTTAACCTCATGTGTCAATCTCCCATTGTCCCATAGATTGTAAGCTTGCGAGCACGGCCTTCTCACCTCTTTGTCTGTTTTACCCAGTTTGTTTATTAGTTTATTATGTTTGTCCCCAATTGTAAAGCACTACGGAATATGTTGGCGCTATATAAATAAATGATGATGATGATTGACAAGAGGAATAGAGTTACTTGAAGTTGCTACTTGTAACTGTCACCACAACTGGTGAGTGTCAAATAAGATAAGGAAAGAAGGGATTTTTATCTTTCAATTCAAACACTGCTCTACAATATCATTCAAATGAATACAACTGATTTGTTAAAAAAAAATTTTTTTTTGGGGATGTGGTCTTCAACATTGCACCCTGCTTTGTTTTGACCACTTTCTAGTACAGATTTGATACTGCCCCACACACAATTGCCTTCAAATTCAAACAGTTGGATTTTGAAAGGAAGAAATATTTTGTTGAGGGGTTGTGCTGCTCAAAGTGAAACAGCACCTTGTTCTTGTCCACTTATAATTAGTTTACCAACATACTAATATACCAATCTTACTACCAGAATAGTCACTGATTGTCTAATCTTCACTCTCTCACACCAACATTAACACCCAATTCTAGCAGACTGTGATCTGTAAATAAACTGTAAAGACATCTGCAGTAAAATCTCAGGTAGTCCCGTACACACTGATTGGCTTTTCATCTTGTCCAGCCCTCTACAATCCAATTTATTAGAACACAATTGCAACTGCAATCAAATCTAAAATGGCAACTGAGAACAAGAGGGAGGACTATATATAGAAGATCTCAATCTAAAACACTCAAGTCCCCAAACTTTTCCCAGAAATCATGTTTTGCCTCATTTCCAGATTCTTTGGAGAAAACTAGGTCATGACTCGGATCGACTCAAATTTAAGGTCAAAATTTCAAATTTAAGTTAAGTGTTCGTTGAAGTGTAAGATCTAAATTATTCACCATTTATACATCCATTCTAGATATAGTGACATATTAAAGTGAAAAGTATAAAATGAGAAAAGGTACATAAGTATAATATCAAATACATGCAAAAAATATCTACATTTTAATTTGCAGATGCATGTCATTGAAATGAGAAAGGGGTGGAGAAAGCACATCTTTGGGATCATTCCTTGCAGTGTGGAAGAGTTAAAATCCATTTCCATACTACAAAAAAATCTTTTTCTACCAGTTCAGAGTTGGCTGAGATCGGATGTAATCCTATACTTCCAGTTGTACTTTAGTCTAGATGCACATTTCTAGGAACACTTTATTCAATTTAAAAAAAAAAGGCCTCAAATGCACAAAGTGTCACTCTCAGGCCTATGTTATCTTTTTTTCAGCTCCCCGTTATTGTTTCAAACCAAGGTGCATCACCCCCCTTTGTTCTATACTCAACGAGGCTGCAAGACCTATCTTCCTTTTATGCCGCTCTTCTTCTGCTTCCCCTCTCTGCTTTGCCTTACACTGGCTCACCTTCCCCTACAGAATCCTTTTCAAACTCCTCCCCTACAAGCCTCTCTCCCACTCAGCTGCCCCATATTTCTCCAACCTTCTCTCCATTCACACTCCCTCCCGTTCCCTGTGATTAGCCAATTACCATCACCTCTCCTCCGCTCTCCTCATCCCACTCCAGAATCCAATATTTCTCCTGTGCTTTTCCTTCCACTGGAATGACTTCCCATGCTCTATCCAACTGTCCCCTAATTTGTACTCCTTCAAACGAGCACTTAAAATTCACCTGCTTCTCAAAGCCTAACAGCCATCCACCTAACCCTCTCTCCATGCTTGTACTCACCACTCTCTTTTCTCTGCCCATTTACTCACTCTGCTTGTGCTAGATACCATCCACCGACTCCCTTTGTGCCTGCTGGCTGTTTTATAAACAGGACCCACCCCCCTCCTGTCTCTATATCTATTCTTCTGCTCCAACTTCACTGTAATTATTTTGCCTGGAGCTTTTGGAGTCTTGTTATTATTTGTTTATTGTTCTCTACTGTTTTACCCTGTATGGTTTACTGTTTGTATTATGTACGGCGCTGCAGAAATCTTGTGGCGCCTTATAAATAAAAGATAATAATAATAATAATAATAATAATAATGCAAATGAAGGACAAATGGAGTGGTCATCTGACCAAGTAAATGGATTTATTGTTAGGTCAGAGACTTCTAATCCACAGGGCAGTCATTGTGAAGTGGAGGTCTTGGACAAAGTTCGAGAGTTTATCATCAACCCATGCGCTGAAATCCCCTTGGATAAACAATGTTTGATGCTCCTGGGCTATTGTTTTTTTTAATAAATATATTTACGAGTTCTGGACAGAATGTACTTACATTTTGTGTATAATAAGCATATATATTGATTAAATACTGTACAATTGTTGATGCGATTAAATGCCTTTCATATAAACAACTTTCTGTCTAGTATACTAGATCACTCTGACTCTTCCCCAGGCGACCTGCATGACCTTTTGCGCCTTCGAGTTTTTTTCTTTTTGTACAATTACTTTAGGACTAGGGGTATCTTACCGCCATTTGGCTGCATTTCTTATTCCTCCATTCACTACATAAAGGAGTGCAGATAAGTTATTTTCTTTTTTTATTCATTAATTAGCATAGTATAGTAGATGTGGAGAAAATTTAACAGAGGCAAATGAATTATACTCTTCAAGTATATATAGTTAATAAAATACAATTTCGTATGTCATATTATGTTATTATATTGAGTCAGGCATAAGCAAAATAAGATACAACAATAATTGTGGATCTAGGTGTATTCATTTCCTTCCACATATTTTCCCTGATGTTATAGTAATGAATCAAATTCAGCATGTTGTATATAGTTTCTGTACAGTTACGTACTCATCATCTCAATGTTTATGGTAAGGTATCAATAACACTCTCCAAAATTTCAAAAAGTTGCTTTGCGTGTTTCCATTTACGCAGTGGCACCTCCACCTATTCCATCTCAAATGCAGAGAAGAGTTTGTTTCTAAATTAATTGAAAGTGCGCGATTGTACTTGTATCCATGCCTGGAGTATACATTTTCTATCTGCTGCTAAAATAATTAACAATCATTTTCTGCTACCTTTGCAGTTTTTAGAGTTGATGAGGATGACTGATTCATCTTTATACCAGATGCATCTATACACTAGATCTAAGCTTGAATGTAGCTTACAATGTGTGCAACTGGAAATTGAGAAAATGCACATGTGCAGACACATCTTCGCTCATACACACAAGGGCATCTTTACTTTCACCTTTAAATCAGACTTCTAATAATTAGTTATTTGAAGGTTTAATGCTCAAAGGGGCTAAATTATGTGAGTTTAGCAGAAAGGTTTTACTTTTTTGGTGGGTGATAGTTTACAATCACATCACATCATTTGTAGAATTGATGCCTGATTATTGGAATGTTTGAAGACATTTAAATATCAGATAGTCACCCATGACAGTATGTGCACTCCTAGCAATATAATAAAAAAGGACACACAAAAGTGACATGTAATACACTTAATTTAAGCAATACAAATAGAAAAGTTTTTTTAATGAAAAAAATGGTCTCATTTATTCAAACTGGCTGGTACTAAAGGGGTAGGAGGATTGATTTCTATCTGACATTTACACTTTTGCACAGTACATCTTTTATGTATTTTATTGTCTCTTTATGGAGAGTGGCGTGCACCTTGATATGGTAGTAAGGTATTTTGCAATGCTCTTCAAGTGCACTATGGAATGAAATATGAATATATAAAAAAATGTGTATTTAAGCATACTTCTAATACATTTTATAAGGTGCTTACTTACTCTATAATGTAAAATGTTTTCTAAATTGGTGTTTCACTTGCATTGATAAAGTAATTCTGCTGTATCTTTGTGTCATAAACTAATTTTCAAGACAGTTAAAACTTTTAAATCTGTTTTGTACAATTGGAAAAACTTGAAGCTGAAATAAGCTCAGAAGATCACAGTAAAGCTTTGGCAGCATTCACAGCTTAGGCGTCAATTTCATTAAAATGCCCAAGTTTTTCATTAGAATAGCATCTCTTTTCCCTCCAGAGTTCATGTAATACGATTCTTGAAAAAGAAACTAAATCTCAGCATCAGGTCCTTCATCTCATACATAAATTGTACACAAATTCCAAGCTTGAGAAAAAAATTCAGGACCTCCTTCACTCCTTTAGTTCAACTAAGGTCATTGGTTAAACAGAAACCTTGCAATATCTTGATCTGAAACTATCAGTTAGGCTTTGCCAGATCCAATTTATCAAACGCTGACCTCTGAAACTGCTGACTGTTCACAGGCAGAGTTGCTACTAGAAAGGATTTGTGTTTCAGGTGCTGCATAATACATGGAATGTAAACACATCTGTCATGGAAATAAACAGGAACATTTACAATGTATACAAAGTGGTTTTTTTTGTGTGTAGAATGTACTGAAGGAGACAGTTATTTAAAAACAAAACAAACAAAAACCCACAATGGACAAAACATTTAAAACTATTTTAAGGACTTCCTTTATACAGTAATGTACTAAACCAGAAACAGCTCATTGTATTTTCTAGGTAGAAGACCCCACAGTCACTTATATGGAACCAGAAAAAAATATTGAATATTGTCAATTAAGTTGAATGATCTACTAACTAGAGCATCTTTATTCTTTAAAAAACTAAAAGCTATTCACAAAGCAGTAAAAATACAGGCTGCAACCCGGGGCAGTGGAAGCACCATAGGCACTGCGCCCCCTTTTCTGTGCCACCTCCTGAGCACTGTCCCCCATCCACTGCCCCTGCACTTACCTTGGGGTGGGGGCATCATCTTCTATTCCTCGTTGTCGGTCTTGGAATGTAATGCTGGGCTGTGACATTATAGTTAATGTCCCACTCCCAGTCCATCATTGACATGGATGAGCAGCAACCGGCAGCTTCACTGCTAAGAAGTTGGTGGCTACTGCTCCTCCATTTCAGCTGCGGACACTCATTGTGGGGGTGCTGCAGTGAAAACAAAAGCACTGAATGAATGACATTATGTAACTCATTTAGGCACCTCCTAAACTTTGGCAGCCTAGGCAACCAATTTAGATTGTTTAGTAGAAGCGCCGGATATGCTTGCAATGCAAATGCTGTTTTGTGGCTTTAAGGGCCTATTTTTGTGTAATTCCACCTGTTTTGCACAAGAAGCCCGAGGAATAATGCATTAAGAGGTGACTGTGAGGTGGAAAGATTTCTCATTCTGATAAAAGGACCTGGATGAATTGGTGCATTCCTAAATGCAGAATGGGCACAGGAATGTGTATTGTCCTGCAAAAATTTAATTTTGTTGCAGATATAGAATAACACAGGTCTGCGATGAAAAAAACATTTTTAACAAATTTATGTGATACTTGTAGATTTTTGGCTTCTGAAATGACTCCCGATTTTACATATCACATTTTTCTGCAAAAGGTGTATTTATGAATAAGTAATTTTTTTGATATTCTTTAAAATAATACATGTATTCTGCCTGCATTTATTATAAACATTATCTTAAATTAATTCACTCGGTAGTATAGAACGTTGCAATTCAGTTCTCGTCATAAAACTTACCCCCGCCCAGTGCCAGATTAAGGTCCACAAAAGGCCTAAACCCCATACTCTCTAAAGGAAGATTGCACACACACAACAACTACAACTGCAAGGTGAACTGGCGAAGGTGGAACCAAATACAACAGATGCAACACAGTTTTGCCCTGTGCTGTCTCATTTTAACCCCTGCCTACCACCACACACACACACACACACACACACACACACACACACACACACACACAGTACATATACATTCATAGATTCTTCAAAAGGAAGTTTAAAAGCTGTTTTACTGCACAATGGCAACACATACGTGTCAATGCCATTAGCACATTCAGTATATCTTAAATAAACATATGAAAATTTAAAAAATGTTTTGGAACTGATTGGATATGCAAGACACAACTGGTTAATATGTGGAGATCTTAACATTTTATGCATGGTACGTGTCCAGCAACAAGGTTACAACAAATTCCCATGTTTTCTCTGTAAATGGGATAGCAGAGCTAAAAAATTACATTGGCAAAATAACAATTGGACAGCTTGAAAAAGTTTAGAATTTGGAAAAAATAATGTGATCAAATCCATTTTAGTAGATCCAAATAAAGTTTTACTTCCACATCTACATATAAAATTAGGACTGATGAAACAATTTGTAAAAGCACTAGCTAAAGTTGGGCAAATTTTCAAATACTTTTGCACTAAATTCCCTAACATATCCGATGCTAAACTGAAGAAAGGCATTTTTACAGGCCTTGATATTAGAAAATTAATATAAGATGAACATTTTGGCCATGTAATGAATATTGTGGAACTTTCGGTGTGGACTTCATTCAAACAATTGATTTCAAAGTTTTTAGGCAATGTCAAGGATCCAAACTACAAAGAAATTGTCAGGGAAATGCTTAATAGTTACAGAAACTTTGGCTGCAATATTTTTTGAATTCCCATATTGAGCATTTCCCAAATAATCTCGGAGACTACAGTGGATAGGATGTAGACTGTAGTTCTGTGGTAAGAAAATCGCTTCGAGGTGGTTGAACAGGGTTCAACAAGCAGTGGATACTGGTTGTTGTAATTGTATATTATAGTACATATAGTATAGACATCTGAACTATTTAGTGGAGAAAAAGCAGGGAATTGTATAGTATCACACACCCCAAAAAAACGTCTCACAAACCCACTCATCTGCTGTATGGCCTGGCTGGAAGTGCATGGTAAGGATTTAGCAGGATAAGTGGACATCAGTAAAGCATACCCAACCCATCTCAATACCAGCCTGACTTCAGATATCCACGGGCAATGAATTCTCCCTTGGTGTTTTGGAAGAAATGCCCCCCATCCTATTGAGTTATAGAACTTGTCCTTTTCTGTGTTTACTTGTTACATGTAAATATGCCGACAAAGGGAAAGCAGATGCTACAATTAGATATTGTATGGTGGCAACTACAGAGCTTATTTAAAGCTCTGTAGTTGGCACCAAACAATATGTAATGTTTCTGTTATGACCTCTCCTTATTTAAAGGAGAGGTCATAACAGAAACATTACATTTGATTACCTAATGTAATCATCAAGTCCGATGCCTTGGGGTCATCCTTGATTCCTCCCTCTCATTCAAGCCTCACATTCTGTCCCTCTCAAAATCCTGCTGCTTCCACCTCCTGAATATATCTAAGATACGCCCCTTTCTTACCACGGAAGCCACGAAAACCCTTGTTCACTCGCTGTTATCTCTCGCCTTGACTACTGTAACCTCCTTCTTTCTGGCCTACCTGATTCTCGCCTTGACCCTCTTAAGTCTATCCTCAATGCTGCTGCCCACCTCATTTTTCTTTCCCGCCACTCTGTATCTGCAGTCTCCCTCCAAGAGTCACTACATTGGCTCCCCATACCCTACAGAATTAAATTTAAGCTCCTCACCCTCACCTTTAAAGCTCTTAGTCAATCTTTCCCTCCCTACATCTCTAATCTCATCTCTACCTACACTCCTACCCGCCCCCTCCGCTCTGCCTGTGACAGCCGCCTCACTACTTCACTGATCACCTCCTCTCACTCTCGTCTTCAGGACTTTGCCCGGGCTGCTCCCCTGCTGTGGAACGATCTTCCACGTTCCATCAGGTTAGCATCTACTCTCAAAGGCTTCAAGCGTGCCCTTAAGACTTATTTCTTTATTCAAGTCTATCAGTCCTCCTCCTAACTTCCTTGTCCTGGCTCCTATGTTGCCTAAAAACCTTGCGTCAGCTGTGATCCCATAAATACTCTTATATAGTTTCTGAATCTTTGGTCTCTTCATTTGAATGCAAATGGCACACATTATTAGACAACATAATATCTCATTATATTAAACCACTTCATGGCCAAATAAAGCTCCTATTTTTCTTTGTCATGTGGGTAAAATAACTGATCAGATTTATCTCCTCTGTAATACATCTGGATCTCTGCCCGGTAAAAGATTCACAACACGTATGATCTTCTTAGAGCTCAGTAATTAGTTAGTGGTAATAATCATGCAAAATAGAAGTTAGCACAGAGAAAAGTCAGTCTCCACACATTTTATGTAGCATCTTTATCTAGAAGGGTATAATCAAGGTTCACAACAAAGCAATTGCTATATTTGCATTGCTTCAAAGACTTTAACTCTGCATAAATGGCATCAATTTGCTGTTAATATTTTTCAGTATTGTGTGTTGCAATATAACAGAATTAGACTGGAAAGTACTGCATCTATTCTTGTTATTGAATTATTCTTCGTTAAAGATATTTGTGAGCAAAAATGTTGTCCTTCTGACAATCATAATAATTAAATCATGAAATGCACATTGCTTTGATATGTTTATTTACTTGCCACAAAAATCTGCAGAGCTGGACAGTCCGTATAGCAAATGATACAAATAACAAATCGTACATAGAAACAATCAGAAAACCCTGTGAGGGAGAAGCCAGCGCACTCTGAATGCTAGGATTGAATGAATGGAAATCTCTGCTTCACCAGTGGTGGGATGATCCTGGTAACAGAGGCAGATCTAAAAGAGCACAAGGTAGAGGTGTATGATAAGAATACCACAGTTTGTTTTTACTAAGAAAAGAGAAAATATGGTTCAATGTATTTTTTAACATGCAAAGGAGTTGCTCACCTTTTGATGAAAGTATTGCTTTATATATTTTCTATTATAATTTAAATATCACTTTAATACCAGATATAGTTTATAAGCAGATATTTGTTTCTTTTAATGCTTGTTTTATTAAAAATGAAGTAAACAAATAAATATAAAAACATAGCTTTACTGGTGTTTTGATTTTTGTTTTTTACCACCAGGCCCTTGCAATTGAATACACACCTGGCTACGGGTGACCCAAGCTGTGGTTGCTGTGGTTGCAGAGGTAGTTGGCTCAGACTCACCCATGCCACATTTGTCCCTATGGTGCATTTGCACTTCAGTTTGTTTTTCAAGATAGAGAGGAGTTAACAATAGCTGGTATGTATACAGTTGCACCCAACACTCATTCATTACTTGATATGCACTGTCTGTATTATTGCAGTTTATTCCCTCTTGATTTCATTATTTCCACTCAAGATTTCATTATTTTGCTGTTGGGCTTTGTTGATTTCACATAGCATTTCCTGTAGTAAGTGATTGTATTACTACTGGCACACATTCACTGCTTCTGTGTCAGCCCACATTTGGGCAATGTCCCAGTCAGGTGAAGATTCAGCTGTTTCAATGAGGGTCCTACTTCATCCATTGGAGGAGATGGAGTTGGTATTTTAGGTGGTTCATTATATTCCTGTGTAGGAGACAGGCTCCCCTCCTCATGGGTGTTCTTTTTTCTATATCCATGGAAATTAAAGACAGAGAAAAACACGCGGTTTCTAACACTTTTATGCATACTTTGGGAGGGGAGATCTCCATGCTGAATCCAAGGGATGTGGCTATGTGAATTGTGTCTTTAGGCCCCGCCCTTCTGCTTCTCCATACCAATTTTGTCCTATTACAGCAGGGGGTGTGTCCAGGATGATTCAATTAGCCCCACTCCCATCCACTTCAATAGCGAAGAGGGAAGGATGCAGGAGGTTGCCCAGAAGTCCAGGAGAACAGCCAAAAATTTGAGGTCTCCCAGACATTCCGGGAGAGTAGGCAACTATGTTTTTACAACATAGTGCATTACGGGCCTGATTCATTAAGGATTTTAAATGAAGAGGTATCTTATTTCAGTCTCCTGGACAAAACCATGTTACAATGCAAGGGGTGCAAGTTAAATACTGACTGTTTTTTCATGTTGCACACAAATATCAACTTTAAATTTCATTGTACAAATAAGCTATCACGTATTTGTGTGCTACATGAAAAAACGGTCAGTATTTAACTTATGTGCAAAGCAGAATACTAGTTTGCACCACTTGCATTGTAACATGGTTTTGTCCAGGAGACTGAAATAAGATACCTCTTCATTTAAGATCCTTAATGAATCAGGCCCAACGTTACTATGTAGCAACTTGTAGTATTAAAATAGAGCATAGTGCATAAAACATATAGGTCAAACTAAAACAAGACAAAACAAGCACAGTCAAATGCTATCTATTTCTAAAGCCTGAATGCAATAATACAAAACAATTTTAGCATAATTCATAAGATGTTATTATTGCCACAACAAACATCTGCCACCTCAGCTAATGTCATCTGTAGTCCAGTGCATGCTCAATTTCAAGGGTCAGGTTGTTAAGAAACAAGTTCAAATTTTGAACACCAGTAAACCAACATATTTTCTTGTTAGGGTTATTTGATTCATATTTATTAAAACGTATATTTAAAGTAGAGCTGAGCAGTTCGGATTATGTGAACTCTGACAAGATCCGATGTTGGGGATCCAATGCAAAACCAAGTTGTAACTCGGTTTCTCCCGCCAAACTCGGATCCCAAAACGAGGCGAAACGTCATTTCTGGAAACATTTTTTTACAAATCTCTCGCGAGTTTTGGATTGTCATCTTTTGTATATATAGTCCTCCCTCATTTTCTGAAGTGCCATTTTAGAACAGATAGCATAAAGGGAGGAGGTTAGCTGCGGCGCTCTGCTCATTAAATAGCGTTCAGAGCAAACAAGGGATATAGGAAAGCAATAGAATCCTGTCATTATTGTAAAGCAGTTCTGTAGAGAATAGTTATCTGGAATAGTTTGCTGAGCAATTGCTTTTAATTTCATTCTTAAATACACTTTACACAGACTAGTGGCTACTGGTGGTTGTTAATGCATTGCTTATATATAATAGTACTAGACTGTATATACAGACTGTGTTAGATGGAGATCATTCTGAACTAACTAGTATATTTATTTCTTGGAGAAAAACAGTGGGGTTTTGCTGTCTGACTATTAGCTGCAGAATCCAAAAAACACATAGATTTTATTTCTTTTAAAATTGAAAGTTTTTCTAGTCAAGTAACCTTGTCTGGGACAGTGATGACTGAAATAGTTTAAAAACAAATGGGTATTTGCACGTAAGGTTCCTCATTAGCTGCACACCTAAAAAAAAGACTATGCCCACTTTTAAAAGACTATGCCCACCTTTTGCTAGTAGGGGTCCTGCTACTGCTTTATTGATGTCAATTCCTTAGCTGTACTGTGAAGTTAAGCAAAAAGCGATTCAATCCTTAGAAAATGCAATTGTACCGACAGTCCACTTAACTACGGACATGTGGACAAGTGGTCCTGGTCAAAATAAAGACTATATGACTGTGAAAGACCACTGGGTACTTTTATCGCCATCAGCAGCAGTAGCAGCGCAGGTAGCTTCACCATCATCTTCCTGATCCTTTCTGCATTAGTAGACCTAGCACTCAATGCCAGGGCATTCACAAGCAACTACTCTGTGTATCATTGGTTTCACAAAGAAACATACTGGTGTCAATCTCTTGGAAAAACTCAGGAATGTGATAGCAAAGTAGCTCACCTCACTAAGACTCTTTCGGATTTCTCATTGGTCATAACAAAGCCAACATTGTGTGTGCATTACAACTCACAATAAACTTGGTGGTGCAGAATATCTTAAAAATGTGATGTCAGTGCAGGAGGTGCTGTTCGTGGCCTGTAAAATTTCTGTCCATTTTAGACATTCCACGATCGCATGTAGAACATTGCAGCAGCTGCAAAAAAGTGTTATCTGTCATGTCACCAACTGAAGCAAGAGGTAGTTAGAAGGTGGAATTCCACAGTTTATATGCTTCAGTGACTAGAGGAACAGCAACAAGCCATCAAGACCTACACAGCAAACCATGATATTGGGAGAGGAGGGACATGTTATCTTATGCTAGTACATTGGAGAATTCTTACTGTTTTATGCAAGCTACTGAAAACCTTTGAAATTATAACAACTGAGGGGAGCTCAGACACTGTCAGCCTGAGTCAAGTCAAACCCCTAATCAGACTACTGAAAAAGCAGCTGGAGAAGCTGAAGGAAAAGATGAAAGTTAGCGATTCGGCAAAGTATGTGGATCAAGTTCTTTATTCACTTTGCCAAGGGTTTGCAGCATGTTGAATTTGGATCACTACATTTTGGCAACCATGCTTGATCCTAGGTTTCAATCATATGTCACGTCTTTCTTTCAGAATGACACAAATCTTCACTTATGTACACATCTCCTTGTGAGCAATCTGTCGGCTCAAGTAGAATGTGACATGTTCACTCCTGCAGCTTGCCCTTCGATTGGTACTGCCAGAGAAAATCTTTCCTTTTCTGATAGTCACACTGTTTATGAGTCAACAGCACAGCAGCACACCAATGTGAAAGTTTATGACATCTGATCAGGCATAAAAGAATTGCCCAAATGTACTATTGACACTTCTAGCATGTCTCAATCGGATACACCTTGTCTTAGTAGAATGGTGCATTATTACTTTAATGATAAAGTAGAAGTTAGAATCTCAGACTGTCCATTTTGAATTCTGGGAGGGAAAAAAAATAAAAAATTGGAGCCCCTTGTACAAACTAGCTATGGTGTACTCAAGCTGCCCTCCCTTCAGAAAGAGTGTTTAGTACAGGCAGGAATATTGTGAGTGATCATCAGAGGAGACTGCTTCCCATAAATGTAAAAAAAACTGGCGTTCATCAAAATGAACTACAAATTGTATGAAGAATATCATTCTTACAACCAATTACCAACAGAATGTACAGATTCTAATGGGTATGAATTAATATTGTATGATGATGATCATAATATCAGTGATGAGGATGATGATGAGGTAGTGTCATCAACAGAGAGGAAGATGACCCCTGTTAGCCAAATGACCATTCGGAATTTGTAAATGAAAAAAAACATTTAAACTGCTATGTATTCTGTCCAGTTCATCGACTGACAACCAAAATTGTGGGGGCCCAAATAATACAAGCACTTCAGGCACAAAAGTGGCAGCCCCTGTGACTGAAGAGCTTGGTTTGTTAAACTATGTGCATGTCTTTTTAAACATATGGGTGGGTGGGTAGCCCCAAGGACAATGTCTTCTTGCACAATTTTGGCTATTCCACTTTTATCCAAGAATCTTATGAAGCCTTCGTTGTAGTACATTCTTGCACTAAAATTCCATTTTTTGGGAGCTTTTTGTAATTCATTGTATTTCCTAACTGTTTTCAGCATGTTACTAGTGCTGCTAACTGTCAACTGACTGCTCGTTGGGTGACCAATATGCCAAATTCTGTCTCTTAATATCTCAGAATGTACACTTTCAAACTCAATTGCATTGTCTTGTCAAGACAAAAGTTTGGCAACCAAATCTGCATCATTGTGAGTTATACATACTTAATTGTGTGGGAAGACCAACTATTGTCCAATCTGAACTGTCTGGTTTACAGATTTTTTACACTTCAGTAATGTAACATATATGTAATATTTATACTTTCCATATTTATATATTTATATACATTACATGTTGATATACATGACATATTTTATACAAGACATATTTATATACTTGCAAATATATATGAGTGACGCGTCCCCTTGTTTGATTCACAAGGGCAGCATTACCGCACATACTACTAGTATTCAGTCAGATCTACCATTCTCATTCAATCAAAAAGCACTTATAGTAATACAAGATGTTTGAAATCTCAGCTATCAGCTCCTTGTATATACTTTACCAAACTATAAGTGCATAGGAAATAAGTAGAGGAAAGTGCAGGCCACCTTCGTTTTATTTAGTTTTATCAATATCTAACTGTATTAATTCTACTACTGTCCATCCAATGAAATCTGCCTGTTTCTGTAGCATTAGTGTCTATGATATTCTGTTATGCTCCAAATTCATTGTATGCCTATTCTTTGATTTTTTTGAAATGAGTGCACTCCACGTTTGTTAATCAGCACCCAAATTTATTTATATTGTGCCATCAAATTACGTAACACTTCACAAATTTTTGCAAGGCTACCTGATCATCTATTCTGTTTCCTAGTTTTAGGGATTGTATCTTTAATGAAACTTCCATGCATGTGTGCCATATATTTTTTCCACTTGTCTCTCGCTGTAGACTTTGGTTAAAATTGGTGAAAATTAGGACAGTTGTGAAGGGATCATTAGGAAATAGACTGAAAATAACTAAAAATTAATGTTAATACTATAAATAGTAATACAAGGGTGAATCAAAAATTATCCGCACTATAGCTGCAGAATTTATTTTAAGCAACTTTCAGAAAATAAAAAATACATTATTTTTCAACATAATCACCCTGCATTTCAATACACTTTGTCCATCTGTCAACAAGCTTTCGTATTCCCTCATTAAAAAATGTTTTAGGCTGAGCTGCGAGCCACGAATGCACCGCTGTCTTTACCTTTTCATTAGATGTGAATCTGAAAGAAGCCTCTTAGGTGATAGTCCAATGGGGCAAAATAAGGACTATAGGGACGATGCTTTAATATCTCAAAACAAAGTTTTTGAAGACTGTCGACAATATGAGCAGCGGTGTGCGGACGTGCATTGTCATGCAATAACACACCATCCATGTATAGCAGTCCTCTGTGTTTTGTTTGAATATTATTCTTCAGGTCTTCAGTAAGCATCTCACTGTAATGAGCATTGTTGGTTGTTGAACCTTTTTCCTGATAATTTTCAGATACTGACACTTGAGAATCCCAGAAAACTGTAAGCATTAATTTTTTAGCTGATGGTTGACTTTTTCTTGGTTGGCGATTGAGGATGTTTCCATTCCATACTAGCGTCACTAATTCCACAGCGCTGTACAGAGAACTCACTCACATCAGTCCCTGCCCCATTGGAGCTTACAGTCTAAATTCCTTAACACACACACACACACACACACACACACACACACACAGACTCGAGGGTCAATTTGATAGCAGCCAATTAACCTACCAGTTTGTTTTTGGAGTGTGGGAGGAAACCAGAGCGCCCGGAAGAAAGCCACGCAAACACGGGGAGAACATACAAACTCCTAACACAGATAAGGTCAGGGTTGGGAATTGAACTCATGACCCCAGTGCTGTAAGGCAGAAGTGCTAACCACTTAACCACCATGCTGTCCCAAATTAGGATATCCCAAAATTATTTGTAAGAGAGAAGACAGTTTAAAAATTCAAAATCAGAATGTAAAGCAAGCTAAATAACACAGCGCTGGGGAATAAATTAACACAATCCACATACAAATCAGTTAATTGAAAGAAATATTCGATATATAGTGTAGATAAATTGCTTTATTAAAACTATACTAAAACATATTATTATAAAACATCCAAATGTATCAATTTATCCACATAAAACGGAACACATATATCGCTAATAAGTCCTGATCAGTACACTGATCTTTTAGATCATATATAATGATGTTCCTCTGTGAAAATATATGTAAATCAGCTCAGTACACGCTATTCTTAGTCTGAATTATAAAAGATGGATGAGATAAGTCAGATTGATATGTAGTTTGGAGTCCCGTACAGCAACAGTTCAAAGCACACTCCGCTCAGTCTAATTAGCCAGAAACACTTTGTGTTATTCAAATGTAGCTTGTAATTCTCTAATTTGAAATAAATGTCCAGTGAGCGACATATTACTTACTCAATAAGGAGTGAGAGGCTGCAATAGTTCTTAACCAGACTACTAGAAAACATGTTTTAGCAGAAGGAAAAACAGATACAGTAATTTGCTTTGTCCTTCAATGAGAACCTACAGGTGATGTTGCAGTTCTGAGGTGAATCTCCCAATCATAGTTATACAACTTGCAGGTTCTTCAGGCGTAAATTTAATACTTAATCCCCACGACTGAACTTGCTCATCCAGGGAGCTGCCTTTATAATAGAGTGCCACCTTGCATGACGATAATGTAAATATGCTGTATGTTGTTCTTCATTGAATCTGTTTAAATCTAACGCATTTCATTGTATCATTACGATTTCATGAAAGAAAAGATTGCAACGATAATGGTTCTACTGTCCAGTTATTCTAAGATTAATTACCTCACAGATGTAATTGTTCAGATGAGCTGATTTTTTTGTTTATAAAACCCTTTTAAACACTGACATCTTAAAAGTTTTTTGTTTCATAAAAGAGAGATACACACCTAGGTACCATTAAAAAACTTTCCATGAACTCATAAACCAGCAAAAATAAAGGATATTAATAAGTATTTACATATATAACCTTAAAAGGGAAATGTCGATATAAATCGTAACGCAATTAGAAATGTGGTTTGGAGAGCACAGAGTATTCATATCAAAATCATAATTAAAAAAATATCAAATAAATTCACAATAGTTCTTCATATCTGTATCTCAACAAGAGAGCTGTCTCTAAAATAAATAAAAGAGCAACATCATATACGATCTAAAAGATCAGGACACTGATCAGGACTTATTGACAATATAATATTTGTTCCGTTTTATGTGGCTCAATTGATAGATTTGGTAGTGTGATAAGTAAGGTGCAATATGTTATAATAATGTTTTTTAATATATTTTTAATAAAGCAATTGTTGTTAATTGAGACCCCAGCACTGTGTTATATAGATTGTTTTACTATGGTTTCTTAGGCGCACCCAGGTTCTTCATGACAGCAGAGGACAATTTACTTTCAATACAACAGTAACTTTATGATTTAATATACTCAACAACAAAGGACAAAATTGTTTTCCTTTCAATATCAAAATGTGTCACATAGATCTTGAAACCAAGTTCAAACTCAATAGAGACAACCCTCAAGAAAAAGGAATATTCAGAGCCCAAAGGGTCCCTCTGGGAAATAATGTCCCATAGAAATTCTTTCAAATAAAACAACAGACCATGTAGTGGCCAGTTGACTATTCACCTGTATCTTGAGAGTTAATTTAATTCCATGGTTGCAGCTCTTATCACAATATAATAGCTGACACTTTGTTAATAGGTCCTAACATACAGAATCATTTTTCACCAATGTCAGCTAGTGGCCGGTGTCCAGTTAGGAAACTGGGAAAAGTAAGTGGTAGGTTGCCTGGTGTTGCCTAACGTTTTATGTGTGACAGCAGTATTCAAACATTTCACTCATCACCACCTTCTGGAGAGGCTGAGTGGACATCTGTGCATTGGCTGTTCTTTACAATTCCCACTTCTGACACCACTTGTAGCAAGAGCATCCACTTGTGACATGGGCATCCTGCAGACATCAGTCACATGGACAACTTCTTGCATATAATTAAGTGCTTTCATTGGTCCATCACAATAAACAAAGCAAAATCAAATGTCAGGACGACACCAGGCAACCTACCACTTACTAGTCCCAGTTCCCTAACTGGATACTGGCCACTAGCTGGCATCGGTCGCAATGCACAATTGCACAGTTCAGATTTTTACACATGAGACTCCTCCCACAGGCTTGTCTTGACGGACAGACGACACTCCCCCTTTGCCTTTTAAAAGGAGTTCCCTGTAGATGTTCTGTAACCTCTCCTGATTGCAGACACCTTGTCAGTCTTCTGTTGTTGCTGTGGAAGACAACTCAAAGCATGTAAGTTAAATTACATTTCTTACTTACACTTAGTGACACATGTTTCACACCTCTATGTAACTGAACCTAAGTGCAGTGTTACACCTGTGTATAATTTGGTCTGCAGCCTTTTACATACAGACTGTCAGCCAACTAGCTTACTCCTCTCTTGGAGACCTTTGCTGAAAAACTAAAACTAATAAAAAAAAAAAAGGTTTGTTAATAGCATCTCATACATCCCAGAATTGTTATTAATGGACTAAAATCACCCAATATTCAAGCATAACTTGCATTTATAGCCAACAATTAGAATCTGGAGCTGTAGGAAGCTTCAGTCAATAAGAAAAGACTGAACCATTCATACATTCATATAACTACAATTGTAATCCAACATCATAAATGCTTATAGCACATTTTATTTACATTTTAATTATAGACAATTCATTGCAACTCTTTAATATCCGTGGATTAGCTTTTGGTAAGTTTTGTGTCATTATACAGTGGCTGTATGCAGGCTACTTTTATACATCTGTCACACAAAAACAGTGTCAGTTCTTTTAATGGTCAAGAAATTAACCCCTGGTACACCTGAAAAGTGACCCCAAAAACACGGATTTGTATATAGATCAATGTTTAGCAGCAACTTGAACTTCAATCGGCAAGTGGCTGTTAAGAGCGTTTTGTCGCTATCCAATAACGATTGTCGAATCTCGATTTGTGTTTCCAACGCACAAATATTTATTCTCAAAAAGTAGCAGAATAATTCAAGCAAAATAATAATAAGTACAGCCGTTACTTACCGCAGGCGCTCTGGATCCAGCGAACAGTCATTCAATCCTGAAGTCTGTGGACAAGAAGTCTGTTCACTGGATATGAGGCTCATGCTTATATGCAAACAGAAATACAGTAAAACAATGCAGATGATGTGGCTTGCTTCTATTGGTCCAGGTTTAAGGAAGGTCCAGGGGGTTGTAGATCATAGGCTGGTTTAATCTAAGGAATCTAAAGGTGGGGGTCATCTCTCCAGGGGATGAGCTCTGTTCTTCCCGCCATAACTTCAATTGCAACCAGTCTATTAGCATTTTACAGTCAGAATCATATTAAAGGTTTATTCCCTAACATCAATAACTAGAGTATGCAATGTGCGATCTCTTCGCCAAATGCACCGGACAGCTGCTGATGTAAAGGGGATTAATATGATAACAAACATGACACATTTCCCTTAACCTGAACCGTAGGTTTCACTAGTATGCATATACCTTCTTTATTAAACATGAATTCTACTATATTTTCGACATAAATGACTATGTGTTGGCAACTACAATTAATGTGTACTATTTACAAATGTTTATGTTTGTGCGAATGTGTGTAAAAGTGTAGAAACTGTATATTGCCAAGTGTTGCGGCTGGATACGTCCTTTCACACCGTAGCGTGCTTTACGCATAATTTCAGACAAAGACAATCAAGTTTGCTCGATATTAATTGAAATGACTTTATCCAATTAGCTGACTTCGACATGGCATCCAAGAGATATTTAACAAGCTTTCACCTCAACAGTCCATTCATATGTTATGTATTGAGGATTTTTCCCCTACTATTCTCACTGCACTTAAATATATTTTAATAACATGACGCTTATACTTTCTTTTTCCTGCATGATCCCACTTCTATTTGATGCACTGATCTCCATTTGGTATAATCAGTGCATGAAACATAAACCACTTTTTAAATCTCTCCCCCCTATCTCCGTGCAGTGAATAAATTAAGTGATGTCGCTTAAGGGGCTAAAAATTTATAATGGATTCTGTAAATACTGTCCCTGGCACCGCATGGTGGGATTAAACATTGTAACGAAAGCTGCGCAGGGCTAATAATGATACAGTGTGCCTTCCCGTCCCAAAACACTAACCTACTCATCTATAGCCAACAAATGTGTAATTCCTCTGCAGCTTACAAAAGTAAATAGTTAGGTGGGGGAAAGTCAGACATGCTTTTCCTCTCAAGCATACTTGCCACCTCTCCTGGAATGTCCGGGAGACTCCCGCATTTCGCGATTCACCACGTTTTTCGTCATTACATCACGGGGCGGGGCTAAAATGGCACAATTTTTGAAGCCCCGCCCCCTGCACACCCACCTCCCTTGGCAGGCTCCCGGATCATACTTGCCTTAAGTTGGCAAGTATGCTCTCAAGTGAAGCCACATAGAGTACACTCAGCATACACCCTCTATTTGACATATGCAACACTCTGAAATCTCCTGTCTTTAAAATAAGGTATATTTTACCAAACTGTAAAAAAGATAAACATTTCTAAATAATGTCATACCTTAAAAGGTACTCCACTGTCACAATAGCTTTCTAACAAAAAAAAACCCCTGGAGATATATTTACTATGGGGTGGTTCCGTAGAACCACCGATTCCAGGCACTTTGAAATTATTTTCTTATTTTTTTTTTATTAAAGACAAAACACGATGGGCTTTAGTAAATATACCCCGAGTCTTAGAACACCCTGTACACTGAGTTACGCTGTCCCCAAAAATATGGAAAATGGTGACTTTTGCAAAACAGGAAGTGGGGAAAAAATGGTGAGATTTTCACAATAAGATTATGCATAACTTGTTATTTTGTATTCTTTTTTTCTGAAATTTGCTATTAAGCACTCAGAAACAGTTCTTCATTGCTATGCCCAATTTCAGCTTTATAGCTCTAATACATTTTTAGGTGTAAACCCTTAAACACCTTGCCACCCTGTCACAAAAATAACAAAAGGCACACCTTATTTTACACATAATTATTTTAAAGTGATACCAGTAGTCAAATCAAATCCAAATAAAACTAAATTAAAAACTTTATTGTTACCTATTTCGTCAGAGTGATTTAAATTCATACTGTTGATGCCTCTTCTTCACTGCACAAAACCTTGCTTACCGTTTAAGACTTAACAGTCAAATCCATAAGTAAATAAAGACACGGAAAACAATTTCAATTTCAATCTGGCAACAGGTCACAGTTTGTTGAATTTAAGAAGAAATGGTGGTGACAAGAGCAGTCAGCTAACACCAAATAGCAAAACCAAACAGTGTATGGCCAACAGGCACTAACCACTGGTCCAAAGACATAGTACTTTCTGATTGGCCGGTGCAAAATGTGCCGTCATAGTGACTTCACTGCTTCTGGGCTCACAATGACATATTCACACAAAAGAGGTCAAGGGATCCTCCACACAAAAAGGACTAAGAGTCAGGGTCATTTGAATGAAGCAGTGACTTGTGGCCAATCAGCGATAGTACCGTATGAATTAGTCGCTGACTGCAAAAGCTTTACTACCAACTGTGCCTCACCTAGGAGAGGGAAAAATGTTATAATACAACATGGAAATGCAGAGAGGGAGGGAGGGAATTTGTGCAGCAAAAAAGAGGCCCAGCAACCCTTGGGGTGAGAATATATTCTCTAGACCAATGCCCTTCCCCAGTGGATACTATTGGCTGAAAGATGTCAGAAGACTTAACCAAATTATTCCCTTTTACTCTGATTGACTTAAGTTAAATGAACTGACGGACGTATGCTCTGGTTGATATAAAAAGTATGAAGTTCTCTTTAAATAAGTGACTTTATCTATAGAAACTGATTATCATTTAGTTAAATAGTTGCTCATTAAGGTTACTATAGATTGGTATGTTAAACTAATTATAATGATCAGTTCTTGGAGCTTCTTTTCTGTGGATCCATTAAACTTTAATATGGACCACACAGAGGTTTCATGGATTAGTTGGATATAATTAGATTGCATATTCACTAACGTTAGAGGCAACATCACAATGAATTAGAGTACCATAGTGAACTCTAATTTTCTTTATGTTACTGCTATGTTATGTAAATAGTAATGATAAATGTTATGTTGTGTAAGGCTGGTTCCACATATGAATTAAACATAACATCTAGATCTAACAAGAACATTTGTTACATATAACCCTTCATCATTATAAGTATGTAAGATCAGTGTGTATGGGGATGACAGTTTTGTATAACATCACATGTAATCGTGAAACATACAGATTTCTATTCTGATAAATAGCTTTTATGCTATTCTTTTACTTAAATCATAAAGTACACATATGTGCAGACATAATACAATGATTTTCTATCATGAAAAATCAATTTATTTAGATTTTACACAACATTTCTAAATGTTAATTCACAATATGCAGACAGGATATGGAGAAGAAAATGTGGATTTATTTCTTTTACATACATTTTTAAAATGTATATAAAGGTGTATCACTGGAGGGAACACTAAGAAGAATGCAGTCGCAATAAAATAAATGTAAAATTGCTTTATAATATGTAAAACAAAATGGGTTTCTTAGTGACCCTTTTGATCAAACTGTGAATGCCTATCTACAGTCACATGGTGCCCGCATTCAGTTTGGGACCTATTGTAGCCCTGTTACACAAAGGAACTGGTAGTGTAGGTAGCCATCTGAATGCAGCCAGCTTGATACTGTATATGGGTAAGGGATGAAAATGGGCACTAAGAGCCTCATGTTTCTTTATAATATTATACAGCAATATTACAGATTTTAATACACAAATGCATATTAGAGTATTTAGAGTCTCTTTAGTCACTAAAGTTTGCTCCTCCATTCTTGTCCAACTTACATGATGGAATATAAATTTCTACAATATATCAACTAAGATATGAAAAATTTAAATTTTCATATATTATGCCACACAGAACGGCTAGCCAGAGAAAAGGCCATGGAAGAAGAGCTCCTGGAGGATATCGAGGTGGCTGCACATGAGTCAGAGAAGGTGGCTGCTGAAGAGGTCCAGGAGGTGGCTGAAGAGGAGCAGGAGTGGGAAGTGGACAACAAGGTAAATAATCTATATGTCACTCACCGGACTGTGAGTGCCACTTCTCGTGTGTTTAGGAACCGTGGCCGTCCACCATCCTGAGGGTCTGCGCATGTGCAGCCCTTTCAAACCTTCAGTACCTGTTGCTTTTAGTTAATTGGCTGATCAGGCAACACTCCCTATTTAAAGCACCTGTGGTCAATACCTCGTTGCCTGATCTTGGAGTCTCATTCCCCATGAGCCTCTGAAGGTGTTCCTGTGTTTCCTCGTGTATTCAGCTCCTGCTGATTCCTGTTGTTCGTTTGTGGTTTCCAGACCACTTCAACTCTCCTGTGTTCATCGTGACTGCACCAGCTGATTCCTATCCGCTGCCTCCGTGCTTCTACAGTATCCTGCTCACTTCAACTCTCCTGTGTTCATCGTGACTGCACTAGCTGATTCCTATCCGCTGCCTCCGTGCTTCTACAGTATCCTGCTCACTTTAACTCTCCTGTGTTCATCGTGACTGCACCAGCTGATTCCTATCCGCTGCCTCCGTGCTTCTACAGTATCCTGCTCACTTCAACTCTCCTGTGTTCATCGTGACTGCGCCAGCTGATTCCTATCCGCTGCCTCCGTGCTTCTACAGTATCCTGCTCACTTCAACACTCCCGTGTTCATCGTGACTGCACCAGCTGATTCCTATCCGCTGCCTCCGTGCTTCTACAGAGTCCTGCTCACCTCAACTCTCCAGTGTTCATCGTGTCTGCAGCCAGCTGATTCCTATCCGCTGCCTCCGTGCTTCTACAGAGTCCTGCTCACCTGAACTCTCCAGTGTTCATCGTGTCTGCAGCCAGCTGATTCCTATCCGCTGTCTCCGTGCTTCTACAGTGTTCCTGCTCATTTCAACTCGCCTGTCTTCATCAGGTCAGCGCTCCGCTGCTTTCATCTCAGCTACTGGTTATCAGACCGCCTCAACTCTCCCGTGTTCTCCAGGTGTCCAGTTCCATATACTACTGCTTCCTGAGTATTGCCTTGTTCTTGCTGGTCTACCTACCGTGCGCTGCACCAACTTGGTTATCGCTTCCATCTTCCAGTGGTCTCTCCTCCTGCCGTCCTTCAGCCGCTCAGGTATCCCTGCACGTCTCTCTGACAGCCTGCTCTCCTGAACCGCGGTATGCATACTTCTCATTGACTGTGCTTGTGTATTGCATATCTAGCTGGACTGAGTTGTTCTCCTCCGGAGTTCCTATCCACTGAGACTATTGCTATAATTTGACTGTGTTTCCTATTTGCCTGGATAGTTATTGTGACTCTGTATATTTGTGCAGTGCTGCTCAGTTATTATTATATTGTGCATATCATCGTGGGATCAAGTTCTGTGTGCCCGTGTATACTCTGCATTGCATTCATCTCCTCGTGCTCCTCCTCACATATATATTGCAGTGGTAAAACTTGCTAGATGCAGACCACTGGCTCCTGTTCCCTGTGACACCAGTTTCAAGTATCCTCACTTAGCAGTGGTACAACTTGCTAACGCAGACCACTGACTCCCCTGATACCTTCACCTGGATTCTATTCCTTCACCTAGACAGCGGTACACTTGCTATACGCAGACCGCTGACTCTCACCACCTCCTCGTTACTCCTGGACATTCCTCCTCACTATAGCAGTGGTACAACTTGCTATCCGCAGACCACTGACTACCCTCACGTTTCCTTGTCCATCTAGTTCCTCGTGTACAGTTATCTACCTATTACCAGTACTGCTAGTCATAGACTTTTCTCGAGCATTCTCTTACCATCTGCTGTCTCCTGTTCCGTGGTCACCCCGCTACCAGAGTACCATATTACCAACTATACTGCTCTGGTAAGTCCATCATCTGGTGATACCTGGGTAAAGACTCCTAGTGCCCGTGACAGTAAGATCAGGCCATAACAAACCCAGGATCGGAACCAACAGCTATTGAGATGCTGCGGTATCTGGTTACCCGTATGGAACAACAAGATGTTCGTCAACAACAGTTGCTGCAATGTTATCAGACTTTAGTCGCCCAAGTAACTTCTGTGCAAAATGTAGCAACCACCGTTGATCCTCCCATGTCGTCTTCTTCTTCTCCTTTGCCATCCCAGGTGTCTACTGCTTCCACGCTACACCTGCCTACTCCTTCAAAATATGATGGAGACCCCAAAACCTGTAGGGGCTTTCTTACCCAATGCTCCGTCCATTTTGAGCTCCAACCTCAAAATTTCTCTACTCATCGTTCCAGAGTGGCCTATCTCATTTCCTTGTTTTCCGGACAAGCTCTCGCATGGGCTTCCCCTCTGTGGGAAAGAAATAATCCATTATTACAGGAAAGTGCCAAATTTATTTCCACATTCCGAAGTGTATTTGATGAACCAGGTCGGGTTATTTCCGCTGCATCTAGCATCCTCTGTCTACGCCAAGGATCTCGCACCGTAGCTCAGTACGTCATTCAATTTCGGATACTAGCCTTTGAACTTCAGTGGAACGCTGAGGCACTGATCGCCGCCTTCTGGCAGGGGCTTTCCGACAAAATTAAAAATGCACTGACCTCACAAGAAGTACCCTCCTCTTTGGATGATTTGATTTCCCTTTGCCTTCGTGTAGACATGAGGTTTCGTGAGAATGATTCCGAAAGAGTAACTTCTTTCAAAGCGCCTCTTCGCTCGGTACCTCAAGTTCATCAAGCTCCATCTCCAGTAGTAGCTATGGAGATAGGTCGCTCCAAATTAACTGCAGAGGAGAGAGAACGAAGAGTGATAAATAGACTCTGTATCTATTGTGCTGACTCTACTCACATGCTGAACTCATGTCCCAGGAAATGCCGGGCTCTAACCAATACTGGAGAGATAAGGTTAGGGTTCCTGGAGTCCTATTCTTGTTCTTCGAAATTAAAAGTTTGCGCTTTTGATGTTACAGTTTCCTTTGCTATCAAATCCTTTAAGTCCCAAGCACTTATTGACTCTGGAGCTGCGGGAAACTTTATTTCTAAATCCCTCGTGAATCAATGGTCCCTACCAGTGATTACCTTGAAGACACCTATTACTGTGACTGCTATTGATGGATCACGCATTATCAATGGTCTCATCACCCAGAGTACGTCTCCAGTAACCCTTCAGATTGGTGTATTACACCAAGAAGAAATTTCATTTTTAATTCTTCCTGTTACTACCAGTCCTATCATACTAGGCCTTCCATGGCTTCAACTTCATTCCCCTCAGATCAACTGGAACACTCCTCAAGTCACATCCTGGGGGTCTGAATGTCATCATCGTTGTCTCTCTCAAGTTGTTCCACTCCAAATACAACAGTTGTCTATTCCACCAGGTCTTCCTCCACAGGATCCTTCATCTACGTATCTGTGCGATAAGGTTCTGTCAGAACGCCTTCCTCCTCATCAGGCGTTCGTGACGTCCTCGGACGTTGAAGAGGGTAATCATGTGTCATCTTCTAAAACTCCATTCGTTGTGGTTTACGGTCACCATCCGTCTTTTCCGGAATTTGCTGCCCTCCCTCCCACCCAAGTTCCTGCTTTAGAGACTGTTTGCCAAACCTTCAAAAATATTTGGTCTCAGGTCAAAACCTGTTTAAAGAAGACATCTGCCAGATATAAGTCTTTTGCAGATAAAAGGAGACGGGCTATTCCACCACTGAAAATCGGAGATCGTGTTTGGTTATCAACCAAAAATATCCGTTTAAAGGTCCCATCTATGAAGTTCGCTCCTCGTTTTATTGGTCCGTATAGGATCATTCAAGTTATAAATCCAGTTTGTTTCAAATAGGGATGTGCACCGGCGACTTTTGAGGTCTCGTGTTTTGTGTTTTGGATCCGGATTTTCATTATTTTTGGGGTTCGGATTTGTCTCGCAAAACACTTGACGAAAGGTCTCATTTCGGATTTAAGGTTTTGGATTCGGATTTTTTTTGAAAAAAACATAAAAAGTTTAAAAATCAAGTTTTTGGGCTTATTTTCACTCCTACGCTATTATTAACCTCAATAACATTCAATAACAAGCATTTCCACTAATTTACAGTGTATTCTGAGCACCTCAAAATATAGTTATTAGTCCAAAACGTTGCAACGAGGTATCTTTCTGGACTGCGTAGTGGAGTGGTCCCCACAATATAATAAGAAAACCATCAACTGGTATAAATCGCACCGAATAAAATACCTGGACTGCGTAGAGGAGTGGGTCACCACAATATATATTAAAAACCCTGAACTTGTATGATTCGCACCAATAAATGTATCTGGACTGTGTAGAGGAGTGGGTCACCACAATATATATAATAAGATAACCATCAACTTGTATGATTCGCACCAATAAATGTACCTGGACTGCGTAGAGGAGTGGGTCACCACAATATATATAATAAGATAACCATCAACTTGTATGATTCGCACCAATAAATGTACCTGGACTGCGTAGAGGAGTGGGTCACCACAATATATATTAAAAACCCTGAACTTGTATGATTCGCACCAATAAATGTATCTGGACTGTGTAGAGGAGTGGGTCACCACAATATATATAATAAGATAACCATCAACTTGTATGATTCGCACCAATAAATGTACCTGGACTGCGTAGAGGAGTGGGTCACCACAATATATATAATAAGATAACCATCAACTTGTATGATTCGCACCAATAAATGTACCTGGACTGCGTAGAGGAGTGGGTCACCACAATATATATTAAAAACCCTGAACTTGTATGATTCGCAGCAATAAATGTATCTGGACTGCGTAGTGGAGTGGGTCACCACAATATATATAATAAGAAAAGACTCAAGCTTTCAAGTGTAGTGTTTATAAAATATAAACAACATTACAGTAGTTTTAGTCAGAGCACGTCAATACCTCTTGTTTTAAACTATGACAGGGCATTTTACTTTTGGTTTAATTTCTTGAATTTGTTTAAATTTGGTTTTACTTTTTGAACATGGCAAACGACTGTTGATTGGTCACATAATGCAAAAAAAAAAGTTCCAAGATGGAATTGTCCTTGGGCCCTCACACCCACCCTTATGTTGTTGAAATAGGACATGCACACTTTAGCAAACCAATCATTTCAGCGACAGGGCCTACCAAACAACTTTGGCTGAAATGATTGGTTTGTTTGGGCCCCCACACCAAAAAAGCTATTCATCTCTCCCTGTACAGACTAAACAGGCTCTACTGAGGCGAGATGTCGTCCTCATCCTCAACCTCTGATTCCTCTCCCCCTACAGTGTGTACTTCCTCCTCATCACACATTATCAATTCGTCCCCGCTGGACTCCACAACCACAGGTCTCTCTGTACTATCTGGAGGGCAGTGCTGTACTTCATTGAGGAATTGATTATTCATTTTTATAAACATCATTATTTCAATGTTTTGAGGAAGCAACCTCCTTCGCCGCTCACTGACCAGGTTCCCCGCTGCACTAAAAACTCTTTCCGAGTACACACTGGAGGGGGGACAACTCAGTTAAAAAATAGAGCCAGTTTGTACAGGGGCTTCCAAACTGCCTTTTGGAGTTCCACCACGTCACTACCTCTAGTTAATTTAGATTGCAAGGCTTGTAAATATAAATACTTTGAAGATAAAAAAAGCAGGCTGCACAGACTGTGGAGCTAGAAAGTGAAATTAAATGGACCACGTTACTTTGGTGGCTATCTATGCCCCCCCCCCCCCGCCCTACACTTGTAGTTGAATATAAATAAAGCAGCCTGCATAGACTGTAGAACTAGAAATTCAAATATACAAAGAAATGGACAAAGGCAGTTTGGTATCTGTCTGCATCAGATCCCCTCTCCACTAGGAGTAAAACAGAAAACTTTTCAGCCGTTATATAATCTAGAATATAAATAGAAATTGAGAAGGGCAATTTGGTATCTGTCTGCATCATAATCATCAACATCCTCCTCAGCGCCAGCTACATCAATATCCTCCTCCCAGTGTACAACATTCACACCTTCATTAGCCAAATCTGTAACTGGACTGTGGGTGATCCTTCCAGCATATGCAGAGGGCGTGCTGCAAATGCTGGATGGAGTCACCTCTTCCCGTACAGTGATGGGAAGGTCAGGGTTCACAACCAACAACACCCTTTGACTCACCTTGGGGATTTGTGATGTCATCTGTTTAGAAGGCAGAGTTCTTTGCTGTTTTGTTGTTGTTGCTGACAGCATAACTCTCTTAAATTTTTTGTAGGGGGGGAGGAGGGCTTAGATCCTTGGGTGAAGCTGGACCACTAGTCATGAACACGGGCCAGGGCCTAAGCTGTTCCTTGCCACTACGTGTCGTAAATGGCATATTGCCAACTTTACGTTTCTCCTCAGATGATTTTAAGTTTCTCTTTTTGCTATTTTTTGAGAACTTGGGCTTTTTGGATTTTACATGCCCTGTACTAGGAGATTGGGCATCGGGCTTGCCAGACGACGTTGATGGCATTTCATTGTCTATGTCATGACTAGTGGCAGCAGCTTCAGCATTAGGAGGAAGTGGGTCTTGATCTTTCCCTACTTTATCCTCCAAATTTTGGTTTTCCATTATATGTAGCACAAGAGAGTGTACCCCTAAGCCACACACACTCGGCAAAGCCTTTAAAAATTATATGCGGCACAGGAGAGTAGCACTGGACTTATACTGCTGAATCAGTGAACTTTGTAATAGCAGTACCACTGGACTTATACACTGCTGAATCAGTGAACTTTGTAATAGCAGTACCACTGGACTTATACACTGCTGAATCAGGGAACTGTGTAATAGCAGTACCACTGGACTTATACACTGCTGAATCAGTGAACTTTGTAATAGCAGTACCACTGGACTTATACACTGCTGAATCAGTGAACTTTGTAATAGCAGTACCACTGAACTTATACACTGCTGAATCAGTGAACTTTGTAATAGCAGTACCACTGGACTTTTACTGCTGAATGTGTGAACTTGGTAATATTGCAGTACCAATGGGCTTATATACTGCTGGATTGGCTTTGCAAATTTGGTTATAATTATTTTATTTTATTTTTTTTTATTTTAATTTTTTTTTATAACTTTTTTTTTATTTTTTAAAAACTTGGGAATAATGGGGAAATAACTATGCCCTTAGAAGCACAGAGCACAGGACACAGCACCACTGGACTGAACAGGACACAGCGCAGGACCCAGCAGCACTACTGAACTCAGCAGGACAGAGCACAGGACACAGCACCACTGGACTGATACTGCAGAATGTGTGAACTTTGTAATATTGCAGAACCACTGGACTTTTACTGCTGAATGTGTGAACTTGGTAATATTGCAGTACCAATGGGCTTATACTGCAGGATTGGTTGTGCAAATTTTGTTGTAATTAAAAAAAAATGTAATTAGTTTTTTGTATTTTTTTTAAATAACTTTTTTTTATTTTTTTAAACACTTTGGAATATTGGGGAAATAACTATGCCCTTAGAAGCACAGAGCACAGGACACAGCACCACCGGACTGAACAGGACACAGCACAGGACCCAGCAGCACCACTGACCTCAGAAGGACAGAGCACAGGACACAGCACCACTGGACTGAGCACAGCACAGCACAGCACAGAACTTAACTGAACAGCACAGAACTTAACTGAACAGCACGAGATATAGCAGGACAGAGGACCACCTAACACACCCTCCCTCTACCCTGATCAATGCCCGAGTGAAGATGGCGGCGACTAGCGGGGAATTTATAGGATCCGAGTATCGCGAGATCCGACAATGGAATTATGAGTCAGAGCTTAGTTTCAGATTTGAATTTGGCGCCAATACCCGGATCTGTCTCGGATCCGACTCGGATCGGCAACGTTCGGGTGGGCTCGGATTTCATAAATCCGAGTGCGCTCATCTCTAGTTTCAAACTTCTACTTCCTAAGAACCTTCGTATTTCCAATGCCTTCCATGTGTCTTTGCTCAAACCTCTTATCATCAACCGTTTCTCGGTCCCTCCTTCAGCACCTTGGCCAGTTCAAATTCATCAAGAGGAGGACTTTGAGATTACTCCCGTTTTGGATGCAAAAATTTCGCGAGGAGTTCTTCGTTTCCTCGTTCATTGGAAGGGCTTTGGTCCTGAGGAGCGCTCATGGATCAAAGCTAAAGATCTTAACGCTCCAACTCTTCTTAAGAAGTTTTACTCCAAGTATCCGGACAAACCCGGTTCCAGGTGTTCTGTGCCCACCTTTAAAAGGGGGGGTACTGTCACTCACCGGACTGTGAGTGCCGCTTCTCGTGTGTTTAGGAACCGTGGCCGTCCACCATCCTGAGGGTCTGCGCATGTGCAGCCCTTTCAAACCTTCAGTACCTGTTGCTTTTAGTTAATTGGCTGATCAGGCAACACTCCCTATTTAAAGCACCTGTGGTCAATACCTCGTTGCCTGATCTTGGAGTCTCATTCCCCATGAGCCTCTGAAGGTGTTCCTGTGTTTCCTCGTGTATTCAGCTCCTGCTGATTCCTGTTGTTCGTTTGTGGTTTCCAGACCACTTCAACTCTCCTGTGTTCATCGTGACTGCACCAGCTGATTCCTATCCGCTGCCTCCGTGCTTCTACAGTATCCTGCTCACTTCAACTCTCCTGTGTTCATCGTGACTGCACCAGCTGATTCCTATCCGCTGCCTTCGTGCTTCTACAGTATCCTGCTCACTTCAACTCTCCTGTGTTCATCGTGACTGCACCAGCTGATTCCTATCCGCTGCCTCCGTGCTTCTACAGTATCCTGCTCACTTCAACTCTCCTGTGTTCATCGTGACTGCACCAGCTGATTCCTATCCGCTGCCTCCGTGCTTCTACAGAGTCCTGCTCACCTCAACTCTCCAATGTACATCGTGTCTGCAGCCAGCTGATTCCTATCCGCTGCCTCCGTGCTTCTACAGAGTCCTGCTCACCTCAACTCTCCAGTGTTCATCGTGTCTGCAGCCAGCTGATTCCTATCCGCTGTCTCCGTGCTTCTACAGTGTTCCTGCTCATTTCAACTCGCCTGTCTTCATCAGGTCAGCGCTCCGCTGCTTTCATATCAGCTACTGGTTATCAGACCGCCTCAACTCTCCCGTGTTCTCCAGGTGTCCAGTTCCATATACTACTGCTTCCTGAGTATTGCCTTGTTCTTGCTGGTCTACCTACCGTGCGCTGCACCAACTTGGTTATCGCTTCCATCTTCCAGTGGTCTCTCCTCCTGCCGGCCTTCAGTCGCTCAGGTATCCCTGCACGTCTCTCTGACAGCCTGCTCTCCTGAACCGCGGTATGCATACTTCTCATTGACTGTGCTTGTGTATTGCATATCTAGCTGGACTGAGTTGTTCTCCTCCGGAGTTCCTATCCACTGAGACTATTGCTATCATTTGACTGTGTTTCCTATTTGCCTGGATAGTTATTGTGACTCTGTATATTTGTGCAGTGCTGCTCAGTTATTATTATATTGTGCATATCATCGTGGGATCAAGTTCTGTGTGCCCGTGTATACTCTGCATTGCATTCATCTCCTCGTGCTCCTCCTCACATATATATTGCAGTGGTAAAACTTGCTAGATGCAGACCACTGGCTCCTGTTCCCTGTGACACCAGTTTCAAGTATCCTCACTTAGCAGTGGTACAACTTGCTAACGCAGACCACTGACTCCCCTGATACCTTCACCTGGATTCTATTCCTTCACCTAGACAGCGTTACAACCTGCTATACGCAGACCGCTGACTCTCACCACCTCCTCGTTACTCCTGGACATTCCTCCTCACTATAGCAGTGGTACAACTTGCTATCCGCAGACCACTGACTACCCTCACGTTTCCTTGTCCATCTAGTTCCTCGTGTACAGTTATCTACCTATTACCAGTGCTGCTAGTCATAGACTTTTCTCGAGCATTCTCTTACCATCTGCTGTCTCCTGTTCCGTGGTCACCCCGCTACCAGAGTACCATATTACCAACTATACTGCTCTGGTAAGTCCATCATCTGGTGATACCTGGGTAAAGACTCCTAGTGCCCGTGACAGTAAGATCAGGCCATAACAAACCCAGGATCGGAACCAACAGCTATTGAGATGCTGCGGTATCTGGTTACCCGTATGGAACAACAAGATGTTCGTCAACAACAGTTGCTGCAATGTTATCAGACTTTAGTCGCCCAAGTAACTTCTGTGCAAAATGTAGCAACCACCGTTGATCCTCCCATGTCGTCTTCTTCTTCTCCTTTGCCATCCCAGGTGTCTACTGCTTCCACGCTACACCTGCCTACTCCTTCAAAATATGATGGAGACCCCAAAACCTGTAGGGGCTTTCTTACCCAATGCTCCGTCCATTTTGAGCTCCAACCTCAAAATTTCTCTACTCATCGTTCCAGAGTGGCCTATCTCATTTCCTTGTTTTCCGGACAAGCTCTCGCATGGGCTTCCCCTCTGTGGGAAAGAAATAATCCATTATTACAGGAAAGTGCCAAATTTATTTCCACATTCCGAAGTGTATTTGATGAACCAGGTCGGGTTATTTCCGCTGCATCTAGCATCCTCTGTCTACGCCAAGGATCTCGCACCGTAGCTCAGTACGTCATTCAATTTCGGATACTAGCCTTTGAACTTCAGTGGAACGCTGAGGCACTGATCGCCGCCTTCTGGCAGGGGCTTTCCGATAAAATTAAAAACGCACTGACCTCACAAGAAGTACCCTCCTCTTTGGATGATTTGATTTCCCTTTGCCTTCGTGTAGACATGAGGTTTCGTGAGAATGATTCCGAAAGAGTAACTTCTTTCAAAGCGCCTCTTCGCTCGGTACCTCAAGTTCATCAAGCTCCATCTCCAGTAGTAGCTATGGAGATAGGTCGCTCCAAATTAACTGCAGAGGAGAGAGAACGAAGAGTGATAAATAGACTCTGTATCTATTGTGCTGACTCTACTCACATGCTGAACTCATGTCCCAGGAAATGCCGGGCTCTAACCAATACTGGAGAGATAAGGTTAGGGTTCCTGGAGTCCTCTTCTTGTTCTTCGAAATTAAAAGTTTGCGCTTTTGATGTTACAGTTTCCTTTGCTATCAAATCCTTTAAGTCCCAAGCACTTATTGACTCTGGAGCTGCGGGAAACTTTATTTCTAAATCCCTCGTGAATCAATGGTCCCTACCAGTGATTACCTTGAAGACACCTATTACTGTGACTGCTATTGATGGATCACGCATTATCAATGGTCTCATCACCCAGAGTACGTCTCCAGTAACCCTTCAGATTGGTGTATTACACCAAGAAGAAATTTCATTTTTAATTCTTCCTGTTACTACCAGTCCTATCATACTAGGCCTTCCATGGCTTCAACTTCATTCCCCTCAGATCAACTGGAACACTCCTCAAGTCACATCCTGGGGGTCTGAATGTCATCATCGTTGTCTCTCTCAAGTTGTTCCACTCCAAATACAACAGTTGTCTATTCCACCAGGTCTTCCTCCACAGGATCCTTCATCTACGTATCTGTGCGATAAGGTTCTGTCAGAACGCCTTCCTCCTCATCAGGCGTTCGTGACGTCCTCGGACGTTGAAGAGGGTAATCATGTGTCATCTTCTAAAACTCCATTCGTTGTGGTTTACGGTCACCATCCGTCTTTTCCGGAATTTCCTGCCCTCCCTCCCACCCAAGTTCCTGCTTTAGAGACTGTTTGCCAAACCTTCAAAAATATTTGGTCTCAGGTCAAAACCTGTTTAAAGAAGACATCTGCCAGATATAAGTCTTTTGCAGATAAAAGGAGACGGGCTATTCCACCACTGAAAATCGGAGATCGTGTTTGGTTATCAACCAAAAATATCCGTTTAAAGGTCCCATCTATGAAGTTCGCTCCTCGTTTTATTGGTCCGTATAGGATCATTCAAGTTATAAATCCAGTTTGTTTCAAATAGGGATGTGCACCGGCGACTTTTGAGGTCTCGTGTTTTGTGTTTTGGATCCGGATTTTCATTATTTTTGGGGTTCGGATTTGTCTCGCAAAACACTTGACGAAAGGTCTCATTTCGGATTTAAGGTTTTGGATTCGGATTTTTTTTGAAAAAAACATAAAAAGTTTAAAAATCAAGTTTTTGGGCTTATTTTCACTCCTACGCTATTATTAACCTCAATAACATTCAATAACAAGCATTTCCACTAATTTACAGTGTATTCTGAGCACCTCAAAATATAGTTATTAGTCCAAAACGTTGCAACGAGGTATCTTTCTGGACTGCGTAGTGGAGTGGTCCCCACAATATAATAAGAAAACCATCAACTGGTATAAATCGCACCGAATAAAATACCTGGACTGCGTAGAGGAGTGGGTCACCACAATATATATTAAAAACCCTGAACTTGTATGATTCGCACCAATAAATGTATCTGGACTGTGTAGAGGAGTGGGTCACCACAATATATATAATAAGATAACCATCAACTTGTATGATTCGCACCAATAAATGTACCTGGACTGCGTAGAGGAGTGGGTCACCACAATATATATAATAAGATAACCATCAACTTGTATGATTCGCACCAATAAATGTACCTGGACTGCGTAGAGGAGTGGGTCACCACAATATATATTAAAAACCCTGAACTTGTATGATTCGCAGCAATAAATGTATCTGGACTGCGTAGTGGAGTGGGTCACCACAATATATATAATAAGAAAAGACTCAAGCTTTCAAGTGTAGTGTTTATAAAATATAAACAACAATACAGTAGTTTTAGTCAGAGCACGTCAATACCTCTTGTTTTAAATTATGACAGGGCATTTTACTTTTGGTTTAATTTCTTGAATTTGTTTAAATTTGGTTTTACTTTTTGAACATGGCAAACGACTGTTGATTGGTCACATAATGCAAAAAAAAAAGTTCCAAGATGGAATTGTCCTTGGGCCCTCACACCCACCCTTATGTTGTTGAAATAGGACATGCACACTTTAGCAAACCAATCATTTCAGCGACAGGGCCTACCAAACAACTTTGGCTGAAATGATTGGTTTGTTTGGGCCCCCACACCAAAAAAGCTATTCATCTCTCCCTGTACAGACTAAACAGGCTCTACTGAGGCAAGATGTCGTCCTCATCCTCAACCTCTGATTCCTCTCCCCCTACAGTGTGTACTTCCTCCTCATCACACATTATCAATTCGTCCCCGCTGGACTCCACAACCACAGGTCCCTCTGTACTATCTGGAGGGCAGTGCTGTACTTCATTGAGGAATTGATTATTCATTTTTATAAACATCATTATTTCAATGTTTTGAGGAAGCAACCTCCTTCGCCGCTCACTGACCAGGTTCCCCGCTGCACTAAAAACTCTTTCCGAGTACACACTGGAGGGGGGACAACTCAGTTAAAAAATAGAGCCAGTTTGTACAGGGGCTTCCAAACTGCCTTTTGGAGTTCCACCACGTCACTACCTCTAGTTAATTTAGATTGCAAGGCTTGTAAATATAAATACTTTGAAGATAAAAAAAGCAGGCTGCACAGACTGTGGAGCTAGAAAGTGAAATTAAATGGACCACGTTACTTTGGTGGCTATCTATGCCCCCCCCCCCCGCCCTACACTTGTAGTTGAATATAAATAAAGCAGCCTGCATAGACTGTAGAGCTAGAAATTCAAATATACAAAGAAATGGACAAAGGCAGTTTGGTATCTGTCTGCATAAGATCCCCTCTCCACTAGGAGTAAAACAGAAAACTTTTCAGCCGTTATATAATCTAGAATATAAATAGAAATTGAGAAGGGCAATTTGGTATCTGTCTGCATCATAATCATCAACATCCTCCTCAGCGCCAGCTACATCAATATCCTCCTCCCAGTGTACAACATTCACACCTTCATTAGCCAAATCTGTAACTGGACTGTGGGTGATCCTTCCAGCATATGCAGAGGGCGTGCTGCAAATGCTGGATGGAGTCACCTCTTCCCGTACAGTGATGGGAAGGTCAGGGTTCACAACCAACAACACCCTTTGACTCACCTTGGGGATTTGTGATGTCATCTGTTTAGAAGGCAGAGTTCTTTGCTGTTTTGTTGTTGTTGCTGACAGCATAACTCTCTTAAATTTTTTGTAGGGGGGGGAGGAGGGCTTAGATCCTTGGGTGAAGCTGGACCACTAGTCATGAACACGGGCCAGGGCCTAAGCCGTTCCTTGCCACTACGTGTCGTAAATGGCATATTGCCAACTTTACGTTTCTCCTCAGATGATTTTAAGTTTCTCTTTTTGCTATTTTTTGAGAACTTGGGCTTTTTGGATTTTACATGCCCTGTACTAGGAGATTGGGCATCGGGCTTGCCAGACGACGTTGATGGCATTTCATTGTCTATGTCATGACTAGTGGCAGCAGCTTCAGCATTAGGAGGAAGTGGGTCTTGATCTTTCCCTACTTTATCCTCCAAATTTTGGTTTTCCATTATATGTAGCACAAGAGAGCGTACCCCTAAGCCACACACACTCGGCAAAGCCTTTAAAAATTATATGCGGCACAGGAGAGTAGCACTGGACTTATACTGCTGAATCAGTGAACTTTGTAATAGCAGTACCACTGGACTTATACACTGCTGAATCAGTGAACTTTGTAATAGCAGTACCACTGGACTTATACACTGCTGAATCAGGGAACTGTGTAATAGCAGTACCACTGGACTTATACACTGCTGAATCAGTGAACTTTGTAATAGCAGTACCACTGGACTTATACACTGCTGAATCAGTGAACTTTGTAATAGCAGTACCACTGAACTTATACACTGCTGAATCAGTGAACTTTGTAATAGCAGTACCACTGGACTTTTACTGCTGAATGTGTGAACTTGGTAATATTGCAGTACCAATGGGCTTATATACTGCTGGATTGGCTTTGCAAATTTGGTTATAATTATTTTATTTTATTTTTTTTTATTTTAATTTTTTTTTATAACTTTTTTTTTATTTTTTAAAAACTTGGGAATAATGGGGAAATAACTATGCCCTTAGAAGCACAGAGCACAGGACACAGCACCACTGGACTGAACAGGACACAGCGCAGGACCCAGCAGCACTACTGAACTCAGCAGGACAGAGCACAGGACACAGCACCACTGGACTGATACTGCAGAATGTGTGAACTTTGTAATATTGCAGAACCACTGGACTTTTACTGCTGAATGTGTGAACTTGGTAATATTGCAGTACCAATGGGCTTATACTGCAGGATTGGTTGTGCAAATTTTGTTGTAATTAAAAAAAAATGTAATTAGTTTTTTGTATTTTTTTTAAATAACTTTTTTTTATTTTTTTAAACACTTTGGAATATTGGGGAAATAACTATGCCCTTAGAAGCACAGAGCACAGGACACAGCACCACCGGACTGAACAGGACACAGCACAGGACCCAGCAGCACCACTGACCTCAGAAGGACAGAGCACAGGACACAGCACCACTGGACTGAGCACAGCACAGCACAGCACAGAACTTAACTGAACAGCACAGAACTTAACTGAACAGCACGAGATATAGCAGGACAGAGGACCACCTAACACACCCTCCCTCTACCCTGATCAATGCCCGAGTGAAGATGGCGGCGACTAGCGGGGAATTTATAGGATCCGAGTATCGCGAGATCCGACAATGGAATTATGAGTCAGAGCTTAGTTTCAGATTTGAATTTGGCGCCAATACCCGGATCTGTCTCGGATCCGACTCGGATCGGCAACGTTCGGGTGGGCTCGGATTTCATAAATCCGAGTGCGCTCATCTCTAGTTTCAAACTTCTACTTCCTAAGAACCTTCGTATTTCCAATGCCTTCCATGTGTCTTTGCTCAAACCTCTTATCATCAACCGTTTCTCGGTCCCTCCTTCAGCACCTTGGCCAGTTCAAATTCATCAAGAGGAGGACTTTGAGATTACTCCCGTTTTGGATGCAAAAATTTTGCGAGGAGTTCTTCGTTTCCTCGTTCATTGGAAGGGCTTTGGTCCTGAGGAGCGCTCATGGATCAAAGCTGAAGATCTTAATGCTCCAACTCTTCTTAAGAAGTTTTACTCCAAGTATCCGGACAAACCCGGTTCCAGGTGTTCTGTGCCCACCTTTAAAAGGGGGGGGGTACTGTCACTCACCGGACTGTGAGTGCCGCTTCTCGTGTGTTTAGGAACCGTGGCCGTCCACCATCCTGAGGGTCTGCGCATGTGCAGCCCTTTCAAACCTTCAGTACCTGTTGCTTTTAGTTAATTGGCTGATCAGGCAACACTCCCTATTTAAAGCACCTGTGGTCAATACCTCGTTGCCTGATCTTGGAGTCTCATTCCCCATGAGCCTCTGAAGGTGTTCCTGTGTTTCCTCGTGTATTCAGCTCCTGCTGATTCCTGTTGTTCGTTTGTGGTTTCCAGACCACTTCAACTCTCCTGTGTTCATCGTGACTGCACCAGCTGATTCCTATCCGCTGCCTCCGTGCTTCTACAGTATCCTGCTCACTTCAACTCTCCTGTGTTCATCGTGACTGCACCAGCTGATTCCTATCCGCTGCCTTCGTGCTTCTACAGTATCCTGCTCACTTCAACTCTCCTGTGTTCATCGTGACTGCACCAGCTGATTCCTATCCGCTGCCTCCGTGCTTCTACAGTATCCTGCTCACTTCAACTCTCCTGTGTTCATCGTGACTGCACCAGCTGATTCCTATCCGCTGCCTCCGTGCTTCTACAGTATCCTGCTCACTTCAACACTCCCGTGTTCATCGTGACTGCACCAGCTGATTCCTATCCGCTGCCTCCGTGCTTCTACAGAGTCCTGCTCACCTCAACTCTCCAGTGTTCATCGTGTCTGCAGCCAGCTGATTCCTATCCGCTGCCTCCGTGCTTCTACAGAGTCCTGCTCACCTCAACTCTCCAGTGTTCATCGTGTCTGCAGCCAGCTGATTCCTATCCGCTGCCTCCGTGCTTCTACAGAGTCCTGCTCACCTGAACTCTCCAGTGTTCATCGTGTCTGCAGCCAGCTGATTCCTATCCGCTGTCTCCGTGCTTCTACAGTGTTCCTGCTCATTTCAACTCGCCTGTCTTCATCGGGTCAGCGCTCCGCTGCTTTCATCTCAGCTACTGGTTATCAGACCGCCTCAACTCTCCCGTGTTCTCCAGGTGTCCAGTTCCATATAATACTGCTTCCTGAGTATTGCCTTGTTCTTGCTGGTCTACCTACCGTGCACTGCACCAACTTGGTTATCGCTTCCATCTTCCAGTGGTCTCTCCTCCTGCCGGCCTTCAGCCGCTCAGGTATCCCTGCACGTCTCTCTGACAGCCTGCTCTCCTGAACCGCGGTATGCATACTTCTCATTGACTGTGCTTGTGTATTGCATATCTAGCTGGACTGAGTTGTTCTCCTCCGGAGTTCCTATCCACTGAGACTATTGCTATCATTTGACTGTGTTTCCTATTTGCCTGGATAGTTATTGTGACTCTGTATATTTGTGCAGTGCTGCTCAGTTATTATTATATTGTGCATATCATCGTGGGATCAAGTTCTGTGTGCCCGTGTATACTCTGCATTGCATTCATCTCCTCATGCTCCTCCTCACATATATATTTTGCTGTGGTACAACTTGCTAGATGCAGACCACTGGCTCCTGTTCCCTGTGACACCAGTTTCAAGTATCCTCATTTAGCAGTGGTACAACTTGCTAACGCAGACCACTGACTCCCCTGATACCTTTACCTGGATTCAATTCTTCACCTAGACAGCGGTACAACTTGCTATACGCAGACCGCTGACTACCCTCACGTTTCCTTGTCCATCTAGTTCCTCGTGTACAGTTATCTACCTATTACCAGTGCTGCTAGTCATAGACTTTTCTCGAGCATTCTCTTACCATCTACTGTCTCCTGTTCCGTGGTCACCCCGCTACCAGAGTACCATATTACCAACTATACTGCTCTGGTAAGTCCATCATCTGGTGATACCTGGGTAAAGACTCCTAGTGCCAGTGACACTATATTTCCCATAACTGGTAACATCTCATATGTTGTGTGTATGACACTGTAAAGGTTTCATGGCAAATGTTGGCAAGTGTAACTTCAGAGATTACCTAACATTTGATAGTCTCTTCACCATAATTGCAGAACTTTTCTACTAACCTTCTAGTTGACTTGATTTTGAGCCTGTTGAAGATTATATTATGAATATTCTTTTGAAGTCTTGGAATGCAATATATCTATGGACAAAGTAAGCTTTTCCACTCATCTTTTAATATACATTTCAATGGATCTTTTAAGCTTTAACCTTGAGGACTTCTCTGGTGTGGTTGCATTCCATTTATAATGTGTCTATATTTTTAAAGCTCAATGTAGGAAAAAAGATCTATATAACTGTTATTATTTCTGCGACATTGGAATCTCAATAACACCTTTTTACATTATATATAGTATATATGCAGTAGAATGTGGTTGTTAAATTTATAGCATTTGTTAATTTATACAAATCTATGATCCTGTCCATGAAACTTATGTCCAGCTTTGTTCTGGAGAAACAAAATAATTATTATAAGTAAGCATGCAATCTTTAAATATCTTTATTTTATTATACTTTATAGCTGTGTCCCTATCTTGAAGTTTTGTTTTTTTAATTTAATACTCAAAATATAATTTGACATTTTATCACATCAATTAGCTAATAAGGGCTTATTTAAAGTGGGACGTATTTAGATTTGCACCACATAAAAAAATTGTTGCATTGTGTATGAGTTGAGCGTATTTTATATTTAAGGCACCTAATGCTTGGAGAAGTAGATTGAAGTCAATCACATGAAAGTGCAGTGCAGTCAGGGTATGTTTCACCCTGCTGTGTGAGTATCATATGTCTTGAAAGTCTCACTGTTGGCCCAATTCATTAAGGCTTGTAAATGCCGATATGTGCCATATTGTATGTCAAACTGTGCATGCCTAGAAATGACCATACACCAGAAAATGCAGAAACATTCAATTTATCTCCGAGTGCAAAGGACCCTTACTACACCCTGTGATTTCAGGGTGGAGCGCAAAGGAGAATGGGTGTATGCATGTAGTTAATTTGCAGTAAGAATGTGCCAAGCTCGAGTGCATGCAGTAGCTTCCGATTCAAGCTTTGGGCATTTCAAAGATGTGTGTTTTTCAGGTGTATCACTTGTACTAGCAGCAGGGCCAGTCGGGTGTAAGTGGTGATTACTTGTGATGACAGTCACGTATGCAAACTATAACATCCAAATAAATGTATTTTACAGGGGGGGGGGGAAACATTTTTTTTAAGCTATTATAACAGGTAATATTAATTGATTAATTAATTTCTTTCTCTGTGCGCTCTTTTGTGACTTTATATTCCACATATGTATTGGATGTATCCTACAGTGTATTGTATTTTAGAGCAGAGCAGACCTAAACCTGTATTCATAAACATGCCTATCTTTACATCAGCTCCCTGTTGAATATGGACGTGTGCATGCCCGATTTATGTGGGTTTTCCAAAAAAATGCACAATATTTTAGTTTTGCAATCCTTGATGAATTAGGGCCTGTCAGCACACAGGGTTCACTGTTTAAAATCAAACATCTTTTCTAACATGGTGCAGATCCGTTGCTGCAGACACAGGTTTTTTTTTTTTTTTTTTTTAAACAACCTTATTCAAAGTTCAGTGTGTCACCACAGATGACAATGTCAAAGAAAACAGCAAGCATTTAAACACTCAAAGAATGTAGGCCCTATCCAAGAAATGAGGTGTCTCTAGATCAGTTTTAACCTGGGATAGCAGATAAGGATAATTAAGCTAGAAAGAGCTGGGTATATTGTTTGGTAATGTGGACACATAAGTATTTAAATTTCTTTTAGTACCATTTAAAGGTGAATTGTTGGGCTAAATCTGTTCTAATGGGGTCTGTGAGATAAAAGTCAATTATTTCTGTCTTTTGGGGATTTATTTTGTACCCGTAAAGTTGGTTGTAAGGGTCAAGGACTGTAGGGTAAAGAAAAGGATCTGATAGTGTCAGGAGGATGTCATCAGCATACAGAGAGATTTTGTGGTCTGTTCTCCCCACTATAATCCCTAAAATAGCTTTATTAGAATGTATTTTTTCAGCTAAGAACTCAAATAAAGTGCAAAAGTCAAGGATGAGAGCTTTGCCATGTGCCACTGGAGATTAGAAAAGGAGAAGAAGCACCATTGCTAACTCGACTATCTACGAGCACTCCCAAATCATTTTCCATTATAAATTCCCCTCAATTAATTCCATTTAATTTATAGATTGTGTGCTTGGTTTTGATCCCTAAATGCATAACCTTACATTTATCTATGTTAAACCTCATATTCCATTTGGTTGCCCAATCCTCCAGTTTATTTAAGTCCCTCTGTAGAGAAGCTACATCTTGCTCTGATTTTATTACCTTACAGACTTTAGTGTCATCTGCAAAAATGGAAACTTTACTCTCTAAACCATCACTAAGATCATTAATAAATATATTAAAAATGGTTGGGAGAAGTTGTTCTTGAAGGATGTTTTGATACCATACTATATACATGTCTGTGTTCTTAGGCACAATTGTGAGTGATCCCACTCTCTTGGCTGAGTAGAAACCCCACACATGAATGGTCTCAGGATGCTTTACTGTTGGCATGACACAGGACTGATGATAGCGCTCACCTTTTCTTCTCCAGGCAAGAATTTTTCCAGATGCCCAAAACAATCTGAAAGGGGATTCATCAGAGAAAATGACTTTGCCACAGTCCTCAGCAGTTCAATCCCTGTACCTTTTGCAGAATATCAGTCTGTCCCTAATGTTTTCCTGGAGAGAAGTGGCTTCTTTGCTGGCCTTCTTGACCCCAGATCATCAACCAAAAATCTTCGCCTCGCTTGTTGCAATTCCTTAGCAAGCTTTGCACTGTGTTGCCCTGATCCCGCAGCTGAACCAACTTTAAGAGACGGTTCTGGTGCTTGCTGGATGTTCTTGGGCACCCTGAAGTCTTCTTCAAAACTATTGAACCCCTCTCATTGAAGTTTTTGATGATCCAATAAATGGGTGATTTAGGTACAGTCTTACTAACAGCAATATTCTTGCCTGTGAAGCCCTTTTGTGCAAAGCAATGATGACTGCACATGTTTTCTTGCAGGTAACCATGGTTAACAGAGGAAGAACAATGATTTCAAGCACCAACCTCCTTTTAAAGCTTCCAGTCTATTATTCTAACTTAATCAGTATGACAGAGTGATCTCTAGCCTTGTCCTCAACACTCTCACCTGTGTCAACGAGAGAATCACTGACCTGATGTCAGCTGTTCCTTTTGTGGCAGGGGTGAAATGCTGTGGAAATGTTGTTTTTGGGATAAAGTTCATTGTCATGGCAAAGAGAGACTTTGTAATTAATTGCAATTCATCTGATCACTCTTCATGACATCCTGGAGTATATGCAAATTGCCATCATATAATCTGAGACAGCAAGCTGTGTGAAAAATAATATTTCTGTCATTCTCAAAACTTTTGGCCATGACTGTATAATGACGGGAAGATACCAGTAGAGAGAGAGAGAGAGAGATTACAGAAATCAGGAAGAGAGGAATTTGTCACGGACTCCGGAACATGACGGATTCTCAGGTTGTTCTGACATGACCTTTTCCCTTGGTCCTCTTGTTTCTCTTTGATGATTTCCATGTTGTTGCTAATTCTCTTTCAAAAGACACTTGAGTATGATATAGATCATCAGTTTTGGATTCAATAGTATAAGCCCTAGAGCCAAAAGCTGCTATTTTTTATATGAATTCTCTTTCTTATTGAAAGGTGACTTTGTTATCATTTGCTAGATTTGTGATAGCTGCTTTAACTGCAGGATCAATTTCAGTTTCAGATAGAAAAACATAGCTAGAAGAGCAAGACTGATTAGAAAGTTGTGAGGAGGCTGATGCCGTCGTGGCGCTTTTTGTGTTTGGTAGTCATTTAACAAAACAGCTGGCAGAGAGCCCTCTTCAAGACAGAGAGAGAGAGAGAGAGAAGAAAAAAACCCCAAAACAAAAACAGGTTGGGATGGAAAGCAGGAAAAAACAGTACACTCCAATTGGCTATTCAGGTCTCCTCAGGACCCGGGGCTAGTGAATCATCTGGTTAGGCAAATGCAACACAGTTTTGCGTAGAAGTTACACATGTCCACACCAAGGCAAGAAGCCAATATACCGGCATGCCAAAGGTTCGTAGTGTAGGATAAATGTTACAATCAGTTACATTGCCAACATGCAGAAGCTAACTGCACAGTTTTAGGTGCAGTAGTTGAAACATAACACTTACACTGTGCAGGTGCAGCCAAAATGGTGTGTTTCTTTACAAAATAAGGTACTGGAACAGGGTAGGTGTCAGAAATATTCACTTAATGGTATTATAATCAACAGGATTGCTTTCTTATATATGGTGGGGGTCTTGAATAGTAGAAGTTAAGGCAATATGAGAGGTGGCCACTGGGTGGCAGAAGAGCCACTTATGAAACATGGACGTATACTGATAGATGCACTAATCTCTGAAAAGAGTGGCTGAAGGGCCAGGTTTTAACATAGCCACCCAAAGGGCTACAAGGCACACTGGCTATATTCAATGGCAAGCAGGCAATCGGACTCAGCACCAACAGCCAGGTAGACACCAGCACTAACCTGTCTGTATGGTCAGGTGGTTATTGGGTCCCTCTAGGTAGGCCCTAGTCTCAGATTGTCTCCTCAGTGGAAGAGAGGCAATCACAGATATACAGGGTCTGTGGTGGAGCTCTGGCGAAATAGTATTTTAGAAGCCCCCACTGCAGTCACTTATTCTTGCATGTTGATCCAGGGGACACCCCAGAGGTGTTGTACCTGCAGAAGAACCAGGCTGGCATGTGTCACCAGCTAGTGCTGCTGTCAGGATGATAGTCAGGGAGCCCAATTCACAAAACTCAGCTGCTGCATGGAGGGGCTTCTGTCCACCATGGTCAGAAGGGAGGAGGCATAAGTCTTGGCGGGACTGGCAAGCTTTAGGCCGCAAAGCTGCTGGCAAAATAGTGAAGTAATGGTCCTCCAAAGTCTGATCCCGTATTAATGGAGAGACAGGTAAATAATAGTGGAGGATATTTGTTAAAATCCCAAAAAAAGGTTGCAGATTGTGCCACATCATTTAGATCACTAGATGACCAAAAGCTCACAGGATCTGCATCTGCTCAGACGCCCCCAGAAACAGGGTTTTTATTGCTACCTGACACCACCAATGCCCAAGAATAATCTGTTACTGTAGGATTTGAACAAAAAACTCTTGTAGCAGTGCAGTAGCCTGAGCCACAGACTCAGTTAACAACCTACTGCAACCTTTTTATTATCACTTCATCTGTGTAGATCTGCCTCAGGGAATGGCATAATATCCTGCTGCTTGTAATGAATTGCCCATACCTGAGGCTTGTTACCATAGTCTCAAGCTTATACAAGCAGCTTCCATTGAATATAACATTGTTAGTTTATTGAGCTTATCTCTGTGAACCAGCACTCTCTTGACATTTGGCTCTTGGACAACTACCCTCTATGGCTCTGGACCACTAGCTATTCTCTATACCTGTTATTACTTGAGTATCCAGACTTACCCCCTGTGCACCTTTACTCACTAAGGGCCTGATTCATTAAGGATCTTACTTCAGTCTCCTGGACAAAACCATGTTACAATGCGAGGGGTGCAAACTAGTATTCTGTTTTGCACATAAGTTAAATACTGACTGTTTTTTCATGTAGCACACAAATACTTGATAGCTTATTTGTACACTGAAATTTAAAGTTGATATTTGTGTGCTACATGAAAAAACAATCCGTATTTAACTTATGTGCAAAACAGAATACTAATTTGCACCCTTGCATTGTAACATGGTTTTGTCCAGGAGACTGAAATAAGAAGTTTCTCAAGTTAAGATCCTTAATGAATCAGGCCCTAAGACTTTTGCTTCCAATTGAATCCCCCAATCGTTATCTGACATACAGACTAAAATCCCTAACAGTGTGGAGACCAAGCAATTCGAGATACATTCTATTTTAAATTATACATATTTTTAAGATATGCCTTTTAGGTAGGCTATCTTTGTCTGTTCTATACTACTGGTGCAAGTTTTCAAGTTGATGATGATTGCCTGATTCATCCATAAGTTACCTTTAAAGTTCAACTAAAATTATCACTACAGAAATGTTAGTGTACATACGCATTTTTCCTTTTATCTCTGCTGCAGATCTAAATGACTAAATGTGTGTTTAATAAACAAAGCAAATACACATAGTCATTCAAATATTGTATGTAAATAAATTATATCCACTGTTAGGCAAACAATAGTTTTATGTTCTGGTACTCCTTAAAAATAGCATTAATAATACAAAAAGTAAATCTAAGGCTCCCAGAAACAGACACGCATTTTATTGCTATAGGGTTCTTAGCAGAAACATTAAAAATTTACAATAGTTGTGCTAGTCCTAATCCAGCCAACGCAAAATATACAAATCTGAAAGTGAGATGTAATCAAATATTTCCCCTTGTTTTACCCACAATTATAGTGCTTTGGCCATCTATTAATTGCATTCGATCAGAAGTATATACATACGCATTTACATTTTAATTGATTTGATAATAGTGCTTCCTATAAAAATGTTACAGTCCACTAGGCCCTGTTAGATTTATTTAACTTAATAGCTTGAATACTGCAGGCTAATCCCTCAGAGACTATGAGATTCTTAGAAAGCTTATAGGTATGGTATGCTTTTTACACAAAACAAGTGATCCTGTGTATTTGTGTATCAGATGTCAAGTTTAAATTCCACAAAAATGTCACTCAGAATCTTGAGTGATCTTGGGATTAAAATATAAAGTCCTTGAAAGAACATGAAAAGTCAAACAAAACATTTTCTGAGGTAGTAGTATGAACTCATTTATTTCACGCTAGAAATTGAATGAAGTAGATTATTAATTAAACAATTAAATCTAGATTAACAGTAAGCGTATATGTAAAATGATTTAATTAATCTTATATAACACAATTGTAGTCACATTTATTTTTAAGGCCCTAGCATATACTGCACAAATCATAAAATAAAAATCTGTACACAAAATCAGGTATTAGTCAAGAGGAGCTTGTTATCTAAATTTGCAGGATAATAAATGAATGTAGTGGTGAAGACTAAAAGACAGTTTGTACAACTACAAATGTATGTGTGTTTATATATATATATATATATATATATATATATATATATATATATATATATATATATATATACATATATAGTTATATTTATCTATCTTTATACATAAAATGTAATTGTCTTCTTGAGATTATTATAATATCATCCTGTTATAGTGGAATCCCAGGCTGTCTAGCACTGGGTCTGTCTAAGGGTTTGGAAGGGGCATGCTTACAGTTTTTTAATTGCTTCTTTGTTTATTCTCTTTAAAAGTACAGAACCAGACCATTCTCTGCCAACACTTTTGTAAAGTGCAAATGGCTGTGCACCTCTTCGCATGGCAAGGAACTTCCCTGAAAATATGCACTTTCCACTACTTTCTCTCATTATAAATATTGTGCTCAGCAAAAAATAAATATTGGTCCTGCACACTTCCACAAAACGAGGATCACCAATTTGCCTCTTCCATACTTCAGTGTGATTTTCTTCACTCTGCCCAAGTCCACCCCTCTGTCTATGCAAACTTATTCACTTGGCACAGGTCCCTAACGAGGGTCATGCCAATGGTATGATCGCATGAGATGCAAACCCTAGGGGGCGCAACTGCCGCCTGCTATTAGCCTCAGGTATATATAAATGCAGTGTTTCCAAAGTGCAGTACCGCATTTGAATATCTGCCTGGCGACTGGCTCCCAACATCGTTGTAATGTCTTGGCGCTGTCAGTGAGCAGCAGCCGAGCGGAACTAGGAAGCAAAGAATAAAGTAGAAGCAGAAGCATAGTAGCTGGCAAGAAGAAAAAAGAAGAAGAGAAGATAATTAGAATACCTCAAAGAAAACGGGAAAAGTGGCTGGAGAAAACGGGGTGTGAGTTGTCTACAGAAAACAGGAGAGAAGAGGCTGCAGAGAGCAGGGGAGAAGTGGCTGCAAACAATGGGGAAGGGGGAGGCTGGTGAGGAAAAGGGGGGAGAAGTTGTTGCAGATGACAGGGGGGAGAGACGGCTGGTGAGAACAGGGGAGGAGAACTTGCTGTAGAGAACAGTGGGGGGGAGCAGAAGTAGCTGGAGAAAACAGTGGAGGGGGGGCAGTGGCTGGAGAGGAGTGAGAAGCAGAAGTGTCTGGAGAAAACTGTGGATGGGAAGAAGTGGCTGGAAAGAAGGGAGGATAACTGGAGAGAAAAGGGGGGAGAAATGACAGGAGATAGTGGGGGTGGGCTGGAAAGAACAGGGTGGGAAGGAGAAGTGATGGAGAGAATAGGGGGTGAGGGGCTGGAGAGAACAGTGTGTGTTTGTGTGTGTGGGGGGGGGGGGGTGCTGCAGAACACAAGGACTGGGGAGTCAGGGTGCTGGAACTTTGTGGTACATGAATATATTTTACATAAATGCTATAAAACATAATAAGTATTTTATTATAATTATAAAGATCAGTATACTAGGTGGTGATGTGTTTCTTAGCAATTATAGTCTCTATTAAATGTGGTGAAAAAGAGTAAGTTATTAACTTGATTTTGGGGCTGGTCAGGGAAATAGGCCTATTTATTAAGTGGGAATGTTATTAATTGAATGGCGGAGTATGGGTGGGGCATTGCGGGATCTACATTATAAATGGGATGGCTATTACTTTAATGTTGGGGCTGACTTGAAGGAAAGAGACTTATTTATTAAACATGGTTACTGTTAATTTAATGTCACGCAGGTTAAGGGGATAGAGGGAAGGATGCCTTAATATTCAATGTGAGTGGTGTGAATTTAATATTGGGGCTGATTGGGGGGAGGAATAGGCATGTTTATTAAATGTGAATGCTATCATTCTACTATTCTATGATCCGGTCTAGTAGTAAATGAATTTAAGATGCCAGCACCAGCACCATGTAGTGAAAGCTATAAAAACTGGCAGGAGAGTGCAGCACAGGGTTGGAGATTGGTCTTGAGCTTGTAGAGGGCTAGGCACGCCCCCACTGTAGAATTGCTATGCCTTCCCGGCAACATCTACTCCCACCAAGATGCACGGGGTAGCCATTATTCTCTCTTTCCCAGGGCACTAAAATATCTAATTATGGCTCTGACTTGGCATGCTGGAGCTTGTAATTCTATAAATGTTGGAGCATAATAGGGGTAGGGTGGGAGGGAAGCCCTTTTTAAGAATATGATGTTTTCAGAGTGGGTGCAGGGAATTAATTTCTGTTCTATCTGTGAGTGATGTTGTGTCTGTGGATTAGATCTGGAAGGCTAGAAACAGAGTTTTATGCTTATGTAGGGGAACTTAAGTGTGCTCAGTTTCGGATGTCTGGAGAACTATGTGCACATAGGCATATATCTGTCTTAATGTTGAAATAATTAAGAGAAATAATTTTGGGTGTGTACTGTAAATAGATACTAGTTTGGACACCCCCCTCCCTCATCGAAGGGAAAAGAAGGGCCGAAGAAATATCTTTTATAGGGCCCCATGCAGCCTATATTTGGGTCATACATATTACCATTACTAAAGTCATTAATAAATATATTAAAAATTAAGAATAGCAGTCTAGCTATTTCTGAGTTTAGTTCCATAAGAACTCTTTGGTATCTGCATTTCCTGCTGTAGGTTAATGGAAATTTATGTATGGTCCAGATAAATTTTATTGGCCTGATTCATTAAGGAGCGTAATTTGAGATACATTTCGTATGCACGAGTATGCACACAAGTACTCTGCGCATGGCCAGAACCACACCATAAACCACAGATAGCAGCAGCTTTCCATTAATCTTCGAGCACAAAGGACTTACGACAGCTTGCAATTTCAAGGGTAGAATGGGTAGGGGGCTGGGTGTATGCATGTAGTCAATGTACAAAAAGGGTGTGCCAAGCTCAAGCGCCCGCAGATTTAAGCTTTGGGTATCTCAAAGGTACGTGATTTTCTGCCGCATCACTTGCACCAGTTACAGGGCTGGTGTAAGTGCCTATTGCTAATGGTAATGGCTGCGTATACAAGCTAGAACATGCTTTTGTAATCAGGAGCAATGGTAAAAATGTACTTTATGTACAGTAGACATTCAAAACATCTTAATAAATGTATTTTATGGGGGGGGGGGAGCAAAAAATGTTTTGTCATTAATGACTATAGTATTAACAGGTGTCATTAATTACATTTTTTTTTTCTCCTGTTTTTTTTGTGACTTTATATTCCACATATGTATTGGATGTATCCTGGAGTGTATTGTCTGTTAGAGCAGAGCAGACCAGACCTAGACTATCTTCATCAACAGACGTGTCTTCAGATCCACTCCTTATTCAAAATGGACGTGCATATACCTAATGTAAAAAACACGCATTACATTCATTTTGTGTTTGTTAATGAATGAGGCACTATGAGTATTCAAGATATCACTTATAGTTGTCAGAACATCTCTGCTTTTTTATTTTCCATTTTCATTATATTTATATATTTTTTTTAAATTTGTGATTTTTTTAAAATATTTTCATAAACATATTCAGTTGAATTATTGTCTTTTATATGTACACATTCAGGGCTCCTTGTTTTGTTTCATGCATCCAGCTCTTTTATCATTGATGTCATTCTGATAATTACTTTATTAATAATTAATCCTGGCTTGTGTGATAGACTAATTTAAGTAATCCAAAGCAATTTATATTATGTAGAGGAATGGATCTAAAATTTGGGAAGAGGTATGAAAAAAGAACAAGAGGTATGAACCATAACTTTTTTTATAAGTTACTGTGTCTGGAGTATAAAAATTAAATCAGGACCCTGGTCTTAAAACTATTAGCCAACTAGTGAAAAATATATACATACACTAAATTGTTTTTCATTAAAAATTAAAGGACAGATTAATAAAACTGATTGTGGAAAGATAATTTGACAACTGTTTTTCTCAATGGGTGTTTGTTGCCATTGTCTGAAAATGTGCGGCGCTGCCTTGTAAAGGGAGACTTCTCTTTACAAGGCAGCGCCGCTTTAAATTTAAGCGCTGAAGACGCTGAACTCGCCGGAGTTGAAGAATCCGGAGGTTCATACATTTACCCCTTAGTGTCTTAAACTACAATATGATGTCTTTGTGTTGTATTTACTTAGTTGGGTAATAACAATTTGACAATTTTTGTACTTGTGAGCAAATATGGGAAGCCTGTTGATACAAATAGCCTATACTATTTCAGTAAAGAATATTATATAAGTAACTGTTCTAGGAAATTGGCTTTTCTGCATCTCACTTCAATATGTACAGTGAAAAGCAGTATAAATGACGTTGCATACAGCATACTGAGCTAATAACTTTCTGAGCTGATGATGATTTTCTTTACGCTTGCCCTGCTGTACCAGTCCAGATCCTGGTTGAATGTGAAACTGTTAATATAATTTACGACTGTGCAAAGGTGCAAACCCACAGTGCAAATTATAGTTTATAACATCACTTGTCTACTTTTGTACATGGATTGTTTGCCAAGATCTCCTGTGGGTCAAGGTAACATTTGCAGGAGCCCTTACTCTAATGGGACAAGCTTGACAATGCAGGGGCATTCTTTGCTTTGTAATGATTAATTGCATGAGTGTGCCTAACCACAGTATTTGTTGGAAGACTATGTATCTGGACCCAGAGTCCAGATCCTACTTAAAGAATCTGGAGGCCAGCATTCGCTTCCTGAAATCCCTTGCCACTACTTTTGCACTGCTTATAGCAGTGGACAGGAAGTACCTTCTATTCCTTATACTTGCATAATCTTACTGCTGATATCACCAGGCCCATCTGTTTCAAATCAGGTGGGCCTATTTAAACAAGACTCTCTGCACTTTTCAGTACCAGAGTATTAGGTTACTGAGGTCTCTTAGTTCCAGTGTTTTTGCTGAGTTTCCTGTGGCTTGTATGTAATTGTGTACTATACCTGTCTTGTAGAATTTCCCTTCTGCTCCGTGATTCATCACTGTGTTTGACGTTTCCACATTCCTCACTACTGTTTATCCTGATTTTGTACTATGCTGCCCGCTTGTGTACCAGGCCTTGGCTCCCCTGACCCATTTTCTCCATACTAATTTGGTAACACACATCCTGTAGTTACCAGCTGGTGACTCTAGGGGGAAGTTCAAAGGGCCTCCTCGCAATGAAGTTCAAATCTCCCTGCGGGACCCTGGTGAATACTGGGTGTCGTTAGATTCTATGCCTCTGTTCTGCCAGTAAGAATTTGGCTGGCAGTAAAGAATCCACATCCACTTTCTCGCTACCTTGAGGCACTTCAACATACTTTAGGTGGAAAAGTGCTTTCCACTTTGCCACCTGAAGAATCTGCAGATATGGCTACACCTTATCAGCTTCTCATTTCTAATCCTCCCAGGTATTCCAAAGCATGCAGGGGCTTCATGAACCAATGCTCTAACCATTTTCAGTTATTGCCTGGGAACTTCCCAGATGAAACAGCAAAAGTGGCATTTGAAAAATTGTTACCTTCCAGTCAAGCCATCGCATGGGCTATGCCCTTTATGAGAGCGTAATGAATTGTCCTTCTCAACTGCTCTGTATTTTTGAATGCCTTTCAGAAGATCTTTATCAAGCCTGGTTGGGTATTATCTGCTGTTTCTAGCATTCTGTGGCTCAGCCAAGGCTCCCAAATTGTTGGTCAAGTGCAGTCCTATTCTACACTTTGGCTTCGAAACTTCAGTTGAACAAAATATCCTTGGTTGCTACTTTCTGGCAAGGTTTGTCATGATAGAATGAAGGATGAACTGAGTTCTTTAGATCTTCCATCTTATTTGGACCTTATCTTCCTGTGCAACAAATAGGATATCCATTTCAGGGAGAGGGCTCAGGAAATAGAGCAATTTTGTAATTTCGCTATTAGACTGGAACCTTGTATTCAAACTCCAATACTCTCAAGGAGCTGGAAAGGAGATTCAAGAATAACCTGTGTTTGTACTGTGCCATACCAAATCATTTAATTGGAACTTGCCCTAAAAATCAAGGAACGCCAAAGCCTAGTTGGTACTGAAGAGGCCATGCTAGACTCATCTAACTACACAGGTTCTGCTAACCATGATAATAGATTCTCCATCTTACTTATCTTCAATGCCCCAGGAGAATCTGTTCAGTTGCTCACCTTCCTAGTTTAGGGGGCACATTACCAACAGGTTTCAAACAGACATTTTTGTTATTATAATCTGCAATCTTGTGTTTGTGGTCCTAATGCAGATTTACCCCTAGATTCAGAACTTTTCGGCAGTATCAAAGGTGCTAGAGTTTTCTCATGATTTGCTGTTCATGCTGGTATTAAGAAAACACAGAAGTTAATTTCCTCAAATTATTAGTGGCCTACAGTTCCTCTAGATGTATTTTCTTCTGGCATGTTACATCTGTGCCCATCATAAGACCCTTGGGGTTCTCTACTTCCGCTATGCATCTCAGATAAACCCTGAACTCAACTTTCTATGCACTTCATTACAAGACTTCCTTCCAAGAGCTACAATACCATCTGGGTAGTTGACTATTTTTGCAATTAGATTCACATCAGTCCTCTCAAGGGTCTTATATTGGTACCTGCTTCCCTATTTATATAATAACTCTTCTGCTTGCAAGGCTGTCTCCGTGAGATTGTGTCTAATTGATAGACTAAGTTTATGTCTGAATTTTGCAAGTTCTGCAAGAAAATTGATGTTAAACTCTATTTTTTCAACAGCATATCATCTGCAATCTAATGAACAGATCAAAAGGATATTTGACATATTTTTAAGTATGTGTATTTCAGCCAACCAAGATGACTGGGTTGACTTATTACCCTGGGTGGAGTTCGCTAATAACAACTGCTACAACTGCATTTCTTTGTTCTTTATGGCTGTTTTTTAGATATTTGGTATCAGGTCATGGATAACTTGATAACAAAACCTTGGCTAATTAGTTCCCAAGTTGGCCGCAGGCAATAAAGTATGGATTTCCACTCTAATCTTTGCTTCCAAGTTCTGAGTATGAAATTTGCTATTCATTTCATGGCACCATTCCACAAATATTTAATCCAGAGTGGCCTTCAAGCTACAATTGCCTGCCTCCTAATGCATTCCAAATATATTCAATATCTCTCTACTGAAACCCTTAATTCTCAATCCTCAGTTTCTCTTCTTCAAATTCTACTCTAACCTCCATTAGTGTGCAGCAGCAAGAAGAATACAAGGTTAACCAAATTTTGAACTTTTTTGTTGATTGAAAAGGTTATTGAACAGAGGAATGCTCCTGGACATCCAATGTTCATGCTCTACGCCTTCTCAAACAGTTCCATAAGAAGTTTTTTGACAAATCCTTTGTTGGGTGTTCTGTGTCCACACTTAAGGAGGGGGTACTGTCACAAGCTGGACCCAGAGTCCAGTTCTCCCTTTCGGATGTCTCTTCCACTGCTTCCATACTGCTTATAGTAGTGGGTGCGCATCAACTTCTCTTTCTTATAGCTCACCATGCTCACCTGTTTTAAATTAGGCAGACCTATTTAAACAGTGCTCTGTGCATTTTTCAGTGCTGAGAGTATTAAGTTAATAAGGTCTCAGCTACAGCATTTTCCTGAGTTTCCTTTAGATTGTGCTCCATTATCCAAATCTTCTTGCTTGGGGTCACTGGTGAAAACCAGGGGTCTGTTAAACTCCACACCTCTGTTCTACCAGTACTAACTTTGACTGCAATAAAGAATCCCAGATCTGACTTTGTGATGCCATTCTTGTATTTCATAAGGAATGCATACATTACGGCTTATGCCTTAATGGACATCACTTTCTTTCTTTTTTGGAGTCCTTGACTGATCCAGAAAATGCTTAATTAGACATGCATAATATATGTAATTTCCTCAAATTGTTGATCTTCTTTAACTGTAAGAAGTTTTAATTTGACACATTAAGTCATAAGATTTTCTCTCTATGAAATGTTATGGCTGTTTAGGGTTTGCAAAGTTAAAACATTTATATTTTGAATTTCTTTTTTCATCAACATATTAAATACAAGCCTGATATATTGTATAACTTTTTGCAGTCATGATAACCAAATGTTTAAACAATTGTTTAAGCAAAACTTTTTCAAATATTAAGTATATTACACTTTAGTATACTACTAAGTATACTATAATGGTATTTAATTAATTAATATGTGAAACACGCATGTGTATGGTATTGCTTTAAATATACTTAGTGCCTCTCATAGAACAGTTGTTTACATTTTTAATTACTATCTCTAAATACGAGTTGTTAACAATTAATAATAGAAATAGAATATTAAGACAGCATTATAGAATGCATAGGTGTCAATCTAAGCATATACTGTACTTCTTTGTTTAAAAGATGGTGGAAACATTATTCAACTTGCATTAGGATTAAGCTATCCTGAACCTGTTCATGTGGGTTCAGTGGGGATAACACCTCACCCAAATGTTAATATTTACTGAAGAACTTGTTATCTATATTGGAACAAAAGGGGGGGCAACGTTGCTTCTCCAAGGGTCCCAATCTTGTTAATAACCTCTGTAGGATGGGGGTAGGGAGGGTAAGTTTAAAAGCAGGAATACACTTACTGTGAATTCTTCATACCACTAAAACACCACCCAACTTTCCTGTTTAAAATAAACACTGATCATTTCATCTTTCATGGCAAAAGAATCATCTGCAGACTTTTGCATACAATAAAAGTGTGACAATGCAAAACCAGACACACACTAAAACATAATTCTGTCCTTTGCAATTTTCACACAGTGAAATGATACCTCTAAATTTATTCCTTGACTTATATTTATAGATTTACTGAATATGTGAAATGTATTAGAAGTTTTGTGTAAGTTACTGGGCTATAATTATGTGTACATTATGCGTATTTGGTGTGTGTAGAGTTAGAACTTCTTCCCTTATCTTTAATTTATTTTTATTTTATACCCTTCTAACATTTTTTATTTAGTCTTAAACTGTTTTGATTACCATTGCAAGGGCATAATCTACCCAGGGGTTCATCCATGATTCTGTTGTCACCATTGGGAATGTTCTGCCTCTGGTCAAATGGAGATAGTGTCTACCAACTTATTAAGTGATTGGACAACCTTCTGGTTGTCCTTTTCTTCCAGAACTCACCAAATGTACAGGATCAGAGAATTTTAGAAATAGGGACAGGGTCACCAAAAATTAAAAATAATATGATGATCCTGTGGACTCCCTATGCTTGGAACCAGAAGTGATATGATGACCAGACGGTTAGGTAAGAGAATGGAGTTCACTATGGCTGCAGTAGGCAGCTCAACACTTTATACCTGGGAGTGGTAGATTGTGGATGTAAGAGTTATGTATGGGACAGTGAAAGGGTTAAATGACTCATAACGTAAATGCCCTGGTCCGCTTAACATGAAATAGGTTTAAAAAACCCCACAAGAGAACAGTGCCCCTAGTGGCCATTTTAAGAAAAGTTGCAATTTGTTTGATAAATTAACTAGAGCATCATGGACTAAGACAGTGCTGGCTAACCTGTGACATTCCAAGTGTTGTGAAACTACATGTCCCAGCATGCTTTGCCAATATATAGCAGTTTATTGGTGTAAGGGTATGCTGGGACTTGTAGTTTCACAACACCTGCAGTGTCACAGATTAGGCAACACTGGACTAAGACATACATCAAAAAGATGTGGCCATGGGTTTGATCCTGCATAATATATGCTTGGAGTTTGTTTGTTTGTTATTTCTGTACTAGCATGGAATTCTTTTGGGTCCTCATTTTCCCCCAGTGTAAAAAGATGTATTTGTAGATGTGATGAAACTCATTGAAAATGTGCTTTTTATCCACATGTGCACTAGAGTGCCTGCCCTAGTACTCATTATGACTATATACATTCAGTATGTGTGCTTTACATTCCCTATAGCATGTCTGCTTACCCCTATATTGTGTTTGAATATCCATTTTAATATTGGTAACGTATGCGATTGTGTTACACGGTACTTGAGATGTTCATTGTTTAATTATGCTAAAGTAGTAAGGCTGGGAACACACTACAGGTTTTTTATCTAATGATCGGGCCAATCGCGCAATCAACGACCTTTCAGTCCGATATTGCATTAATGTGTACGCTCCAACTATCAACGATTATCATTCCAAAGCACATTGTATCATTTGATTTGATTTTTAAACTAGACTAAAAATCTTGTTCAATAATGGAATTATATTGTTCCAAATCTGCAGTGTGTATGCAATTACGACCAGCAGTGTAGACGGATCTCTATGGAGCGTGAATCTCAATATTTTCAGCTGATGGTTATGACAGATGAAGAGCACAAATCTGATGGCAAATCATGTAAAACGTCAACAGTGTGTACACAGGAATCGACATGCTGATTGGGACTTTCAGTCTTGGTAAAATCATTAACAATACCAGCCCAGCCTAAGTAGGTGTATACTAAAGATCTGTAGAAACCATGCATCAATAATTAGATTATCAGATCATGTAGAGCAGACTATTATTTAACAGAAGCTAACTTTGTTTACCTAGAGCACTGGAGATCTAGCTAGGGGTAATGTCCCCACCTCTGTTCCAAATCTAGCCAGGCAAGTGTTATGCTTACAGCACAATGGGGTGAATAGCCAATGTTACACTATGCTGTAACCATTTATATAGATTGCAATTATTCTGCCCTGCTATGACATTGCTATTTACCCACACATTACAGGCTAACAGTGAGAGACTGTAAGATTGTGCTGTTAGCTGCATTTCTAGAGATGTAAACTAGACCATATTTGACTGACAGCATCCCATCGTTGATCATGAATTTTAGGAAGTTTTTAAAACCAAATCACCAGATGTAATGTCCTTTGGTATGATAAAACATAATCATGGCACTCTTGCAATAGCTGACCAAAGGGTCTATTATCGTGTGATCTACATGATAATTGCATTAATGTGTACAACGCTTTAGGAGTGTATTCACAAGTCAGACACTGTAGCTCTCTGTGCCTGATTTAATTAACTTAATTTGGAAATGTGTATTGCCTTCAAATCATAAGACATGGAAATAAGCCAAACACACTGCCTGAGGCTATTCTGGGGGTATGGGAAGAGCAGTTTAGTGTTCAGGGAATAAAAATATCTGGCTGGTGTAGAAAGTAATGGTCCTGCAGCTGACTGAGGAGAAGAACTGCTAGGACCCTTGTACTACACTTGTGCCCATTAAATATGCTTGTAACTGTTACTCCTGTACATATGCTGGTTTTGTGCCTGTTGTGGCTGTTCTTTTCTTTTAATAAAAGCTACCATTGGGAAAGTTGGATATCTGCCTTCGTATAAATCTTTACCCACATACAAGTAGACTTGATATGCTGATCAGCCTCGGGAGACCCCGTTTCATCACAATAGGTTTACCAGCTCTGACCATATTTAAGTTGAAGCTGATCTGATATGAATCTGGGTGTAAGTATGCTCTGCCTAAGTATGTCTTACGTAGACAGACAGAACAGACCAGTATATGCACAAACGTATATACAATATAAGATCACATCAAAATGCATAAAAAATATTATATTATAAAATATATTTTAAAATACATTAACAACTATTTACAGTATAATCATTAATATAAATATGGATTTTCAAAGATTTTTTCCCCCTTTACATTCAGTACATAAATCGAATAAATTCATACAAAAATATGTTTTCAATACGTACTGTACATACAATGCATTTATATAGTCTGCCTTACTTGCATACACATGTTATGTGCTAGTTAGTAGCACCCATACGTGTAGTTTTTAAAACAAAGACTATGCCATGTCAGTCATCACTGTCAGTTGGCACTTACACCGCCCTGTAGCTGGTGCAAATGATACGGCTGAAACCAAGAGTACTTACGAGAAACCCAGGACTTGAATCTCCTGCATCTGCGTTGGAACGCGCTCAGCAACGCTCTGACTGTACACTGTCTATGATCGTTCTCTCCTTCTCTTCCCCATTCCGCTTCTCAATTTGTAGTCTTTCTTAAGTGTCATTTGCGTTCGGACATGAATTGCGCTCATTGGCGCATTAGCTCTGAGCATGCACCTGTAACGGATTTACTGGATTCTCTACTAACCTTGATTAACGCTGGCTTACCTGAGGTGCGGAGTCTAACGATCTCCCCGGTATTCACCAATAACCGCCGCAAGGCGGGATGGGCTTTGCTGCCAGGAGTCGCAGGTCGCGGTCCTCAGGTTTTCCACAAGGTGTAGTACAGCGGAGCAGGAGCAAGATGAGAGTAGTCGGACAGGCCGAGTCGGTACACAGGCAGGCAATGCAGACAGAATCAGGAAGCGGTCTCGGAGTTAATCAAACCGGGTCGGTACACGGGTCACAAGAACAGAAGCGAGGTCAGCTAGCCGGGTCGGTACACAGAGGACAACGGAATCCAGAGGAGTGAACAAGCCGGGTCGGTACACTGGGAGTCAATACACACGAAGCAGGAACAAGGAAGGACACAGGAATCAGGAGCCAGGAACTGGTAAGTTGCTCTGACATTCTCCAAGTGTCAGAGCTAGGTTTTTATGCAGAGTCCCATTTGAATTCCCCGCCCTGGTGGTGATCATGTGACCGGCCTAGGTAGCGGTCACGTGATCGCTGAACCCGGAAGTGCGGCTTCCGGGTCCGACGGAGCGGCGGGGGAGCGTGGAAAGGTAAGTATCGTAACAGCACCAAGCAATTTCACACAAGATATGCAACGCCCAAACATGAATCAAGCCCATAGTGTGCATTTTTGTGTCTGTGGTAGAGAAATTTGATTGTAAGCTCTCTGGATTGGTGATAGACATGAATTCAATTCTAATGATTAAATTCTGCATAATATGTTGTCATTATAGAACTAAAAGTCCATAACACACAATTTAAAAAAGAAGTAATAGAAGCAGTGAAAGAACATCTTGACAACAATTTGACACAATTCTACATAATTAGAATACATGTTACAACTTCAGCACTAAAAGATGACATTTCCAAGGCAAGGGTCATTAAGTCTTGTTAAAACTTTCAATTGATATCATTATTTAAAAACAAAAACAAAAAAATATATCTCTTAATACTGTTTTCTTCAGTTTAAGCCAGTGTATTTATACACATTATCTGTATGCTCAACTTTTATGTTTGAGTGCTAATATTTCATTCCAATCTATAAAACATCCATGAAATGACTGCTGAGTTTGGAAGATACAGCACACAAGGGATTAAAGTAGTGCTTCATTACTAAACTCAAATTTTACTACGGATAAGCCTGAAGTTTTATCACCAAGGTGTCTGGCATACATGATTAATCAGTGCTTTGTGAGTAAACTATATATATATATTGCTTTGTTAATGCTTGCCTGTGAATTTTTATCATATACCTTTTGGAATTTAGAATCATTCTGAGAATCCACCTACAGTAAAATAAAGGCTATTAAGCAACTTACAAGTAGTAGAAGGAAGATACAATGTTATATTAAATAATCTTTTTCAAGGTCATTTACTTAGATGACAGCATTGACATTTAATGCTTGACAAACTGAATGTTTCACAGGAGTAGCATAAAATCCTAAATGTGTTGCTGTCGAGAAAATTGAAAGAATAAAATGACAGTGGAACACTTTAATTCCACTTGATTAAAATAAAATTGATAAATATGCCTTTTTAATGTTTCTATAATTCTCATAAGCTAAGGTATTTGTTATTACTCTGTTATCTAGAATACAATAAAAATTGTGCATAGTTAACAAAATAATTAACATTCCACGAAAGATAATCAACATAACAAAAATTACAGGTAATATATTGGACAATTACCAACATCACATGACCCCTGGACATGATCATAATCACTACTTCTAACGCTATTGAAGAATATTTTGTCAATTTTGCCTCTAAGCTGCATGGTATCATGGTCACTGTTATGGTCTTTGCAAATGGACCACAATCATCAGTACATCATGCAGCCACCAAATACAGTATGTTGTCCTCACCACTGCCAAAACTGCCAATGATTGCTTCTGCTGGGTGCATACTTTGCTGTTAGGGGCTCTCATAGTTTGACTGCTATGCCTTCAGATAAATAATTTTTTGTCCTTTTATGAGTCAGAGTGCAGTGGAAACACTCCCAGATGAGAATTCTTCAGTTCTTTTTACATTGAATGTAGTGTTTTCAAATTTGAGTAATTCTCATTTAGTAGAAGCATTTCCCATAACATAATGCATCAATTTGTGTTAGGAGCAAAGTCAGGGACAATTATACAGGTTTTTTGGCATTCATGGAAAATTCTGCTTACTTTTGCAAACACTTGGCATATCCATTCCCTATTTTGTGCTCTGCTTATCATTCTTCTGTCTGCCATGGTTCAATGGCCAACACTTAGTTTTTTTAATCTCCTGCCCCTCACAGTCCTGTGCCTACTATAGCTCTGTTTCCAGCACGGTGACTAAGTGATTAGCACTTCTGCCTCACAGCGCTGGGGTCATGAGTTCAATTCCTGACCCTGACCTTATCTGTGTGGAGTATGTATGTTCTCCCTGTGTTTGCGTTGGTTTCCTCCGGGTGCTCCGGTTTCCTCCCACACTCCAAAAACATACTGGTAGGTTAATTGGCTGCTATCAAAATTGACCCTAGTCTGTCTGTGTGTGCATGTTAGGGAATTTAGACTGTAAGCTCCAATGGGGCAGGGACTGATGTGAGTGAGTTCTCTGTACAGTGCTGCGGAATCAGTGGCGCTATATAAATAAATGGTGATGATGATATTAACAACAGTACATATAGCCATGTGTCCTGCAATGTAAGTTTCATGGCCAACTTGTGCAGGCATGTTCCCTTCTATGCACTCTTTTACATTAATATGTCTTCAGAAGAATTCAAAGGTGAGTTAAGACAATAAAACCGCATTTTGATTTCAAGTATTAAGCCAATGTGTTTCTTATCTAAGCTGTGCAGGTTCTTCTGAAGAGACTGCAACAATGATTTCAAATGATGAAACTGACGTTTCAGATAGTAAAGTCAAAGCAGGGAGACTGCTAGGTTTCACTGTTGCTGCAGAGCTGTATACATGTTGTTCTTTTCTTGTGGACAGCAATGATGCTACACATAGAAATGAATGGGTTGCACTGGTTGTAAAATAACATTAAGATCTACAGCTCGAAACACTTATAAAAGCAAGCATCCCATATGAGATAAAGGAAGCAGGGCTTAGGGGCCTCAGAATGGTTTGAGTCCAGGGCTATTGACCTGTTACCCCCCCCTAAAACAACCATGATGAGAAACCACAGCATGATCAATAGATGACTTCCATTGAGCTATAAGGGAGAGGGATGGATAGCACCTTATTTCTCTTCTGGCCCTCCACGTAGCAAATGAGGGGTTCTTGGGACACTTTCATATCCGAAGCCAGAAGCTTTCATGAGTTACACACACTGTGTCCTTTGAAGTATGAGGAAGGGGAATCCATCCATTTACAAAATTGAACTTTATCTCTAAGCTTGCGATAAGCAGACTGATCCTGAAAGAATCATTTTGATAAATATATCTCCCAAGAAATGGAAATTGCGACACTTAAATATAATTATTACTACAATTGTGAATCAACTTAAAAAAAACAATAAAAATAGTTTTTATGAATGCCTTTTTACAAATGTTGTGTAACCTGTAATTTTACAGGTCTGTAGTTTTTACATTGTAGAAAAAGATATATTGATCTATATTGTTAATCTGGATAATTTATCCAACACATAGAATGTTATGCTAGGTAGCATAAAAACATTTTCAAGCAGAACAATTTAAGCACATACTGTATTTTCTGCCTAGTAGTGTTTAAAATTCAATTTTTGGTGCCTGGTATAAACGGAGAAGAAAAAATGGTCAAATGCCACAAAAAAACAGATATTGCGAGTTGAACCTGGGTCTGAATTAGTTTAGTTCCACAAAATATGGCACTGCAAAACATCCAACAAAATGCAGTGTTCATCTGCTTCTCACTATTATTTTTACACATTTTGTTACTGTGATATTTTTTTCTGCATGTTCATATCACTTTATGGTGAAATGTATATGCACAGTATAACATATACAATAAAAAAAACATTATTATATATTCTTCCTGAAAATACAAATATTCTCTTTAAAAATACAAATTACAATAAATCTTTTCTCTAACTATGCCATACTGTGGAAGATTTTCTTGCAAATAAATGACATTTATTTCTCTGTTATCGAAAAGAACAGTGACATAGAGATCAATTTCTGCTAGCTGTTCATGAGATTCACAGCATCTCCCACGCTCAGTTTACAAATAGATAATTAGCAATAGCATGACAGCAAATGTTAGGACATAAAATAAATAAGCTGATTAGTAGTCTTCTCTCCTCTACATTTATTACAAACATTTTAGCATAAATTATATAGTATTTTATTTCTACAGTGTTAGCTATTTAACTTTTAAGGCATGGATAGTATATTATGACCTAAAAATATGTTGTCCATAATTAAATATGACAGAACGCATCTATTTATTGCCCATGTTAAATGTTAAGTATTTATTAAGCTTTCCTTTTCATGAGTTAGATATCCTGGTATAGATGTTGACACCTGTTTCAAAGACTAATGTGAGAAAATTATATGGTTTTGATATACAATCCCTAGGGGAAAATGTATCAAGCTGCAGTTTGTGTAAAATCTGCAATTTTTGGTGGTTTTGAAAACCGCAGACATGAAAGGGCGAACTGATAGAGAATCGCAATTATAAAAAAAGCCACATTACAAATCGCCATTTTCACTTTTAGTCATGATAAGAATGCAAAGCATGATATGTATCAGTCAGTGGTTTTGCAAACAGCAGAGAAACAGACAGAAAAATAGAAGTGGTTCCAATAGGAAAATTTGTTTAAACAGCATGCTGTTTGAGCTATCTTGCCATTCATAACATAAGAGGGGGCACAGTTAACTTATGAATTATGGTGCAAGCATTTTTTATTGAGTAAATTGATAAAATTAATTTATAATGAATATTGTTTCATAGGGGGATGTTTGGGAGAGAAGGGTGCCAGGCATGCTTTTGCCTGAGTTTCCGAACCAGCTTAGCTAAATCGCTAAAAATGTTACAGACAATTTCTGCCTCGATTGCTTGAAATTTCATCCATTACACACTATCTGGCAGCTAAAGGTTTCATAACTGTCTAGTCTTAGAATACATGTCAAAAATTGGTTCTGTGTCTTTGCAGCAATTCTTTCATCTGTGGTCTAATTATCTTCCACACAATGCATGAATCACAAGCTGGAAAATATTTAATAGTATGTAAGATTAAACTACTCAGTGGTCAGAGAGGAGAGAGCAATGGAGAGTCACCAGGGTTTTGAGTACTTAGGTATTTTATAAAACATGTAGGGAAACTTTGTAGTGAAAAAAGAGGAGGGCGACAATCTATTTGTTATATATTCAAGTTTATAGGGCAACTCTGTACTAAAATTAAATTCCTTATGCATTTTGTTCTGCACAGTGTTTTTTTGAGTGTCTCTGTTAAGCACCCCATACTGTGATGTGGACCCCACTTTGTACTTCTCTAATATTACTCTGAATTGGGAAAGCATTGAGCCAAAAAGCAGCCACATAGCAAATTCTTGAGTGTTCCATGCGAGTAGGACAGACAAAATCCTACAAGGGATCTGTTCGATATTTCCTACATGGTAGAGCCAGAAGTCACCTCTAATCACTTCAAGCATTTACTGAAAGAAAGAGAGCTTATTTAGCAGTGACAAATGCACAACTCACTGTGCATTTGTCTACTGACTTTGGAACGTGTTGTCAAAAGCACAGTCTGCGCCCATCAATCAGTGCAAGTAACTCAGAGCAGAAAACAATAGTCCTCACTGTTAATTTAGTACCTGTATATTAGGGGACTCCTGAAGAAATAGCTTAGAAAACATGCTGCACACATAGCGTAAGAGACACTGTCAACACGAGAAGGTACAGTGCAGTGTGATAGCTGACACTGACAGAACCAGGCACTTGCACTGCTGAGTCGATGAAACTTTGCCTCCCCTAAATAATACTATTTTCAATAGCACTAGGACTAGCCCCCCCCCCACCACCACCACAAAAATACCCAATCATCAATAGTTAACTTGGTCTCATGGTGGAGTCTCACTGTCTCACTCAAAGCTGACCTGATAGCTTACTCAACCTCTGATCATCCTGACAGCAGCCTCGTGAGACTACTCTCAGCCAAACCCGGCTCCACGATTACACTTCAAAGTGTGATCCTCTCCACAGGTATACCAGAATGGTCACCTGTATCATGCTGGCAGCATCAGGAACAAGATATTTCAACATCTCACAGTCCTCAAGCCTCCCTGGCACTACTCCTGAACTCATGTGGCTGACAACATGGCTGTGTTATTCATGCTTGTGGCCTATCTTCCACCAACCCACAGCATTAGCGCCCTAAACCACACGTGTACCCATCAAACCAGTCACTACTAACATCCTCTGACAGCCAGTGTCTGGAGCTGTTCCCGGGATTCATGTAGTATAGGCAGAACCGGCCGTAGATGACTTGCACTCACATAGGCTGCTAAACACCCAGCACTGGTGAATGTGAGCTTCTTACCTGTACTCTTGAACATCGATTCATCCAACATGTCCAGTAAAGTGCTCACTATTTTACCTGTTTACTAACTTAGCCACTTTTTAATGCTATATGCTTATTTGTGGTACCATTGAGTTAATGACAACCATAAGGGCCAGGATGATACTCTGCCAGCTCCCTCTATTGAGGCTGTGGATCCATAACCATAAGGGTCTCCCTAGGCACCCCATTACACTGGATGTGAGAACGATTGAACAGCCTGTCCACATCTTGGGCTGTCCGCTGGGCTCTATTGCTCTGCAGTCTTCACCTCACTGTCTGGATTCCCTCTGAACAGATGCCATCACATTAAGTGAACTTCCAGGGCCTACTAGGAGAATTGGGCCTTCTACCACAATGCTCATCTGGCTTTCAGGGCAGGGATTGTGGACACAACACCAGCTAGGATTGACACTTCCAGAGACTGGTGGTGCAGAGTCTAAGTTACTACTGATATTCACCAGAGCTGCCAAAAGGAGGGATGGATTTGGCTGCATATAGTAACCAGGTCACAATCTACTGCGCTGGACCTTAGCGTGGTGTTTGGAGCGCTACATATTAGGTAAGGCAGAATGGTTAGACTAGATATGGTCAGCAGGATACAGGTAATACAAAACAGAATTAGCAGGTAGGGGACTAGTCACAAAGCCAAATGTAAAAGCAATCTGGCAGTGCAGTACAAAGTCAGAATCTAAGTCTCATGAAAACAGGAACAAGCTGGGTCAATAATCAGGAGTCAAGTAGCAATCAAAATAACACAACCAGGAGCTCAGAACAGCAAAGCTGATACTCTGACTGGGGATGACAGACAGAATAGGTTTAAATAATGCATGGTAAAATACCCACCTCTCTGATGTCAGTGATCACCTGATCTCAGTGAACTTGCATCAGCTGTGCTTGCCATACTGTGATGTGAAAGAAGTATACATTGTAAATTGTGCCACCATGAAATAATAAGTGTTGCCTCATCATAATTATTTATTGCAACCATTAGCAGTCAAATAATATTGTCCCATTCATTTCATTATAAAATAATAGTATCCTCTTAATTTTATCATAGAATAACATTTCATTAAAAATTATTTTTGCCCCATAAGTTCATTATTAATGAATCTCCCCTTAATTAGTAAATAATACTTTTGTTATGCTTCTGTTATGTTATGAATAGCAAGATAGCTTAAATAGCATGCTGTTTGAGCTATCTCATCTATCATAGAAGGTCTAAAAAGAACCTATCTTTTTTTTTTTTTTTTTGATCCTTATGATTAAATCACCGGCGGTTTAAGTATTTTGAAATTGACATATGTCACATTTGAATTTTGGAACTCCAAACTGCTATATAATAAATGCTGCAGTTTTGAGGTTATGTGGTGATGTGCAGCGGTTTCAAAACTGCCTGAAAAAATGCATCTTGTTACATTTCCCCCTTAGTGTCTCAATCATCTTCTGTTTTGACAACCAATTTATCTTTTGCCTTTTTCTCACCTATTTAGAAAAATAAAATCTCTCCTTTTTTGCCTCCAAATCACACTTTACTACCTTTCACATGTACATTTGGAGGTATCAACATGGCATCTCATCACTCAGGGACTATGAAATCTGAAGGTCACCATCAGCCAGGTATCAATTGAGTGTCTTTCTTGTGGAAGAAAATTTGTTACACCACTCCTGGACATTCCAGACTTGGGTAGTGTCAATGCTACAGTAAAATATATGTGCATACATATCTTTAAGTGCAAAGAGTACTAAAATCTGGTCTATGCAGTGCAGCAGTTAAATGATCAATTGGACTCCCTGTAGCTACAGTTGGCACTGGTATCCACTCTCCAGTCAGATATTGTAACAATTTCAGAAGTAGGATTCCTTGTGTTAACCTATATTGACGCTGGCCGACCAAGGGTGCGGAGTCTAACAGATTCCCTGGTTTTCACCAAGAACCGCCACAAGGCGGGATGAGCTTAGCTGCCGAGAACCCTCAGGTCGCGGTCCCCTGACCTGCCCCTAGGTGTAACACACAATACTGAACACAGTAGTAGAGGGAAGAAGCACTTGGTAGCATTCGGAGAAACGGAATCTGAATAGGTACATGAATGGTTAATAATAGGTTCTGGTGGCAGCTGGAGTGTCAGAACAAGCCGGGGTCTGGTACACAGGCAGACAATGAGGTACAGAGTCAGGAGGCAGATGGATGGTCAGAACAGAGCCAGAGTCTGGTACACAGGAGGGCAATGCAGTAGCAGAATCAGGAGGAAGATGGAGTGTCAGGATGAAGCCAGAGCCTGGTACACAAATGTTCAATGAACAGGATAGCAACTCAGGGAGCAAGAGCACAGGAACTGAACAATGGCCAGGAGTCAGACAAGCTGAGACACTTGTTGCTCTGACACTGCTATAGTCTCAGAGTAAGGTTTATATACTCTGCAGAAAGACTATGCCGCCTCCCAGCCATGATCACGTGACCAGGAAGTGCTGACTTCTACACATAGGGAGAGGAAATTAGCAACACATAAGTGTAGAACAAGTAAGTTGTGACAGTTATGCAGAAAATAAAAAAAACTGATAAAACAGGAGGTCAAGAGAGTCAATACCATAATAAAATTACAGAACTAAAAGTATTTGCTTACTCATAAATGTAAAATGTGCACCATAAAATCAATAAATTGGAAACAGAAAGCTGCTTCACCATGAACAGGTCCAAATGGAGTGAGTATGTTGCTCTCACAAGAGTGAAACTGGAGGTTCCACATATGTTCCAAAGCAAATTCCCAGAAACTCATGTGCATCTTACCAGCTAAAACATGATTTATGTTTGATATTCTTTATATTATTTACATGTTCTAACAATTGAGTTTTCAATTTTGGTAAGAAGTTTCTGTTTACAAATCATATGGACATGTCATAATGTAAATCACATATCCACTCACATTCACACTTGAGATACAAACTTATTACACTTGGAAAAAACATTACAGGCCTTACAAAATAAACAATTATAACAACCTGTTGCAGAAAACTGTGTATTAGTCATACTGGATATCATACAAGGGGAAATAATTTAAGATTAGTAACTTTTTCATATATAGCTGAAGATTTGTATTGCAAAAACATTGTACAATGGGATCTTAAAAGAAAATATTCCAATGTTTATTAAAACTAGTACTATATTGTGTATTAAATAAGCTCATTATTAAAATATTTTTTTTCTTATTTGATCTAAACAGTTTAGTCCAATTTAGTTTACTCTGCAAATGACTTCCTAAAAAATATCATGTGTGCTCTGAAAAAAAAATATGGACGAGTATTAAGGAATATTACAGTATTTTTCCTGCGATGTCAATGTTTTCAGGCAACCAGGTGATTATTTATAGTTGATATAACTTGTTTTCAAGTACAAATGAGTGAATTTAAGATTGCAAAAACTACTTGCCCAGATCCAACAAAATGTATTTAAGGATTCCTGGTCCCCATATCATTAAAATATTGTCAATTGACCTTTACATAGCCTGAAACAAATCCAATTAATTCCCACCAACTGTACATAGGCAAAGGAGGGCACAACGCAAGTCCCCATGCCTATCCCACATGCCTGGGTTCATAAATTGCCCTCAAAAAGAAAATGATTATGTGTAGTATAAACATTTTGAAATCTAAAAAAAAACAGTGATGAAAATGTGACATTATTTAATTTTAAATAATGTGAAACTACTTTAATCCATTTTCACGTGGAATAGTTGTGTAAAGATATTAAAGGAAAATGTATCAAGCATTTTTTTTCTAGCGGTTTTGAAACCTCAACCCATTGGTACACATCCTTGGTGGTTTGTGTTTGGATAATACATCTGGCAGTTTGGAAGGCAAAAACCACCATAGAAGTCCCTTGCTTTGTGATGGTTTAAGTACGGCAAAACTGTCATCAGTTTAAAGGAAAAGTGCCCATTGTAAACACACTCAATTTTGGGCACCAGTTTGTATATGTGTAAGGGTCTAAAATATCTATCTACTAATGAAAATACATAAAATGGAATTTCAAACACCCACTTAGTAGCTAGTCCAGATGGCAACAGCCATTAAGTCTTTAACGTTGGATATTAAAGAGCTCAATTCTAACATTGTCTCTGCATCTGTCCAAATACAGCATGCTAGTATATCAAACTTACCAGGCCAATCTAGTCTTGTCTAAAAGTTGCCAGACAAGTACAGCAACAACAATGCCAACTACTTCATCAAGGCGTAGTGTGTAGACCAGGAAGGGTCCAGGAAGGTGGCAACATTCAAGACCAAAATAAATCAATTTCGTACATGCTAATGATTAACATATGTTTTTTTAAAATATATCTATACAATAGTGTGAAATGGTTATTCTCTAAATAAAATTTGTTACTTTACACTTCTAATGGCTATAAGTCAGTTAGAATGACACACAAAAGACAGATTAGGTCTATAAACTTATATACTGAGTAATTATGTTAGATCATATGTTTTTATGTACATACCCAGTAGCCATCTCTATGGGATCTGACTGTTATGAAACTTGACCTCCTGATCTGAGAGGGGGCCCAGGGTTAATAATCAATGGAATATATGTGCATTCCAAAGCCTGTGGTGACCTTGACACTTGTGATGTTGATACTCCTCCCTCCTCCTCTTTTCTTCAAAATCTAAGAGCATGTGCTGGGCATTAAAAAATTTAAGGACATTTCCAACAATTGCCATCTTGCCACACCCAGAGTATTAGATAAGTTTTGAGCCCTTTTTATAGGCATCATAGGCTTGCATAGGCCAATACCTGACATTTTTAGCAATCTTGCCTCTCAGAACCAAATTATTTTTTGTTGGGCAATTTGTCTGGTAGTAAAACTGCTGCTTGATGCCTCTCACACTTTGCATTCGTGTCATGGCTAAAAGTCAGGAGGCGATTTGTAATGTGGTGCTCTTGAAAATGGTGCTTTTCCAGTAGCATTCTATCAGTTTGCCTTTTCATACGTCTATGACTCGATACATTTACACCTAAACATCATCAATGCTCTCCAATATTTGATTTCCTGGCCCCACCCCAACTTTCTCCAAAATGAAGGATTTGTGTATATGGACACTTTGAGAGCAAAGTTCCAGCTAAATTTCATTCTAATAGAGTTTCATGGCTGAACACGCCATTTTGCAGAGCTTTGTTTCATCATAACACATAATGCCACTCCATGCTGGTAAAACGTTAGTGGTAGCAGCAAATCATTTTTTTTTTTTTTTTTTTACAGTAATATCTATTTTTTCTGTACACTGATAAAAGATTCATATACTAGGATTCTCCTAAATTATTATTATTCCATGTTTTACAATAATTGCTGTAAAATATAAGATATGTAGACTTTTGAGTTAAACATAATATTGTGCTTTATCAGCATGTTTAATGGTCATAGTTATCAATTTAGTAGTATTGATCGCAATGTAAATCTTGTTGTGTAGAAAATGGGCTAAATTAACCTGCAAAAATATATATATTCAGTGTAAGCACTGCTGCAGTTGACCTATGCAATTAAACCCAAGCCCCTATTCTACTCAACAGCATTATTTTAATGTTCGGAAACCTTCTTTCTGGGGTATATATATCAGTAGTAAATTCTCAAACCATAACTCACTGGTGAAATATAGTTGTTGTTAAAGCCATGTAGCCAAAAATAAAAACTATATCTTATAAATATTCTCTGATCTAGGCTTGAAAGAGCACTAAATAAATGTAATTCACGAGAGAAAATACTTTGTGAAAATATTTCATGAAAGTGGGCTGACTGGTCTACAATTAATCTTAGAAAGCTTTGATGCATATTCCAAATAGATCAAGCCAGACGTGATAAAACAAATGGGAAAAGAAAAATCCCATACAAAAAGAAGAGATTGCAAAAAAGGCCAATTCTCAGATATGTTCCAATATTGCACCCCAAACTCTTTCCCAGGTAATAACATAGAAAACACGTGCAATGAACAGCGACTTACACTGATGTGAATGAGTTCTCTGTACAGCGCTGCGGAATTAGTGGCGCTATATAAATAAATGATGATGATGATGATGATGATGATATGATCAATATTTCTTAAAAAAAATGCAATTCTACTTAAACATTGAGACTGAATGGTGACAATTATCAGCATATTTTTAACAACATCAGTGCTCAGGATGACTTGGGATGCCTGTGCGAGCTGCCTATATACAGGGGTATCCCACTCCATATTTTGATGAAATTTAAAACCAAGACCTAAACCCCAGCCTGATTTTTCTAAAACCAAAACCAAAGCATGAGTAGTGTAGAAACAAAAGAAAAACAAAAAACAAAACATCAGCAGTTTTCTCATCTTTATATAATATACTTTTATTGCATTTCAATCTCGGTATCATCTTTAAAATGTGTATCTGTAAATGTTTCTTCCTAATTGTACAATGAACAACATTTGTAAATCGTATTTTTGCATGAATTGTTCATTTATAAATTCCATTTAATCTATTGCATTCATTGAACTTCTTTATTCTCTAAACAATGTGTTCTTCATTGTCATTCATAACAACCCACCTGCCATGTGATCTATATGGATGCAGTAAATGAAACAAAAAGCATAAAAAATTCATACAACTCGTAGAGAAAGAACGTATATCACTTAGGGTAGTAAGGCTCTGATCTTATTGCAATGCCAAGAAAGATTAATTTCTAAGTGTCATTGTCAGGCTCCAAAGGTTAATGCTTCCTCTCTTCTTCTTCATAAAAAAATCAATTATCCTCCAATGCAGTATAAATACTGGTAAGTAATCATTTCTGACTACAACAGAAGCCACCCCATTGGTTTAAATATTTAGAATTCTAAGTTGATCTGTTTAAAATCAATCTGAAATTATTATGGGTTGGTTATACTGATAAATGAATTAAGATATAAAATACATATTGCAGCAATGTAAACCTGAAGATTTTTTGCTGTCAAAAAAATAACACAGAAATGTTATTTTTATTTAGACACTCTGGGGCTGATGCAGAGGGTGAAAATGCCAGTTTGCTTAGCGTATTTTATGTGAAATTGCTCTGCGCATGCCCATAAAGTGGGCTCACACATATGCACATATGCAGACTTGAATGATTTTGACACTTACACCAGTCTGCACCTGGATAGGCAGGACAGGGGACGAAAGGTGTGTTCTAACATTGGCCAAGTATAGTAAAAGCCTGTTTACGCAAATGCAGAGGCAGACGCATCTTGAGATGAGTACGGCTCTGCATATAGGCGGAAATATGTTTCTTTCCATAATCTTTTACTACTAGTAATTCACTGCCATTTTGTGGCCAACTCTGCCTCAGCCCCACTATGATTTTCTCTTAATAGACAGTGGTAGAAAGTACAATTGCATGTTGCAAGGGATACGTATTGGCTGATGTTTCTACCACATTTTCTCCATCTTTGTGCACACTCCATGCATCTTCATAAGGGCATACATTTTTGCCTCTTTTTGTTATCTGTCTGGAGGTTTGAATCTAAGTTCAGCTACTAGTTCTTTAACTTTCTGTTGAGCAATTAAAGTCCCTTTTTTAGGGTCCTCTGGTGAAAACCAGCAGTGCTATTAGACTCCATGGCTCAAAGGAGCCAGAAGCAGTAACCAGAGTATGTCTATTCCTACACTGATTATATAACAAGCCAAGAAGGGTAATTTGCTGTGATGTCACTCTTCGTCTATCTACATGTACAGCAAGGGTTAGGGAAGCAAGATGGCGGAAACTGTAGTTTTCCTTCTGCCTCATATGGCATATAAATTCTATCAGAAAGGGTTAGAAAGGCAGCATTTAGTCGGATTAGTGGGTGGCCACAGGAGCTCTTTCTCCACACAAAGACTGGCTTTTTGGGTGCATTTGAGACATCTGAAGTCATCCAGTACTTGCAATGGGGATGCCTTTTATACCACTTATGTGCACATAAAAATGTAAAAGTATAACAGTAATGAGGGTAATAACTATAAATATAAACTAGCAGTATTTAAGGTGAGAAATGTAAAAATTGCAAGTAATGTTTATTAATTAAGCTGGTGGTTAATACTGGATGTTAAATGTTAATAGCAGCAGATCCCTGTTTTGAATAGAGATGTTAATTGCCTTCTGTGTTTTGGTTTTGGTTTTGGATCTGGTTTAAGTTCGTGTTTTGTTTTGTTTTTAGCAAAACTGTCCTCTTGTGTTTTGGTTTTGGTTTTGGATCTGTATTTTTTAGAAAAATAGCTAAAATATGCTAAAATCACATAATTTTTTTATTTTTTTCTCTTACATTATTATTATTATCCTCAATAACACTAATTTCCAGTCATTGCCAGTCAATTTTGACCATCTCACAGGTCACAATATTATTTTCATCCACTTTCGGACAGAATGCAGCAACCTGGCTGGAAGCTAAGCAACAGAGCAACGACATAAACACACAGCAGTTCATAGCACATCTAGGAAACATTGCCATACAGCAGTGGCATAAAAGAATAGTGGTGCAAGAAGGAATTGGGCCCTGACACCCACCCTTATGTAAGATATTAAAAAGGACATGTACAAAGCAAGCACTCCAGCAACAAGGAGTGCCACTTTTGAGGCTGATATGCTCAGTTTGTTTGGGCCCCCACAAAACAAGCTACCAATAGCTTAGCTGCCCAACAGTGCGGTCAATGAACTCTTCATTATTAAACCATGTCTGCTTGTGCTGCATCTTTAATCTCATTCTCCACTCTGGATACATCCCTCTCATCCCTGAAGAACTGCCAATCTTATGTAGACACAGGAATGGATATTACAACTGGAGTGGCATTACAACTGCTTCAGACAGATTGTGACACGGAACATGTGGGCAGCGTGAAAATACGCTGCTTTGGACAGAGATTTAAACCAATATATAGATGCAGTTGAGGAGACCGTAATTAAATTAAAACGTGACCCACCGGATGAGATCCCAGATTTAAGATAGCTTGTACATGAGAGATACACTGCGCTTCAGAAAAATAATAAAGAGAAGGCCCTGAGGCAGGATGATAAATATGTCCAGTTTAAAGAACAGCTAAGAGACCTGAGAAAACAAATGAGTATGTTACTGGCCCCTGCAGACGAGGATTTGGAAGATGAAGAACAGGAGATCTCCATCACCCAGAGCACTCCTATAACACAGTTGGAGATGGTGAACCCAGTGAAAGACAAAGTATGTGGTCACACGTACAAGAGAGAAGCAATTGAAAGGATGATTGAAAACTAACTTCAGCTGCACAGCGGTAGCTGAAAGGAAAAGTAGTGCAAGATGTAATTATCCTCAGACTCTGAGTTCTGAGTTGCCCGGGCTAGTTCTAGGCTTATACAGTTCAGGAGGTTGTCACCCCTGATAATCAGCAGCCTGAGTTCTAAGCCTTCCCAGTCCCAGTCTTGATACTATATTCGACTGAGTTTCTGAATTCTTGCAGGTACTGAGTCTCTGGCCATGGGTTCAGTCCCTCTGTTCCTGCATCCAGGTTCCAGTCCACCAGGTCCAGATTCCAGTCGTTTATTTCAACCTGTGCATCTTTTATGGACCAGCACTAGCTACATGAGTGACATAGGAAAGATAGAAGATGTTTGGACACTCAAAGGCAAGTGACTGGTGTCACTGGGATATCTACCAGGTCACATCAGATTTTGGAATATTTTATATCCTGCATAATATTTGGCAAATGACATCTTGATGTAATTGTTACTTTTTATTGGGAAAAATAAAACATATTGCTGTTCGTGTTACTGTTCATAGTAGATCATGTTGGGTATGTTATTTCTGGTCTGCTTATGGTGGTGTTCTACTTGCATATCATAGGCATGGGGCTGTGCATTGTGTGCATAGATCTGTATTTTGTTAATATATATGGCTATATACAGTCAACATGTTGCAATAGTGTGCAAATAATGCATGGCTCACTAAGGCTATATTTGACATACTACACATGCTAATCAGTCCTCAAATAAAAGCATGCAACTTAAGGGTAAATGAAAACTAATACCAGTAGCTGGTATGGTGGTTATGATAGTAAATGGGAAGAGTTAAGATAAAGTAAAATATATTTGGAGGAGATGAAACTTAAGTTGGAATGGTAGAGAAAATTAAAGAGTTTCAGAAAACATGGAAATAAAATGCAAAGTAATCTGTGCTGTTAGAATAACAAAACAACTGTGCAAGTTCTACCAATGAGGAGTTGCTCTGAGGAAAGCAATGGTCATTAGTGACTTGTGATTGCACGTAATGTTTGATGCAGGAAGATTTGTCAGTAGAGCCACATGTCAATGTGCCATATGTAGGAATATGCAAAATATGGTCCTATGCATATGTAGAATGTACATGTTAATGATACATATTAAATTATAATTGTCAAAAACATTACTTTAGTCAATGATATGAAAGGTAGATAGTTAGCCCTTGTTTTTTTTAAAATCACACTATGAGATTGGGAGGAAATATTTCAGAAACATCTGAAAGAAATGTCTATTAACAAAGAAAGAGTCACAATAACCATACTTCTTTATACACACAAGAAATAGCATTTTGCATAAAAAAGTAACATATTTCCAAAAAGTAGTTACATTCACAGCATAAAGTCACATAATGTGTAGATAAAGATGAACAAATGTCAGTAAAATGAAGAAATTGTGATGTATAGTAATATCTTTTATCAGAGATATAATGATCATTACACCATCAAGAAGAATGGATCCAAGCTGTGAGCAAGAAAACATCCAATGCCTCCCATTACAGTCATTCATTTTGTTGCATATATTCTAAATGTATTACAATGCATCATTATTTTTCCACAGACAGCATGCATATACATATTATATATACAGCTGTGATATATATATATATATATATATATATATATATATATATATATATATATATTCATCATTATCTTAGTTTAATACATTGTGGCATGCACCCGACTGTTGATGCATACACAAACAACTTCTTGCTTTGTATTTTGCTTTATTTGTTAGGATGGTAAGTAACTCACAACATAGAGTTCCATACACTTTCTATACCTCTCTACTGTAGCATTTTTTTGGTCCCATGGCAGCAACTTCCGGCTTGGAGACAGTACTGAATTCTCTATTCCATCCTTTTCCTGTGACAAGACTGCACCTAAGCTGGCACTGGAGGCATCGGTTTGGAGGAAAAACCTCCTGGTGTAGTCAGGTGCTTTTAGTACCTGAGAGGAACAGAGGGCTAAGCAAAGATCTGACCAAGCAGCATCTGCAGAGTCAGACCAGGCTAACTGATCTGGGCAACTTTTCTTTAATATGTCCGTAAGTGTAACAGCTCTAGTGGTGAAATGGCTTATAGATCTCCTATAGTACCTTACAAGGCCTAGGAATGTACTTAACCGTGATTTCTTTTCAGGTCTTGGCCAGGTTTTGATTGCTTCCACCTAGTCTAGTTGGGGTTTCACTTGCCCTTACCTGACAATGTACCTTAAATATTTGGCTTCTCTCATATCTATGGCACACTTTTCTGGATTAGCTGTCATGCCTGTGTACTTCAATGAAGTTAGGACCTCTTCGACTTTGGGCAAATGTGACTTCCATTCAGGGGTATAATTCACTATGTCATCTAAGGTATGTGGCTGCATAGACTATCTGGGATCTCAGCAACTTTTGCATGGCCCTTGCAACTCAAAGGGTAGATAGACCATTATACTGGAAGAGACCATCAGAGGTGGAAAATGTGGTATTTTGCTTGGCTGAGGAAGTAAGGGGAACTTGCCAATAGCCCTTTGTTAAATCAAGAGTAGTGAATAGTTACTACCAAATCCATATATGGTTGCTGAGCTTTGACAATTTGATATGGTGCCAGACTCTCAGCCCAAACTTCTGGAGGCCACTTTGCCCTTTTTGTAACTCTTGTAACACAATTCCATATTTACCTTCTTTCACCTCAGACAACGGGCGTCTTATTAGAACCACGGAGTTGACATCATTTGTTATTTCATTCCAAACTTGAGTTTTTGATGTTGCCGTAACCTGACGAGTAGTGGAGTGGAGCCTATCGACAGCCAATTCAACCAAAATTTAAATTTCTGGATTGGTGAAATTGGGCTGGTGCAGGTTTTTCCTAGCAGAGCTGGAGGATCCAGAAGGCCCTTGTTCAGACATAAATAGAAATTGAAACTATCAAAAATTAGTCCTTCATCTTCAGATGCTAAGTAAAAGGGTGTGGGTGCTAACAGTAACACGTGACTGTTGTATTTAACCCGCACCACGGTATGTAACAAATGAGCAGAAGGTAAATATGGTTGCAATTGCAGCACTGATGGAGCAACCTGAGGAGAAGGCAGCCCGACCTCCTAGCAGAATTAAGGGCAGAGATAGCAGCGCGTAAATACGTCCAAAATGACAACATGACAACATTATAGGCATTGTTACAAGAATTATAGACCATACACAGAAAACATCCAAACAAATTTGGACACATATTTGAAAAGGACTCTTGTGTAGTTGTCTATTCCTACTGACTAAAATTTCTTCATTTCTTGATCTTACTTTGCCAGGTTTATTTCCATTTTTTAGGTGGCGGTTAACATTTGATTTGCATGTAATGATACCTTTATGGGAATATAGTAATTAATAGTATTTGATTAAATATATAAATAGCAAAGTGTAACTGCAAGCCCACCTAAAAAAAAAAGGCACAGATCATTCTTATTGTCGCTATATTTGATAAAACAATTATTAATGCTCATAACTGTGTTCCCATAAATTTCTGAATTTTTCCACAATAAGCATTTTGCGGTTGAGCAGCCATCTGGCAAACTATTCAATAAATGCTGACACAATGCATATTTGGTTTGTGACCAAAAAATACTATTAAATATTTAAATAAATATTTCTCAACAGGACGCCAATGCATCCCCCGCCACCAACACCGCCATGACGAAGGCCCATCGGAGGAGGAGCTGGTCCAAGAGGAGGTGGTGGAGGTGGTCCAGGAGGAGCCGGCAGAGGTGATCCAGGAGGAGGAGGCAGCGGAGGCCCAGGAGGAGATTTTTCCAAGCTCCCCACTCCTGTTCCGGAGCAGACCTGAACCATCCCAGCAGCCACAGGTGCTGGTGGAAGAAAGTAAGTACAAGGTTATTGTAATGTTTGTAAGAGTTTTGACAATTTATTTTTATAGTAGAAACACGTTGAAATGAGAAACAGTTTTCCCTTTCCATGATCACATCCAGAGGGCATCCTAAGTACACCCCAAAGTGGAACCTTTTCCTTGCCCTCTTCTTGTCTTGTGTGCAGCTGGTACAGCAGAGGCTGTCTTGAAAATTGTAGCCTGGGGAGTTAGACTCTGCTTGGAAACATTTGCAATGAAGGAGAAAAAATATTTAGGCAAATACACACAATTGTACTATACACTTCTTATATACTACTATATATACTACATTATGTGTTTGGCATAATACAAAACTTTGGCCTGTCATTCTCGTAACATACCATTTGTGCACTCTATGAAGCTTGCAAAATGCATATAAAAACACCTATAGACCTAGCATTTCCCCATATAAGAGTGCAGTTTCTAAATTTTGATATTTATTTATTTGCAGATGACGAGGAGTTGATGGGCCAGACAAGACCACTGAGTCAATGGCTAATAAATTAACTTAACAAACAAGAAAAAAAATACAAAAAATCTAAAAAAGCAAAAAATGCAAAAAATAAAATACCTGACTAAATTACTGAACAAGTTTTATTAAGTTGACTTTAAATTTCTTATTATTATTTTCTAATTAAATTTGTTTATTTTGTTAGAAAACGTTGTGTTTGTGTGTTTGATTCCTTTTAAAAATGGGTATTCAGATTCTTTAAAGTAAACCAGTGGGTTAAAAATAGAGATACTCAGGCTTGGTTCCTCGGAAACCAAACACACCTGAACTTAGGGGATCTGAATACCGAGCCGAGTCGGCTCGATACTTTCCCGCTTTTTCGGAATTGAAAACGAGGCAAAACGTCATTGTGACGTCGTTGAATCTCGGATCTTGCGAGTTTTGGAATCTATAAATACTGCCCACCACGGCAATCTAGCGTCATTTGAGAGAGGGACACAGAAGGGGTAGCATAGAGTGTAGAGCAGTTGGGCAGGCAAATAGATAGAATTGAAAGTAGAGGGGCTAGCAGTATTAAAGAAAGTAATCATTGACATTCAGGAGAGCTCCATAGCTCCAGTGTTAAATCTCATTGCAGAAAAATACAAATAATAGTGCTTACAGGATTGATTTAATTCTGCAGTCCAATTCTACAGTGTTATATAGGTAACACACAGAAAGGAGTGCTCCATTGGTAATTCTCATTGCAGAAATACAACTACTAGTCCTTGCAGACTTTTCTGCTAAATTTCCACAAACAAGTGTATGGTGTTATATACACCTAAAGAGAAGAGCTCCATTGTTCCATTGCTAATTGTCATTGCTGAAATACAAATATTAGGCCTTGCAGGCTTTTCTTCTGACTTTTCTTTTCTGCCACTGCTGTGTGCCACTGTGTCCTAGATATGGTAGGAACTGCCGTGTGTTTGAGTCATTGCTCTGTCTCTTAGCATCCAGCCAGGTTGCTGCAGTATTTGACCGAAAGTGTGTGGAAAATAATAATGTGACCTGTGAGGTGGTCAAAATTGACTGCAAATGACTTGAAATTGGTGCTATTGAAGTTAATAATAATGTAGGATCAAAAAAAGAGCAAAATTATGTGATTTTGCATATTTTAGCTATTTTTCTAAAAAAATGCAAAACCAAAACGCATGAGGGTGGTTTTGCCAAAACCAAAACCAAAACACGAAGCTAATCCAGATTCAAAACAAAAACCACTTCACGGGGGTCAGTGAGCATCTCTAGTTAAAAGGCAATAGGGGAAGAGACCGGGCACATCTCTAATATCACATCATAGGGGCAAACTTTGTATTAATGCCAGGTTTAGTGGCAAAGTTTGCCAATTTTGCAAACAACAATCACCTGTTCATGGGTGCAAGGGCAATAGGCATGCTGACACTTTGGGATTCACAGAGACCAGTGGTGGTACAGGTAAACAAAGTAGCATAAAATCAAGGGACCACATATTTTAGTGTCCATTACAACCAAAAGTACACAACCAACATGGTACATGTAGTCAGTCATACACAAATGAAGGTTAGAATGTTACAACACATTGTAGTGTTTAATTTTAATGCATAGCATTCGCCTACGCAAGTAGAGCAGAAAACGTCCTTGCGAACAAACATTATCGTCACACACGTGGATGTACAGTGCACAGGCTTTAGCACAAGGTAGTTGCACCCGAAGTCATTGGGCTGCGTATGTCATGATACACTTCTTATTGACTTCAGATGTTCGCAGCTGTCTGGAATGTGCGATAACGCACGAACGCTTGCTGCGCTCAATATGCGTCCCTTAGTGACTCAGGCCCATCATCTCAAGCTGGTTTCACATGACAATGAGTTTAGTGCACTAATGGCCTCCACAAGCACCAGATCTCAATTCAATAGTTGTAGTGGAACAGGAGACTAGCAGTATAAATGTGCAGCAGACAAATCTGTAGCAACTGCTTGATGCTGCCATGTCAACATAAACCAGAATGTCTAAGAATGTTTCCAGGACCTTGCTGAATCTATGCCACAAATAATTCAGACTGTACTGGAGGCAAAGTTGGGTCCTACCCAATACTAGAAAGGTGTATCTAATATAGTGGCCACTTTGTGTATATCTATCTATGTATTTATCCATGTATTTCTAGAGAAAACATGGAAGAGATGGACTTTTGTCTGAATTTATTGATGCTTGATAATTTCATGTAACAGGAATCTGATAACCTGACGTAGCTACATACCATTTAGCCCACAATCATAAATAAGTGTTATATATCTTATTCACAGAAATATTGACTTAAGCATTGTATGATTCAGATTTACCCTCTATAGCAAGAATAATAAGATTTTAGAATAAAATTAGGTTATATAACTGATAAAGCAATTGAATTTCCATAGCAAACAAACTTTAAGAAAATGTACAAAGGTTTATTAACAAAAAAAGAAGAAGCTTGTGCTGTGATAATGTTGTCATCAACTTTCAATTTGAAACTCTACTTCTACAAATGAAGCAGTCCTTAATATAAACACTGAACAGTAGGCTATGTTACAATTCAAATGCCGTGTTACAAGTGACAGAGATAGTATTTGGCGTTCCGTAGACCATTAGGATCCCAAGACTTTAATTGGGTTTTAAGAAATTTGGAATGTCTTTGTCCACCAATACTGATTAGGAACATCTGTTCTTCGAATTAACTTTTCCACTGCTGTTCACATCCCTCTCAGCTCACACGAACAGATACAATTGGCATCAAAAATACCACATCAAATAAAATAAAACAGTGTATATATATTCCTTCATCCAAAAATACCTTTGATAGTTCCCCCATTTGATAGTTATCTCAACAATCCCACTATTATATTATGAATCTTTATTTGTTTGCATAGTTCTATAATTTCTTTCCCTGTATTGTTAACTTTTCCATGTTGCTACTCAATATTTGCTTACAAATTTGCAACTCTACTGGTATGCATTTTAATACAAAATAGATAAACAAAATTATTCCTAATATAAAGAAAGGAAATTTTCCTAATAAATGCAACTTTGATTGAAACCCTGTACCAAATGTTTTTTATCTAACCTTGAAAACCATTTATCCACTGCAGATAATGTCATGTTATCTGTGCAAAATCTTTCTTAATTTTCACTACTTCATCTGTATAATTATGAATTATCTTCTCTGGATTATCGGTGTAGTTTGTCAGATACAAATTAATATTCCATACTTCATCTGGAATGTTACACAATAACCTTCTGTTTGTGCAGAAAGTTAGTTTAAGACCAATCTATGTTGTATTAACTGTTTTGAAAACATTAAGCTCTTTTGCAACATAATGGAAGGTTTCATCATACACATTAGTTATATTATCTATCAATGTAATTAACCTTGGATATAAAATACATTCAAATTTCTACATGTAATATTGAAAATTCTAATGCAATCAATATTTGTACACCGGTTGATTCATTAATGAATTGTGATACCGGTTGTTTTCCATTCTTTTTATTGCTTCTTTTCTTTCTTGTTACTGAATTATCTATTAAATATTTTTGATGTACAATTTCTGTTAAATCATAATGTGTAATTATATTAACAACTGTAATCACCTCATCAAGATAACATATTTCACCTAAATTCAGTGGTAAACACTTATATGCCTTACTTCTGCATATGTAATATATTATCTGATAGAATACATGCCATTGCTACTTGAAATATACACTATATGGACAAAAGTATTTGGGCTCTTGGTCATTACACCAACAGGGACTGTAATGACATTGTATTCAAATACATATACTTTAGTATGGAGTTGGTCCCCCTTTTGGAGCGACAACAGCTTCAACTCCTCTTGGAAGGCTTTCCACAAGATGTTCGAGTGTTTCTGTGGAAATTTGTGCTCATTCACTCTGTAGAGGTCAGACACTAATGTTGGACAGGTAGGCCTGAATTGCAATCTCCATTCCAGTTCATCCCAAAGGTGTTCCATGGGGTTGAGGTCAGGGCTCTGTGCAGGCCAGTCAAGTTCTTCCACATCGAATTGATCAAACTATGTCTTTGTAGTCCTTTGCGAACTGGGGCTCAGTCATGTTGGAATAGAAAGGGGCCTTCCCCAAACTGTTGCCACAAAGTTGGAAGCATAGCAATGACTTTGTAAGGAATTACTTTGATATTTGCATCTCCGACCAATGGAGTTCGCTGATTCATGAACTTGCCCTCAGATTTACCCTTATCCAAGATGGCCAGAATTGCATCAAGGAGAAACCATCTTGGATCCTGTTTCCTGTTTGGGCCTGTAATAGGCACTTCCTGGATTACACATGTGCTTGAGTATTCTGCCTGCTCAGCTCCTGCATATTGCTGAACTTCCTTGCATTCGTGACTACCCTGCTTGTGTACTGACCCGGCAAACGTCTGACTATCCTGCTTGTGTATTGACCCGGCAAACGTCTGACTACTCTCTTGTGTACCAACCCGGCAAACGTTTGTCTACTCGCTAGATATCTATTCGGCTATTGGGCTTCAGTTAATGCCACCAGTAGTGTTACATACTGGAGATAAGGGGTCTAGCAAAACCCCTGAAAAGCAGCCCCATACCATTATCCCTCCTCCATCAAACTTCACAGTTGGCATAATGCAGACAGGCAGGTAACGTTCTCCCAGCATCCGCCAAAACCAGACTCGCCAATCTGACTGCTAAACAGAGGAGCATGATTCGTTATTACACAGAACTCGTTTCCACTGCTCCACAGTCCAGTGTTGGTGTGCTGTACACCACTCAAATGGACACTTGGCATTGGTTTTTGTGATGTGAGGCTTGCATGCAGCTGCTCGGCCATGGAAACCCATTCCATTAAGTTCTTGCCGCACAGTTTTTGTGCTAACATAAATGCCAGTGGAAGTTCGGAACTCTACAGCTTTGGAATCAGCCAAGCATTGGCGACTTTTACGCACCATGCGATTTAATTGTTAACTCCGCTCTGTGATTTCACATGGTCTTCCACTTCACGGCTGTTGTTCTTAAAAGCTTCCACTTTCTAATAATATCACTTACAGTTGACCGTGGTATATCCAGTAGGGATGAAATTTCACAAACCGTCTTATTGCAAAGGTGGCATCCTATCACAGTGCTTTGTTTGAAGCTCTTCAGAATGGCCCATTTTGTATCACAAATATTTGCAAATGGAGTATGCATGGCTAGGTGCTTGATTTTATAAACCTCTGGCAACTGGTCTCATTTAAACACCTCAATTCAATAATTAACAGGTGTGGTGAAATACTTTTGTCCATATAGTGTATCTGTGCAGAGAATATTTATAAACTTTCCATACATATTATTCTTTACTTGCTCTTTACAGTCACCATCTTGTAAAGTTATATTACAATATTGTGATGCTACTGTTCTCTCTTTGGTCCAACATATCTAAATTTCTGATTTTTAAATGCAGGGCTTTTCCCAATTTTCCCTAAATGTTCGCTTTTCTCCTCTATAGGTCTATTAAAAGTGGTTACCACCAATTCAAAACAGTTCAGCTCCCAGGTTTTAATCTCTTGTATACTTTTAAAATTTCTGCATATACCACTTTCAGTCAATACATGTGGCAACAATTTTAAGTAAGGAGGCCACGTTTCATAATATTTCCCATCAACCTATCCTCTGAAATTCTTTAAACCCGGTCTTCTCTCGCAAATTAAGCAAATCTGTAAAATTTAAATGTATTGGCAACAATCTGACATTTTGGTGTCCATTTGATATATGAGTACATATCCAACAATTTGTTTAATTGCTCATCCTATCATTTCATGATACAAATCTATAGGTTGTTGATTTAAAAAAAAATGTTCTGGGGCCTCATCACACTGTTTTCCACATCTATCTTCAAGAGGGTTATCACAAAATCGTCATATACACATTTCAGTTAACAGTCTCTCACCGCAATCTTCAGATTCATGTCCAATTACTTAGCTTTTAATTCTACCATTATATGTGTCACTATTGCATGTATTGTTAGTTATAAGTAGAATGAATGATTAAATCAGATCTTATTTTCCATTTTTTAGGACTATATGGCCCCCTTTTCCTCAAAACCGCTACCTAGTCTTACCATCAGGTCCTCATTACAGCTGAATTACAGCACAGCTGTGTAAAAGGTATGATTGTAGATAGAAGCAAAGAGTCGGGGTGGGTGGATGCTGTACTCACAAAGTAATTAGGTGGGTATAGGATGTGATAAGGTGGGTATACTTAAAGTGTAGGAGCTTTGATTTGGAGCAGATATCTCTCTCCTGAGTAACAGGAGGGATGTAGGCAGACAGTGATTGGCTGTGCAGCTAAGTGTGCAGGTGAATGAATCTCCAGTAGTAAGGACTGACAATGTAATATTAGTAGTGTGCAAGTGGGGTTGAAAGCAAGAGTAGATAATATGCAAGCCTCTTTCCTGGTGTTTCTGATGTGTTCCTGTATTCTGGTCTTCAGGTCTCTTATTTTCCTTCCTATGTAGTGAAAGCCACAGGAGCATTGTGGAAGGTTTGTAACACCTTTGTATTCACAAATAATTTCTCTTTTATCCTGCAGGATTGTTTGTTAATGTTTCTTGTGAATTCTGTGTTGGGTTTGGTTGTTTTCTTCTTTTTAGTTCTGCAGGCTTTGATACACATCAAGGTCTTAGTCCCATTTACCATGTCAATTTGTGTCATCTCTTGGCCATCTGGGCTTCTCCTGGTCACCTGCGGCATTTCTGAACTCTATATCATCATTTATAAAAAATACTGTCTGTTCTGCTGCATGGGTGCATTCTGTCAGGTGATCTTCCTAGTTCAACCAGACTCCAGCAGCTGTACATCACCTGTGAAACCAATAGGCACTGGGAACACCCTAATTATACCAGCTCCTGAGGCCAGCTCATTGCCAGAACAACTTACTTTCTTCTCCTGAGGATAGGTCCCTCGCTCCAGGCTTCAGTTGTTTCCAGCACTGTTCCTGACTCATTTTCCGAAGTGCTCACATTTCTGAAAGAACTTTGCACTTATCTAAGTGCTTAGTGTTCTGCTAGTATTACCGGTTCTGAGGCTAGCTCTGAGTCTCTAGGGCTCATTTCCAGTTCTGTGAATCTGTATGTAGATTCCAGGCCCGAGGCTGATTCATCCGCTTGAGTTCTCAAGTAAATAAATGTATCAAGCTGAGAGTTTCAGGCAGGTTTGAAAAATGGAGATGTTGCCTATAGCAACCAATCAGATTCTAGATATAATTTAATTGATATATTCTACAAAATGATAGCTAGAATCTTATTGGTTGCTATAGGCAACATCTCCACATTTCAAAACCGCTGGAAACATACAGAATAATACATTTATCCCCTGGTCTCAGTTCTGAGTTCTGTGTTCCTGTTTCCAGTTTTAGCTGCACTCCTTAATCAACAATACTTAAGGGTCCCAACTCGGATCTACAAAAATAGATGACTGTGGAACTAAGCATCTGTTGCAGTAGTAGAGAAGCCTTTTGTTTCTTCTTTCATCCAAATTTCTGTTTTTTCTCATTGTATTGGGATGAAGCTTGCTGTAAAGAAGATCTTGAAGTTCTGTATCTTCCTGTAGATAATTTTAGGTCTATTCGTGAGGATGTCCCTTAGTTTTTTTTATCTTTTCAAAGAGTATGCTAGAGCTTTTTTAGGCTATTTTCAAGTTGTCTGTGTTGGCTGTTGAATTCGGTGATGAAGAGGGGTTGTAGTGTCTCCACTTGTTTTTTAACATTTTTTCTTGCTCCTTTGTGTGAAAGCAGTTGTTTTCCTTCCATATTGTTGTTTTATTTGTGTTTTTGTGCAGTAGCTCTGAGTCATATTTTTTTTGGTAAGAATTTCCTTTTGAGTGTTTAAATGTGGTGAGTTTTGATTAGTCTCTGCATAGGCATCTGCATTATCCTCCTGTTACGTTCTGCAGCCAGGGTTTGCGGTGGTTGTTGTTTGCTGGTATTACAATCCACTGGTTTTATGTAGATGTTTGTCTGTATGTGTCCATCATCTATGGAAATGGTGAGATCTAGAAATTCCACCTATTCTTTGCTTTTGTTGGTGGTGAATTTATGGTTCAGCTGGTTCTCGTTCAGGTAGGTGGTGAATGCTTTGAAGTCTTCTTTTTTGCCTCCGCAGATGAAGAGTATATTGTCAATTTATCTTCATCACAGTATTAGAACCTTCTAATGGGGGTTGTTCTTCCATATGTTATCCTCTTCCCATGTGGTCATAAAGAGATTTACGTAACTGGTTGAATTTTGACCCATATCAGTTATCTTTATTTGCTTGCAGAAGTTCCCTTCAAGCCAGAAACAGTTGTGCTTCAGAATGAAAAGAATATGTTCTATCAGAATGTTTGCTTGAGGTTCCAGTGAGGAAGATTCTGTAATGAGAAAGTAGTAGTTATCCTGGCATCTTTGTTCATGGTTAATGACCGTGTAGAGGGAAATCACATCACAGGTAGTCAATGGTCTTCAAAACTTGGGTGGTGTCCTACAGGTATCTCTTCTCTTCTGCGTGCATACTAATAGTTGCAGGATTTACATGCAGAAATATATATTTGGAGAGGATGCATGTTAATAAATCTATCGCAGAGACAATCAGTCTTCCTGGTGGTCTTGTCATGTTTTTGTGGATCTTTGGTATGTAGTATAATACTGGGAGTCTAGGATGTAGCATTCATGCTCCTTCTTGTTTGAAGATGCCTGTGCTACAACCTTTCTTGAGAAGTAAGGTTGGTCGCTCTTCAGTTTGCTGTATGTAGTAATGTCTTCTAAGTGTCTGTGTGGTTTTTGTAGTCTGCTTTATTTAGCTATGACTATTGGTTGTTTTTCAATAGATGAAGTGCTTCTTTTTCTTGTGGATAAGATTCATCTTGTCTTTTGAGTTCATTTGGATCCTTTTTATATCTACTTCTACTAGGCTTTCAATTGTTTGTATGAAGGGGCCATTGTAGCTCTGTGGGATGTGATTTTTTCTTCAGGTTGGTGTGTGTATTTGGTTGTTGTTGTGGTATTGTCGATGTGGGCTTTTTTTTCTTTCATGAAGAACTTGTTTAGTGTAACGAGTATCGGCTTTCCGCCGCTCATGCTTACCTACATCCCGGCTGTCATGACAAGAGCCGGAACATCACTTTCTGGACCTCTGTTTCAATCAGCGCTGTCTCCCAGCAACACTGGGCAGCCAGGCGCGCAGTAATGTTATAGCCGGTGGGGTATTGTTAATTAATTATGTATGCAGCTTCTGGGACTCATTGAGGTTCACCTCTCCCCTCTTTCCTGATTGGCAACCTTGTGTATTTAAGGCAGGGAGGGCTTAGCCTTCCTGATGGTTATAGCGTAGATTTTGTCTTTTACTGACCTGCTCCTGTTCTGTTACACCTGTTCCTCTGGATACTTTGCCTCTCTGTTAATGGACCTTCCGTTGTTACCCTTGGCCTCATACCAGGACTTTGTTTGTTTGCTGATTGACCTGACCTCTGGACCTGTTTCCTGGATATTCTTGTTTGCCAGCAGCCCTGACCTTATTGATTATTCCTGACCATCTTGTCTGCTTTGGACCCCTGACCTAGGCCTGCCTTCAGACTTCTCGCTAATTTCCGGATTGGCTCCTTCTACCTGTGGTGTTGTTCATAAACTTACGCTACTTTAGAGTTAAGACCTGGAGGCATCCGAGTACATGTGAGCACATCAAGCTCTACGGGAAAGGCAGCTGCTATAGGTGAATATCTCTCTCACCGGTTCTGTAAGTTTATGACAAGACGCGCTAGTGAAACATTTAGGCATAAGTTTCATGTGAATTTGCAAATGTCTATGTAAGTGTTAAACATCTCCAGTTTGTTGTTGGGAGCTAATTTCAGTTATTTGTTGAGTAGGAATTTGGTGAGTTGTGTGAGGTGTATTGTGCTAAGATTAAACATGCCCACTGGTTTTACTTCTTATTCTTTGCTTTCAGTTTTCGAGCTCCTTCTTCTTCATCCTCTTTTTCCTCAACAAACAAGCATGCAAATCTAGAGTAATTGTCACTGATAAAATCAGGACTTGCTTTTCACGTAGGGCGGAATGAAGTGGCTCCACAGACTCTTCCTTACCTCCTGTTCTTTAATACGGGGGCGGCATGTGTCTAATGCCATCAAAGTCCTAACTGTTTTCAGTTCCTGAGCATGTGCTGCAGTTTTCTTGGTCCTGGCTGTTTTTTTAAAAAAGAGGTGTAGCCGCTCCTGCTGGACCAGGGCCGGATTAACCCGAGGTCTAACTGGGCTAGAGCCCACGGGCCTCGGGCATCTGGGGGGTCCTTGAAACTGCTTTTTTTTTCTTAGCTGCCCCTGACTCCGACTGTCAGCTGGTCGAGGAGGGCAAGCAACTAACAGCAAATGTTATGCTGTTAGTTGCCTGCTGTCACTGTAGTGTTTCAGCGACGTGCAGTAATCTCCTTACTACTGCGCATTGCGGAAGCACTACAGGGAGCGACAGAAGAATGCCTGCAGCCTGCAGACAGGATGGACAAGGAATACAAAGTAAGCAAGGGGTGCTCACGGGGGGGGGGCTCACAGGGAGGGGCCCACAGAGGGTGGATGGCTCACAGTATCCTTAGCCCAGGGGCCTCTGTTAACTGAATCCGGTCCTGGGCCGGACAAGCGGGAGTGCAGCAGGAAACACTCTGGGGCCATGTCCGTTTATGTGTACAGCTCATTCAGTGAGCACAGATGATATCAAACTGTGGACAAGGCAGCGCCGCTTTAAATTTAAGCGCTGAAGACGCCGAACTCGCGGGAGTTGAAGAAACCGGAGGTTAATACATTTACCCTCAAGCCTGCCAGACCTATTATTTCTATTTCAGCAATGACAATTAGCAATGGAGCTCTCCTCTTTGTGTGTTACCTATATAACACAGTACAATGTGACTGCAGATTTAGAAGACTAAGCCTGTCAGACCTATTATTTCTAATTCAGCAATGTCAATCAGCAATTTAGCAATGGAGCTCTCCTGAATGTCACTGGAGACTTTGAAGAGCACTGCTACCCCTCATCTTTCTTTTGTACCTATGACGCTGCCCAACTGCACTAGAGACTGCCAAGAACTGTGCTACACCTTCTGTGTCCCTCTGTGAAATGGCGCAGGATCGTCGTGGTGGGCGGTACTTATAGAATCCAAAGCTCGTGACATGCGAAATTCGATGACGTAATGATGACGTTTTGCCTTGTTTTCAATTCCGAGGGAGCGCAAAAGTACCGAGCTGAGCCGGCTCAGTACTCAGATCTGCTAAGTTCGGGTGTGTTCGGTTCTCAGGGAACCGAGCCTGAGCATCTCTAGTTTTTACAAATATGTTACATATAGCTCCACAAATAAACTGTAAATGTGTGTTAAACATCATGTTTCAAATGCATAAAGTTTTATACTAGGAGCCAAAAATTTATTTCCCCCATATGAGAAGGAGTAAAGGATTTAAACAGGCTAGTTATAGCAACTTTAGTTAAGTTTTATTTATATGTATTTTATTTAGTTTGTGTGTTCTAATCTGTGTATTTTATTTAAATTATTAAAATATATGTAATTATTTTGATGATTATTTATTTGAATTGTTTTTACGCTGTTTTCTTGGTGTGTCTTTTTGTTTGTTTTCAGATACTTACTAATTAACTATGCAGTCATTGGTTGAATGTAGTTTAAATTAACTGTACTGAAACAGTATTGCTTGTTATGAGATAATACATGTCAGACTATAAAGAGTTTTACTATTTGTCTAGTTCTAAGAGACACTATCCGAATGGAGATATAGATTATGTACACATGATCTCAGCATGAATAAGACCTTATACTTTGTTATTCATCTAATACCATCCAATGTGGACATTCTTTGTCTGACTTTGTGTTACCTACTATTTCGTATAGGACTGTGCAGTTCCTGAGGAGATTGATACTATTATTCAATATGTACTTGAGCTTCTTTTTAACATATGATTGGATTGATTTGCATTTACTCTGTAATTTCTATTACTGTTACTATTATCCCACCTGCAGGTTATTCAATGTTGCACTCTCAATGATTCTTGCCTGGCTATATTATTGTGTTGGCTTTATTGTTGTAATAATAAATGTTATGGTTTTTATAGCTACAAGCCAGTTTATTAACATTAACAGTTACAACGTTTTCATATCTGGATAAACTTAATATGCAAATCTGCAAATGGGCCTCTTGAAGCAGCTTTTTTGTATCTTTTCAAATGAACCAACATTGTAGATCTGAAAAATAAGATGAATTTGACAATATCAATATCCATTGCATCGAGCATATGAGCAAGCTGCACGAGCAAGACAGAACAACAGTCTAGAGATTTCCAGAGGTTGTCAGTTTGCAAAGTATAGCCAGAAGACTTCCATGTTAAGCAATATTTTCTAGAATGGCCAGAGGAAAGTTGGCTCCATTGCAAGCAAAGTATGTTTGTTTTGCAAAATCCTAGAAAGGGCTGCTGTCAAAGCAGAATTGAATTGTCTGCCAAAGCATTTTTTCATGAGATATCATCAGTAAGAGAGGTGAGCTGTGCCTTTGATTATAGTTTTTTTTAGATAGTATCATGACAGCATCTAGTAATTGATGTACATCAGGGCCAATTTTTATTTGTAAGTCTCCAGATGTAAAATAGCACCACTGTTTCCAGAGCTGTCAATAGCTATGAACTACACCAAAGGCATAGCTGGAATCAGTGAACATATTCATTGACTTGCCTTTATTTAGCACACAGGCACGTTTGATGGATATAAGCTCTGCAATTTGCTTTGAGTATACAGAGTGTAGATAATCACTCTCAACTACTGAATGCTGGGAACAGACAGCATAACCAGTGAGACACCAGTGTACCAGTGTAATTTATTAGACTGTAACCATCAACATAGAACTTACAGTTCTACAAGTGCCAGCATCCCTAAATGCTTTAGATATGTCACTGCTGGGCCCTTTATTGCAACGGCAAAAAAATATTAATTTATCAATATAAACTTTATTAGTCCACACCCACTGACTAGTGTTTGTATTCTATTTTAATTTTACTTGCATTTATTTTAATTTTATGTGCTTTTTATTTCAACTGCACTGTATTTTAATTTTTACTGTATTCTAATTTTTGCTGCTTCTCATATTGTTTTTGCCACTGCCATCGTTCCTGCTCTATACCATGCCGCCCCGCTCCTTTCCTATACCTATCCTCTCCCCCAGCCCCCTTCTCTGGCCCAACTCTCACTGCCCCGCCTCTCACCCTCCCCCTCACTCCATCAACCCTAACAATCTCATCCACATCTCCCCTGCTCCCTCCCTCCCTTTCTCATGTGCCCTCTGGAACTCCAGGTCCATCCGTAACAAACTATCCTCCATCCATGACCTCTTCATCTCTAACTCTCTAACTCTTCTTGCCATCACGGAAACCTGGCTTACTTCTTCTGACACTGCCTCACCTGCTGCCCTCTCCTATGGGGGCCTCTCCTTCACCCACTCCACCAGACCGGATGAGCATCCAGGAGGTGGAGTGGGCCTCCTCCTGTCTCCTAACTGCACTTTTCGGGTCATTCCTACTTTACCTTCCCTCTCCTTCTCCTCCTTTGAAGTTCACTCCATCCGTATCTTCTCCCCTATCCACCTCTGTGTCTCCGTCATCTACAGTCCCCCAGGCCCCACCTTCCTTTTCCTTGACAACTTCGCTGCCTGACTCCCCCACTACCTTTCCTCTGACCTCCCCTCCATCATACTTGGCGACTTTAATATCCCCATTGACTGTTTCGACCCTGCCACCATCAAACTTCTCGCTCTTTCCTCCTCTCTAGGCCTTACTCAGTGGACCTCCTCACCCACCCACTGTCTTGGTCACTCCCTCGACCTTGTCTTCTCCCATCTCTGTGATCTCTCTGACTTCTCCAACTCTTCCTTCCCACTCTCTGACCACCATCTCCTCTCCTTCACGCTGTCCTCCTCCCCGGGCTCCTCTATCCGCCAACGTCGCCTTATTCCCCAACCATGGAACTCGAAACTCACCCGCTTCCTCCAAAAGTGCTCTCGCACTGCTGAACGCCTCTGGAGAAAATCTCGTTCGCTGGCTGACTTCCTTCACTTTAAATTCATCCTCTCCTCTTTCTGCTCTGCCCTCTCCCTCGCTAAACAATCCTTCTTTAAGTCCCTCATTTCTTCTCAGTCCTCCAAATCCCGCAGTCTCTTTGCCACCTTCAACTCCCTACTCTCTCCCCCCCCCTCTGTCCCGCCTTCCCTCTCCGCTTCTGACTTCGCCACCTTTTTCTCTTCCAAAATTGAGGCCATCAGACTGAACATCTCCTCCTTCCCTTCTCCCGCAACCCTCATTGCTTCTCCTCCCTCCAACAACCAACTTTGGTGCTCCTTTTGCCCCACAACAGGTGAAGAAGTTCGCTCCCTTATTCTTTCCTCCCCACCCTCTACCTGTCCTCTCGACCCTATCCCCTCTCACCTCCTTCGCTCTCTCTCTCCCACTGCCTGTTCTTACCTTGCACACCTATTCAACTTATCACTCTCCTCTGGTGTAATCCCCCCTCTTTTAAACACACTCTTATCTCTCCTATCCTCAAAAAACCCAATCTTGACCCCTCCTCTCTCGCTAATTATCGCCCTATCTCACTACTCCCCTATGCCTCCAAATTACTTGAGCGGATTGTCTGCAGCTGCCTCGCCAGACACTTCTCTGATTATTCCTTCCTCGACCCTCTCCAATCCGGCTACCATCAACCAAAACTCCACCGCTGCTGCCCTGGCCAAGGTTACTAATGACCTCCTATTGGCCAAGTCCAAGGGTCTCTTCTCCCTACTCATCCTCTTTGACCTCTCCGCAACCTTTGACACCATGGACCACCCCCTCCTGCTGCAAACTCTTCTCTCTCTCTGTCTCTCTGGATCTGTCCATGCCTGGTTCACCTCATACCTCGCCAACCGCTCCTTCTCTGTATCCACATCTGCTTCTTCCTCCTCCGCCTACCCTCTCCCTGTAGGAGTCCCGCAAGGCTCTGTTCTCGGCCTGTTACTCTTCTCTCTCTATACTTCCTCCCTTGGTGCTCTCATCTCCTCCTTCGGGCTTCAGTATCACCTTTATGCTGACGACATTCAACTCTACATCTCTTCTCCTGATCTTTCTTCCACCCTCCTCTCTCGGGTATCTGACTGACTCTCCGCCATCTCCTCCTGGATGTCTGCTCACTTTCTCAAAATCAATATCTCTAAAACGGAACTCGTTGTCTTACCTCCGCCCAGACTCCCATCCCACCATGACCTCTCTATTGTTGTCAATAACACCTCCATCTCCTCTGTTACCCAACTCCACTGCCTGGGTGTCACCCTCGACTCCTCTCTCTCTTTTGCCCCCCACATTCATTCCCTTGCCCAAGCCTGTCGCTTCCAACTACGCAACATCGCCCGCATCCGTCCCTTTCTCTCTCAGGACGCCACCAAAACTATCATCCACACACTCATCATCTCCCGCCTGGATTATTGCAACCTCCTCCTCACTGGCCTCCCCCACTCCCACCTCTTCCCCCTCCGCTCTATACTCAATGCGGCCGCTAGACTCATCTTCCTCTCACACCGCTCCTCCTCGGCCTCCCCTCTCTGCCTTGCCTTACACTGGCTTCCCTTCCCCTACAGAATCCTTTTCAAACTCCTCACCACCACTTACAAAGCTCTCTCCCACTCTACTGCCCCCTACATCTCTAACCTCCTCTCCATTCACACTCCTGCCCGCTCCCTGCACTCAGTCAATGATCGCCGCCTCTCCTCCATTCTTATCACCTCTTCCCACTCCAGAATCCAGGACTTTTCCCGTGCAGCCCCCCTTCACTGGAATGACCTTCCTCGTTCCATCCATCTCTCTCCTACTTTGTGCTCCTTCAAACGTGCACTGAAAACTCACCTCTTCTGTAAAGCCTACCAACCATCTACTTAACCACCTCACCTCCTCAACTCGCTCTTCCTTCTCTCCCTTTGCCTCTTCTGGCTCCCCTTGTGCCTGTTCTGTCTACCCTCCCTTAGGATGTAAGCTCACATGAGCAGGGCCGTCTTCCCTCCTGTCTCCTTACCCGCTCTTCTAATCCGTGCTTATTGTATTAGCCTGCGTGAAGTTACTAAAGTATTGGCATTTTTGTTTATTGTTCTGTAGTGTTTCACCCTGTATAGTCTACTGTTTGTACTGTGTACGACGCTGTGAAAGCCTTGCGGTGCCTAACAAATAAATGATAATAATAATAATAATAGTGGTGTATGCATCAAATGGGCTGATTGTTTCTGTGGAAGCTGCATTTTTTTGCGGGACCATTTTCCCTAGGAACAGGTTAGGGCTGTGTGAAGACTGCATGTCCTAGTGGGTTCTTTGAAATCCTCTAGGCAGATTGCTGCAACCAAAGCACAGTTTATTCCATAGATGGCAATAAACAGGTGGATATACTATCACCAGACAGATGTGATTCCTTGCAGGTGCAGCATACACATGTGATGAAAGCGCAGTTCCAAGTCACAAATCTACTACTCCTCCAAACAGTCAAAAATACAGGTCTATCCCCATAAATTTTTCCACAGAGGTTGGCAAATTAGGGGCAGTAGCCAGCTTGGGTTAGGTTGCAAATTGATTATACTTAACCCTGAATATCCTCTCCCTGGTAATTAGGGGCCATTGGTACACCTGTGGAGAAGGTGCCTAACCTAGGGGTCTAATTCAGGGTACTAGTATACAATGACCCTGTTGGCTAACTATGAAAAGGTTGATAGTGGATAACATGGGCACTAGTAATGCCCAAAAGTCCTGTGCTTAAAGGCACCATTTCAGTCAAAGTCCTATGGTAGTGGAGGAGCGGGACCAGCGCTATAAAAGTCCAATAACCTGATCCTTGGTTTCCTCACAGGTTGGTTGACCTTATGACACGGCAACCTATGCTTAAGGTTTTGTCTTCATAGTACCACCAACACAGCCTCGCAAAGCCTAGAGCGTACCAATCGCCAGCAAAACTGCTCCTCATTTGCTCTCTGATCTGGTAAACTTTTGAAAAGCAGTTTTTTCTAAGTTTAAATTGTTAGGCCATCCAAGTGTGTCTAAGACCATCAGTTTATTATCTCTGTCTGTCTGGTATCCTTCTTTGAATAAAGATGCCAAAGCCTATCTGCCTTGGAAACCGGTGCTTGAAATTATGACTCCTAGAAGTCTTCCTTTGGGATAGTTGAATCCTTTACTCAGTCCCAGTTATTAATTAATTTTATTATTAAACTGCCACCTTCCAAAGAATATACAGTAATTTGGACAGTAATAGACCAATTCAGTAAAATTGGTCACTTTGTATAACTGAACAAATTACCCTCTGCCGAAGCAGTGGCTTCCTTCAACATATCTTTAAATATTATGATACTCCTATTAATATCATCTTGGATAGAGTGTAGCAATTTATTTAAAAAAAAATTGGAAATTGTTTTGATAGCTTCTTGTAATCAATGGTCAAACAGAAGCGACTTACCAGTCTTTATAACAGTATCTTAAATATTATGTTTCCAGTCTTCAGTCTGATTGGTCTGAGTATTTGCCATGGGCAGAATATGCTCAAAATAGTTCCCTGCATTCCTCAACCAGGACTTCTCCTTTATTTTGTGTTTATAGTAATCCCCCTGGATCATTCTACTTTTTCCCACCCTTTAGAGTGAAGTGGCTGCCCTTTGAGTTCATTGGAACTTCTCATTTCTTTGCTACACTTCTAATATCATAATTGGAGACAGGGCCTGGTTATCCACTAAAAACGTTAAGCTTCTTCAACCATTAGTCAAATTTGCGCCTATGTTTTGGAAGATGCGACACAAACCTAACTGTGAAATTTGTCATTCCTCCTCCCTCCAGATGCTCAGAGGTGACCAATGGTGCAGGGATGACGTATATGGTCAGCAAAGAAATTAGAAGTGTAGCTACAGTATTTGTCAGCAAAGAAATTACAAGTTTCAATGAATTAATTTTCTCCCAAACTTGCTTTGAAAGGAAAATAGTACATTATAAAGAGTGGGATAAAGTAAAGGAAGAACATTTTATAAAAAACCCATTAATTAATCACCCAGGTGAAGAAAAGGAGAATGATACATTTAAAAGATCTGTGGTTGAGAGAAAGCAAGAACTAGTGCTCCGTCTTCTATCAGGTTTCCATTGAAAAGCTAGTTCTTCTGGGCCACATCTTACTGATGGCCGCCCATTCTTGCCTAATCAATGCTTGGAGTTTTTCAGAATTTGTGGGTTTTTGTTTGTCCACCCGCCGATTGAGGATCGATCACAAGTTCTCAATGGGATTAAGGTTTGGGCATTTTTGGGCATTTGGGCAAAATTTCAATGTTTTGTTCCTCAAGCCACTTAGTTATCACTTTGCCTTACGGTAAGGTGTTCCATCATGATGAAAAATTCATTGTTCGTCACCAAACTGTTCTTCGATGGTTGGGAGAAGTTGCTCTTGGCGGAAGTTTTGGTACCATTCTTCATTCATGGCTGTGTTCTTAGGGAAAATTGTGAGTCATTTCACTCCCACCAGTGCAGAGCTAGCTCAGGAATGGCAGCAGGCAGGTGTGAGTGCATCTGCACACACAGTGAGGCGAAGACTTTTGGAGGATAGCCTTGTGTCAAGAAGGTCAGCAAAGAAGCCACTTCTCTCCAGGAAAAACATCAGGGACAGACTGATATTCTGCTAAAAGTACAGGGCTTGGACTGCTGAGGACTGGGGTAAAGTCATTTTCTCTGCTGAATCCCCTTTCAGATTGTTTGGGGCATCTGGAAAAACGCTTGTCCGGAGAAGGAAAGGTGAGTGCTAACATCAGTCCTTTGCCATGCCAACAGTAAAGCATCTTGAGACCATTCATGTGTGGGGTTGCTTCTCAGCCTCGGCAATGGTCTTTAGATGTGAAAATTAAGATATAAGAATATAGTGATAGATGAAGAACCAAAGAAAAGTGAGTAAAATAAAATACAATTAAGCAAAATACACTGTCAAATCACAAAGTTCATTAGATATTGTACATCATACAGATATTAGTAATATAGAGGACAATAAAACTACATAATAGATGTTAATATATTAATGCTATAATTAAACTAAATGCGTAGAAAAGAAACATTGTCTTTTCTATCATGGTAAATAAACTTGGATATATAATAGTTGGATTTAACCTTAACTCGTATTGCACTACATGAAAAGACAAAAGGCATAATAAGTTACAAGGAGTAGCATATTTCATCAAAACAAAATTGGAATTAGAAGAATTCAAATAATTACAGTAATAATAGAAATATCAAGATGTTAGCTAATCCCAAATGTTATGTCATTAGATACACTTTAAGGTATGCAAAATTCCAGATGTTACAGGTGTTTGATTAGAAATGGCATATGTATGTACTATTAACATAAACTAAATATATCTGTCAAAAAACATGTTAATCATTTAGGAAATGTAGAACCCAAGTTAACTAAGTTATGTATTACCTAGATACAGGTATTATGTTGAAGTGTATAGCACAATGTAAGAAAGCTAAGACACATAGGGCCAGATCGATTAAGGAAAATAAAGCAAACAAATTAGTACCTTTGCACCTTGGCAAAACCATGTTGCATTGGATGGGGAGCTAAATTTAAAATGTGGGGACAGATTTATAGTTGGGGTAGGGCATGTTCTAGATCAACTTTACACTTAAGTGTAAAAATTAAGCTATCAGGTATTTGTGTGCTACATGAAAAAACAGCCAGTATGTAATGTATGTGCAAAATAATAAACTAACTTGCACCCCTTGCATTGTAACATGTTTATGTCCAGGAGAAAACTGACTCCTTTTTTTTTACTTACTTTCCTTAATGAATCAGGCCCATAGTATATTTAAGGGGAATAGCATGAATGATAGATGGAACTATATTAAACATCTATATAGGTTGACTATAGCCAAGAGAATACACCAAGGAAGATTTGCAATAACCCAACCATGAGAATATGAATATTCATTTTACAACTAGTGAAACAAAGTTTAAATGAATAGCGACAGAAACATAATACTCTATGTGTTTTTTCAGTACCATAGTCATAGACGATATATGTGCCAGGAAAATGATGATTAGGCTAATCAGGTATATATATTTTTTGACACTATTAAATACCTGGCAATTTAGAGAAAAATTAATATATAATATGTCAAAGAAACAGTTCAAAGACAGACATTCATTTAGTCCTTCTGGGGTTCCAATGTTCAATTTATTGTTCCTAATGGCTTTCCGTCTTTCAGTAATCAGTCTTGCAGTAATCAGTTCTCAACCACTTATATACATGGGAATGTGATCAATGATTTTGTAATGTAATGTGGCTAAAAATGTCTTTCTTTTACAAATTGTTTAGCAACCGGTTGCTCAAAATTTTTACCCTCTAGGGCTAATCTCATTGCGGATCGGTGTAATGCCATACGTTCCTTGCCTTGTAGTTTTACCTATATAGTAAAGGCCACAAGGACATATTATGATGTAAATTAAAAAATGACTTGTACACGTAAGAGCAAACCTGATAGTATGTTTTTTGTCGGAGTAAGAATTGTTAAAGGTGTTTCCTGTATGAAGATGTTGGCAAGTTGTACAATTAGGTCAGTGGAAGCATCCCTTTTAAGTATTAGATATCAATTGGATGCATGATGTGGCATCATATATGGTTACATCAGTAATTATCACGTGTCTGGTATTCTTTTCTCTTTTGTTACAAGGTATCACTCTGGTGTTATTTAGAGCTGGAAGTTCAGGGTCGGATTGTTCAATGGGCCACAATCTATGAATTGCCTCTCTAACTGCCTTGTTGTAGGTGGCATAAGATTGTACCCATGGTAATTTATTGAGTCTGGTATTTTCACGTCTAAGGGATAAAGGTAATGTTTTTTTGATCAAGACATCTAAATAGTGTATTTATTTCGGTCCTACTTATATGTAAACTTTATGATACAATGCTGATATGAGTTATTGATGGATTCAATGTGTTTGATAAAGGAATCGCTTGTTCCCGTGCCAATGACATACAAAGGCATTATCATATGACTGTACCCATTGCACAGTTGGCTATCTGAATTGAGAGAGATCCATCATTCCAGAATTAATGTTCTAGTTGAAGTAAGTTCCAATAGTTTTAGAAAAAAAATCCAGGAGAGGTACCTGGTAATCTTTGTTGTTATTAAAAGTTGATTTGAGTCTTTAAGCCCCTTGACATGTGGTATGCTTGTATAGAGGCTACATACATCTATTGTGCAAAGTATACTGTGTTCTGGTAAAAGATGTAAACTCTGTAGTTTTTGTATAAAGGAAGAAGTGTATTTCAAGTAAGTTGTTTTATTTTGCACGCAATAATTGTTCTTCCAATGAGGGCTGGGTTTTGCATCCAGCCAAATATGTGATTTTACCATATTTTAGGATTACATGTATATTCATTATAAACATCCCTGAAGACCTGTATATATCTTCAGGGATGTTTATAATAAATATACATGTATGCTATTATTACCAGGTTCTATGAGATTGTCTTATTCATTCTGTTTTTGAAATGTTACCCTTCTTTGTAAAGTGCAATACACTGATTATCACGGCCCCTCTGTACATTTAGAACCAATTGTAATCAGATGAGCTCCACAGACTATATAATGCAATACCCAACCCTTATTGGTTATCCCCTGACGAAGTCAATACAACGAAACTCGTAGGGCCCAATGAGAGCTGAAACCCACCACCTACCCGAAAGTACTGGAGCGCCAAGCAAGAAAGACGCATATCTCCAAGTAGGGAGTAAATCCACCGCTGCCACTACGAGCGTCTAGAGAACTAAACTGATCAAAGATACCTTGATGCACACTTGTGCACTTACTAAATGTAAGTTTACTCTGATTTGTTTTATCAATAAATGTTTTTTACATTATTACACCAGCGGAGCACTTGTGTCTCTTCTTGTTTCCCTCTCTGCACATGAGGTAAGCCGAAGAGAGAACAGAGACTCCATAGAGACTTACCATTTCAGCGTGGATTAAAATCAAACTCTGTTGCATTTTTCTACTTGGGAATAACTTTAATTCAGGAACACAAGTTTGCTAGCCTGTCATTTATCATCGTATGTACCGGATACATGTTTAATTTGGCTGTGTTACAATTCACTGTTTTAGAACTTTCTCTGTTTAACATTGCAATTCATCTATTGGCAAAGAGTGTTTTACCTTACTGTCCTTCCCATTGCTATTTGCGCCCGATCCGAACCATATATATCGCTAGCATTAATTTTGGGGAAAATTAGGCAATCCCTGGGGAGAGGAGGCTGCATTCCCTAACCTTATCCCTGAGTCCTTAAGGAGCGCAGGAAAAGTGATATATACTTGTTACTAGCATGGTAGGAGTCAAGGACCGGAGTCTGAGCCAGAGTACAGAACTGGAATCCACCATATCGACACTCTGGAACCATTCATTGGAACTCCACCCCGGCACATATGACCAGGCACATGAAACTGAAACCCACTATTAGAAACTCAGAATGTGCATCACAGGGAAAATCAGAAAAGAATGAGCTGGAACTGGAGAGAGGAACTCAAAATTTAGAACTGTGACTAGGAATTAAGAACTTAGGACTGTGAGACAGCCACATACCTGAAACCCACACACAGAATTCTTGCAGAAAGATGAGCAGTTTGGAAATGCAGGGTACTTGCAGAAAGATATGCACTTGGTAATGCAGGGTATTTGCAGAAAGATGATCACTTGGTTGTGCAGAGGAACAGTGCTAAAATCAACTGGAGCCAAGAACTATCCTCAGGAGAGAAAGTGTGTTGTTGTGGCAATGAGCAGATCACAAGAGCAAATTTAAATAGGGTTTTCCGAATACTTATTGGTTTCACAGATCATGTGATCATAGCTGCTGAAATCTGGTTGGGCTGGAAGGTCACCTGACTGATTCCAAGATGGCTGCTCCCATGCAGCAGAATAAATAGTAGGTGTTTTGATTACAAATGAAGAAGTGGTGCTCAAGACTGCAACAGGTCACCAAGAGAGACCTGGAAAGCCGTGATATGTCAACGGCGGACATGGTAAGTGTGGCTAAGACCTCGATGAGTGGGATTGGTGTAGAGATAAATGAACAAGCATTGATTCAGATTCACAAAAATACGATTAACAAACATGCAGTCCACTAGCATTGTTGGCAGATATTTACTTGTAGCACACATTCGCTTTGTCATTATGACTTGCCCACTTGCTACAATTAATAATCTCAATACTAAACAATGTCAGAAAGGAGGTGGAAGCAGATCAACTAAGGTTAAGGAAATTGTGAAGAAACAAGATCACCCAAATTGTACCTTGTTTCTTCCACTAAAAGGGATGAGTTTCTAGTTTTTATCCCTGGTTACCTCTTCCCAGTCTTTATTATAGAATAAATATATGTTGCAGTTAATGCCCCAATAAATAGGAGCAAATTTATTTCAGTTATGTTTCAAATGTTACTGTATTATGTACAGTGATGTCTTTACGCAATTATTGTGCAAAGTACCTTTATATTATGCGGGTTATTACAACATAATGTTATAATATTTCATTTAAATACTGCTGCATTCACATATAGTTAAATAACGCTGCCAGAGAGATTTTGTGGCACCCAGGTGCTAGCATTGTGCAGCTGAGAAGGTAAATAGATTATCCACACAATCATTGTTGACAGACCCACACTTTTTAAGAGGCTACTGTGGTCAGGTTCCTTAATATGTAGCAAAATGTTTAATGAGTAAATTAGCATATTTTGCTTAGTCCCTTGTGTGTATATGCAGGTATGCAAATACAATGTGTCTGTTATAATATTTAGCATATATCCAGAGCTGCTGCTAATCTGATTACATACACCCAATTGTATGCAGGGAACTAGACATCTCAGGCATGATGTGTGTAGAAGTGATAAGTTGATGCAACTCTTAAACTCATAACTTTTCACAAATTAAGGCACTTCAATACCTGGACTGTTATATTGCACTTGAAAATACTGCCACTGTCAGTTAAGATTTAAAACAAATCTTGGGATTTTGTTACCATTTGATAGCAAACCAGATCTTAGAAAAAAATAGGAGGATAGAGGGCAGGAATTGGTTTGATGTAAATGTCTATGTTGCAAAATATGACGCTAATTGAGCTTAGGAAGAGTTAAATTTGCATAATTTTGTTATGAATAATTAGCCAATGAGTATGAGGATCTAGGGAGGGGCTGAGCTGGGGAAGGCTTATAAGGAAAGTAGGTGTCCGTTTTTCTTTCTCTTGTCTTCTGGAAGGTTTCCCGCCCACCAGGGCCCCTGATGTCTTTTATGTGGCTTGCTTTGTTTGTTTCCTCTGCTTTTTCTTCCAGAAAGGTCTAGGTGGTGGAAAAGCATGCCAATCAGCAGCCATAATGGCACATTCGGGTGGTGGTTGGGCACTCTCCCTTTACAGGGAGGTTCAATTAGTAATACTACCCCCCTGGGGAGTGATGGAACACCATCTGGTTGGGCGGGCCCCAGCTAGTGAGCCAAAACTGGGTATAGTCGGGCTCCATCGCCTAGAAGTGTCTGAATATTTTAGTTTGCTTTAATTCTGGCTTTGAGAAAGGCTGACGGCTGATTGGTCTTGCTTTTACTTGACACCGCTTTAAATTTATTTTTAATAAAATTTGTGACCTTTCATTCGCCAAACAAATGTCTTGTGTAGTTATATATTTAGGTAAGATAACTCCTGGTAAGTGCAATAAGGTAAAAGTAGAAGTATATCAACTGCTAGGCAGTTTATTAAAATTACTAAAAATATTGACCAAACTACAATCTATTCAGAAGTAGAAAGTTCCTATGTGGAACAAAGAAAAAGGACACATGTTTTATTTGATAACAGGTCTTTGTATATGTGCAAAATATTTACAAAAAAATAAATATAATACATTTAATAGGAGAAAAACAGAATACATAATTACACACCAACAGCTAAGGCGGAAAAATGTATATCACTTTGGATCGGTTCCTTTGTGCTAAAGTTAAACGATTTTGATGTGGAAAGGGAAGTTGTCAGACAGACATTTGTTAAAAGAAGTTGTTATTTACAACTCACATAGCCTGAATGGAAATATTGTAAATAATGTGACTTTTAACTAATATATGTCAATATTCGTGATCCTATTAAAAGAGAATTTGAATGACACTAAACATGATGAATGAGATGGGTACCTTTTAGGACAGTATGGTTAATGTCACATAGTTCTACAAGACAGTATTTTGTAGCAAAATAAATGTAGCGTTTAAGTGACACAGTTTCCTCTTCTTTTAATCTATGCAGATTCTGAGTTACTCTTACATAAGCATTTTCTAACTCTACATGAACAATTTGCAGTGCAATTCAGAAAATAATTAGAGATGCTCACTGACCCCCATGGAGTGGTTTTGGTTTTGGATCTGGATTAGCTTCGTGTTTTGGTTTTGGCAAAACCACCCTCGTGTGTTGTGGTTTTGGTTTTGGTTTTGTATTTTGTAAGAAAAATCCTAAAATATGGTAAAATCACATATTTGTCTGGATGCTAAGCGACAGAGCAATGACACAAACACATAGCAGTTTCTAGCACATCTAGGATACATTGGCACACAGCAGTGGCAGAAATAAAATGGGGGTCGGCCCTGCCTCCCACCCTCTCGTTATTTTTGGCCTTAAAAAGGAATCCAAAACTTGCGAGATCCGACATCCGACAACGTCACAATGACATTTTGCCTCGTTTTCAATTCCAAAGGCGCACGAGAGTACCGAGCCGATCTCCTAAGTTCGGGTGTGTTCGGTTCTCGAGGAACCGAGCCTGAGCATCTCTAAGAATAATGTTTGGAAATAGTCCTTAATAGCCCTAACTTAATGAGTTGAGCTAATAGATAAGTGTCAAAATAACATGAGTGGGTGAAAGAAAATGTGTAATTGTCAAAGGGGATTGTGCAAATTGTGCTAGTTAATCATCTCAAATGTGACTTACCAAATTATTTAATCATATTGAGTTTGTTCTATGTATCATATCCATATCCAAATGCCTTTGGGGTTAATGAATGTGTAAAAGAACTAGAGCTAAGTCTACCTAATAATTACTAAATTGTCTTTTGTAATGTCTTCGAAAACCTATAATTGCTCTTGTACAAGTATTTTATGTACATTGTTTTTTTTAGCTAGAGAGTGCTTATTATTTATAATAACTGCCCAAAATCAATTCACTCAAAATTATTTAGTATACCAGAAAATGTTTTCTTTAGTCTGAAAAGTTTCTGTACATTACAAAGACAATTATAACGCATTTACAGATTGAAATGGAATTCAATAAACCTGTGTTTGCAGAGACATCAGGCCTCATATAGAGTTGGACATAAGTGCATAGTTTTTACATAAAATACATGTGCACGGTGAATTTGTAAGCACAAGTCCCTATGTAGATTCAGGCACATCTTACATCTACTACTCTTACGGAGGCAGAACGGTGGATTGCATTCCAATGTAGGGCAACTACAGTAAAGATGTATAAGTACAGTAAAATATAGTAAGTGCAGTAAATTACAATAAAGGTGTACTTGTTACCTATGTAGAGGTGAAGACAGCCCTGGATATGTCTGTCAGGAGGCATATCAGTTGTAAGTGCTCGAACACTGGTGCAAGATACATGCTGCTGATTATCTGCATGGACCTTCCAAGTCTTTAAAAAAATAAAATCAAATATTAATATTTTTAAAAGTACTCCCCTCGATTGGAGTTTTGGAGTTGCAACCCTGGGGGGGGGGGGTACAAACAGCATCAAATCCCCCCAAAAAGCAACTACCAGCTCTAGGCTATAGCAACCTGGGCTGGTGACACTATAAAATGAACATAATGTCAATGAGCCCTAGCCTTTTCAGCATGGGGCTGAAATCCCTAGGGAAATCATGTCTGCAAAAAAAATGTCTTGCCCCCCGGGTAAACAGCTCAGTACTGTAAGCACTAGGGCTCATCCCACATTTATGGGGTCATAGGTGTAGGGTAATTAAAAAGTATTTTATATAAATGTATTTTTTGCTTGTGTACTATTGGTCCCAGCAAGCCCTGGCAGCCCTAAACTTCTTGAATGTTCCCACTTTTGAACTACAAGGCTTGCCAACCCACCTGGCAATTCACCCTTGAATAAAATAAAATAAAATTACGTGGTTGATACAAGTTAGATATCCAAAACCACATTTTGTTTGAGCTTTTTCCCCTTCTCCTGCCACAAAAGATTAAAGTAAATGAATAAAGAATAAAACGTTTGCATTGCATTCCCTAACCTGACCTGAACCTTTGGGATGAACTGGAAAGGAGATTGCGAGCCAGGCCTTCTCGACCAGCATCAGTGCCTGACCTTATAAAGGCTGTACAGAATGATTGGACACACACTCCCACAGAAACACTCCAACATCTTGTAAAAAGCGCACAAAGAATGGAAGCTGTTATTGCTGAAAAAGGGGGACCAACTCTTAATTAAAGTATATGTATTTGAATACAATGATATACAATACAATACAAGTATATGTATTTGAATACAGTCCCTGTTGTTCCAATGGTCAAGCGTCTGAATACTTTTGTCCATATAGTGTATAAAAATAAGAGATGTTCGGTTTCGGTTTTCCGAAAACCGAGACCACCCAGACATTGCAGATCCGAGTACCAATCCGAGCTGGCTAGGTACTTTCGCGCACCTTCAGAATTCAAAACAAAGCAAAACGTCTTTGTTGCAGTGTTGGATCTCACCAGTTTTGGATTCTATAAGTACCGCTCTCCACGGAGATCCGGCGCCATTTCACAGCCAGACACAGAAGAGGTAGCAGGGTTCTTGCTAGTCTCCAGTGCAGTTGGGCAGTATCATTGATGAAACAGAAAGAGGAGGGGTGGCAGTGTCCTAGACATTCTCGAGTGACAGTATACTGTTCCATAGCTCACACAGAAACAGGAGTGGTGGCAGTGTTCTTGCCAGTCTACAGTGTCAGTGCCAATGCTCATTGTCATTGCTGAAACAGAAACAATAGAGGTGGCAGTGTTCTGGAAAGTCTGCAGTCACATTGCTCTGTGTCATAGCTCACACAGAAACAGGAGAGGTGGCAGTGTTCTTGCCAGTCTACAGTGTCAGTGCCATTGCTCATTGTCATTATTGAAACAGAAAAAATAGAGTTGGCTGTGTTCTGAAAAGTCTCCATTCACATTGCTCTGTGCCATAGCTCACATAGAAACATTGATATGTGCCATTGATATGGATTCAAATCAGTCCACAGAAGACCAAGAGCACCAAGCAGCTGTGGGCACTGGTCATGATGATAGTAATCCGTCTACATCATCCGCTAACTCCTATGTTAAATGTGTTTTTAAGTCAGGGAATCAAAAATGTAGATAAAAAGCATTTACCTTGGTAAAGAAAAAACACCTGTAATCGAAGCAACGTTAAAAAAAATAATTGCCAACATGCCACTCTACACACGCAGTGGCAAGGAAAGAAATAGGTCTTCGCCTTTCTGTATGAGTACTAGTTCTGCAACTGTCAGAGAGGCATCTTCTGGTAAGGTCAGTCATGATGATTCAAGACCTTCTCATTCTGACTCGAAAAGTAGTGGCCAAACACTTTTAAGTGTAAAAGCAGAGCTGGAAGAAAACAGTAAGGCATTAGAAGAAAATGTATGTTCAGATTCTGAAATGACACAAATCCCTGAGGGGAGTGTATACACAAGTGCTATGTGTAAGCCTGACTTTACTGATACTGTACACATAAAGAAGCCTCTTTTCAGCATTTCTGCAGATGTGTTGATGAGCAGCCCATTTGTAGCCGGTGATACGCAAAAAGAGGATGCCACTTTGGAATTGCAAAAGGATGAGGGGGATATTTGTGTAGGTGACGACGGTGCTAATGAGGATGTTGATGAGGATGATGTTGATTTTGTCCTGCAACAGTGGAAGCAGTTCTTGGCCATTGTCATGCCTGGGCATAAGACCAAAAAATCCATGTTTTATGTGTGGAATTATTTTTATCCAACAACAGTTGTCTAGCCATTTGTAGTGTTTGTAAAGCCAGAGTCAGTATAGGTAGGGACCTTAACCATCTAGGAACCTCATCCATGTTGCACTATTTGAAGCGAGTTTATGGTAAGCTTTTGGGGAAATCAGAAACTTATGCTAAACAAATAACAACAAGCAGTCCAGCATCAGCTAGCTCCCTTCTCACACCTGCAATCTAAACCCACAACACCTTCCTCAGCAATATCCTCACTAGTGATCGGTGTTAGTCTTGCATCCAAGTTGCTAAGGCTGGATGACTCCTCCACTATCCAGGATTCCCCAGAAGAATTCTTGAGCGTTAGTCCCACTGCTGCTGCTGCTGGTGCTACTGGGGGTGGATCTTCCTCCCAGAAGCAGACCAAAAAGACTATTACTAGTTTAAAACAATTGACTGTTAAACAATTCTTTCTAAGAGGAAGCAAGTATTAAAGCTGTCACCTAGTCGCAAAGTGGATCGCAGATGCCATAGCGACTATGCTAATATTAGATCTGCGCCCAATATCCACTATTAATACAGCTGGATTTAGCCAGTTAATTGAGGTCTTGTGTCCCCATTACCAAATTCCTCTACCAGAAGGTTCGCAAAAATGTAATTATTGGGCTACAAAATGTAATTCTACCCACTGTACACTTAACCACAGATATGTGGACAAGCGGAAGTGAGCAATCTAAAGATTATATGGCTGTGATAGCCCACTGAGTTGGTGATTTGCATTCACCACCAGCAACAGCAGCAGCATGTACCCAACTACATCACATTATTAAGAGGCAAGCTACTCTGTGTACAGATTGTCAGCTATATGCCTAAGTGACATCAATGCTACATGGCTTATTCCACTTGGACTCTCCCCCATTTCTTATAATGCCACCAATATTGTGAGAGCATTGCAGCTGGGTAAATTTCATCAAATTCCCTGTTTTGCTCACACAATCAACTTGGTGGTGCAGAGCTTTTGAAAAATGACAGGGACGTGCAGAAGATGCTTTGTGTGGCTCATATAATTTCAGGACATTTCAAGCATTCTGCAACATCATGTAGGAGATTGTAGCAGCTACAAGAACAATTTAATTTGCCCTGCCACCAACTGAAGCAAGAGGTGGTAACAAGGTGGAATTCCACCCATTATATGCTTCTGAAGATGGAGGAACGGCGAAAAGCCATCCATGCTTACTCCACAAGCCATGACATTGGGAAAGGAGAGGCAATGTGTTTTAGTCCAGCGCAGTGGAGAATACTTTCCGTGTTGTGCAAGGTGCTGAGACCATTTGAAGTAGTTACCTGGGAAGTGAGTTCAGTCACTACTAGCTTGAGCCAAGTGATTCCCTTAATTAGACTTTTGGAAAAGCAGCTTGAGAAATTGAAGGAGGATATGAAGCAAAGAATTTACGCTAATTATGTCGAATTTGTATATCAAGTGTTTTATTTGCTTCACCAGGATCCAAGAATTATCAAAATCTTGAAATCGGATCACTACATTTTGGCAACTGTGCTTGAGCCTAAGTTAAGAGCTATATCTTCTCTTTGTTTCCAACTGACCTAGATCTCAAGAGATACAAGGAGCTCTTGGAGAGCAAGGTGACAGCTCAAGTGTTATGTGACACAACGGCGTCTCCTCCTTCAGTTTCTCAGGCAACTACTGCTAGTAAAAAACTTAAAAATCTTAGCTTTCCCAAGAGATCCAGGAATGCTGCAGATGACTCAGCAAAAAATGTTGACATCTGGTCTGATCTAAAATAATTGACCAAAAACCATGACACCTCTGCTGTAACTGCACCTGATCCTATTATCAACATCCAAAGGATGGTGGAGGATTATTTTAACGACACCATACAAATAGACAGGTCAGACAGTCCCTTTACATACTGAGAGGAAAAAAAGGCAATTTGAAGACCAATGTAGAAGCTCGCTTTGCAATAACTAAGCTTCCCACCATCCAGTGTGTACTTGAAAAGTGTTTTCAGCACAGCCGGGAAGCAAGTACAATTCCATCTTGCACCACTTTTCTTTTCTGCCACTGCTGTGTGGCATTGTTTCCCAGATGTGCTATGAACTGCTGTGTTTCTGCTGTTGCTCTGTTGATTAGATTGCAGCAGCTACAAGAACAATTTAATTTGCCCTGCCACCAACTAAAGCAAGAGGTGGAATTGCACACTTTATATTCTTCAGAGGATGGAGGAACAGGGAAAAGCCAATCAGTCTTAGAGTTCATTAGTTTTTTAAACTGTACCTGTTACCCTTTCTGTTTCGGTGTGTTTGTTAAACCTTCTCAACATATTTCTCAAGGACAATTCCATCTTGCACTGTTTGACATTTTGCCCTTGGTCTATCAGCTTGTGTAACAGTCGACAATTCACATTTCAACAGTATTATTAGGTCGCCAATTCACATGGTAGACCGTATGATATAGGTAGACTATTCAAATGTGGACTTTTTTATTATAGGGCTACGGATATGGTTAGGGACAGCTCTAAGGAGAGGGAGTTAGGGATAATACTGTGTACATTTGAATTGTCAACCTAGTAAATGCTGTCTACATTGCAATTGATGTCCTAATAATACTGTCAATGTCATTATATTGTCGACTTCATTACCTCATCTACTCTGCTGCCTATCAATCATATTATGTCAATCCAACATAAGGGTCGGTGGGAGCTCCAAAGGACAATTCCATCTTGCACTAACTTTCTTTTCTGCCACTGCTGTGTGGCAATGTTTCCTAAATGTACTATGAACTGCTATGTGTTTGTGCTGTTACTAATCGACAGAGCAACCAGGCAGCTCATTGCAGTCTTAGGGCTAGATTTACTAAGCTGCGGGTTTGAAAAAGTGGAGATGTTGCCTATAGCAACCAATCAGATTCTAGCTTTCATTTATTTAGTGCTTTCTACAAAATGACAACTAGAATCTGATTGGTTGCTATAGGCAACATCCCCACTTTTTCAAACCCGCAGCTTAGTAAATCTAGCCCTTAGAGTTCACTGACAACACTGTTAACTTACCTGCCTTAAGCTTAATTTTTATCTTATTTTTGGGGGCCCAAACAAACAAAGCACTTCAGACACAAAAGTGGCACTCCTTGTCGCTGAAGTGCTTGGTTTGTTAAACTGTACCTGTTACCCCTTCTGTTTCTGTGTGAGTTTGTTAAAGCTTTTTAACATATGGGTGGGTGGGAGGTCCCAAGGACAGTTCCATCTTGCACCACTTTTCTTTTCTGCCACTACTGTGTGGAAAAGTTTCCTAGATAGCACTGGGGTCATGAGTTCAATTCCTGACCATGGTCTTATCTGTGTGGAGTTTGTATGTTCTCCCCATGTTTGCGTGGGTTTCCTCCAGGAGCTCCGGTTTCCTCCGACACTCCAAAAACAAAACGTACTGGTAGGTTAATTGGCTGCTAACAAACTGACCCTAGTCTGTGTGTCTGTCTGTGTGTGTGTTTGTTAGGGAATATAGACTGTAAGCCCCAATGGGGCAGGGACTGATGTGAGTGAGTTCTCTGTACAGCGCTGCGGAACTAGTGGTGCTATATAAATAAATGGTGATGATGATGATGATGTGCTATGAACTGCTGTGTGTTTGTGTCGTTGCTCTGTCACGTAGCATCCAGCCAGCTCACTGCAGTCATTGGCCGAAAGTATATGAAAATAATAATGTGACCTGTGAGGTGGTCAAAGTTGACTGGAAATTATTGGAAAATAGTGTTATTGAGGTTGATAATAATGTACGAACAGAAAAAGAGCAAAATTATGTGATTTTAGCATATTTTAGCAATTTTTCTTAAAAATACAGATTCAAAACCAAAACAAAAACACTCGAGGAGGGTTTTGCCAAAACCAAAACCAAAACATGAAGTTAATACAGATCCAAAACCAAAACCAAAACACGCGGGTTAGTGAATATCTGTAATAAAAATATAGCACAACCTGTTGTGGCACTAGAAGTGCCAGCATGCAGTGACAGTTTATGAGTGCTAGTGCATGCGCTTTTAGAACTACAAGCATAAGTGCATACTTGCACATTTGAAATGTGACAAAAGTGCCCTATAAATTTTGCTCGTTATAAAATAAGAAATATTCCCCCATTATTAATAATGTAGTATGGTCCCTGTACTTATTTATGTACTGTATTTATAATAAAATATTGTCCCTATAATACATACATCACACATCCTTTTTCTCGCTCTGTTCCTTCTCATGGGTGCTGGCAACATCTCACCCAAACCCAAGCCACATGCAATCCCCTCTATCTACTCACAATCTTCATTGTACCCCAAAACTTTTCATCTATAATGAAATTCAAGTTTCTTCGAACTTATCCACGTCTCTCTCCACTACCCTCCCTTCTGTTTTCCTGTGCACTCTGGAACACAAGATCTGTTTGTGACAAACTCACTTGAAAAAATGATCTATTATTTTTAAAATCCTCGACCTGCTTACCATTAAAAACATGACTTACCTCTGCTGACACTACATAATGTGCATCTCTATTCTATTAGGACCTCTCCCTCAGCCACACTCCCAGACAAGAAGACCGACAGGGTGACAGAGAAGGTATTCTTCTTTCTGCATGCTACATCTATCAAGTCATACCCCTGAAACACTCCCTCTCCTTCTCTTCCTTTGAAATCATCAGAATCTGTCTATCCTCTCTGCTCCACCTTCATTTTGCTGTCATTTATTGACACCCCAGGTCCATTTTCCATATTTCTGGACAACTTTGGTGCCTGGATCATTTATTTTCAATCATTTGACTTACCGACTCTCATAATAGACAATTTCTACATTACAATTGACAACCCCACTGTTTCTGCGGCCACAAAATTTATTTTATTCCTTCCTTGGTCTCATCCAGTGCAGTTCATCTCCCGCCCTCTGTGATGGTCATTCCCTTAACCTTGTCTTTCCAGATTCTGCTCCATCCTTTTTTTATAAAAAGTTGCCTTTCCATTCTTTGACTACAATATTGTTTTCTTCAGGCTCACCTTATCCCATGCTCTCCCCACTGCACCAAAATGACATACACATCATGACATCTAAATAATCTTGACTAAATACTCTTGACTCTAAATACTCTTGACACTATGAAATCTTCACTAAAATTGCTCCTCTCCTATAACTACCTTGTTCTGCTATCATCTGACTGTCTCTTTCTATTACAATACATTTACTAGACAATGCAGCTCCAACCAACATGAAAACTCACCAGCAATTAAATACCTCAACCTTGGTACACCTAACAGTCACCTGCAAAAGTGCTCCCAGTTCATCCTATCTCACTCCACTAGCACATTGCCATCCTCCTTTACAGACTCACTCGTCTCACCAACCTTAAAGAGACCATCTCTTGACCCAAACTCTATCTCCAACTACTATCCTGTACCTATCCTCCCCTTTGGCTTCAGATACGTTTTATGCCACAATCTATTTCACTTTCTCACATCTCACTGTTTTCTTGACTACCTACAATCATTTTTCTATCCTCAAAATTCCACTGATACTACGCTCATAAAAGTGATCAATTTCTATCCATCTACTTAGGCAAAGTGTAGGGATCACTTCATCATACTTATCCTCTTGGACATCTGCGTTCTTTTTGACACTTTTTATCACTCTTTTCTCCTGCACATCCTTGTCTCCATTGGCCTTCATGACGCAGTATTTTCCTAGCTCACTTCATACCTATTGAACAGATTCTCAGTGTGTTTACATCTGGCACATCCTCCCTCCACTCCCACTCTGTTCTCGGTCAACTGAATTTTAGTACACCTCTTTGCTTGACAAATTAATTTTGTCCTAATGTCCATTTTCAGACACACTCGCTGCTCCGCGGTGCCCTTTTCCCACTGGATTGTAAGCTCTCTTATGAGCAGTACACTCTCTACAATTTGTTTTAATATGCATTTATTTTGTGTATGTCCCTGTTTTATGTATGCCCTTTTTTCCCCACTTTTCTTCACTGTGGAACACTGTGGTGCTTTACATTATTAAAAATAATAATAAACCAGGACGGTTTCTAGGTTTACCTCCCTGAGGAACATTTACACAAGGTAGCCAAGAATAAAACACCCAGCACTACGCACATTTCATTGCTCATCATCTCCACAATACAGGTTTAGATAAATAGGTTTTGAAATCCTATCCTCATCGCTATCACAGCTGTCATAATTTTCCCATATTCCAATAATGGAACATGCCACATGCCACCATGCAAGTATTGGCAGCAATGTACATCATTACATGGCTCACAGCTTAGTAAGCCAGAAGGTTCAACTGTCAATATCTGTATTGCAGAGATGCATAATTGCTCTGCAGTATCATACAAAGTTAGCGCTTTTCAGGCTGAAGTTGCTATTTGTTTAGAGAAGCAATTGCTTTTTTTTTGCTGTGGTACAGTGTTGACACAGTACAGTATATCACAGCTTAGTAAGCATACAGCTCAATGTTTAGTAGTCCCTTAAAGACAGGATTTTTTTGTTTGTTTTTATTTATCAGGTAAAAAACCCAGCAAAAATGCTAATGCAGCCCAGAGAATTGATGTCATAAGCCTTATTATTAGTTGTTATTTTGATATTTTATTAAATATATAGTGCAGACTAGAAACAGAAAATTCAGAGAGCAGCTAAATTACAATTACATTTTAGTATCCTGTTTTATGCTTTATTATTTCATAAAGCTGACACAGTTAAATATTGTGTATAAAGATAACATTACTGTGACAGATTTTCTTGTCACTGTAGTTTTACTATTACAGTGGAACAGATAAGATTGGAGTTGCAAATGCTGTTTCTGCACTTTCGCAGTAACCTCTGTCTTTGCTTACCCATCAGCTTTTTTGTTTCATAGGCATAGTAATGTACTTTAAGCCTACGTCTAATCTCGTTGTCAGCAGTTCTACTTATAAAATAAGTCAATTTGATTTTGAGAATGAACTCATTAGAAAACATATTGATACATTTTGCTCAAACAGTGCTTATGAAGCTGTAAGTCTATCTCCGATCAAGGTTACATAAATAACAAAGCTTTAAGATACGTACATTTTGCAACTCTACTTGTATTTGCATAATATGTTTATAATTTTATTTTACTTGTTCTTTTTTGTGCATTATATAAACATATATCTAACATGAAAACATGAGATTGGAGACAGCAAATGTCTGTAACAGTTGCAAAGATAGCGGCATTACTAGTATTGTTGCTATTCTCACAGCCAGGTTTAGCACAACACATAAAACAAGTGTTTTCATTCTATTTGAACAATGAAGAAAACATATAGGGTTTCTCATGCAGGAGTTGTTTTCACACTTCAGATTTAGTGGCCTTTTAATGGAATATTACTATTTGTCCTAGTGACGTCTGGTCTGTGTGCCATATATTGCTTAAATGCTAGAAACATAAAGCTGATCATGCAGTAAATGATCGACTCAGGCTTTTGACAGTTCATCATCATCATCATCAACATTTATTTATATAGTGCCAGCAGATTCCGTAGCACTTTATAACTGGGAACAAACAGTAATAAAACAATACTGGGTAATACATACTACAGACATACAGGTAAGAGGGCCCTGCTCACAAGCTTACAATCTATGGGACAATGGTTTGATACACAAGGGTAAGTGCTACATTATATTGAATATTTGTCCAGCTAGAATGCAAAGCTTACAAAGCATTTAGTGGGCTGTATGCTCAGTCACACAACTATGTTGGTCAGAGGGTTGTTTTCTTGTGTTAGCTGTGTAGAAGGTGGCAATAGGGTAACCTAGGGAGATTAAAAGGGTGGTAGAGGAATATTATAAGCTTGTCTGAAGAGGTGGGTTTTCAGAGAACGCTTGAAGGTTTGAAGATTAGAGGAAAGTCTTGTGGTGCAAGGGAGTAAATTCCATAAAGTGGGTGCAGCCCGAAAAAAGTTCGTAACCAAGAATAGGAAGTGATGAAAGTGGAAGAGAGACCTAGATCTTGATTGGATGTAGTATGCCACAAAATATGTGTTCACTGTTTATGTTAATAGATAAGAGTATTTTAGCTGCAACATTATTGCTATATGGCCACGTCCACAAGCTATTTTTTTGCATTAATTACACAAACTAAACTGAGAATCCCCTGCTTCAGAACTTCACCGTGGACTGGAGAATAGATGATAATATTTTACTGTCATGTCATCTGTTTTTAAAACTGTAGGAACTCATACTGACATGATTGCTGGTTTATTTTCTGTAAAGATTGTATTGACATGTGCATTTGCAACCAGAGACACTCTTAAAGGATAAAGTGAAGCAGTGCAATAACAGCTATGTAAACAAAGCAAAATTGCAGCCAACATATGAGGACTGCATTTCAGTACTCCTGTTACTGACTTTAAATGATGGATGCGCCATGAATACAACAGGCCTCCTTTTTGGTCTGTCCAGATTTTGAAATCAGACATGAATATTAGTGCAGCTCTCATAGTGAGCAAACTATTTTCATGAACAAAGGAATCATTTTTATTCTATAGATTGGTGAGAACCTAATAATTGAGGTGAACAAATGACTTACCTGTTACATTTTTTTTAAAAATGAAATCATTATTTTCATAGCACAAAGCCTTTGGGCTCCCAAACCCCTTCATTCCTTAGTATCACATCATATTTTATATTAAGAACCAAAAGTTTGGTGCCTATGACCATCTTATAAAAGGCAATCTGACAATAGGTGGAAATAGCATATCTTAATCAATTTGTTATAAGAATTCTCACCAAGACAAGACAGATGCGAATATAATGTATTTAACTCCCAATCTTCACTGAACAAACGGCCTGATGCGGTTTTGGAAAAATATGTGTTAAATATGACCTTAAAAAGCTACATGTAAAAAGAGTGTATTTACATACATATGTTGAGGAATACACATCAAAAGATGCATTGAACTCTGTATCCGTAGCATCTGCACCAGGTTTATATCAGGCGTATGTCATATCTACTGGATGCAGGACTCATAACCTGTATTAGACTAATTAGTATATATACCTTGATTAGACTTGTTTTTTCTCTGGTTTTGTTTAAAAATATTGCCTTATTGCCATAGCAGCTGTCCATCAAGCCTATTTAAGGCACATTTGAGTGTGGCTTACAAGTCAGTCCTTGCTAGATGTAAACCCTTATACCTAGGAGGTGAGAGCATCTGATTTTAACTGCAATTTAATGATGTTTAAAGCATATAGGTCAGTGTAGGACCTGCATATAATGAGGTGCCCTTGATGCTGGGATGCAGGCTTAAATGTTTTGATCAAAATATGAACTAATACCTCATGTTTTCATTTTGATAGATACACACAGATATGTTAAGGACAAGCCCTGACAACTGTCTTTTTTGTGCTCATTGAGACGACTCACTCAAACTGTCTTTTGGTCCCAGCAGGGACACTGTTCTTCGTGGGCTGCCTGTTCCGTCTCGGCTGGCTGTCACAGTCAGGGTATGCAGTTCCGTGGTTGCAGTCACAATTACAGGTATGTACAGACTTTTTCATACATGATTGGACACAAGGGGCCTAATTCATTAAGGCACGCATACTGAGCCCATCGTGGGCTTGATTCATTAAGGAAAGTAAAGCAAGAAAAAATAGTAAGTTTCTCTAAAATCTCAAAAGAACACATAGAAAAAAATATATTAAGCAACTACTGTTACCTGTCAATAATATAGTCATTTATGATTATAAATAGAATATATATACATATATATATATACATATATATATATATATATATATATATATATATATATAAAGTAAAAAGAACAAGGCGCCACATAGTGTATTACCAGATATACGTGAGATAAAAGCTGTACTATAATGAATTCCCGGATAGGAAAAACACGTGACTTTCAAGTTAAAGACCCGTGAAGTCAATACAACACACATGTGAGTGAAGTGACTCAATTCCCAAGTGAGATCACCACTAGTTAAAGATTCTGCGTACCAGATACAAGACTTGGAAGGCACAACTGAAATGCTGATGATGTTTCAATATCTGCTATGACAGCCAATGTTAACTTCTCCTCAGCAGAATGACACCGATTACAGCTGGAACCTCAGACCATAGGCATGATAAAGAGAGAGCTAAAATAGTGTAATACTGTATGTAACAGATTTATTAAAACAGTAAGTATCACACTTACATAAAAACAATGTGAAATATACACATAAAGGTTTCTTTCACCAGTACTCATCTGGGCTGCATGGAATCCAGTGGAAATGACAACATATAGTTCTTTCTGTAACTCCACATCCGCTTAGCTGGAGAACAGATGACGACCAGTGTCCACAAAATAGAAAGCCGAAATCACCAGATGAGCTAACACAATCCTCAATGCGTTTCGTCCGTTCAGCATATGGAGGAGCATGAATAGATAGAGGTAAATAGCACCGGGGCTCTAATTTATATGCGCTGCCGCCATTACAATAACCGACACTAAATAATGTAATACGTCTATCACGTCGTGATACGTGATGATGCATGCGTCTACGTTTTATGTATCGGCACATGCGCAATACATCTCAACACTTGGAAGTTGCTAAAAATTATGTTCCGTGCATCAGCACAGTTACAATGTAACAATAAAGTTACAGTAGCTTTCACATATGGTCAACAGTATAGTAATGTCACATAAAGTGTCAGTGCAGCAATAATACATGCAGTAAGTAACAGAGAATATACTGTTTAACAAATACAATAATGTCATCATAATATTAGATAACATAAAGAGTGAGAAAATACAGGGCTAGATTACTAAGACTATAGATATGGTATACTAATAACAAGTACATTGCCTAAAAATATATATAACTAAGCCTATATCATCAAGGCTAAAAGTCAATAGACCTGTGACAATACATGTATATAACACTCATGGTATGTCAATTACATTGAATGAAACATAAGTGACCAAAACAGTATAATATAAAAGTGCATGTAAAATTACAAAGGTGTATTATGGCTAGTCCAAGCTAGCTGTGCAAAAGACCCATGAATCAAGGTCTTCACTAAGGGTAATAAATACCTCCACATATCACATGGAGACCCTCACATAACAACGTGCAAGTAGGTGTCAGGACTGTTATCAAAAAGAGTGTTGTTATTACCAGAAAGCACTGAAACTGAAAAAAGGGGTAATATCAGAAATGAAGGATGCAAAAAAAGGGCAACCACAGCCTAATCATTTAAAATAAAATACAAAAGGTCAAAAAATACAATGTGAATGGAATATGAAACCGGAAAAAAGAAAGAAAAAAGGGGGGAGGCAAAACCTAAATGTAGATACATGAGTATCATTCACTGCTCCAATGACATGTGGACATTGAACAATGGAGTATAATTGATGCTTTATCAATAGAAATATTTCCTCATTGAATGTCAAATGATGTAACTGCTTGATGAGTGACAGGAATGTCTGTACTACCTGTTTTAGTACCTGACTTAGTACCTGACAAAATTCTCTTTACTCTGGTGCCTGTCAACAACTATCGGAGGCGACTTAGCAGAAAAACTATATCTATACTTCTTAGAATAGATAACAAGCTTATTTACAGAAAAAGAGAAAACCGCACTAGGTGGTCCATTCAACTTCCTCTCAAATATGCATGCCAATTTGGCTTGGGTGGTAATGAATATACATCCCAAGGAAGGGTGCACCCAATCACTAATATTTTTAAACCAAAAGGTGAGAGAGGAAAAGAGAATGATCATAAGGGGCACTCTAATGGATAATCATATATGATGAATAATTGCATTTTATTAAATTCTGTTAAATATATCTTTATTAAGTAAATTCCTTATAAAAACTTTCTAGTAGCAAAATATTAAAAAGATGCATATACTGGAAAGTCAAAGTGAGATAGAGAATAACTGATAGAATAGACAATATTAATTGTCTAACCGCGATACTGCTCAAAAATAATGCTTAGCACTATCTAATTAACCATGAACATGTGCCATAAATGTCTGGTGCTATCACATATAAAATAAACACCCTTCAGATTAATAGTGTATCATCCTCTAATTATACCACTTTTTACAATATATTTCTTCCACCTTAGTGGTATAATAGGTGGAATAAGCTTCTCTCACTATGAACTGAGAAAACAGTGCTGGCTGTTCACTATAAACTCTATAGGAGCAGCATAGAATAATACTATTATACACCTTTATAAATGTGGACTATCATAAGTGTATATTATCAATCGATAAAAAAAGTAAAAGTATTTGTCCTTCAAATTGGTCTATAATTTGCCCACCTAGGCTTTTGCCTAGTCAAAGCTAATAGCGAAATGCGCGTCGGCGGACGCCTCATTTACTGTTCGTGCTTCTGAAATTTATCCCCCTTATTATCAGAATTAATACAGAGTATCATACCCCACAAGATTAGGTAGGGCATTAGTATTAGACAATGCCGATTAATTCACGCTGCTCCTCTCAGATATTGGACTTGTTCTGACTAGCGCTGCTCTATCAGCAGGAATGAAAAGCAGTTCCCCACCTATACCATCATTCAGAGTACTTAGCAAGTAGGTGGGCAAATTTTTGATGTTCTGTTCCAGAAGAGTGGGGTGTCAGTTTGAAATAAAATTTTAACTTTTCTTTAAAATTTTGAAACAACCTGCGTTCTCCAGAGAAGCATTCTGGGAAGTAGGTCTACTTTAGTTTGCTATTTCCACACCTTTACTCCACTGTTACACCTCTCCAATCAAAATAAGGCACAAGTAGAAAATCTGTATTTGGACATAATCATATGCCTTTTATGTGGGTATGCACAGAATAAATTTGCATATTTTGGCTATGCAAACTAGCCTACAACCAACTCAGCATCATCCACACACTCTACAGTTTGATGCCCACCTCACTTTTTTATTTATGCTTACTTCCAGTTCCCAAATATATACTATATACTATACAAATTATGACTGGTGATTACATTTAAAATACCAGCTTAATGAGAAGCAATTGATTTGGCTAGAAGTACTAATAGTAAAATAAAATATTTATCTATCATTTTTGTTGGACGAGTGTACATGTGTTATATTATTGTTGTTTCTTTCAAATCCACCTCTAATAGTCTAATGAAATTTTAGAAACATATTATACATGCGATAAAAATACAGAATGTATTTCAACCAGAGGAGAGGGGAACACACACACACACACACACACACACACACACACACACACACACACACTCTCTCTCTCTCTCTTTATATATATATATATATATATATATATATATATATATAAACTGTAACTTCTGGCTGACACTGTCTCTCAAGTAATTATTGTTGGATGCAGATTTGAGCTCAAAGCACTGCACATGGCCTGCTGTGCAAGAATAGGCAATGATAAAGCTGAATATATTTGTAGAACTGATTTACTGTTTGCATGAAAAAGATCTACAGTTAATATAGTACGTCTTACATTTTTATTACACAGACAGAAAGAAAACTAAGAAATGTACGCTGACTGACTGTCATCTCTTTTATTATTAATTTACATAAATGGCCCTGTCATCTTTATTGCTTTATTACTTACTCACTGTAATATTGAGAAATGAGCAAAACGATTTGGCAAATGTTGCGTTTCTATGGGCATCGGTGTTTTGTGACCAGTGAAACATTTGTAGACTTAGCCTTAGCCTCATGTGACAAACTCCCATTGTCCCATAGATTGTAAGCTTGTGAGCAGGGCCTTCTCACCTCTTTGTCTGTTTTACCCAGTTTGTTTATTAGTTTACTATGTTTGTCCCCAATTGTAAAGCGCTACGGAATATGTTGGCGCTATATTAATAAATGATGATGATGATGGAGCAAAAAAAACTTTTGGAAATTAGTTTCAGAATAAAAAGGCAGAAATTCTATGCATTGCCCCAGATTTACCTAAGACCCCCTGTGTTTCTTGTGATGGTGATACTATGATATGATTTTAACCATACCTAAAATGTCTTTTTTAGTGAGCAAACTAGGGTGTAAATCTGAACACTAGGCACCTAACTGAAAATGCCTTGGTGAAAAAAAGGACTGTGCAATGCAGTCATCAATATTTATCAATCAGTCTCATCACTTTTGTTAGTTTTTTCAGTCTTAGCTTTAAAGGTTTTTCAAACTCTTATTTCACTAAGAAGCAGTTGTTGGTCTTAACTGAATCCTAGATTGAAGTGCATACCATATTCAGATATTCAGATATAACCATATTGTTTATTGCACATTGCTATATGACTATTGCCACTAATCAGTGTAAAATTATTTGTTAGCCTCCTTCCCGCAAGAGATACAAATGAATGCATACATTACAGAAACCTTGAGACGCGTAGATTTTGTGACAATGACTAGTATATAAATATGGCAGAAAAAATAAGAATTATTGTAAAGAAGAATGTAGTGATTAATGAAAACATATAAGTTATTAGTGCTTCTCCTTAATGTTGGAGATACAAGTTTATTTCTTTCTCAATTTGAATCAACCAGTCTTCTGTATCTATGAAGAATTTGATGAACCAAAGGGACATGGGTTTTACCCATAGATATAGATCATATACCTAATAGAAGATGGCACACAATTTAGTGCAGTATACTAATTATTTTCATATCATCATACAAAACATATTTTTTTAGGAAGGCATTGGTAAATACATCTATTCTATAAAGTATATAGAGATGTACTGTCACGAACACATTCCCAGCTTCCGTGACTTTCAGTGTTTACTGTATGGGGTTAAACACAATTCCAGCACTCAATCTCTCTCTTACCTATCCCACAGTTTATCGATCTGCTGGATCACCCACAAAACAGCGCTCTCACACCCCCACTGACTTCGGTTCTGCCACCAACTATTAAATAAGGGCAATTGACCCCAATATACTGTACCACACATACACACAATGCTTCTGGGGTTATACACAGGTTACCAATGGCCACACTAGCAATCTTTAATCTTCAAGACTCTGCTACACAGATTGTACACACAAGCACACCCTAGGCTCGTTAGTCAAATGTATTAGCAATTCATACACTAGCATTCATGCTCCGAGGACAGTGGCAGGTGGGGAGTTTGACTGGGGCAGTACACCTGTCAAACCGTAAGGCAGGTGTCCTAAGGCAAGCTCAAGGAGGACAGAAACCTCCCGTGGAGCAGAAGGTTTCCATGGGAGGTTTCTGTCCTCCCTGAGCTCGCCTTGGTCATTGTCAAGCTATATGCTTTCTAACAGGATAATGGATTCATTAGAGTATCAAGGACAAGACTTATTACATTTTTAGATTTAATATACAAAGGTACAGGGCAATTGGATATAAAAACAAGCATAACCTTTGACATACAAACAATAAATGCATAACAGTTATATAAACAAATAGGATGAATGTACAGAGAATAAACTTGCATATAATTATCTGTATGCCTGGGACAGGCTGAAGAGATGGACAGTATTTCAATTAGATTGAATCCCAAGAACTGACAATTTGTCCCTTCACAACACAGGCTTTTTCTCCAATTCAAATGAGACGGCATTCAAAGGGGCAGTGTTGATGCTAAAGTGGGGGCGGAAATCTCCCCTGGGTGTCAACTATGGTTTGCTCAAAAATATTCCAAAAGTTCTGATGTGTCTTAACTTTTCTCAGTTATATCTCAGAAACATAACTCCTCCTTCAATAAACCAGTTATAGCCTCCTACACATTTAAATACCAAACATGATGGAGTTATAACAATATGAAATATCTTTACAAAAGACACATGACTACTGCTGTTCCCCTGTACCCCTGTTACCTATAATTCAAAACCCTTGTGCAGTTTCAATCCCTGAATACGGTGTGGCACCCTGATTTCCCAAAATATGAAATACGAAGGCATGTTCTTTGAAGTTCAAATTTCTATATATCTGCATATATAGCTTTCATGTTTCTGCATCTGTCTACAAGGTTTTCATCTAGTCTAACGCTTCCCATTATTTACACCTTACACCTTTGTTGTTACCCTGCCTCATTAGACAGTCTTCTCTAAATAGGAAACACAGAATTAAATACAATGCATAGCTGTGGTCTGCATATCTTAATAAGCTTACTGGCAGAATGTCTGCTGAAACTAATTACCTCTCACTCGGCTAATTTACCAAATGTTTTAAAAAGGAAACAACAACTTTTATCTGAGTGAAGATCAGATTAATTTCTATTTATCAATTTCATATTTGGGGCCCTGACATTTAATGTTATATTTAGGCCCTCATTCTGACAGAGACTAGATTTTGTGCTCAATTTTAGATTACTGTGAAGACTGCATGCCTGAATCATACTTTACCTCCGTGCAAAATGTATGGAATTTGAAATTTAGCATTTTGTTTGCAATATGATACAATTTTAAACATGTTTAAGAAAGTTCAGTAGCTTCCAGTATCACATGTTCCCTTATTTCTCTAATTTAATCATTTGTCTAATTATGTATCATCTGGAAGAATATGTCATACAATACTTGGACAAAACTCATAAGATGAGTGATGAAATAGAGTTATCTAACTGATGAAAATGAAAATTTGCATAAAAAATTGTGTTTTTCTCTACCCTTGAGAAAGTTCTTTCTCGGATGAAACGCGTTCGGACTCGTCAACTTTCACCCCGTTGGCTGAGTACGCTAACCGGAAATGACGATTGCATTTCACCCTGGAATGCATGCGGTTCTATACTTTCTCAACGCTGAACTCCGTCTTGCTGCTGCCTTCATTCCAGCCCACCAAGGACTCGCTGGGTACCTGGCCGCAATTTTCACAGCAAGTATTCAATTATTTACTCAGATTCATCATTTTCTCCCCAATTCACTAACATGTGTTACAGTTTAGAACGGAAGTCTGAGAGTCGATTTGGCACTGGCACTTAACAATATATTCATTGCATCCTTACTTCTCTACTCTATGAATAGGATTGACATGAATATTGACATTTCAGGTACTTGACATTTTTCAATTCTATTACAATTGGAGAGGGTTTTTCCAACACCTGGGATTTTACACTTGGATTAACTAATTTTAGGTTGTCATTTTGCTTGAACTATTGGCTAGAACGACCATGTATCTCCACCTGAGCCTCAATACACTGACTCTCACTGTAATTCTCTTCATTGTGCAGGCTGTCAACGATGGTTTGCACCTTTATTTGCTTCACCTATGTTTCGCCTGTTTAGCCATTGGTCAGTCCTCCTTTATAAGGTTCCTCCCTTCACATTTTCATTGCTGGTTCTTCGAGTCTACACCTGGCCTGTTTCAGCTTCCCCTCTCCGTTATGATCAATGCCGCTACCTACTCTGCATGCTGCTGATCTGTTCCACATCCCAGTGGTAAGCCGTGGCTCATCGTCTGCTGCATACCTGGATATCGCTGATCTTTGCTCACCTGTTCCACTCATTACTGGTAACCGCTGTAATCAACGCCCGCTATCTACTCTGCATGCACCGCTGACTACTGCTGATCTGTTCCACATCCCTGTGGTAAGCTGTGGCTCATCGTCTGCTGCATACCTGGATATCGTTGATCTCTGCTCACCTGTTCCACTCGTTACTGGTAACCACTGTGATTAACGCCCACTATCTACTCTGCATGTACCTCTAACTACTGCTGATTCGTTTCACATCCTTGTGGTAAGCTGTGACTCACTGTCTGCTGCATACTTGGATATTGCTAATCTCTGCTTACCTTGTCCACTCATCAGGGGTAATCGTTGTGATCAACACCCTCTATTTACTCTGCACGCACCACTGACCTTCGCTGATCGTTTACACATCTCCATGGTAATAGCTGTGGCTCATCGTCTGCTGCATACCTGGATACCGCTGATCCCTGTTCACCTGGTCCACTTGTTACTCGTAACTGCTGTGATCATCTCCCACTATCTACTCTGCCTGCATGACTGACCTCCGCTAATTCCTTCCACAGCCATGTGGTAATATCTGTGGCTCATCCTTTGCTGTATGCCTCATACTCCATTGAACGCTGCATAGATGTTCCACTCCTTAGTGGTATTTCCTGTTATCAACGCTCACTATGTATTCTGCATGTACTGCTGAACTTCGCTGATTGTTTCCACTCTCCTGTAATAACAGCCGTAGTCCATCGTCTGCAGTATACCCAGTACTCCATTGAACTTGCCATATATGTTCTACTCCTTAGTGGCATTTGCTGTGATCAACGTCCATTATCTATTCGGATGTACCATTTACTTCTGCTGATCTGTTCCACTTCCCAGTGGCATAGCCTGAGGCCATCCTTTGCAGCACCCTATCTGTTCCATTGAACTTTGTATTTATGTTTCACTCTTTAGTGGTAATTGCTATGATCATCATCTGCTATTAGAACTGTAATTCTCTGAATGTTGCCTAAATTATTTCTCTAATCTGTCTCACTGGGAACTTCCCTGGAGGGCCGCGACCTGCAGGGTGGAAGCTGCTGAAGCCCAAATTCCCTTGCCAGAATCCCTGGTGAATACCTTCCATTCTGTTAGACTCCGCGCTTCTAGGGAAGTCTAGACATTACCAGTTGAGACAGCAAGATCTCACTCATTCTTCGTGTACAAACCTGACAGCATCTTATGCTCTTTTAGTTGTGTTGTTGGATTTGAATAGACTATGTATGTTATTTGATGTGGGTTTATGATAAATGATTTTATCTGATTAAAATCTATTTTTTTCAATTGAATCGTTTTTGCTATTAAATAAACATTATTTATTAATCAATGGTAATAGTAAGCTGCTAATTTATAGGCTGGTCATGTAATGAACGATATGTATTGTCAGGCGCCGTCCCCGTGCTGTGTCCATCGCACAGGGACGGACGACTGCTGTTGCTGCAGAGCAGCCGAGCGCACTTCCGGGTCGGCGGTCACATGTTCCGTTGATAGGCAACGGAACGCTTCCCAGTAGTTCCGGCGGTGGTGTTCAGCGTCACCACCGCCACTGATTAGAGATGCCCTATAAAAGGATCAATCTGGCACTTGGAGAGTGCCAGAGTATTAGGTCCCACCTAGCTCCAGCGTTCCTGTGCATTCCTCTAGTGACTCCTGTGTATTACCCGGCTTGCTCCTGACTACCCTTCATCTGTGATCCCTGTGTATTGAACCCGGCTTGTTGACCATTCTCTCCTGCGCTTCTGATACCTGACCCGGCTATTCCTGACTACGATATTGGATTCTCCCTGTGGCATATCCTGATTCTCGGTTCTGACCCGGCTACTCCTGACTACGATATTGGATTCTCCCTGTGGCATATCCTGACTCTCGTTTCTGACCCAGCCTGCCTGACACCGTTTCATCATACCGCTTCACTGGTTGCTCCCTCTGAGGACCGCGACCTGCGTGTCTCCTGCAGCTAAGACCATACTCCCTTGCGGGGGTTCCTGACGAAGACCTGGTAAACGTTAGACTCCGCGCCTCTTTGGTGAGTAATGCTAAAACCAGTAAGCAAATACTCTGAGTTCGTGACATGTATTAAACATCTCTCGAGAAACTACTGATGAACTGTTGGGAATCATATCAGAATTTATAAGCAACAAGTTTACACTATCAACCAATGAGCGCGTAACCCTTACTGTCTATCAAAAATTTGTATCAAATGAATGTCCTACATACAGTCTAAAAGATTAAAAAACCGTTACCCAAACAAGATAAATTTTAGGGGAAATAAATAAAAATTATTAGTAAAACGAGAATGAAGAGAATCCAAATGGAACAATAAAGTTAATGTTTGTATAAAAAATATTTTTTGCCCATCTCACAATTAAAGAATAAAGTCTGTTTTCGCTAAATGGATGCAGAAGTTGGACAGTTAATGCTAAACTGGTGTTAAACATAAATTTACTATATATAAAACTGATGTTGGTGGTCTCTTGTAAAGTTTAATTAGCCAATCTAGTGCTTAAAGGCACCTTCACATGTTACATCTGATGCAGTGGGATCTAAAACCTAAATGTAATATTTTACAAATCAGTTTAATTAATGGTGCCCAGCCTGTTAATGTCAGCTATAATTCAATCAAATATGTTGCAATTTAGATTTGTTGTATAATTAATTAAACAATCTGTGAGTTCCCTCCAAGTCCCTGGTTAGGTTTGGAGCTTTAAATTGATCCAATATGTAGCACCACTATAGAGCTGGCAAGGGATCAATGGCACTCAGGATTTTGCAGGGGACCCAATCTCAGGTTCAACTGCTGTACTGGAGATTTAGTGGGTTAGACCTAACAGTTACCTTATGAGTTCATGGATAGAGCATTAAAATATATACCAGTGTACCAGCTAGCACAGTGCTCAGGCCACTAGCCAAGGCCCTACTAGTATATTGGGTCTCAGGTGGAGAAAATTATCATCCTCTCTCATGATCCAATTGTGGCAAAACAGCACAAAAGGTCTAATATAATGCTGTTAACTCTAGCCTATATTAAGTATTTTTCTCTCTTACCAAAAAAACATTGTCCAATGCGTTTATTGTGGTTCCAAAGCACAAATATATGCAAAATATAGCTGGATTTGCAACAAGCCATCATAACTCAAAATATATTACAATAAAGCAGGAAAGTATAACACCGAATACATTGCATTTTTGCTAGAGCTTTCTCCTGGGCCCAGGGTATACAGTCATGTCGTCTGTAGTCAGGATAAGAGAGTTTCAGCTAGGGGAGAAGCTTGCTTCTATGCAGTTTCAGTACAAAAATCTACTGATAAATTCACTATGTACACAAGCATCACGTCTAGGGGTCTTCATTGACTCAGGCTTAATGATGTTCCAGTTGTCTGCTGGTCATAAGTTAATTCAAAGGATTCCTCTGATAAGGTGTGACCACCTCACCCTCAACAGCTGAACACATGAGATGCTTAAGGAAACTGACCTAAACCAGTTTCCACACAATCTCATTTTGGACATTAATACTTTATCTTCCATAACCATCGATCGCAGGAAGCGATCGCTTTGCGAAAAGTAGCGGATTCCAGATGGTAATGTGCAGATCAAAATAACACTATAAATTATACATTTCCTACATTCTGATCCTTAGATATCATTTATATATTATCATTTATGTGTAAACAATCTCTAATACACTTTACTAATAAATAAATGTGGATTGGAACCTTATTAAATGTGTGTAATTTACGAGTGTAAGAGTGAATGTAAATGTGTGTTTTATTAATCTGTGCGATTGTGTCATAACACGTGGCATACTAATCGCAATCGCACGGTAAAACAATATTAATTAATTTGGTGTACTTCATCCAATTATTTGACTTTCACACATATGTCAGCTTGTGCCCTGCTGATTACTTGAAATGCTAATAGTAAGTGAGTATATGGCATCTAATTGCACCTATTTTATATTTTTACAATCAAAAATGTCTCATCCTCAATTATTATATTTCTTGATTTAACATGGTCCATGTTCCGGATCGTCGGACTACGTCTCTGTCTGTTCCCGTTGTCCTTCGCTACCTGCATGGACTGACTTAGGATTGTTTAACTACGCTTCTGCCTGACCCCTTGTATGGTGCTATCAGCACTGCCTATTCTCCTATTCTATTTCCCAAAAGTGTGTGTGTGTCCAATGTGGAGGGGAGAGTGTGTGTTCATGCCACCGCCAGAGGTCAGTAGACTGTCCATATGTATAGCAGGAGTAGGAAGAGGTAGTGACTGCAGCCATCTGGTGCTTTATACACCAACCGGGTCAAGACACAATCATATCTGTCTGCTGCTGAAGGTAAAGCAGGGACAGTGGATCATGACAGAGCCCACTGGTGGCTCCGACTATAGCTCGGAAAGCAATGGACTATGCACCTGACACTTCAGAGGAAGAAGGTTCAGACACCAGTGGTGATGCACCATTGCCCACCAGCGCAGCAGAGTGCAGGTACCCAGAGATGAGTTCTATGTATGACCATTTTGACTTTCTGCTAGCCGTGTTTTAAACACAGAGGGTCAGAGAGATGACGAGGTGTCTATCCAAACCCTATCCAGAAACAGTGATGGCTCCATGGCGTATAACAAAAAGCAGTGCTGTGTGTACAGTGAGGAGGCCATCTCAAAAACAGCCCCGCACATGGAGCATGTTCACGGCAATGAGAATGAAGTAGTCTGGGCCATGAAATTCCCCAAGCACTCGAAAGAAAGGTGCATGCAATTGGCACATTTTAGCAATAGGGACAACTTTGCACACAAACCTGAGGCAATGAGGACAAGCCATGGCGTTCTGGTCCTGTGCGAATTTCCAGAGAAAGAGATGGATGCTAAAGGCTTCATGCACTGTGCAGCATCTCTTCAACCTGGGTCGGTTCAGATATTGCAGGCATGAGTATATCCATCAGAAGCTTAGACAAATGGTCAGGCTACTGCTAAAGGCCAGAAGAGTTATCCCTTTGGAGAGGATGGAAGACTTTACCGCCCCATCGAACTTTCTGCACGTAGTAGATGCTGTGAAGCTGGTAGCTGGCTATGATGAGGAGACAGGTACATTTAAGATACCCTCACTGGCATTTAAAGTCGGGCATGGTCTGCAAAAGATAGCGAGCATTGCGGAGTGCCAAGCCATGATGGAGGGCTGCACTGCTGTGGTTGAAAACACACAAAATTTCAGGAAGCTATATGAGTCGAGATGGAATGAGCTGATCTCACCGGCTGCCTTGAAAACTCTTAAGGAGTCCAAGTGGAACATGCCTCAGCTCTTACCTTTCACGGAAGATGTGAAAAAGATGCACTTGTACCTCGATGTGAAGCAGCAAGGCTACCAAAGTGGTCTTTCCACTGAGGTTAACCACTGGGCATTACTTGCAAAAGTCACCCTGGCACAGGTGATCTTGTTCAATCGAAGAAGGGAAGAGAAACTTTTGATCTCCATGAAGATGTGTCCCTAGCACTATTAGAGGTTGAAAGGAAGCTTATCCAAATAACTATAGCGCAGGAGGTCAGCGGAAAGCTGAAGGAGGATTTTAGGAACTGGCCAGGGTCATTGGAGACTTGTAAGCAGGATAACCAAGGGACAGACAAAAGGTCTGGTAAGGCAGTGTACAATAATATCCGAAAACAGGCAGAGGTCAAGGGGCACAGGAGTTCAAGCAGAATCCAGAAAACAGGCCGAGGTCACAGCAGGGAATCAGGTCACAGATATCTAATATCTTCAGGAGCAAAAGCAGGTCAGCACACGTGCAGCACACAGAATGCTATAACCGGCAGGTAGGCTAAGCCCTCCCTGCCTTAAATAATTTGATGGGCCAAGCACAAAGGAGGAGGCACAGGGCTGACAATCAGCTTCAGGAGGCTACTAATTAATTACTAGTTTAGAACTGGCATAGGTAATAACATAACCCAGGAACATGTATAAATATATAACTGAACCAATTTAATTCATAAGAGAGCTCCCCGTGGAGTTGTAGAATGTCCCTACACACTCCTAATTCTGCCAAAAAGAAAGCCCCAAACAAAAGACCACACGTATAAAATATATAAATAATAACAGTATTATAGTAATTTATGCCCGGCTGTTAGATCACACCGGAACGCGGTGCTATTGACAGAAGAAATGACGTCCCGGTCGTCATGGTGATGGCCAGGATGTAGCTGCAGAGTGGGCAGAGAGTCGCGGCAACTCAGGGCACTGCCGCGACTCGTCACACATGTTCTCCAGAACAGCTACCTTGTCACAGAGGCTCCGATTGCATACGACTGTTTACCCGAGAGTGTGTGGCCAAGCATCCCCACACGCTGTCTTCCACGAAGCATCGAAAGCACATTGCCACTCTCTCAAAGGTCCTCAATCTAAATGACACAGAACTGGACCAGTTAGCAGACTTCCTTGGGCATGACATCAGGGTACACCGTCAGTATTACCACCTCCCAGAAGGTACCCTCCAACTCGCTAAAATCAGCAAACTGTTAATGGCTCTTTAGAATGGCAGACTGGCTGAATTCAAAGGCAAGAATTTGGATGAGATGCACATTGATCCAGACGGTATGTGGAGAATCTCATGTCCGAGGTATGCTTTTGACTTTTACCTCGGTCATTTACATAACATTTATCTGTTTCTTTTCAGAATCGATCCAGCTCAGAGCAACATGTCGGATGATCAGCAATCCCCCATGACAGAAGGACAAGTGACCAATCGTTTGGTAGACACTTCCACGTCAGAAGAGAGGCAATGTATGGACCTGGCAACACGGGACCAGTGCCCAACCATGGCTTGCACAGGTTGGTGTAGAACACAGTTTTGCTAGGCAGAAGAACTTTGCCTTCCCTGTATTTTGCAAAGCCATAATGATCACTCTACTTCCTTTAAGGTTGCAAAGAAGTGTGGAGGAAATCCTGGGACAGAGAGGAGGTCCAAGCTGTGGGGAAACACCTGATGAGGTTTATACAGACATGCCGGGTGCCCGGAAAGCGAGACTGTGTTGGGTGCCTCATGGCTGAAACATCCATACTGAAAAATCGGAACTGGTTGGGGGTGAAATTCTACATAAAGAAGTGCATAACAGCTTTAAAGAGGGATCAAACTTGTTGAACTGATGCGCAGTGGTTGAACAGGGCTGTAGCCTCCATGGCTCAGTGTCTGTGTAAGGATAAATATGTCTTCAGATGGCCAGGATACACAAAACGTTCCCTACCATTGTTATTATTTATTAAATTATGTATGAAGGAATGTGGATGTCCTCAGACAGTCCAAATACATGACACTTTCCTCATCTTGCAGTCCGTGTCAGTACTTTATGCAAAGTCAAAGTGTAAATCTCATGTGGTAACTCTGGTGATAAAGCGCTCTTACACATACCCCTATGATTGTTCTGTTGACAGGGCATTCGGAAAGGGGAGTCCCTATATGCCATGTTCCAGACATGGGTCCTCATGATGCAATGAAAACAAGTTTGTGTGTGTGTGTGTGCGTGTGTAGGGATGATTGCACTTAAGGAAAGAGTAAGGTATACTCTTGAATCTGGCTCACTATTATGCTTCATCTCATCAGATCTGTTTCTATAAATGTGGTATGGATTGGGGAGGTCAACAATGAAAGAAAAGGCCAAAGTAAAAATTTCCCTTTTTCCCATGTCATGACCCTTGTACCCTTTTCCATGGTGTAAAGTCCTTTTTACCCAATGACAAGTCACATTTTTGAGTGACAAAATATTTCCATCAAAGAAGTCAACATTTCCCAAAATGTAAAATATAAGCTCCCTTGAAAGTAATTTTTTAAATAATGTATTTCACACCATTATATATAATTATAATAGTTTATTGCATTGATTTTGCTTGATAAAAATTATGAAAAATAATTGTGAAAACTAATATTGACATAAAGCAAATTACTTTTTCAGAAAATAGGCAAAATGGTCCAATATGTAATCTGGTGGGGAAAAAACGAAATTTTTATAAACACACAGGATTCATCAAGGAACGCAATTGCTGATAAGTGTATTTTGAGTAAAAGTGTTCTGTGCATGTCCAGAGCCAAACTATACACCAGAGAATGCAAGTGTATGCAATTAATCTTCGAACACAAATGACACAAAAGCCTACCACTTGAAGGGCAGAACTGCGGAGGGAAGGGGTGGTTGAACGTAGCCGAAGTACAGTAAAGGTGTTCCCAAGCAGCAGACGATTCATGCTCGAACGTACGCAGAAGTACGCTCATTTTCAGATCTAAGGTTTGCACTTGCTCAAGGTCAAGTTTACAGTAGGTGATGGATGATAGCGATGAATAAGCTTGGCATTCACTCACACAAATCTAATGACTTGATGACTTTATTGCATACATACCTATAGATATAAATGTATTTGGCCTAAAGGTCACACAATAATCACAGACTGCTACACAACCATAATTATTTTAAAAACTTATAACAGGTTGCAATGTAAGCTTGCAAACTTTTAAATTACTATATTTGTGAAAGGTTTTGGTCTTGGTCTTCTCATGCCTTGCACAACATTTGTGTTTGACAATATTGAAAGAAAGTGGTCTGTTTAGAAATGCAGGCAGAGCACGATATACTGACATATATACATATAAATAATTGTGTTTGCTTACCCTTTTTTCACCTCAGTCACAAATCTCCTAACTAATAGGAGCTATTGACCTGCTCCCTGATGTCTTCCCAAATGCGGTGCTTCACTGGGGCAGATAGTTGCTGGTATGGTGCAGCATATTCACCACCAGCTGCACACAGATTTTCACCTCACGTTGGGAAAAATTTGGTTGTCTCTGTTTGTGGAGGTAGATTGCCTTTGGCCAGCCGTCTCTTCCTCAGAATACATCTCATATATGCAGTATATTATACTCACAGCCAAAATACCAGGCACAATATACAGATTGATATATATTCATCCTATATCACAAAATGGCAAGGCACTATGATTGCTCCTCCAGCCTTATATAGTGTCTACAGAGGCGTCCTCTCATGTCATTGGTTGTGTGTGAATGCCCAGGCGTTGTAACGCCTCTAATTGACTGGTAATGACCCACTATTTTGCTTGAATGACAGATGGTCATCCAATCCTCCAATGACAGGTGAGAGAAAATCAGCCATTTAGTTATCGTACAGAAGGGATCAGCGACTTATGGGCCTAAGCCAACACGTGGCCTGAGAGCCAATCAGTTTGGAGAATGTCGAAAAGTCTAATTTACTTGCAGACATGAGGGCGTCCAGCTTCATGCATATTGAGCCAATGCTCAATTGTGCAGTCATAGTGCTGCTGGAGCCACAAGCAATGGCTGTAGCCTCAACAACTTGCAGGTCTCAGGGGTGAAATTGCAAGGTGCAAGTTTTCACTTTAAAAATAGTTAATAGATTACAGTTTGATCTGTCCAAGTGTAGAAGAAAAAGTATTGAATTTAGTAATGTGGCTTGTTGTAACCTTCATTGGACAATGTACAAGGCCTGCTATGTAATAATGATGTTTCAGTATCAGTATGTGGTTACATACAAATTACAGTATTAGGTAAGGTAGTAAATAAGAAGATATTTTAAGGGTGCAATAATTGTTGAAGTAATCATGAGTCTAATCATGGGAATATATATTTATTTATTTTTCTACTATTTCAATCTAATTTGGCTTTCATAACCCTAGAAATATGTTTATTTGAAAAACACTGTGAAAATAAAGACCTAGCTGTCATGAATACAACAATATAAAAGCCGTAATAAATTAAAATGACTGTATTTTAACAGGCGTATAGCAAAAATGCCAACATAGTCACAATAGTATAAACTATATTAATTAAGGGGTTAAAGATAGGTTTACTTTTATTACTTTCACTTTTTTTTATTGTTCACTTTGCTGTATATTTCTGTGGTTGCTGTTTTTATATTTACAATAACAATTATTTTGTAGCCAGTATAGTTTTTTTTAACTGGTTAGTGTTTGTGTTTATAGGAACATATTGCTTTTTTACTAGAACCATATTTGTCACAACACATATATTGTGATATTACCTGGTGATAGTAAATTCAGGGTCAACAATGCAATACATCAACATGATCCAGACATGTTTATTGAATACCTATGTATTAATGGGTATTTTTGCTATATTATCATTTCTAATTGGATCTTGCATGACAGGTGTTAAGTCAAAGGAAATCAATGAACTAGAAGTCACCTTTAGTAGGGGATATTATTCACATCACATACTTTGTACAGTATACCACACACAATGCCTTGCTCTAATAAAAATAATTGCAATAAAATAAATAATACTGTTACTGATATAAGTATGTCATAGTTCTTCAATAAAAATGTTAATCATACTGTTAATAAGATATATTCTAGTTTCCTTTCTTTCTAATACAGACAACCTAAAATAAATTTAAGAAATGGTAAAGAAACATTTATTTATATCATATAATTGTTATTGGTGAAAAAAAATTAAGCTGTATTTTTTTAAGACTGTTATATGCCATGCTGTGTGGCAGTGACAGTAGCTGGTACAAGTCCAATTAGAATTATTGTCAGCTAAGCACTAGAGTTTGCGTATGTTTGTCACATATTATAATTAGTTATATTACAATTAGAAATACTGACTGACATCTGTCAGACTAACATCTGGTGGGCATTATGCAAATGTCATTATGACCAGAGCTTGATAATGAGCTTGTAGATCTTTCAAAAAATAGAAAGGTTGGGGTGTTTTTCATGGGAACTATTGGCTTTGCAAATGTTATAAAATGTGATAAACCAAACAAAAGGAAATTATAAATTCCACCAGGAGGATTTATGTAAGAAAATTAAGCACTGCATTCCCATTGATAAATAAATTGTACTAGAAATATTTGGATATCTGTCTATATGCTAAAGGTTAATGGGATGTGGATACAAAACAACAAAAATTCTAAGCATACAAGTTAATCTACAACTGTATGGTTACTCAAGAAAAAAAATTATCTTTTAAGTGACCAAAATGAATGATCTGAACTTAAACCAGTTGGAATGTTGTAAAAAGATTGAAGCACGCAGTTCATGCAAGAGAATACAAAAGTACACAAAATCAATCAGTTCTGTAAAGAATGAATTAAATATTTTGTAAAACTTAAATTGAAAAAAAAGATTGTTTTGATTCAGGTAACAAAAGAAATCAAAATGAACCCCAAACCCCACCATTGATTCTGATTTATAAGGCCAATATAATATGAGATTATGATTAGTTTACATTAGTTCATGTATTAAAAGTTGTAGAAAATAGGATAGGTGTGATGTACATTTATTACATCAAATTTTGTAGGTATGTCTTTAAAATTCATGTTATGCTACAAAGGGGGCAAATGTAAATTTAAATGTTGGCATTAGCAATATACTGCATTGCAAAATAATTACAGTCATAATTCTTCACCCTCATATTTAATTTTATACTACTTAATTGGTTAACTTTTCTCATATATTTTTAGGTAGCTATGGTAAGGTAAATGAATTAAATTGGTCAACCGGAAAATATATACAAGTGTGGCATTCGTATACTGTAAGTAAATGACATGGGGGAAAGTTTTTAATTGTAATTCAGATAGGTCCTGAAAAAACTTTTTTTTTATGCACAGTTGCCTGCGTTGCTATATACTTAAACATTGAAAAAATCATATGCAAACTTGCAGTCTTACTTGTGTATATTGAGTTGGATGTATTGTGAGATACATCCATCTCAAAATACTTTGATAAAAAATAGTCATGCTTTTGGTATATAGATACGTCCAAGTTAAAATAATGCAAATATCTGTCATATAAATGTGCCTTAAATTTTCACTAGACAACAGGCAATGTAATAAAATATTATATGCTGTGATCAGGCATTTACGATGCTTACCTGACTCATTATTAAAAATTTATTGTAATATATGCAAAATAATACAGATTTTGATTGAAACAAGAACACTTATTAACAAACAAATACATTATAAACAACGATAAAAATAGACATAAAGTTAAGAATATTTTTTTTACCAGCACAATTTTTTTTCCCCCATCTGTGACTAGTGCTTGCAGATGGTCTATTTTTCTTCCTTTGCTGCCGGAATATGGCCAGTAGACATGCTCCCTATATTTTGGTCCACAGGCCTCCTCTACGTGTCTAGCATATGTGTATGATAAGAAGCAAGGTATTTCTTGTAATAATATAGGTCATGTATTATTTTTTGTTCTTTCCTTAATATGACATTGCATACTGTAACTACTTAGTTCTTCCATCACTGATTCTAAGTAGAGATGTTCACTGACCCCATGTTCTGGTTTTGGTTTTGGATCTGGATTAACTTCGTGTTTTGGTTTTGGTTTTGGATCCCGATTTCTTTCTAAAATCCCTATTTTTTTTTTGCTAAAATCACATATTTGTGCTTCCCCCCCTTTCATTAATATCAACCTCAGTTACACTAATTTCAAGTTATTTGCAGTCAATTTTGACCACCTCACAGATCACAATATTATTTACATACACCTTCAAACAAAGACTGCAGCAGTTCTTGCCAGTGATAAGAAGAATGCCATTGTGTATGCCTGGGCATAAGACCAAAAAATCCACCTCTTATGTATGGAATTATTATTACCCAAATCCTGACAACACTTGTCTAGCCATTTGTAGCATTGTAAAACCACAGTCAGTAGAGGTAGGGACCTTAACCATCTAGGAACCTCATCCATGTTACGCCATTTGAAGCGAGTTCATGGAAAGCTTTTGTGAAAATCAGAAACTTATGCTAAAGAATAACAACAAGCGGTCCAGCATCAGCTACCTCCCTTCTCTCAGCTAAATCCCAGCACCTGCATTCTACACCCCCAATACCTTCATCATCAATATCCTCACAAGGGATCGGAGTTAGTCCTGCATCCAAGTTTCTAAGGCGAGATGACTCCTCCCCTATCCAGGACTCCTCAGAAGAATCCTTGAGCATTAGGCCCACTGCTGCTGCCGTCACATTTTTCAGAGGCAGGCTACTCTGTGTATCACCTGCTTCACTAAGAGGCATATTATTATTATTATTATTATTAATAATAATTATAATAATAAATATAAATTGAAGGATAAGTGCTCCAATCTAATTTTTCACTCACAACCTGAGACAAGCAGCTATAGGGAGACTCTCCGAAAATCTCAATATCATGTATGTAAAATTATCCTATAGCAAAATATAAAATACATACATCAAAAAAAACAGAGAAAAATATATAAAAAATATATACACACAATGTCAGTACAAATGATAAATATGCAATTCCAACATAGTGTGAATAAAACAGATGACAGCTGATATAGTTGATATAGTCAATTAAATTGCTTGATATGTGATCAATTCCACATATAGTATGTCCAAGATAATAATCTGAAACTTGTAAAATCCTGTTGTTTAAACGTGGTAATTGAATCCAATATATCTTGTAATAAACAAAAAAAATGAAAAAAATTAATGGAATGCAGTCACGCGAACATAGCATAAACTACTTATAGTATCCACAAAACCCATAGGTCCTAAGGACGAAACTGCTTTTCCACATGCTATTTTGTGAAGTTTATAAGTAATAAGCATTATGATTTAGACTACATAAAAAAGAGAACCCTAGCGCGCCTGTAAAAGTATATTTTCCTTTTCTCCTTTTTGGGTTACAATCTCCTTAATATACTGGCAAATATATGTATGACCATTTAATACCGTTAACAACTCCTCGCAAAAGGTATTTCTGAATTAACCCATGAAATATCATTTTTATATTTCTTTATATCGACAAGTTTCAAGAATAATCACGACAAGATATAGGATTTGTTTAAAGTGTGTTGTATTATATTATAGAACAATAAACAGCGTAACAATATTGTACACACAATATAGCTTTAGTGCAATATATATCATACTTATTGCCTGTAATATAGATATATATGTAATTGTGTGTATTTTGACTAACTATTGTCTAAAGGTGTGTGTGTGTGTGTGTGTGCATTGTGTAGTGAAGGGGGAGGGGAGAATCCATACAGACCACAAACATACCTCACTTAAAGTCTAGCGGCCATTTTCAAGCACATGGTTTCAACCAGTTCAAATTACTACACTTTCTATGCATAAACCAACATAACCTGCACTTTCTATGCATATCTAACAATCTGATCACTTAACCACAATCTGATCACTTCCTAATCCATCACTTTCTATGCAATGTAGTCACCATCCAAAATGGCTGACTTGCCATGCTTGTAGGCCCACAAGGCCTACTAAACAATTACAGTTACTAAACAATGTGAACTCAGTACAGACACATTACTCATTACAAGCAGTATTTAGCCAATCCACCACAAATAGCTCTATATTCAGCAGTAAACGCACAATGTCCACTGGCCAATTTTAACACCTGATATTTCACACATAGCACAAACGTCTCCATTCCCAAAGCCTAACAAATCGATCCAAATTCAAACACAAATGCTATCATTTATCCCAACCAGGATCCAGACTATGTATAGTACAGCACTCCACAAGTCACAGCACAGCATTAACTATGTATAAACACAAATGCTTTCATTTATCCCAACCAGGCATGCATTTATGTAACTCTGTCCATATAACTCTGTCCATATCAATCCAATCAATCCAAACTTTCATTCTCACTTAAACTTTCATATCACTTACAACAAATAATCATTCATTCTTATGTCCTCCATTCAACAAAACATTATAACATGCTCACACTCACCTTTCATGTCATGCACACTCCATACTAGTCAGGGCCTAAGTAGGCCTGTTCACCTAGAAGCTACATTACCTATCAGTCCGAAATCCAGCATGGAGTAAAAGTGTCCAGGCTAATTTCTTTGTCTACTAAACACCTCTTGTGGGCGGAGTCTGGAAGCTGGCTATAGGCTTTCATTTGCTAATTACAGACAAAATGCTGAAAACCTGTTTAAGTATTTAGTTACCACCCACAATCACAGGTGGGGGGCAGATTTTCATGTGCACAGTCACCTTTCAATTCAATTGTGGCTGCATCTCTGTTATAGGTTATAAAATGAAACATAAATAAGATTATTTATGCACTCTTTATCATTCCCCCTGATGTCAGTTTTCTGTCATTACAGTTAGACTGACAGATATCTGTTGTCATCTCTTATCAGTGTCCCTAGTGTTCCTAGTGATTGTATGTAACATGTATGAGTGTGTGTGAACAGGTGGTCAATAGGGCTAATATATATATTTTTTAGTTTGGAATTAATTATGGTAAGGCAATTTTTAGCACAAATATCAAGAAAGAATGGGGGAAGACGCTAATGGGTCTTCTACGTTGCCATGTCTGATGAAAAAACCTAGTCTTAGGAGAAAAAATCAACACATGTCAAGGTACTCCCCAATAAATTATCCCTCAACAAATAAATCTAAGGTCCGAAGGTTGTTCCATCTTTGGTGTCTCTTCATGATGTCATCATCTTCGCCAAGTACAATGGGGGGGTCTTGTGGGGTACAGTCATCTTTGACATCTGGTTTGGATCTCATCTGTGTCCAAGTCCTGCCATTCTGTGTCCTTAACGACCATCTCAGGATCTCGTGTCATCTGTCAGGGATATCATTTGCTACAGCTGGGCACCGTCTTAATTCTCATCCATCTTGTAGGAAAGAAAAGAAAAATATCAGTTGTTTTGAAATTTTTACTTTTTCCTACCCATCTGTCGTTCCTGCGTCCGGTCCACTTGTAGCATTCCGATATCCTCTGCAGCTGTCCACTTCTTGGTTCCTAATAGGGGAAGAAAAACAAAAATACTCTTCTGGGAATTCTCCCTTCCGAGCATGGTTAGAATCCTATCCCGTCCCCTCTGATGACTTACGAATTTCATTCCAGGTGTTACCATCATTATGGAATTGAAAAAAAACAAACATTTTTCTGTCCTTTGCGAGTATTATGGACCAAACTTCACATATTTCTGACCACTAGGTGGCGCCAGGGATCTGTAGACTGACTTATCTTATTACAATACCATAAAAATTCCTTCAAAGTTTCCATGTACCTGGGAAACTCAAATTTTTATACCTTTCTTAGCATTACCATTATCCCCCTTTTTCTCATTTCCAATGATCTATGTATCAGTTGGGAAGGAGAAACAAAGGAATCATGTTCTTAGTTACCTGCGGAGACAGAAAGAAATGTGAGTATACATAATACATTTATGTCACATAACGTCATCTTACCTTATCATATCTCCAAGGACACACGATGTTTAGAGATTTACCCATTTAGTATATTGGTAATGGCAATTTCCCTCTAAAGAACCTCTTTAAACACTTAAAAGCATTAGACATTTTGTACATAACCATCTTTCCTGGGTAGCGGATCTGTATATCCACTACTGATGTTCTCTCTCTAAGAAAGAAAACTGATTTAGGTGCGCTATTGCCCCTACTGGCCAGCAAAGATTAATGCAACAAAATCACTAAACTACTATTTTGTTTTATCAGTCTCCTGATCCTGGTGAATAAAACTACTACTCACTGGGGTTTATTTTATTTAACTCGGTTTTATGGGTATTTATGAACACAAACTTTAGAAATTTGTGTCTGTCATCAACAAGCACTAATATTCATGCCCTGGGTTTCTCCTTGACTCTAGTTTACCATGTCTACATACAATTGTGTTTTTTCCTACCTAGTCCTTATGTAATGATATAACAGTTCTGATGGCATTTATCAGATGCTGTGTAACCTTACATAAGTGGAAATTTCATGTCACATTTTTGAGTGGCATATACCACTGTGCATTAGGATCCACCTTTTTATCCCTAGGCAATAAAACACATTACCATTATCCAGGGGTTTCATTAATTCTAATGCTACATGTTGCCAAACACCTCCAAAATAATGACATGTAAAATTATCAGATCTATATTTTATCCCGCCCATTTCCAGAGTACAAACTCTGATGAAGGGGCTGCAATATATATTTGTAACCACTAGGTAGTGTGTCTGTTACCAATATTATTTGTTCTTTACCAATATACCATTATAAATTTCCTGTATATACCTGGGTTATTAAAATGAGTAGGATTTTAAATACCACCTCTCTATTATCCCATATGTCCTCATATACAGTTTTAAAACAAATGCATATATATATATATATATCTCAGACATTGCAAGGGCTAAATCAATTTTCATTTGTTGACCTAACAGCAAGGACGTCTCCTTGTATACATTCAACTATCTCCAATGACAAAACCCAAATTTTACTTAATTATTCCCTATTACTTATGTTACAAGGGCAATTAAGTGTTCAATGCTCTGAGTACATATAATACCTTATTTCTCAGAATTTATAATGTAATGTTTTTTTTACCATCTAAAATCAAGTCTTTTGCAGCCATTTACATACCTACCTGTGGCCTGCTTTACTAAAAGACCTTGATTTAGACATACTACATCTGTGGCATCTTGAATAATATAAATATTCATATTTTACCTGCCGCGACCTGTGATATGGTCCACGTAATTACACCTAGCTTATCAATACATAACCTGATTATAAGCTTACTACTGGTGATCACTATACGTTTTAGCAGGGTTAAACACACAGGTTAAACATACCACACTTTGCGAGTTTCCAAAGTAATTAAAAAAATAAAATCCATATGTTCCATGTTATAGACTTGTGTGTTAATAATGTGTGTGAGTATCCCCCTGTCTACTGAGTGGAAATGCTGTTCTCAATCGTATAATGATTGGTAAATTCGTTTTGCAGATCTGGTTGCACCCAGCCAAAATCGCTAATAATGGCTTTACCGGGGAACCATTGCGCATGATCCGCTCATAATTTAAGTGTCGCCGTAGCCGTACCCACTAAACAACTGTCATAGGCGTGTTTCTACAGAAGTTACATATCGGAATGCCTCTATGGATTACCTAGTATACTTAATCTACAAGATACAAGCAACTTGATCTATCCATATAACATAAAAATATTGTATCAACCCAAAGTAACTATCGGCGTATAATACAATTTGCGCCTTTTTCGCTATTTTCGTCACGTCGAATAATACGCACCCGTGACATCTCCGGTGTACTTTAGAGACATCTTTCTACACAATCTTCCAAACAATCACCTCCTACCACTACAATACAGGACAGGGTGTCCCAGCTTTCACGCTTGTGCGTTCCTGCTAAGAATCCGTGAGCGCTACTCCCGTAATTCTTTTGTTTGACAGGGTTCTATATTACCCAGATATCACACACCCTTTGACAAAAACCGCCAAGTATCCAAAACTACCTCTCCAAACCTATTCTGTAGACAAGGTGTAATTATTATGTGATTAAAATGATCCCTAATTATCACATAACTTGCAAATTTGGTTATGCAAAAAGTCCTAATTAAAATATAAATTTCCACAGGAGAAGTTATAACTAAATTTGATTCTGGGGATTAAAAAAGGAAGAATTTTCTCCTGAGTATCTGTCCCCGCAGTCCACAGAATCAGATTTAAACTATAAATATAACCGCTAAGTAAACACAAGTCCTTCCAACTACCCTGTATTATAAGTGAAGACAAAGCAATAGCCATCTTAGTACACCTAAAAATACAGAATTGTTCAACAGATACATACAACTCCCGTTATTAAACGTCTATTTGCCAACACATTATGAAAATTAAAAATCATAATCTAGATTCGCTGTAATTAATTATATATCTTTCAGGACACAGATGAAACAATGTTACTTGTCAAAACCGCTTTCTAGAAAAGGCATACGGTAATATCACACAAATATTACCACCTTCGTTCCCGCCCCTCTATCAAACAAAAAAAAAAGTTTACAATATAACAGTAATTTCACCACTATATCTTCACGAAAATTATAAAAAAAACACAGTTCGGGCTGGCGCTCGCCATTGTAAAAGTATATTTTCCTTTTCTCCTTTTTGGGTTACAATCTCCTTAATATACTGGCAAATATATGTATGACCATTTAATACCGTTAACAACTCCTCGCAAAAGGTATTTCTGAATTAACCCATGAAATATCATTTTTATATTTCTTTATATCGACAAGTTTCAAGAATAATCACGACAAGATATAGGATTTGTTTAAAGTGTGTTGTATTATATTATAGAACAATAAACAGCGTAACAATATTGTACACACAATATAGCTTTAGTGCAATATATATCATACTTATTGCCTGTAATATAGATATATATGTAATTGTGTGTATTTTGACTAACTATTGTCTAAAGGTGTGTGTGTGTGTGTGTGTGCATTGTGTAGTGAAGGGGGAGGGGAGAATCCATACAGACCACAAACATACCTCACTTAAAGTCTAGCGGCCATTTTCAAGCACATGGTTTCAACCAGTTCAAATTACTACACTTTCTATGCATAAACCAACATAACCTGCACTTTCTATGCATATCTAACAATCTGATCACTTAACCACAATCTGATCACTTCCTAATCCATCACTTTCTATGCAATGTAGTCACCATCCAAAATGGCTGACTTGCCATGCTTGTAGGCCCACAAGGCCTACTAAACAATTACAGTTACTAAACAATGTGAACTCAGTACAGACACATTACTCATTACAAGCAGTATTTAGCCAATCCACCACAAATAGCTCTATATTCAGCAGTAAACGCACAATGTCCACTGGCCAATTTTAACACCTGATATTTCACACATAGCACAAACGTCTCCATTCCCAAAGCCTAACAAATCGATCCAAATTCAAACACAAATGCTATCATTTATCCCAACCAGGATCCAGACTATGTATAGTACAGCACTCCACAAGTCACAGCACAGCATTAACTATGTATAAACACAAATGCTTTCATTTATCCCAACCAGGCATGCATTTATGTAACTCTGTCCATATAACTCTGTCCATATCAATCCAATCAATCCAAACTTTCATTCTCACTTAAACTTTCATATCACTTACAACAAATAATCATTCATTCTTATGTCCTCCATTCAACAAAACATTATAACATGCTCACACTCACCTTTCATGTCATGCACACTCCATACTAGTCAGGGCCTAAGTAGGCCTGTTCACCTAGAAGCTACATTACCTATCAGTCCGAAATCCAGCATGGAGTAAAAGTGTCCAGGCTAATTTCTTTGTCTACTAAACACCTCTTGTGGGCGGAGTCTGGAAGCTGGCTATAGGCTTTCATTTGCTAATTACAGACAAAATGCTGAAAACCTGTTTAAGTATTTAGTTACCACCCACAATCACAGGTGGGGGGCAGATTTTCATGTGCACAGTCACCTTTCAATTCAATTGTGGCTGCATCTCTGTTATAGGTTATAAAATGAAACATAAATAAGATTATTTATGCACTCTTTATCAGCGCCCAAATGAAATTCCCTTTGTCTAGACCCTGAAATGTTAAAGATCTCATGTGTCTCATACAATCTGAAAATTAATGCAGAAATGTTGCTCAATCAATTTATAGGTTCACAGAAGTTGCACGAATGGGAGGGGTTATCCATAAAGGAATCATGCACAGATAAATCCCCCAATCACTAGCTACAGCAGTAATTCCAGAGGACTGGAAAATAGCTAATGTTGTTCCACTGCACAAAATTGGAAGCAAGGAAGGCAAGCAGCTGCCTACCAATGAGCCTTACTTCAGTAGCAAGGAAATTAAAGGAGACACTCTTAAAAGAAAGAGTTGTAGAATACCTCAAATTCAGCAACTTAAAGGATCCCAAACAGCATGGATTTACCGGGGGGAGATTGTGTCAAACAAATGTTATTGACTTTTTTGACTGGGTGACTAAAGCAATAGATCAATAGGGGGATGTAGATGTAGCTTATCTGGACTTTAGTAAGTCTTTTGATACTGTCCCTTATTGCAGGCTGTGAAATAAACTTAAAAGGTTGGGATTGGATTCTAGGATGGTTGAATGGATAAGATCTTGGTTGCAGGACAGAAAACAGAGGGTTATAGTAAATGGAGTGTATTTACAGGAGGAAGAGGTTATCAGTGGAGTACCCCAAGGATCTGTACTTGGACCAGTGCTTTTTAATATCTTTATTAGTGACAGTGCAAATGGTATTGAAGTGAAGATATGCCTTTTTTCAGATGACACAAAAGCATGCAAGAAGGTTGACACACCAGGAGGGGTAAAACAAATGCTTGATGATCTAGGTAGACTATAGTGGTAGACTAGTGTAATGGATAAGAGCATGGAAACTACAGTTTAATGCCAAAAAAAGCAAAATCATGCTCTTGGATCTCAAAAACCTAGTGCTAAATATAGAATTAACTGCACTATAATGGAAAAAACTGAGGAGGAAAGGGATCTTTGAATCCCTATTTCAGGTGACCTAAAGGTAGATAAGTCATGTAAAAAGGCAATGAGGAAGACAAGCTAGATGCTTGGTTGCATAGGGAGAGCAATAAGTAGCAGAAAAAAAGGAAGTAATAATGCCAATGTATAGGTCATTGGCATGGCCTCATCTAGAATACTGTTTTTAGTTCTGGAGGCAACATTCCAGGGGGATATAAATACATTAGAGACTGTACAAATAAGGGCAACTAAAATGATGCAAAAGGGAAACTATTTTGGTGATGCTTAAGGTGCTAATCTGAAAGCTCGAAGGTACAATGATGTGGAAAATATACCATTAATGCTAATATCAGAATAACCATTTAATAAAATACCTTCATTATCAAACAGGGTTGATTCCAATTTGAACCCAGTTCTTAGAAAGATAATTCTATTTAGATGTCTGCTCTATTTACTTTGATTACCACAGCTTAATACAGCTAAGAATGAATATTATATAATATCATATCATATTCAAGAAAGAATTTCCACAAAGTCTCATTAAAGATCATTTGTATTCTTATTAACAATAGATATTTTCAGTAATGGTATTTACACATATAATAACAGTGTAGAACGCATAATGCATTTTACATGAAATACAATGCATTGCCTGCTTCAGCTATCTTATACATGTGTAAATGTGTCTCTTATCAATGTTACTAAGCTAACATGATTGTACTATATGTGTATATGTGTGTAATCAGATTGTAAGAAAATGTGTGTGCGTGTGTGTGTAAGACAGATCATATTGTAAGACTGTGTATGTGTGTGAGTGTGTGTGAGTGTGTATGTGCAATCAGCAAATTGTAAGACAGTGTGTGTGTGCGTGCAAGACAAGATGGAGGATAGGCCATATGTGTATGAGGAGACAAAGAATTATTTGCAAGATGGACGATATGGTGTGTTTGTGTGGGTGGGTGTGTGAGTGTGTGTGTGCAATCAGCAAATTGTAAGACAGTGTGTGTGTGTGTGCAAGTCAAAATGGAGGATAGACCATGTGTGTGTGACGAGACAAAGAAAGATTTACAAGATGGAGAATATGGTGTGTGAGTGTTTTAGGACAAAATGGAGGATAGGCCATATGTGTGTGAAAGGAAGGCCAAAATGGAGAACAGACCATGTGAAAAGTATAAACCTAAATAGTGCCTTTGCAGGTCACCTAAACAGTGCCTTTGCAGGTCTGCAGCTCTCAAGAGAAGGGAAACCTCCACAACTATGTACTGTGCAAATATTGAAATAGAGAGTGATGATATGCAGTAAAGTAACTATATTTATTAAAAAATAGTAAAAAAAAAATTTGGGTGGCATGTTTAACAAGTTCCTTTTTTATGGTTTCAGCCTTTTTGTATATTACTTGGGCTTTAATAGTAGTATGTTTTGTAGTTTCTCATCCCTAATTATTATTGTGCAATTTATTTTAAGGATTTCCTCTACAGCTTTCAAATGACTTTTTATTATTATCATAGATTAGACTTTTGAACTGTGTTATAAAGAGTACTTTGCCTTGTGTAGAATTACATAAAATTTTTGGTTGAATGAGTATATTTCTATAAGTAATGTTTAAACAGTTCCATCCTATTCCTTTAGTAATTCTTATTCTATTAATTTGTCCTCCAGCAATGTTACTTACCCATCTAGCTGCGTTTCCTTCACAATGATGCAATAATCATCATCATCCTCAGCAGCTATTTATATAGCGCCACTAATTCCGCAGCGCTGTACAGAGAACTCACATCAGTCCCTGCCCCATTGGAGTTTACAGTCTAAATTCCCTAATATAGACACACACACACACACACACACTAGGGTCAATTTTGATAGCAGTCAATTAACTTACTAGTATGTTTTTGGAATGTGGGAGGAACCCGGAGCACGTGGAGGAAACCCACGCAAACACAGAGAGAACAAATTCCACACAGATAATGATGCATTATTTCACATGGGAAATTATGGCACGATATTGGTAATGGTAACTATGAGGGACAAAAACATTATCAAACAAGAGCTGTACCTCCTGAACATATCCAGAGATCTGTATGTTGAGCTTTGAAATGACAACCCAGGAAGTGATAGTGTACCATGAGGCTGCGCGCCACTTGCAGATTAGGTGGGAAAAAAAACAATGTTATCTAAGCCATAATTCAGTGTACACTGTCTTTTACTGATCTCAGTTATGTATTAATATTTTATACAAAAACACGTGATTTATTAGTGTGTAATTGTATTAGGAAACCTTATTTAAAAAAATCACTTATATCTGATGGATATGCATATTTGTTTCCATATATTCCAGATATGTATAAAATCTGAATATATATTTGATTTGCCTATTAATGTGCAGATACTTTCATATAAATTCAAATAATAATCAAATAAACGTGGGTCTATGAAAAGATATGAAAGATATATTATGTTACACAGGAGCCAATGAATAAGAGGAGGTGGCCCAGGAGGAGGAAGACCCAGCCCAAATTGTCAGATGAGGAGGTAGGTGGCCCATTTGTAGGAGTTGGGGTCCAAGAGAAGAAGGAGCTCCAAGCTGGAGAAACATGAAATATTCTGTATTGCCTGTAATGTAAATCTCATGTATTGCATGCATGACAAAATGCTGCTTATTCTATATGTATGTGTATATCATCATCAGCAGCTATTTATATAGCGCTACTAATTCCGCAGCGCCGTACAGAGAACTCATTTCAGTCCCTGCCTCATTGGAGCTTACAGTCTAAATTCCCTAACATACACATACAGACAGAGACTAGGGTCAATTTGATAGCAGCCAATTAACCTACTAATATGTTTTTGGAATGTGGGAGGAAACCAGAGCACCCGGAGGAAACCCACGCAAACATAGGGAGAACATACAAACTCCACACAGATAAGGCCATGGTCAGGAATCGATCTAATGACCTAAAGTGCTGTGAGACAAAAGTGCTAACCGCTAAGCCACCATGCTGCCCATGTATATTTATTGTCATGCAATTTACTTTTTCTCCACCAGTAGCTCAGAATGTTGCTGCATTTTCTCCCATATAACACAACCAGAAACTGCTTTCTTAACAACATAAAATATTGCTGTTGTGCAAGATACTGTATTGCACATGCTTTGTACAAATATATGTCAACAAAACAATTTTTTGAGGGAAGGCAGGGTTAATCTTTACTACAGGCCCCCAGTCAGTGACAGACATGCTTTTAATTTACAATAGAACATGCTCAATTTGCAACTTTATAATAAGCATAATTATAATAAGCAATGCTGGAAGAGAGAAAACCAATGCATATGAAACGAGGAACAAAACAATATTTACAAATTATATATTGTAAAACACAGACAATTTTGAAACAGTGTTGGAGCCTCATGCCATGTTGTATTCAGGCAAGAAATGAAATGCAATATTATGGAACATGTCATTTATTGTTCCACTTAATACTTGATGTTTTCTCATACAGGTGTTGCAGATGGTGACAGTAAAGAGAAGAGATCAGGCGATCGATCGATAGGATTGTAAACAAGGTCTTGTGGAGGGAGGTTTCTAAGATGAAAAGAACTGTTGGCCTTCTGGCTTCCTGTTTTAGTTTTAATTTTTTATTTTGCTGATTATCATTATTGTTTTTTTTACCTAACTGTATTGAAAGTTCTAGTTCTCCACAAAATCTGATTGCATTGTTTTTAATATATTGCATTCTTTTTTTCATTTGAGCTTACATGGTAAGATGTTACATTTAGAGATGTGCACCGGCCACTTTTGGTGTCTCGTGTTTTGTGTTTTGGATTCGGATTTGCTTGACGTTTTGGGTATGGATTTGTTTCGCAAAACACCTGACGAAAGGTTTTGGTTCGGATTTGAGGTTTTGGATTCGGATTTATTTTGAAAAAAACTATAAGTGCTAAAAACCAGTTTTGTGGGTTTTTTTTTTCACTCCTACGCTATTATTAACCTCAATAACATTCAATAACAATCATTTCCACTAATTTCCAGTCTATTCTGAACACCTGACATTATTGTTTTTAGTCCAAAAGGTTGCACTGAGGTAGCTTGAGCACATAATGCCAAAAAAAGAGGTACAAGATGGAATTGTTCTGGGCCCTCCCTCCCACCCCTCGTGAGATTCGACGCGAGACTTGGACGACAGAGCCTCGTTTTCATTTTTTGCCTGCCGGAAATATCCGAACAGTGCTCGGATCCCGCTCGGATTAGCGGAATCTGAGCCCGCTCATCTCTAGTTACATTGTCATTATATAGGGAAAATGTCTCATTTGCATGGCAAATGCACAGTTCCAAAAAAGAGCAAGTTAGGTTCACAATTACAATAACTCTAAGTCATACAATAGTGTTTTCATGAGTGATCTGAATATAAACAACATGGGGAAGAATTCCAAGCCTTAATTCCAATTTTTTGAATGCAGCGGTTTGCTTAGGCCACAGTTTGCTGATTGCGAAATCTAAATAAGAATACACAGTTTACATTTGCCACCTACAGAGAAACACGACTTTCAAAGTCACTACTACATTATTTGAGCTTGTGTCACACCTGTAACTCAAAATTTTACAACCCTAATATTATATTACATAAATATTCTTTGAGTTATTTTTTATTTGATGTAAAACATATTTATCTTAGACAGTTATATTTTGTTTATAGGTATAATAAAACTGTACAGTTTCAGATATGGAAAATTAATCATACGGATAACATAACACTACAAAGAGGTAAATAAAATACTATATTATTGTACTACATTGTATTGTAGATTATGGTGTATGGATGTATCAAGAGGAAACAATAACACTACAGTTAGATATATACATAAGGCTTGTCATATTTCATTCATTGTGATGTCATGTAGCTATCATACATTGTAGGTGCTTGAGTATGGATGTGTTTAGAGCAAAGATGTGTCATATGCATAATGTAGCACTACAGTTAGGTAGAGGATATAAAGTTTGTTCTATCACTTACAGTTTTATGTCTTTAGCGTTGGGGCTCACTAGGGAGCATATGTGTTTGTCTCTTATGTTTTTTATTTTATTTCACTTTGGATTATATTGTGGACAAAGATACCTTATTGACTACTTCAGGATGAAGACTCCCTTTGGGTTTAATAATAATGGAGTGTTTTAGGGGTATGTCTATTTTAATAGAAAATGTTTTAAAAATGTGTCTGTGTCTTTTGTTCTAATAGGTTCCACAAAAATACCTAATTATTTCATGACCATAAAATATCTTGGCACCCATCAAATGAGGTGTGTTAAGATGAGCCCCAGTGTTACTCAGCATGGAGCTGAATTGTCAGGGAGGGCTACGGTTTTTGTGGCCCTATTCCCTAAGGAATTTTGGCCCATTATAATTGGGCTGGGGCTGGTTTCACATTTTGAAAGGGGAACCAGCCACTACAGGTCTCCCTGTTATGGTGTGACTAGTCTGGTTGGGCATAGCCTGGTCCTGGTTGCTGCTTTTCATAGGGGCCCATGCTCCTTAACCACCTGGTTTAGCGGTGACCAGCCCATAGCACTGATGCTGTATATTCTTTTTTGCAGGGGTCATGTTCCTCGTTTTAAAACAAATGACTTTTTGAGATGTGGGTTAAGCATCTTCCAGTTGGCCAGCACTTGTAGTACATGCAAAACAAATATGTTAATTTGGGAAGGGGTACACTGCCCATTTCAGTTATTTATTTTTATGGAGTCGCAAACATTATCAATGGTAAATCAAGCACTATGATGTTGCTGCATGCAACAAGTGGTAATTGAGACTTTGGGAAACCTCAACAATGCAATGCAGTTGGTTTCCTAAAATCATTATGGCATGTTAAATAAATGACAATTTGGTGCCCGTTACATTTATATCACAGGTTTTTACACATTTTCCAGAATTAGTGCACCACACAGTGTTGACTGTTTAACAGTGCTGTGCTGTAAAGTGCAGATGCACTTTCTGCTCCCCTGGGAAGTGGGGATTGGGGTAATTAACACAATAAGAATGCCTGGAGAGGTATATTTGACAGACCTGTGTTCCCATTATAATGGACAGGGACTACTAAGATCCATGTCCAAGTTCTCTTGCTTAGTCTTACACAATATTGTAACATGTGAGGCGCGTCCTCAGCGCGGCGGTGGGGGGCAGGTTCCAGGAAACCCCCTCTGTATTTGGATCAACACAGCATATCAGCAACTGCACAGGTTAACAGGAGTTGGACGGTTCCTTTAATTCTCCTTCTTTCTTTAAGTGTTCTGATGGCAGATGCCGTGCAATCTATTACTACAGTACACCCCCACCTACTAATAAGCCCTTCTTCATGTTCACATGCTGCCTTTGCAATAAAGACAGCAGCGTGCAGCCATTTTCCCCCAGTTCACAGACAACACTCCAACACCTATTCAGGTGAGAGATAAGTGGTCATTTCTCCTCCTTTCCTGCTTCCTCTGTTTGACTCATCCCCCATGTTTGTGTCCTATGAATTCTGCTGTTTTTTTATTTATTAAATAAAGAGAAAAAACAAGGAACACTACATAGAGATCTAACACTATTATGTATGTTAACATAAAATTGTATTTAGATTAGATAAGATTTACTGACATATACAATACAATACAATAGAATGAAGTTAAAATTTAGTATCTCATATTCATGTTTATATAAGTGGAGATTAAATTATTATATAGAACTCTACATATGCTTCGTCCATTAGTGAGGCTTAATTCTTTTTTTTCCTTTATGCATTAATTCTTACATTTCTTAAATCTATCCATTTCAAATCAAGCAATAATTATATATATATTGTAATAATTATGCTATTTTTTTTAAATGTTAATTATTTATTTGACTATTTTTTTGTTGCTTATCTCCTTCTAAGATCCGTGGCATGGCACCACTTATAGCCATTATTGCTATGGGAAGGAATAACGTAATGCACAGGTTCATTGAGAGTAATCCAAGCATTGAAAACCCACTCCTGACTCCTTTCACCCCCCCCATGTTTGTGTGTATCTTGCCCCCTAAACTTGTTTCTGTCTCTATTAACCTTCCATCATTTGTACATGTACCACTCTCTCTCTCCGGTTTACTGAGAGAGAAGGGACATACAGATTATACTCGTGCATAAGCCGACTTTTTCAGCACATTTTTTATGCTGAAAAAGCCCCCCTCGGCTTATACACGAGTGAACTTACCTGTTCTCTGGTCTCTCAGCTCTTAACTTCCGCAGTGGAACGCATGTGCGTTCCACTGATAGGAAGTTCAGCTTTTGGAATGCAAACTTGCATAGAAGCCACCCCCAATTTTTTTATTTTTGAAATTTACCAGTAGCTGCTGCATTTCCCACCCTAGGCTTATACTCGAGTCAATAAGTTTTCCCAGTTTTTTGTGGTAAAATTAGGTGCATCGGCTTATATTTGGGTCAGCTTATACTCGAGTATATACGGTATGTATGATTTCATCAGTATCACGTGATGGAGCCCGAGTGTGGCAGGGCATCACCTGAACCCACTGCCCTTATTCCCTGACACCACGGATGGCAGGGTACTAGCAGCATGTTTTGGAGGGGAGAATAGTGGCTGTCAGTAAAGCTGTAAGCTATGTTAGAAAACTGGGACCTAGTATTAGGATTCACTATAATGAGTAGGATCCTTCTGTTCTGCCTGGGATTGATGGTACTTCACCCATGGTGCGGAATCTAACAAAGTGGATGGTTTTCACCTGAGGTTCCCGCAAGGGAATTTGGGCTTGGCAGCTTTCACCCTGCAGATCACGGCCCTCTAGGGGAGTTCCCAGTGAGCGGTGATAGAGAACCTAGTACAGAGAAGAATGTAGGCACTAGATAGCCACAAATGAGTAGGATTACTGAGTGATGCTCAGTGATAGTCCACAGAGAGATAGTAGGTGATTTGCAGCAGCACACTTGGAGAGATGATAGCGATGATCTGCAGTAGTTACCACTAACGAGTGGAGCAGGTAATAGGTGATTTGCAGCAGCACACTTGGAGAGATGGTAGCGAAGATCTGCAGTAGTTACCACTAACGAGTGGAGCAGGTAATAGGTGAGTTGCAGCAATACACTTGGAGAGATGGTAGCGATGATCTGCAGTAGTTACCATTAACGAGTGAAGCAGGTAATAGGTGAGTTGCAGCATCACGCTTGGAGAGATGACAGCGATGAACTGCAGGAGTTGCCACTAACAAGTGGAGCAGGTAATAGGTGATTGCAGCAGCAGAGTGCATGAGCTGCTTCCAGGCCAGGAGTCTGACGAGAAGAACCAGCACTGAGAGGTGCTGGGAGGAGCCTTATAATTGAGAGGTAACCAATGGATGAGCGGGACAGGTAAACACAGGTGAGATGATATATACAAATATAATTGAGATGACTTTTAACTAGAGTCTTATACACTACAAATCAATTTTGAAATGAGTGATGATGAACAGTGCATTTAACTCATGTCTAAGCAACAGGCCTTAAAAACCCATTTGCACCTACATTTCTCCAATGATAAAGTGATTGAATTATATTGGCAATTGTAACTTTCTGCATTTTCCTTAGTGGTCCGAATATAATAATGGCCATATCATCATCATCATCATTTATTTATTTATATAGCGCCAACATATTCCGTAGTGCTTTACAATTGGGGACAAACATAATAAACTAATAAACAAACTGGGTAAAACAGACAAAGAGGTGAGAAGGCCCTGCTCGCAAGCTTACAATTTATGGGACAATGGGAGATTGACACATGAGGTTAAGTCTACATTTTGCATTTTGGCCCAGCCAGACTGCAAAGGTAAAAGTAACTCATAAGCTAAATGATCCTGTCACACAACAATGTTGGTCAGGGGGTAGTTATCTTGTGTGAAATTGTGTAACAGGCGGTAACAGGCTAAAGGCGGTGAGGTTAAGAGGGTGGTTGAGGAATATTATAAGCTTGTCTGAATAGGTAGGTTTTCAGAGAACACTTGAAAGTTTGTAGACCAGAGCAGAGTCTTATTGTGCGAGGGAGAGAATTCCATAGAGTGGGTGCAGCCCCAAAAAAAAGACCTGTAACCGGGAATGGGAGGATGTAATGAGGGTGGATGAGAGACGCTGATCTTGTGTAGAAGGAAGTTGCCGAGTTGGGAGATATTTTGAGACAAGAGAGGAGATGTATGTTGGTGCAGCTTTGTTGATGGCCTTATAGGTTAGTAAAAGTATTTTATATTGGATTCGGTAGAAGACAGGCAGCCAGTGTAGAGACATACAGAGTGATTCAACAGAGAAATAACGATTTGCAAGGAAAATCAGTTTTTCCGCAGCATGCAAAATAGATTGTAGGGGTTTGAGTCTGTTTTTGGGAAGACCAGTAAGGAGGGAATTGCAGTAGTCAATGTGGGAGATGATAAGTGCATGGATTAAGGTTTTTACAGTGTCTTGCGTGAGATATGTGCGAATTCTGGAAATGTTTTTTAGATGTATGTAGCATGATTTAAATATAGAGTCAATGTGGGGAACTAAGGATAGGTGTGAGTCAAAGATTACACCTAGGCAGCGAGCTTGTGGGGTGGGATTTATGGTCATGTTATCAACAGAGATAGAAATGTCAGGTATGCTCTTGTTGGTGGGTGGGAATATTATTAACTCTGTTTTAGAAAGATTAAGTTTGAGTTGGCGAGAGGACATCCAAGATGATATGGCAGAAAGACAGTCAGTTACACGTGACAACACAGATGTCGAGAGATCAGGAGAGGATAGATAGATTTGGGTATCATCCGCATAGAGATGATACTGAAAGCCAAAGGAACTTATTAGATTTCCAAGAGAAGCGGTATAGATAGAGAACAGCAACACCACATTTACACAACAAACATGTAAAAATTAATTTTAGAAAATTGTTAAAGCTCAGTCATATTCATTATATTTGTAGCAGTAGAATGTATATATGTATATATATATATATATATATATATATATATATATATATATATATATATATATATAAAACAAATTATATATATATAATTATATGCTATATATATATATATATATATATGTGTGTGTACAGATGAAAGAAAAGGAGACAGGGCACCAAAATAGTGTAGTATTGTTAAAATTATAGCAATACTTGATAGCTAATTTATGCGTACCAAAAGATGGAATATTGCACGTGTAAACTTAGTCCAGTTAGTTAGGAAAGAGTGTGGAAACCTTTGTGCACCACACCCATCCAAAAGTATATATGCGTAACAGAAATAAAAACTTTGTAGCATATCTGTTTGTGGTCCTGACGTCCTCATGTATTCACTGTCACCATGGTTTGAAATGTCTTTTCTCACAGCAAACTAACAGGGTGTGTCTGAGTCAGTTCAAAACTTTTTCTTTTGTCTGTAGATTTTCTCCAGAATCACCGTCTGGTATTATTGGGAATTGGCAGCCACCTGGACTATTTGGACAATCATCATTAATGAGTTAAGCGCCAATTTTTTTGGGTTATTCTTTGTATTTTATATATATATATATATATATATATATATATATATATATATATATATATATATACATATATATATATATATATATATATATATATATGTTTGTATATATATATATTAATTGCCTATTTTCAGATTATGCTGACTTTCAAAATTTTGTTAACAAGTTCTTGTCTGGTTTACATGTTTAATATATTCTGATATAATTTACATTATAATCCTCTGCTCTTTAAATGTGCCACTGTTGCTGGAGATGATTATAGTTCATTATCTACACTCAGTATTTGTAAACTTCTGCTGTGATATTAATTTAACAAAAATCATTGAGCTAAATATGGATATTATTTTTAGCATCCAGTGTGTAATAAAAACAGCTGGAATTCACTAGCTATAATAAAATTAAAGTCATTAGCACTTCAGGAATCTATGATTAAGTGTTCCAAAAAGCTGTAATGTAAGGCCGAAAAAGCACATAAAATAAAGAACAAAAATGTGAAAACTGCTGCCTACAATTCTTACTTTTTAGATAACTAAAAAATGCAATTCCCTTAAACAGAAGCAATGCAATAAAAGCAAAATGAAAATTTGATTCACAAACTACTAAATTATATGAGCTATTTGCTTAACCTTGTAAAGGCCTAAGGGGGATGGCTCCAGTCCCAGTCTCCCTATTTTCTGGCTCAAGCTTGAGCAGTGATTGTAATTGTTACACTTTCAGCGAATGTATGATGGCATGAAAGGGAGATCTGACAGATCTCTCAGATTAGTCTTGATTTGGCGTACTGTACTGTACATCCTAGTACTAAGAGACAAGTAGAGCAGAGTTCTGATGAGAAATTAAACAAAATGTCTAATGTCTGGAAGCAGCAGAGGCCATCTTAACTTCTTCATTTCCATATGAAGAAAGGGTAAGACTTATTTTGATAAATTAGTTGCCATTTCATTTTATGCTTATAATTACATTTTGGATGCATGAATTGATTAAGAGACAGACTTGTGTACATGTACCCATTATTGTAAATCTAGTATGGTATCTAAGTTCAGGTCTGTTAGAAAAAGAAATAAATCATAGACAGAGATATCCATTCCTTATGCACCAATCAACTGTTATTTGTAATAATGAATTCCAGGTAAAAAGTGTAGTATGTAGACATTCTACTATATCCCTTTCAGGGGCAAACGCAGGATTTTTAAAGGGGGGGTTTCCAAATAGTTGAATTCGGAACAAAGCAAAATAAAGCATAAAAAAATCATTCCTACCACACACTAAAATACTGTACATTAAAACAATTTAAACCCTTCATTAAAATGAGTATTGAAACTCCATATTAAAACTAGCAATGATACCGCACATCAAAATAGCATTGATAACACACATTAAAACTAGCAATGATACTCCACATTAAAACTAACACTGATACCGCATATCAAAATAGCATTGATAACACACATTAAAACTAGCAATGATACTCTACATTAAAACTAACACGGATACCGCATATCAAAATAGCATTGATAACACACATTAAAACTAACATTGCTAATGTACATGAAAAAAATGAACAACAAAAACAAACAAAAAACATTTATAACATGACATAAGTTTGGACTATATATAAATATATATATATATATATATATATATATATATATATACATATATATACATACAAATATACATATATATATATATATATACACATATATATACGTATATGAATAAATATTTATATATATATATATATATATATATATATATATATATATGTTTATATAGATTTGTTATTGGGTTACAGGGTGAGATAAGATACTGGCCACAATCAATCTAATGTAGTTTTTTTATTAATAGACCAAAGACTCCATTTCTGGGCAGCCTGCACGGTATGCAGAGCTGTGTGATTATATATAAATATTGTATTATAGGATTAAAAAAGTAGAGGAATCTAGGCTGCCTAGAAATGGAGTCTTTGGTCTATTAATAAAATATACTACATCAGATTCATTGTGGCCAGTATCTGCAGCTCTTTTATTATTTAATATTTGCTATATCACTTGAAATAGCCCTACCGTGCCCCAGGGAAGCCAGCCAGTGATGCCGGGTATTCAAGGGAGGAGCTGCTGCGCTCGCGCATGCACAGCAGCTCCTTCTCGCCAAACAGGAGATATACAGCAGCCGCGGCACTGTGACAGAAGCGTCGCGGCGTTGCTGTAAAAGAAAAAATATTTGGCATGTTTAAAAACATGCCTTTGACCGAATGATCCGCGGAAGTGAGGGGGGGTTTCTGGAGACTCAGAAACCCCCCTGCGTACGCCCCTGCCTTTCTGAAATCATTGTACTACAATTTTGATGCCTGACACTGAGAATAGGGAGGATATTTATTTTTGTTCTCCTGTCCCTACTTTACTTATGCTGTCAATCACTATGTTACCAAGTCTTGGGAAGGAGCACAGGTGACCTCAGTTACGAGGATAGGAGAATAAGGAAGATAAAGGACAATGGGTAAGGGTACAAGCACATCTCTCTTGCCTATAGAAATGTACCGACTACAACAAGGTTTTCACATTAAAATGCCCTGCATTTCAAAATTTACATTTAACATGACTGGGGAGCAGCAAGGCTTCAGTCATCTGTGGTTTTGAGACAAGTTGGTTTCGTAATGTTAGGATGTGTTGAAGCTGTTTTTATATTAATTGATAACAGGTAATACATTTGTCTTATAACTTTAAATGTTACAAAATGACCAGGTGTAGCATAGATTACATTGTCAGTATATTGGATTTGTTTTACTACTAATTTTATATTTTAATGCCAACATATAATGCAGAGCTGTACAATCAGACTTAATTCAGGCTTGTCAGTCCCACCAAAGTGGAGTTGAACAATACCTTTACCACAGAGGTTAAAAGTGAATTTAGTCAAACTAGTTTGTCTTTGGACTGTGACTAGAACTTTTAGCACTTAAAGTAAATCCATACAAATGCATGAAGATGTGTAGGGACATGTATCAGTAGTATTTTCTACTTTGCCGTGTGTAGTACTGTTGCATAAATTAAAGATATTTTTACATATACTATCTATTCGTTTTATGCAATGCTATGTACATATTTTTTTCAAATAGCATTTATCGTTCTTTATACATACTTAAGTCAAACAGAAAAACTGAAGTGATTGCTAAATTAGGATAATTACCATGCCAAAAAGAACGGCAAATCACAGCTGTAAGGGAATGGGATTAGACAAAATAATGGTGTTTTCTTGAATAATTACGTTGGAAAGAGTTTTTCACTGCTTTGCAGTAAACATGCATACATTTGTTCTTTATAGTAAAAGATCATTAAACGTATTAAATAAATAAACCATAATATTCACATGTTGAGAAGCTGTGTCCTGGTGTAATAATTACAAGGAGAGAACAGCTGGCATTCCGCTAACAGTCAACTTGAAAATTCGCTCTGTCTGAAACAAGCTGTATATTCATACATACAGGTAGATAAAAAACGGAAACACTTGGGTGAATTAGGGACACCAGACACATTGAAAGCAAGTGCTTCCACTAAGGTGTGACTGGTACATTAATTGAGTACTTGCTGGAAAACCCTGGTTGCCTAGATTATTGATAGCATGACTACTGGAGTATGTCTCAGTGACCTTAAAGGTGGGTGATCATTGGGGAGTTTTGAGCAAGAAGATTCCAGTACCAAGACAGCATAACTTGCTAATGTTTCACAAGCATCAATGACTAAGGTGATATCAGCGTGGAACTTTGAGGGAAAACATCAGCAAACAGGCAACAGTGGGTGGTATCAGAAGTACAAGGCAAAACAGGTAAGCAACTGTAGATGAACTTTAATCAAAATTGGTCTCACAAGATATAATGGGTTGCAATGCTTAAACTGTTCATCACGTGTCAATGCATGTTTGTAAGTTGAGTGGTACAAAGATACAGTCAATGAACTAGCAAGCCTTGGAAGAAGGTCATATTTTCAAATCAATAATCCTTCTCCATATTCTTGAAAACAGTTGAGTGCGTGTGTGGTACCAACTGAAATAATTCTAAATCCATGATTGCTTGATTAAAACAGTGAAGAGTTTTGATGGTTCCATAGTGCATTGGGGTGTCTTTTTCTGGTTTGGGTGCAATTATCTTTTTAGAATTCAAGGTAAAAGCAACATTCTATTTAATGGTACTAAGTATTCATCTTCATCTCATGTTGCAGCATTTTTTCCAGGAATACAGTGCTCATCCACAGAACACATGGTAGTTTAACATAAAACTGATGTTATCTATATGCCATGGCCTTCTCAGTCATCAGATATGAACCCAAATTGATCACTGATAGGATATTATGGAACAATGTCTGAGACAGCATTTTCCATTGTCACCTGAGTGACTTTATTTTAGAATAATGGTTGCAGCAACCCTCCTGCACAATTCCAGATAAACACAATGACACAGTCCAAATAGGCCATACTAGTTGAACATTACCACATTATGCTCTATTTGGTGAATTCATATTGATGTTTCTGTTTTTTTTTTGTCCACTAGCCATAGTACAGTATTTAGAGAGTGGATGGTGGAAATACCTTGTTTCCTAGAAATGTAGGTGCAGCCGCTGTATGGAACCAAATGACAACATGGGGCAGTCCCCACCCCCTGGGATAAATAGGAGTACGGGAGTAAAGTTCCAGGACGCAAATTAGTGTGTATTGGAGAATATATGATGGTTATGGATAAAAAAAATATGGTTAAATAAATTGTGATTGTGATTTGTTTTAATTTAACTATGGGTAATAAGGCAAACAATGCAATTTAAACACTGGTGATACATAAACAAGTTGTAGTACCCAAGGTAATAGTCACATGGTTCTGGCCAGAACAAATAGTTAAAAAACAAGGATTCATGCAAGCTTAGAAGTAGGTATCTACCAACTTCTATTAAACATGTAAGAAACAAGGAGCCATGTGTACTGTTGGCATAGCAAGGAGACTGATGTAGCAAATAAACAGTATATAGATTTAAAACATAATGCAAATGAATGAGAAAAGCAAGTCTCAGATGATATATACCAAATAGATCATCTGAATACATATGTATGTACATAATTACACTCATCTACAGAGGTAGATATTCTTGTAGGTTTAACTGTTGTGTCTTCATCAATAGGACACTGATGGAGAAAGCTATTGTGTGGTAAATCCACATATGTCCACATGATTGCATTACCTACTAGGTTAACTTCAAAAATAATTTCGAGATAATTCCAAACCCAATGTGCTGTGTATCAAAAATGATGGTGCAATATGCAGGGTTTTGGATTGAGCGGTGTTGTCAGCTTCAGTGCACCAAATCTACATGGAATATGCCTGAAGTTGGTCATTATTTACTTACTATGTGTTTTCTTACTATGTGATACTTTGATGTATTTACCGGTAAAGGCCTTCCTCATAGTATTTGTAATTTATTTTACAGCAGAGCTGTCACGATGTTTGGCCAATTCTTTTAGACCAGACCAGAGGTAAAAATGTTGTGGTGACTCATTTGTATCACCACTGGGTGTCTTGAGAAAGCTCAGTTTTCCTAGCAGCGGTTTCCTGAGAAACTGAAGGAGGAGACATCATTGTGTCATGCACCACTTGATTTGTCAACTTACTGACCAGGAGCTCATTGCATCCCTTGAGATCTCGGTCAGTTGGAGAGAAGACATAGCTCTTAAACTTAGGATCAAGCACATTCGCCAAAAGTAGTGGTCCGATTTCAAGATGTTGATAACTCTTGGATTTTGGGAAAGCTAATAAAGTACTTGATCTACAAGCCCGACACAGTGTAATTTCTTTGTTTTATCTTATGCTTCAATTTCTTGAGGTGTTTATCCAAAAGTCTAATTAGGGGAATGACTTGATTCAAGCTAGCAATGTCTGAACTCACATCACATGTGTCGACTTTGAATTGTTTCAGCACCTTGCACAGCACGGAAAGTATTCTCCACTGCGCTGCACTAAAGTTCATTCCCCCTTCCTTATATAACGTCATGCTTTGCTGAGTAAGCGTGGATGGATATTTGCTGTTCCTCTATCCTCAGGAACATATAAAGGGTGGAATTCCACCTTGTTACTGTCACAAGCCGCGGCGGTGCTCAGCCGCCATGACCCTCTTGCCTGCGTCCCGGCCTTCGCTATGACGACCGGGATGTCACTTCCGGGAGTCATCCCGGCCGTTGCCTAGGCAATGGTCGGGATGCTGTTACAGTTAGCGCCGCATCCTGGCATTAGCTGCAGCCGAGCGAGTGCGCAATGTGCCCACCTGTTTTCTCTAATACTGCCACCTGTGGCTGATGGTGCTGCCCTGCTTTCATTGGCCAGTAGTTGTATTTAAGGCAGAGAGGGCTTAGCCTCCCTGACGGTTATAGTTCAGTACTCCTGTGCCGTAGCCTGCTCCTGTGCCTTTATTGGTATATTACCCTTGGATTTGACTACCTGTGTATGACCCTTTTTGCCTGTCCCTGGATTCTGACCCTTTGCCTGTGACCTTGACCTATTGCATGTTTCCTGATTCTGAACCTTTGCCTGTGAACCTGACATATTGCCTGCACCCGGACTCCGAACCATTGCCTGTGACCCCAACCGTGCTGATACCTGACACTCCCTCCAGTGCTCCATCCAGTCTGCAGTCCGCTGGTCCACCGCTGTTCCGTGTGTCATCTCCTGTACGCAGCTGTGTGAGTATAAACTTATACTACTTTGAGTTTAAGACCTGGGGGAATCTGAGTACCTGTGAGCATAACCAGTCTCTACGGGAAAGGCGGATTCTAAAGGTGAAGACCTCTTCTACCTGTTCTATAAGTTAATGCCGCGCTGGTTGACTTAACAGTTACCATCTCTTGCTTCATTTGGTGGCAGGGCAAATTGTATTCTTCTTGTAGCTGCGTAAATCTCGTACATGCAGTTGCAGAATGCCTAAAATGTCCCAAAATATTTTGGGACATTGACAGCATCTGCTGCATGTCACTGTCTATTGTTTAAAAAGCTCTGTACCACCAACTTGATTGTGTGAGGAAACAGGGAATATAATGGAATTCACCCCGCTGTAATGCTCTCACAATATTGATGGCGCTATCAGAAATTAAATCACATATCCTGAGGAGAGTCCAAGTGGGATAAGCAATGTTGCAATGATATCCCTTAGTTTTTTGAAAAGGTTGCCAGCAGTATGCCTGTTAGTGAAGCTGGTAATACACAGAGTAGCCTGCCTCTGAAAGATCTGGCATTGTTGCTGCTGCTGTTCCTGCTGCTGAAGGTGATTGACGAACCCAGTGGGCTGTCACAGTCATATAATCTTTTCTTTGGCCAGGTCGGCTTGTCCACATATCTGTGGTTAAATGTACAGTGGGTAGAATGGCATTTTGTAGCACAATAATTTTGTATTTGTAACCTTCTGGTACAGGTGAGGAATTGCTTGTCTACTAAAATGGTGTTGAGATGGAATTTGGTGTTGCGGACACAGGACCTCAATTAACTGTCTAAAACCTGCAGTATAAATGGTAGATATTGGACTCAGATCTAACACTTGCATAGTCGCCACGTCGCCTGTGATCCGCTGTACGACTGGATGACAGCTGTCATACTTGCTTCCTCTTGCAAAGGATTGTTTAACAGTCAATTGTTGTGAACTACTAGTAGTCTTTTTCTTGGTCTGCTTCTGGGTTGAGTAGCGACCCCCAGCAGCAGGAGCAACAGCAGCAGGCATTACTCTCAAGATTTCTTTTGAGGAATCCTGGATAGGGGAGGAGTCATCTAGCCTTAGCAACTTGGATGCAGGACTAACTCCGATTACTTGTGATGATATTGATGATGAAGGGGATGGCAATGTAGATTGCAGGTGCTGGGATGTAACTGAAAGAAGGGAGCTAGCTGATGCAGGACTGCTTGTTGGTATTTTTTTAGAATAAGTTTCTGATTTTCCCAATAGCTTGCCATGAACTAGCTTCAAATGGCGTAACATGGATGAGGTTCCTAGATGGTTAAGGTCCCTACTTCTTCTGACTGGCTTCAAACAAACAACATCATCCTCATCAACATCCTCATTAGCGTTGTTGTCAGCTATACAAATATCCCCCTCATCCTCTTGCAAATACAAAGTGGCATGCTCAATTTGAGCATCACCATCTACACTTGGGCTGCTCATCCTCTTTGTGAGTACAGTATCAGAAAGGTCAAGCTTGGACATAGCACTTGTGGATATACTCTGCTCAGGAATTTGTGTCATTTCTGAACATACATTTTCTTTTACTGCCTTACTGTTTTTTTTTCAGCTCAGCTTTTACACATACAAGTTTTTGGGCACCTCTTTTGGATTCAGAATGACAAGGTCTTGCATCATCATGACAAACCTTATAAGAACATGCTTCACTGACAGTTGCAGAAGTTGAACTAGCACTCATACAGAAAGGTGAAGGCTGGATTCTTTCCTTGCCACTGTGTGTGTAGAATGGCATGTTGGCAATTTTATGTTTTTCTACAGTTAACTTTGCCTTGATTACAGGTGTTTTTTTCTTTACCAAGGTAAAAGCTATTTTTTAAGTTTCTGTTTCACTGGCTTAAAACCACTATGCACTTGTTTATATAGAGCAAGATTTTTTCGGTCTGTACATCTTGAGCTTTATTGCAGACTGTAAATATAATTGTCAACAAACTCAACATGAAAAGTACATATATGCCATCACAAATAGTCTACCTTTTACAGGAAAGACTGGTTCATACTTAAAATAATTGCAAGAACATGTGTTTCAATAGCTGTAGAGCATGACTTAACAAGAAACAACAATTTTGCTCTCCTGAAATGTGTCATCATAATTTAAATACAGTAAGGTCTGTTCCCATTTTAACAATCAAATGCATTGAGAAAATTGACCCCACTGTTCATTGACATATGTAATTGTACATGTACTCTAAGGCAAAATGCAGTATTCAACAAATAAAAGGTTTTAGTTGTTCAAGTGTCTGTGTAGAGAAACCCCTATAAGTATTCTAAACTGCATATATTGGATGTCTCTTACTTCTACACATTACCCTTATGTTATGCTGACAGACCTTGTCACAAACTTATAGAACTGATGGTAGAGGTCTTCACTTATAGCAGTCGCCTTTCCCATAGAGCCTGATTTGCTCTCAGGTACTTGTATGCCCCCAGGTCTTAATTCTAGTGTAGTGTAAGTTTATGAGCAACACCCCAGCAGACAGGTAGGGGGAGCCAATCTGAAAAGTAGCATGGAGTCCAGAGGCAGGCTAAGGTCAAAGGGCTGTTGCAGACAGGATAGTCAGGAATAAACAAAAAGGTCAGGGCTGGCAGCAAACAAGAATATCCAAGAAACAGATCCAGAGGTCAGGGCAACCAGAAAACAAGCACAATCTGGGTAATGAGCCAAAGGTCACAATGAGAGATCAATCAAAAAAATTAGCAGGGCTCAAAGCACAAAATCAGGTCAGCAAAAGGAATCCAGAAGCTATAACTGGCAGGGAGACTAAGTCCTCTCTGCCTTAAATCCAGAAACTGCCCAATCAGAATCAGGGCAGGCTAGCCCAGATGCTGGGATGCAGCGCTGATTACAGAAGCTACAGAATGTGACAGATGTGGTTCTCTGTGAACACTTTGGCCCACTGAAAACGCTAGTTTATGGGCATCTCTTTGGCCCACCGAAAACACCCACCAGCAGGGATGAGTTAATATTGTGTGAGAATGGTGTACACACTGATGAGGGTGAGGATGACAGTGGCGATGATGACAACAACATCTTGCCACTGTGAAGTCCATTAACAGCACTATTGGGCTTAAGGTAGATAATCTATTTGTCATGTGCAAGCTAATTTTTAGGCAAATATAAATCTGCAAATATGTGTTTGGGAATTAATTCCTAGAAATAGTGTGACATGGCTCAGAGAAGTTGTTTAAATCAATGCGTTTTGTTTATGTTAAACTACCCAGAGGGTCTTGTAGATAAGAGCCTGGATCCATTGTAACACCTTGTATCATTTATGGCAGGTCGCAAATGTGAAAGCCTTTGAAAATATTTCTTTCAAGACAATGAAATCTAACACAAGTTTGGGAGGCCCCAGACATGCCGACTGCAGAGACGGGGTTATATGTTAATGACAAATTTAAGCTAAATAGGGTCACAGGAAAATATCATATCATTTTCTCCAATATCATACTTACCAGAGGCAAGTGTGGTATGCAGATGAAGGGGGACTTGTGACCTGTTGTGTGGAGGTAAAAATCACATTTGTAAGTCATACTGGTGAAAAGTTAGGACAGGGTAACAAAAACCTGACTTAAAAGGTGTTACTCCAGCATAAACCCCTAATTTGCATTCTCACTGACCTTTTTGTTCTGACATCACTGGAAGGGGGCTGTGGGCCCTACAGCTTGGTTTTAAAACTGCACTGTGACTATAAGAAATTGTTCACTTTTGGGGAGTAAATCTGATATTGAAGAGTGTCCCAGTTTTCCTGCTTCTCCCAGCACCAGAAACTTGATTATAAGTGAGTTATCAATTCAGTTTTATCCTTTTTATTTTATAAGAAACAATTGCATTATATTTGTATGCCTTTTATTACCTGTTTTATCTTAAGCATTGTGGATATATTTTCCATATTAAATTACACTTAATAAGTTCAAGTCTCTGTGTTCCTACGAATTTTCTCGACAGTTTGGTCAAGACGCTACGTAATTAAAATGAAGAGAACATTGTGGTTTATGTTAACACTGATTAAAGTAAATTATGCTAGATTAATTCTAGGGAGAACAGAAGGCTTCCTAAATAAGAGTGTCAGCTCTTCATAAAAAACCTTGATGGTGGCATAGTTGGTACGGTAAAGCTAGTGTGTGGCATAGACAGATAATGATTTAATCATTTTAGACAGACCAGGTGGTTGTTTTTTGGTTAATCCTGTGTCACACACGCATCATGCAAGCTCAGGTGAGTGTTGCTCGTGACACAATTGGTATCTTGTTTTGTGGGGGCCCAAACAAACCAAGTACTTCAGCCACAAAACTGGCACTCCTTGTCGCTGAAGTGCTTGCTTTGTTAAACTGTGCATGTCCTTTTAAAGATCCAACATAAGGATGAGTGGGACAATTCCATCTTGCACCACTTTTCTTTCCCGACACTGCCTTGTGGCAATGTTTCCTAGATGTGATATAAATTGCTGTGTGTTAGTGTCGTTCCTCTGTCGCTCAGCATCCAGCCAGCTCACTGCAGTCTTTGGCCAAGACTGTATGAAAATCAAACTGTGACCTGTGAGGTGCTCAAAATGGACACAAAATGACTGAAAATTTGTGTTATTGAGGTTAATAATAATGTAAGGACAAAAAAGAGCAAAATTATGTGATATTAGCATATTTTAGCAATTTTTCTTAGAAAAATACAGATTCAAAACCAAAACCAAAATGTGTGCAAGGGTGATTTTGCCAAAACCAAAACACGAAGTTAATGCAGATCCAAAACCAAAACCAAAACACAGGGGTCAGTGGACATCTCTATTTTTTTTACGTAAGTGGAAAAATCATAAAAAAACACACTGTGCAAAAGTGTTAATGTCAAATCAAAGTCCAACCAACTTTGGAACAAACCCATTTCATTAAATTAAACTTTCATTTTTCTCCTACAATGGTTCTTTGTTTAGCCCAATGCATAGCTTAAGTTAATCATGAGACTGATGAAATATTGAGGCTGCCTTTGCTACACATGGCACATTCATGTGTGAAACTGGAAAGTGCAAAACAAGGCATAGCCCTAAAAATGTCCCCTTTATCTAATTTCAATAATCTTGCATCACAAAAGGAAATCTCCTGTTGTACTGCCCAAAAATCTAGGTGCTCTAGTGTGCCTGTACTGTACTTAGGAAGACACACACTCACTCTGCCCTCTCCCCCTTCAACTGCTACTACTGATACAGATTAAGGTGCACAGCACCGCCAAATAGAATTTTGGGCTGAGGGTAGTGGTGTCATGTTTTTCATAGGGGACTGGGATGGATGGACATGGCAAAGTTGCACTTACTGGTATTTGGCACCTCCCCTGGAACCTACTACCATGATCCATTCCTTCCTCTCTCTCTCTCCTTCTCTCTTCCCTCTAACCTCCTCGGTACCATTCACTGCTGCATCACTTCCAGGGGGGAGACAGAGGAGTCTGCTTTCCAGATCATTTTACAGAAACAATATGTGTGTTGGAGGGGATTATAAATATAATGTGGGTACAGAGAGGGGATATTAATGTTAAAAACGTTATGTGGGGACTGGTGTGTTGGGTTACTATGATGATGGGCTTGTGTGTGCAGGATTAATGTTATATGGGGACTGATGGGGGAAATAATGTTGTGTTGGATGTATTAATGCAATGTAGGATCTCTTTATTAAATGTATATAGTAACAGTAATATGAAATATTTCCTCCACCCTCCACCACACAACAAATTTCATTGGTCTAGATATAGACCTGGACCCAGATATGAAATAACACAAATATACCATCATCAACTGACAGTTTGTTACTAACGGTAGTTGTAAAGATATTTTCTGAAAGCGCAAAATTGTAGTTTGTACTATAAATGATACATTGTGTTTTTGAGTGCTTTTTTTAAATTAATGCTTTCAATTTTGCATAACACGCATCAAGTTTGCACATGAAAATGACAGTGGTCCTGATTCATTAAGGAAAGTTAAGCAAAAGTAAGCAAGTAAGGCAAAACGATGTTGCATTGAAGGGGGAGGTAAATTTAAAATGTGATGTCAGATATATATTTGGGGTAGGGCATGTCCAGATCAACTTTAAATTTCAGTGTACAAATAAGCTATCAAGTATTTGTGTGCTACATGAAAAAACAGCCAGTGTTTTCCTTATGCGCAAAATAGTAAACTAATTTGCACCCCTTGCATTGCAACATGGTTTTGTCCAGAACACTTAAGTAAGAAAATTTACTCAATTGTTTGCTTAACTTTTCTTAATGAATCAGACATCAGACCCAGTGTCTTCAGGCGTGCAGCATTGAAAACAAAATGTTGACTTGGCAAACTTTTGTGACATGTTACATCCACATGCCAAAATAAATATTGTTTTGCTAGGGGTGGGCGTGCCTTATGTGGCAGTTGCCTGACTTGCGGGTGGGCACAGATCTTATTTTCTGTATTGCAAATAGAAAGCGAGGCTCTGTAACTTGGTTATTAATCATCTTGTGGTGGCACATACTGGACCACTTGTTGGAGTCTCCACCCCCAAGCAAAACATTAGTTACCAGTCATGCCTCAATTATTTGGGAAGAAGCAAAGAATCCATAATGCAATCCATATTTATTATGAAAACCCTGTTAATATATACTTACTCAGACTAAAATAAAGAAACAGCTTGCAATATATAATATCAACACAATCTCCTGCATGTTTCTCTGGTGCATCCTATTACTGGTCCTATTCTCTGGGAGATGATCAGATCAGGCACCTCAAACTTCATAAGATGAATATGAGGCATGAAAACCAGTAATCTTGGTAATTGACTTCATGAATCAATAAATCCTATTGTTAAACAGAATACTCATCCAACCCATTTCTCCTGTTAAATTGCTCAGAAGCCTCTGGGATTATTAGCGTGTTTTACTCTGTGTTCTAGAAGTTATTGTAATGCAAAACATGTAACATACTTTTATTCATTCCATAAAAAACATTCATGCAGTAATCTTTGCCAAACAACTAAAAGCCATGCACTGAAGTGTAATAATATTTTATTACATGCAAAATGTTAAGTCTTTGTGATTTTAAGCCAATAGCTGACATAGATTATTTTAAATTTATAATAACAATGTTTTTATATGGAATCTTTCCTTCTTAATTGTGTGTACCCATATGTCACATCTATATAGCCCTGCCAGTTTTTCAGTGTCTCCTCCTGACTTTACAAAAAGAACAGAAGTGGAATTGAATCATGCTGGCATCTAAAACCAATATAAATGTCCTATAGTGACTCACACTCTGTGGAATTTGTAACTGTTCCCTTTTTAGCTGCATTAAATGAACATTTCATATTTTAATGCCATAGTTTGTACTGTAGATTGTATGAATCGCTGTAAAAATCTTATAGTAAAGAGTGAAGTTGTTGCAACATTTTGCATGAATTTAGTTTTGCAGCAGAACAGGCCTTCCACATTAGTGAAAGCTTCCAGTTATACAATCTTCGAATTCCACTTTTGCTTTACACCTTCATGGAATTCTATTCCACATTGAGTTTGTAATTTTGCATTTCATAGAATTTCTATTCTATAAATAGAGCTGGGTTGATGATGTTGGTCAATTAATTCTGCTCTGTGGTATAGCTGGGGTGGGAGTAGGTATAAGATCAAAACAGTAAATCTTTGCAAGAGTAATAAGTAGAGGAGGTGAAATTCATACAATTACTCTTGATTTGGCATAAAAGAATTAATATTAATATTTATTAATATTTTTGCCACTGAGTGGCTAACACACTTATTGAGTACTGTGAGAATTGCTCTGCCTTGTTGACTTGTTGGTAATTGGCATTCACAAACCTTTAATGGGCTGACTGTGATCCATTTTCAGGTTGTTGGTGATCAAACTCTGTCTCTGACTGTATGAACAGCATTCCGCAATTGATGGATGCAGGTCCATTTGTGGGGCATAAATATTTACTGTGTATAGGTACCAAAATGTGTTCATATTAGATTAGATCTTATCTTACACCAGTGGCGGATCCAGGGGGGGGGGGGGGGCTTACTGCCGATGGCTGCACACTGTGCAGGTCCGTTCAGCAGTGACAGTGTGCTGCCCGGCTGCTCTGATTGTGTTTTAAACACAATCAGAGCAGCGGGGCAGCACACTGTCACTGCCGAGCAGACCTGCACATACTGTGCAGCCGCCGGCAACCTTAGAAATTAGAAAGGGGGCGGGGCCTAAATCGCCCCCCCCCCCCTAAAATCGCCCGGGGTATAGCAATAGTCTGGATCTGCCCCTGTTTTACACTTACAGCCAATTATGGTAGAAGAGGCTGAATGCTGGTGGGTAAACATTATCTGCAGAAATAAGTTACAATAAGGTCATGTACATGTATGTGCAGTATGACCCCTGGAGATTGTACCCCTTTGACTCATCCCGAGATACACTTCTTAGGATACATGTCTTTTGTGAGTACCAGATGTCTGATAATGATGATAATGACACCAGCAGCACTAACCAACTGTTTCTGATTGACTGTTTGCGTATTGACCCTTTCAGCTAATAGTACTTGATTCATTAGCATTGCGCTATATGAAATCAAGTTGCTGTCATCTACTCTGATTTCTTATTTGTCTTTGGATTTATAAACTGTAAAATAATTATTGTAATTATGTTTATATTTAATAAAATGTTATAGGGAAATGTTTGTATTTATAACTAAGACTGTTCTCTCTTGTGCATTTGACACTTCATTACAATATAGTGTAAATGAATAGATTTATGCAATGTTTGTCTTTATAACTAACACTGTCAAGTACCTCTCTATAGTTGGGAATGTAAGTAAACACATTTGTATTTATGACATAAAATACTGCTCTATATTGAGTCTTATATATCTTGAGATACGTGTGACTGAGCACACGCACTCTCTCCTGTTGCATTTAGTAATTAGTACATAAGCTTATGGAGGGTGGTCTGTGGTCTGTTGCACTTGTAAGTTTATGGTCAGACTCATCAATTATCTTAGATTTTGTCTCAATCTCAGATTATGTGTGCCCAGCGTGTTGCAAAATGAAACTCCATCTTAGGACAGCATGGTACACAGCTGCAGCACAGCTGTACAGCAGCTGAAACTCATACAGTTTAATTTTTATCTTGATTTGGTATGCCATAATTAGTGTAAATTTTACCACTGTTAATTATTTTATCTTTTGGCCCACTATCTAATGATGGCTAACACATATTAATTACATTTCACAAAGTTATAACAGAGTGTTTATGTTTGAGACTCTGTGAATCAGCATACTAAAATTCATTATTAGTCCCTGTTCAGAACAGTGTAGGTAAAGTTGCAGCTCAGATATAGAACCCTGGCTAAAATTCATACAGTTTGATCTTAATTAGGAGTAGCAGATGAATTACTTACTTGCGATTTTGGATAGTCCTTGTTCACAGTTTCAGCACTTCCTTCCAAATGATCATTTCTGTTGGCTCTATTAATCATAGTATTCATTAATTGCCAAATAAACTTGATAGCACGTCTGGCCATGTACTCTGATATTGTAATTCTCTACACGGCTTGCTCTTCTGGGTAGAAGGAGTGGGTGCCATGTAAGGGAGAGAAGCAGCCATACAGCATGTTGATGTGAATCAGACTGATGTCACGTGCCAATAAGAGGTGCCATGCAGAGAGGCACCTTAGTAACAATTTATCTGTTTGGAATTTTTTCTTATTTTTAATTGTTACGTAATGGAATAAAATGTGATTACTTGAGAATACTTACCACTGGAAAAGACAAAATGTTATGTCAATAAAAAAAAGTAAAACTTTTTGTTAATAAGTTACAATGTGGTGGTGGCTATGATGATATTGAATTGGGTGATTTGCAATTTTCTCCCCAGTCATTATCACCAAGGTTGACATGCATGATCTCTCACCAGATGGTGGCTGCTGGAGACAAATAGTGAAATCGCTTCACAAAGGGCTAGGTTCAATACACAGAGAATGGGGCCTCTGCTAGTGCAATGGTGGGCAGGTAAAGAGCGCACCATTTTTCCAAGTGTGAAAGGATAGCTGCTGACTTTGCTACTTTGACTCAGAGCATGCTCTAATGAAGCAAAAGTGTAAAGACTGGACCTTCTGTCGTGACTCAATAGATCATCAAGCTGTCACTTGTCCACATGTGGCTTTTTGAGCAGCCTTGCTGCACTGAAGCATTGCAGATGACACCATCAACAATTTCAGAGTTATTACCATATGGTATTTCAAAGATCTCCAACACAAAGGAAATGGTGGCCAGGGATTGCAGATTGCGCCATGCTGGATGCAACAGTACTAGCAGAGCCTCATTCCTATAAGTCTCATAATCTAAACAAGCCTCCAGTTCAAGGTCCACACCACAACTTTCTATCCCAATAACATGGATTAATTTGTCAATGCATTATAGATTATTTAACGAAAATTCAACATGTATGTGTTACCAAAATAGCTAAGCACACTTTCATGTTCAGGAACTATACACAAAATGTATTTTTGAACCTTTACAATGGACATTTACCTTCCCAGTTTGACCAGACTACTCATTCACAAATTAATTGTTTTAAGATGCCAGAATCTATTACTACTATGGGCCTGATGCAAAGTTGGCCACAAAATGAGCACCATTTGCATTAATAGCATTTACATTAAAAACACGCGCATAAGTCTCTTGTGAAAGAAGCTAATGACACAAAAGCAGTACTTGTCAACATATGCATGATGATGCACCAACATGGTTCAATTAAATCCCTTAAGTAAAATTGCTGCATTCATATTACCTAATAGTAGAACAGGCGCAACAATTATACAATGTTATGCTGTACTAGGGAAAGGTTGCACCAAACTTTCTCATAAGCTTGCTTATTGCATCAAGATGTATAAACATGTCTTCAAAAAAAGAACTGAAGTACATATATATATATATATATATATATATATATATATATATATATATATATACACATATATGTATATGTAGACATATGTATGTATATATATATATATATATATATATGTGTGTGTGTGTGTGTGTGTATATATATATATATATATATATATATACATATATATATATATATATATATATATATATATATATATATATATATATGTTTATTAAGTAAAATTGCTTCAGGATTTTGGATGTTTTTATTGAAAATGAAATATTTTCTTTTAAACTGTTATTATCTGTTGTGTCTGATATATTGAATAAACCATCTTTTTAAATAAAATATATAATTTACAAAATTTACTACTGCCTTGTAGATTGGGAGTTTTTTTTCCAATATCTTGCATTCATATTTAGGACACTTTTCACAACTAATCACCAGTTTAGTAAAAGTGCCATCCCCACCCTACTCCCAATCTGATTTTCATGAGCTCTTTTTACTTGGAGTTGAATTCACTATAATCATGTAAGTAAAACTCCATAAGGTAGTATACCAATTATGTGGAATTCCTTCTAACACCATTATATTTTTTCACTGAGAGATATCATTAGGAAGAATCCAAGTCGGAAGAAAAATACATTTTATGTTAGATCTGTCCCTGAACAATGAGATCGGGTGCTATATCTTCTCAAGAACTGATGAACTAATTGAATTTAAGAACACGGGACACAAATTTGGAATTTGGTGATCTTCACGGCTCCCACCCATTGACAGATCACAAGAGATACTGTTTTTCATTGTCTCTCACATTGAAGAAATAGCTTTGATCGTTCTATTGGATATCATTTGGATTATTCATTATTCCTCCCTCTACTACTAAGACTACCTGAGACTATGCACCAAATAACTGAAGGTATCTATATGATTGACTTTTTATATGATTGATTTTTGATCTGGTCATCTTTGCATTAATTCTATCTACAAAGGTTTGTTTTTCACTCATGGTGCATCTTTATTTTATGATATGGTTTGTCTCAACTGGTAAACTTTCACAGCTCTATTGCCATATGATTGTGGAAAAATATGAACAAACTCATAATGTTCACTATAACCATTATGCAGTTGTGCCTATATATGAGCGCAGTTTTTTCTATGATATTTTTGGTTAAATTCAAGGAGGGATACTTTAGTAACTTTGCTGTTCAATTAGACTGTTTGGATCACTGTTGGCTTGAGAGCGGTTCACCTTATTTTCCTTTAGTAAGTTGGCAGGTGAACTTATCCCAACAGAGAAAAAAACAATACAATTATTTAATGTACTTACTAGCCAAAAATACATATTTACTTTTGAGAATATTCTGCTGTTACATATGGAGTAGATAAAAGTAAAGTATATGCTCATAGTAAAGATGGCAATTACATTTGGTTGAGTTGACAAATGTAAGCTACATGGTAAAAGGTAAGTTCAACCCTTCAACAAGTTTATATTGAATAAAAATAGCATGTGCCTCAATATGCTATGACCACATTTCAACAACGTTTCCATGCAACATATATACTTATTTGTGTAAACGATTCAGGGCCAAGTAGCATGACTTAACTAATATTTTATATCTTATGGTCAAACATTAAATGGAACAATAAGCATTAATGCCAATTTATAATAGGCATAATCAAATAATACTTACAACTAATATATTGGTGATGCACATACGCTTGGAAGCTGAGAAGCTCCTGTAAGTGCACAGGCTCAAAATCAACATCACTCTTGGTCAGCAACTTCGACCTCCTCCAACAAAAGTTTCCCCTTTCCTACAAGCAATAGTATGAAAAATAGCACACAGAACAATAATGTTACATGTTAATGTTACATGCAATATCTGACGCATACACAAGGGTTCCTCCAGATCGGTCAAGGCAATGGAAACATTCTTTGAGAAGTTCAAAAGTACTTTCAAGGATTTACTTGGAGGAGGTATGTGCAAAATTTTATTCAACCTCTTGCTCTGTGACAGAATTTAATGTAGGCGTGAGAGGTCAAAGGTGGAAAGGTTACATATTGTTTCCTAAAAGTAGAAAATCAATCTATTTGTGTGTTAACTTCTTCTGTTAGTACAGATACTTGCCAGTATCACAAATGTGTAGATGTAAAATTAAGAAAAAACTCTTTGGAAAATAAGACAAATGTCCAAAGAGTAGCTGCATAGCAAATTAATTTAAAAAAACATGGAGCATTGTGAACACTATAATACTGTCTAGCTGGTAATAATGACATAGCCAAAGTTATGTTTCCACATTTTCTAACACTAAACATACTTACCTAATATCCATATATTTCCATTATTTCAAAGGTGCAACCATATGACCAGTTGCCTTATCAACAGTCATGGGCAGAAACCTAACACTTCTTTTTATGAGTACTAGGGATTCCTCATCAAAATGGCAGATTGAGCATATGGGTGATGTGCAACAGGAATGCCCACAGTACCCATTTGAGTACACAACTGAAAGAAGTCTGGAATATTCCTTCCACAATACACTCTATGGTCTGAAGTTACCCAAACACACATGAAAGTAACATAGCCAACAATTTAGGCAGCACTGGTATTGCTCTGCGGAACCCAATCATGGACATTTTTCATGCACATACACAGGGCAGCACAGTGGCCTAGTGGTTAGCATTTCTGCCTCACAGCACTGGGGTCATGAGTTCAATTCCCGACCATGGCCTTATCTGTGTGGAGTTTGTATGTTCTCCCTGTGTTTGCGTGGGTTTCCTCCGGGTGCTCCGGTTTCCTCCCACACTCCAAAAACATACTGGTAGGTTAATTGGCTGCTTTCAAAATTGACCCTAGTCACTCCCTCTGTTTGTCTGTGTATGAGTGTGTGTCTATATTAGGGAATTTAGACTGTAAGCTCCAATGGGGCAGGGACTGATGTGAATGAGTTTTCTGTACAGGGCTGCGGAATTAGTTGCGCTATATAAATAAATGATGATGATGATGATGATGATCTAGGTCACTCTGCAAAATCATAAAATATAGGTCACTTTGCACTCGTCTGCCACTTCATGTCCATGATGACATGAAGTGGTAGACGAAAGTAACGTATGACCTCTGTATTGAAAAGAGACTTGCATGTTATACTGTATTAAAGTGAATATTTGGATTGTCCAGTATAGGTTTTATTTTGTTTTAAGAGTATAGCAAAATTTGTTTAAAAGAAGCTTAACAAAATAAGATAAAAATAAAATGACCAGGTCTCAGTGTAATTTTACTGTGAACCTTCAGGTCTAAAAGTCTAACTCATCTTGCTGTGTAAGACATTTTATAAGCTTTAATTCATGACTAAAAGAAGGTTGTAACATTCAATATCAGGGGGTAAATGTATTAAACTGCGGATTTTGCAAGTTGCCAATATTCAGCGACTTTGCAGGGGAAATTTACAACGGCAATGTCTTTAAAGGAAAGTTTCCTTATGATATTTGACAAGCTATGTTGAGCCTCTTTTAGACTTGGATGCATTTGCTTTAAAAGGGCAGGGGCAAAATATGCGGCACAAAAAAACGCATTTTCGTGTGTGTTTTCAGGTGCATGCAGCTCGAGATATACATGGTGAATATTTGCACCATGCGTATGTTAGATGCAATTACAGACAACTAAGTAAACAGCATGCCATGCATAACTAGGCCCATTTCTAAATAAGGAGCACAAATGTGTAGAATATGCCACATTCAGAATCTAATGTACTGATAACAGTGTATCTCACACTTCCTTGGGGTACACTAGGCTAGTGCTATATGATACCCCGAGTGAGTGTCACCAGCCCAGCTGGTAGCGGCTTTTGCAGGAGGGGGGGGGCACTGTTGGATCCCAGAATAGTGCAGCTACAAGACCAGGCTATGAGGACTGGTGCTGGGAACACGACACACGTCATGTTTTTTTTTTGCACTAGCAAAGCTCGTGCTGATGATCATCATCAGGATAGACTGTTGCTCCAATGGTTGAAAAACTGCAACAGATGTGCGTCATGACAGGCGTATCTGGGGGGTTTCACCTCTAGGTAGAGAGCAATTATGTGAACACTCCTTTACTGTACTTTACATGCTTCTTCCTTTCCCCATTCCACCTTTCCAGGCACAAGTAGGTGTAAGTAAGGGACACGCAGAGAGTGTACTGTGAATGCAAGAATATGCATTTTTCATGCACATACACAGAACAAAGAAGCATTCTTTATGCTCAGCCTTGTGTCCTAATCAAAATGACCCCTTTTGGCTCCTTCCATTTCAAGCATTGACACGACTGTAAGTTGGTAAACATCACCTGACATATTCTGTGTACAGGACTGCATACAATTATATGTGCCATTTAAAAGTAAAGAAATGATAATTACATTTTACGTATCATAAAAGTCATAATTAATCTTCATTAATATAATTTAATTAAAGTAATTCAGATATATTTATCACTCATTTAACCCAGATGTAATATTACAATTGCGTACCTTATTTGGACTAAGGTTTTGCTTTTTAAAGCAAAGCAAGTAATACTGTATGTTATTTGTTCTATTGTATTTACTGCTGCTTAAAATATATTGTCAAATTCTCTTGAAAGCTTTCTTTGAAAAACAACGATTAGCCTAAATAAAGACTTGTTTCACTTAGCAAGAACATTCTGTACTGAAACTTGAAAACAGAAAAACATTTACATTAGTGTAAAAGAGGATTTGGACTTGCCATTTGCCGTAATCTGGACAATGTACCTAGATTTACAATGAGACACATGGGTTTACTAGGCAAGAGGGTAACATTTGAGGAGGAGAATGTCATGCTGCCCTTTGGTGAAGAAGCATATTTTCAGTGGCCCTCCAAGCAATGTGAAAAACAAATACTTCACACACACAAATTTTACACATACAACAAAGATATGCGCTCAATATCATGGTTAATTTAAGCTATAAATGAGACTAAACTGAGCAAATATTTTAGGAGAAAACCTCTAGAGATTTTTTCGCCTCTCAACACACCTAGGGGTAAATTTATCAAGCTGTGGACTTTAAAAAGTGGAGATGTTTCCTATAGCAAGCAATCAGATTCTAGTTATCATTTATTTAGTACATTCTACAAAATGATAGCTAGAATCTGATTGGATGTTATAGGCAACATCTCCACTTTTTCAAACCAGCAGCTTAATAAATTTACCCCCTAGAGGAATTTCTAGCTTTTAGAGGCATCTCCTGAAAATGAAGGGTAGTCTTGTACCTTGAAGTGTGCTGGGCAGACTATTCTGACACACTTGTGAAAACTATGGTGTTTTACAATGTGTATTGAGTGCTCTTCATAAAAATAACTCCCCAGTTTTATTCTTTTGAATTGATTATGTACTTTTCTACCATATTTACTTAATGGTTACATGAGATGGAAGCCACTAGCACTTACTCCTGTCATCAGAATAATGCCCTGCATTGGTTCAGTTAATATACTGTATCTCCCTTTAACACAACGCTGCATTCTCTTGAAATTTCTATTTTATAGGGATAATTCTAGGATTACCTTCTTATATGTGCAGTAGATTACACACTGGTAGATGTTACAGCTGTTTTTCAACTAATCCCCATGCAGTTCAATGATAAAAGTGTGATAATTATATTTCTAGTTGGTGCTATTTTTTTAGCCTAGGGATCTTAATGCTATCTATAGGTAAACATATTAGTTATATTTGAAAGTATCACACATGAAGATTATATGAATATACCTGCAGACCATAAAGGAAACCAAATTTGTCTTTTTTACAAAATAAAAAAATAAAATAAAATTGCTCCCTCTTTTATACACCAGCTTAAAATAAAGGCCAACAAATAGCATAGTGAGGCTGGTGTTATAAATATAGTAACATATAATTGTTTTTTAATTTTTAATTTTTTTTAATTTTTTTTATTTGAAAGGATAATGATGATAATAATAATGTCAGACTAAAAGGAAATAGCTCAGCAATTACCTGTATTGAGTTGCTGCTCATTGAACCATTTTTATGACACTGGCCTAGCAATCATCTAGCCTGAATAACCCCAATAGTGTCCCCAATTAGCACAGATATATCTTGTCCTGAAATCAGCCTCTCTATATCTTAGCTTTCAGTCTAGGTGGACAGAAGCATTGGGGAAAAGACATGTGTTACAGATGCCAATTGATATCATCAAGAAATAAGCTACATCTGCTCTAACCTGCCTCTGCACTTCTCTAACTGCAGTCTACATTGCAACTAGGTATTTCTTTTATTTCCCTCAGTTTCTTTCCTTTTACTCTTTAATTCCAATGTTTAACAAATTGCTTTTCTTTCTCACCTTTCATGGCATGTCATTATCTTTAGGACTATATCATCCTTCACCCTGCCTGCAACACACATTGCCACGTATTTTTCCCCTGTCCACACTAACCTCCATGCCACTCACCTCTATTTAACACTCACACTTTTTTCTATTTATATTCACTAATTGTAACAGCCTCATCCTGCCGCAAGAAAATAAAAGGTCACACATTTTACAATCATCTTTCCTCTCTTTCTCCCTGCTTCTATCAGCTGGTGATGTATAACCTAATCCAGGTCCCACACACTTCTCCAATACACATATATCAGAACATTACCGAAATCCAGCAAACCTCAAACATATCACTTGTCTCCCCTTTCTTCCAAAGTTTTTAAAATATGCCTTTTGGAATACATGTCCTCTATATACTACCTCTTCCTCTCAAACAACCTCAGCCTTCTGTCAATAACAGAACATGGCTTACAGAATCAGACACTGCCTCACCTGCAGCCCTTTCACATGGTGGCCTCCATCTCTTCCACACCACCAGACCTGAAGGCAGACAAGGAGATGGGGTTGAACTACTTCTCTCTCCACAGTGCACATTCACAGTTCTACCAAATGTCCCATCACTCACTTTCAACATCTTCAACTCATCTTTTGAAGAAAACGCTATTCAGATTTTTGATCCATTCTTTGTGCATGTTTCTGTGATCTATTACCCCCCTGGATCACGGGGGGGGGTACATTTCTCTGCATGGCTCCCTCACTTCTTTTCTTCTGACATCCACACCATCATCACGGGTGATTTCAACAGCCCCATTGCTAATCCACATTCCAATTTTGCTTACAAACTTCTTTCTTTCACCTCCTCTATCGACCTCTCCCAGTGGGTTGAATCAATTTCTCATACTAATGTCCTAAAATCTGCTGGCATTGGTATTTTAATGTCGGCATTGTGATTGTCGACATTGTGAATGTCAACAATCTTACTATCGACATTTTCAAGCTGTCTCCACAATGGAAGTGTAGGCATTTAGCCTGCTGACATTTTCATGTCGACAGGTTAACTGACGACATTTCCTTTGTCGCAATTGTGATCGCAACCGAAGCAGTACGTCAGTGACGTGATTCTCATACCTCTAATCATTTCCTAATATATTCGGCTGTCTAGCATGCACACTACAAAATAAATACACTTCCAATCTGTTTTACCCCCAGATACCTTTTTAAGACATCTAAATCTCTGCTCAACCTTCCCACCCCAAACCCTCTGAATACTATCAGTGCCCAGGCTCCTGCTTCCTACTTCAAGGACAGGATTGATAAGATCCTACTTGAAATGGTATCTTCTTTCTCAACAAGAAATCAGTTTAATTCCCTCCCAGCACACTCTGATACTCATTTCATTTGATCGCACATATGAAGAGAAAGTATCTACTCTCCTTTATCTTATTACTTGCCTCATGTCCTCTTGATTCTATTCCCTCACAAATCAGTAGATCTTTGTCTCCTGTGCTCATTCCACCTCTAACTAACTATCTGTAATCTCTCTCTCTCTCTTTATTGGTAACTTTCAGTAATTATTCAAGCATGTAGTAATTACTTTTATTCTAAAAGAAACAAAATTCTGATGCAAACTCTCTCACAAACTACCATCCCATCTCTCAGCTCCCATGCCCCTATAAGCTTCTAGAGAGAATTGCCTACACTCGCCTCACATGCTTTCTTTCCACAAACAACCTATTGCATCCTCTTCAGTCATGCTTTCATTCTTAACACTCCACAGAGACTGTGCTAACTAAGGTTGTCAATGATTTTGATCAATGATTGTTAATGATTTAATCCAAATGTATATTTCTCTCCTGATCTCTAACCATCTGTATTGGCCTATGCTATTGACTGTCTTTCTGCCATTTCATCTTGGAACTCAAACTCAATCTTTCAAAAGCAATAATATTCCCACCAGCCAAAAGAATTTAGCCAACTGACATCTATATTTCTGTAGAAACATAAGTCCCAACCCGCAAGCTTCCTACAAATCTTTCTTATTTTGCTGAGCTACTCTGTCACTCTCTATATTGGTTGCCTATTTTTTATTGAATCCAATATAAAATATGTCTGCTAACATACAAAGCCATCAATAAAACTGCATCAACATATATCTGTTGACTTGTCTCAAAGTATCTCCCAACTCGACACCTCCATTCTGAAAAAATCTGCGTCTCTCATCCACTCTCATTATATGCTCCCATTCCTGGTTACAGGACATTTTTCCATACACAAAAGACAGTGGTAGCTGGATGTCAATGGATGGGTGTTTTTTTCCCTATGCATGGTTTTATTATTTTAATTGTATTCTCTGTTACCATGGGTAGAGCTGCATGGATAATAAATGGAACTAGTAGTAAATACAGTAAGTACAGTATGTTATAGAGTAAACAGGGCTAGCATTACTTAGAAGTTCATTTCCTTCAGTTACATGTGGTTATTTGGGGAGTGAAGAACCATACATTAGATGTATTTTTGCATTTATTAAGTAAAAGTTTGCCTTTTCGTGCAAGCTTTTAGAAGTTTCAGAAACTATATGGTTCTATACAGTAGAGTTAATGCAATTTGAGTACTATGCCAGTTTCTGTAGCAATATTGCATGATATTGCTTTGCGCATGCCTAGAAAGGTGGTACATAGATATGCGCCCATACAGACTTGTGTGATTTTGCAACGATTCTGCGTTACTTTTGCCAACCTGTGCCTGGAAAGGTGTGATGGGTGGGACAGGTCAGGACAGGGGTTTTCTAACTGAGAAAAAATACAATAAGGCCATGTTTGTGCAATTGTGAATGGGTGTAGACTGGATAAAAGATACATATATACCTGAGAAGGCTGTATTACTTGCGGGTGGTTGTGGGTAGGTGCAAATAGATGATGATGGTCTCTGACACTAGCAAACCATTTGTGATTGTCTGTTTGCAATAGCACCGCTGACCCTGATTGGTGCTTTCATTGTGTCTCGGACATATATTGTGCTTTTTTTGTGCATTTTTAAGCAATTTTGTTTTCTTACACAAGACGAGGAGTCTGTTGTCTTATAGAAGTATTTAAATTTCATTGATGCCAAAAGCAAATACATTTGCAGCAATAAAAAATGGATGAAAACATGAGCGCAAGTGGGATGTTTCTGTGATGTGTGCCTGGCATAAAACGGATCCATATGTTACTAGTACAGACCTGCATGGATCTGAAGATGCCTAGGGCTCAGCATATGGGCGTAAATACGATAATTGTATGTGCAGGTTTTTTGAGCAATAAATTTCGCACAATTTGCAACCAACTCTGCATCGAGCCCTTTATGTTTTCAATACGGGCATTGTATTGGAGGTGAGATACAAGACCATTCAATGATTAGTGGGTAAACTATTTGGAGTGTAGATTTTAAATTGCTTTCCCCTGTAGCTCTACAGCAAGTCTACCAGCAGCAACACAAATCTCATGTGAGATGGTGTTTGGAGACATGACACATGCAGGGCCACCTTAACAACTTTATGGGCCCCCGGGCAATGCAGTGTACCGGGCCCCTAAAAAATATATATATATATATATATATATATATATATATATATAAATAGTGTGTGTGTGTAAAAAAAATATATATGTATGTAAAAAAAACGTGATTATATATAATCACTTTTTTTCTACATATATATATATATATATATATATATATTGTTAATGTGCGTATCGTCGCTAACCAATAACGATTGTCGAACCTCGATTTGTGTTTCCAAAGCACAAAGATTTATTCGCAATAAGTGGAAAAATATGCTCAAGCGAAGTAATAGTAAATACAGCCGTTACTTATCGCAGGCGCTCTGGATCCAGTGCAGTCATTCAATCCTGAAGTCTGGGGACAAGATGTCTGCACTTTGGATCACAAGCTGCTGCTTATATACACAATCAAATACAGTAATACAATGAAGATGGTATGGCTTGCATCTATTGGTCCGGGTCTCAGGAATGTCCAAGGGGTCATCAATCATTGGCTGGTTCATCCTAAGGAATCCAAAGGAGGGGGTCATCTCTGCAGGGGGTATGCTCTGCTCTTCCCGCCAGGATTCGTTAGTCTTAAGTAGTTCATAATTCCTTATCATTCATAACTTGCGTATGCACTCTGCGATTCCCTCGCAGAGTGAACCAAACAGTAGGATATGTAACAAGGTTCATTATGATACCACTCATGATGTTATTCCTTTAACCCGTTCCGTGTATTTCACTAATATGCATGTAATTCTGATATAACATATAAATACTACTATATTTCGACATAACTGACTATCTGACCTCTCCATCACTGTCGACAACACCTCTATCTCCCCTGTCCCCCAACTTCGCTGCCTTGGTGTCATCCTCGACTCCTCTCTCTCCTTTGGCCCCCACATCCTCTCTCTTGCTAAATCCTGCCGCTTCCAGCTGCGCAACATCGCTCGCATCCGGCCCTTCCTCTCCCAAGATGCCACCAAATGCCTTATCCACTCTCTGATCATCTCCCGCCTGGACTACTGCAACCTCCTCCTCACTGGCCTCCCCCATTCTCATCTCGATCCCCTTCGATCCGTCCTTAACGCTGCAGCTAGGCTTATTTTCCTCTCTCGCCGCTCCTCTTTTGTCTCCCCCCTCTACCTAGCCCTTCACTGGCTCCCATTCCCCTTCAGAATCCTCTTTAAGCTCCTCACACTCACCTACAAGGCCCTCGCCAACTCCACTGCGCCCTACATCTCCACCCTCCTCTCTATTCATGCTCCATCCCGCCCTCTCCGTTCTGCCTCTGACCGTCGCCTTTCTTCCCCCCTTATAACCTCCTCCCACGCGCGTATCCAAGACTTCGCCCGCGCTGCCCCCCTCCACTGGAACAAGCTCCCTCCCTCCATCAGAACTTCCCCTAATCTGTCCAACTTCAAACGGACCCTAAAAACCCACCTTTTTCTTAAAGCCTTTCTGTCTCCCACTTAACTTCCTACCTTATCTTCTGCCTCTGTCCCCCTACTCTCCCTCTCTCCCCTGCGTCTCTCTGTCTGTCCACCCCTCCCCTTAGATTGTACGCTCCTCTGAGCAGGGCCATCTCTCCTCCTGTTTCCACCACTTCTAACTCTGCTCTCCAGCTACTTAGCCCTCCTCCTCAAAGGTCCTCCACCCCACATCCACTTTCGCTCCCTCCTCCCCCCTGGGGGTCTCCCTGTCTTCCACGCCCCCCTTCTTGGGCCCCGTCATTTTCGGATCCTCCCTCCCCCTTCCCCGCCCTCTCTAGCTGTGCATTGAGCGTACTGAGTTGCTGTGTTTACTGTACTGTGCTGTCTCCCATTGTATTGTGATTTTGTTTGTCTCTGTACGGCGCTGCGGATGCCTTGTAGCGCCTTATAAATAAATATTAATAATAATAATAATAATGTGTTGCAATTACCATTAATGTGTACTATTTTATAAGTATGCGTGTTTGTGCGGATGTATGGTAAAAGACCGATTACTGTTGCTGCCACGTGTAGTGGATGCGTACGCCCTTTCACGCCGTAGCGTGCCCTTGTACGTCATAGCGTACCGTACGCATCTTTTCAGACAAAGACAACCAAGTTTGCTAGACTTTAATTGAAATGACTTTATCCAATTTGCTGACTTCGACAGTTCCACCCTTTGATAGTGTAATAAACTATCACCCAATCACCGTTTCAAGTTCAGGATTATACAATACTTCTTCACAGACCATGATCTCAGTATCTGGTACCACCCTTTCAGTCTCTTTCTCAGTGTTACTCCCATGAGACCGTTTTCCACACTTCAACACAGTAGGAACACATTTGACAACTAAACCAATTGCTAAGATGACACCCAGTATAAGGAGAAGGAGCTTACCTACACTCGCAATCATTTCCTGTACCCACTCCCCCAGACCGGAGAACCATTTTGCTGGGTTCAACCATGAAAACCAACCCGCCACCTTTTCCCCGACCTCATATAACGAAGAATTATGGCTCTTTCGAAATTCCCATTTCAGCTGCAAAATTTCATCCATCTTCCGGTCTATAACCTCTTTAGGGTCTTCCGTATTATTAGTAATGTACGTGCAACATTTGACACCGAACTAGGTGGCCAGTGTCACACAGTACCCACCAGTAATAGAGGTGAGATAATTTAGTACCAGTCTATGTTGCACCAACTCCTTCTTGTACGCTTGTAGCTCCCTTCCAGTATACCTGAAAGTGTCATCATACATCTCGGTGATATTATCTATTAATTTAGCTAGGTCTTGGATATATTTAAAGTTTAATGTTCCCCGAGCGGTCCTGGTGAGATCTAGAGCAACCATAACTTGGAAACCAGCAGTTTCACTAATCAATTTTGTAGCTATGGGTTCCTCACCAGGAATCATATTTCTCTTGCCACGGTGTTCATACTGTGTGTGTATGTATGGTGGTGATGTAGTCTTGTGAATATCTACCATTTCTTCATGAGTAATAGTCATGATTTCAGGAACCAGTTTAGCTATGAAACACAAGCCCTTGGAACTCGGAGTCACCCAGGAATAAGCTTTCCTTCCACAAACAAAATACACATCATCAGGGAGAACATAAGGAACAGTATGCCCATGAATTATATCACACAGAGTTTTGATAAAACTACCCATGCCTAGTGTCTCCATCTGCTCTAGACACGTGTCGGCATTAATGATATTTTCACATTTATCTGTAGAGACTTTTCCAATAGATACCTTCTTATGTTTGGTTATACGCCCTAACTTGTGACTTCCATCAGCATTCCTGCCTAGTAGTGACCTTGTGAGTGTCTCTCTAAAATGAGTGTGGCGAGCCATTGTCTGATCTGATAGGTCAGCCTCCCAATTCTCCAGGCGCTTTGTATGAGATATGTTTAGGCACAGCAAAGATCTGCCTATGGAGTATTGTCGAAGCGTCAGACTAGGGGACCTAGTGTTATTGTACCTCCCTTCTATGGGCCTCCCACCCCTTAATTCGAGTACTTCGGATATGTTTAGCGGGAATGGCACTAGTCCTATGTTATGCTGCCCTTGAGGCACGTGAGAGCACACCCAACACTCAGTTTGGTTTAGCACCTTACCCACCAGGGAGTGATAATCCTCCAAAGGATGCCCGCCTATATTCAGAGTACTGGGGTACTGGCATCGTTGGATGCATCTCTCGTCAACTAGGGAGTTGCAGAACTTGCAGATACAATACTCATCAGACAATAGCCCCTCACACTGCCTCCGAGTTCCTGAGCTAGCAGACCTTTTCATAACCCCTGGACCAAGTTTGATAATGGGCTGCTCAGGATATCCTATTAACTTTTCTTCGGCCTCTATTTCATCCGTATCACTCCCAGAACTCTCCTCCGTCCTCCATTCTCCTTCACAAAAATAGAATGTCCTAGTAAAAACAAGGAAAATCCTGGAACAAAAGAAAAACAAAAACCGCCACTCCATCGCTGGAAAGATAGTTCTGAGGCAACGTCTCTGGTTCAGGTGTCTCAACTGCAGGCTTTAGGTCTCCCGGAACAGGCTCACAAGTGACAGCTCTATGTCGTCGGTCTGAGTCTTGTCTTGCACTTTCTCCGGATTATGGACTCTCCTGCAGTGGGTGGAATGGACCCAAGTGTCTCTCTCTGCAACCTTCAGTGATGTAGTACTGGTCAGCAGCACTTGGTACGGGCCTTCCCAACGGTCTGTTAAACAACCTGAACGTAAGAAATTGCGGATCATAACATAGTCTCCAGGTTCAACATCATGACAGTTCGTTTCTGGCATACCAGGTGACAGCATTTTTAGTTTTTGTTGTTGTTGTTTCAGCTGTCTACTCATTCTTATAAGATATTGTACAGTCACTTCATTATTACACTTTAAGTCGTCTTGTGGACTCACGATCAAATGAGGTTGTCGTCCGAACAGTATCTCAAAGGGGGACAGATTAAGAGGAGGTCTAGGAGTGGTTCGAATGCTGTGGAGGACCAACGGCAAAGCCTCAGGCCATGCCAACCCAGTTTCAGCCATTATCTTACCTAGTTTGTTCTTGATAGTACCGTTTACTCTCTCCACCTTACCACTGGCTTGTGGTCGGTAAGGGGTGTGAAGTCTGCTACTGATTCCCATGAGTTTACACATATTTTGGAAGACATCACCAGTAAAATGGGTACCCCTATCACTTTCAATGATTCTAGGGATACCGAACCTACACACAAAGTCTTGTACGATTTTCTTTGCAGTGAACACAGCAGTATTAGTGGCTGCCGGATATGCTTCTACCCAACCGGAAAACACATCAATACACACTAACACATACTTTAGATTCCTGCACGGTGGTAGTTGGATATAGTCAATTTGTATTACCTGAAAAGGTCCGTCTGTAGGAGGGATGTGGGATGGCTCAGTTGGAATAGTTTTCCCAACATTTTTCCTTAAACAAGTAAGACATGACATTGCTTTCTTACCAGCTTGAGAGGAAAATCCGGGAGCACACCAGTATGCTCTCACCAGTTTGCACATACCTTCTTTACCCAGGTGAGTCAGGCCGTGTGCTGCTTCAGCCAGGCTTGGATAGTATGTTCGGGGAGCTACAGGCTTACCTTGTCCATCCCTCCAGAGTCCTGAGGACTCTTGACCACATCCCTTCGCCTTCCAGACCGCCTTCTCCTGCAGGGAACACAAATCTTGCATTTTAATTAATTTCTGCGTGTCTAATGTCTGAAAAACCATCATAGTCTCGGTCGATACAATCATAGGTTGCCCTGCTGCCCATTTAGCAGCTTCGTCTGCCCTGTTGTTGCCCAATGACACTGGGTCTTCTTCAAAGGTATGGGCTTTGCACTTTATGACGGCTACTGTTCTGGGTAACTGTATCGCTGTCAGAAGTCCTTTTATGTGTTGTGAGTGTGCCACTGGTGTACCTGCTGCTGTCGTAAAGTTTCTAAGACGCCAAAGGGCCCCAAAATCGTGCACTACCCCGAAGGCGTACCTAGAGTCAGTATATATATTGGCTGATTTACCCTCTGCCAGTTCACACGCTCTCTTTAGTGCTACTAGTTCCGCCACCTGGGCTGAGTGAGGTGGACCAAGGGGTTCAGCTTCTACCACATCCTGATCGTCTACAACAGCGTAACCAGTACATAGTTCTCCTGTCTCTGTCTGTCTATGGCAACTTCCGTCTGTATAAAACGTAAAATCTACATTTTCTAAGGGGGTGTCACGTATGTCGGGCCTTGCAGTAAAGGTCTGATTCAGGTGTTCCATACAGTCATGCGTGTCAGTATTCTTGCCTAACTCATCATCAACCAGGGTCTCCTCACCTCCCACCCTTTGTGTCTCTTGAGACACATACGGAAGGTATGTAGCTGGATTTAGGGTGCTACATCGTTTGATGGTGATGTTTGAGGGTGCCATCAGGGCTAGTTCCCACTTTGTGAATCTAGCTGAAGAAACATGTCTGGTTTGGGCTGAATTTAACAGAGCTGATACAGCATGGGGTGTATAGATGGTTGAATTATGTCCTAATACTACATCCTCGCTCTTACTTACTAGAAGGGCCGTTGCTGCTACACTTCTGAGACATGTTGGGAGTGACCTTGCCACATTGTCTAATTGTGCACTGTAGTATGCTACCGGTCTGCTAGCGTCACCATGTTTCTGTGCGAGGACACCTGCTGCACAGCCATCAGCTTCTGTACAATATAGCTCAAAAGGCTTTTCATAATCAGGTATTCCCAATGCAGGTGCTCTTGTCAGACTATCTTTAAGATTAAAGAACGCTTGCTCTGACTCTTCTGTGTGTACAACACGTTCTGGTTTTGAGGAAGAGACTAGCTCCTGCAATGGTAATGCCAGAATAGAAAAACCTGGGATCCAGGACCTACAGTATCCACACATCCCCAAGAAAGTACGAATCTGCTTCTGGCTCTGCGGCAGGGTCATGTGTTGTATGGCCTCAATTCTGTCGGTTGTCAGGTGTCTTAGCCCCTTAGTGAGGCAGTGTCCTAAGTATTTGACCTTAGTCTGACATGGCTGTAATTTATCCTTTGCCACCTTGTGCCCTGTTTGTGAAAGATGAAGCAACAACAATTTAGTATCATGTAAACATGACATAAAAGAATCAGAGCACAACAACAAATCGTCCACATATTGAATTAGAACAGACCTATTGTGGGGTTGAAATTGCAATCAGTCATGTAAGGCTTGGGAGAAAATACTGGGGCTGTCAATGAACCCCTGGGGTAGTCTGGTCCATGTGTATTGCACTCCCCTGTAGGAGAATGCAAAAAGGTATTGGCAGTAAGGGTGAAGAGGGACTGAGAAGAAAGCAGAACATAGATCAATGACAGTAAAATGACTGGCAGACGGTGGAATCTGCATGAGGATGACAGCTGGATTCGGCACTACGGGGAATTGTCTCTCAACAACTTTGTTAATTCCCCTTAAGTCCTGGACTAATCTATAGCCCCTCCCCCCACTCTTCTTCACAGGGGAAATGGGACTATTTGCTGTACTGGCTGTACGAATTAAAATCCCTTGTTGTAACAGCCTCTCAATAACAGGATATACCCCTAGTTTCACCTCCGGTTTTAATGGATACTGTGGGATTTTTGGAGCTATCCTACCACTTTTTAGATTGACCATGACAGGGGCTACGTTTGCCATCAGTCCAGTGTCCTGTCCATCTCTGGTCCATAGGGAACCTGGTATTTCCAGCAACATCCCCTTTACTTGAGATGGACTTTGTTCTATAACAGGAGAGTGTAACATTAACCTTTGAGGGGTGTCCAATATGTCCTGTACCTCATGTGCAACCTTCTCGGGTATATCTAGGAACACACCATCTGAAGTACAGTATATGACACATCCCATTTTACATAACAAGTCTCTCCCTAGCAAGTTAGTAGGAGCCGCTGCAGCCAAGAGAAACGAATGCTTAGTATGTAGAGGCCCGATAGTAACTTCGGCGGGTTTAGTTAGAGGATAATGTAACACTTTTCCCGTTACCCCCATAGCTGGAATGGTTTTACTGGTCACCTGTAGATTGAAAGGAGAGGTTATCACAGATCGGGCCGCCCCTGTATCTACAAGAAAAGTTTGTTTCCTGCCAGCTATGTCAACTATCATTGTTGGTTCTTCACTCTGACTCTCAGTTAACCTTACTGGCTGTAGACTACAGGTATGACCTGACCCCTAGCGCTGACTATTGATTTCCCGCGCAGCATTTGCTGCCGTAATATGCGCGGGTAGATGTGAGTCTCCTAGTCTATGTGAATCCTTTCTTTGAGGATATCTATGTGACCCACCCCTATGTGTATTGAGTCTTTCTTTATTACACTCTCTAGCGTAATGTCCTTCCTCGTTACAGTTGAAACACCTGATCACTTTAGGTTTCCTGTTATATGGGTTGTATGCTGGTGGTCGTGTGTGCACCCCTTCTAGAGCCTGTATACTTACCGTCATTAACTTATCACTTTTCTCTTCCCTTTTTCTAAAAAGGTTCTTGTCATGCTCAACAGCAGACTCCCTAAGGAAGTCTACCGTGACGCCTCTCCAATTAGGTAATACTCCAATTTACCACTACTGGAAAACAGATGGCTAAGTGTTTGACAATTTGCTCTATATTCCGTTGGTTAATCTCATCAGTCAAGGTGTCATCTTCCTCCAACAAACAATCTCCAATAAATTTTTGTATGTTAGTATTGGGAGGAAGACACGCCCTCAACACTACCCGCCAATCCTTACTGGTTGGTTCGTGAGCATTCCCTAAGTCTTTAACAAATTTCTGACATTTAGCTAACTCTTTTCTAGGGTCTGGGAATTCAGTCATAATGGAACGTAATTCTGATCTAGTCCAGGGACAATGCATTGTAACATTTCTTAAAGGAACTACACCATCCTTATCCAGTTTCCCATTGGGAACTGATATTGTGCGGACCGGGAACACACCCTCTGGTACACTAACTTCAGGGGACGCTACAGGATTTACAGGCCCTAGATTTAGAACACTTTCACTCCTAGTGATCACGCTACTCTCACCTATCTCAGCCATTTTCTCATACTTGCGCTGAGCCTCTAGTACATTAACAGCATGGGCAATGGCAGAAATCACAGTGGGTTCATCTTCATTTTCAGATACACTTGATTGAAACTGATTTAAAACAGGGTACAATTTAGTAATTTTTCTATTTTCAGTTTTAACAACGGCTGTACTTACCCCTCCCGCCACATAAGGTGGCGGGGGCGCGCTTGCGCTGAGTTCACCACGCTTCTCAATGGTTACATCCGCCTCGCGCGCGCTTTTCGCCACGCCTATTTCCGGTTTGCATTCGCTGCTCTGCCACGTGTTACCTTCCATTTGCCACAATTTTAAACAATCATTATGTCTATTTCTCTTTTTCGTTGACTTGATCAACCATATTTTATCTTTTACAGTATTTAGTACCTCTGCATTAAAACTCCCTATTGTTGGGAAAGGCCTATCACAAGCTTTGGTCATCCCGACCCACGTGTCACAATACACAGTTGCATATGCACCATATTTCTTACACATGAGAAACCTCGCTAAACCAATAGGGCCTTCCTTAGGCAGTACACTGACCATCTCTAGCGTATGCTTAGCACCCATGTTGAACAATATACCTTCTACCCGGACCACAGACACACCGCAATGCTCTGTTCCTTCCGGCCAAATGTGAAATACAGACACACCGCAATGCTCTGTTCTTTCCACCTAATAATTTCAACTCTGTTGCTATACTCACCGCTAGAGATCTATAATACTCGGTGAACGTATTTCCTTTAGCCGCGCTCACTCGCTTTTCTCACCCCTGGCGAGGGTCCCTAATACAGAAATATCACTGTGGGCCCCAAGGGCTATCAGCTCCTCGATACCCTGGCTCAACCACAAAAATCTGCTGAGTTTATTATCGCTGGGAGCGCAAAGTCGATACAATCAACCTGCCTTTCCAGTATAATTCCTCCTAGCTGCTTCACCAATTCGCACTAACGGTGCGACCGGATCGCACTGCCTACCAATACTAATTATTAGCAAACCTTGCGATCTATTGGTAGCGCTTTGCGAAAACCCAGTTTTCGCATTCGGTATACCTGCCCTGTATACCGTCCTTCAGTTGGGCAATCCGCCTCGTCAGACAGCAACTGAGCACCTCAACAATAAAACAGTGTATCTACGTTACAACATCACACACTATACACCTTTTCTGCGCAGAAAATCAAAAGTTCCCAACAATAGTAATAATGTCTCAGAGGCTTTCACAAGTAATTATACTATGCATGTATAATAACTATCAAAACGATTGTTTAACCACGTGGCAAGTTTACCGGAAGTTCGCGTACGCACAGCAGGAAGTACACATACGCTAAACAATGCAATACAGTTAAAACGCACAATGACAGAAAAAAGAAACAGTTTTCTCTTTTGTCCCTAGGTTCTAGTTAGCGTGCCCTAGATAATGCAAAACGGACATTCGGTTTCGCAACACCCTTTGTTGAGGAACCGAAATCCGTTGGTCTTGCGTATCATCGGCAACGAAACCTCCAAAGCTCACGAGCCCCCAAATTGTTAATGTGCGTATCGTCGCTAACCAATAACGATTGTCGAACCTCGATTTGTGTTTCCAAAGCACAAAGATTTATTCGCAAATAGTAGAATAAATATGCTCAAGCGAAGTATAGTAAATACAGCCGTTACTTATCGCAGGCGCTCTGGATCCAGTGCAGTCATTCAATCCTGAAGTCTGGGGACAAGATGTCTGCACTCTGGATCACAAGCTGCTGCTTATATACACAATCAAATACAGTAATACAATGAAGATGGTATGGCTTGCATCTATTGGTCCGGGTCTCAGGAATGTCCAAGGGGTCGTCAATCATTGGCTGGTTCATCCTAAGGAATCCAAAGGAGGGGGTCATCTCTGCAGGGGGTATGCTCTGCTCTTCCCGCCAGGATTCCTTAGTCTTAAGTAGTTCATAATTCCTTATCATTCATAACTTGCGTATGCACTCTGCGATTCCCTCGCAGAGTGAACCAAACAGTAGGATATGTAACAAGGTTCATTATGATACCACTCATGATGTTATTCCTTTAACCCGTTCCGTGTATTTCACTAATATGCATGTAATTCTGATATAACATATAAATACTACTATATTTCGACATAACTGACTATGTGTTGCAATTACCATTAATGTGTGCTATTTTATAAGTATGCGTGTTTGTGCGGATGTATGGTAAAAGACCGATTACTGTTGCTGCCATGTGTAGTGGATGCGTACGCCCTTTCACGCCGTAGCGTGCCCTTGTACGTCATAGCGTACCGTACGCATCTTTTCAGACAAAGACAACCAAGTTTGCTAGACTTTAATTGAAATGACTTTATCCAATTTGCTGACTTCGACAATATATATATAGGGGCCCCCTTAACTTACCTTAAGTCCGATCCTCTTCTTTTTTCCGCGCCGCTGAGTCTCTTCTGCCGTCTTCCGTGCTGTGGTTGCAGTGAATGCTGGGCGTGACATCATGCCCAGCATTCACTGCGAGCACAGCACGGAAGAGGGGACCAGGGAGGGAGCCGGATCACCGCTGATGTGACTGCATGGTAAGTATTTAAAAAAAAAAACAACTTTTTTTTTTAAGGATTCGGATGGGCCCCCCTTGCCTGCAGGGCCCTCGGGCACCTGCCCATCGTGCCCAAAAGAAGAGACGGCCCTGGACACATTGGAGCATCACATTGCTATTGCAACTGACATGGGTAATAAACAGACCAAGTATAAGTATAGTGCAACAACTTTGATAAAGTATATCTGTAATATGCTTCTTCTGCATCACACTACTAAGCTAAGACTAATTTGTCTCATGGACAAAAAGGGTGACTGACCACTAAACTTGGAAGGGTAACATATCTTATATTAATATATATGATATACTGTTGATGTTTGATCACAGATTGTTGATGTTTCTTGCTTTATATTCATTAATACAGTTACACTACTGTTTCTGCAGGAAAAAACCCAAACCTACATTTGCTCTATTACCATCAGATCAAGTGTGTCAATATACTTGGATGGCTTTTCACACATGTACATACATTACACATTTGGGGACTGATGTACAATTGGATGCATATACAAGGAAAAATACAGTACATTTATAAAAAAACATACACAAAAATAGCATATTTCCACCCATATGCTGAACAGCATGCAACTCAACTTTAGGATATTGTGGAATGGGAGATTCAGAGCATGTATATAATATACTGTATATATTTTATAGGCAACAGTGATCCTCATCCAATGAAAAATTAATAAACTGTCTAATGTTCAACAGGAATGCCTGTTGCCACATGAGTACCCAACTAAAAGCAGTCTGGAATGAGACAGATGCACAGAAATATAACACAGCCAACAATTTAGTCAGATGTGGTATTTACTATGCAGATGTCTATGATATGCCAAAGGTCAATCTGCACAATGGACAGAGTTTCCAAGACTATGTGAAATTGGAGCCTCAACTGACATCTCATCTCAGTGTCAGGCATCCTAAAGAAGCTTGCACATGACTTTTAGACACTATCCCTTGGCCTTCGTACCACCTATTGTTGCTTCTGATGCTGTTGCTAGCGGTGGTGATGATATCATAGAGCCAGCAGCACAGCAAGTGCTTCGATTCATCTCTCTATGTATGAAAGAAGGTTATTAATAAAAACAAACACCTTATATAATATTGGAACACTTAGTTATTTTTACATTTAAATATTTGTTCTATTTTTTGCAATGGTCCAGATTTTAAACAAAAAACAAAACGTGGATGAGGATAAAAAAATAAAAAATGTCATGCAAACACAATTGTTCAAAAAAGGCTTACTGTGTAATTACATTAAGATTATAATATTTGAAGTATATTTACATTTTGTAGTCTTAGAAAAGGTACACTCAATTTTCAAGGGCGCTAAATCTGAGGTGGGGGAATTATAGTGCTGTACACATTCTAAGACAGTAGTGTTTTTACAGTAGTTATTGAAAGCAAAATACACAATCACTATTAGGTCTCTTTGCAAATAACAAAATTACCTTTATAGTCCAGCTGGAGTATGATTGCTTGCATAGTGATATTTAGAAAAATAAACATGTTTCCATGGGCCCTCAACTTCATATAACGTAGGTCCAAGCAATGACAATAATGCTATCAGCTGCCAAGGTGAATCCACAATCATCCAATAGTAAAGGACTATCATCATCACTAATCATCATCAGTGTGTACTTTCACCTGATCTCCAGCAGTTACAAGCGATACGGCTACTGACAGGTATATGTACACGTGGGTCCAGGTCAGACTATTGTGCATTTGCATTACCGTGCCCTTACTGTACATTGTCTACATTAGACCTCCCTTTCCCTCCCCCATCTCACCTTTCCAGTTGTAAGAGACTGAAAGTATCAGATGCATAAAACAGTCTGCATATGCGATTGTACATGCATTTGGTTTTGTGATATTCTATGCCACCCAAACCGACGTAGGTCCCACTTAGCATCAGGTCCATGATGTGCAGGAAATTAGCATGGCGGTGTGTTTGTGCAACAGTGGTCGTTCTATTGAGTGTTTGACCGGTAATACAGCTGTCTGCTGAAGTTGTTTCAATTACAATCTAGTTGATTTAGTCCACTTTTGGCCAATCCTGCTAATGAGACTTTTTTGTAGTAGTCTGTAGGATTTTTGACCTTTCTTTAATTCTTCATGTGTGCATCCAAGACTGGGACCCATGCATTTAGTACCATACAAGAAATGTTCCTGTAGTATAACATGACTTAAGCAACTTTTACCCTACCCCAGCTCATCTGATGCATCTTCTATTTGGCAGCAAGTGTGACAACTATTACCCAACAGCCTGCCTATATTTAATAGTACATTACTTTTATTTCAATGCAGTGTCCCTTTGAAATACAAGAAGCATGCTATTTACAACAGAAAGCAAATGATTGTAAGAAATATTATTTGAGAAAATTACTGCCAATACCATTTTATATGGACTTTATTTTCTGTAAATTCACTTTCATTAACACTTATTTAGGGAAAATCTGTTGAGTAGGCCATAGACCACCATATGTTACATAATATTAAAAATGTACTTAAAAGTTCCTACTTGTGTCGAGCTGGTCAAATAAAATTATACTCTTAACAGTATATACTTTCTTAGCTTAGAAGCCTGCAATTTGCTGTCCTGATTTATTATTGAGAACGCAGCTGCATTAGATACCATACTTTGTGATTACTGATTTGTAAGACACTAAGCTGTAAAACATAGCACCTACTAATTAAACATTTTCTTTTTTTTAGAAGAGCATCTTAGCATCTTCTTTCATTACCCCAAATATAAATATTACAACAAGCATCAACAAGGAAGCTCCCCCATGACAAAATGCAATCAATTAATCAACCCATCAACCTCGAACACACATTAACATCAATTAACTAATTTGGCTACATTTATTGAAATTGGAAAATAAATGGGAAAAATATCACATAATCTGTCATGTTCATAACAATAAAAAAAGAGATAATCAGCAGAGCTACTGAAAGGAATATATTGACAGCTCTGCTTGTGGTATGGTATTATGAGTCATACTGGTGAGACTCATTATATTTGGTTATAATGTTAGCAAGGTTTACATTGTTGTGATGTTATTTAAATCCAATTCTATATGGTGTTTTGTGAAGTGAAATGTATTGTTCAATAGCATTCATCCAGAGCACAATGCTTGTAGTATTATTATAATTATTATAATTATTATTATTATTATTATTATTATTAATAATAAATATTTATATAGCACCAATCATATTATGCAGAGCTGTACAGAGAATTTGTACTCAATCACATGACTTCCTGTCCCAATTACAGTATAAATTCCCAACCACACACACTAGGGTAAATTTTAACCTACTAGTTTTTGGGGGGTTTTGGACTGGGGGAGGTAGACCGAGCACCCAGAGGAAACCAATGCAAACATGCTAGAACATTCAAATCCCACAAGGTTAGAGCCCTCATCTGAATGAAAAACCATGATCCCAGCACTGTGAGGCAGCAATACTAACCATTGTACCACCTTGTACCACCAGACTAATAAAGCAAATTTTGTGTCCTTATTATGTGTGTGACTGGAATATCACACTGGACCACAAATGGAGCTGAATGAGCTCTCTTACTATATTCAGTATATATCTATACGTTGTGTGCCTGATTCATCTCTGGATGCCACCTGCACGCGTGTTATGTTTAAAAAACGACCACGGAACTTGAGAATATTTTCGACCATATGCAGACAGACAGAACAGAGAACAGGGTACGCACATGCATATGTGCAATATAAATTTCCATTAGAACACATGCAAAAAAAAAATATTTTATAAAATAAATTAATAACTCTAATACTATAATCATTAATAAATGGATTAAAACATCACATTTATAAGAGTAAGTACATAAATAAGGGTGTTCTTAATGCGTACTGTATGGACAATGCCTTTATACAGTCTATCTTCCTTGCATATACATGTTCTGTGCTATTTAGTTGCATGCACACTTATACCTTTTAATACAAAGACTATGCCATTACAGTCATCACTATCAGTCGGCACTTAGATCTGTCCTGGAAATGATACAGCTAAAAATGTAATTTTGAGAAACCCAGACCTTGAATCACCCGCATCTGTAGTTTATATTTGTCACATCATCGGCTCCGTTCTGCTATGTGAGACATGAGAAATAAAAAAACTCACCTCTGCCTTTGATTACCGTAACCAGCATTTCAGTGTGCAAACCTATACTGCTAGATTTATGTTGCAAAGCCAGCTCTCACAGTATCAGTATAGGGGAGCTTTCACAATCTATGCACATCGTTACTTCAGTCAGATGATAATAGCAAGAATCCCCTATTTACTATGTCAAGTATTGTATGGCTTCACATACAATATATAACAACAAGGTTTTTTTTTAATTAGACTGTCTTTAACAAACTCAATATAAAATAAAGAATTTCTGGATCTGTATGTACTTTCATGCTGTTATTGAAAAAGATAGGACCGCGCTGGGTTAGGTAGGGATTGGTTGATTTTATAAACTGCTCATAAGCTCCAATGCTTGGATTTGCAACAGCAACAATTTCTACTACTCTTGTTTTCGGTAGTAAGTTAATGAACTTTCATCCAATATTTGAATTCAATTAAGCAGAATAGCCGAAAAGATTGTTAATGGGTGCTTTTTTGAAATATATAGTATGCACCATACTACTGCACCCCTAAGACAGAGACTTCCACATCTCACTGACGCACATAATGTCCTTTCTTCATAAGGAAAAGCCTATATAGCTAATATATATTTGTCTTGTTAAACATTTTTTGGAAAAGGATAGTAGTTTAAGTCAGACACTACATGGGTTTATTTTGGATTCTATTTAGATCATTTCATTACATAATTATTTTAGTTTGACACTGTTTTTACAGATATACGGGACAGCTATGGGCACTAGGTTCACCCTGAGTTTTGCTAAACTTTATATGGGTTTATTCGAAGGGATTTATATTGTGGGTAGTCCATACGGGGCGAACCTAGTGCTCTATGGGAGATACATTAATGATTTGCTTTTTGTTTGGAAAGGGGAGTTTTCAAAATTTCAATTGCTGTGGAACACCTTAATAATAATGTTTGTGGTTTAAAACTCAAAAGTGTATCTAATAGGAGTCACATTTATTTTATGGATATCACCCTATAGTTAGAAGATGATTGTATTGCAACACAAGGATATAAGAGGATAGCAATCATTTTCTCAATTATAAGAGTTGTCACTTGAAATCTTGGAAAAATAATATTCCAAAAGGACAGCAGAGAAACTGTACATCAGATTAAACTTTTTGTGAACAAGCATTCTATTAGGATCATTTAAAGATCAGAGTTACTTGGATTATCTGTTCAGAAAAGCACTATTGGCATTGAATGAGGTTAACAGGAATACAAATACAATTTACTTATAACATTACGGATACCGCATGTCAATTTTCTAGTCCTATGGTGCACCTTTCACTATATTCTTGATAATAATACTACATGTATTACCTGCTCATTTGTACAACATAAAAAAACTATTTTTTGTTCTTTTATTAAAAAAATAGAAATACGAGGTAAAGGATTTCTGGAATTGTCAATCTACATTTGTGATTTATATGCGGGTCGCACGATCAGGACATTAAATGTACGCTTCCTTGAACACAGAAGGAACATTCTTAAAAGAAACGTGGTCACATAGTTTAGCAAGGCATGTTATTCAAAAACATGGAGGATTTCTAGATGGGATTAAGAATTCTGTCATAGAACATGTCAAACCGACAATTAAAGGAGAGGCCTGTTTTGCCCTCCTTTACACAAGAGAAACTTATTGGATATTCACATTAAACTCCCTTTTTCCAAAGGGGTTCAATGAATGTGTAGAGTTGAATAGGTTTTGAATCGATGCAGAAGAGATTTTAATTTAAATTGTTATGCTAAAATGTGTCTTGATTTTAATGATTATATAATGAATGAGACTGGAATTATATCAGTTATTTCTAAAAGGTTTAACTATTAACAGTGTAATAATGTTGCTTTTTCAATATTAAAAAAATTGAGTGGAGTTAACATAGCAACCTATGGTCCAGTAAGTTAGTAGGCTACATGTATGAACTCAGGCTGTGAGTTCTATTCCCATATGAGGGTTGAATTATTATTATCATTTCTTTATTATTATTATTATTTTTATTAGGTGATTTTAGTTAATAAGAGAGAGCAAGACATGTCTTTTACACATATGTTTATTTATAAGTCATTTATTTTGATTTATTAGTAAGGTTAATAATACAAAAGATACCACCATTTAAAATGAAGTAAAAAATACTTAAGTACTTTAAGTGTTTTGTTTTGATTAGTAACTATCCAGATTCTGTCACCTGTGGCAAAGCAGGATTTGATTGGTTAACTTCTAGTTAGAAGGACATCCCATTGTCAGTTTCCATATCTCTGAGGAAACCACAACTGTGTGGAGAATTGTGTAAGAGGGAAATTTAAATACAATTTAAAGAACCTAATTGAAGTGTTCAAGGAGACATTGAATAAGGAGACAAGACACAGTAAAGAGACCAAGGTCCTCAAGCATGTGAATACAATCGGGAACTTAACAAACTGTGAGAGGTAACTGACAGGAAGCTGTAATTTTATTTGTTGAGGAGTGACTTAACACACTAACGCCGCAGACTGCATCAGTCTCTGATCCTAATTAGCTCCTGCAAATAGAAGTTGATTTGTGAACGGTTTATGCCTCTGTACTGAAAAGAAATGTGAATTGACGTCCATAAACTCCAACGAGGAATATCTGTGGTTGCTATCTAGCAGACTTGTCTTATGCTGCACAGAAATCTGGTGATTATTATTCTAGTTATGTTGTTAGACTTTTAAAAATGTTCCGTTATTGTGAATTCTCTTATGACTTTATAATAAATATTATCATTTACATCTTTTTTGTTTTAAATGATAGTTTAGTGACTTTTTATTTTTAATAATAAATATACAGGAACTGCCAGATAGGCAAGAAATAGGGGGATGGGGAGCATTCCCACCCACAGAGGAAGTAGCTGGAACCAGGGAGACAGGTTTAGAAATCAATAGACTGGAGAGAGATTAGTATTCCATTCAGTTGCAGGCTACACCTTTAAAATTTGAACAAAAAACTATTTTCAACACACCCACCTTATGTGGATGATTATCAAAGTGCAGCTAAGGAAAATAGTGAGCATATAAATGTATTAATATTAAGGAAGGGGGATTGTAATAAGTATATTTTAATCCATGAAATGGCTGATTTTCAGAAATCGGAGAGGGAATACAGTTCCAACTCATATTTACTAAGAAGACAGAGATATCCTTTGTGTAGAGACAATAGTTCTAGCTAATTGACCCTGGTGCAGTGATACTATAGACTTTAACCCAGTGAGAACAATATATCAGGTGATAGAGTAAGTGATAAAAGACCAGAGATAAAGTAACATCTAGATCTAACATTTGCTACAATTGAATGGATACATAAGGAAACACACTAATGTCTGAAGTCTGGTTGATTAATGATAAGAACCAAAAAGTAAAGAAAAAAGTATTTATCTAGTATTAGTTACATTTTTTTTCTCTTCCTTAGACAAGGACAGCCAGAGAGAGCTATATATATTAGTTTTGTGGTAGTTACAGGAGAAGTGCACATTTTTTCCTTTAAGTCAGAAGTTAATATTGGATCAGTCTAACATTCTTTTTTCTGGTTGTTATGGCTCATACTAACTTTTTGGCCAAGATTTATTATTTAAAATAGGATGTGTAATATACTGTACTTCTGATGGTGTTTTTTTGATATTCCAGGAAGACACGCATGGGCGGTACAGAATATGTTTCACAAGGGTTCATTTTATTCTTCACTGTTATACATACAAGTCTATAGCAGGTAGTATAAATATTGTGATCAAAGATACCGGGTCCCTTATGGACTAAAAGATGGACAGGACGCTGGATGGAGGGCTGATGTAACTCGTTGTTATAATTAGGAAGAATGGGGGAGGGACTACTGGTTAGTTCAAGATTTAAGGGGGGCTTAATGAAATAGTTGAGAGCAAATATTCTTTCCAATCCACCTGTCATCTTGATGTAAATCTCCTTTTCTGTTTTCTTCAAATCATTTTAGTATTATTATCTCTTGTTGTTTATTACATTTTTACTGTCCAGTAACTCTTTTCTTTCTCTTATAAAGGGGTACAAATGTCTATGGACAGCCTCTGTATTTTGGCACAAGCCTGGTGTGACTGTTTTTAATCTGTCCAACCAAAGGAATGGGTCGGTTCTTAGTAGTATGTAAATGTAGTATTGCTGTGTTCTGATTTGTTTATGTCATCATAATAAGCACTTGTTATTTTATTTCTCGCAGACAGGAAACAAGGTTGCAAAGGATAAAATACAGCCCTGCCAGACAAGGGTTAAAATACTTGACATACTGTCTCATCCAGGGGCTGAGACACCTGACAATGGACGGGATTCAGGCCATACAAGACATGACACTACCACAGAACCAGCAACTACTTGTGTGGATGTGTGGGTACTGTTTCTGGATCCCAGGTTTTTCTATTCTGGATTTACCATGGCAGGGGTTATTCTCATCCTCAAGGTCTGAGCTTGTCTCACATACTGAGGAGTCAGAGCAAACCTTCTTTAACATGAAAGAGAGTCTGACTAAAGCACCTGCTCTGGTGGAGCCTGATTATGAAAAACCTTTGAGTTGTACTGTACGGGAGCCGATGGTTGTGCAGCAGGAGTCTTGACATAGACAAATGATTCAACTGTCTATACATTGCAAGTGGTATCTGCCCTCCTAAATTCTGCCTAAATTACATATGTCTCCTGAACAAAGTGTACAAAGTGTGCCTCGGATGCACAAAGGGTGGACGGAGGGGAGACAGATATGATTATATGGAATATTTGAATCAGACTTTTACCAAAACAACCTGACATAAGTGATACCCCATTAGAAAATGTGAATATTTTGTATGTTTTATGTTCTATATTTCTCATAGGCAGATGGTCATGTACTGGTTATACTGTTATATAGATGACAAAAGCACTATAGAAGCTGAACTTTGGCCTGCTATACTTAACCCAAGTAGCCAAACTCGTGAGAGTAAGAAAGGCATGTGAGTTGGCAAAGTTAATATGTACACTGACTTTAAGTATGTTTTAAGGTAGTGCGTGACTCTGGGGCTCTGTGGTGACTTCGGAACTTTTATGACAGTAACAAGACAGCAGTAGCACAGTCATGACACACGAAAGGACTTTTGACAGTGACAAAAAGACTCTGTATCAGTGGGTAATAACAGGACAGATGGAACTGCCAAGTGGGCAGCAGGTTTATCTATCATAACTGACAGAATAATGGTCTTTGAAATGATAAACACACAATACATAATTAAAATGCAAGATTTGTGTTCCCTATAGAAAAAGGCAGTTTGGAAGGCAAAGGGATGTGGTCAGGAGTCCTCTGGACTCTAGAGAGAAGTATGAGGTAGGCCTGTGGCTCCCAGAATGTATCTTCCAGGCCTAGTTGAGGCAGAACATGGTCTGACTCATCTGGGTAAAGAAGGTATGTGCAAGCTGGCAAGAGCATACTGGTGTGCACCAGACTTTTCTTCTCAAACTAGAAGGAAGACAGTGTCCTGTCTTACTTGATTAAGGAAAAATGTTGGAAAGATATTAATACTAACAAAGCCATCCCATATTCCTTCTACAGATGGACTTTTCAGGTAAAACAAATCAACTTCATCCAATCGCCACCTTTCAGGAATCTCAAGTATGTGTTGGTGTGTACTTAAGTATTTTCGAACTGAGTAAAGACATTTTCAGCTGCCACTAATACTGCTGTTTCATACCCAGGAACTTGTATGCAGATATTGTAATCCTAGAGGTATAGAAGTAATAGGGGTATTCATTTTACTGGTGATATTTTTCAGATCATGAGTAAAACTTATGGGCATTTTATAGTAATTTACATACTCTCTATAGGACACAAGCCAGTGGGAAATTAGAGAGGGTAAAGGGCTTTATCAAAAACAAATTAAGTAGAGTAGATAGTTGAAACTAATTTGAAGTGGCCAAAAGCTTTTGTCTAGTCCTCCAGCAATGAAGAAAGAAGAATTTTATCTTTGTGTACATTGTGACATAATCACTGTTTTTTGTTAACTAAAAACTGCATAAAAAGCCACTGGACTGTATCATTCAGTTTCTTTGACAACAGACATCAGCTTTGATGAATATCCCTGGATCCAGGAGTGCGCTGCGTAATGTATTCAGTTATACTTTCTAGTATTTTGTTACACTTTCTTATACTTCATCATAGTTAGCTGTAATTCTGCTATATTTTGCTATTAAATCTCTTTGTGCGTTGGAACCACATTAATCGCATTGGAAAATATTTATTGATGAGATAGTAACTAACATTACAGTGTAGAGTCTTGGGTGTAAATTTACAAAAAAATCATGCTTGGTGGCGGTTTTAAACTGTTGCACCTAACCAGTGGTTAGTGAGCCTTAGCATGGACCATTATCCACATTTCTGCAACTTGGTCTGGCATCGTCCAACGATCAATGAATTGGTTTATTTTCCTTGAGTTGTCTTGGTAACATCATCAGGACCACTTAGCGAAGATACAACTTGGTCTGAGAACTGTTCAGCTAACATTTTGATCAATTAAAGTAATAACTGCTTAAATTAAATTGACTCTGGGATATTGTAAGGATCTGGTGATCTATTTGGTGTTGTTTTAATTATTACATATTATTGTTGTTGCTATTGTTCTACATTTGTTGCTATGTATTGCTATAATAAAGATACTGTTTTATCTTCCATGCTTTCTTACCTGTGTGATCAAAGAATCCCAAGATACCAGGGTCATCTAGTGGCGTAAGTCCTAATACCCATGTATCATCACAATAAGCTACGCAAACAGGCTTATGTTTCACTCTGAAACAGGTCTCTAACAATGAGTGGGTCTTGTCCTCAATTCACAAAACAGGCACCTTTGCAAAAGCACAGTTTACTTTTTTTCTGCCAGGTTTTTTTCTTAGAACATCATAACTTATTTTCCACAGTTTGAGAGTAAACCACTTACTGACAGCCTCAACCTTTATAGAGCTTCAGAGCTGCAGACAATTATTTGGCTTGATAGTCTAAAAGACATGTTGGTCCCACCCTACACACAACCACTCTCTCTTGGACTGTCTCTCCCATTCTAGTGGAAACCAGAATTAAACAAAACACATGTTTCCTGTTTTTCTCTCACACTTTATAGCTGATCTATATTGGAGATTTCTTTAAAGCTATAAATTTTCTACCAAATTAAGTGATGGCAATACATTATTATATGCTGAACACAAAATATTTTTTTTTTATCATATTAATCCAAATAGGGTAACATAGTTATTTTTGTCTTGTGCGATTAATTGAACGACACTTAATTTAGCTAACATCATAAGTAAGTTTGGCTTTTGACTGCATCTTTGAAGTCTGTCTGTGCTATTATAAATATTATCTGGTGAAGTATCTGACCTTGTAGTAGTTATGGTACATTTACACAATTTTGAACAAATGTGTGTGTTTTTGTTCTACCAGACTTACCTCATAACAGACTATATATTGACTATGAATAGCTGAACATAAAGCCTTTTAATAATGCATTAAATAAGCCTATTTAAGTGATGTCAAAAATGATAAACTATTTAACCCTTATACTAATGGTTATTCGAAACACATGCATTTACCAAATTGAACAAGCCTCTATGGGAAAAAATAGTGACGTTGCATTAGGACTTCACATGCTTTTTGTCTTTTTACCACAAATGTGAAAATGTTCATTATGAAATCTGTTCCACATGTAATGGTGAAGAAAAACAGATGTTTGCTTTCTTGTTCTAACTTGTACTATGAAAATTACAGTTAGTATCAGATCCATTATACCTTCCTTTCAACTGTAGAAGAGTTTTCATAAATGTCACACAGAGTGATTACTTTCTGCTCTGTATGCAATGACCATGCAGTAAACTAAAAAGATCTTGCTAAAATGATATACTATATTATTTCTACTGTTATTCTTAATAGGTGATATATAGTAATATATTCTGATATTTCTCCTTCCCTATCATTATAATAAATAACAGTTCTTAAAATGTGCAATTTGCTTCATATTTAATATAAGCTTGCATAGTACCTTGTCCAATGTGCATTTTTATATTCATATCTTTGGTCTTAAATGGCTGCCTTGGCAACACTACATGACATCCCCCGATATCAGTCACTCTTATGCTAGATATTCAATATTGTTTTTATGTAACCTGATTCCATACAGTTACAAATAATTGACAAAAAGGAATTAAGTAATTTAATGTCAGATTGTAAATTAGGTCTATGTGTTAAAAAAAGGTTTGTTTTAATTAAATCAGGTATGTAAACAGTAATTTATTAAGAAGTGTTTTTGATAAAAGCAGATCAAAGAGACTTGTAATTGCAGTTTAAGGTTATGCTCTGAATCTTCTGGATCAGTTGAAGCCTCTATTGATTTATATTAAATCCCTCAGCAGTAATTAAACTCAACAAAGTGTAATCTACAATTCTTTAATTACCAGAATCAGTCAAAAATATATCTCTGTAATGACATTTGCATTTTCCGATCCATGTGTTTTTTTCTGGAATCTAGCAAGAAGGATATTTAGTTTTACCTGTCAACATTGACAAATTCTGTACTTCTTTGACAGTCCTAAATGAACAACTCTTTTCATGCAAGCATTTAACCATGACTGACTGACAGAAGTTTAAACTCAAGTCAAATACTGTTTTCAGTCTTCAAAAGAAATAGATAGCTCTGTTGGATTTCACTGGAACATAGGCAAATTGTGTATGATAATTAGAACATAGTTGGAATGTCCGGGAGACTCCCGAATTTCTGGGAGAGTAGGCAAACCTCTTGGTTGCTGGCCGACCATTAGTTTAGTGGTGGGGTGGGGTTTATGGTGCAATTTGCGGCCCATGGCACTATTCCCGGATCCCCGTCCCCACACACCCACCTTCCCCCCGATCTCCCGGACGCCAGCCTGCCCAAGTTGGCAAGTATGATCTAGAGTCTTTTGCAATTTTGTTGATTTATTTGTTCTGTCCCAACATTCCTTCCCCAGAGCTCCAGCTCCTGACTATATTTGAAAGTGTATACTGATTGGAAGAACCGCTGTGAGGGAGATGACACCTGCCTAATGCCTATGTGCAGCATTTAAACGACATGCCCCAGCATGTCCTGACACTCTTCTAGACTTCTGCTCATACTGTTTGACTTACAGAGTGCTGAAATCAAGTGTATTTCTTTGATATCATTCCCATTATTGAAATCAAGGGTAGTAGCACTGACAACCAATTCTACTGTTTACATTGGTTGAGCAGGGTGCTTTGACTCTGTTCTGCACTAAGTCCATACAAGTGTAGTTACACATTTGTACCACCAGTGGTCCCCATGGAGATTTATGTGCCCTAGATGCAGCTGAGCTTCCTCCCGCAGTTGTAGCTTGCAACCCTAATGACTACTATTAGATAGAAGCCTCTTGTAATCAGGGCTGGCCAGATCATAGCATTTCCTGTTTCCCAGTACCTTGCTATTGCAGTAGTATTCATCTTGTTATTCATGACTTTTGATTTTAGCTTATCCTCACCATGCTCCTGAATGTCTGGCATCCTGACCCATGTCTATTCTGCCCATCCTAACTGTCTGTAACCCTGACAAGTGTAAAGGACTCTATTTATTTCTGATCTCATGCTCTCTTGAACCCTGGTGTTTGGTACGATTGGCAATATATAAAAAAAAAAACATGCCCCCCCCCCCCTCAAAAAAAACCAGCTTAACCAACCTTAGTGCAAAATCGGGGTGCCAAAAAGTGCGGGGCCCTTTGCATTTTACTAGTACCAGCACTAGGCTTTGCCAACCTGGTGGCACTATAGTAGGGAAACACGCAGCATAGTCAGCAAGGGGTTGGATTCGCTAGGGAGATGGGGGTCTGCAAAAAAAAAAGCAGAACCCCCCTCCTTCTTATTACCCCACATCAACCACCAGAGGTGTGAGAAGAGCCATAGTGCTTTTAGCATGGGGTTGGGTACAACTAGGAGGTTTTTTAGGATTTATTGAAGACCCCATCTCCCTAGGTAATCCAGTCCCAAGCTGACCAGCCTGTGGTTGGCTGTCATTATGGCTGCTATAGTGCCACCAGTCCCTGCTGGCAAAGCCTTGTGTAGATTCTAGGCGAATTGAAACGACCGTACATCATTGTGACTGTTGACATTACAGCTTGTCAACATTCACAATGTCGACATTTTAACCATGTTCACGGTCTGAGTGTAGATATTATGGTGTTGAAAGTCTGACTGTCGAGATTTTCACTGTTGCCAGATTGACTACATCATATAACCCTGACCCTGGCAAGTGTAAAGGACTTTGTTTACTTCTGAACTTTGTGTTACTGGCTGGTTACTTTGCATATCATGCTTGGCTCTGTGGATTCTGTGTCTTTTTGCAACTGTATCAGAGCCTGCTTACATGTGTGTTGCAGTATGAGTATATTAATTATATGGACTTACTTTTATCTGTCTTGTCTGACTAGCACTGACTTGGACTAATAGCATTTAAGGGGCATGCTGCGAAATCTGCTGGCGCTATATAAATAAATGTTTATGATGATGTAAGGAGGTATAATGGCATGTGGGGAGTTGTGATGGCATGTGGGGAGGTCTTATGGCATGTAAGGGATATGTTGGGACATCTGATGGCTGCAGAGAGGTTGATGGGCATTTAGGGGGCATCTAAGGAGGTCTGATGGACATGTAAGGGGCATGTAGGGAGGACTGATGGCATTTAAGGGGCATGCTATGGAATCTGCTGGTGCTATATAAATAAATGATAATGATGATGATGTAAAGAGGCATAATGGTATGTGGGGAGGTCTTATGGCATGTAAGGGACATGTGGGGACATCTGATGGCTGCAGGGAGTTCTGATGGGCATGTAAAGTGCAAGTGGGGAGGTCTGATGGACATGTAAGGGGCATGTGGGGAGGTTTGATGGGCATGTAAGGGGTATGTGGGGAGATCTGATGGACCTGTAAGGGGCATGTGGGGAGGTCTGATGGGCATGTAAGGGTCATGTTGGGAGGTCTGATGGGCATGTAAGGGGCATGTGGGGAGGTCTGATGGGCATGTAAGGGTCATGTTGGGAGGTCTGATGAGCATTTGAAGAGGTCTGGTGGTCATGTAGGAATATCAGATGAACATGTCTGGGGCATGTGGTTAGATTTGATGGCATGTGGAGTCGCTTATGTGTATGTAAGGGGCATATGGGGAGATCTGATGACATGTGGGGAGATCCGATGGGCATGTAAAGAAATCAGAGGGGCACGTTAAGAGATCTGAGGTATTGTGGAATCATTAGCATTTACTACTGTGAAGAAATCCTTTGAACCCTAGTCCACTGGACACAGCAGCGAAGTAAGAGGTGAGTAATGCAGATTTGTGCTGATTGCATGATTATTCTGAACATTTTGGCAATGCATTGGATATTTTCTTTTTCGCTTAGCAGGATATTGGAAATTGTGTTATATTTTCAGTGTATGTGTGTAAGGTATATATGCAAGTGTTTATACTAGTTATATGTATATGCACACACATATAAAAGGTGAAGTTCGCTCTTTGCGGTTCCTATACATATTTTTTGGCTCTTGGTCTCTGATTGGTTTGCCTCCGCTGCTCTAACCCCCTGACCAACATTGGTGTGTGCCTGGATCATATAGCATATGTTCCTGGTTTGGACTGTGGGTTCGGGGTGCAGTGGATTAAATAACACGTGACACTCAGATTGTCTGACCTGTATATAGTTTATTTGATATAAAAAATTAACATAAAAAAGTAAATATAATACAAAGTGAGTATAATACAAAGGGTAAATATAAGAAAATATTTAGCTGTTTTCAACAGATCATCCAGTAGATATGTTTAATCACAAATTTCAATTAGTCCCTAGGACCCCGTCTTTCTCCGTCTCAGCCTGGCATGTAAACTCAAAACCTTGGAAGTCTACTGGTAACAAACAGTTATATTAATGAATTCAGGCTTTTGATTGGTACAGTAGAGAAAAAAAGAATACATTTCTCTGGATCTGCGTAGTGAAGCACTGAGATGACACCCTGGCAAGATATGTTGGCAAAAGTCTCAACTCTGCCATATTTACTAAAAGCATTTAAAGTATTATGCACATTTAAAAAAAAAAATGGGGTTTAAGCAGACATTTTGTCACACCTGCCATAGCATACAAATCACTTTTTACCTTTGCAATCTGGTTGGACTGAAATGCAATATGTAGATTTAACTTCATGAAGCATATTTAATTAGGTTTCGCGGTCGCAATTACTCGCGGCTGCGCTTGTAAAGTGCCATTATGGTACCGCAACATCCATAATGTTGTGGTACCGGGACCCGTGTGGCAGTGCGTAATCGCTGCCGCGAATCCTAATTGAATATGCCCCCATGTGTCTGACTCCCATTGACCCATAGATTGTAAGTTTACGAGCAGGGCCTTCTCACCTCTTTGTCAGTTTTACCTTGTATTGTTTATTACAATTGTAAAGCGCTATGGAATTTGCTGGCACTATATAAATAAATATTGATGATGATTATATTAGGAAAATACAAATATTTGAGTGGAGTTACTGTTGAGGGTGATTTCCTGTGTGTGCATCAGTATAACCTAAACACAATTTAAATGGGATGCAATTGTTAATATCTATGGAAAGAGTACTAGCATCTGTAGAAACACACTGTAACAACAAAACCTGCATTATAATTAAGATCTTAGAAAACTGTTACAGTTTAATGCATAACTTCTCCAAACAAACAGAACGGTAAAGGTGTATTTCATGGTGTAGACATTCAAGTTATGAAACCCTCAAAACTCTACTGACAACAGTAATTTAAGACCTGGAATATCCAAAATGTTGGAAATATGCTTCTGAGTGTTCTGGAAAGTTTTTCTTGCAAATCTTTTACTCATGGAAATACATTTGATAGATACCTTTTTAAAATATTCACACTGCTTTAAGTTTGTGTTTATTTCTCTTATGAAGAAACGTTTTGTTAATATACTGTCCATTTAAAATAATAGAATTTGAACAGTACCATTAAATAGCTAGAAATAGGTAATTTGAGGTAAAGCTTAGTTATTATGTTTATACCCATATCAATAAATCTTTAGAAAAGCCTTGTACTTTTTCCTTACTTTAACAGAGTAGGAGATGTTCATTAAAATGTCTTAAATCTTCTCTGGAGCATATTGTACTATATATTTAAGTGAGCATAGCAGTTCACTTTTTTTTTTTTTTGTTAACACATTTGAATGCTGCAGGCGATGTTAAAATTGATGCGAAACAAACAAAATCCCCAAGTCACTTCTATTAGCTAGTAAAAAAGACTAATTAAAACTGCTTCCCAAATGTACATAAAATGCAGAAGTCTAAGATACACACATTCGCAAATATGAGAAACCACTGTATATACCCCTTTTGTATTGTTATTAATGTTGAAACTGATACAAAGCAATGCTTGGCCTGAAGTGTGTGTGTACATGTCCATTTATGTCCATTTGTTTGGGACTTCCTGCATCAAAATGTGTTTAATACGCTTTAAAATTACACCTGTGTATGAGGACATTGTTTTCTGGTTTGCAAATAATGTAAACTAAATGCATTGATATAGTTATAGTAGTTGTTTGGGGCAAGAAAAAAAGGAATTGGGGCACACCGCTGATGATGTCCAGTAAATATTTTCATACAAGAAATGTGCAGTTACATGATTTAGATGTTGCCCCCACAGATCTGTCTTCCCAGATATGAAATCTAATGTCCCACAGCAGAATATACTGGTATTTAAAACTCTGACCTCAGGGTCAAAAGCAGTAATTCTAGATGGGGGATTGCTTGATTTCAGAACAAAGCAAAAAAAAAAACCACTTTCTGCAATAATTATAGAATTAGAACAGTACAACGTATTAAAACATTTTAACATATGTTAAATAAAAATAAGAATGAAACATAGAGTAAGGTATATATTAATGTAAAAAAATCCACCTTAAAATTAAACATCTTTACATAATCCATCTTGAGAATCTTACCAAATTAATATAATACTTTGCAACCTAATACAACTCTACAAAATTAATATTGATTCCCTCACATTCATTAAGAAAAATAATTAGTGTTATAGTTACTCACCCTTCACATCAATCTCAGCAGCCAAGAAATTGCAGATAAGCACAAGTTACTTACTTTCTGCATTTTCTTTTTTTTTTCAAAAGTCCCAGAAAAAAATAAGTGCAAATACATAAGTAAGAACCTTACACTGGAGCCGATTTGTTGCAGCAGAAGTTTATTAACTGATAGACAGATTCTCTTGAAAAAGTGTTCAAAGTGTTAGAATTTGTGTAATGCAGGTTTTGCTAGAAGCTAACCCATAGAACTGTCGTGATTGCCCTCCTTAGTACGCATCTGGATCTTTTTACGAGTCCATCTAAAAACAACATGGAACTAAGAAAGGAGGAAAGTAAATAATAAATATATAGTAAAATGTCATCTTACGAAACACCACATTGTACATGTCAGAGGTTTATCAGGAAAAAGGCATAGAGAAAATGTCTTACTAGCTGTTTAACACTTGTTAAATTGTAAGTTAGACTGGCACAATTTTGTCATAGATATATATGGACATTAAAGATTAATACAAAAAAAATGAAAGTTGACACAAGTGAAGTATTTTTTCATAATAAATCAACAGTCATTACTACTTAGTTGTGAAAAATTACTGTTTATTGTTTTGTGCCGCATGTAGAGGGCAAGTCCCACTCATTCTTAGCAGTGAAGGAGTTAAGCAATACTGCTGCTACTGCATGTTGGACTGTCGCTGTAAAGGAGCTGTGATTTCAACCGGTGGTAGTCACATTAACGGTGCTGATAACACTGACAGTGACTACCACGAAAAAAATTAACAAAACTGACTTGCCCGACAGATAATAAATGCTGACTGACCTTAACAATGACAAAAGAAGTCCCCCACCGTGTGCTCAGAAATCACGAGCACCAGTAATGACAGCAGTTTTGACGTAATTTAAAACGGTGACCGCTATATTAGTATTTTTAAAGCGGCAAGCCGGTTCTCAGGTAAGTGTTTAAAGTTAGGGTTAGGAATAGGGCTAGGGTTAGGGACCCGGCATAGCCGCTTTAAAAATACTGATATAGTGGTCGCCGTCATTACTGGTGCTCGGGATTTATCAGCACACTGTTGGGGACTTCTTTTGTCATTACACAAACTCTTGGTGTATAGTAGATAAGCTGTTGGAGATGGATAACAGCTTATCTACTATACACCAAGAGTTTATATGTACTCTTATTCGTTTTATACTCACACATAATTATTTCTCATTCTCCACCAAATTTTATCTACAAACGTGCGGCACCGCCATGGGCACAGTTTTTGCACCAAATGTTGCCAACATTTTTATGGGTATGTGGGAGGAGCAATATATATATTCATCTAACTACTTTTCTGACAATATCGTATTATATAAGAGGTATATCGATGATATTGTCTTGATATGGAAGGGTGACATTACAGGTCTTCAGGACTTCTTTTCTTATTTAGGCCACAATGATTTCAATCTGAAATTCACTATGAAATATGATAAAACTTAGATTGAATTTCTAGATTTGATTCTTTTGGGACAAGGAGATGCCATCATAAGCCGTAATTACATGAAACCAGTTGACACTAACAGTTATTTGCATTTTGGTAGTTCTCATGTTAAGAAATGCAAACAAAATATACCATATTCTCAATTTCATCGAATTAAACGTAACTGTAGTGAAGAAACATTCTGCAATGCTCAACTGGACCTTTATGCTGAGAGGTTTAGACATAGGGGTTATCCAGATACTCTTTTAGTGGAGGCACTAGAGAAAACAAAGAACCTGGAACGCTCTAGTCTCCTCCAATATACTACACCTGCTAATAAAGAATTTATTGCTCCTTTTGTTACCACCTACAATAGCAAGGAAGGACATATTAGAGCTGTCCTAAATAGACATTGGGGTGTTCTGATGAAGGACCCAATATTACATGAGGTACTTCCTGCTAAACCTAACATTGTTTTCAAAAAAGGTTGTAATCTGAAAGACATTCTGGCGCCGAGCAGACTCAGAGAACATCGTGCTACCGCCACCCCTTCTTCCTCTTTTCTAAGTACCAAAGGGAGTGTGCGTTGTAACCATTGTAGTATTTGTAAATATTCGCCCCCCATTAGTAAAATCTTTTATGATTCAAGTAACAGTGTGAAGTTTCATGTTAAAGGACTTTTTAATTGCCTGTCGTCTTCAGTCATTTATCTCCTTGAATGTGATTGTGGTCTTAAATATGTTGGTAAGACCAAGAGATTTTTGAAAATCCGCATACAAGAGCATGTCAGAAACATAAAAAATAGGGTTCTTAGTCACTCTGTGTCTAAACATTTTGCAGAGAGACATCAAGCAGATTCCTTATCCATTAAGTTTATGGCTATAGAGAAGGTAGAACTAGGACCGAGAGGTAGTGACCTACAGAAAAAACTGTCCCAGAGAGAAATGTACTGGATATTTACATTGAATACACTTACCCCTTTTGGGCTTATTGACAGCTACGAGATAGCCCCATTTTTATGAGTCATTCCCTTGTGTTTATATTTTATTATTGCTAGGATCTCACTCTAATTAGTTTAGATTATGGTCATTAGATGTGTGGTGTTACTTTTCTTCTTCTTTTATATATTTTTTATATTTATATTTACGTAATGAGTGTCATTGTCTCATTGATGGCATGGTTCATACCTAGTTGGGTTTTGAGGTTGTCTCTTAGAAATGTTTACAATTGCACATTATGCACTTGAAATATGTGTCGAGTCATTGTCAGCTAATATGCGTGTGCTAGCATTTTCACTCATACTATAATAACAGGTTATAGTACTTATATTAATTTATTATTACTATTTTTCATGTATTAATATGGTGGGTTTTTTACCTGTATTTTTTGTCACATCGTACAAGAAGAATATGTAATCTTTATATCTGAGAAGTATTTTTATTCCTCTATTTACCACTATAAGTCTTGTATTTATGTAATACACAGTGTTTTTCTCTATTGCATATAGAATACTGCTGATTAGCCAGCATTTGCCTTGGTGCTGGGTTATGTCAATTGGTATATTCCATGATTGTGCAGTTTGTTACTCATTAATGGATCACAATGATTCTTATTTGTGACCCACTTCTAATATACCTATCTATGATGAGCATTATACTTGTATTATGTTTTCTAATATGTATATTTACTGTTTTGATTGCTATTTAGCAGAGTAGTTAATGTTGTCTGTTCATTTAAAGCTGTATTATTAACTATTTTCGGATGCCACAACGAGGACATTGTTTTATTATAGTAATTATCCTCTAGTCTCTGGTGTTTATCACTAGAGGTAACCATGTGACTGATGAATTAACCATGTGACTGTAGTAATGCGCGCGTCATAGACGCTACTGCGCATGTCCAAAATGGCGCTGACATCATTTAAAAGGCGCTGGAGATTCTAGCTTCTTTATCACATAATTTTTGCCTCCTGATGAAGTCTGAACATCTAACCAGACGAAACGCGTTGAGGAGTGTCTAAGGACCTTTCTATTTTCTGTTTGGACATCGTGGTACTAGCGTGGTGGGAGCGCTGCAGAGATCCATATATGAGCTGATTGATATCTATGCATACTTCTCTGAATACATCCCAGATGAGTACCTAAAGATACCAATATATGCTTTTTTACCTTGTGTTTTTATGTAAGTGTGATACTTACTATTTACTAGTAAAATCTGATTTTTACAATATTACACTATATGAGTTTTCTTATATTGCTCCTATGATGCTGAGGTTCCAGTCCTAACGAAATTATACTTATGGACGAGTGACGTTACTGGTAACATCCATACAGCTTTGGAGATATCCATTCAACTGATTTCTACCTCTTCTGGTTCTACCATCTGGTACGTAGATATATGGTTATTGGTGATTTTAATTGTGGCATTGAACATAGTGTGCTGTCACGTTTGCATATATGTAATCACTCTTTCGGTTTCATCAGTCTTATTTGGCAGTTGTTACAATTCTTGAGTGTATATCTGACTCATCACATCTTGTTTTCTCTCACTACATTATTTTACTATATTGTGGTAATACACTATGTGGCGCCGTGTTTCCTTTATTCCTTTATATATATATATATATATATATATATATATATATATATATATATATATATAAAAAATGTACTTAGTGCATAGCCCAATTGATCAGTGAATGTCAAAAGCATGACTTATAACAAAGAGAAATTCGACATACAGTAAGACAGCTACTCATCCTTTAAGCACCTGTTCGTTAGTGCAATACTGGTAACATAAAACAAAAAACGAAGGAGCCAAACAAAGTGTAATATGTATTGCAATATTTGTGAATGTTTTATTACATAACGAGTCAACCGTATACCAAAAGTTAATAAAAGCTCCACTTGTCTGATGCACAACATGCATTTCAGGAGGCGAGGATTTCTTTTCAAATTTTTGGACCAATATGTAGCTACATCCATATTGGAAACTGTAACTCTCCACAAATATAGATGACAAAAGTGTAATACATCCTTCATAAATACTTTATATATAATCCTTATATCAATCTGTGTATCAAATATACTCTTCAATTCAACATAAATACATGAGGAAACTGACAGTATAAAACAACATTTTTTAATGAAAAAGATTTAAGACATTCAAATGCCCGACATTTAAAACAATTAGTCACAGCTTATCTGTAATCCTGTACAGCAATGATGTCCCAGGGTGGAATCCCAACTTTTGCCAGAAATAGGGTCCCATACAGGCTGTATAGAAGATATAGACGAAACGACCGGAGTGATGTCAGAGTATACAAAAATAAGGCACTGCAGCCCACTAAAAAATAATTTACAAATAGAATCTCTTATAGATAATAAACATATGTACTCTCTCATTACATGGCTAATACGTTTCAACGTAATCTCCCAGTTCCTATACCATATACATAACACTTGTGCATACAAAGCTAATCACCGCCTTACCTATAACCTATTTTATGGTTCCTAAGCTAGAAATGAAGTGAACAATTAACAGTGATCACTAGTGACAGAGAGATGATCAAATCATCTGACAAATTGATAGCACAGTAGATCTTTCTAAGTGATAATACCATTCTATATGCAACATTGTTACACATGTTTGTGAACAATTACACATGTTGCATAATGTATAGGTGCAGATTTTTATCAGAAAATGAGTTAACAATATCAAAAATTGTAGACGAACTGGTATTATCTCATCAACTCATCCAAACTTTGGACTATGACTTATGTCATAAACATTGGAAACTCTCTATTGTTTCAACTTCCTAAATTATTCAAATCTGCCACACATATCTCTGATACATTCAATGTAATTTAGGCTATTCCTAGCATCTTCTGCAGGATTGTAATTCGCTGTATATGATACTAATCAATGGAACATAAGCTTCTATGTGGATCTTATCCAAGTAAAGAAGACTGATCTGACTGTAAGGAGTCTTCCCATAGCTCCTAATGATCAAATCACTCTGCCACTGTAAATTCATCAATGTGTGATATGTTTAAAAGAAATCTTTATATATTATATATATTATATATATATATATATATATATATATATATATATATATATATATACATACATCGTTAGTACTTCATTCTGTTACATTTCAGGGCGAATGGTGGGATTAGACAAACAATTCACTGCTGATTAGCGCGCTCTCGGCTAACACTTCTGGGCCTGGGACATCTGTAATTACGTCATCACACCCTGACGTACGTTTCGCCTTCAGCTTTTCCGGGGATGTATAGAAGATATCCAATATTGATTCTCTGTACTCAACACATACAAACTGGGAGTGTAAGAGGGTTGGGCCCACATTGTATAAACAAAATAACTGATGCTCTGTACTCACCAAATAGATAATTTATGCTGTTCTAACTATTATTATTATTATTATTATTAATATTTATTTATAAGGCGCCACAAGGCATCCGCAGCGCCGTACAGAGACAAACAAAATCACAATACAATGGGAGACAGCACAGTACAGTAAACACAGCAACTCAGTACGCTCAATGCACAGCTAGAGAGGGCGGGGAAGGGGGAGGGAGGATCCGCAAACGACGGGGCCCAAGAAGGAGGGCGCGGAAGACAGGGAGACCCCCAGGGGGGAGGAGGGAGCGAGAGTGGACGTGGGGTGGAGGACCCTCGAGGAGGAGGGCTAAGTAGCTGGAGAGCAGAGTTAGAAGTGGTGGAAACAGGAGGAGAGATGGCCCTGCTCAGAGGAGCGTACAATCTAAGGGGAGGGAGGGAAACTACATTTCTGTATTAAAAAAAGAAAAGTTAGTTCTGCATATTGCAATATATGTTAAGCTGATCAATTTATGTCAGTCTTGGGGAAGACTTTGGCGTGAGTTAGTCAGTTTAATATAAATTGTTAGCCCTAGACAATGCAGCACCAACAAGCACATAAAGTTTCCTCCAATCCAAACCTCAACCATGACAAACCAAACAGACTCATTACATGTAATATTGTTCACTGCTGAGTGACACTGGAAGAAATATCGTTCCAATGAGGACATCCTTCCCTATTATCTTTTCTTCTCACAACACTGTCCTTTCACTTGTTAAATAAGTATACATCATTTCTCTATTATTTACCCAGTATTGTAACCCCAGATTCCCTCTTTGCCACCTTCATTTAGCTTCTTTGCAAACCTGTGCCACCTCCTCTTTTCTCCCTGACAACCCAGGTGTGACTGGATGGACCGCCTATGCCACCCTGTCTATTGTTGCTGGGAACCGGCTGGGCTTACTTTGTCACCGTTCCCTTTCATTATCCCAAATGCGCCCTCTAACCGCAGTAGGAGAGGCTTACAAATGCTGCCACCACTGGGCTCCTTACCGGCATCCAAAACCGGGTTCCTTCTGGGTAACTGTCACTGCTAGGGTATCCTCTTGCTGCTACACTTGGGCTGGTACCCCTGACCACTTACTATGAATCAGGGTTGCTGTGGATGGATCACCGCTAGCCTATCACACTGGCCAGAGGTGCTGGGTAGCGGGCAGTGTGCTGGTGCTGGAAAGCTGGGTCCAAACCTCAGACAGCCTGGAACGGATTAGATTTTTGGTCTAATCTGTAGGTCACAGGATGTTCAGCATGGAGAAATTCTCGAGCAGGTCTTTGAAGCAAGTGATGTTTATTTGTTTTCACACTGGTTGAAGGTACCAGTGATCAGGTCAGATGGAACAAGAATGATACATTCAGTACAAACCAGTGCTGTTTTATACAGTTTTGGACACAGCCTCACATGGTAAGCTAGCCCCCTGGAGTCTGAGTTATTTTCAGTAAATGGATGCAATATGTTTACCCAAACATGGATTTAAATGCAATTCATACTTAACAAAATGTACAATTTTCTGTGATACCCTGAATTCCATTGATCAGAGATTTCCTTTCACTTTAAGCAGGATACAGGCATCGACTCCCTACCGTGCATTCAAGTGTTGGTCACTCACATTGAATAGACTTATTTAGTAATTCCTGCTATCAGCAAAACAGGCTCCCTCCTCACATATGCCTAATTGGAGATTTCCTCGAGCAAAGTTACAAAACCCCAAACAAGACATTTCATCTACCACAATACACAAAAGACTTCCTCAACAAATGCTTATTGCATTTGAAATGAATACCTCAGAAATTAATGCCATTCCTCTACGAAGTGCCACCCGATATAGTAAAATCCGTACAAGTCAATGATATATTTCCTTTAAATAAATTTATATCATAAGTTATTTATAAGTGATCCAGTCACACTAGGATTGTGCCATCAACTGCAAAGAAGCATCCCCATTTCATAAAATATCTCTTCATGCCAGGCCTCATACAACTCACCCAAATTTTTCTAGACCCCCCAATTCACCCACAGTTCATCCTTTTTTTTTTCATTACTGAGAACAAAATCACTGTACTCATTGTATTATCATCACCCTACAGTATGTCTCCTCAACCCTTTTCCTTTACTGCTTCCATGCTCTCTCTAGCCCACTGTATGCTTGCCATTAGCTCGCCTCTTCAACCTGTCTCAACTGGCACATTCCCATCTGCCAGCAAACTACTCAAATGACTTGTGTACAAACACACATCACTTTCTCTACTCTTACTCCCTTTTTCATTAGCTACCATCAGGCTTCTGCTCCAGTGAGACTACCCTCACAAAAGTAATTAATGATCTACTTATAGAAAAGTATTAGGGTTACTTCTTTGTACTCATCCTCTTTAAACTCTCAGATTTTTGACACCATTGATCAACCTATTCTCATGTACATCATTCACTCCATTGGTCTTTGTGAAATTGTTCTTTCCTGTTTCACTTCTTGCTGATCCAACTACTACTTCAACAGACCTCTCTCATTCTGCACTTTTTTTGTAACCAATCTTTTTCCTGCACATGAAATTCCCAATGCTACCTAAAGCTCAACATGTTCAAAACAGAGCTTATCATCTTCCCTTCTTCCAGTGTCCCCACCTTTCCTCAAATCTCCCTCCATTAAAATCAGCACAATTTTCCACTGCTTGGTGTCTCCTTAACTCTGCCCACTTTTTTTACTCCTCACATACAGTCTCTCTCCAACTCCTGTCACCTGCACCTTAGGAATACTTCTAGAATATGTCCAATTCTTAACCAAGATGCAACCAAAACTCTTATCCATTCTGTCATCATCTCCTGCCTAGACCATTACAACCTCTTCCTGTCAGATATTCCCCTCCCCTATTTATCCCCACTTAAATCTATTCTAAATACCATGGAAAGACTGATCTTCCTCTCTTGATCCACCATATCCTCCTTACCACTCTGCAAATCTCCCCATATACTCCTGAATCCAATTCAAATTACTCACCTAGAAAGTTCTCAACAAACACCCCCATTCATATATGCGAAAACTCATCTGAAAATACTCTCCCTCGTGCCTCTCAAATTTACCTCTTACCTATGTCTCACCTTGCTTCTAATAACCACCTCTCAATCATGACTACAAGACTTCACCCATGCTGTCACACAATTTCTTAAAATGCCTGATCAGACTCTCCCCTAGCCTTCATATAGTTACCTACTGTCTAAAAATTGACCTCTTTACTAAAGCATACCCTACTCTCACCTATACTACTCACTTTAGTACACCCTCACAACTGCCATAGTTTCCACTGTAACTTGATCTTCTTGTCTAAGCAGAGCTCTTTTAACATAGGAAATAAAGTAAGTAAGGCAGTAAATGAAACACTGTGACAAGGATTAATATTGTTGGAATTAAAATAAAACATACTCTAAAAACCCTAGCTAATCTCTTTTTAGTCAAATGTTGCACGCAAAATGCGAAATTGTGCCATATTCTGCTCATCATCAAACCCTTCCCCAGTAGACCAGGAAGTTTGTCCATGATGAATTTCTCTGACCCACATTTTTCTGTGTTGCAGTGCTGAATTTTACTATGGTGACAATTGTGGCCAACATAAAGCCTCTCCTCCTGTGTAAATATTGGTGTAGAGTTTTAGCCCTCTCAGCTAAAAATTCCGCCCTTTTCCTAATAATAGAAATACTGATCCAGAATACAGACTGTAACTGGCTGCATTAAACTGACACTTGCATCCAGAAACATAAGGAATCCATAATACAGGAACTTCATACTGCACAGTAGCTGCTTATATCTCTCATCAGCCATGATTAAAGCAATGCCGTCGCTGTCCACTTTTTATGATTCATCTATAGGAGCCTCTGCGATGTCATCTAAATGAGCCTCTGCTTGATAATGAAGAGCAGACACGTGAATGGATGCGACCTGGGATATACCTGGGACCAAAGTGCGGTTTGTAGAGATACAACACAGGTTGAAACTTTGTTCATTATCCTGTGTCTGACCCAGGATTTTGGTGAGAAAGGATTACAAGTCCTTTGTTTTCTATGTTCTTGTAACATAATAGGATGAGTGTAATCTGCTGCAAATTTTAATTTTTTTAAATGTGATATTAAAAGTTGTTTTTTTTAACTCCTTATATTAGTATAATGGGGAGGGTTCTTATGGGTTAATAGAGAGGGGTAAAGACATCTCTCAAGGTGGCAGAGTTCCATCTTCAGAATGCCAATCTTTTGTCTGTTACCACAAGTAACCACAACCCAAAGGTTCCAGGAGAAGCATCAGTGCTTTCAGTATGTTGGAGGTCTTTTAGTATTTTGCTGGCCACCCAAATGAATGTTATAAATAACTGGTGCTCTTTGTGGTGGTAACTAAGCTCACATGTTCTAATTTATTTATTTACTGTGTTATCCCAATTATTATTATGAATGAGGTTGTTTCATGATTTATTATAAACCTAATGCTTTGTGAATCATTTCCAGTGCGAAACAATGTGTTTCCCTGAAACGACACAGCGAGGTACAGTAATGGCAGCATAAGTGTTTACATGACACCAAGAACATACCTGGTGTCATGTTAATGCTTGCTTCACCTGTATTTAAAAGATCTATTTTAACACATTGCCTTTAATGTTGGTACATATAATAAAATATTCTTTTCTGTATCATATGACTTACAATTATGATTTAGTTCATTTATATATTCCATTTAATCTGTCATATATTCCCATTTTATATGTGATTTTTATACTAGAGTTACACAACAATTTAAATGACAGAAAAGGTAAAGCTTTATACAATTTATAAATAATCATCATGGAAAAAATCTTTTTTACAACACAGAAATGATAAACATTTGTCACATATTGAACTATGGGTGAACTTCAATATCTATAAAAGATCCAAAGGAGATGATTGAATTTGTTTTTTTAGACTAGCAGTACAATTTTCTATATGTCTAAAATCAATTATATGTTTAATTAAAAATATTTTCCAGAAATGAGGATTATTAAAAGTTGAAAATCACCATACTCAAAAATTCTAGTACAGTCATGGGCAAAAGTTTTGAGAATTACACAAATATTATTGTTCACAAAGCCTGCTGCCAGTTTTGATGATGGCAATTTGCATATACTTCAGAATGTCATGAATAGTGATCAGATGAATTAATTTCAAAGTCCCTCTTTGCCATGACAATGAACTTTATCCCAAAAACAACATTTCCACTGTATTTCAGCTTTGCCACAAAAGGACATCAGGTCAGTGATTCTCTTGTTAACACAGGTGAGAGTGGTGATGAGGACAGGGCTGGAGATCAGTCTGTCATGCTGATTGAGTTATAATTACAGACTGGAAGCTTTAAAGGAGGGTGGTGCTTGAAATCATTGTACTTCCTCTGTTAACCATGATTAACTGAAAGTAAACACGTGCAGTTATCATTGCTTTACAGAAAAAGGGCTTCACAGGCAAAGATATTACTGCTAGTAAGATTGCAACTAAATCAACCATTTATCGGATCCTCAAGAACTTCAATGAGAGAGTTTTAATAGTTGTGAAGAAGGCTTCAGGACGCCCAAGAATGTCCAGCAAGCGCCAGGACCGTCTCCTAAAGTTGATTCAGCTGCAGGATTGGGGCACTTTATCATATTGAATTGCTTTACTATTATTTTTATTGCTATTATTATTATTATTATTATTATTATTATTAATAATCATCATTATTGTCATTATTTATGACTATAGCACAATCATATTATGCAGCTCTGTTCAGAGAAAATGTAGTAATTCACATCGATCCCTGCCCCATTAATAGTTAACATTTTGTAAAACACACACACACACACACACACACACCCATGTCATACTTGCCAGCTTTTTACACTTCCTGGGAGATCCCGGATGGGAGGTGAATTATGAAAACAGAGGGAGTGTGATGCGGCCTATTACACCATTTTTGGCTCCATCCCCATGAGGCAAGGACACAAAATCGTAACTTTGACATTGGGGGAGGGCCAAATTGATGCCATTCACCACAAATTGGATAATTGAGGGTCCCATCCTAATCTCCTTGGAGTTTGGGAGACATACCTCGAATTCGGGAAAGTGAGCAAGTATGCCCCATGTCAATTGTGTCAGAAACCAATAAACCTATCCGTATGTGTTTGGACTGTGGAATAAAATTGGAGCACCCAGAGGAAACACAAGTAAACACAGAGAGAACATATAATCTCCACACAGATTGGGCTCTAATCAGAAGCAAACCCATAATCCCAACTCTGTGTGGCAGCTCTATGTGGTTAATTGCTAATATATAATCCAAATTGCAATAAAGGTGTAAGAAAAGAATAATAATAAAGTATGCATTTTAATGATATAAACATTTCAGATACAACTGTATAAAATAAGACATTTTCGGCAAATTATGAGTTACTTTGTGTCCTGGCAAATGTATTTTTTGCAAGAAAAAAATTGTATGTAATCTTTAATTTTAGAAATGCATGTCAATGTAAAAAATATTGATACGGATATTGCAATTTCATCCATATTTTATATATCTTTTGACTGAATCAGCTATGATGTCATTGTTATGCAATAGTTGTAGAACACATTTTGGCCTGTGAAGCTCCCATTTACATATCAAATGCTACCTATGACATGGGTTTTCTCGTCTCCTCGGGAAGCTTTTAAAATCACACACACAGGGCTATAAGCTCTTTGACTCTCTTTCTGGACACAAGCAAGTATTTACACTACTGCTCCTCTCCACCCCACTCCTTCCTTTATATCCTTCTATTTGGATGAAGAAAGGCTGCAGTGTGAGGCTTTGCTGGTACATGGGTGAGATTAAATAATTTGTTTGGTTAGTTTATGTGCAGTTTGAATGGAATATATGGTGTTTGTATAGTTTGTCTTTGGTTTGCAGATGGCTAAAATATAAAACTTGATTATATGCTTGAATCGTTTGTCTTTGATTTGCAGATGTCTAGAATGTAAATCTGGATTTCATGGAGTTTCTATAGTTTGTTGAATGGATTGTATGGAAGGTATTTTGTGATGTTAGAATATGACTGAGATTAAAGAGTTTGTACTAATTTGTATTGGAGTTAGTTTACAGGAATGTATTTGGATGGATTGAATGGGAAATTATATATGGTAGCTGTTTATTTTGTAATTTAGCTGTAATGTTGTGAATAGAGTTTGTTAGGTTTGCGCACTTATTACTTTAGATTATGTGAGACAATGTGATGTTCTGAATTAGAGTTGTTGTTTACATATTGGAGATTGTGGGATTAATGTAACTGTGTGGAATAAGTAGGACTTGTATATATTAGAATTGAACAGTATAGTTAGATATTGTGCTCAACATTGGATAATTAAAATGAAGGTTGATCTAATCCCTCTATGTCTTCAAGATGGCTGCCATTGTAAGTTGATATGACCGCAAAGATTGGACAAAATGGCTCCTGTGTGTGATGCGTAATATCTTTGTTGTAATGGTAAATGTTTCCATGTGAGGTAGGTGGAATTTGCACAGTGTATAATGGCTGCTTCAATGCATGATGAAGTTTACACTACACATTTTGGAGTTTGACTGATATAAGTGAAATTGAAATAGATGAGAATTTTTTTTAAAAAGTTTCTATTTGAGATAACTGGATTTTTAATGTGAGAATATATGATTTTGGTCCATATATAATGAATTTGAGTAGTATGGGATATAATTGGTATTTGAGGCTTATAGTGCAGTGAAATTCAAGATGGAAAAATAGAATGTTTACTGTTTAATGCATAAAATGAAGGACGGCCAGAAGGTGTCTCCCTCATATGCTCCCCCACCTCCTCCCCCCCAGACACACAATACAAGACCACAAAAGAATGTAATGTATTGTTATAACATCTATGTTACACCATTTATGCTAATAGGGTACATAAAACCTGTTAAGTTTGTATAATATACTCTGTTTACTGTTTTATATTATATATCAGTGTTACCATTAGAATGTTAAGAATAAAAACATTTTAAATGAAGCTACATCTTTAGTGCAGTCTTTCATTAAAATATAAGCATACCGTTATTATACAAATATTGGTTCTGTCGATTTAAGGAAAAATGGGAATTAAATTCTTTGGATTAAACCAGAATTACCTTTGCAAGGAATTTGTTGATGGTAATAGTCATAAATACGTTATTCAATGGTCATCACCAGATTTGCTATATTATTAGGTACCCATAACCCTCTTAGCATCCATTTTCAAATATTATACATATTATTAAAAGTATTAAGTTATCAAAAAGGCCAAAGTGATATCTAGAAGTATCAATAAGAACTCACAGTTATCAGTCTTTTGCAATTGAAATCCGTACAACTGTCACAGTCCGTAGACAGGATAGGAGCCCAGTGGCAGGGAGGAAGGCTGGTCAACAGGATTAGATGGTTAGAGTGGTCAAACGTAGCCGGGTTCAGTACACAGTGAGGCAAGGGAGTCCAAAGGTTCAGGAGGAGGCAAAGTGGAGGGCAAGCCGAGGTCGGTAATGCTTGGAATCAGGAAGAGCAACAGGAGCAGGAGCTTGATCACGGGCAAGGAGCACAATAATCAGGCACTGGAGACAGGAACTGGTCAGGCTTTTATAGGAAGTCAAGGGGTGGAGCTAAGGCATGCTGGGACATCAGGAGATCACAGGTACTGATCTAGGACACAGAATAAAGGCAAGGAACTGTCCAGCAACCAGAATAGCTCAGTCAGTAGAGCAGCAGTCCACAGAGGCAGAAGCCCTGGCTTCGAATCCTGACAACAACACAGTTTATGCAGCAGTTTTGAAGACAGTCTCTGAGTAAATCGTTTACTCAGAGACCAGAAGCATGATGAAAAGTGACAAACAGGAGCATAATGGAGGGCACAGTGTGTGAAATAGGGGAGACATGAAGGGGGACAAAAGCAGCTGATGTGGATGTAAGGGGCTCATGGAGAGATCTGATGGGCATGCAAGGAGCATTTAGTTAGGTTTGATGGCATGTGGAGTGGTGTGATGGATATGTTGGCCATTTATGACTTTATGATCCAAACTTCAACAGTGATTGTGAAGTACTGTGAAAAGAATATATGTAGGTCTTTGAAACCTCCTCCCCTGGATACAGCAGTAGTTAAGAGTTGCAATGATTTGTGATTATTGTGAACATTTTAGCATTGTTGGATATTTTCTTTTTCATTTGGCAAGATATTGTAAAAAAAAATATGTGGATTAATCTTTGTAGTACAGCATGTTTTTTTAAACGTTTAAACACTGAAATTTTTTGCAGGTAACTATAAATATAAACTTAATTTTATCGATAGTTTACATTTTTATTCCTGTGAGTGGTTGTGTAGGTAGGTGCCCCATTGCACTGCTTTTCCCGGGGACCATAATGCTGTTAAGGTAGCCCTGGTCCACTCTGCAGATATGGGACCTATTAATGTCTTTAGGACCCCAAGCAGCACTTCCACTGTATGCTATATCCTAAACCTAACCGATAATCGCGATAATCTGTTGTTTTTTTTTACAAAATGTAATTAAAGTTGATACCTTGCATGTTTCCCTACTTTACTAATTCTTACTTATTTCACTCAATAAATATTTTCCCTAACTTAGTGGCCAGTCTCTTGGATTGAATGCTTGTCTAAGGCTCACCTCTCTGAGTTGGTGTAAAAGGCACACTCTCTCTGAAGACAGAAGTTGAGCTGCTTCCATTCAGAACACAGGAACCAGGGTACCACAAAATATTCATTATTGGCATTTACATTGATGAAGGCCATTTCGTGTTTGGGTCTAAATATGCGGTTAAGGTACCTATCTAAGCCCATTTACACAAGTCATTGAATATAGCATGAAATAAAAACAACTCATAAAGTGGTTTCCCTATACAGTAATGTAAGTAATTTTTCAATAGCATTATAAACTATCTGTTAGGTGTGCTGACATATTTCAGGATTAGCTCTCATACCCAAGGGTATCAATTTTGTGCATTGTACTAGTATTTTTAATGCTAGTACAATACATGAAAACTGAATGAAAACTCATCTGAAGTTAAAACCATTGTTTCTGATTATCCCGTAATAACAAGTGATGTTACTGTTGTAAGGTAGTATTTTTCAGAACACTGCTTGCTCCGTGTAATTTAACACATGCGTTTAACACAAGCTAACACTTTAAGATCAATGGTGTAATTTCCAGTTTCCTCCCAAACACATTTAAAACAAAACAAATGAAATGGCAGTAGGATACCAACCTTATAGTGATTATGGTGGATCATGATCTGTTGCTATTACCATGTAGAACTCTTTTATTTTAGTCAAAATCAAGAAGCTAGGTGTGCCTGTCTTTAAGCAATTACAAAAATGTGCACTTGCTGTTTACATGAACACATATCCTATGTGTGTGTGTGAGTCTGTGAGTGTTTGTGTGTTTGTGTGTGTCTGTGTGTGGGGGGAAGGGGGGTTTAATGGAACAGAGTAGTTTTTCCATCATTTTAATATTTAATTACTTACACTCCATATGGAATTCTGGTGTGTTTGGCATTAAACACTATAAACCCATTGTGAAAAAGCACATTCATTATGTGCCTTGTTGTACATTCACAGCAATCAATTACACATTTAATACATATACACTACAGATGCAAATTTTTATTGTTTTTACCTTGGACCCCAGGTTACACAACAAAACCTATTGATGGGGATTCAATATACTTAAATGCAAGTTTATTCTACTGTAATAATAGAATTGACTTCACTTAATAGTTATATAAAACGTATAAGAATATAGCGTTAGGCTTCCATCAGGGGCTATTGTATGTCCTCAGAGACATGAGTACCTGGCAATGTAACAAGGATACAAGTTAAATATTAACACAGTGAAAAGATGTGGGTTCATTAATGTGAAACATGACTTGACATAGCACACATATACATACATACACATACATACACACAGACACGCACATAAAGACACGCACACACACACATATATATATATATATATATATATATATATATATATATATATATTACATGTAGATGGAGGACGGACCACAATTTGTTCAGAGTGACTGTGATGGATGCTTTGAGCTATGCTACACTAACAATGCCTATGCTCATGTATTACAAAGCCAGTTTGATACAGATATGGTTAGGGTAGCTAAGAACTTTGCTCCATCTGTATGTTTATATACTTTAAAAGTTTACATGACAGGGAGAATCTTACTTTAGAAAAATATCTACATTTGAACAATTAAAATGAAAGAACACTTTGACCTCTCTATGAGTCATTATTTTGTGCACATTATGGCCATCTGGTATGTGGGTTGGAACTATTTTTAAGATAATAAGTTGTTTGCTGTGCAATTCACTTGTCATAGATTGTAGTATTATGATAAACAGTATATTCATCTTTACATTATTTTTATTTCTAGTTTCATTCTCAATTCTGAGCCCTTAATGAATTGTTAAGAGTTAATTTACCTGCTATGAATGTTTATTCTTAAACTCATCTCGTTTACATTTTGATCAAAATGTTAGCTAACTGTAGTTTTCGTTTGATAACAAACAGATCACTCATTTTCTGTTTGTTAAATTACCTACAATTAAAATTCCACTCACTATCCAGACTAATGCTTGTTGTTGAAAAGTATTCATTGAGGAGAAAAATTTGATTTTTAAATCATCCACTTAAGCAGATGGCTGTAAAGAGAGTGCCCAAAATCTTCCCTCCAGAATTTAAGTATGCACAGGATTAGGACTTTAATCTAACTTCTTCAGGATTAACTAGAAAATAATCATGATCATTTTGTCCACTGAATAACGGATTTGCTTAATCTGATTTTAAAAGTGGATGTCGGAGAAGCCTGGGTAGTATTTTTACATGCGACTAAAGTGGTGTGTTAAATAAGGTTCTTGTCAATTCTTATTTTATTGTGCAAAATCTAGCCTGTGGATATACAGTAATGGCTTGTGCTTTTGGTCTTTTCTTTTACATCTAAGACAGGGATAAAGTGCTGTGAAATTCTTTGGGAGCAATTTAGCAATTGGTATGTAAAAATAAAATATGTCTATGTTTACAGATCAGAGCAGACAGCAAAATTCAAGACATAGAAAATATGTTCCACAGACAAAAATAAAATAAAATATTTGCAAAACAAGTAGTTTCAGATGCTACAATTGAGGGCATTTTAGCCTCTAAAAGCATCTTTAACTCACCTTTAAATGTTCCTTTTAAATGCATTTTTAAAATCTCAAGGATTGTGTTTTATATAGCACATCAGGAGTGACAGAGCACGGTAAGCCTGGTAAGCGCGTCAGGAGAACGCTGCACTTATTAGGGCCCCTGCCAGCATGCCTGAACTGGCAATGTGCCCTATGTTCCGCTTACACCTCTCTGTTAAGATGGGAATTGGAACAAGCGCAGCTGTACAGGGGATCGGTGCATGCGCTGTGAAGAGCTTCATGGCGAATGCACAGTAAAGGCTTCATGCACCATGATAGTGGTCATGGGGCATGAGCAGTGAAGGGAAGGGGGGGGGGCTGCAGTGCCCAGCATCAGCTCTGTAGCACATACATCTCACACACATTTATAGCACTTTCCACTTTCACAAATAGAGATGTGTGAACTTCCCACAGTTTGTGTCACAAAACAATGTTAACATTTAATACTGTTGCTCTACTTTAGCCAATCTTCCAAAACATCATGGGCTAGAGATGAGAAAAACTGTTTTGTGGCATATTTGCCTCATTCCGTATGTGGATTCTCTTTCTTTATCTCTACTGCAGAGCAAAATGATTTGACACTGTCATTGTCCTTGTCCCACCTCCATTGATAAAATATTAAGTCTGTGAAATGCAAAATTTACAAATTGCTGAATCAAAGCAAAACTGAAGCTCAGAGAATGTATCTGAAAAATTTTGCATCTTTGTGAAACAGCATGTTCCACCGGGAAATTTAATTTATGCAAAATTTCAACGATTCCCAAGCAGAGTGAATCAGCCGGTATGAAAGACTTATGTCACTTACTTTACAGGTGCTTTAAGAACTTATTGATACTTTTTAGAGCCGTGTCATATATGTTTTACAAAGACACTTGAGAAAACCCCCCACCATTCTGAGGCTGTGAAGTGCTTACATGTTGACGCAGGTCTTTAAATGAGAAATGGTGTTCCAGAACTTGTGGAAAGATTTTTTTCCCGTGAACACAATTCTTCTTCTGTTAATGTAATGAAAACACTGCAAACAGTTTCTTAGATTTTGAAATGTATAATAACAGAGAAAAATATATTGTACTCCGCTGTATAGCAAATAGAAATACAATATCAAACATCTCATACTCTGTTACATTATAGGACCAAAACAATGTTGAAAAATCTCTTTATAAGTTATCCACATGGCGAGAGTTTCATTTTCTCATTTCTATCTTATATTTTAAAAGGTAAGAACACATAGCTCCGTTTGGTGGTAGTAGAATAATGCAATAATGCTGCAATAAACTCTAACATGGATTGATTTTTATTAAAAAATAATCCTTCTATTTGTTCTCTTGGATCAAGGATTATTTGTGATCTATGATCCACAAGCTTTTAAAATTGCTTTAGATTTATATTTTAATTTTCTTTTACAGATCAGGATGATTTTCTAATAACAAGCCTAATATTACTTGAACTATATAACTAATCTCACATATAGGAATGGAATTTAGTGTATTATTTTGTTTCTAGCCTATACTGTTGAAATACATGACTGTCTTGTTATTTAATTTTGAGAAAATAAATTATTAAGATATAGAGAGAAGTACACCGCAAAGTCACATTTAAGTGAAATACTGAAGTGACCATTGTGTTTTATCTTCAGCACCTGATTTCATAAGGCAAACAATGCAAAAGCGATTCAATGTAAAATATGATACACTGCATTAAAACTTTTATTGATATAAATTGAGGAGGCTTATTTATTAATGTCAAAATGGTACATGTTCCTGAATATGCATATCTGTACTAAATTATTAGTATTAAACTTGTCACTTGACAGTGAGAAAGTAAAGATATGTTCACCCTAGGTGCACTATAAACTTTCACGTATTGGAAGTCAATATAATGTTTGCAGCTTACCTCCATTTTTTGGAAATTCTGAGTCCCTGGATCATTTCAGCGCATATAACCAGCTGACCCAGGGACTCATGAACTCTGAAAAACTAGACAGAGGCTGCAGTCACTCGAATCTAACATGTAAGTATACATTAAAGGTACAATGACTGAGCCCTTTTTCTTACTTATCCCAGGAAACAGCCAGATAATTTATATCTGAGATGGTTTACTTACCTTTTGAGATTAAAAGCCTAAAACCTGAAAGTGACTGCTAACAGTCAGAGTATTGATTTTTAGAAGAAACAAAATACACAACTATTAACAATAAATTACTGTATACAGATGTCAAGTTTAAATACACTATTTATGCTTCTTGGTAACATTTGTATTGCATTATATTTACTGCAAAAGCTTATGTTATAGTGCATCTAGTAGGTATATCATGTTTTACTTTCTCACTGTCATATGTACAAAGGATATGGAATTTCCCTTCCTAAAACTACCACAATACAGCGGCACTTTGAAAGCATAACACACAATAGGACAGCACAGACAGTTAACATACTTCCTTAGCCTTTTCGCTGCCAATGATAAAGTTTCGTCTTCATTCTTCTTCGTCAGTTAGGGGGCTAATGACATAAAAAGTATGTCAGCCTATAGCTACAACTTAGATACTAATAAAGTCAGACAAAACAAAAAATGTTTTAGCACAGTTACATTTAAAATAGGTAAAATAAATAAATAACCATAGCCACATATACACATTTGTAATATATATGTACTTACCAGCTAGCAGATTCCAATGCACAGCTTCCTGTCACTTTAAAAATTAAAAAAGGAAGGTTCTATTGAATAATTGAATATTGTCTTATACATGTCAGTACTTGACTGTGCATTATCCTAAATGTCCCATTATTTAAAACAATTCACAATGTCATGATTCACAAAAATCCCATACATTCCTCTGACTGTCTCATAATTTTGATTAGGCAATCATTCTTGTAACCTACCTTTGGCCATTTACATTAATTCTTTATGCCAACAATCTTATTTTAAAGATTCCATATCAGTTGTACACACTTGGCATGAAATTGGAACTATTCCTAATGGTCTTATACTTGCTATACTTGTCTACACTGTCAATCCCCATACAGATGGGTTCAAATATATTAGAATGCTCTTAATGCCCACTGACCCATGTTTACCCTCACCAGACTTTTTGATAGATCTTTTGGGCTTTGAACTATTTGACGACTGAGGGACCTTTTTTTAGTTGCAAAAAATATTCCCTTGCTTTATTAATCTTAATATGAATCTATATGAAGATGAGATTTTGTCGCCCACCAACAAGGCTTTTCTCTATGAATGCTTCAAATCTTTAGATGCTCTCTGAAATACCATCTCTCTTTTAGAGCTTACTTTATTCCCAGTAATACTATTCACCTAATGCATAATCACATCTGTCCCAAACTCCACTCTAAGCTACATTTGATCCTCTTGTTTCAGCTGTGCCCTTTTCCACGTAGAATGTAAGCTCTCTAATGAGCAGGGTCAACCATACTCTTTATGTTATGTCTGCATTTATTTTGTCTACCTTGTATGTCCTTATTTTATGTATGTCCTCTTTTCCTTACTGTACGGTACTGCAGACTACAGTAGTTCATTACAAATCTACAATAATAATAATAATAATCTTCCAACACAGCAGGTCTTGTGGGGTGCTCACAGTATGCAGTGGTTAGTACCTACTAAAAGTGGTCCAAAGGCTCAAGGATCATTGATTAGGAGTGAAGGCTAGCCAGTCTGGATCAATCCCACAGAAGTACTGTAGCACAAATTTTTAACAAAGTTCATGCTGGCCATGAAAGAAAGGAGTCAGAATACACAGTGCATCTTATCTTGCCACGTATGGGGCTGCGTAGTTACAGGTTGGTGAGACTGCCCATGCTGACCCCTGTCCATCCTGAAAGTGCCTACATGTAAGTGCTTGAACTGGACTATGTAGCAATGCAAGAAAGTGTCCGAGTCTGATGAATCACCTTTTCTATTACATAATGTGGAAGTGGTGCATGTTCGTTGATTACTTGGTTGTTTACTTGGGGAAGAGATGGCACCAGGATACATTATGGAAAGAAGACAAGCGATGGGATACATTGTGATGCTCTGGACAATGTTCTGTTGGGGAAACCTTGGGTCCTGAGATTCTTGTGGATGTTACTTTGTCACTTACCACCTACCTAAACATTGTTGCAGACCAAGTGCACCACTTCATGGCAATGGTTTTCCTCCTTCAACAGGATATATCGCCCTATCACACTGCAAAAATTATTCAAGAATGATTTGAGGAACATGATAAAAAGTTCAAAGTGTTGACTTGGCCTCTAAATATCCAAGATCTCAATTTGATTGGTATCTGTGGGATGTTCTGGAAAAACAATTCTGAGCCATGGAGGCCCCAACTTGTATCTTACAGGACCTAAAGAATCTACTGCTAATGTCTTTGAGCTATATACTGCAGGACACCATCAGAGGTCTTGTAGAGTCTTGTGAATACAAGTGTAGGACATATGTGTGACAAAATGATAGTAAAGAGCCTGATTTTACTTGCATGTTTTGAAATGGTTTGAAAGTGTCTATTTTCACAGCTAACAGCAGGCTGATCAAGCAGAGCACCTGATGAGAGCTAATTTTAAAGGCAAGGTGGAACTGTCACCTGTCTATCAAGCTAGAGCTGTGGGATGAGTGTAAAGTATTTAAACATATCTGTTTTTATTGTTCAATGTGAACGATGCTGAATAAGTCGGTCGGTGTCTAGAGAGCTGGTCTCTGTTACTTTAGCATTAAGGTCACAAGAAAGAGTGTGCAACTTAAGTTGCTCAATGTGGATAGTGGCAAATGGTTGGAAAGAATAGGGTGATAGATGGAGTAAATCTAGATCAAGAGATTTTTTTTTTTAGGATTGGTAAAACAAGCAAATGCTTAAAGGAAGACGGAAATGTGCCAGTGAAGGAAGGCAGGTTGAATACTGGAGCTAAAGGCGAGCATTTTGTGGGGGAGAGGGCACAAGAATTTGAGAGAAATAAGGTTAAGGGGAAAGTTGTAGGGTGAAGTGATGAGTGCAGAGACTTTGTACTTTGTTACCTGGGAGAATGAACAGAAGGGAAGACTAGGATGTATAGGAAAAGGTGCGTGGGGTATGAGGGGTGTGGCATGGGTACATTTTGTATTTCAAGGAAATTCCAAGTTTGTGGGCTAAAAGGGAGGACAGAGAGGAGATAGTTCAGGTAGGCAGATAAGCAAGTTGAAGGTGGCAGAGTCATTGATGGTTAAACTGGGTTGGAGTTAGAGAATCAATATAGGCTTGCTTTGCAATTGTAGGAGCAAGGATTAATTTATAGTGTACCAAATTGGCTTTGTAGCTTAATTTCGTTCAGTGGAAGACAGTAATGTGGGAACATCTTTTTAAGTGGTGGGTCTCTTTATTATACCATGGCTGAGGTTTTTATATCAGGAGACTGTATGTGGCTAGACGTCCATTTCCTAGATGTAAATTGAAATTGTAATTGTACAGAGAGACAGATAGAAACCACAGAACGAGCAGGAGAAGTCATGGTCATGGTAATGTCCATTACAGTGACTCCTTGGTATCTCATTGTGGCAGATGAACCCCACAATGGGATACCAAAGGACAAAGTAAGCAAGAGACACTTATGGCAGTAGAAACAATGGGGTTGTCAATGAGAATTGTGAAATCACCTAGTGGGAGAATTACTGGCTGTAAAGTTGTCAACGAACTGGATAAGCCAAGTTTTTGCAATGGTATGGAGGTTGAGGCATTTTGAAATAAATAGGTTGTGGGTGGATGTGAGCTTGTTACAGTCTTCAAACAAATATTGTATTCCAGGGTGTACAGGAAAGGCAAGCTAGTGGAGTGATGTGGATTAGGTTGGAGGGATTAGAAACCCGCTAAGTAAAAAAGCCAGAACTCAAGAGAGAAGGCGGTCAGGACAACCGTTACTTCCTTAGAGATGTACCACCATATATGAAGAGATGCCTGATTACACCACCAGTACAGATCAGAGATGCTGGACATCATTATCTTGTGAATACAGCTATGCCACCTAGTAATAATCCTAATATGGAGCTTGCATGTGCAAGTTCTGATGCCACTGCTCCTCTTCTAAACTCACATCTAGTCCCTGGTTCCAGGTTAAGATATAGTTAAAAACTGAGGAGTAAACCATTTCTAAGCATAGTTTATAACATTTACAAGATTAGAATTTTTGAGCGTTAATTATAATGTCTCAAACGGAGACAGTGCTTTTTGAACTATTTTGTTATTACAAAGGTTTTATAATAAAGTGCCTCAGCTGAAGGTAGTACTAAAGTGCTTGGTTTGACAAATTAAGAGTATTTTTAAGATCAATAATGGGCTTCATTTCTCTTGAAGCTGGCTGAGTCTGGGATCTCCCTCTATCACCATGCGCAAAGTAGTTTGGGAGAAAGCTCCGGGAATTCCGTATTGAGTGTTATCAGTACCCATTGTTTGAGATATTTCTTACAAGAAATCTATAAAACTCATGATAAATGGGCAGCATGTTAATAACTTATAAAATGTGGTAACCGGACCCTTCTCCCCTTCATTCTGCTTTCCAACAAAATCTCTCGTTATAACCCTAGCCTCCTGCCCTCCCCCTCCAGACAACTCCCCCAATGGCTCTCTGAAGCTCCCTGAAGAAGGTGTTTGTGATATGTTTGGGGAGAGTCTGGAAAAGATAAAGGACTATTGGCAAGATATTCATCTTAATTGTGTTTATTCTCCCCAGAAGGAACAGTTACAAGGATAGCCATCTTTGGAGAATGTATTTAAATTTAACCAGAAGATTTAAGAATCAAGTGAGAACAAGTTAGATAGCGGAAATATGAGGGCTGCCATTTGGATTAAAAAGATGACTGAAGTCCATTCACAATAATGTCTGGCATGGAATGATTTAGTGCTATTAACATAGCAAATTTGATTTTAAAGTTAGATAGGTATCCAAATGTCTGAAATTTTGTCATCAGGTTAGGGAGAGAACAGCTAACATAGTTAGGAGATCATCCACCAAAAGAACAAGCTTGTGGTCTTCCTCCCCAACCCGCACTCCACTGCTATCCTTGATTTTAGCTTCTCTTACCAAAGGAAATCACACCTGGTCCTGAGGTATCAAGTCTAGAAGGGTCTTTAAGCAATTAGCGAGTCATTTTACAAAAAGTTTTATACCTACATTTAACAGTGATATCGGCCAATAGCTTGAGCACCGGGATGGAATCTTTCCCTCTGTATTAATAATAGTTATGTCTGCCTCCAAGGACTCAGGGGAGAAGATGTCCTCACCAGATATTTCATTATAGACTTGTAAGAACAAAGGCATAAGATTTTCCTGGAATGTTTTGTTAAAATTGACAGTAATCCCATCTGGGCATGGGCTTTTCACATTGGGGGTTGATGCTAGAGTTTCATCCAGTTCCTCTTTCGTGAATGGTTGCTCAAGGTATTCACAAACTTCTTTGGAAATCCATTGGTACTGCACTGACTTCAAATAATTCTTTATCTGAGCTTTGATAGAGTCTTTGTCCGGGATAGACTTTTTTCAGATTATAAAGATTGGTAAAATACTTTTGGAAAGCCCATGCGATTTTATCAAGGGCAAATACCTTGCCATCCCTAATGGAATGTAAATATGTAGAATGTCTTTGAGCTCCAAGTGTCTGGCAACCATTAAGGCTGCTTTGGTTTTTATCATTCATTAGTTTATTAACCGCTGTTCTGGTTTATGAGAGCTCATCATAAGTATCTGTGGAGAGGGAGGCTTTATGTGACATCTCAAGAATTCTGAGTTTATTCAAAAGCTGGGCTTTTAGTACCTCTTTCTGTTTTTTTTTTGAGAAGTGAGCTTATTTGTTTGCACCTCTCTCTGATCATGGATTTATGTGCTTTCCAGATTGTGGTCTTGAAATTACCTAGAATGTCATTTAGGGCAATGCATTCATCTATGTTTTTTTTTATGCTGGGTCTTGAAAAAGGAGCTCATTGTGCCACCAGGACCAATGTCTGGGGATGGGAGGGGCCAGAGTATAACCTGTCAGTAGGCTTAGGGCATGGTCAGACCAGGTAATCTGGCCAATCATACTATCAGAGAACAGGTGTAAATATCTGTGTTCTACTAAAAAGTAATCCTTCCTGGAATATGTCTCTTAGGTAGCAGAATATAAAGAGTAGTCTTTTACTGAGAATGGTGGATTTTTTTTTACAGATGTCAACCTGCTGAAACTTTTGAAGAGATCTTCATACTGTACATTGCCATTGCAATTAAATACTGGTGGAGATAGGAGGATTCGCACTCATGGTCAAGGGTCCAACTGAAATCACCTCCGACGACTTGTGACCCCTCTCTCAGTGGTTCAAGTATCTCCATTACCCTGGATAGGAAGTGAGGCTGCTGCTGATTAGGGAAGTAGAGGTTCATAAAAGTAAAAATGCTGATTTAAAATGTTACACTTTAATATCTGACATCTATTATCAAACAAAATATGATGCAGCACCTCTAGATATGGGTATACATTGGGAAACCAGGACCACAAAACTCAGGGTTTTATTTAAAGGGTTATTGTTGCTAAAAAACTGAGGACAATAATGATTGCCAAGTTTTGGGGATGTGTCAAGCCTTAAGTGTGTTTCCTGAATAAATTCAAAATCTATTTTATTGGATTTCAGTTTCGTCAAGAGCCATGACCATTTTTTAGGGATATAGCCCTTTAGCATTGATGGAAAGAAGTTTTAGTTTTTTCTGGTGCAGACTTTAGGAGTGGTTTTATAAAGGAAGAGACCATTGCAGTGAACCACCCTGGAAAATTTTTAAATAGAGCAAAACACCATTGTACCTCTGGTAGTTGGGGAAACTTGGAATGAGGGGTTGGGAGGAAAAGAACTGGGTTATATAAAAAACACATACAAAATATTTAACAGTTTAGCATTAAGTAAAGTAAATGTCTGCAAAAAGACAATTATTGGGTTAAGTTGTAGCCCATGGTCTGGGAGTAAAGTAGTGAAAATACCAAACTGGGGTATGGTGGTGGGACTGAATAATTGCAACATTTAAAAAAAATATCATTTTATATTAATGAGAAAGAACCTGCTAACATACAGAAATTAAAGCACAAATATTTAAGTATTTCTATGGACATATTATGAGTTTATTTAAGAGGGTAAAGTTTGAACAAGAGAGCAAAAAGAAAACTGTGTAACAGATGTCTCAAAGAAATTATAACTTGAATTCCAGTTCCAATCAGCTCCATTCATTAAAGTTGTATTGGGTGAATTATATGGTAAATGGATCTTGGATTAATAACCAATAAGTCTACTATCAGGTTAATATTGAGGTTTATCAAAACCCAAGTAAATATCAAAGCAAAGGAATAAATATTTTTTCACCTCTCAATTACTAATTTGGCCACAATACTGGCTATCTATATGAGCTTTCAAGACTTTCAAAAGGCCAGATTTCAGTAGTGTAACCATATCTGCATGCAAGATATATATTGTGTGTATATACTGTGTATAGTTATAAATATGGGATTTTCTTAATCTAACAAACAAGATGCTTTTGGCATATACTTGATTCCAGAGTTAGAATTCAATTTCTCCTGTTGATGGAATCAGTCCAATAACACAATAATGTATGTACAGTTGCAATTTAACCTTCAGTACAATAAGAAATAGTACATAAGTCCAAAACTGTTGAATAAATGAACATGTCCATGTGTAATGAGATAAATGAGCAAACTTTAAGTTATACTTAGAACATTTACTATCTGGTCTCAAGATGCTTTTTTACTTGATGTTAATAGTGTTCGTTTAATCTTATAAACATTATGAACTGGCTCCACCTTTCCAATAATTCTTACAGTAAAGCCTAGTTCCAGAGACCATTTATCACATACTTCAAAAATAGCATTCTGATCCTGAAGACATGTAACTCTCATAAGATTGTGTGCATATTAACCATTTTCAATAATGCTACTTTCCTTGTCTACTTATAGATATCTTCATCCAATGTTCTAATTTTCCATTGTTTCCTTCCGGTTAGGTGAAATATTATGGTCAGATATTTGACACAATTCATATGCAATGTAAATTGCTAGATATTTTATTATGTTCATGTCCAAAGAGATTCCCAGATACTCTAGGTCTCACTTAATGTTCAACGCAGCTGCATCCAAAACAGACATGTAGCATGCATGCCACAAAAAAAGTGCATTTATGTGGTTATGTTAAGTTCACTTATCTTAAGCTTTGTGGAAATCAGCATAGCTGGTTAGAATGTGTCTGCATGAAGATATGTTTAAAGCACAACAAGATATGCTGTATACAGCTTGGGGTCCCACCGTTATACAGATTCACAGCGTGTTCAACGTAGGGAAGAATTCCTTAGGGGAATTGTACCAGCAAAAAAATGTGCCATCCCTTTAGACAAAAAACAGCCCCATGCTAAAACACTGGAGCTCAACTCAACAACCCTGTCTGGTGCGTGTGAAGATAATAAAGGGTTTTGGTTGGTAAAATAGCATTTTCATATGGGATGAAGAATAAACTTCATGAGTTAGATGTTCCTCTAGATATCATGCTGCTATAGGGCAGGTTTAAGATAGTTCTAATTAACTGAATCCAAAGCTTTTGCTGCATCAGTTTCTAGCAGAGTGCTTTCTAAAGATTTATTCTTTGCATGCGACATGAGAGCAATTATTCTTCTGCTTTTTTGTCCCTATTCTACCTTTTAGGTTGATCTTGATGGATCAATGTAGAAGTATAGAAATTCTGAGAGTCATCATTTTTATTTTAATATATTGTCTTAAAAGAGATATTGGGCAATATGCAGAATGAATCCAGTTATTTTCCTTCTTTATGAAACAATCTAATAAATGCTAAGTTGCTTGAAGGTAGAAATTTGCCTTTCTGTATTGCAATATTATACAACTTTTTCAAAAGCTCAAGGCTCCTTGGATAAAAGTTTATAAAAGTGGTAAATGGGCCATCTAGGCCACTTACTTTAATCTTTGGAACTGCTTTAACTATATCTTCACATGATATAGATCTGTTGAGATATTTGAAGTCTGCAAGTGTTAGTTTAGATAGATTTAATTATTGAATAAATGTGCTTGATTGATCTCGATCTGGAGAATATGAGAATAAATCTTCAGTTTTTAAAACTATACCCTATATGTTTGGATTATAATATATGTTTCCCACAGAGCCTCTAAAGATTAAGGTTGAAGAATTTTTGGTAATTTATTTGCCAGAATTTTACCAGATTAATTAAAGATTTTTAAGGTCAAGGGTTTTATTATATGTAGTGGTCAAAAAGGGGGTGATTACAGTGGTATGCCATACCGCAACTTCTCTTACTACCTTCATTGTAAACCTATTAAATTCCATTAATTTACATTCCTATTACATTTTTTGCCCCACCACTTATAAAATACCTTTTTTAATGTGTTATGAGTTCCTTATTATTACATTTTTAATGATTTTTCCAAATCATATTATAATCCTTCTTATCATCATCCAAATATCAAAGGATTGTCTTCATTGATCCTATTATCATCTTTAAATTCTTCAAATTTTGATTGGAAAAAAACACAAATCATTAATCTAGTAAATCACTTTGGCCTATATTAATATATTAATATCAATTGTCCTATGTTATCTAATGTAAAAATATAATCAATCCTTGGTGTACATCTGTAATGTTCGTGTTGTCGCTACCAATAAAGATTGTCCGATGCAATTAATGTGGTTTCAAAGCACAAAGAGATTTAATAGCAAAAGATTGCAGGATAGCAGCAAACCATGATGATGCATAAAAGGTAGAGCATTTTACAGGAAAGTATATCCGGATACATTATGCAAGCACTCCCTGGTCCCAGGTCCAGATTCAGTCTTGTAGTCTGCAGTCAAAGAAGCGATTTAATACTGGTCCAGGGACATGCTTATATACAGTTTGAGATAATAAAAACAACATTAATGATGTTACAATGTACACAAAGATAAAATAAGGTCTTTCTTCATTGATTCAGGGGTCAGGTCAGTCCAGTACAATGCAGATCATAGATCCTTTGAGAGGACTCCTCTGATAAGGTGGGGGCAGCTCACTCCAACAGCTGTGCACATGTTGTGCCTGAGGAAACCAACCTAATCTAGTTTAAACAAACCTATAATGGGCATGAGTAAAATCAGTAGAATATAAAATATGTTAAATATCCCTCATAAGTTCAAGACATGAGCCATGGTATTCAATGAAGATTCTTTAGAAGTTATATGGAAATTTTTGTATCATGTCTATTTAGCTAAGCATCCATAATATCATTTATATCACTACCAGTTATAAAATTTTCTATTGGATTGCAATATTTTATTAATTGTCTTTTATTTTATAATTTTCTGAGATTGTCTGTTTTCTTTTGCTTTATTTTCCTTAATGAATCAGACACATTGTGTACAGAGATATTCTCTTAAATATTTTCCATTTTTTAAAACGCATTTTATTTACTGAAGCATTCATATATAATTACAGAAGTACATTGAATGATTCATAATACAACCAGATCAACAGATTAAACCAGTGCTTGGTAAACATTCTAACAATGTGAAAAACAGTAATTCAATGAGATGGCATTAGAATGAGCCATTAACAAACTTATGAACTCTGATAGAAAGTGAGATACAAGTGTGATACAAAAAAAACCCAACAAATAAGCAATGTTTTATCATATATAAGTAGACACTGCAGAAGTTTCAAGACACCTCCAACTAATATACAAATTTATTGGAATATTATACAGACAGGTTTCATACCAAAAAGTGTGTTGAAAACATCTTCAGATCTTCAGAATGAAATAATGTTGGTTTTCCCAGATTTTGAAGAGGCTCCATGTATGTTTTTCTTTCTGCAATTAGGCATCTATTCAATCCATGCAGACTATATGAAAGAGAGATTCTCTCTGTACAACCAGAGAGAAGTGGGAGTATTCCCGACCCACATCTGGAACACACTATTTCTTGTCATTGCCACAACTGACAGTAAAGGTTTTCTACACTCTTTTTATGTTTTGGTACCCTAGGTAAAATTCTTCACATAGCCCACTCTGGGGTCAAGGGAAGGTAATCATTGGTGAATCTCCAGAACCAGGTCCAAATGTATTTGATCAGTGGACACACCCACAGACATTGGATAAATTCTGCCATAAAAGAACAACAGTTTCAGACATGATTGACCATAAAATAATTTTTATTAAGGGAAGGCCATCCAAGATGCAGTATGGGGACAGATAGTGTCAGGATTCCCAATATAAGACCACAGAGAGAGTGTAGTAAATAAAGTGGTTTTTATTAAACACTAGTTACACCGCTTTCAGTAAGCAGTACGGTAGGGTATGGCAGAAATAGCAAGAAAACTCAGTGAACAACAGATGTAGAATGTGATGGTCTGCAGGAGTTTACCATAAAGTAGTGGAGATGACACAGAAGGTGCGATGGTCTGCGGAGCAAGGCATTGAAAGTAACAGACACAGGATGTAATGATCTGCAGGACTTTACCACAAAGTAGTGAAGATGCTAGTAACAATCTGCAACAGGTTAGTTCTCTGTGACACTGGAGAGCAGAAAGCAGGTATTGGTGATAATACGCTGCAACAGGATTATACAGAAACACTGGAGAGCTGAAAGCAGGTACAGAGTCACAGACAAGCCAAGTCAGGGGTCACAGAAAGAGGTGCAAAAATGGAGGGACGAGCGGAGGTCAATACCAGGAGATCAATCAGTATAGGACACAGGAGTAACAAAACAGGCAAAGGCAACAGATGATCTAGCAAAGACTGCTGGGACAAGTAGGATTTTGTAGGCCAACGACAGGTGTTAATTATCCTGAAATAATGAGCCTAGCTCTGCCAGGTAAGAGAGCAGTCTAAGTACCACAGTGGCCCCTTTGGTAGAACAGTGGTACTACAGTCAGGATATATATACATACATATATATATATATATATATATATATATATATATATATATAAATTTATATATATATATATATATATATATATATATATATATATAAATATATATATATACATGTGTATATATATATATATATATATATATATATATACAGTTCATATATATATATATATATATTATATATATATATATATATGTATGTGTATATATATATATATATATATATATATATAAATATATATATATATATGTATGTGTATGTATATATATATATATATATATATATATATATATATATATATATGTATAAGTATGTATATGTATATATATTGTTATGCACGTTTAGTCGCTATCCAATAACGATTGTCGATTGCCGATGTGTGGTTCCAAAGCACAAAGTAATTTAATAGCCAAAAGTAGCAGAATAACAATGCAAAATAAAACAGGTACAGCTGTTACTTATCGCAGGCGCTCTGGATCCAGTGTACAGTCATTCAGGTCTGAAGGCTGTGGTCAAGAAGACTGACTACTAAGTCCAGAGCCCCTGCTTATTTGCAGTCAGTGAATACAGTAAAACAATGCAGATGATGTAGCTTGCTTCTATTGGTCCAGGCTTCAGGAAGGTCCAGTGTACTGCAGGTCATAGGCCAGTTCAAACCAAAATATCCAAAGGTAGGGGTCAACTCTCCAGGGGACGTGCTCCGATTTTCCCGCCAAGAATCCAGTTTCAACTAGTCTATTTGCATTATGCAGTCAATATCACTTTAAACATTTATTCCCTAACATCGTTAACTAGAGTATGCAATGTGCGATCTCTTCAGCGAATGAACCGTACAACTGCCGATGAATAGCGGATTAAAATGATACTAAACATGACATGGTTCCTGCAACCTGAAGCTTTAATTTCACTAACATGTATATAACTTATAATACTAAACATAAATACTGCTATATTTTGACATAAATAACTATGTGTTGCAACTACAATTAATGTGTACCAATTACAAATGTGTATGTTTGTGTGAATGTGTGTAAAAGTGTAAAACCTGTTATTGCCACGTGTTGCGGTGGGATACGCCCCTCCACGCCGTAGCATGCTCTACGCATAATTTCAGACAAAGACAACCAAATCTGCTCGATATTAATTGAAATGACTTTATCCAATTTGCTGACTTCGACAATATATATATATATATATATATATATATATATATATATATAATATAAATGTCTAGTGGCGTGTGTTAGTCTTTCTGTGTGTGTGTGTAAAAAAAAAAAAAACCAAGCTGCAGCGCCACCTGCTGGGCAGAGTTATACACTGACCTATATATTTCTTGAAGGAGAAGTGACAGTTGGGAGTGGTTGGTGGTTGCCGGGGGTGACAGTGGGGAGTTAACACCTTAAGTAGCTTGATTTGACTAGAATGCATGAGTATCATGCGCGGGTTAACTGACCTACTAAATTCTTAGTGTGTGTGGAAAAAAAACTAAAAAAGGGCTGAAATTTGGTATACTGACATTATTGACGAGTTGAGGGGTCAAACTAATTTTCGTGAGGTAATTTTACCTCATGAACACACATGTGTACAGTGGCGGATCCAGGGGGTGCGATCGGGGCAATCGCCCCCCCCTAGCAGGGGTTTGCTGCAGACGGCTGCACAGTATGTGCAGGTCCGTTTGGCAGTGACAGTGTGCTGCCCGGCTGCTCTGATTGTGTTTTAAACACAATCAGAGCAGCCGGGCAGCACACTGTCCCTGCCTGTCACTGCCGAGCGGACCTGCACATACTGTGTAGCCCTCGGCAGCCTCAGAAGTTGGAAAGGGGGCGGGGCCTAAATTGCCCCGCCCTAACATCCCCCCGGGGAACAAACATTTTCTAGATCCGCCCCTGCATGTGTAGCGGCGTGTATTAGTGTGTGTGTGTCTGTGGAAAAAACTATTTTCTCAGAAAGGGCTCATCCGAATGACCTGAAATTTGGTATACTGACATTATTTGACAAAAAAATGCATGAGTATCATGCACGGGTTAACTTGTATATATATATATATATATATATATATATATATATGTATATGTATATATATATATGTGTTTATATGTATGTATATGCATGTGTGTATATATATATATATATGTGTATATAAGTGACAAAGTGTTTCCCATCCGAGTAGAGAAACAAAGACAGATCAGTATAAAAAACACATCAAGAATACAGATAAGCTTTTATATCTTTTCTTTCTGATCGGGAAAATTACGCATCAAGAAGACAGATAAGCTTTTATATCTTTTCTTTCTGGTATGCACATTTGCATTGGAGTGCTTTGGTGGAGGGTTCCACATATTTAAAGTTAATATTACTATTGTGTGCTTTTTTTCTGTTTATCCCTATCTCGTGACAGATTGGCCCTATAATGCATGTTCAAGAAAATGTCCATGTAGGTTGCCAAAGCAGAAATCTTAGTTGATGCCACTAAGGAGTGTACTAGATTAACCATTGACAACATCAGAAAGCGTTACTTCCGTTGCACCATTCCCAAGTTCGGTTTTTATTAACCAAATTGGCTAGATAACAATGGTCAAATGGTTGCCCTAATCATGTTATGAGAGCGTGCTCGACATACCGCTTACATAGTGTTGAACCTGTAGAAAACCTAAATTAAATTGTCTAATTACTTCATGTTGCTCTAACGTTTTTGGAAATGTCAGAGATTTCTTATTTTGTTTTAACCAAAATGTGCTGAACAATTTTGACTCCTTCACTGCTTAAGAGTACAAAGGGTTAGGCTGCCATGCTATCCTTTCTCTTAGACATTAAATGGGGATTATCAAAAACATGCATAGGTACCACCTGAACATGTAATTGGGGAGAGGGAGTGAAGGAGGTGAGAGGGGATGGGATTCAGGTGGCCGGTAGATGGGGGAGAGGAAAGAATGAGGGATTGAACTTCTTCACTCAAAGTAGGGTGGAAGGTGCTCCAGAGTTGGTTGTTGGAGGAAGATGAAGCGATAAGGGTGGCAAGAGAGGGATGGGAGGACAAGATGTTGAGTCTGATGGCCTCAATTTTGGAGGAAAAAGGAAGATAAAGTCGGTAGCAGAGAGGAAGAGCAGGATAGGAGAGGGGTGAAGAGGAGAGAGTTGAATGTTGCAAAGTGGCGGTGGGGATTAGAGAACTGAGAAGAAATAAGGGACTTAAAGAAAGATTGCTTAGCGATGGAGAGGGCGGAGCAGTAATAAGAGAGGATACATTTAAAATGAAGAAAGTCAGCCAAGGAGCGAGATTTCTTCCAGAGGCTTTCAATAGCGCAAGTGCACTCCTGATGGAAGCAGGTGAATTTGGAGTGCCAGGGTTGGGGAAGTAAGGGGTGATGACGGACAGAAGTAGAGGAGGCGACAACATCCAGGGCAGGGGTGAGGACGTCTGATCAGGGCAGAGCAAGGTGATATGAGGGGTTAGGAAAGTTTCGAGAGAGGAGGAGAAAGAAGAAGGATCAAGAGCATCAGGATTGCACCTAGTGAGGGTAGATTTAGGTAGAGGGAAAGCAGTATAAGAGGACAGAGTGAAAGAGAGGAGATGATGGTCAGAGAGTGGGAAGGGAGAGTTAGAGAAGTCAGAGAGAGCACAGAAAAGATTAGGTTTGATGAAGGCAGGTTCAGAGGGGTTATCAATAGGGATGTTAATATCACCAAGTATGATGGAGGGGAGTCAGAGGAAAGGTAGTGGGGCAGCCAGGTTGTGAAGTGGTCAAGGAAAAGCTATGTGGGGCAAACGGGACAGAGACATGACGATGGATGGGGGAGGAAATAGGGATAGAGTGGACTTTGAGGAAGGAGAAAGAGTGAGAAGGCACAGTGGGAATGACTCAGAATGTGCAGTTAAGGGAAAGGAGAAGGCCCATTCTCCCTCATGGATGGTCATCTGGTCTGGTGGAGTGGGTGAGGGAGAGGCCCCCATGGGAAACAGAGTTGGGAGATGCAGTGTCAGTAGAAGAGAGAAAGGTTTTGGTGATAGCAAGAAGGTTAAGAGAATTGGAATGAAGAGGTCATAAATAGAGGGCAGTTTGTTACAGATGGATCTAGAGTTCAAGTGGACACAGTAGAAGGGGAGAGAGGGAAGTGGGGAGATATGGATGAGATTGTCAGGGTTGCTGGAGCCAGGGGGAGGGTTAAAGCTGGGACGGGGAGAGAGCTGGGGGAGAGGATTGGTATAGGACAGGTGCTAGGAGGCATGGTAAGAGACCAGGAGACGAGGGGAGGTGTAGGGGAGGGAAAAGAACAGGTAGAAGAAACAGAAACAGGTGGAGAAGAAACAGGAGAAAGGGTCAGAGAGTAAAGACAGAGGTGAGGTGCAGCAAAGGCAAACCATAGTGAAACAGACTAAATACTAAAACTAAAAAAAGACAGTAAGAATGCAAGGCAATAACAATTAGGTAATGTTATAGTGAAACAATACCAAGCAAAGAGGTAAGAGTTCACTAAAAACAAATTGTGACTGGCCACAGGTACTGGTGAATCTGGATGAGAATATCCACAGAAGCTGGTGAATATATATGGTGGTAGTGGGTGGTGAGCAGGAGCACGGGTCAGGTGAAGCCAGGTGAGTCCAGGGTGAGAACAGGGGCCAGAGGTAAATTGAGGGTTCAGAGGTATTTGAGGGTGCCAGGGAGAATAGATGGAACGACCAGGAGGGTAGTTGCGTGTGAGGGCCTCTAGGTGGCCAGAGGGTGTAGTGGGTCAGATGGTAATTGTAGTGGTAGGAGAGACTGATCAGAAAAACAGGGGTCCAGTGAACACTGTGGAGAATAGAGAGTGGGATGAGGGCAAATGAGGTGATCAGTGATAAAGGCTAGGATGGAGTAGTAGAGGAAAAAAGGCAGAGGAGTCACTGAGGCATCCAGGTAGATCGTTGGTAGCATCTGATGAAGGGCAAATGACAGGGAGAGGCCAGGGAGTGAGGTGCATGAGGAGTGAGGGGGAGTAGGCTCAATTTATGGCCTGACGTGACTGAAACTGTCGGGACTTGCAGAGCAGGTAGCGGTGTGGGTGAGCGGAGGCAGTATCAGGAACCGGAGCGTGGGGGTAAGGCAGCGAAAATCCGGAGCAGGAGACAGCAGGCCAGGAAAATCTAGATGGCAAGAAGGCTGGACCTGGGCGGTGTAGTGGCAGCGTCGATCTGGACCAGAGCAAGAGGCGGCAGCGATTAACCAGGGTGAATCGAAGCAGCAGGTGACAGAGGGACACCAGGCTAAAGGATGTAGCAGGACATCAGGCTTCAGAGAGCAGGCAGCAAGTAGGAGACAAATGGGCAACAAGATCAAAGCAACAAGACCAAAGCAGGAGACCTCAGGAGTGGAGGTAAATAGACCGCCCAGAGAATAGGCCCAAGCCAGGGACTGCAATATAAGCAGCAGCTGAACAGAAGATGAAGATAATGTGCTCATGAGTGGGGAAGATGATGACAGGATCAGACTGTGAAGTAAGCATCTCCAGAGGTAAAATATGGGAAACAGATGGAAATCCAATCTGGGCTCCACTGGAGAGCTAGCAGGACACATCTGTTCTGTACAGAATCGGAAGGGGTAAAAGTAAATGAAAGGACGCAATTAAACTATTTTCTGACAGTTCATTTTGTTCCATAAATTTGTTAGCATAGGTATCGTTTCATTGAATCTAATCCCTCAGCTATCTCAAAAGATTGATTATATCTTGTGACATTGTGCATATTAATCTCTGCATATAAGAAAGACTAATGAAATTACAGTATGTTTGAATCTATGGCTGAGATATCTTTGCGTGTCACTAATACTGAAAATGATTGGAAAGGGTAAAGCAATCTAGATCAGGTGTGGCCTTCCATCAATAACATCATTTTCTTAAATGTAACATTTGAATACTGAAACTGTTCCAAAATCTTAGGTCTTTGCCATCAGCAGTCGAGGTGACACCTTTGATTTGATCAAAAGGCTAATATGTCATCAGCTGAAGCTGAAATTTTAAAAATCTTATTTCCAATCTGGATGCACAGTGGCTCAGTGGTTAGCACTTCTGCCTTACAGCACTGGGGTCATTATCACCCCTAATATTCGCCTTAATAATTGAGCCCCTGCCAGCATGAATATGTCTCAATCCAGACATATTGGTAATAACAGTTGGTACTCACAAGCTATACACTAACGACATTTTCCTAACCATAACCAAATCCCATGTTATACTTCTCAAACTGTTAAAAGAAATCCAAATCTATAGTGACCTATCCAACTATAAAATAAACGCAATCAAATCTGAAATCTTGGACTTAAATGTGCCCGAGGATATTTTACAAACATTAAAACTTAATTACAATATTTGCTGGCAAAGCCAATAACTTCAATTTATATCTGACAACATCCTACCACTTACCACCAACTTTATGCTGCTATCTTTCCCAGACTAATAGAATCAATAAAATCTGACCTGATAAAGTGGAATTTATCATTGACTAAAATTAATGCATTACCCAGACTTCTATATTTATGACAGACACTTCAATATCAAACTTGACTCAATCCATCCAATGACTGTCACCCCCTCATCATAGAATTTGACATCAATAGAGGCGGACCTTTTAATTTGTTTTCTGCATAAAACTTACTGTGGACAAAACCGCAGACTCCTCTTAAAGATGCAAATTTAATTCCCGCTGAAAAAAATCACCCTTTGAGTTTTGGACCAATACATTCACTTATAACAACTGAGATCTAACCATTGGTACCTCAATGGAACAATTACACCTATTTCACCAGGTCAGAACAATAAAGTCTTTAACTACTGGACAACTCATAAGATACTTTTCCCTTATAGACCTAGTTTGCTCTTCAACATTTCCTTCCATAATTTACTGAGCTTCGTTACAGATTTGCCCTTCTATATAGTGTTTCCAGTATCAGCAAATTAGGCATTTCTATCACTCACTACAAAAGTCACTTCCAATGTTCCCCTCTAGAAGTATTTTGTCATTATAACCCATAATCCAAAGGCTTAATATTTACTCTATATCAACTAATACTGTGTCATGGTCAGCCAGTTAAAGAGTAACATGAACTTGCTTGGGAGAGAGACGCAGCAACCTAGCTAAATCCTCTATCTTTGTGAGAATGAAGGAGAATTCACACAAGCTATTCTATAGGTGATATTGGTTCTCAACCCGCATTCACACTATCTCCCCAAATTCCTCAGAATTGTGCTGGAGGTCATGTGTACTGAAGGGCACCTTGCTGCACATTTGATAGACACGCCCAAAAATCAAACAATACTGGGCAAAAATGACGTGGAAAAAATAGAAATGAAACATCTATTACAATATACAACAAAAATTATAGAAAAAAATCATTAATGGGCCTTTATCACTCAATTTAACAGTAATGCAGGAGCTGTGGAAGAAATTCTACACAGTCACTGGCACATCCTTGAACTAGATGATGACGTCAAACAAATTATTTCAGAAAAACCCTAAATAATATATAGAAAGGGGAGAAACTTGAGAAATGTGCTAATTAGAAGTTATATACCTTTACAGACTACTGTTAACAATGGCAAAAAAAAATAAAAGGTTTCTATTTTTGCACAAACTGTAAAGCCTGCAAGAACATTACACAAATATCTACCAGGCCAGTCATAAAATTCACATCTAATTCAAATGAACGAGAGTGTGAAATAAATGATTACCTGCCATACTGAAGGTGTAATTTATCTTATGGAGTGCCCATGTGGCCTCTAATACAAAGGGAGGACAAAAAGGTCAATAATAATTAGGGTTGCAGAACATATTTACAACATCAAGAGAGGACTAAAAACCCATAGCCTATCAAAAAATTTTTGCATTTCCCATAGCTGCAATCCAAAAGGATAGAATTTTTTTGGGATTCAGCATGTTAAACAATTTTGGAGAGGTTGGGATATATTAGCTATTATATCACAAATAGAAGCTAAGTGGATCTACGAAGTCAAAACTATATCTATACACAAAATAAATATCGGCTTTGATTTGGGTTCATTCCTCTCGGTGTGAAAGGTACTGGCCATATTTTCGACTTAAATAACAAGATATTGAATTATTCTATATTTAAAAATTAGTGAGTCCTTATCATCTGTTTATCTTACTTTTGTTTTATTTTTATATTTGTTTCATTTTTCTTTTTATTGTTACTTTAATTTTTTTATTTATATTTATTTTTATTTTTATTTGATATCTACTTGATATTTATTCATTTTCATTTTTATATTACAAAGTGTGGCATGAGAATTTAGTAGGCGCTTACTAACATATTCACAACATTAAGGTGTTTTTAACCAATTGAATATCTGTTTCATTAAAGTTTACCTGTCCAATGAGGAGAGGTGGCACACTATTTAACATCCGATGTCTCCTCAACATACATCAATCCTTGAAAAAATCCTTTGCACGAAACGTTTTGGAAAAACCTGTACACAGGCAAGAAACGTGGCCCATCCAACTTGCATCTTTGCACGGCACAGGAACACGAGGTGGATGCTACCTACAGAACTTTTTTTATTATAGAGTAACACAGCACAGCAGATCAGGAAGGAGATTGAAGATTGAATACCTACTCAAGAACCAGTCAGGGAAAGTGTAGGGTAAGACCCGATAGTAACTACATTTTGAATGGACTCACTGGCTTTCACGTACATCTGTGTGCTTCTTCATTATTTCAGCAGAAGAGCTATAATCATTCACAGCAGCTCCCGATACCTCTGTTATTTATTTTTATTGCGTGTTAAAACAGCATTATTTCTACCATCATGCACACAAATATTTATACCTAAATCTTGACACTGCATCATAGTAATTGCAACATATTACATTTGTGTGACTGACAGATACATATTAGCATAGCACACATTTATTGGCATGTATTATATCCCACCCCAACCTATTAATACATATTTCATTGTTATTTCTATTTTTATTATATTTATGTTTATTTTTATTTTACTTTATTCATATTTCTATGGCTAGTCGCATTATTATTATTTTGATCATGCAATCCATCTATCTTTATCATCACAACAAAATATTGTATTGATGAATATCAATTGCTACAAAATACTCTTTTAGGTACTATTATATCTCATCTCCTGGTGATCTGTCATCAGTATCATTTTGCGCTCTTTTTTCAACCTTGTTTATGAAATCTTATCCCATAAAGAGCAGCCTAGGACAAATATAGAGAGCGTTCTACTTTCTGAATTATTTTTACTGGGAAAAAATGAATGAATTCAAAAAATCTATAACTGATGTTTAGCTCCCAAACTTTCCCTTATATCCCCTTTTACCCAGACCCATACCAAACACTGCATGTCAGATCCAAAAATTTAACAGACACGTTAAATGCAGCCAAATGCCAAATCACAACCACTTTGAGAAAAACAAAAGCCCCCTCGCTAACAGCTACAATCCAAAGCATATGGTTCATCTATTGTATGGAATGCATCACAGCTACACTACACAATACTCCTGATAGCTTTAAAAAAAAAAACATGGTCACCATGGACAGACCCCTTTGAGGCTGAAACTCCACTGCATACTATTTGATACTCTAATCCTGAAACTTGTTAACCGATTAGACAATTACTCTCCCATCCCTTTATATGAGTTTCTATACTGTAAGTAACCCATATAGTTAATTAGATAATAAGACAAACAACTATATAACCCTAGTCTAATCTTCCTCACTAATAATATGTCTGGTTATCTGCTAACACCCTTGAGGGGTAATTAGTAGTCCAATTTATGGATTGCCCATGTTCTCCCAAGGATATTTATACTAGTTTGCTGTGACCCGATTGACCTGGAATGCCTTCAAAGATAAAATACATATAAATTAGCAATATACAGTCTTCACATCCAACCTGACTGACCCTAACATAGGCTCAGAGAAGTTAATATAAAATATGGGTGAATAAAGTATAATTATATATGTGTCACAGACCTTCAAATGCATCAGTATATTGCAGCTATAACATAATCGATCCTGGCAGAGCTCTTATTAATTAAGTGTGATGCAATCAACACTATTCAACAACATATTTCCTCATGCCAAATTCAATACACTGCTTCACCTCTACCCACCTTCATCTAAACTTTTCCCAATACATCCTTAATTCATTCTCTCCAGTAACTGAAGACAAGGTCTTTACACTCATCTCATCATCTCACCCTACAACCTATCCCCTCGACCCTATCCTCTCCAACTTTTCTGCTCCCTCTCCACCACTGCATGCCCACCTCTAGCAAACCTCTTCAACCTGTCTCTCTCCACTGGCACATTTCCATCCTCCTTTAAACATACGCTCATTTTAAAAATTCTAACGAAACCATCTCTTAATCAAGCGTCTTTCTCCAACTATCACCATATTTCTCTCCTCCCCATTGCCTCCAAACTGCTTGAGCGATTAAGGTACAAATGCCTGTCTCATTTTCTCTCCTCTCATTCCATTCTTAAATCTCTGCGATCAGGCTTCTTTTCCCAACATTCCACTGAAACTGCTCTCAAAAAAATGATCTACTTACTGCACAGTCTACAGGTCCCTACCTCCCTACCAATTCTCCTTGATATCTCTGCTGCTTTTGACACTGCTTCTCCTAAACAACCTTCACTCCATTGGCCTTCGTGTCACAGTTGATTCCTGGTTCACTTCCTACCTATCGAACCTCTCACCTTTAGTGTTTCTACCTCTGGCAAATCCTTCCTTCCACTCCCACTATCTGTTGGGGTCCCACAAGGCTCTGTTCTTGGCCCTTTACTTTTTTCAATTTACACCTCTTCTCTTTGAACACTAAATCGCTCATTCGTCCTTCAGTACCACCTTTACGCTGATGACATCCAAATCTATATCTCTTCTCTTCCCCTTCTGTACTATCTCATGTAACCAACTGTCTTTCACCTATCTCCACATGGATGTCCCAATGCTATGCAAAGCTAGACATATCCAAAACAGAGCTTATTATTTTCCCTCCTGCCAGAATCACCACCTTCCCTCAAATCTCCCTCACTATCAATAACACCTCAATTTACTCAATCCCTCAAGCCCGTTGCCTTGCCGTCAACACTACCCCTTTATACATATAAAATCTCAATCTCCCGCCCTCTTATATCTACCTCTGACCTGCACCATGTTTCGTCTCTGGTAAACACCTCTCATTCGTACCTACAAGACTTCTTCTGTGCTGCTCCCCACTTATGTAATTCCCAACCACGCTCAATCAGGCTATCCCACAGCCTTCAAATCTTTAGACTAAAAATACACATCTTTTTTAAAGCAACCCTTATCAGTGATGATACTGTTCACACTAATACACCCTCACAGCTGTCCCAATCTCCACTTTAAGCCACATTAGTTCCTCTTGTTTCAGCTATGCCCTCTTCTACTTAGAATGTATGTCTCTAATAAGCATGGACCTCCATACCCCTTTATTTCATGTCTGCAATTATTTTGTCTGCCTTGTATGTCCTTGTTTTATGTATGTCCTGTTTCCCTACTGTATGGCGCTGCAGAGCACAAATCTACGATAATAATAATAATGATATTAATAGTGAGAGAGAGAAAAAGAAAAGAAAACAGGGAATTGGATGAGATGGATAATACAAACACATAAATAAATAAAAGATATATGCAACTGAAAGGCCTATACAATAATAGTTCTTATGCTTTATATCTTTATTTTATAAATCCTAGAAAGAGTCCCTTTTCTTCATTGCTATTGCTTGGAGTGAAAAGTGATGTGGAATGTAGAGCTATACACATAGGAGGGAGAGATCTCTAGTGAGAAAGAAGGAAAGATCAGGGTGAAGTACAATGTGGTTGAATGAAAGAAAAGGACGGCTGTCACTACTGCTGTGGATTTCACATTGGAGGCTTCTTAGTTATCTGTCTATCCCTTATCTAGCAGATAAGGACACAGTTCAAAGAGAGCACCTCAATATACTGTATTCTCTGACTTTCTGAGCATTGTGTCTATAAATGGCTGCCTAAATATTTTCCCTCCACTCAATATTTCCACTTTAAGTCTGATTATTATTTTTTTTAATTAAAGTTTATAAACACAATCCTTGTTGAGATCTTAAGAACTTAGGAGGTGTTTGATATATGTTGGCCCTTTATTTGTTGTATCTACTTGCTGTGCAGACTTGAGCTGTTATGTCTGTTACAAGTCTATGGATTTAGAAGTAATATAGTTATTATGCAGGATTTTCTATGGCCTGCACCTATAGCTAGCAGACAAAATAAAGGCACAGGCACCATATGATGTCTGTACATCTGGTTCCCCAGTCTCCGGAGCATCCTTCATAAAAACATAGAAATATAGAATTTGACAGCAGATAAGAAGCAGTTAACCCAATTAGTCTGCCCATTTTTTAACCTATGGTACCCTCATACCCTATTTAAGCCTTAGTTCTTTGTAAGGTTATCATTATGTCTATCCCAAGTATGTTTAAATTGCTCTAATGTATTAGCCTCTATCAACTCTGATGGGCGGCTATTCCACTTAGCCAGTACCCTATCAGGCCCCATTTTAGTTGTTTTTCTTTGTGCAGTCTCTAATATATTTATATATTTCTGGAGATATGGCCTCTAGAACTGAACACAGTATTCTACATGAAGCCATACCAATGACCTATACATTGGCATTGTTACTTCCTTCATTCTGCTACTGATTACTCTCCCTATGTAACCAAGCATCTGACTTGCCTTTCTCATTGCTTTGTTATATTGCTTATCTGGCTTTAAGTCACCTGAAATAGTAACTCCTAGATCCCTTTCCTCCTCAGTAGTTTCCATTATAGTGCTGTTACTATTATATTTAGCCTTTGGGTTTTTGACACCCCTGTGCATGATTTTGCATTTTTTTTCATTAAACTGTAGTTGCCAGACTCTTGACCTAGTCTACCTAGATCATCAATCATTTGTTTTTCCCCTCCTGCAGTGTCTACCCTGTTGCATATCTTTTTGTCATCTGCAAAAAGGCATACTTTCTCTTCAATACCATTTAATGTCACCAATAAAGATATTAAAGATGTAATACAATGTATCAAAAAAATGATTTTGGAGTGCTGGAGAAAATGGCTGGCTCAGAAGTGGAAGTGTATAGCACCCATTGATCCACATATAATAAACAAGATACAACAAAATTTCCACACTTATAGGTGCCACAGAGTAAAGATAATATGTAAAACAATACAATATTCACAGTATTCAGTTGGAAACAGTTATGTTCATATGTCCATAAACTTCCAGTCTCTTTAGAAGATATTCATCAAGATGATCTTATTCGATGTTCGAATTTCGAAACATGTGAAGAAAAGGGAAAACCAAAATTCCCTTAGTGAATTATCCTTCACTTATTTTATTATTTAACATTCTCATAAAAAAAAGCTTAAAATTTAGTACATATATCACAAATAAATCCTTGAAAAAGTAAACAATACTCATGGCTGGCTGAGAACTGTAGTTCCACAAAATAAAAATGTTTACAAAACCACAGCACCCTCATTAAAACCACAAAATTTTAATAAAAATAATAAAACCCCAATAAATACACTAAACACTCTCATTCCTACCTCATAACTTTATTAAAAATAATAAAACCCCAATATACTTACCGATCTGAATTCTTCCTCTTTTGTCAGCAGCTTTTAATCCCGGCTGGTTTGCCTAGTGCTGGTTATGTGAAAATCGGGGGGACCCCACGCAAATTGTTTCCCGATTTTAACGTAACCAGCAGCAGGCTGACAGCATTAGGGTTAATAGTGCTCGGACGAGGGGACCCCACGCATTTGTCTTTTGAACATTTATCTATTTTTACACTTTTGACAGCCACCAGACCTCCGACTGTAGAGGCACCAGTGTAACAGTGATGTGATCTAGTGATTTGTAAAGCACACTCGGAAGAGTTTGCTTAATCGCAGCTGCATACATTTTAGACTTGTATAGCTAGAGTGGCATACATTCAGGACTGATCTCTATCGATTTTGGAAATGGCGATTGTGACAGAAACACATCTCTGGTGATTTTGCATAAAATCTCACATTAATACATCTGCAAGATGAAACACCTCATCTCACACATTTGTGTGATCAGCAAGACACCTTGGTCCAAATGGGTATTATAAAATACAGAGTTTTTTGTTTGTAGTTGAAATCATGTCTTTACTTTCATCAGTGAACTTCTACTGCTTTAGCCTGCACTGAAACTTTGTTGTTGTCAGCTGTGCTCGAAATGCAGTCAGATGTGTTCAGATGTTGTTGAGTGTGCTTTGGTACTGTCAGAATGTTACTGCTCAGGACTTCATGGAAATAGCTGAGAGTCATTCACCTCTTGGCAAGCATATATGTATAAGTAATTATTAGGGAGGACCAATTTCTTTTAAAGCAAAATCTTAGCATTAAATATTTATAATACATAAATAGTAAATATTTACCATAGTGTGTTCACTAGCACTAACATTGATAAGCACAGACAAAAAAATCCAACCTTTTTAACCGAAATGCCTGGGAATTATCTACATGAAACACTGCCCTGGACTTCAAGGTACACCTGAAATATAGACCTAAATTGCTTCATAAATTAATAGTAATTGAAATGTCAAAAATAAAAATAAATGAGAATATTGTCTTATAAATTGTTGACCCTACAATATTGTAATTCGTAAGTATATAAATAAAAAAATCACCACTCTAAAGATGTCACTTTTCCACTTACATCAGTAAGTAGTAAATATTTTGCTGCTTATTTTAATTGTTTTTTGTTGTACTGATCAAGTTAAGAGATGTACTGATATTACCATGTAGAAGGTCAGTGGTGAAGTACAAATCACCTCCTATTTCCAATTGGTCTACTAAATTCACAGTCTAATTCTACTGTGACTTGTCACCTTTAAAAAAAAAAAAAAACACAATTTCTGTTTCCAACCTTCACATCTAGTAGATGCCATGATCAAATTTATCATTGCAATGCAATACAGCAAGCAATCTGTCATTAGCCCTTTGGCAATAATGTGTCTAAAGAGACACTTTTGTAGACAGGATAAAGAGATTATACTAAACATCTTCATGCTGGTATGAGGCAGGCCACTCTTCATCAAAGGTTAACCTTTGCCAATATTTAATGCACTGCCAAGTTAGAAGACGGCCTTGTACAGCAAGAAAATACAAAGGTTGTATACAATATATCAAAATAGTAACACTCGCATATAAGGCTAAAAAACTGATTTATCAGCCTTGGATATAGTAAACTGTTGACAATATTTAATTACACTCTTGAAAAATTAAAACTGATAAACATCTCCGCTGGCTTATTAGATGTATATATATATATATATATATATATATATATATATATATATATATATATATATATGCAATTTACAAGAAACATTTTATGATACAAAGAATGCAAATGTGTGCATTGTGTAGTTTTAAAGGAATAAGAAGGAGGATTATGCAATTGATATTATACAGTTTTTAGTTTAGAATTTTAAACGCACAAACCAAGGGCTAGAACTGTCTTGAAGTGGATGTGTCATGCATTGCAAGACAGGTATAACTGATATATACATAAATAGTGGAGATGTTCACTGACCCCATGTTTTGGTTTTGGTTTAGTTTTGGATCTGGATTGACTTCGTGTTTTGGTTTTGGTTTTAGCAAAACCACCCTTGCGTGTTTTGGTTTTGGTTTTGGATCCCTATTTTATTTCCCTAAAATAACTTTTTTTTTGCCTAAATCACATAATTTGGCTCTTTTTTTGTTCCTACATTACTATTAACCTCAATAACATTAATTTCCAGTCATTTCCAGTCAATTTTTGTCAGGTGACAAGAACACTGCTACCCCTCCTGATTCTGTATGAGCAATTGCACTGAGCAATGCCATTGGAGAATGGAGAATGACAAGAACACTGCTGCCCCTGTTTCTGTGTGAGCAATGGTGCTGGATCTCCTGGGGAGGGAGGTACTTATGGAATCCAAAACTCGCAAAATCCGACAACGCAACAATGATGTTTTGCCTCGATTCAGATCAGAGGACGTGCAAAAGTACAGAGCCTACTCGGATCCCCTAAGTTCAGGTGGGTGCGGTTTTCAGAAAACCAAGCCTGAGCATCTCTAATAAATAATGATATTTGCAGATATGCATCAAAGAGAATGCAATATTGATATGCATTGGTATGTATTGTGTCTTTTGTAATCCAAAGTATGTCCTACGTGCAGACTTACTGATCATTTGATGTATATATAATCCTATTGGAACTTACAGATGGCAAAAATATTATTAAATACATTAACACCTACTAGTAACATAGGGCCTGATTCATTAAGGAAAATTAAGCAAAAAAGGTTTCTTACTCAGGTTTTCTGGACAAAACCATGTTGCAATGCAAGGGGTGCAAATTAGTTTATTCTTTTGCACATAAGGAAAATACTGTCTGTTTTTTCATGTAGCACACAAATACTTGATAGCTTATTTGTACACTGAAATTTAAAGTTGATCTAAGACATTCCTTACCCCAACTATAAATCTGCCATCACATTTTAAATTTACCTCCCCTCCAATGCAACATGGTTGTGCCTTAGTTACTTACTTTTGCTTAAATTTCCTTAATGAATCAGGCTATTAGTTATTAATAAAAAAACATTTTAAATGTTTTATTTTTCCATTTTTTATGACTACTGTACATAAAATGCATTTTACAGTTACTCTTGATTGCAAACACTAGCATGCATATGCTACTGTCATCACTATCAGTAGGCACTCGGTTTCTTAATGAAGCAGGCGCTTTGTGTGAATGAGGTGAAAGGGGTATATTTTGTCTTAATGACCAAATATCAGAACTTGAGTTTAACAGCCAGTTTATATTGTTTTCATTATGTGTATTGTATCTGTGACAGGATGGACCGCCTATGCCACCCTGTCTGTTGTTGCTGGGAACCGGCTGGGCTTACTTTGCCACCGTTCCCTTTCGTTAGTTCGAATACACCCCTCCTGCCGCAGTGGGAGGGGCCTGCTGCCACCACTGAGCTCCTTCTATGGCACTCAGAACCACGTTCCTTCTGGGTCACTGACGCTGCTAGCGTGTCTCCTTGCTGGTGTACCTGGCTGGTAACTCCGGACCTCTTACTATGGATCCGGGTTGCTGTGAATGGATCCCCCCTGGCCTATCACCCTAACCAGGGCTGCTGGGTAGCGCAGAGCATTGGCACTGGAATAGCTTGGGTCCAAACCGCAGAGACAGCCAGAGAACGGACTAGAGTTTAGGGTCTAATCTGTGGATCACAGGAAAACAGCAATATTGAAGATGATTCCAAGCAGGCCTTTAAAGCAAGATTTTTATTGCTCACACACACTGGTGGAAGGTCCCAGTATGATCAGGTCAGATGACAATTCAGAAGAACACTAACATGCTCACAGAGCTCCTTTTTTATACAGTTCAGAAATAGTCTATTTTTAGAAACAGGATATACTCTATTGACACAAACATGAATTTACATACATTTCAAGGCTAACAAAATTTACACTTATCTATGAAATTCATTCTGGCAAAGTCCACATAGTAACGACCCCCTGATGAGGTCTTTGGCCAGAGCAGGCATGACACTTCATCACAAAACTTCATTAGCACTTTCTGCTATCAGACTTCCTTGCACATGTCCTAATTGCAGGTTTCCACAAGCAACCTTACAAATCCTAAACAATGACACTTCCATACTAAATACATCCCAATACACACAAGACCTCCATCCACAAAGGCCTATTGTATCAGTTATATGCATCATAAATAGGCATATCCTATAGCAAGGTTAAACAGAGACAAATTTCTCCCCTTGTCTCAGAAATAACGACTTCCTATCTTACACTAAACAAGAATAAGTGCAAATGCAATTACATAAATAAGTGCCCTGCGCTATTCGCTTTAAATAAATTTTTACCAAAAGTTATTTAATAGTGATCCAGTCACAGTATCTTACATTGTTTAGGTGTTTTGTAATTAAAAAGAGTGATGGAGGTGGCGTAGGAGGAGATAGAAACAGCAAAAATAGTTGTCATATTATTATACAGGATTTTTTTATATAATAAATACATATTTTAAAATACCAGTCCAGACTCTCTACGTTTAGTTATTAGACAATTATTCATTACATGTCACAAATATAAAGGGAATTTTGGGTCGTGGGTAGAAAGAGGGTTGAAGATAACAGAGCAGGAAAAAAAATAATATACTGTATTTTTTTATGTACTATATTTTCTCCTAAAATAGCATTGCACGTGATAGTATGAATACAACACTTTGTCAATAAATTGCAAGTGGTAATAAAACTGAGATTTTTATTCATGCATTGAAAGTTGGAGCACAGTTTATGAACACCATTTAAACTGCATGCATTAGTTTCAGGCTAGCACCAACAGCTAATAAATCTTCCCTTTATGCATCCATCAGGAACTAAGCTAGAAAAGTACCTAGAGATTAAGAAACAGAGAGCAATAACATACACTAAATGTTTGTTTTCCTGCCAATTAAGTAAATATGTATCACTATATAAGTTTTTTTATTTTTTATGGAAATATGCAAATTTACTTTTGTGTATATTTATATGAAGTAGTGTCACAATGTTTCTATTTTATCATCAGACAGCTTCTAATTAATAGACCTACTTCATTGCATATGGAGTCATTTCATGCGTTATCTACTTGTTTCATTCCATGGCACATCTACATCAGCAGTGCACTTTTTGATAATGTTTAGACAAATCTATAAATATGGGTTTAATAAAGAAAAGCATTCTCCTCGCTATTCACAGTCTGATGTTTTAGTTATAATTACCTGTCGTTATCCAGCTAATCCTGTTAAAACAGATGTATCAGTGGTGTAAATTCTAGAATAACATATATTCCAAGATTTAAGATTTTAGGTCTCGCTGGGACTATCTGGTCACTTGGAAGCCCTGATTTATGTATATGTTATTATGTTGTCATTATGTACAATATAGACTATGGTCCCTCAACAAAGTTGTTTATATTTCTTATAAAAGAGTAGTGCTGTAGTATTCATAATAGATATTTCATTATATGATATAAAACATCAAGGAGTAACAGACAAACATAGAAACATAGAATTTGATGCCAAGCATGTTTAAATTGCTCTACTGTATTAGCCTCTACCACCTCTTATGGGAGGCTATTCTACTTTTCCAGTACCATTTCTGTGAAGTAATTTTTTCTCAAATTTCCTCTTAACCTACTTCACCTCCAATTTCAGAGCATGTCCCCGCGTTCTAATACTTCCATTCCTTTAAAGAATGTTTGCCTCCTGTACATTGTTAAACCCTTGATATATTTGAAAGTTTTAACCATGCCCCCTCCCCCTTTCTCTTCTCTGCTCCAAATTATACATATTTAGATATTTTAGTCTTTCTGGGTAAGTTTTGTGCTGTAGACCATGCACCATTTTAGTTGCCCTTCTTTGTACAGTCTCTAATATATTTATATCCTTCCTGATATATGGCCTCCTAAATTGTACACAGTATTCTAGATGAGGCCGTATCAATGACCTATACAGTTGCAAAATTACTTTTTTTTTCTGCTACTGATTCCACTCCCTATGCAATCATGCATCTAACTTGCATTTCTCATTTCTTTATCATATTGCTTACCTGCCTTTAACTCACCTAAAATAGTGACTCCTAGATTCCTTGTCTCCTCTGTAGCTTCCATTATAGTGCCATAAATATTATATTTAGCCTTTGTATTTTTGAGACCAAGTGCATGATTTTGCATTGTTTGGCATTAAACTATAGTTGCCATACTCTTGACTATTCCTCTAGTCTACCTAGATCCTCAATCATTTGTTTTACCCCTTGTGCTGTGTTCACCCTGTTGCATATTTTTGTGTCATCTGCAAAAAGGCATACTTTGCCTTCAATACCATTTGCAATGTCACCAATAAAGATATTAAAAAGCACTGATCCAAGTACAGATCCTTGGGGTACTCCACTGGTAACCTTTCCCTTCTGTGAATGCACTCCATTTCCTATAACTCTCTGTATTCTAAGCTGCAACCAAGGTCTTATCCATTCAATCATCTTAGAATCCAATCCCAAGCTTTCGAGTTTAGTTTACAGTCTGCAATTTGGGACAGTGCCAAAAGCCTTACTAAAATCTAGATAAGTTACATCTATGACCCCCCCCCCTTTATCTATTGTTTTAGTAACCCAGACAAAAAAGGCAATAAGATTTGTTTGACATTATCTCCCCCCAGTAATTCCATAATTCCATGCTGTTTTTGATCCTGTGAAATACTGGATTTGTGATTTTCTACAACTCTTTCTTTTAAGGGTGTTTCCATCAATTTCCCTACTACTGCTGTATGGCTCACAAGGTCGGCAATTGCTTGCCTCTTTCTTGCTTCCACTTTTGTGCGGTCGAATTACTCTTGTAGGTAGTGACTGGTTATATAATTCATGTTTTTAAAACGGCAATTGTATTAAAGACAAAAGCATCTTTGAGCATCGTCTTTTAAACCTTTTTTTTAATTGTTTATGAAAACATACGAAAAGAACAAAAGAAGGAACATTAGACATGAAATTATCTAGTTTATTTGGAAGTTATGTAATAAATATATAGGGTCTGATTCATTAAGGAAAGTAAAGCAAAAAAAAATAGTTACTTTTCCCTTAGCATGTTGTATTGGAGGGAGAAATTTAAAATGTGGCAACAGATTTATAGTTGAGGTAGGACGTGTCTTAGATTAATTTTAAATGTCTGTGCAGAAATAAAGCTATCAGATATTTGTGCACTACATGAAAAAACAGGCAGTATTTAACTTCTGTACAAAATAATAAACTAATTTGCACCTCTGCATTGTAACACGGTTTTGTCCAGGAGAAAACGTATTCAATTTTTGCCTTACTTTCCTTAATGAATCAGGCCCATAATGTTTGCATTACTGTGTACATTAGTAGATTTAATGTGATATAGCATGTAAATAGTACATTCTCCCCAAAAATTCACATTATGTAATGCATGTTTATAGCATATTAAGTTAATTAATTACTAAAGAAAGATGTCCAAAAGGGGTATCGGGGAAAGGGGGTAAATGACAAAGGAGATTGAAGAGATAGTAGTTGCCTATGTGAGGGTAAAGCCAGAGGATAATATTTGCTTTATATTAGTTCCTGTATAGAAGGGCATGTGGGGGAAAAATCGAGGACAGTGTAGAAATAGGATCTCAATGGAGTAGCTATTAAATTTGAAGGTTGAATTAATGGGCAGAAAAACAGTACTTGGCCTCAGTCCAGTTGTCATTAAAGAAACCATGTAGTAGTAGCGCTACAGAACAAATTATTAAATAATATTTATCTAGATAGGAGAACCACACTCCCTGACACTGGAAAAAGTGTAATACGATTCCACAAAAAAGTGGGGATTGTATATTGAATCTTTAGAAACACATACTCAATGCGATATATTACACATACTCAATGCGATATATTACACATACTCAATGCGATATATTACACATACTCAATGCGATATATTACACATACTCAATGCGATATATTACACATATTCAATGCGATATATTACATATACTCAATGCGATATATTACACATACTCAATGCGATATATTACACATACTCAATGCGATATATTACACATATTCAATGCGATATATTACACATACTCAATGCGATATATTACACATATTCAATGCGATATATTACACATACTCAATGCGATATATTACACATACTCAATGCGATATATTACATATACTCAATGTGATATATTACACATATTCAATGCGATATATTCAACATATTCAATGCGATATATTACACATATTCAATGCGATATATTACACATATTCAATGCGATATATTACACATACTCAATGCGATATATTACACATACTCAATGGGATATATTACACATACTCAATGTGATATATTACACATATTCAATGCGATATATTACACATATTCAATGCGATATATTACACATATTCAATGCGATATATTACACATATTCAATGCGATATATTACACATACTCAATGCGATATATTACACATACTCAATGCGATATATTACACATACTCAATGTGATATATTACACATATTCAATGCGATATATTACACATATTCAATGCGATATATTACACATATTCAATGCGATATATTACACATATTCAATGCGATATATTAAAACTTTTCGAGCCTACTAGGTCTTTAATAAAACTGCCATTTTAAAAAATGACAGCAAAGCGCAGAGAATCAGTAGTTCGTCAGAACTGCCACTTAGTAAATATACCCCTAAGTGTCATAGCTTTCACAACTCTGTACTTTACATGAAAATTGCAAATCATACACAGTAAATATTGGCAACATAAAGTTGCAATGGATCTTCATACAAATCAAATTTTGTGGCAGGCTATTTGCAGAGGTGCAAAAGAAGTTGATTCTGAAAGAAATCCAAAACAGTTTCAACACCAAGAAAACTTGGCATTGCATGTTATATTTTATTTTGTATTACTCTTTGTGCAATCCACCTTGAAAGACCTCATTATATTTTGAATTATGGAATCTGTCATTTTGATGAATGTTGTTATGTATATGTGGTGTTTCTGATTTTAATTTCATTTTGCAGAAAAGTTAAATAGAAATATCACACTTAAATGTAAATATAACAATACATTTATATTATTGGAACATTAAAGCAGATGTTATATTAAAGCATACATTCCAAAACAATAGACTGGTTTTAAAGCACTACAGCTAAAACATGTCCTCTGAAAAGATTTATGATTTGATTCAGAGTGTCTTTTTTCAGAACATAAGGTGAACTATGATTTGCTAGAAATGTTTTAGTTGTCTTTGTCGAGTAAGTGGATGGGTGCAAAGGACTGAAGACTTTTCAATGTGCATGTTTGCTAAGGGACTATTGAGGTTAACTTCACTGACAAATATATCTTAAAATGCTGCCTATACTCTATCTATCTATCTATCTATCTATCTATCTATCTATCTATCTATCTATCTATCTACCTATCTATCTATCTATCTATCTATCTATCTATCATATGATGAAATCTCTACTATGAATACTGCAACAATATTATCTAAGATATACAACATAAAATATACAACCAAGTCAAGAGTATTTTTTGTTGAGAACACATATGTTGTATATAATGAGTAAAATAATTTTTCACAGTCCTCTCCCAAATATCAACGATACGAATCTCCTCCAATGTTAATCCGGATTTGCTCTGTAATTGAATTTGTGTAATAACAGCACTCATTCTGATCTTTCTAATTAATCTTGATCTGTTTAATGATTTAATGGCTTTCCTATCATACCTTTGTGTGATTTCATTGCTTCATTTCATTCTATTCAAAATGTCCTGTTTTACAGATAGACATTCCTTAAACACCTCAGTACAATTGTAGTGGTATTTGTATGTAAAATACAAACCATACTTTGGAAAAATAAGTGTTTTTAGGAGTAAGCTATTTACCCTTACTTACCTTAGTTGTACATTTAAAAAGATGACTAAAATGTCATCTTATGTTGAAAGAAGTCTTAAAAAAACATCATGTAGATATTACAGATAAATAAACATTCCACCTTCCACTTAAGCCGTAGACTCTGTAAAGGTCATTTATGAAAGGCAAAAGTAGAAAATGTAACACTAATGCTCTGTGTGATATAATAAATCTACTTTTGCACAAGTGCACCAAGTATATTTAGAATTTAGACTGTAAGCTCTATTGGGGCAGGGACTGATGTGCATGGCAAATATTCTCTGTACAGTGCTGCTTAATTGGTGGCCGAATATAAACAAATAAATGAATAAAAGGGTGATGCTAAAGCAGTCCTAAGGATGTAGCAGATTTGAATTTAATAGTGCAGACTCAATTAGCTACAAGGTACTCCCGGACATCAACTTGATGTCCAGATGCACACCTTGCCGGCTACTACGGTGCTAAAATCTCCGCTTATTTTCACATTTCTTTGGGACCTGAGGGAAAACTAGATAAGATTTTAGTAAAGCCCTAATTTATGCCACAATGTGTCTCCGTTGACTGTTCCAGAGACTCATTGCGGCCAACTGAATTACCCTAAATGTGTTTAATGTTCCCACCTTACAACTTTGAAAGCTTTATTTGCCAACTGACAAAACTAGGTCCAGAATGCTTTAGGAAATAGTTTGTTAAAACCTTGAACATTGAAATATGCTTGACAGTCAATTAGGTGCACTTGAAGACATAAAAAACCATTGTAGGTCTGCAGATTCTGCAGTTCAAAAATAGATATACAATATATTTATTGAATAATTTGTTCAAATATTAATTTTGGCTTGATCCACCGAACCTCCATAAACTTGAATTGTTGGTGACACTTCTTTTTATCAAGCTATGTACAGAGTCATTTGGTGAACATTACATACAAGCCCCTCATATTTAGCAATAGAGAAACTGCAACAACAATAATCTGCAATGCGAAACCTTCAAATGTAATACAAAATTTCCTGCACTGATGCATGTCACAAGTCTGAAAAAGGGAAAATATAATAATCTTTATTGTACTTGCATACACAGATTTATAAACACGTTAAAGGAGTCCTTAAGGCTGGAGAGACAAATAAATGTAGCCTTAAGGTTTCCCTAAACTTGTGTCTTTTTTAACAAGTGAATATTATTACATGTGTCACTACTGTAATGATCAGGATTTGTGGGTAAACAAAACTCAAGAGCAGAATCAACATAAATGAACAGGATGGGTAGGTTGGGAGGCTATGCAGTTGGGGCTTATGACATCTAGAGACAATTAGAAAATAGTCACATAAGCCAGGTTCAACAGACAGGAGCAGGCAGAGATATATGAGGTGATCAAACTGAAACACATATTTAGACAGTAGTCTAATGAAAACCTAAACAGGACACAAAGCCAACAAGGTAATTAGATTAAACTGAGGCAGGAATAACATAAGGAAGAAAAGGGAATGAACTTTCACCAAGACCACTACTGGAGACCCACGTTCCCAGTCACAGCATACTCCCCTATAGACTGCTATATACTTATAGTAGATGCACCTAGGTCTTGGAATAGCATGAGGAGGGTGAAAAAGGGCAAATTAAGAGTAACAGGCCCAGAGCAGAAAGAGAAGGGACAGTAACAATAAAAACACATCAAGACAGACAAAGACTAAACAGTGGAACAGAGGAACCAGGATACACAAGATATAGGCAATTTCAAAGACTGAAGTCACAAGGATACAGGCTAGAACAAGGACTGAGACTGCCACCGTGACTGTGACTAAGAACAGGAACACGTTGTGACAACCTCAGATTCTAGTATACCAAAGAGCTGGTACACAAGGACAGACACAAAATATCCCCATATATTCAGTGGTTTTTTTTATCAGGCCCTGCATAGGACTGGAAAGTGCTGAAAACAAATCACAACTGGGCTCAGTAGTGTGGAGAAGATAGACACAGAAGCTTTACCACCTGTTTCAATAACCCATAGATTAATGAGCAGGCACTGAAACATATATGTCCTGGGTTCAAACCTCTTACAGAACCTAACTGGTAGATAGGATCATTTAGCACAATTTAGGATGAAATGCACCTATCAAAAGTATTCCAGGAAGGTGCAAAAGTATAGACCAAAGTTAGTTTTCCACCAATGTACAGGACTGTAAAAAATAAATCATTTTGCAAAAAAAACCTCTGCAGACATGCGCAAACCTGAAAATGTTCACTATCCATTTCTTGAATCTTATTTAAAATGTATTTTTCTACAAAACAATATATTTTTTTTGCATGTGGGAGTAAAATGACATGCATGAATGCTCCTAGTCTGCATTTAGTCATGAACTGAATATCCTGCATTTAGTTATGAATACAATCTACCCAACTTCTTCCATCAGAACATGCAAAACATTGCAACCTGCTGATGCCATCATTTTGAAGTTGGGATTCCATTTGCATTGCTTGGTTCATTCATGCAACAACAGGTGCAAGACGGCACAAAACCTAATTTGTGCCATGAATCTGCACTTCTGCATTTTCAGAAGTGACTCTTAGGGCTAGATTTACTAAGCTGCGGGTTTGAAAAAGTGGGGATGTTGCCTATGGCAACCAATCAGATTCTAGCTGTCATTCTGTAGAAGGTACTAAATAAATGAAAGCTAGAATCTGATTGGTTGCTATAGGCAACATCCCCACTTTTTTAAACCCGCAGCTTAGTAAATCTAGCCCTTAGTCTACTGCAGGGGTGGGCAAACCAGTCCTTTAAGGGCCAACAACAGTTCATGTTTTTAGGATTTCTGTCTGTAGAAACAGCTGGGATAATTACTGACCCAGCCAAATAGATTAACTCAGCTGTGCCTGATTAAAGAAATCCTAAAAACATGAATTGTTGATGGCCCTTGAGGACTGGTTTGCCCACCCTTGGTCTACTGAATTAGTATGCAAATAAAATGATGGATAAGATCAAGGTAGGATATATAGCTGCAACTTTTCACATAAAAAAGGTGTTACTTCAATCACAATGATCTCTCTAATTGATACGTCAAATGAACAAAATGAGGCATGACTTATTAGCTGTGATTTTCTTACTTGGACACTAGCCTCCTCACTGTCCTCTTCCCTGCCCATGCTTTTTTTTGTGTTTTTGGCTATTTATGTACTTTCATCCAAGCGCTCTCTGCTGATGTCACAGGCATCATTGCATACAAATCTCAATCATCACCAGGTTTTCCTAAATTATTGACTCCCATGACTATGGTCTTTACCTGATCATAAAGGTTATTTACATATATTAGCAATTCAGCTATTATTTATCATTGTACTGATTATTTATAATGTTTGCTTTTTTATTTTATTATCATGTTCTCTTGTATCTCTGACTTTATTGCTTACTAGAAGCATAGAGGATTCACTGTTTGATTTCAGTGATAGTTTACTCAGACCATGAATACAGCTAAATATTCCTCTCCATCATTCTGTATGGATGTCATGCAAGCACTTCCTGCTCCTGGAATCGTATAATTTCCAATATGTATACCCTTGGTTGGTTACTATTCTAGATACACACACATTTCTTAAAAATTACTAAAGCAGTGTTCTATTCAGTTTTAACTTCAGCCAGGAAACTCTGTGGCCATGTTAAAGCGGCATTAAGATTCTCTCTACAGCGACCCTTAATTGGCCTATATTGTTTCTTTACAGTCAAGAGAAGCTTTAGCCTGGCAATTACTCTTGCGGGACATAAGAGTACCATTGGTCTTTAGTGGTTCTACCTTTGCTGATGTATTTCATTTGACCTTTGATGAACCTGAATGAGAGAAGACTTGCTTCATATCCACAAAGGCAACAAGACTTGTGAATAATAAACTATTGTTATTTCTATCAGAAAAGTTAAAATAAAGAAGGACATGTAGCAGAATTGCAATTGTGTCTTTCATATAATGATTGTGAATTCTTAGGAGGAGATTCAATTGCTGTCGATGTGCCACCGGATGTCACCACGATGTCCAGCTGCGCACATTGTCGGCCATTACGATAAGGAATATTTGATTATTTTTCTTTGTACCTCTATGGAAAATGAGTGGCTATTCTAGCCTGAGTATCAGTGCAATATGTGTCCGTGGAGTATTGCAAATAGTTTGTTTGGTATATCTTGATATTTTGATTTAATCTAATGTATTCACATCCTTTGGATCAACACATGTACAAATTATAAAAGGTTGGACATATTGCTCTGTTTTTTCAACCTAAATAATTATGTAACTATGTGTACTTTGAACATGTTAAAATATTTAAATGTCTTTTTTAACAGCCTAAATTACTAATATTATTGAATTATATTTATCAAATATCTTGAAAGCCTTAGAAAAACTTGACCATCATTATTTAGATCTATCCTAGGGGTCTCAAAGCAACTTTATAAGATTCACACACTATTTTTGAGAGAAAAGAAATCTGTTGCACCCATAATAACTCAGACCAAATAATAAGACCAGGGCCGCCATCAGAAATCGTGGGGCCCAGTACAATGAAGCAGGCAGGCCCCCCCCCCCCCCCTGATGACCCCCCCCCCCTTTGGACCAGGGCCATCTTTCCGACTGGGCACGATGGGCAGGTTCCTTGGGGCCCAGGGGGAAAGGGGGCCCAAGGCAATGGAAAAAAAAAATCCTGTAGAAAAAAAACAAAAAACTTACCTTTTGTGGTCACGTTCCGGCTTCCTCCCTGGTCCTCTCTTCCATGAAGGGGGTCAGACATAGACGATTGAAAGGTAAGTTAAGGGGGGCCCTAATATATATATATACTATATCTCCAAAAGATGGATAGTTGCATCTACTATATGGGACATACTCTCTTGTTCAGCTTTCAATATCCTTATAGCATATAATTATAGATCCTTGTGAAAGTTAGTATCAATAGACTAAAGGTATCCTTGTTGTTTTCTATGATGGTTGTTTGCTCACAGCACACACTGCTTACTGCATTAGTTGTACAGGAAATAGTTAGGGGTTACTATTGCTAGCTAAGTGCAAGATGCTTGGATGAACTAACTTATTTTTGTACTATGTATTTTAAATTTACTTGCCAACATGATTCTCCAGTTCTATATATGTCTAATAACATATCTGCTTGCCTCTATTTAAAATGAGCTCATGTGTCCATCTGGAAGGACATCTCACATTTGGCATAAATAATGGCAAAAATAATCAGAAATTTATTTGGTTATATAAATAATCCATATCAGATGTGGGGATATTTTTTACACAATTAAGGGAACATGATAATGATAGTGATAAGCCAATAAACAATATCCAAAAGTATTATGTATAATAATGTGAATTATGAAGGTATTTAACGATGCAACATATTCATTTAAACTATTTGTTTATACAGCTTAAAAATAAACTGCATTTTATAAAAGTTTTGGTTGACATTTTAAAATTTATATGCGTTTAAATTAATGTGTGTGTGCAAACTAATACTAATATATATATATATATATATATATATATATATATTAGTATTAGGGGAGAGGGAGGAAGAGAGACACTTCTGGCCTTACCTCCTGCAGTGGAATGCATATGTGTTCCACCAACAGGAAGTTCAAAATGTACTTCCTGTTGGTGGAACACATATGCGTTCCACCAACAGGAAGTTGGGCACTTGGAACGCACATGCGTTCCACTGCGGAAGTTAAGCCCTGGTGTCATCGCTGCTGTCTTCAGTCTGGCTGTCACAGTGACAGCCAGGCTGAAGATAGCGGGCCCCCTGGTAAGAGTGTGCTGCCGGGCCCCCTGGTGAGCCCGGGCCCGGTACACGGGTACCCCCTGTACCCCCCTGATGGCGGCCCTGAATAAGACTATACTTCTATATAGCCTTCATGGGCTGTCACTTCCTTTGTCTCTTTAAAGAAAAGTTTTTTCTTCAGAAACTATTTTCCAGCACATTAATTCTGATTGTCCTTTATTTTTGGAGGTTGATGCGTTCATAATTTTAGTTTGGGCTATCTGCCAAAAAGGACAAGACTAGGAAAACTTATTTTCAAAGATATTTCATTTTACTGGAAAAATTACACTCATCATTGATGGAGATGCTTTGGCAATTAATCTGGAACTGAAAGAGTGCTGTCACTTAGCACATGGTGTGCCTGTAAAACAACATACGTGGGCAAGGCTTTCTTAATTTCTTACTCTTACTTCCTCCTAACTTTTTGTTCTATTTAATTTTTATATTAAACTTGTGATTAGGTCACTGGTATATTTGTAAGAAGAGAGTCATAGATTTGTGTGTTCTGGAACATTTTAGAGAAGGAGATACATACAGTTGGACATTTAAGTGTGGTTTAGTGAAAATACTGTTTTTCAGCAATTTATTTGGTGATTTAAAATCTACACTATTTATTAAAGGCAAAACCACTGAAAAACCTCCAGAAAATTGCAATTTTACAAATTGCTAGCTCGATATTTTACATAATAAGAATAGAAAGCGTGAGATTTATGGAACAACGTTTTTGACAAACCGCGGGAAAAATCAGCAGAAAAACTGTCAGGAGAAGAAGAGGTTTTAAAATGCGAGATTGCTTAACCAGAAGCCCATTGGCCTGTGCGGTGATGCCTATAAAAAAGGGACCCAAGCCTCTTTTCAACCTTTTCATTTCTTAGCCCCTCAGAAATTAGCTCTTAAAGACTGCAAAATGATTATCCTGAAGGGCAAATGGTCTAAATTAATTGTTTGCAAAAATAAAAGAGAGCAGTATGAGAGTCAGTAACAGATAATGTTGAGAGATTAAGATACATATTATGTCTCTGCATATGAAAAAGAAAGCAATAACTGTTACTATACTGTGCTAATAGTGGTCTCTACTGCTGTGAATTAGCATACAGAACTGCCAGCAGCTGTGATAAAAGGTAGTCGTTTTGCATCCCACAAACACATACAATTATAATATAAGTTTACTACTGCGCCTGGCTGGTGGGTAAACAAAAATTATATTATATGAAAAGGTTTGTAAATTTCAATTTAAAAAATTGTGAATTGCAAAATGTTTCTATAAATATAGCACAAATTTATTCATACAACATAAAATTACATCTCCTAAGTATTATTATTATTATTAATTTTTATTTATAGGGCGCCACTAGGTGTCCGCGGCACCGTACAGGGACAGACAAGATTACAATACGAGGTGAGACAGCACAGAACAGTAAACAATAATCACAGTAACTCAGTGAGCTTAAGGCACAGCTAGAGGGGAGGGGAGAGGGGAAGGTCAGCCAGCAATGGCACCTAGGAGGGAGGGCACAGATGAGAGGGAGACCCCCTGGGGGAAGAGAAGGGAGCGAGAGGGGACGGGGGAAGAGGGTCCTCGAGGAGGAAGGCAGGGTAGCTGGCGAGCAGAGTTAAAAGTGGTGAAGACAGGAGGAGAGAAAGCCCTGCTCAAAGGAGCGTACAATCTAAGGGGAGGGGTGGACTGACAGAGAACACAGGTATAAGTATATTAAGATGTTACATTAATCCTTAATACAATACATAATTTCTAAACACATATGTATAAATCTAAAATCAGCCATACAAGCAAGACATCAGTATTTTAAAATTCAGTTTCCTAAAAACAACAGTTCTTAAAAGTTGAAGAAGAGTGTATCAAGTATCTAGTTAATTACTTATAGTTTCAGATGAATAGTTCACATCAGCTTATGCACAAATTAGCTTGAAGCCTTGCTGTCTAATTGAACAGGATAGGCCATATGATAAGTGGCAAATATTAAATAACGAGAGAATCAAAAGAGATTCTGAAGTCTCCACGGCAGGTAGGTGGTTATCAAAATGCATAGCAAGAAAATCCAAGCTGTTGTAACCTGAATCTGGGCTCCCAGTGTATGGGTTCATTTGCAATGTAGTTCTCTTAATTAAAGAATTCAGAAAGATCCCCAGTGTCTGATCATATTGAGCAGCCAATGGCAAAAGTTCATATGCCTTCCTGGTGTTAGTTGATTAGACCACAAAGAAGTCTATAGTGAGTAAATTTGCATATATGCAATGTGACGGAGCTTAGTGCTAAAGTAAGACGATCGTTGGGCAGCACGATGGCTAAGTGGTTAGCACTTCTGCCTCACAGCACTGGGGTCATGAGTTCAATTCCCGACCATGGCCTTATCTGTGTGGAGTTTGTATGTTCTCCCTGTGTCTGCGTGGGTTTCCTCCGGGTGCTCTGGTTTCCTCCTACACTCCAAAAAAACATACTAGTAGGTTAATTGGCTGCCATCAAAATTGACCCTAGTCTGTCTGTCTGTCTGTGTGTGTGTCTGTGTGTGTGTGTGTATGCTAGGGGATTTAGACTGTAAGCCTCAATGGTGCAGGGACTGATGTGAGTGACTTCTCTGTACAGCGCTGCGGAATCAGTGGCGCTATATAAATAAATGATGATGATGATCGTTATCATAGTCCATCTGAGTTTTCATAGTATAGGTCTGCAGATGTCATTAGTTTTAACCCACCATGAGAGGCAACAGGGACTGGGGATGCTGCTTCGAAGTGGGGGAAGGGGCCCATTTCAAGTGAGGGGAGGTCACTGGCTAGCAAGCCCCCATAGTTTGCATCAGGCCAGACAGTGATACTGAGTGAAACCATTAATGTGCTACAATAGATGTCATATCAATCAATGAACTTATGTATTTCAATTCAATTAACCACCAAGTGCATTGGGAACCTTGCGCAATGTGCTCGGGTGCACACTACCAGTTAGAATGGTACTAAAATCTATGAGATGCAAGCAAAAATTAGCAAAGTTTTCAGGTTGCGGAATCTCATCTAACTATGCTCTGGCAGCACTTCACTCTTAATTGAATTCCCCTCAACAAGTTTACATAATATTACTATTAGCAACAAAAATCATTGACAACAGGAACAGACACAGTAACCTTCCTATATTTGTAATGGAACTGTCCTGAAGTTAAACTAACTGTAGCATTACTTGGTTACCAAATTATACCTTAGGCAAGTGAAAATATACTGACCTAGATGTATCAATACTAGAGATGCTCAGGCTCGGTTCCCCGAGAACCGAACACACACAAACTTAGCATATCCGAGTACTGAGCCGAGCCGGCTCGGTACCCTCGCTCACCTTTCGGAATTGAAAACGAGGCAAAACATCATTGTTACGTTGTCGGATCTCCTATCTCGTGAGTTTTGGATTCTACAAGTACCGCTCTCCATGGCGATCTAGCACCATTTCACAGAGGGACACAGAAGGGGTAGCACAGTTCTTGACAGTCTGTAGAGCAGTTGTGCAGCGTCATAGGTAGAATAAAAAGAGGAGGGGGTAGCAGTGTTCTTCAAAGTTTACAGTGAAATTCAGGAGAGCTCCATTGCTCCATTGCTAATTGTCATTGCTGAAATTGAAAGAATTAATAGGTCTGGCAGGCTTGCTCTTCTAAATCTGCAGTCCCATAATGTACTGGGTTATATAGGTAACACACATAGAGGAGAGCTCCATTGCTAATTGTTATTGCTGAAATACAAATACTAGGGCTGGCAGGCTTGGTGTAAATCTGCAGTCACATTGTACGGTATTATATAGGTAACACACAAAGAGGAGAGCTCCATTGCTAATTGTCATTGCTGAAATACAAATACTAGGGCTGGCAGGCTTGTTCTTCTGAATTTGCAGTCAAATTATACGGTGCTTTATAGGTTACACACAAAGAGGAGAGCTCCATTGCTCCATTGCAGGAGGGGGATGTATTTTACTCAAGCGCAGTGGAGAATACTTTCCGTGTTGTGCAAGATGCTGAAACCATTTAAAGTAGTCACCTGTGAAGTAAGTTCAGACACTGCTAGCTTGAGTCAAGTGATTCCCTTAGATAGACTTTTGGAAAAGCAGCTTGAGAAACTGAAGGAGGAGATTAAACAAAGCAATTACGCTAAGATTGTCGGACTTGTAGATCAAGTACTTTATTCCCTTCACCAGGATCCTCAAGCCCTAGGTCTGCTGAACTATGTACACCTACATTCTTCAAATGGATCTATCACCGTGATCTTGTTTCCCTTAAGTGCCATGCCATCTTGTCTTCCATGGATATGCCGTTGGAGTCGTTTGAGGTCGTGTGAGAATCTGATACTCGGAGGACCTTGGACCAGGAAGAATAATCACTCATTAACACTGTGTTGATAGATCCTCTATGAACACATCAGTAAAGGAAAATGCTTATAAACTCTATAACAGATGGTACATTATGCCCACCATACTTTATAGAATCTATTCCAGGACTACTAACATGTGCTGGAGGAAGTGTGGAAGCGTGTGCCCATTCTATCACGTTTGGCAGTGTCCCCTTGTCTCCACTCTTTGGGACCAGGTTTCTGACATTCTCACCCAGATTTTGGGTACTCGAGTGGCTCTAGACCCTCTGGTTATGCAAAATAGTGAAATTGCTTTCAAAACATGCTGACAAGCTGTTGCAACATATCTGTGCTGCAGCCCGCCTAGCTAAGGATTGGAAGCTTTCCAGCTCCCCATGTCTCACAGCAGTGGTATCCCATGCTTGGTATGTAGCCTTTATGGAATACATCACATGTTCACTTCATGATAACATTACCAACTTTTATAAGGCTTGGGATCCTTGATACACATTTTACCAATCTCCTTCACTCGATTCTCAGGATTCTTAGTTTCTTAGTCTCACTTTTCTACTCATGGCTCCCTATCTGATTTAGGACATGTGTGAGTTGACGGCACCTCATCTTACCCCTTTTTCTCCTATTCCGTTCCTCTTTTTCTAGGTCCTAGTCAGGCAGGCAAGGCTGAGGTCTAAATTCCCTCTTCATCCTGATACCCTTCTTTTTCTTCTATTTTATTCTTTTTCCCCTTTCTTTTTTCTCTTTTTTTCTACCCTTTCCATATACATCCTTAAGTTGCCTGTTTACTAAAAACCCAACAACAGTTGATCTTTATGTTTTCCATATTTCCGAGAAAAACAATTTTATTTCTACTTTTGTTTTCTATTTTGTATTGTATATATTGTTATGCACCTTGAAACTATATAATTTTGTCTTTTTTTTCTTAATCTTTTTGTACTCATTGTTGTTAACACAAATTAAAATATTTTTTGTAATAAAATCATCATATAGAATTTGAGTATTTTATGTATTTTTGTATAACTGGATTAAAATACATGTATGATAATTCTGTATTTTGACTAATTATATAAGCTTGCAATTGTCAATTTATATTTTCTGAGGAATTAATTAAAAACAAATAGTGTGTTAACAAAAGAAAACAGCAGGTGAGTCATATTCTGAACAAATTTGGTATGGACATAACATTACAACAAGATAGGTTGAGTCATTTTCAGTATGATGCTTCTGCATTATGGGCATGTCATAAAACTTACTGTTATAAATCTTATTTATAATCGTATGCATAGCTTTTACACACTGAACTTGTATTTTAAGCATGTTACATTATACATGCATAGAAATAAAACATAATTAAAAATAACAAACATTTGGAAATACATCCTATTGTCGAATTACCTTTAATATTTTTTCAGTGAATCTTAATGTTAAATTGTGCATGATTTATTGGAATATGTTTTGGGGACTAAATTGAAATATACTGCACAATAACAAGCAGCGAATTACCAGTTACCATCTCAAAGAGGCATGGACTGCATGCTACCTAGATTCTACAAAAAGATAAGCACTAGAAGCTTTATCTACCCCACTTAAGCTAAGTATACTGAATATTTTCCAATTCAGAAATATAACTCATGACTATTATCCTCTTTAGTGAACTTCTTCACCCTTACTTGCATACCTAGTTAGAAAGTGGCCAGTACATCCATCTAAATCACATGTAGTGGGACAGTGGTTAGCAATGCTATCTCATAGCACAGCTTCCATGAGTTTGATTACAGCCAGTGTGCTATTTGTAGTTTGTAATGTGTTCAAATCTCTGTATGGGTTTAATCGGGATGCTCTGGTTTCCTTCAGCAGTGCAAAAATTGGCCCTAATCTGTTTATATCTTTTTGCCTGTTGTGGTGACGTTTGTAAATAAATACACATTTTGTCACATATTTGTGCTATATAAATAAAGTATATTAATCTAAATGATCCAATTCATTAGCTGTTTCAACTTTTTCATCCTCTACCTGTAGAAAACAATCATATAATGCAAATGATTTGATCACATTTATAAACTTTAGGATAGAATCTTGGGATTAAAAATCTTAAGGAGAATGATTTCTTAATATCTTCTCATCCTGTACACAATTAACTTTACAACCATCAATATGAAGTGTCTTAATTTAATGGGGCATTACATGTCAGACTAGCTAGTGCCTGTAACTCTATTCACTGCAACCTGACCATAGTATCCATCTCTGTGAAATTCTCTTTCTGCTTTGTGACATTGCCTGTCATGCCGTAAATCCACATTTGGAGTTAGCTGATTAAGAACTGCTTGTCTGTTTTGTCTTGCATCTGATTAAGGTTGTGCTTTCACACACTATTGGCCATAGCTCTCTTTCCCTCAGACATGCATGATAACATTGCTACACTCATGGTGCTGTATGTATCCAGGGTATGCTGGATGCTCCCCTCCATCAGATGCCTCCTTTCCCATAAGTGCTGACCCCCACTCTGCCCACTAATCTTATCTTGTGTGAAGAGCAGGCAGTGCATCTTTTTGGGAGTGTGGTATGGGCTGTGGCTTCATTGTCCAGTGCCGCTTTCCTGGACCATTACCAACATGCACTAGTTTTATTTAAATTATGTTCCTTCTTTACTATAAGTTCTTTATTATAAGTTCAAGATGATTGCTGTTATATTGTGGCAACTGTGAGTCTGTAAACCCCATACTTTTGGTTACCAGGTCACTCTTTTTCATCTATAGTGTCCTACATGCATTTTTATACATCTCAACAATGTACAACAAATTTGTTATTAAAAATGCTAATTTTCATTAAAGTTTTAATAAAATTGGCAGTTTAAAGTGACATATTGAAGAGTTTGCTATTCTAATCAACACTAATCTTGTAGCTTTTCGTTTACCAAAGAGGTGACATGTTTTTGTCATGTGCTGATGAGGAAAAGATAAGCAACAGTTGAAATAGAGGGTAAAAAAAGAAAATGATACTCATATGAGTGAATGTACAATGGCATTAGGTATTTGGTGATAAAGCAAAATACTGATGTGGTGTAATTACCTAATTCAGAATGGAAAGGTGCTTTTAACAAAGTGTTCAAAAATTCTGTGTTGGCTAATTGCTGACACTTTTATTAAACTACAGATTTAAAACACAAATCTTATGAATAAATGTGTAAACATATAAACATAAAATAATCTGCAATGTAATAAAAATGCTAAAACTATGCAATGTTATAAATCTATACCCTTTGATTAATAACTTTTTATATATTTAAGCTTCTTTATTATTTGTTTTCATCTCAATGAATCTGACTTGCTGGATTAAACGGTAAGAGAAGCTTTATGTAGATTGTTCTAAATTACATCCAATACATCATAGATAAAAATTTCAACAGTGTATCCAAGGTTTCCAACATAAATGTATGTGCTTAGCGGGTTCTCTGCTAAATAGGTAATTAGACCTGTTGTGCTTCATTTTATTAAGAATACATATGTGTAACTCAGATCCAGATTTCATTCAACTTTTAAACAGTGTAACAGTCATCTAATTAGCTGCCAAAAGGATTAAGTCTGTTTTATAGCAGTGGTAATATTAGTAAAAATGTACAGGGTTTAACAAATCAAAAATAAAAATGTATCCCTCTAGTGAAGATTATATTTAAAAAATCAAATTAACGGACTGTTTAATTGAGCATGAAAATGATATAATACCCCAGCAATATAGCAAATAGCTTATCAGGCTCTCCCTTTATACTAAAGTGCTTCCATTTTAGATATATATTTGTATTGTTATGTAATATCAAACATTTTGCATTGCTTGAATATTATTAGTAAGTTATGCAATGTAATTGGCAAGTTATGGAATGTAACGCAGAATGTTATTTATTTAGATATAGTAGTTGCTCTAATATAGTAAGAAAACCACTAATATGGTGGATTAAGTTAAAGCTAAATATTTACTGGAAAGGTGTAGGTAGCATGAAGGAAACACTAAAATATATTATAACATCAATTAACAAATCCTATTACCCATTATACCAGTAGCAACCCTGAGTCTTCCATGTAATAAGTAGAGATACTAACACAGGGTTAATGATGTATATTATCACTGGTGTATAGTGGTACTTAATATAAAAAGGAAAAATGAATAAAACATAAAATAAATAACCACCATAGAATGTTTCCTTTTTGGATAGAGGGATCTCTGTGGACAGCTAGAGTTTGTTTAGCAGTCTACTGATTTAATTCTATGGTACAATTATTTTCTTTTCAACCATGCATAATAGTTCCAGATTTTAGGCACAGTGATAGGGATCAGGTTTACTTTGTGCTTTCCTAGCTTCTATAGGGGTCAATTTAAAGACCAGTTCATCTGAAATGGTGTGTCTGTGGTGAACCTTGTAATGTATAGATGCTAAAGTTGTTTTTTGGAATGGAAATAAACCTTTAATCACTAATTGTGTTGTTTATTTAAATCATAATTTGTTTAATCTCACTTTCCGTAGCACATTTATCTCATAACATATCAGGTTATATAGTGGTTATTATCATTATTTATCATTTATCTTATGTTTATGTTTTTATTATTATTTTCTGTTTTATTCATTTTTTTATTTTTATATTAAATACCTCTGCACACCAGTGGCAACATACAATTGTAGCCTAGTGGCGGTATCTCCACTTGCCACATGGGAGACTTACAGTTGCTTCCTGATTATAATGGATAATACAATTTGTTAAAAAAAATAATAATATACATTAATGTTTCCTTTATGCTTTATACACCGTTCTAGTAACTGTTATGCTTTAACATAACCCACCATGTTAGTGGTTTCCATTTTCTATTAGAACAAGTACTATATCTAAATTAATTGACATTTTTGTTGAATTGCATTCCATAACTTATTAATAATATTCTAGAAAAATATCAGGGTTCAAATTACATAAAAATAAAACTATCTCTAAAACTGTAAGCACATATAATGCTAGGAGCATTATTTTTGCCTATGGATATATGTTTCCTAATTACACAATAAGGGTAACATAATTCAGAGCTGAATATTGTTATTTGGTTTCCTTTAAGCTATACATAGATAGTCATAAGCCTAAAGTTGACAGCTGTACTGCTTGTATATGTCACAAATCGCCACACTAGCTGTTACGGCTTGGTCTGATCCTTCTGTGGCCGCATCCTGGCTGTTCCCTTGGTAACTGGGATGTCACTTGCAGCCATGGAGTCCCGACCATTGCCAGGGCGACCTGGATGCTCTTCTGATCATGGATGCGTCCCTGCAAGGGGTTTGTCTGCCGGGCTGTATGAATAGGAGATTGTTTAATTATCAGCCCTGCTGTGTCTGATTTTAGTGGGCTGCACTTGATTGTCTCCTTGCAGTATTTAAGGCAGGGAGGGCTTAGCCTTCCTGCCGGTTATAGTGTTTGTGCCACACACTTGCTGACCTGCTATCTGTATTCTGTGGATACTCTGTTGCCATTTTAATTTGACTCTGGACCCTGCTTGAACGCTAATTGCCCTGACCCCTGCTCTGTTTCCTGGATTCCTGTGCATTCTGCCAGCCCTGACCTTTGGCCTGTCTGATTTTATCCTGCTTATTTCTTTCCCACGACCCTCGGCCTGTTCTTGGTTATCCATTTACTATCTCACTTGTTCCGTTACCTCTGCGCTATGGTGATGGAACATAAAATGTTACTACTCTAGAGTTAAGTCATGGGGGCATCCAAGTAATGAGTGCAACTAACTCCACAGAAAAGGCGGCTGCTACAGGTGAAGACCTCTACCAACTAATTTTTCTGAAATCTTTTTTTCATTGCCACTAGCTGTAACAGTATATTATAGAGTGTCTATGTATGGAATGCGCACACAGTTTGTACACTATATATGTAACTTAATGTATTCTTTGGATTATATGGTGACTTCTTAATTAAATAGTCATGTAATCTGAATTGTTTATATGTAACACTCTCTATTTAATATAGACTTTAGAGACTTTTTTTTGAGTTGTAGGACCCTGTACATATTGACGAACACAGCTTCTATTATAACAAAGACACAATTATTTTTGATAGCTATTTAGCTGACCTCCACATTGTGTCAAAGATGAGTCTCATGAATTAAATTGCTGTCTGAGTTAGTTATGTGTGGGTTAATAAAATCAGGAACAACAAGTCTGTTTACATTTTAAGTGGATAACCCCCTAAGCACAAAAACGTATGTTGAAAACCCTGGATATACTGTGGAACATTTTATCTATGATGTATTGAATGTATAACAGAACAATCTACATGAAGCTGTTCTTGGTGTTTAGTATAATATTTAGGTGTGGAAAATGGAGTGTTTTAGTAACCACCATACAAGTCATTCATTAAATTGAAAACAATAAATAAAAAAGTATAAATATATAAAAGTTATAAATCAAAGAGTCATATATAGATTTATAGCATTGCATATTTTTCGTATTTTTATTACATTAAAGATTCTTACATTTGTATATGTATTGTTTAAATGTACTGTTTGAAGATAGCTTATGATACAGATAGTGCCTAATGAATTCTGACAACCGACTGGACACTTGTTTTATATTCCGACCAACCTGCACGCAACTTGCTTTTAAAAAACGAGCACGGACATTGAACGAAGTTCTGATCATATTCAAATCCAAACATATTATAAGATACGTTTTAATTTGAATCTGGGTGTAAGTACGCTCTGATTAAACATCATATGCCATATGTCCACAGACAGAACAGAGTGCATGATATGAACATGCATATGTGCAATATAAAATCACATAAGAGCGCATGCAAAAAGAAAAAGTCTATAAAATAAATGAACTCATAATACTATAATCATTAATAAAAAATATGTGTTTTACAAATATTTTTTTTTCTTTTATTACATTAAATACAGGATGTTTTCTTAATGCATACTGTACATACAAGGTGTTTTATATGCTCTTTTACAAGCATACAAATGTTCTTTGTTATCCAGTTGCACACATACATGTAGTTTTAAATACAAAGACAATATTGTGATGGTCATCACTAGCAGCTGGCACCTGCCCTGTGATTGGTGCAAATGATACGGCTAAAAAAATGTACTTTAGAGAAACTCAGAACATGAATCGGCCACATCTGCATGGGCAAGCCCTCTGCATGCTCTTACTGTACATTGCCTATATTTGTCCACCCCTTCCAATCCCCATTCCATCCTTCAAGTTATAAGTGTCATTTGCATTTGGACATAAATCTTATGCAACTGTGTTCATTTGTATAAGGTCCCTTTTTTAGGCATGCGCAGAGCTATGTCATACAAGATACTGCACACAAAGGGACTGATGTCTGAACATGAATCAGGCCCTTGATATTTAGATCCCAATCACATGGATACAAACTTATCCTACTGATTAGAGTGCTTAGCACTGACATGTGTCAAGGAAGTTAAATGATTGCTGCCCACAGATAACATTTGGACAGCTTGCTATATCAGTGAGATCCTCATGAGACTATTTGTTTAGATGAATTTTGACATTGTTTACTCCAGTGATTTCAGAGCCAGACACGTACACAGCTGGAGAAGTGAGATTATATATCCCAATCTATTATCATCAAACTGGAGAGACTTGGTTCTGCAAATACTTTATTCACTCCTTTAATATGGACTGAGTTATTTTATAGAAACTTTGTCTTGTTCTAAAAAAACTGCCTTTGGTTCAAAAATGTATGTAACATATGTATTTTTTCCACCTCATTAACCAGTAGCAGGATCATATGCTCACAGAAATTAAATGTGTATGTTGATGACTATATGTTATTTTTTTTGTATTAAAATTATAACTTATATCTCAATAAGTTTCTGTAATACATTTGTGAAAAGAGTATTATAATTTATTTTTTCTTAGTGGAGAGTAAATGAGCACAAACAATTTTATTCCTCTTCCTCAGAAGCAATAGTGTGTTGCTACAAACCCATTATATCATTATATAATTGTGATGAGGTGACTTCCTGTTTCTTAATATACAATACTTCTCTATTTCAGGAGCTGCTGCATCTATGAATGGAGAGCGAGAGAAGGACTTTAACTACTGATCCTTCACATGACATAAAGTTGAGTAAATAATCACTGTGTTCTGATGTCAGAATGTGCCGATTTTACAAGTAATATTTTCAGAAATAAACATGGATTAAGTGCACTGCATTGTATTATATAGACTTATTTCTCAATAGGATGAAACATTAAGGAATCCTTACAATTTTGTTATTTGCAATTTGCATATGATCTGTTGTATCCTGCATACTAATGATTGACAAACATTGACCAGATTTTGCATTTAAAGTACTATTATCCTGTGAGGTTTTACACATTTAATTACATAGAGAGTACAGTATATTTCTAGTTTAATTGATATGAAGCCTTCAGAGTCCAAGCAGTTTCCCAGCTGAATGTAACTTTAAGTAGCTTAGCTGCTTAGCAAGATATATTCCTAGAGACAAACAAGTGTGCCAACTCATTATGCAAACCATATTAAATACTTAAGAAATCAAAACATAAGCGCTGCTTTATTCAATGTAGTTTTGGCACATGGGAAATTCTGACAAAATCTTCAATGCATTTCTTTTATAAACATCCTACTTTAATTAAGAACATATTTACATACAAACATATCACCAGATTGTCAAAAAAATGTGATTTCCATAACAACATTACAGTTGACATTATGTAACATATTACGTATTATATGCATATGGGGCTCTGTGCTATGTGCAGAGCAATATGCCTTGTATTTGTAGTGCCTATTTTGCATTGATGTTCCTAGATGTTTCACCCAGGGCATATCAAGGTGCCTCTGCAAACTATTTGTATCTGCTGCTCATTTAACCATTAATGTTGTTTATAACTATTTAAACTAAGGGGATACCTTTAATTCAAGTCCACCCTAATTTAAATACATAGGGTTCATATTTGTGTATATTGTAAAGTATATACTCATTACATGCTGATTTCTGCCACACTTTAGCATGTGTTGGTTTTAAATCTAATTGTACGACAAGTTTTGTCCCTGCTGCTACACCCTGCTCTCTCTGGTCATTTGCTGCTCTCTGCAGCAGGGAGCTTGTTAACTGAAAGAGTGAGAAGAGTAGTTGCATGAGTGGCAGAATGTTCTCCCTCTTCTGTCTATACTGCAGGACACTAACGTCACCTTTGCCTCCGACAGAGTTGGGGAGAGGCATGATGGGGGCCTGGAGATGAGGTGCTGTTTCTTACCTTGACTCAAGAGTTCAATAGCCCTGGTCCCACAAAATAATATCATTTATTTTATGAATTGAGCATATTCTGGTTATGATGAGGAACACCCCCACTGTGAAGTCCACCCACCATCAAACATAACATTTTTTCACTCTGATATGGATTTAATTTTGACACGCAATTCTCTGTCTGCTTTCATGATTGATCTGCAAATACATTTTTGTTATGGCACTATGCAAGCAGGCACCGGTGATTTGTAAATGATCCCTTGTGATCTTATGTACTTGTTTTTACAAAAATAGCAGGCATTCTGGATCTTTTTGCATTTCCTGTACACAGAGGCTTAAGTCTCCATTTGCTGGGGTTTTAGAGCCTCTATGACAATGTCAACAACATTCACCTTATAATGAAGGATATTAATTAAATGTCAGTATCAGCTTATTTACACTCAATTTAAAAATCTATTTTACAACTTAATGTGTCAATTGCACCATCAACATATAGACAAGGTTCAGACAGTCTCTTAATTCTATCCACATATTCTTCATGTTCAAGTTTCTGAAACACGTGATGGCCAAACTATATAATAAGGAAATAATTATCTACCTACCTATCCTAAATGGCACCCAAGGAAATTAACACTAGTTTTTTAGCAGCTATATAATTGACTGAAAAATAATGTTTTAGCAGTCAACTATCAACAGTAGTCAAAGTATTTAGTCGTGCTACTGTAGTCTTCAGAAGGAAAAATAAAGTGAACTGAGGAAAAAAAAATATAGCCACTGCATTTGAATTGTCAGGATGTGCCCTCTGCCGCACTGCAGCATCTTCCATAGGGATGCTGCCTGCCTCCTGCTGCTCCTGTCTGCTAAGAACTATGAGCCTGATACATTAAGGATCTTAACTTGAGAAACTTCTTATTTCAGTCTCCTGGACAAAACCATGTTACAATGCAAGGGGTGCAAATTAGTATTTTGTTTTGGACATAAGTTAAATACTGACTGTTTTTTCATGTAGCACGCAAATTTGAACTTTAAATTTCAGTGTACAAATAAGCTATCAAGTATTTGTGTGCTACATGAAAAAACAGTCAGTATTTAACTTATGTGCACCTCTTGCATTGTAACATGGTTTTGTCCAGGAGACTGAAATAAGAAGTTTCTCAAATTAAGATCCTTAATGAATCAGGCCCTATGTTTGGACTTTGACATTATGTGAATCTGGCCTGCAGTACACCTCTACCACCACAGGTGCTCCTGTCTCACCATTGTACATTCCACCTCGCTAACAGGAGTTACCTAATTTCCTAATCAGCATCCACACCTGTTTCAATGCCTTTATTAGACTGCCTCTCCCAATAATCTGTGGCAGTTCATTGTTGTCTTGCCAGCTGTGTATCATGTGTCCTGTTCCATTCTGACTTCCTGGTATCAACCCCTGCTTGTTCCTTTGTTTTGCTGCTTATCTTCTGAAACAAACCTTGGCTCCGTTCTTGACTATGCTCCAGCTCATTCCCTGGTACCTTTGTGGCTCTCGTGGCTTTTGATCCTTTGGCTGGTTTGACTCTTCTTGACCCTCCTCATTTTTGACACCCACAGATCATCTAGTGCCTCATGCCCCCTGGCAAAATCTTGAGTCCTGACTACTGTGGTTCATCCAGCATCTAGTGCTTCCTGAGTAACCCAGGTATTCTGCCATCCATGGTTCACCCAGTACCTCATGCTTCGTGCCTCCAGAGTAAACCAGGTATCCTGACACCATGGTACATCCTGTGCCTTCAGCCTTCTCTGCTTCTCCAGCCTCTGACATAGGTTTGGTATCCGGCTACTCTGTACTGCCTCTGCGAACTGTGTTACCATTTATGACTTCCTGAGTTATTCATGTTATAATTGCCAGTCCTGCTGTTTGTATCTGCTGCCTTGAACTGTGTTGCCATTTATCATTACTGCACCATTCTTTGCCTGTGAATCTCTGTCTCAGACAGACACCTTATTTTTACACAATCAATCTCTCTGGAGTTCATGCTAGCAATCCCCTGACATGAATATTTTCATCCCAAAATAACTGCATTTGATGGAACATTTGATTATTTTTTTCCCTGTCTACAGAGATACTTACTGCCATTGTTGCGGTGGTGATAGAAATTGGATGTATTAATACTACTAATTTGCTACTAAATTACTAATATATGCCAACTATCACTGATTTCCAGGTGATGGATCCTCAGAAATGTTTCTATTTTTCAGTACTGAATAGCAACATATTTTATGTTGTACATATAAGTACAGTATCTTCTATTCTGTATATAAGTTATATATGGTCTTTATAAATAAATAAGAAAAAGTAGTCACTGACAATAGGTGTCAAATTCTATTTGTCTGTGTGTATTAGGGAATTTAGACTGTAAGCTCCAACGGGGCAGGGACTGATGTGAGTGAGTTCTCTGTACAGCGCTGCGGAATTAGTGGCACTATATAAATAAAGGATGATGATGATGATGATGATGATTTGCAGGAGTTAACATGTTGAAATAATTAGTAAATTGGGTAGTTACCAGGTAAGTAATAGAATTATTGTAATAAATTGTAAAGTCATTGACATGATGTAATTTAGTTCTATTGATGTACACAAATTGGGGAGGTTGCAGACTGTCTGCTTTTAAATGAATTTACTTATTTTAACTACACAGTACATTTTGGGAAGTGTCTTGTGCCTCTCCACATAACATCACTTGTCAACAAAGAAAGCATTAGATTTAAGAATGTGTAAGTGCAGTACATTAAGGGCATGAAGGTTAGTTAAGCACGCCCCTTTGAGATACATCTTATTGTGCATTACACGTATTTTGAAGTACATTACTTACAAGATAGAAAATTTGCACTATATAAACTGGGTGAAAGTTTTGGAATTGAAATTGATAATGGACTTGATGATCTTTATTTCAGACTTATCTCCACTTTAGATTTAAGACTATTCATATCCTAAGATGCATGCAATGCAAAAGGAAGACATGAAGTAAGTGTGCTCATACACAAACAGGTCATCTTTACATTAACCTCTAATTCAGGCACCAGGAGCGTTGGCCCTTCTATATAGTGGAAACAAGACCATGCTGTTCAGAGCAGGTTTGGTGCCTCAATGGAGAAGAGGGTCACTAATGAATAGCATGCCCCAAAGATTCTACTAGCCACATAGGGCTGGGGTAAAATACTTGATTAGGACTCTTGAGGGTACATTTACCAAACTGCGTATTTGAAAAAGTGGAGCTGTTGCCTATAGCAACCAATCAGATTTCAGCTGTCATTTATTTAGGTAATTCTACAAAATGACAGCTAGAATCTGATTGGTAGCTATAGGCAACATCTCCACTTTTTTAAACCTGCAGTTTAGTAAATATACCCCTTGGAGTGGTGCCAGTAAAATGTACAAGGGTCCCTAAGATCTCTGCCAATTATACTAAAACAGTAAAAATTATACATTCCCAATTTTAAAATAACCTTTAATAAATAACTGTCAAAATCCTTGTTTACTACTTTAAAAAATATAAAAGGAAAAGGATTTGGGAGTGCTCGTAGACAGTAGTCTTAGCAATAGTGCTCAATGTCAAGCAGCAGCTACAAGGGCAAACAAAGTATTGGCATGCATAAAAAGGGGCATAGATGCAAGGGAAGATAGTGTAATTTTGCCACTGTATAAATCGTTGGTAAGACCTCGTCTTGAATATGCAGTACAGTTCTGGGCACCACTCTATAAAAAAGATAATTTGGAACTAGAAAGGGTTCAGAGAAGGGCGACAAAATTGATAAAGGTTATGGAGTCATTAAGTTATGAGGAAAGGTTAGCCAGTTTAGGCATGTTTACTTTAGAAATGAGGCGTCTAAGGGGAGATATGATTACTATGTACAAATACATTAAGGGTCAATACAGAGAGCTTTCATGGGAACTTTTTACCCCAAGGACCATACACAGGACACGTGGTCATCCCCTAAGGTTAGAGGAGAGGAAATTTCACAACCAGCAAAGGAAGGGGTTCTTTACAGTAAGGGCAGTCAAGATATGGAATTCATTGCCAGGGAAGGTTGTGATGGCAGATTCAATAGATATGTTTAAGAAAGGGTTAGACAAATTTTTAGCGGAAAGGTGTATCTAGGGATACGACCGTTAATTTTAAATAAAGGATAGTAGTGGATATAGGGTAAAAATTGGATTGCAATATTGAGTCTGGGGGGATTTTCAAAATTGAAACAGATTGGCGGTTGCTTACTCTGGATTAATTTCAAATATAAGTGCAGGATCGCAGGAGGTCCAAAATAGGTTGAACTTGATGGACTGGTGTCTTTTTTCAACCTCATCAACTATGTTACTATGTTACTATGTAAATAACATATTTTTTTATATGTTGCAGTCCAAATGGGAAAAAACTTTTTTTTTTCTTGATTCGATGCCAACTATCATAAACCAATGATTGATAACATGACACAAAACCACAGTGGTATAGACAGCTGATGTGCTGTGGATTGCTACTTGTCGTATGGGTAACAACATGCTTGAGAATGTATCAGTCTCTGTCATGTGTAACAGAACGTTCCTTATTGGATTTTGAGGATAATTAAATGAGGATACATCTATCAATATGTAAAATAAAGATGTTTAGTGTTTATAAAATGAATTTTAATTACAGTGGGGAATACAGTGTGTCTAGTATAGGATGAATGGAACTAAGTGTACTGCATGTGCTTTTACCTTAATGTGTAGGAGTCGTAGTATAGACACTAGAGAGGGGGGCAAGCTGGCCACTCGACCCCTCCAGGTACTGTTTGAATTACTAACAATGTCCAGATAGGAATTGATATTGGTATATATAATATATATAATATATATGTGTTTCTTTATATTAGATTTGATAATCTGGTAATTATTGTTCTTACCATCTTGAATAACCCCATCATCATATACATTTATGTACATATTTTATATGTGATATGAATGTTAAATAAGTTTGTAGTTAGATACCGATATACAATAAATATGTTAATCTACAATCAACGCGTCACATACAATTGCAGCTAAAAGACTCCCAAGGAAACTGCACACTAGTTGTCAATTATAGAGAACTAATAAAAAGTAGGGATACTTTCAGCGCTATCGGTACCCAAAAGACCGATAAGGAAAATTTAAATAAACTCAAAATACAACCCCCGTTTATATGGGGAATAAAAAAAACAATACTATGTATATGGTTATAATGACATACTGTATATATCATAACTTTACTATATTTCATAGCTTCTTTTAGTAGGACTCTCACACTGTTATTCGTAACATGTAGAAATGCAAATAGGGGGAGATTGCGTCAATCTTCAAAACATCCCGCACTCACTCAAAAGAAAAAAACTTACAGTTTAAATTCTTTCAAAATGCCCGTAGCGGGTACTTGTGAAAGGGGTTCAAGCAATCTCTCTTCCCATATTACACATGGATCTGTTTCGTAGATGCCAGATAATCATGAAACACAAGTAATAACAAAAATCTAGTGCAGTATGTTAAAATTCCCAGAATTTAATAGAATCAAACATACGTGCAATATGAATAAAACAACGGTCACCAAGTAGAAGATGCAGTTGCTCGTACCGAAAAGCAGGAGTTATTCACACGAAAAAGCTTGATGTAGGTTTCGGATCATAGAACGTATGAAGTCTCTGCAAATGATGTTTAACTTCGGAATAAGCAGACCTTTATAATATATAATATAGGTTAGCATATTTACTTTATTATTGTTCATAGAAATGTTATTTTACTACTATCTTAAGGCTGGTTTCCATAGACAGGACAAGTTATGCATGTATCATTACTGTTTCTTAGTGAGAATAACTTTGATACTTAGATGTAACAGTGACAGATGGGAGCATGTTACATATGGAAGCCCTATTGAACAAACAAGCTGTCTATGCCAACATTAGTCATCCAGACATCAACTTAATGTGCTGTCCCATTAATTTCATAATAATTAAAACACATTGTAAAAGCAACAGGAAACAAGAAGTATGGTACTTTGGAACATGTATCTTGTGTTTGGAACAGATTTAATAAAGGATACTAATTAATCAGCTAAATGTGTATTTTAACAAATACATAACTTATTTCAAAGAACAGTATCTGTAATAGGTACGAATAACCTTTACAACATAGACATTTTTGTATATGTACATTCAATAATTAAATACAAAATGTGTAGTATAACTGAGCTAAAAAATATCTAAAGTGTGTTGGAATAAACATGTTCTGAAGTGCTGTACAGTCATAGAGATTACAAATATTGACTTGTATATACAAACTAACCTACATTTATAAATGGCACAATTACAAATATATTTCACAAGTGGTAAAGTGGAGCTTATACATTTTTACACTTATAAAAACCTAACCATTTTTCTACTGACATGTGTCTTATAGAGCATTCTCTCTATCATAATTCTGGGGAAAAAGACACCAAGATAATCAACATATGGTCTCCGAGGTCATAGAAATGTCCAGTGCAAATTATCAGTCTAATTACAGATTCATGATCTATATGTGAGAGTGAGACTTAATAGAAATAAATAAATACAAATGGTGGGAACTAACTTAGCATGCCTTTTTTTTCTTAGTAGGATGTTTAAAATGCCACAGGATCCTTTTAGATGCAGAAGTCACAAAGTAGCTATAAAAAAAAACAGATTCACCAATACCTCTAACTAAATCTAAAGAAATAGCAGATGCTTTCCTTAAATATTACAAAACACTTTATACAGCCAACCCACTTAATAACTCACTGTTAACTGACATACTGCAAGAAGCTAATTTGCCTAAATTGTCTCCTGAGCAACAGGATCTATTAAATACTGAGATCTCTTCTCAAGAGATTTCAGATACCATCTCAGACCTGAAGCTTCATAAGTCCCCTGGTCCTGGTGCATATTCAGGTGAATATTACAAACTTTTAAAAGTAGAAATAGTCCCGACTTTACTAGAGCTTTACCGGACAATTCACCGTCAGCACCCTCAATATCCATCTTTTAGTCAGGCATGCACTACTCTAATTCCAAAACCAAATAAGGATCCTATGTTAATGTGCTCATATTGTCCTTTCACATTATTAAACTTGGACTTTAAAAACCTTTCTCGCATGGTGGCTAAATGCCTCCAATCAATATTGCTCTCTTTATTGACCTCACATCAATTAGGTTTTGTCCACAGATGCCACTCAGTGCATGGTAGTCACACTGCAATAGACTCGATAATAGCCTCATTTCAAAACCCCCCATTCATCCAATATGCTTCTCAGTTTGAATGCCCACAAATCGTTCAATACAGTATCTTGTACCTTTTATCAGCTGTACTGAGTAAAAGGGAATTTGGACCTGATTTCATAGCAATGATAGACTACTTTTATGACACCCCGTCAACATCTTTAATAGTCAATTCATCATTAGGAGACCCACTGGTGATGTCAAGAGGCACTCGACAGGGATTTCCGATGTCCCCACTGTTGTTTAATCTATCATTAGACCCAATGCTGGGAATAATTCAGCAATGGCCTCAGTTAAAGGGCATTGCTGTAGGTACAGAATGTACCAAAATTACAGCGTTTGCAGACGATATTCTATTTCATATCTCAAATCCAGAGTCTTGCCTGAGTTTATTAATTGAGAAAATTGGGGAAATTGGATCAGTCTCAGGATTTAAAGTGAACTTCGAAAAATTAACTGCTATCTTTCTAGGAAGAGGCCCATTAAAACCTCCATGGGCTCAATCTCTTGGGTTACAGTGGGGTGATAAGTCAATACTGTACTTGGAGGTCCGACTCCCGAGGAACATGGCCACTCTCTATAATCTTAATATTGGCAAAGCTATAATCGATATACAAAAGGAATTGGATGGCTGGGAACGAATTAATCTCTCCTATTTGGGAAGGGCAAACCTTTGCCCTTCTGCTCCACGGGAGGTTTCTGTCCTCCCTGAGCTTGCCTTAGGACACCTGCGTTACGGTTTGCCCAAACGATGATATCGTTTCCTCGCTTATTGCACCCTTTACAAACATTGCCACTCCTTTTACCACAAAAAGATTAACAACAAATTAATTATCTGTTCCGTAAATTTATATGGAAAAAAAGCATTCTAGGATTAGCCTTATTAAACTTCAACAACCTAAGACAAATGGGGGTATAAATTTCCCTGACATAGTTCAATACAGTCATGCAGCTCATCTGTGTTACCTGAAAGACTGGCAAATGGATCAGAGTATTTACACTAACTTAGCAGTGGAGAAACAGTTTCTCTCTGATATCCATTTAAAGGCCTTTCTTCATTTGCATGACCAGGAATTACCTACCCATACTCTTGAAAATCCTCTTGTTCTCTCTGTTAGGAAGATCTGGCATATACTACGACATAAAATTTATCTTAACCCCTATAGATCCATACATTTACTGTTTGTAAAGAACCCTGAATTCCAAGATGGCATGGCGGCTTGCCCCTTTATTAAATGGGAGAAGGAGGGATTACGGACAGTTGGACAATTATTGGATAGGACTAGGAGAAAACCACTCCGCTATAGTGGGGTGCTGGAAACATTCCCCTTCCTGGGACCATGTGGTCTTTCTTTTATTCAAGCCCAACACTACGCACGAGAGGTGATCTCTCTTTTTACAGCAGTTGATTGGGATAATCCTCTTGATACTTTATTATTAGCTACCCTCTCCAAAAGAGGAGCAATTTCATCCAATTATGCCTTTTTGAGAACCATAATAGATTATACCAAAATAATACCGGGTCTTAGTGGGTGGTTACGCTATTTTCCTTGATTAACATAACAGAAGCTGTTAAAGAAATTAGCCACTTTGATAAAATTCTTTCCAGCTTCCATGTATGCAGACATGTTCCTCAATATATTTCATAGAGGCTACCTCTCACCTCATCGTCAAAATATTATTGGCCTGGCAGCTGATTCTAGGTGTCCCAAATGTGGCGAACCCCAAGTGGATTTATATAATTGTTTATGGGCTTGTCCTGTGATTAAGGCCTTCTGGACCCAGGTATGGAGATTCGTGACCGCAGAGCTAATAAACTACTTGCCATTTACTCCTGATTGGGCAATTTTGGGCATTTTGCCACCCAATACGTGGACTTCTGCAGGAGGGAGAAGGCTGCTCATGGTAATATCTGCTGTGGCTAGGAAGTCGGTCCTCCTTATGTGGATTCAGAACACTTGATTTGTTAAAGAGAAGATGTACTTTCTCCTAAGGATGGATTGTCTGGAAGCATCTCTCCAGAAAGTAAACTAACTCACAAGCTTTTTGAAACCTGGGAAAGTTATATCAATATCTTACCCACCCCGCTGCGAGTGCAACTCCATGATTGTTTCCATCAAACGCTTTGGTTTGAAACTAGAGTATTTCTTCAAGACCCTCCAATCCTCATATAGGGGAGGGGAGCAGGCCTGTCCTCTTCTTCTGGTCTCCCCGCACTTCAATGTTTCTTCGGTAGTAGTTGGTTTTGGGTTGGAGGAACTGTGGTGTCCTGCTCACTTTTCCCTGTGGGAGATGTTATTATTGTTATTATCATTACTACTATTCCCACGAGGATTACAATAAAATTGATCAAACAAGGACGCTTCTCTCTAACTGTGCCCACTGAATGAGTAACAATATGAATATTCTTGTATGTTGATTGTACCTGTGATTGATTCTTAATATGTAATAACTACTATTGTATTTAATATATCTGTATCTATTTATTGAATTTATCTTCAATAAAATATGTTTAAAAACAATGCCACAGGATATAATGTAACAGGGAATATTATTTAGTAATTGTAAAAATATAAAATATCAACAATGCAAACAATGCACGTTATAAAGCAAAGTAGAACTGAACATCAATTTAAATACCAATAACCAGATTCCTTTTTTTATATTTTTCCTAATCTTGGAGAATAAGCACATTACATAATAAATGACACTCTTAGTACCATCATTAATTCTCTGGTTCCAAATACCAGGTCTCAAATAGCAAGATAAATTCTAAATTAGAGTCTATGATGCTGTGCTGGATACTTTGAAACAGTTGCTCTATTTTGTTTGAGCCTTATTTTTATCAATTCTTTTTTTTAATTTTCATTAGACAATTTCAAAGGGAAAATGTTAGTGAGCTACAGCTTCTTCAGTTAAAACTAAAGTCACACTTGGGTAGCAATTGCTGCTGTGAATATTATTCATGTACATATTTAATGATATTATTTTTGTCGAACAAAATATCAATTTTATAGCTTGAGTAATGAGCATTTTGTCTTGTCACTTTGTACTAAAAAACAGGTTATTATGCAGTGCATTCGGTCATAATATAAATGTTTTGTTTTATTAATTACAAATTGATGATAAAAATAAATTCTTCAAATGAGGTGCAATGATTTCATCAAATACAAGTAAAGTGAAGAGACTTTTGTCTCTTTATTGCACAAAACAATAATCTGCAATCAGCTAAAATCAGAGCGTTTACATTGGTTACAATATTTTAGAGATAATTTATTTGAACTCTACAGAATGGTGCTAAAATGTAACTTGTGGTTCTGCTTCAAGTAGAAATAGAAATTCTATTAGCATAATATAGTTGCAGGAAAATAAAATTGTAATACAAATATCAGAATGGGTTGCCAAGGTAAAAATCTATTTATGCTGAAAGACATATCCTGCTTCAAATCAGAATTTGTCAGAAATCACCTAAAACAATCCTAAAGGTCATGGTTTAATGGAAATATGTTTTTTATGTTTAAGAATTCTTCTCATTAAAAATAACATACTTGCAGGGCCATCTTTCCCATTGGGCACGATGGGCAGGTGCCCAGGGGCCCCACGGGCAAGGGGGCCCCATAGGCAGGGCTCTTAATTAGAATAAATAATCCTGCAAAAGAAAAAAAACCTTCAAAAAAAACCTTCAAGGGTCACTGAGCAAGTACATCTATCTATCTCTATCTCTATATATCTATATCTATATCTATATCTATATCTATATCTATATCTATATCTGTATCTCTATAAATCTATATCTATATATATATATCTATATATGTAGGGGCCACCGTGCACTGCTTTGCCCGGGGGCCCATAATGTTGTTAAGATGGCCCTGCATACTTGGCAATATTAAAATATGTACAGGTAAAATATTTTCTGGATACATTTATACTTATACATTTAAAAAGGTTAGCAATTTAATCATTCAAACATATGTAGGTAATTTTGGGTAATTAATTATTTAGAATAATTGTTATGGGTAACTTCCATCCAAGTCAAACTACAAATAGGAGGATTGTTGATGAGATTCTTAATACAGCCTTCTTTGCCTATTTTTGTATGTAAAACCACAGACTACAGTAAAAATTGTGGACGGAATACATATCTAATAATCAAAATGTACTTTTTTATTTTATAGTTCAGTTACCCAACTCAGTCTGTTTGATCTAAAATTGCCATGAAATATTAACATTGTGCACATTTGTGTTTTATGATATTAGAGATCATAGGGCTTTCAGGAAACTTTTTCTGGACATTGCAATAGTAGTTACGACAAGTATCTTGCAGACTCGAGGGGCCTATTTATTAAACTAAAAAGTGTGTTCAATCCCCGAAAACGTTAGTTTTATTAACCGCAAAATTGTTATTTATTATGACTGCATCGCAGCAGATATCATAGATATCTGTTGCTTTGCATATCTCTTCATTTTACTGAGCAGTCCCCATAACAGTGTAGGGGGCACTGCTCAGTAACGCTATTTACCAAGAGCCGAATTGAAAAAAAAAACATGTTAATGTACGCCAACTGAAGCTGGCGTACCACTGATAGACATGAGTGGTAATTGCCTAGGTAGCAACGATACCTATGTTAATTAACGCAATCTATATGGATGGGCATAGTTGAAAATTAAGGATGCAATAAATCGCTACACAATTGTGTGATTAAACATCTTGCATTCATTTTTTGGATTACTGATATCAACATAGCTGCTACTCAAATCAATTCACTTCATCCCAAAGGTTATGACTACTTGTTTTGTTTTGGTTTTAAACATTCTATAGTCTCAAATATATTGTCTGCCTACCATTCACAACATCAATCCATGAAATGTGCATTGTCATGTGACATCCTTCTCCACAATGTAGTGGACTGGTAGTCATATACTACTTATAAACAGCTTGAAGTCAATATTAGTTTTAAATTCCATTCCATTCATTCTTTCTGTTTTCATAATGCATAGTAATGGATGAATCTTTTTCACCCCTACCCACATTTTTATGTTTTTAAATGGAAATATTTGAAGCTCCTCTTTATAATCAGATGTTTATAAATGTCAAATCAAAGATGGAGGCTGCTGCATTTTTCAAATGTACTCCTTTTCAGTGTCACAATATTGCTTATACAATGTGGAGACACAAAAGCATTTCTACTAAAAGGCAGAATGTTAAGTATCTCCATATGTACAATAGAATAATTATGTAATGCATATTCACAACTGGATGAAATTTTATAATGATACATTAGAAATACATGGAACTAAATGTGGTAACAGCTTAATTGAATGTATAAATAAATGTATAGATCAATATTGAAAATATGTAAAAGGAAAGATAATATATGTTTTATAAAAATTGTACATGCAAAATATATATAAAAATCCTTAATAAATACTACAAAATATAGCCCCCCATTTACAGTTGCCAGCCCTTAGGCTACTTACTGATGGGCTATTTGCTTTTAGGAGAGGGGCCAATCGTAACCAGCCCCAGTACTACAAAATAGAGCAGGTGGAGCTTGGGAAATAAAAGGGACCCCAAAGAGATAACTGCTAGCCATTATCTAGATTCCTTATGTATTCGTCAAGGGGGTCACAAGATCTATACGCAACTAACCACACAAAATACAAATATGCTAACCCTACCATTATTTAAAAAAACTTTTACTTGATCTTCTTTATTTCAAGTCTTATTTCCTTATGCCACCCTCTTTTGTCGGTATCTTTATTTTTCTTCTGTTCTTTTGTTTCTCAGCATCTTCTGTTTCCTGGTCATTTGCTTTGCTGTTCAGAGCTGTCCCAACGTACACTAAGAGATTCAACCAATAAAAAAGCAAGGAAAAAATTTAAATATTGCTAACTCTGTATTCAACACAGAATGCAAAGACAGAGCAGCACAATCTAACAGAACTGTCTCGTGCTGCTGTGTCTTTACTGACAAACACAGACGTTTTCTGCCTGCCATAGACGGCAATTTTAATATGTATACTTTACTATCTAAAAAAGATTAAGGGCATGAATGTAATTAAAACAAAAACACAAAAGCTTCAAACATGTCGAGTTTCATGGATAACATTTTTGTCAGTTTTTTGTTATATGTGGAAAAAATGTGGAAAAAGTTCCAACCCCCCACCCCCTCTATTGTTCACTCTGTTGTAAATCAAATTGAATGGTGTGGAAACGGAATGGATTCTCCTAAGTTACCAAAAGTTCTCAGCATGCCAATTGTCCTGCAGACTAGTGACAATATTAAATGATATTAGCCCATCACTGCAGAGGGTTATAATGGAGGGCTCAGTTAAACCTTAAAACCATACTTGCCAACTTTTAAAGTCTGTCCTCCATGCGATCCTGTAGGACAGGTTAAGTGACAAGTGTAGGGGGCGTGGTGTAGCTGTTGTGTCACCATAGCCCCACCCCATGCTAAAAAAAATCCACAATCCATGAAATTGAATAGTGGGGGCGGAGCTTAATGAAGCGATCGAGTCATTATTAAACCCTGTCTCCACAAGTGTCCGGGTGGTTGCTTACTCTTCCTGGAGTCCCAAAAATATTTAGGAAATTTCGGGAGAGTAGGCAAGTATGTTTAAAACAAGTAAAGCCACTAATTTATATAAATATATTGTATATCAAAAGAGGTCTATTACTGAGCTGAGTACTATGTATGACATAGCTAGAATACCTAACTAACCATATCAACCATGGTCTTTTTCACTCCTCTGCTACAGGTTGTTATATTATGAGGAAGGTGCTTCTCTAACTAAACAAGCAGACAGTTTCTGACAGTTAGGCAGACTTTCTTTACAGAAATTCAGTTTGGATTGGCTAGGTCATACACAATGACAGAGCATGGCCGGATTAAGGGGGGAGCACAGGGGGCACGTGCCCCGGGCCCCCCTCTCTCTGAGGGCCCCCCGCCGCCGGCCGCCAGCTGAACGGATCACCTGTCAGTCGGTGATCCGATTCTGCTGCTTGTGAGGCTGTGGGGCCCCCTGACGCAGGCGCACCGCCCCCCGCAGAATTTGACAGCTGGCCTGATATACAGCAGCCGCGGTGCTGCTGTACATCAGGCTATTCTAAGATGGCCGAAATGAAGCTGCTGCGCATGTGCAGCAGCAGCTCCTCACATACCAAAAGACACTGGAATGCTTTGCTGAACGTGGCTGCCAAGGTGAGTCAAACTTTCACTTGGAATATGTGTGTATGTATGTATGTATGTATGTGTATATATATATATATATATATATATATATATATATATGTGCATGTATATGTTAATTAAACCTTTAATAGAAGAGGCATAACCACTTTAATTACTAACAAAATAGGGGAGATCCCATAACATACTTGTTGTGTGTGTCTACGTGTATGTATATATATATATATATATATATATATATATATATATATATATATATAATGTATACATATACATACACATACATAAAGAGCAATGATACCGCACATTAAAAGGAAAGAAACATTTATAACATGTCAATAATTTTGAGATATATATATATATTAAAACTGATGTAATTTTATCAGTGTTTCTTTTTTTTTTAATGTGCAGTATCAATACTATTTTCTGAGGCGGGCTGGGACGGGAAGTTGGGGGGCATATGCCCGCTGGGCCGGGCAGAAATAAAAGAGAGACTATTTTGGGCCGGTCCCTGCACTGGCCCAAGTCTCTATTACTTGGTGGCTGGCCCCTCCTCCGAAACCAGCCACCTTCTATCATTGGCCACGGATCCTTACGATCCGTCCTCCCCTTTCCCTGTGTGTCGCCTGCTATTGGTGTCACATGGGACCTGCAACACGTGACAGGTGCCGTCCCATTTGTGAAGAGAAACAAGGAGAAACAAGGCCATACAGCGAGCGGATAAAACAAAGTTAGTGGGGGTAGTACGTTAATATAATGTGTGTGTGAGGGGGGTAGTATGTTAATATAATGTGTGAGGGAAGGGGGGTTCTTAATTTAATCTTGGATTGCAGGTGGATGCTAATTATTTAATGGGTGCTATTTTATTTGTGGAGTGATGGTGGGGCAATTTAATTTAATAGTGTGGGCTATCAATTTAAGTTGGGGTGATTGGACCTTTAAATTTGATGCTGGGGTGGTTTGGAAGCTCATAAATGAATGTGGGGCTTTTTGGGGAAAATTAGGTCTGTTTATTAAATGTGAATATGAATTATTTAATGCCGTGGATGATTGTGGTAAATGGTTATATATTTTAAACATAAATGCCATTTAATTTATTGATAGGGCTTTTTCGAGGGAGGGAAATATATTTATATATTAAATGAGAATACTATTGATTTAACATTGGGGTTGGTTGGAATTTTCTAATTTTCATGAACCCATTTTTTTTTTCAAATAGGGCCCCCAACATTCCAAGTTCCAGACAAGCAGCAACTGAGCTAAAGACACCAGCAGCCACAAGTGGTGAAAGTGACAAGAACAGGTAGGAGAGAGCAGGACAGTCTGCCAACTGTTCTGAATCTGGTCGGGCAGTCCTGAATTTGGGTGACTGTCACGCGTAGTCAGGATTGGGTCCAACTACAAGGACAGTTGGAAGGTATGTCCCGCTTCACCGTGTACTGCCAGTGAAGGCAGAGCTGCGTGCACCTAACAGTAGTGCACACAGCATTGCCTGTGTGTTTGTCTAAAATGATAACCATGTTACATCATAGGGGCCCCCCTGCCTAAAGTGCCCCGGGCCCCCCAGAGCCTTAATCCAGCTCTGTGACAGAGCCAGTGATATCAAAGCAACTCAGTCTCAGCTTTTTTTGATTTGTATCAGGACACTATACTAAAGATGTGGTAGACATCGTAGCAGTCTGTAATGGAATGGGAAGGCAGACAATTACTTATCAATGGATCTGCTGTGGAATGCTAAGTTAACATTGAACAATGTATTGCATTCATGGTTCATATATGAACATACCAATTAGAGGTCCTCTAAGTACACTGATAGCTACTGCCATCATAAATATAGTCTTACATATGTACTATGTTTTCTGCTGTAATCCATCCATTCATTGACTGTACCTAAAACATTTTATTTATAGTTTGTTATTTTCAATTTGATTAATAATGCTTCTTTCCTGAGAAAGTAAGGTTATTAATTCAATGCTATGCTGTGGTTTCACAATGTAGGTAAAATATATTATTTTTCCTAATTATATATTGTTTATTAAAAAAAAAGGTTAAAATCAAAATTATGGTATATAACCAAGAAATGTCAAACATTACAAAGGTTAGTGGAAGAACTAATTAAACAGAAACATCAACAACTAACTGAGCAGACAATAGCTATGTTACAATTACAAGAACGTTACATAATAACTTATATATGTTATCAGCAAGGCATTCAGTGTACATAGATGTTGGTAAAGAACTCCATAAAATAAATGTCATTCATTTGTCTAACACTATTGGGCCAGAATAGAGATCTTCACATATGACCAAAGTGTAAGCTCACACCGCTGCAAATAAATTGTGTCATGGGGGGGAATTCCTTCCCCCCTAAAGTATCGCCGCGTTATAGATATTACTGTTATTACTTTCTGCTCGCAGCTCAGGGAACTACCGTAAAGACGGTAATTATGTACAGCGGTACTTCGGGGGGAATTGAATTCCCCCCATGGAGTTAATAGGCTGTTAACTAAATGCTTAATTCTCACCCATATCTGAGACATGAAAGCAGAGGTAGGAATATTTCAACTCCAGAAAATAATACAAAAATAATCAACGGAAAAATGTGGTCAAACTAGTTAGAATCAATCACCATTTTATAACCTGTTTGTTTTGTTAAATATTACTGATCTCCATATGTGCAAGCTAACAATTAACATAAACTACTTTATTCTTTGAAATAAATATAATACTATGAATACATATATAATATATTGCAAATATAAATATATTATTAGTATCATACTTATTTTTAGGAATAAATGATTTTATGTTGACATAGTTTGGTTTACTAATTTAACAGTAGGGAAATAAGCAAGGTTGATAATTGAGTATAATGAGACAATAGGTTGTTTAGAAATATGATTTCTAATATACTTGGATCCAACCATGACTGTGGTTTTGTTCCACTTGTCTCTGGCATAAACCGAACCCAGGATAGCATGTAAAAGCATAGTCAGTCTCATATTTACATACCTTTCCCCACTTGGTAGTTTCTTTGCTGAAAACGTATTTAGTTGCTTATTTAAGTAATAGAAAAATACTGAGGGCTAGATTTACTAAGTGGCGGGTTTGAAAAAGTGGGGATGTTGGTTATAGCAACCAATCAGATTCTAGCTGTCATTTTTTAGAAAGTACTAAATAAATGAAAGCTAGAATCTGATTGGTTGCTATAGGCAACATCCCCACTTTTTCAAACCCGCAGCTTAGTAAATCTATCCCCGAGTGTCTTCCTATTATTCAAGCACCTGTAATATTCTTTGTTTCACTGTAATAAATGAAAAAAATAACATTTTGGACATTGGTAATTCCGACTTGTAGCTATTGTGTGACCACTCAGGCCTATCTATAATAAAAATATTATTAATATTGAAACATGTACTCAAATGAGAGCCAATCAAATTCTTCTAATAATGTTCACTAAATTTGTATAATATAAAGATTAGTGTGTTGGTAAATTAAATAATTGGTAACATGTAAAACTAAATCAATAGAGAAGAATATCTCTGGAGATTTTGCCCAGGAATAGACATGAGTGATAGATAGATGATGAATGAATGATCACCACAAATGAGTAAGTTGAAGTTAATGAGTTTCAATGAAGATAATTAAGATGAAAATGCAAATGAAATGATTAATGAGTCATGAAAATCCTGGACAGAATCTTTTCAATGTTCATCAATCTTATAGTAGTATGTGTACTAGATTCCCCCATCAAGAAATAATTGTGAAAAGTTCCTCACATCAATAATAGTAGATAATATTTATGAGACACAGAAAAAAACAAACTTAGGAGCATACCAAGGGTTCCAAAATGAGAGGGGATGTGTCCCGTATTTGCATCATCAAAATGGACACTCATCTCAGTCAAGAAACATGTTACTGAAATGTTTTATTAGGTCGTTGGCACAAATCAGATTTCTCAGTCAGGTTGTGGCTTGAATCAGCATTCAAAATGCAAAATGGAGTAGTTGTTCTTCATAGCAGAAGGCCACTAAATTAGGAAACACTTTTATCTTCTAGAGGACACCTACGAAACCAGATAGTAATGTTTTCCTCAACCTATTGATTCAGGACAATTGCATGTAATGGTGTGTAAGTATTGTTCACTCACCAGGATGTCAATTGTGGTATTTCTTCAGGAAACCAATCCCTACAACTCAGAAACAACCATATGGTCAAATCTCGCACAGCCACAAAGCCCACATACATTCTGCCACTACAGGATACAGGAGGACAGGCTGTTAATATCCTTCAGTCTTGCTACTTGATATCTCTCTTTCCTTTCAACTGGGCACTGATATTATTTATAGTGAAGCATAATTCTCAAGTATGTTAAAAATAACTATTTATAAATGCAAAGGGAATTTAACTGCTGAAAGCGCTGGCTAGGATTATACTTTTGATGATATAATATATATTATACTACATAAACAAATTTATTTTTTAAAGTATCCTCATTGTCAACCATTATCTACCTTTGGGTGTTTTATATTTCCTTTTTGTTGCTCTTGCTTTATCCATGTGTCTGCATCTCAATATATAGCATGTCATCACTATGATTGGTATAATTTAATTAAACCAATAGACAATTCTCTCATAATTCACACTCTTCACTTCCTTGTCCTTCGCAAAACTGTCCTTTCCTGGTTTACCTTCTACCTTTATGATCATTCCTAAATTGTCTTTTATTCTGGTGCCTACTCCCCTTCTCTCCCTGTGTCTGTCATGGTCCCCTAAGACGCTACTCTTGGGCAAACATTTATCTCTCTTTATACCTCCATTTTTGGTCTCCTTTGCCCTCCAATATCACATATATGCTATATGTCACTCTGATCTACATTTCTGCCCCTGACTTCTCTCCTTCTCTCCTCTCCTGCATGTATTACTCATGCCTCTCCTCATTTCCACTTGGATGGTTGGACACTAACTCAAGCTCAACATATCCAAAATGGAACATATTGGGCCTGAGTCATTAAGGAGAGCAAAGCAAAAAAAGGAGTAACTTTGCACCTTGGCAAAACCATGTTGCATTTGAGGGGGAGGTAAACTTAAAATGTGGGGACAGATTTATATAGTTTGATCTCAAAAACATTGGGACTTCAAAATACTGGTACCTTTCATTTACTTGTCGGCAGACTAAGATCAGGCTGTCTACGAGAGAAAGAGAGAGCCCAGACCGTGTCATGCAAAGGCCGTATATATACCCAATGCTGATTATTACTTTGTTTTCTGGTAGGAGTATATATCTTGTCTGCGAGAGCGGTTTTGATTTTTATTGCCTTGTTTTTCTTTGTATTTATTAAATTGTTGTGAAGGTTATTATGTCAGATTTTGGCGTTATTCTTTTTATTTACATATATCCACGAGCCTAAGATACCTCAAGAAGAAACAAAGATATTGTGATCCATATGGATGTGTCTATGAGAATGCATTTACAGAGTATACATTAAGTGAGTTCACACTAAAGGGCGGATGCCCCGCAATCAATACTAAATTTAACACGTGGTGTCTCATTCAACATTACTCAATTATTTCACCTTGTATGTTGTGATATATTTAAAAGGTGATGGTATTGAAATGCATAACATTGCATAAATTCTACACGAGTTCCTTTCTTTCTTCTTCTTTTTTCACATATGACTACCATTTGGAGAAAAATGAATATACATTGTTGAAGAATATATCAATCTAAGAGAATCTTTTTTGAACTCTATGGAACTGATATGAACTTATTGGTAGACTATTATGGATTTTTTTGATACATCTAAATGTGCGCCTTATGTATGTACATTTTTATTTAGATTTATAGATGTTGTAGGGAATGCCTTGGATCAACTTTAAATTTCAGTTATAATTGTTATATTATATTGACTAACATGCTGCATTGGAATACAAAAGTTTGAAAAGTATATCTTCTACATTTAAGTAAAGTAACAAGTTACTTATTTTCTAGGCTATGAGCATCTGACATGAAAAATGCCTTCTATTGATCATAATTTTTCATGTTCTTTTTTGTGTAATGGAACAAGGTGTGAATTGATCAAATATTTCCTTTGCAAGTTACAGACCAAGTAAATTATACTTGTCTACTTTTATTAAACATTGTATATTTAATTCCATATAAAACATTTGTGGTGTTTTTTATAATATTAATTATTAATTTTATTATACATTGTAGATGTAATTCCATACAGATAATCTGTCATTTTATAAATTTCTTTTAGGCTACATATGTCTTCAACTAAAATATTATCATCAGTAATGCTTTAAATGGAGGTTTGGTATAACATTATATTCTATTTATATCTTTTACTTCTATCCTGGAAAAATAAAATAGCTACATGAGGCTTCTCGGTACAATAAATGTATGGTACCTAGACTCTCATTATTTTTTTCCTTTAGGGGTGTTCCAATTATTGTTGCCTCCATAGACATCACATTGACATGGCTGTAGTTTGTTTTTTTTGCTTTTACACTTTAGGAACATAAACTTTATTTAATCATTTTACACATCGAAAAAACTATTTAAAAACTACCTGCGTTAACAAAATACTGTAAACATGTAAACTATGATAAAGCATAATTGCTAAGGTATTAGTGAAATTTTAAACATATATTTTAAAAACTAAACTGAACTGAAGAAACATTAAGTAATTTTACATATTGTTACATCACATTGCATTTATCCCATCTCATTGCTGATTACTCAATTTTTTCGTTTTAGAGTTTATTTACATATTATTGAACTAAATGTATGGAACTTTAAGTTTGTGGTCTATCTGTGCCACTTTCTTATTTTTCCTTCACTAATATTTTCAGACTTATACAAACAATCTTCTAATCTTTTAAACTTTTTAGCATAATGTTAAATAATTTGACAGTGATATTAATCAACACTTTCTAAAAACCCATTACAGTATATATGTCCAGAGTGATTCACGATTTCTACAGCAAATTTTGTAGATGAGTCATTTTGAGCCTCTTTGATTTTTGGAAAAAAAAAACAGCTTTGAAAGTTTCATTAACTTGGTAAAAGTAAGTCTATTTTAGATAAGACTTTCACTATGGGGGAAAATATTCTATTCTTTCTATCCTTTTTTGCCAGATATCTACTGTAATGCACTGCATTTAAGTCTTTGGGAATTCTCAATCTTGTAAAATATGTTGCTTTATGGCATATTGAAATGTTTATATGTTTTTATATTTCTACCAATTTATATTTTAGGTTTGGTGACCCTAAAAGTTATTTGCACCATTGAAAAGGTCAAAAGCATCCTTTGTACTTGTCAAATATTACATTTGTAATAAAAAATAGGCTTCTGCCTTTTGTGCACCATCTCTCAATTTTGATGGGGATCACTTAATACAAGCGTTACCTTATAAATTCAAATTTAAATAACAAATTTGTTTCTCTGTAGAAAATTCATGTTTTAGACTTACATGCATACATATCCCAATAAATTATAGTTCATTTTAATGAAAGCATCAATAATACCATCTTCCTTCTCTCAGTGCCATTTATCATTTCAGACAGACTACTAAGAGTGAAGCATTGTTCTATATTTGTAGGTACTATGTAGTAGGATGGTTTGCAACCAACAGAAAATGTTTTACCCATTACTAAAAAGAAATTGTGATCCGTAAATATATAAAATCCAAACTACATATAAGTGAGTTGGGTTACTAATCCCTTTGTTCCAATATCTCTCAACACCCTGGTTCTCTAAATTCCATCAAATGTTTTTTTTTCATCTATTATCCCATTACAAAAAGTGTCATATGATGTTTATAAAATTGTCAATTACAAATATTTTTAAAGGTAAGAATAGTTCTAGCATTGGCATTGACAACCACTGTGTTAAACCTGCAAGATAACAGGAAATGAACCATCAACATAGACGGACTAATGCTGAGTCGGACACAGATGTGTCCCAAAAGAAAAACCTGCAAAAATTGGCACATAAAATAGTATATTTACACTCAAAGGCATCTCAAGATATGTACAGCTCTGTAGTAGTATTTGTGCCAAGTTTATGTCAGGCATACATTAGATATATTAAATCAACCAGATCATAAGCATATAAAAAAATTAACATTTGTTTTTATAACGAAAAATGCATTTGATGCTACGTTTTATATCAATGATCTGCTTTGAATGTATCAAAAAATGAATTCTAAAATACTCCCACAAACATATATAATAGGTATGATCAATGAAGAAAGCTCTGTCAGCTTCAAAGCTCAATCCCCAATCAGTCAATCAGAAGTGGCTAACATACTTATGACCGACATCATTATCATCATCATCATTGTGTTTTTGCACCAACTCTCAGACACTCAAAAGTAATACGGCTACTGACAGGCATATCCACGTTTATGTGCAGGTAATTCTTAGTTCGCAATTATGCAAACCAGCCCTTACTGTACTCAGACAGCATTTGCACACCCCTTCCCTCACCTGATAAGCCTCTCCAAGTGTATGAGATGCAAGTGTCAGGAGGCAAACTTTTTGTGGAAATGCACAGTACAAATGTGTTTATTTTATGCTAAGCCGATGGGCACACTTAGCATTAGTTACTGAGTGATTAGTATTAAAATATATACTAAAATATGTAATTAATCCATGTCATCAATCTTTACTATATCATCATCATCATCATCAACATTTATTTACATAGCGCCAGCAAATTCCGTAGCGCTTTACAATTGGGATATGCTATATGCTATATGCTATATGCTATATGCGATATGCTATATGCTTGGGACATGATATTACTATATGCAGTAGGAATCTGCAATTTTAAAGTAGGTACCACTTTATGATTGTTTCCAGCAAACACTGCATTATAATGTGTCAGCATTGTACAGGAATTGAATCCTACCCCAGCATCAATTATTCCAAACTAAACTTTAACTATTTATATCATGGTGGGTGCCATCCTAATTATTATTATAAAAAACATGAGGGTTCTCCTTATTCTGTTTAAAAATGTGTCAAGCGTAAATAACAATTTATGATATCTTACTCGATCCTTGTCAATTCTTATTTTTAGAACCCCAACATACCATATTATTGATTGCTGTATGCGACTAAGATTGCTATCTAAATAGATTATTTTTTGATATATTAGCAATTTCCAATTCCTTACTTATGTGATCTTTATGAGACTAATATTTCCTCATACTACTCTGTCATATATTCCTAACTTTTGATGAAAACATTAATATATAGTATAAGCTAATTGTATCTATGTAATATCAATTAGGATGGTCATATATTCACAATCCATTGATCATTTTTTTATAGAGCTTCTACACAGGTGTAGCTCATGCTTTATTTCTGATAATAAGTTCTTGTCATGGTCAGAGTGATTTGAAGGTAGTATAGCTGTAAGAGGAGACCTCGGTGAGTTTAATTGTGGGATCACGGTGGCTTAGTGGTTAGCACTTCTGACTCCCAGCGCTGAGGTCATGAGTTCGATTACTGACCAGTGGAGTTTGTATGTTCTCCCCTTGTTCACAGTCGGTGTGCTGTACATGAACCACTCATCCAACTTGACAATGAACTTGTGAGTACAGTATGCAGAAACACAGGCAATGCACTACCAGGTAGTGGAAAAAGATGATATGGTCAGATGAATGATTCTTTACCATGTGCTTGACATACAGATGAGTGCATGTGTGGAACCAACCTAAAGAACTGTACAGCCCTGCATGATGGTTTCCAACAGTTATGGAGTATGGTGATTCTGCTATGTATTTTTCTTGCATGATTTGGGATCAGTTTTTCCACCAAAATTCAATGATAATCACTACTTGATTATACTAAGATGTCATATTGCAGCATTTCTTTCATGATGAGAGGGGTGTCTTCCAGAATCCACAGAGCACCTAATGGTTTGATGACAATGACACTGATGCTATAAATATGTTATGGCCTTTTCAGTCTTGCCATCTCCACTTTCTAAATTTTGAAATAATATGTCCTTTTCTTACCCAAGATGTAAACAAAATCTGTTCTCTATTTATATCCCATGTTGACTACTTCACCCTCCTTCAATCTGGTATTCCCCTCCCTCATCTGTTTAGCTTAAATCCTATGGCAACACAATTTCTGCTTCTCCATATCTGCCACACCAGTCTTTAAATTCATATACTGGCTCCCCATATCTTTCAGTATCAAATTGAAATTACTCACCCTTACCTACAAAACCCTCTTCAACACCATTTCCTCTTAGATCTGCCTCTGAGATGAACCTCACCTGTTCTCTGCTTCCTGCAAGACTTCTCCTGTGCTACTACTCACCTATGAAATTCCCTACACTGCTTGACCAGACTCTCCTCATCATTATTATTATTATTACTTTTACTTATATCGCACCACAAAGGGTCTGCAGCACTGTATATAGAGCATGGGACAAAACAGAACACAGCATAAAGGAAAGTACAAAACAGAAACAAAGTGCAATAAAATTATTACAGACAGGAACTGGTGCATATGGAAAAGAGGTCTGCAGCGCTGTATACAGAGCATGGGACAAAGCAGAACACAGCATAAAGGAAAGTACAAAACAGAAACAAAGTGCAATAAAATGATTACAGCCAAGAACTGGTGCATAGGGAAAAGAAATAAAAGTGAGTTTGAGAGCATTGAGAAACTAGGAAGGGGAGGGTGGAGAGGAGCGGCATGAACTAAAGCGTACTGAAATTGTGCCCAGCAGTATGGGTGTAACTTACATGATGAGAGCAGTGATGGAGATGGGAAGGCAGGGGGAGGAAGAGAACCAAGGGCAGGGCGGCTAGTGTCAAGGTGCAAAATGAGGCTGGGGAGCCAGAGGCAAAGGTAAACAGGAAGAGTAAGTCACAAGGGTGAGAGGGTTATGCTCACATGAGCTTAAAATTTAAAGGGAGGAGGAAGACTCACAGGTAAACACAAAGCGGGGAGTCATGGTGAGGAGATGAGAACTCTGAGGTGAGAGATTAACAAAAGGGCAGAATGAGGAGGGAAGAAGAAGGAGGGAGAGGTGAATAATGAATGGTGAAGAAGGACGATGTAGATGCGGGTTGAGGAGAGGCCAGAAGAGGTTAGTCAGAGGAAGGGTAGGCTTTCCTGAACAGGTGTGTTTTGAGGGATCTCTTGAAGATTTCCAGGCTAGGGCATAGCCTGATTAAACAAGGGGGATCGTTCCAAAGAATGGGGCAGCACAGGAAAAATCTTGAATGCGAGAGTGAGATGTGGTAATCAGATGGCAGGTGAGGCTGTGGTTATTGGCTGATCATAGACGGTGGGAGGAATTATGAACTGAGATGTAGTTGGAGATGTAAGGAGCAGTGAAGTTAGAGAGGGCCTTGTAGGCGAGGGAGAGGATTTGAAAATGATTCTATTGCAAAGGAGGTGTCAGTGCAGTGCTTAACAGAGAGATGAGGTAGATGTAGTCTGGCAAGAGAAGTAGAAAGTCAGGCTACAGCATTGGGTCTGGATTGATGAGCAGTGAGATGAGAGCAGGGAGGCCTGTAAGGAGGAAGTTGCAGTAATCAAAACATTAGATAATCAGAGAATTTATGAGAGATTTGCATCAATGGAGAGGAAGGATCTAATACTGGCAATGTTACGGAGATGGAAGCGGCAGGATTGGGTAAAGAATTGGATGTGGATGGTGAAAGAGAGGAGTCAAGGATAACATCCAGTCATTGAATTTGGGAAAAGAGGAGATGATGGTACAAATAGCGATGGAGAGGATGGGAGGGGAGGAGTCTCTTGAGGGAGGGAAGGCTATAATTTCAGTTTTACCATATTGATTTTAAGGAAGTGTTGGAACATGCAGGAGGAGATGGCATAGAGGCAGCAAGACATCTTAGTGACGAGGAAAGTGGGGAGGTCAGAAGCAGGGCCGGATTTTACCGCTAGGCAACCTAGGCAACTGCCTAGGGCCTAGCGGTCCCCAGAGGGCCCAGTCAGGACTGGCGGTGAGCGGGGTAGGCAAGGCGGAGGAGCGCTCCCCTCCGCCTGCCATCCCTCTCTGTCCGCCAACATTCTAAAATATACTGCGGCCGGAAACAGACTTAAAAAAAAAAATGAGGAGGAGAGACCTGAAACTGCCGGGACCTGAGACTGACGGGACCTGAGACTTCCTTATTGTTAAGTGCTTGTAATCTCTATTCAACGAGAGGATCGCGAGGACAATTATAGCTTCTGTACACTAAGCTATCTCTTAACTTTGCTTGCAAGAGGAACCATCGTCATTGGGAGTGATTTTCTGTCTGGACAGATTAATTTGGTGCGCACCACCCAAAGGAACAGCTGATTTCAAGAGCCGCTGATGCGGTAATGAGGCGAGAACTATTCTTCTCTTGTCCAGGAGACGGGTAAGCCTTTTATGCTTAAATATATAGTGGGCTATTACCGCTAGGGCTGCTGAACAAGTGGTACTCCATATATCTCTTATACGGAGGAATGCTGTTTGTATTAATTGACTCACACTGAGTGTCACATTGCCGGATACAAAGTATATAATGACTGTGGAGTTATTTAAACTTCTCATTTTTTAAGGAGATCTACTGATGTTATATATATTCATACCAATACAGGATGTCATCATACTTGGTCATATGGAATGAGAAAGCTTTCCTACATATCATGATATGAAGTCAAGATCTTAGAGTCTGCTAATTGCAGTTTTTCAAGGAGCACTCATTGGTTGCTACTTATGTATTTCAAATTTCTCAAGAGGATATACTAGGATATTTGTGTATTTTTTACTTGTGTATATGTGAGATCATTATGGTCTAATATTTTATTACTATTAAACTTTAATTATATGTTTAATAAGAAGTGAATTTGCGCATTCTTCTCTTTGATATTATGAAGGGGAAAAAGTGGCAATAAATGGGCACAGTGTGATGATTGAGGGACAAAAGTGACAAGGGCACATCCTTGGATTTATGGTATTATTTTTGCAAACAACTTAATAAGTATTTCTGTCCTGACTTAAATACTTATAAGGTTGTTTTGAACCAACTACTTAAAAAACGGGACTGCTCGGTAATTATTTAGGGGTGCCTTTTTCTGCAGCAGGGTGGCCTTGCTCTTTTTACATGTTAGGTACGCCCCCAAAGATACAAGCCACGCCCCCACCTCCTTTGGCGGCGGCACATGCTTTCACTTTTACTTAACTAAAGAGGTATATGGTAGGCTGCAAAAATATAGTGCAATGGATTGTTTCAGACAGGGGGCTCAAAACCAGTATCCTGCCTAGGGCCCTATGAGGTCTAAATCCGGCTCTGGTTAGAAGAAGAGAGTAAGATTTGGGTGTCATCAGCATAGAGGTGGTACTGGATGCCAAAGGAAGTAAGGAGTTTACCCTGTGAAGAGGTGTACAGAAAAAAGAGCGAAGGGCCCAGGCATGGAGCATGGAGTAGAGTTTTCCATAGGAATATGAGGGCTACTCTATTTTGTCTTGTGTTTAACTGTGGTTTAGCATCAATCATAAGACAATGTGAAAATCTTATCTCTGCTGCCCCTAGGATTGTGTTACCTGAGCGAGTTGGCACCTTGTCTCATGGAAGAATAACTCTTTTTGAAGTCAAAAGTGTAAATTTAAAGCAAAGGGAAAACAGCCAATGGAGTACCTCATAGATCAGAGCAATGCCTTTTTTTGATTACTACAGTGTATCTCTTAGATGTATGCTTCATAAAAGATATTTTACAAACTGCAAAAACACAGGCATTTATTTTAATTTGTACTAGTATGTTTTTTTAATCACCCAGCTACTAACCGGTCTTGGGAAATACTCCTGTAAAATAAGACATCAGGAGGTATATTTACTAAACTAAACTTTGAATAAATGGAGATGTTGCCTATAGCAACCAATGAGATTCTAGCTATCATTTATTTAGTACATTCTACAAAATGATAGCTAGAATCTGATTGGTTGCTATAGACAACATCTCCACTTTTTCAAACCCACAGTTTAGTAAGTATGCCCTTCAGGATTGTCTTTATTACATGTGTCACTTTTGTGTGTTTAAAGGTTTTCATTACAATGATTCAAGTACACATAGAATATGCCTTCCCTTAAAAGTGTCACTGGAAGGTGCAAAATTATACTTATTACAGGTATTAGGACAATGGTGCATTTCTAGCACACTGACCAGTTAGATAATTCATGTCATTTTGCTAGGTGCCTCCATGTAAAATAGAGAATGACTCCCTAATTGTTTATTTCCTGGCACTGCTAGCTCATTTAAATTATCTAATTCTATAAACTGAAATCCTGTTTTTCCACTTTAGCACAAAACTTAATATGTTCATAGTAAGAAATTCCCCTAATCTGTCCAACACCTCTCTCGGACAGTGCAAACATTTGCACGCCCACAGATGTTGCCAGCTTTGTCTGTACACCTATGGTCTTCCCACTAAAAGTGGTCACATTGCTGCAAATGTAACCACCTGATATCACAAGAAAGTATTTGCACTGTGTTTTTGTACTTTTGTAATTCACCCTTTAGTCTGCAAGAGAGGGCATGTCTTTTGCAGAAGAGAATGTTAATTGTAACAAAACATTCAAGGTAAATAAATGTAATGCGTCAAAAACTGTAAGTAAGAGGAAAATTCAGTGCTTAATAAAAGCAGTTTGGATGCAAAAATCTAAATGCAGAATACAAAATGGATGGGAATGCCAATATTAATGCAATCAGATTTAGGAATTATATGTTAAGATGATGCGAATGTAAATAAGCAGTATAGTAAAAACCTGGGTAAAAAAAAACAGACGAATGCTTGGTTTCATAGGAAGAGTTGTAAGCTGCCAATGTACACATGTCTTTTGAATCAGATATTATTTAATGTGCTCTTCCTAGCCAAACTGGTGCAGACAGTGGCCAGATTAATTGAGACTTGAAAAGTTGGCAGCCCCAAACGAGAAAGAGTCTTTAACACCCGTGCTCTGTACAATATAGAACAAAATTAAACATCCACAGAAAAGCTTTCTATCCCATACTCAATTCTTTAAACTAATATCCTAAGCAATACAGTTTAACCTTTCCCTAAGGGGAAAATGAAGAGCTTACTAACAGCGATGTAGCTAAATGGCCATGGACTTGCACTCGGCAGTGCAAAATATGTCAAATCAAATCATAAAGGGCTGAGATCCCAACATACATACTATAACATCTGTTAGGAAAATTTGGGATATCTTCAGACAAAAATACAAACTAAATCCAAATAAGTCAATACACTTACCTTTCATAGGGAACCTAGAGATCGAACAGGGCATGGCATCCTTTTGTTATGTGGTGAGCAGAGAGCTTACATTCGGTGGGGCAATTATTGGACAATGTTATTAGGAAATCTTTCCAATATAACCAGTAACGATTTCTATTTTTTGGTCCTTGTAGACCGGCTTTTCTCCAGGCCCAACATTGCGCTAATAGTATAAAAGCTTATTTCTCTGGCATTGACTGGGATAAACCCCTGGAGACTCTTTTGTTAGCCACACCCCCTCAAAAAAGCAATTTCTGTACATTATGCTTTCTTAAGAAATGCTATAGATTATACTACTATTAAGTCAGGCTTTACTCAATGGAGTTTTACTCAGAGGCTAACACAATACCCTGATTTGTAAGTAGGTTAATTGAGTAAAACGTTGGCCCTTCTATTAAATTACTCCTGCAGCCACATATGTGTAAATGTACTTTAACATTTTCAATAGGGGATATTTATCGCCACATGACAGATATGTAATTGGACTTTCTAATACTTTGAACTGCCCCAAATGTGGTGAATCATCAGCTAATTTGTTTGACTGATTATGGGAATTTCCTGTCATATGGAGCTTTTGTATCTAGGTGAGAAGATTTGCAAGATTGGTCAATTAACTTCCATTTACGTTTGAACGGGCAAACTTGGGCAAAACGAGAAAAAAAACAATAATGGCAATATCAGCAGCTATTAAAAGTATTCTCCACATGTTGATCCAGACTTCCCCTCCACACTGGATTTTTTTTTAAAGAAAAACTGTTCTTTATTATGAGAATTGATTGGCTGTAGGTATCCTTCAGAAAGACAAACATACCCAGAAATGATTTGAATCCTGGGAAAGCTATATTACTATAGTAATGGTTACTTTAGAATAATAATTTTGGAGGTTCTTTCATCAAACAATTTGCTACGAAACCTTTGTATTCCTACAAGATACTTCAATTTATATATGACCATTCCTTGCTCCAATCTCCATGTGCCTCTGAATATATCACACCAAAGTGTCAATACTGGCTGTCAGGCTATTTGATGGGAATAACACCTTCTAATGTTTAGAGAAGAACACAATGAGCTAACTATAATGTTTTCAATCTACTTTATTTAATCCCAGAATTAAAAACGGTCATGACACTGTAATATTTATCACACTAAGAGGGGCATTCAATTGGCCACGTTACTGTAAAAAGTAACGTGGCCTGCGCACTATTACCGTTGTTACAGTAATAGGGCACGTAATTACCATTAATGCAGTAATTTCAACACTGTTTTTTTGCTCGCGGCTCCAGAAAGAGGGATTAAAATTACCGTATTAACGGTAATAGATTTAGAGCTGCGTTACTCCCGGCAGAATTGAATTCCCCCCTAATAATGTTACAATCCATTCATTTACCGCTATATACCATTTTCATTTTTTCCTTCTCATTGTTTTTACTGTACACTTTTCTTGATTCCCTTGTTACGCTGAAGGCTTGTCGATAAGTGTAGTTGACAACTGTTTCTTTAATGTTTTTACTTTGTTAATATTTGAACATTTTCAAAAAAGTTATATTAAAGAAAGACTGGGCTTAGTTCCAGCCCTATACATTTTATAAGTAAAGCTGGTGTAATGAATATATGGAGGGTATGTATTTTTTTCAGTTAAACTGTATGAATGTAAAATGTATATTTGTGTTTATTGTGTAACAATAAAAAGTAATGCATTACTTAATGAATGATCAGCATAGAACACCCTCCACGGATTCTAGAACCCTCCACGGATTCTATAACTGATGTATTTTTTCATTCTTGGAAGGTGTTATTTTCTTTTGTTGCTCTCTTCCGGAATAGAATAATTGTACCTAGCGGAAAGGGAACACAGGAAGAATGGCATGCTGAGCTTAGGGCATCCTGTGGTCAGGCTATTGTTGGAATAAAAGTATAAGCATTAAAAGTCTAAGCATGCTGGAATTTTTAGTTCCATATCAATTACAAAACAGTATTTTTTAGAACACTAGACAGCTGTTATGTACCATCATGCTGGACCATCATGTAGGAACTTGTAGTTCTACAATTGCAGGAAAGCCATAGGTTACTTCTGTTTTATGCAATACTGCTAATTAGAGTGGTGGACTGCGGTGGATAAAGAGTAGAATAACTATCTTTTTAATAATTATTTTATAGAAAATGGGATTGGGGAGGGTAGGTATTTTGTTCAGTTAAAATGTATACATGTAAAATGTGTAGGTATCTTCATTGTGTAACAATACAAATAATTAAAAAAATCACCCTCTGCAAATTGTATAACCTGCATCAATGGTAGCCAGTCTAGAGCTATTATGGTACTTTACTAAGGCAGCCCATTACAATTGAAGAGGTGGAATGGGGGAAGGAGGGGGCTTGTAAGGGTGTTGGAGAAATGTGACTTATGTAGACTATGATTCAAACGCATATGCGCCTGTCAGAGGACAGGAATCCTGTGGGTGCTAGATCAATATTGCAAGTTGTGCATTGATGATAATCAGCTTAAATGGTTCCAGCTCAACCTACCTGTGTAAAATTGTCTTTTTTTGGATGCTATTTATCTTTGCGTTTTAGATGGAAATTGCAGACAATTATACATAAATAATAGTGGTGTATAAAATAAAATACATTTGCTTTTGGGTTTTTCTTGGGAGGGAGAGGGGGTAGGTTATACTGTCTCTTTAAAAACAATTAAAAATGCTTTATTCTTTCCCAGCATCAAATTAGATTATGAGTATAATTATATTTGAACTGGCATTTTTAAGTTTCCTATAATTGTACTATCAGCACTTGGCCAAATATAGTTTATATTAAGAGTGTTTCTTTTCACTGTCATGAGTTTTGTTTTCTTTGTAGCTCTAATGCTTTATATTATATTTTTTATATACTATATACAGTATTTTTAAATATATGTTTTAAAACGTTGAATGGAAATGTTGATGGTAAGAAATAGCACAGCACTTTCATAACTTTAAATATAGATAATGGTCTATTGATTTAAATTATACATTTAACATGCTACATATATATATATATATATATATATATATATATATATATATATATACAGTGCAATGACTGCAAAAGGTGTACTGCAATATAAATTTTGCTCAATAACAGGTTTGTTTGTTTTATTTTGTCTACAAAAAAAATATATATTTTACTTAGAGTCAGAAACTGCGTGCAACAGCTAATCTTTCTGCAGATAGTGAGTCAAATAAAGACAGACCTCACTACACCTCACCCCCCTCCCTCTTCCAATAATATGCAAAGCCTTTGCGTTGGCTCTCGGTCTTGTGTTGCTGAGTGCTTTGGGTTGCAGCATTGGTGATTCACAGGAAAAGTCTGGTGCATATTGTAAAGGAGGTTGCAGCGCCCCTCTGTGCTTGGCTGCATTATACTATTTGCCGCTCTACTTGGAAGGGGGTTTAAGAAGGTGGACTCCTAATGGAAAGTGAAGCTGACCCCTGCGAGAGGCAACCATCACCAAAAGGATATACACGTCAGTTTTGGATGTCTAATGCAATCTACAATTTCTTCAACTCATAAATGTTTTCTTTAAGGTACATTTTCTCCCACGGCGCATCTTATATTTAAGAAGTAATAGAATGGATGGTGACTTTTTATTCTGTGAGTATCTCAATGACAGCATAATGGCACGGTCTATGTGTACATTGGATTGCTGAGAGGGAACAGAATAACATGTGGCTATGGGATTAACTACTAAAGTTTTATTGTGCTGTGAATATTAAGGGAGTTGGAGAAAAGCTAAAGCTGAAGCTCCGGATGAATGCTTCTATTGCACAGGCTGTGTGCCTGGTGTAGAGAACTGATCGCGTTCTGCTTATAAGGGATAGCATTGATATATTGGTATTTCTGGATTGGTGGTCGTATTTTCTTCAAGAAAGGGGTCTGTGTCTGCTGTATTCACAATTGTTTGATGCTTGATACTATGCTACAAACAGAGCATTTGGATTTGCTCCATACTAAGGGATTTTGCTGTTTTAATGCGGATTTCATCGCAGAAATATTATTAAATCCCTATTTTTGTAAAGCTTCCCTTCAGAAGATTGCAAAGGTGGAGCGACCGGAGGGAGCAGATGACGGACCCATTAATCCTTTCAATGCATGGAAAGACCCTGGAAACGCTGCTATGTAAACCGGGTGAAGGCTTCGATCTGGCTTTGTTCTTATCTGAAAATAATGATTAGATTCCCTGCATTAGTTACTTTTGTATTCTTATTATTCCTCATTATCCTCCACATTCACTGTGGTTATGGAGAAATGACCTGCCGTCAGTCCATGGCGATCTGTTGCAGAGCTCTAGGGATCTGGATTGGAGATGGGGTCTAGTGCTTGAATGCAGTGCTTATATACATTTATTTCTATATGTGATCATGGTGATTACTTGAGCAGTTTAAAGAGAAAGTGGCAATTCCTGCTGTGTTGGCTTGTATTTATTTTTCTAATCCATCCTATTCCCCCGCACTGGAAGTCCTCCCGTATCTAAATGGAATTAGTGGAGATCGAAGCCCCTTGTGTAAGGAACAGACATGGTCCATGGGCGCAGTTTGTTTCACAGTGAGTATGTCTCCAGCTGCAGCTTGCTGCACACTACTTCTGTCTGTTTCTTTTAATGCTATACTTGATGCGGTTTAATAGCTTTCAGCCAGGCAAGCACATTGCCAAGCATGCTGGTCTGATTTTATGATCTTATCGAATATTAATATTGGAAAAAAGACTAAGCACAAAGGTGATGAAAATAAAAGCTTCTACTGTACATTTTACTGAGCATACATTGACATTCTGGAGATGTAGCAGAACTCCTTCCATATGCTAGCGATGTGAAGTGGGGGTGATGATGCTGTGGTGAATGGAGGTATAACAGTGTCCTTTTCTCCTGCAGTGATTAGTAAATGCTGTACACAGCAAAGTGATTTTTAATATGATAAAGCGCTTTATGACACTGTGGTATACCACATGCATTTGTTTCACAGCACATGAGGCTTCATATAGAACACTTGCATCGTCTGGGTTTGATGGAAAATGACAGCTAGTAGTGTGTTTCATCACAGTGCTGTTGTGTTTGTATAGAACTGCATTAAAATTGCTATGACAGTCAGTTTCACTACATTAAATATTCAGAGGCCCTTTAACGTGTGTATATTAAGGAGGTTCATTTCCATAACTCATTAAGAACCAAGGACAGCTCAGTCTGTGTGTCAATATATTGGTCTTTTGATGCTGCTGTTTGTGTGTTCTGTCTAATAATCATTGCTTTTTTTCTCTCAATCCTTTTATATTTCACTTTAACTAAAAATCCTAGAACATACAGAAAAACATTTATTGCAATCTAATAAGATGTAATTGTACAGAGTACTGGGTCTTTATAAGGAAGATTTATTTTAAGCTATTTTCTTATTCGCATTTTTTTAGAGCAATTAATACTTTTATTGAAATTTTGAAAAAGGCTTCATCAAAGTCCTGTCTATTTTGGCTTTAATATATTTGGCTAGTAAGAGTGAAATAGGTTTTCTTTCTTTAATTTTAAATTGGTTATTCATTGTTATAGCTACCTCAGTGTGCTAGGAGTTAAGCAGAGCACACATCACCTTATCTTGTGACAGAGTCAGTGAGACATAACGCATTGTCTGACATATCAGACACACTCTATATCCTCAAACGTGGCTTGTGTGATACAGAGCAGTTCATGATAATTTTGTGTGTATTTTGAGTATCTAGAAAATGAAATGATTTCTGCATCTACTATAAAACAGACTGTCTATGTAAATAATCTGCAATGCTGTAAAGAGCTTGTACAATTCAGAATGACGACTTTAAGAAATGCCTCTAAACGACAAAGTATCTTCTTTTATTGCAGTTGTAACAAGTCTAATTATTCTGCATGTGTTTTCGGCAACAAAAAAAGTAGGAGGTAAGTGCTTCCCACAAAGGTATTTTCATATTACTATAAAGTGAATTTGTTTTATAAAATGAATCAGTTTAAGGAAACATATCAGTTTTATTTTCAAAATGATTTTTATTGTTTTTTTTCCAGAGAAACCAACCACTTCAGAAGGACAGAAATCAATGCAGTGTGGATCTTGGACAAAAAATTCAGATGGAGGAATTTTTACCTCCCCCAATTACCCCAACAAATACCCTCCTGACAGGGAGTGTGTTTACATAATAGAAGGTAAATTACAGTTTATCACTGTTAGAAATATTTGCCATCAATTTTTATGAAACAGTATTATATCTTATAAAATACAATTATGATTTGTTTGAATTGAAACAATATTTTTTATATGGTGGAGAATATGATTTTATTGATCCATATTAGCCAAAAAAGCAAATTTAAAACTTTATAAAGTACTCTCTGATTCATTTATTTATAACTTTTAAGTAACCTGTAGTAATTTACTACAGCCATCCACTCAACATGAATGTAAAAACAGTACAGTATGTTGAGCAGTTCTCAAAGAGAAGTAAACAATGTTGAGTTTAGGTTACTGTTGGACATGTAATTAAACTCTAAATATTTTCACTATATTTCACAAGTTCATATCAGCTCATTGAAATATGGATTTATGTCAACATTCAAGTAAATTTTCCCGTGTTGTTAAGTCTTTGTGCGCTTCAGTGAAATATTAATAGATAAGTAGTACTAGGACTTAGGAGAGAGTGTTTTAGTTCTTCAAATATTTTCAGTCTCTCATCTCTGAAGGGACTATTAACCATTTTAAATTACAATATGTCTACTGGATAAGAGATTAATTCTGTTACCTACTATAGGCCAAGTCTATAAACTTTTGTGGAAATCACAAACAGAAGGCTATCTGAAGTATTAGCCTTGAATAGTAACATGTTCATAGTAGATTCAATGCAGACCCTTCTATCAACTTGAGTGCTATCCAAAGAGATATGTCAAGACCCTTAATTATTTTTTGTTGACCAGTCTTTAATGATAATCTTCATAGACTGTTGTATAATATAATTTTGCAAACTGTAGAAAGTAATTACAGTAAAACATGATGGATACCACAGCCTGTATTAAGACCTCTGAGACTACCCCAGCACAAAGTATGACACAGGCCCAACATATAAATCCCCTCACTAAACATACATTACACCTACTTTGTTTTTGTGTGTTTTACCTGAGCTGCCACTTGTTCCTTAACCGTTGTGCCCTCCCCATTCCTGTCCTCTAATATAGCACATCTTCCTTAGTGTAAAGAAATTGGATGACAATAGCAATGCTTTATTTTTTATTTTATATTTATACATGGTACATAATATTAAAACCAGTTTATGGCCTGAATGAGAACACAATAAACAGCAACATAAGTGAGGAAATTTATGATGCACAGTTTTCAAACTATCTGGTTTTTCATAAAGTAATAGGCTCCATGAATATTGGCATAAACAACAAAATGGCTGCCTAATATGTGCTTAGATGACTGTAGCTCTTGAATCAAGCTTGGGATGAACTAAGGGTCTTTTACTGAAGATAAAACAGTATTAAGAAACATAAGGCAACATTGTTTAATTGATATTTATTGGTTGCCAAAATTCTACAGAATATCTAGATTTCCATTGTGTCTGAGTTTGCCCAGATACCCCATGTGGCTCCATTTACCGAGGACAGTGTGTATTCTTGTCACTAGAATGTTTACGGTAATGTTTATTTTCCTAGATTTCTGAGTAGTAGATTAAATTAATTAGAGGAAATATGTTCATAGAGAGATGCATCTTTTCTTAAACAAATATTGTGCTGTAGCTATTTGAAGAGAACGCAATAGAGCCTGCAGCAATATCCCCGTCCATTTGCATACTCTTGCATGTGAGTCCAACACAGCTAGTGGTACCAGGCACAGTTGTCACTCATGGCAATGGTGCCTGATCAAGCTGTTTATCTATGTTCAGTCCTATAGGGCCCACTTAGTCTCCGTATGTAAGTGCCTTTGCGTACCGTATCTTAGGTGAAATTGCCCTTAGCATACTCAGAAATGGACCTCATACCAGTGAATGCAATTCATGTCGAATGCATTGACACTTCCGACTGTCTACTATTTGAAGGATGGAACAGGGGAGGTAAGGGGTGGACGCACGTAGGCAATGTACAGTAAGGCCGTGCTGAGGTTGAAACCATGCATTCAAGCTCGGGACATATCTTAGGTGTGTGTTCTTTAGCTGTATCACTTGCACCAGTTTCAGGGCAGGTGTAAATTGTGACTGATAGCGATGACTAACATATAGGCATGCCAGGACATGTGTTTGCAAGCAAGAGAAACTCTAGAAATGCTTTTTATGTAACGTATGCATTAGAAACATGCTGATTTATGTATTTCATGTATGCAAATATAAATATATTTTTTTAAATATATTTTTATTAATGGATATAGTATTAACAGTTGCTTATTATTTAATATATATTCTTTTGGTATGCATTCTGGCAGGACTTTATGTTGCCCATATGCATGTATGTATCCTGCAATCTGTTCTGTCTGTCTGCATATGGCAAGTACATTTATACCCATATTAAAATTGCATAGTTTCTTGAGATCGATTTATACTTGAATTCGGTTGGACGTGTGTGTAAGTTACATCCAATTGTTTCATATGCAAGCTATGCTCACATTGGACTTTAAGATTACTCAGGCCCATAGTGTTTATAACGTGCTCATATCAGGGAAACATTCTGTTTATGGACATTTCCTAGGTGTGACATTAAGCCATATCTGTGGTGGTTATGATATAGTCATTATGGCAGTCAGGGGCTCTCTACATCTTACAGGAAGAATTAATATCACCTCATCCCAAAGATGGTTCCTGGTATAAATGAATATATGAGCCTTGGAGCATTTTAGTGTCCAATGTCTGATCCTTATCCCCCTCAGGGAATCAAATGAAGATCTTGACTTTTCTGGAGAGGATGGTATTTGGTTCAAGTATAGAGAATTCAGGCAAAAACATGGCTTGGAAGAAAGCCCTGGACTCTGTTGGATGTTGAAGGTATATTTGGACACCATTGTGAAAGGCAACTAAATGAAAGGTGAACCCCCACTAGTAAAAATACCTTATTGATGGAGTGTGGCAGAAACCAGTTGTGAGGGAGCTGGTTTAGCTAACATGGTAGGTGTTATGTTACTAAATTGGTATCTTGTATTAGGCTAGTGTTTACCACTAGGCTTGTTTTCTTCTCCTTAACCCATTCGATGCTGAGGCTTATTTTCACCTCTGCTGAGCTTGTTTTGGGCTTCGTTAAAGGAAGCAAGAAATTACTTTTGTGAACTGAGCAAACTTCAAGTCTTCCAGTCTTTTCTTCCAAAAATGGGAGCCTTAAGTATATCTTAATGACTGATGGGATACATGTTAGATGGTGAAACTAAACAGAGAGAAACTTGATGGAAGTTTATACTGGAATTGATAAACGTCTGTTTTGAATAAGGCTGCATGTCTTCAGTCCTTAAGGTTTAGATATAAATTTGTGGCAACCTTTTCCTTTTTTTGATTCATATCCATAACAGTCATTGGTATAGATGTGTTTGCCTTACATGCTATTTATTTATGACAACCACAAAATAAGACCTATACGTGGCCCTTGAGGTCTAGACTGGTGCAATCCTCAATTGAAATATCTCAACTTGCAACCTCTGATTCCTAGATATTTTAAATGCTGCCTGAGTAGAGTAGTATTCATTCTGGACGGCCTATTACAATCGTGGCAACCTGTGACTGTGCCTGCACTGTCCTCTCTATACCACATTTGCGTTTGCATTCTCTTATATGTCAACCTAAAATTAGCATATATATGGTTGACTTTGTATGTCTATAACTCTGTTGTTTTTCACCAAAGATATCTGCCTGACATGACACAGCATGACTCCAGTGGTTCATTCAGGTTCACAAACTGTTGTCAGTAAATCAGGTAACTGATTGTGAGGATCCACCACATACCAACTACTGATGACAGATGACATTATCAACACTGACAACTGTAAAATGTGAGGATCAGGTGCAATACCAGCTACAGATGACAAGTGGTACTTCACAGTCAACACTGACAACTGCACATCCTTTTCACTTACTACAATCAGCAATTTGCTAAAGGTTAAGTCAATTAGGACTAAGAGACTTCACCTGCATGTAGAAATTATAAGACCCTTATGATTGCCAATCTTTGCAAGAGCAAAGTTGGAATTTTGTTTCTCTGCTGGTGCTTCAAATGGTTTTGTATTGTCTTGCCTGTTTATTGACTTTGGCTTTGTCCCTGATAATTCTCTGTTCTCCAGACCATCAACTTTGGTTTTATTCCTCACAATTTTGCTTTCTCCAGCTCATCATCTTCTGTTGTAACTTACGATCCATCTAAAGGGGACTAACTGGCTTGGTTGATCGTACGTATGTGGTGTGTCTGTGATAGCTACCCCAGTCAAGTGGTTCTCTCCTGGGAGCAATCAGCACTGTGACACTTATACTGTATATTTATGAAACTTTGTGTGAAAGGACTCATTGGAAATGTTCCATGTGCTCTCTCCTTTCATATTTCTAACGAGCATTGTGCGATCTGTCATTCTTTAAATATTTATTACAATTTATGGCTAAACATGAAATGCATATACAACTAGGGAAAGGGTTCTACAGATATTTATCCTCACTAAATAAAATTAAAAGAGTTATGTAGAAATTTAACCTATCATCTTCTACAAATTTGCAAATGAGTAACTCATTTAAGGCAGATGTCATTTTGGAAATAAAAGCCATTTACAATTCAGCCTTTTCAATGCATTATACACTGGGTATTTGACCCGTGACATGGGGCAGTGAATAAAATTTTCTTGAAGTTAGGAATTGATTATTTACCAATATGTATAGAATTGTTTACAGGTAGTTTGTTAATATTTCTTGAAAAATTTGTAATGAACTCAAAACATTAAAACAATAGCTTATGTACCAAGTTTAGCACATATTGAGGCTTAAAAATGCAAAAGCTTCATGTTTGAAGTTCATAAGGATCAACTAGATCAAACACACGCAACAGTAAAACAACCTCTATCTAACTTGCACATCTGTTAACATGAATGTAGAATAATATTTTACATGCAGAGCATAATAATCATATTCCTTAGATCAGATATTCACAGTACACATGATATTAAGTCCCAGAAATTTTGCGATTATATATAGAATAATTGTAATATTTTTTATGGTATCATGCAGTTAATAAGTAATACATCAATTCTGAAGTACAGTTATTTTGCATATTTAATTAAAAAATAAATAATAAATTATGAATTGACTAATGGAAATAGTCATGAATACAGAAATTATTTGTTTACTTACATCTTGCTGAAAATAAGTTACAAAGAGTTTTTGCATTGATGCACTATTTGTTTGTATTCTGTGCATACCTATTTATAATAAGATGTTCAATTAATGCATATATGGCAATTTTAAATAGCAAATTAGACTAATGATTGATTTATAAATTGCTCTACTTTCTCAGAATAAATATGTTCATTTCTGAATGCTACCATATTTAAAATGAACAATGTAAAAAAAAAAAACACACGTCTTTGATATTGATCAGTTCTACTAGCAGCAATATAAGCCTCAGTACTGGATTCCTAGGGAAGTGTATGACAGCGTATGTGCTCCTGTCAAATAGTTAGAATCTGCACAATGCTTTTGTACTAGATTTCTGTTTATTTGCAGACAGCAACTTTTGCAGCATTTTCAGGGCGGTGATAAATACATATATGTTACTCTTATAGTTACTGTTCTTAGGGGCATATTTATCAATCAATTTTTTGCTGCAAATCCCCCGAAAACGGACGTTTTCGGGGAATAGCCGCAAATCTAAGTCCATCTGGCGTACATTACCATTTCTGATTGTTTTCAGCACTGTAAAGCTCTGCTCCGAAGAGCAGAGCTTTACAGCGCATGTGCAGCCCTGTCACATGACCCAGGTCCTTCGGGTCACTGCTGTTTGGATGCCTGGAGGCAGGAGGAAGGAAGAAGCCACCCAGGATCGTATTACGAAGATCGAGTAATAAGTAACTTTTTTTTCCACAAGAATAGCAGTTTATCGGAACTGCTGTTCCTGTGTTGTTTTTTTTATATAAATTTGATATCAATGCGATAAGGATTGAAAACTATTTTTATTTTTTTGCGGATATTGATAAATGTGCCCCTTAGTGTCTTGCTGAGTACTGAAAACAGAGAGCAGAGAGAGCAGCCAATTAAACATATTGGAGCAAATTAGTAAAATTTTTGATTTGGGACTGTACCCTACCATTTCAATATAGCTGTTTAGGAGTAAATATCTGATTTAAAAAACAGACTAACTGTGTGCATGCAAGGTATTCCTTTTTATGAAATTAACAAGTGAAACATTATTGCTTTTATCTCTATATGTGTAAGAGTGTTGAGTTTGCTTTTGTTGAAAGGTCAGAGAATTTTGTTTAGCGTTCAAGACAGACAACTCAAATAAGCAGATAAAATAGTATTGCTTTTGAAAAGATGACTGTTTCATAAGCCTTTAATTTTGATTGAGTAAGTATACATACATTCACAGTATTTCTGCAGAAGTTAGAGTGACTATAGAAAATGAGTCAGTTATTTTGCACAAACACAGCTGTTTATACAAGAAGTGAATAGATCTGCAGGACAAAATGGTGCTGTGTACAAGGTTTACATCTTCTGTTGAGAGGAGCTGGGAATATTGGCACAGGCCTTGCTGAATACTGTCTAATAAAAAGATTTGCATAACTGCTAATTACATTTCAAATCAATATTGAAATGATAAAAACTTGTTAAAACGTAACTATTATAGCTATTGAAATATAGATACAAAATTTCAAGAATATAACTTATCAGTGTTAATACAACGAAATGTTAATAATGTAATTGCCTTTGTAAGCAATGCATTCACTCAACAGTAGGGTTCTTGTACCAGCTACAATAACACACAAAGCTCCTTACATAAAAGTGTATAATACTATTTAGTATGACTCAGTAACCAATAATAATGCACATATGCTGGCTATATATCGATGAAAAATATCCAATAAGATATACAATATGGAGAATAGGGACTGATAAGGAGAAGCAAGATGTCCTCTACTTAATTCCTCAAAGTATCATGTAATACCTGTATTTTAATACAGAAAATTATATAATCCAAGCAAATACATAAAGACATTTTATGCCAGGCCCTATTTTATGTCATATAGGCTGTCAATAGTGGGTTAGATAGACTGATCCAAAGCATCAATAGTATCACCAATTATCATCATCATCATCACCATTTATTTATATAGCGCCACTGATTCCGCAGCGCTGTACAGAGAACTCATTCACATCAGGCCTATTGGAGCTTACAGTCTAAATTCCCTAATACACACACAGACTAGGGTCAATTTTGATAATGGCCAATTAACCTACTAGTATGTTTTTGGAGTGTGGGAGGAAACCGAAGCACCCGGAGGAAACCCACGCAGACACAAGGAGAACATACAAACTCCACACAGATAAGGCCATGGACAGGAATTAAACTAATGACCCCAGCGCTGTGAGGCAGAAGTGCTAACCACTTAGCCCCCGTGCTACCCAATAAGAATCCCTTAGTAGGAGGTCCCATAAAGGTCAGGGCCATCTTAACAACATTATGGGCCCCCGGGCAAAGCAGTGCACCAGGGCCCCTAGATATAGATATAGATATGTAGATGTATACAGATACAGATATAGATATAGATATATAGAGATAGAGATAGATAGATGTACTTACTCAGTGATCCGTGAAGGTTTTTTTTGCAGGATTTTTCTTTTGCAGGATTATTTATTCTCATTAAGAGCCATGCTTATGGGGCTCCTTGCCCGTGGGGCCCTCGGGCAGCTGCCTATCATGCCCAATGGAAAAGATGGCCCTGATAAAGGCATGTGTCCTCCCTTTCCTCCCCTTGATGGAATGTGGCCAGACGTCATGCCTTAAAAACAGACCACCCACCATTCAGGGTTACAATCACATTGCTTAGTGGGTCTGATTCATTAAGGAAATTAAAGCAAAAAAAAGGAGTAACTTTGAGGTAAATTTAAGGGCATGTCCTAGATCAACTTTAAATTTCAGAATAAATATATAGAGCTATCAAGTATTTGTGTGCTACATGAAAAAACAGCCAGTTCTAATTCACGTGCAAAATAATAAACAAATTTTCACCTCTTGCATGGTTTTTCCAGGAGAAAATGTACTCCTTTTTTTTACCTTACTTAATGAATCAGGCCCAGTGTATTGACTCCTATTTAATCATCATCTCACAAATAGAAAGCAGTTAAACATTTGTGAAGGCTTTGGGAAATAACATAGTAGTTTTGAGGATTGTCATCATACCAAGGACAAAGTTATTTAGAAGAACTGCATACCATCTAATTCAGCTGCTTGATCCTGTGAGTTCTGTCATTGTTGCCACCAGTCATTGTTGTTGTCATCTCTGTTCCTGCTTGTGATCTACAATACCTCCATGGTTGCAGCAGCTACCACTGAACATGGGGAACAAGTGCCCTGATTTTGTTTCTATCAGTGACAATGATGCTAATAAAAAACACTGGGCTACACATAGCTAGTCTAAGCTGGCAGATAACCGTGAGTGTTCTCATGCAACATGGAAGCATCAGCCTTTTCTTGAACCAGAAAAGAGAGGTGTTAGGATAAATAGTGTAGAAGAGTTATTGTTGCCAGCAGCTAACTGTTTAAAAGATCAAACTTTAAGCAATCTGCCAAGGTAAGTATTATTGAATGCTGATTAAACACACTGTACCTGAAATGGCAACCAAAGTGTAAAATTAGATTTTTCTTGTGGGACAAGACACTTCAGATGATATTAAAATGTTAGCGAGATCAAATTTATAGGAATAATACTTACTTAGTAGAGGGTCACCTTTATCTCTTTACAAAGGGACTTTTTTTTTCAGATCTACACAGGTAATGGGGAGTGGGCCTTTCCAGTGGGACACCTTCTGCACTTTCCAGATACACTTTTTATGGTAAAATGCAATTCTGTGAATGTATTATTTATTTCGGCCACTTTAAGTAAGACATTCAAGTGTACAATCTAAAAGTGTTAATAGGCTGGACCTGCAAAAGTAGGTGCAGAGTGTTTTTTTTTCTTGCAAGAAACAGAGTGTGCTACTGTGCATTTGTGTGGCAGATGAATAGGTAGATTTGTACAGATTTAAAGGGCCCATTCATATATTCACAAAATGGGTGGAGTTGTACAACTGGACAAGAGGACCAGTTAGAAATAGAATATGAAATTTCCCTGAATAGGTGCATTATGAACCTTCTAAGTTTAGGGAGAATCTGAAAAAACGTGGAAGATCAGTCCAGGATGTAGGGGCAACACAGAAGACATCATTGAGGTTGAACTAGCAGGTGACAAAAAAGCATGAAAGAATACAATGTTTTACTATGTAGCCTATGACAAATAATAGAGTGATGTCTGATGCTTCCAAGTGCACATTTTTTCTGTCAGGTTATAGTCACTATCAGTGCCACAGATTACCTATTAAGTTATTTATGGTATACATTAATATAATAGTTGTCAGTTATCAATACAAGCTCTGCAATGTGGCACAACATTGCCAGATGTCACATTCATACAGGTCAGGGAACATTTCTTGCCACCACTCCAGCTTAGTCGCTACTATTAACAGATATATCTATAGGTTTCATATATTCTTTGCTTTATAGCACATTGGAGCCTGATGTCTCGATTTACACTTTTCCTGTTAAGTTATATTACTGCACCAACATTGCAACTTAATAGACAATTTAGGTATTTAAGTCAATGTAAACATTTTTTAAATACAATTTAGGACAGTTTGAAATTGATATTGATAACGCGTTTTACACTTTCTTTTTCATGTTGTGCCACCAACACATCTGGTGTGCACTGCAGCTATAGAACTGAACAACAAGTGGAGAGCTTCACACCCCTCTGAGCCTTGGTGATATCAGCCACACATATTTTCCACTGCTTATCTGCTACACTAGTGTCTGCATTGCAAGCTTCTGGGCCACTCACTCTCTTGTCCACAAAATCAAACCCACAAACTGTCCCTTAAAGGTATAAAAACAAGAAAGAAGATATAAGCAGCTGAAATAATGTTAAGGGGTTTATACAGGAAAAACAGACTTCTGAACAAGTCCTGGAGGAAACAAGCAACAGTACATTTATTAACAGATTTTCGCTTTCTAGAAATTATTTAAAACTAAAATAAATGATTGAGGCATTGCCAGTTTAATGGTGGGTTGACCAGTTAGCATAGCATTATAATTTACAAAGCAGATGATGATGAGTATGTGGTTTTGGTATTTCTGTAGTGTCTTTGGTAAATTAAGGACAAATATGACAGATGTTTTTAACGTATAAGCCAAAAGACATTGAGAGTGTTTGAATGCAAAGAACAAAGCAAAATTGAAAGTGAGGTCTTGTGTTGTCAGAGTGATGTTGTTATCATTATTAGAAATGGAAATGTCAGCTAATTTAGTGGACGGTGGGAACAGAAAGAATAAGGAGGGCATTAAGGGAGAGACAGGAGACAGGAGAAATAACATACTGTGATATTAGAATATATTGTGACAGTGCAAATAAGAAAGTATACAATTGTCTGTCAACAACATAGAGATAATATTGACAGTCCAACTGCTGTTTAATTTACTAAGAGGAGAAATAAACATTAATAATACTTGGGGACCCAGGCACTGATCCTAAGAACATGCCCACTGATAAAGCAAAGAGAGGACAAGAGATAATGAATAGGTACTGAAACAGCACTTGAGAAGATGGCACAAATACCAACTTAAGGAAGTATTCTTTAGAACAAACAAGCTCAGAGTTTGTCTCTGTGTCAATGTTTGTGAGCTTATTTTGCAGTCAAAGACCATCTCACCTCAAAAAGCACTGTCTGTAAAACATGCTTGCTATGAGTTTGTGTATGGCCCTGTTATTACCATCCTACACTAGAGAGTAGTGACTTCTCATCTTCTGTGTATTTTTTTGTTACTGTTTTGTTATTTATGTTCAAATTGTTTTTTTCTGATTGGATAGCACCACCAGAGTATGTTGCTGCATATAAATAAAGGATACTACTACTAATAAAAAATTGTCATGCAAGGCATTATATTAGATAGTTTAGTAAGAATGGCAATGAATTTGATACAATTTCGAGGCAGATCAAGAGTGTTAAACTTCTGGTGCTACAACTATCAGTTCCACTTTTGCTTCACCATTCTATCAAATGATCATTCTGCATTGTATTTGGAAATTCACAAATTCGCAGAAATCATAGTCTATGAATAGAGCTAAGAGGAAAATGTTGAAAATGTCGCTCATCTCTAGGAATGATTTTAAAGTGGGATTGGCAGGGAAAATATATTGAGATTTATATGTCTAAACCAAGTTTTAAGATGTTTAGATGGAAAGAGGTTAGACACGGGGCAGTATATTACTGGAGAAGATATGTTTTTTAGAATACCATTAATCACTGTATTCATGTAAGAGTTTGGAAAAAATTGAGTTTGGACCAATAGTGGGGCTGAAAGAAGACAGTGAATAAAGCCTGGAGAAGAAGTAGACATAGATGCATTTATTGTATTAATGACTACTTTATTACTGTATGTACATAAATAACATTTATAAGCTCCATAAGACCCTTGGCACCTAATGAACTTTTCTCTAAAAACAATCTAATTTTCATAAAAAAGCTGTTGGTGGTCAATTATATACAGAAGACTTCTGCAGTATAGCACATGGATGGAGCAGAGTTTATTGCAATAAGTAGTGCACCATGGCTAAAGATTAGTTTAGAACATGTAAAGGAATTTGAGTTTATTGCAAATAATGTTATAGCCAGGACATACCATCCATTAAACTCTGTGCCATCTGTATATATGCCCATTTATGCATATTTTATGAGTTTGTGAATACATTGGTGCACGCTTTCATTGAACAAGTTCATAGTACATCTGTATATTACACAAGTACTGCAGTTTTGCAAGTGAGTCTTAAAGGTGCACGAGTTATCCAAGTGCAAAGATGCATAATCAAAATGGCAGATGTGCTCCTGCAAAATATAAATTAACTTAAAAGGTATAGTGAACAGACAGATTTGAAAATTGTCCAAGGGTTGCAGAGCTTTTCATATGCACAACGGTCATGGCCTTAAATAAATTAGTAAGTAAACAGGCCATCAGCACTTTACATGAAAATACATGTATTGTTTATATTTCCCTTTTAATATATCCAATGGAAATAACAAAAGATAGATGTATGATAATATTAACCTTAAGTTAATATCTATAGATCTTTGTAACACTGTCCTCTACTGGTTTTCCTCTTACCCCACCAACCGCTGATTTTCAGTCTATACACCTGTCTACACATTCCCCCCTCTTTCCATTCCCATCAGAGTTCCCCAAGAATCTGTTCTTGGCCCCCTGTACTTCTCCCTTTACACCTATTTTGTTGGTGACCTCATCTGGTCCTTTAGCCTCCAGTACCACCTGCATGCTAATGACACACAAATCTTTCTTCATCCCCTGACCTCTCCCCGTCCCTTATGTCTTATTTCTCCTGCTGTCTATCGCCCATCTCATCTTGGATGTCCCAGTGCATTCTTAAACTCAGTATTTCCAAAACTGAAATAAACATTCCCATCCTACAGGGTTCCCCCATCTCTTTTTCTGTTAATAACAATACCCTAATTTGTGTCCCTCTAGTCCTCTGTCTAAGGGTCATCTTCGCCTCCTCCCTCTCCTCAAATTATTCACAAGATCCAGCCCTTTTTCACCATGTAAGCCACCAAAACCCTTATTCACTGCCTCGTAATCTCTTGCCTTGAATACTGAGAGCTCCTTCTTTCTGGCCTACCCGACTCCCTCCTTGCCCCTCTTAAGTCTATCCTCAATTTTGCTGTCAACTTATTTTTCTCTTCCACTTCTCTGTCTCTGCTGTCTCTCTTTGTCAGTCACTACATTGGCTCCCTGTAGCCTACTGAATTAAATTTAAACTCCTCATCCTGATATACAAAGCTCTCAACGAATCCCTCCTTACATCTCCAACCTCATTTCTACCCACACTCCTTGCCACCTCCTCTGCTCTGCCAATTACTGCCACCTCACTACTTCTTCCTGTATGGAAGTGTATGGTAAGTGCCATGGATAGTAAGATGTCACCTCAGTATGCTAATCTTTTCATGGCTTAACTAGATGAGGAATTCTTATCAACTTGCACAATGAAAACTTTATCATACTACCGTTATATTGAGGATTTGCTACTAATCTGGACTGGCTCTGAAGATGAGCTGCTGACTTTCCATAAAAACTTCAACAAGTTTCACCCAACCATCAGACTCACTCTTAACTACTCACGATCTGAGATACATTTCCTTGACATGACCCTATACAATAAAAACAATACTATACAAACATCAGTCTATCATAAACCTACAGGCCGCCCAGCATATCTGAGATGGAACAGCTTTCACCCAGGACACATAAAGAAGTCCATCATATACAGCCAAGCTCTGAGATATATTCAGATTTGTTCAGACAGTGAAGACAGAAAACAACACCTGCTATCACTGAGGAATACATTGCTACAACAAGGATACGGTCCAATAGTTATAGATGAACACATCCACAGAGCCACAAGAATCCCAAGGAGTAGCCTCCTGGAAAACAAACAGAAGGAGAATAACAGCAGGGTTCCCCCAGTGGTCTCTTACAATCCCCACATGAACATCTTGGGGAAAATCGCTGCTGATCTTCAGCCCATATTTCAGAAAGACAATCGACTGAAGGAAATATTCCCAGATTTACCTCTCCTTTCATACAAACAACCTCCGAACTTAAGAAATCTCCTCGTTAGAAGTGCCCTCTCATCACCATCAGAGACTGGCACCTTCCCTTGCAAAGACAAAAAATGCAAAGCCTGCACCCATGTCCTACCAACAAACACAGTCCACATACCCAACACACAACGGGACTATAAAATCACTAACACATTCTCATGTACATCCTCCAATGTGGTGTACACGGTGCCCTGAGGGAGTCTACATTGGAGAGACCTAGTAGAAACTGCAATCCAGGATGAATCTACACAGACACACAATAAACAAGATTCTGGACACCCCTGTGGGTAAACACTTCTCTGGACCAGTACACAGTATGACAGATTTAAAAGTCTTTATACTGAAAGGTTTTCATAAAAATGACAGGGAGAGAAAAGTCTGGGAATTCAAGCTGATAAGAATATTCCAGTCATTAACTCAAGGACTCAACATAACACCTGGATTTATGACCCACTACATGGACACACCTCACACCCTACAGCAAAGTGATTCCAGATCTCTAAAATCCTAGGACTTTCACTCTTCCATCCTTAACGAAAACCTCCATTTTATTACTCTAGCTTATCTTAATGATGTATCGCTCCTCCACTGTACAAATTGCTTGATGTAACATCTCTTAAATGTTGTGCCCTTTTCTCAGTCATTCATTTGTAAACTTGCCTGATAAAGGGGCCTCTGTGCTCTGAAAGCTAGCAAATATAAAAACTTATTTTGGTTAGCCAATAAAGGTATCACTCCTATAATATTTTTGTCTTTTTTGACACAAAAGTATTCAACATCACATAGATTTTTCTGGCTGACACGATACTGCAATAAAAAATATTTTTGTTTTCTTTTTTTGCTACACATTAAGATACTTCGGTAAAAGTTGTAGAAACAAAATAGTATTTATAAAAGGGTAAATGTGCAAACCCATGGCAGTAATGCTCTTTGTGGCATTAGGTAGAGAATCAGTTTTATAAGTAATAGCTTGGATTTCTAGGCCAATAAGACAGCTTCTGCAATGGTGCAAAAGTTTGCACTGTCTGATGTGAGTAGTATTTCAGTGTGATTTAGGAGCATGAGTGCACCTGTTTTCTCACCAACATGCAAAAGAATTTGCAGTACAGCAGCATTCCTTTCTGTGTGGATGTGCAGACACTGTATAATGAAGCTAGACCATGCAACATTTTGGTAAAAAAATTGAAAAGTTAAATTAAAACAAATAATTTGCATTTGCTTGGGGGTGCATTTGCTAGATAGAGTTTTATTTTACAAACTATGAGCAAACTTATGGGTTGTGTCTGTCCTCCTGAAGCCAGGACTGGCAGTCAGAAGCACACAAGCCAGAAGGCCTGGTGTGCTTCTGATTATTAGTGTCTTAGTCCAGGCTGCCAACCTTTTTGTATATGTGCTTTGCAGCATAAGTCAGCTTTCCAGACCTAATTTTAATAAAATAGCTTTGATTTGAACCCCTGTCTGTGCACTACTGTACTAGGTCAGCACTAATGGTAATGCAATTATGAGCTGACAGGTTAATGAATGGCAGTGTGTTTCCTGGTTACCTGTCTTCTATCATTAGTGTAAAATATATTCAATTAAACTATTTTGATTGGAGGAAGTAATAGCTTTTGAATTTAAAATATTGTACATTATGTTTACAGTATTTGCCAATATGGTTCACAGTGATTCAAAAATAAAGTTGTACAGAAAATTAATTCAGATAGAACAGAAGAGAGCAACTAAGAGATGAGCAAAAATGTTATAAGTTTTCAAGAAAATATTTGCATCATTCTACATTTGGCTGCAACCTTTTACACATTTTGATAGGGCAGGATTGTTCCCAGTCCTACCCCAACCATATCACACAGCAATATTAATTGGCCATCACTGTCCGAGCTCTAGTCATAGAGTATAAATTCAGCAAAATGCGAATTTACAAATACAGTGTGAAATGGACATTTTATGGAATAGAGAAGCAAAATTGGAATTTAAAGTATGTAACGTCAGAACTTTGCATCTCTGCGAAACAGACTTTTCTGCCTTAAAAGGTAATTTAGAAATTATTTTTACACAACTTTATTCATTTCTAGAGCAACTATTATAATAATAGCATTTCAATCTTATAGCTGTGTTTCATATGCATACATAGCCTGAGGTATAGTATGAACTGATATATAATGATATACATCATTTACAAGATTGATATTTTTTTATACACATATCCATTCTTGACATTGACATCTTGACATTTATACACATATCCATTCCATATGGAAAAGACATATTATTTATTATTCTTATTTCAAAAAATAAACTGTACTTTCTATACTTTTCTGTTTGTCTTATCTACTAAAATATAACATAGACAGAGAATTGTGCAATAATGTATTTTGATATTTGTTATTATGATACGTTATTATTATTATTATTATTATTATTATTATTATTAATAATAATAATAGTAATAATAATAATAATAATAATAATAAAAATAACAACAATAATAATAATAATGCCTCCTTCTGCATTTGGCCATGAGATTTTGCGCATCTAGACTGCGGAATCTGGCCTTTTTCTGTTCTACCCTAACTACACCACACAGTAGAATCATGAATAACCCACCATCATTCCAGCTCTATTTATAGATTACAAATTCCTTAAAACACAAATTTACAAATACAGTGCAAGATGCCATTCCACATAATGGCGAAATAAAAGCAGAACCTGCCAGCGAACGCAAATGCATGCAATTCAAGTCCAAACGCAAATGACACTTTCGTCTGCCTATCATTTAAAAGTCGGAGGGAAGGGGCAAACACACAATAGGCATTGTACAGTAAGGGAGTGCCAAGGACAAGTGCATGCACATTCATCCGATTCAAGCCGTATCACTTGCAAAATGAAGTTTGCTTTGTATCGCTAATGATAAGTAACCAATACCTTTATGCAGTCAAAGTACCCACAACCTTTTGAGTGGCCATATATGGTTCAGAGTTTCCATTTTGCAACTGAGGAGTAATGAGGCATTCTACAGGTCAGGTGTAAGTGCCAAGTGATAGTGATGATGGTCACATATGCATACTATAACATGTTTGTAATCAAAAGCAAGTGTAAAAATACATTTTATGGACAATAGACATTTATAACATCCTGATAAATGTAGTTAATTGAAAATAAAATGAAAAAAAACCCAAAACTTAATGTTTTCTTATTAATGCCTATATTATTAACAGGTGACAATAACTGAATCCTTTTTTCTCTGTGTTCTCCTGGGAGTTTATATTCCACAAATGTATTGTATGCATCCAGTATATTGTGTCTGTCTAAATACCACAAGTGCTGTATATGCACGGCGTACCTAGACCCATATTAAACAAGAGACGTTCCTTCAGATCGCTTGTAGTTGAATATGTATGTACGTATGTTCGATTTAATGAATCAGGCCCAGAATGTTTTCCAAGTTAATAGAGCACATTACTGTGATGTTTCAAAATCATTTCACTGGAGGACAGATGCAGTCATTTCAACTTTTGAAAGTGCTGTATAAAACATTGTTTATTGACATATTTCCTTAGACCAGTATTGACAATGAATGAATTATTTAGAATAACTTAAATAATAATAACGTGACTTATATTTCATTTGCAGCGGCCCCCAGACAATGCATTGAACTCCATTTTGATGACAAATATGCCATAGAATCTTCATGGGAGTGTAAATTTGACCATATTGAAGTAAGAGATGGACCCTTTGGCTTTTCTCCAATTATTGGGCGCTACTGTGGACAACAAAATCCTCCTTTTATAAAATCAAGTGGAAGATTCTTGTGGATTAAATTTTTTGCTGACGGAGAACTAGAATCTCTTGGGTTTTCTGCACAATATAATTTTACACCAGGTGAGCAATATGTAATATATTTTTATGTACCAATTGTCATTTTGTAATGAATTTACTATTTTAATTGTTTGCATGACAACTGAACTACAAAATTTAAATGTAATATATATGAAGCAAGAAGATAAAAACTCTGTTCATTGTTATGTTGGATAGTCTATTTCTCATTCCAAGCTTTACAGGTAATTTAAGCAATATTGTTAGGCCACTGCAATGACCGGATCATATACAGGACAAAAATGTCAAGAGCTAAGAAGTGCATGTCAGTTATGATTGCTATGAGATCACTGGTTTGCTTTGGTTATGAATCTAACAGTCTTCAGCTTGTAAAGATTATCCCTGTCACATTGGGCAATTGCTAGTCACTTTCACTAGCTCTGGTTCTGTACTGCTACAAGTTAATAAAGTGATTGTTTCTTCCTCTTTATTAATAATAAACACATTGGTTATTTTAGGTATTTATTTAAGTCCTAACGGTAGAGGTTTTACATATGTCATCAGTTGTTTTACTTGCTTCCTAATCATGTTATGGAAAAATAAATAGTAGAGTTTGTTGTACCTGGTTAAAAGAAAAAAACTGCCAGGCTATTGAAGTGTGAAAGATGTAACCTGATCTTGGTTGTTTCACTGTGGAAATTTGTTTTTTAACTTTTTGATTAGGATTAAGTTCTATGAATGAACTTGGTGGTATATCACAGCAAAGTAATTTCAGAACAAAGTCTGTAGATCCTTAGGGGTTTTATTCATAATGTCGAGTTCTTCTAGGGCTTAGCCAGAAGTGGGCACAGTAAGATTGGTGTTGCATGGTGGGCAGTATATGTAGTAGGTGAGTGCTACCAGAGACAGTTGATTTTCCTGTCTTGAGGGCAGTATGTCTATCTAATGCATCTGAAGTATGACAGCAATAGCTGGGTCAACCTGAAGGTGGGGATGAGGGGTACAAATGGAAATGCAATAGGACATGATGGCAGATGCTAATAGAGAAGACGATGGTGATTGAGGTACTTTTTTCAGGATTGTTACCAAAGTATCAAATAGCTTTGTGGGTCAGTCCAAGCCTTTTTAATCATCTTTCTGCGACTGACAAGACCTAGGTAGTAGAATCTGACATCAGTAGACCAGAGAATTTGCTTGGCCCAAAGAATGTGATATACAGATAAAGATAATAAATTATTATTATTATTAATAATAATAATAATAATAATAATAATAATAATAATAATATTAATAATAATAATAATTAGTAAATAATTTGGATAATGAATAAAATCTGCATTTAAGGAATAATTTGAAACAATGCTTGGCATTTAATGAGGGATTTCCAACTATCTACATACAAGCAAATACAAAAGGATGGAAAAAAAATCAGTACATTTTAAAAAAATATATAAAAATAAACCAGACATACCTACTGTGGAGAAGAAAGTTATAGAGGGACTAGTTATTATGGGAAATTCTTTTCTTAATCTGATATTTAAATAGAAGAGGTACATATCAAATAGGCTGTTTTTCGATGCTCATAGAGAATTGTTATGGTGAATGTTACTGTATAGAAATGTGTGGATAAGTAGAAAATATATTAGCTAGCGCAAATAATCTTTTTTCAAGTTGTCACAGGAATAGAGGATAGAACGTACAGGTATGAGATATTTCATCTGGAAACCTGTTATTCAAACAAATCTGAAAATCAGGGGCAAAAATTATTTTTTTTTCCTCCTACATACTGTCATGATCACCAAATGTCCCTTTCTACAGTCACTGATACGAGGAGAGTGCATGGGTCAGTGTTGGGAACAACAGGTGGGCTTTTTCAGTGTAATTTGATGTATTGTAATCATTGTGCTCCAAATTTCTGAAAATCTAGAAAAGGAAGTCCAAAGCATATATAACAGAGTCTATACCTGCATTGCAAAGACACAAATATGAGTAAATGTTCACAGATATATGTTGCAATTAGTTTGAGTGCATCTTAATTCACTCATATTTGAACTGAATCATGAGTAGGATGGTATTTCAGTGTGGAAGGATTGATTGATGATGGGAAGTTGTAAGAAATACATATGTGGTGGTTGAGTAATTAAGTGGTTGAGATTAATGCATCAGAGCATATACAGAGATTAATGTGTTATAATGGCATAATTGAAAATGTGATTTACTGAGATTGGTGAAGTGTGGCAATAACTCCAGTACACCTGCCTGTCAATGTTTTAATTTAACCTCTTTGTAGAAGGAGCTTCCAAATAGCCTTTACCATAATAGTATATCTCTCCATGCCATGTTAGAGCTATTCATCAATAGATCCCACTGTAGACAATGCCAGCCGTGCACTTAGGAAGGGTTTCCAGTTGCCAAGACCCTCACCAACCCCCACCCCCTTCCATGTACCGAGGCTCGTCACCGATCATACATTTCACATTTAAAATTAAGCATTATGCACACTTTTATTTTACTTTCACAACAGGCGCATAGAGCTGAACTGAGCAAAAATCAACACTTAAGATGCCGCAGTGCCAATCATGAACCTTCTTGGTACTGCAGCACTGGTTATTAACTGTAGTGTGAACGGGAGACCAAGCCACAGTACACTGTTCATTTTAATATACAAAAAGAAATCTAAAGCAGACATAGATACAGATACTGGGAGGTAAGTTCAGTTGAAGAAAGAGCATTGCTCAGAAATGTTGATTAGCTCTTCACAACATATTTGTTTCTACAACATGTTTAAACTTGCCGAAATGGAGCTGTCACGCATGAGCAGTAGGGCTAACAGCAATGCCTCCTACTGCCATTCTTATCTCTGCATATTTAACTCAGATAGTGACTTCCCCCTGTCTTTCTGTTATACTGAATACCTTACAGCTGTATGTGACAAGTAAATAGGATTGGTGCATTCTAAGTGGATAGCAGGGGAGGACTTTACCCTAGGGGGCAGCGTATTAGGAACACTTTAAAGGTAGACCACTATGGGCCCAGCTTGGGCAGGGAAGGGCTGGAAAATTTTCGCCTGGGGGGCAAGAGTCAATCAGCAGCCTTTTAGAAACATTTTAAAGAAAAAAAATTGCAGATGGCCCTGTGACCCAGATCAAGGTAACCCACTATGGAACTGGCCCAGGGGACAGATGCTCCCTGATCCCCAGCCCAGCCTGCCCCTGAGCTTGGGGGGCTTTCAGCAATGTAGTTTGATCCCCTAGGGAGTTGGGGTCCGAAAAAAAATGTGCAGCCCCCCCCTCCTCTAGGTTTACTCAGCTGTACAGCCTGGGGCTGGTTGGCATCATGGCATTGTGACCCCCTGCTGCGGATTCACCTGTTATGGTGCCATCGGCTCCGGCTGGCATGCCTAGTGCTGGTTATCATACAATCTGGGGGACCCCATCTTTTTTTCCCCCTGATTTTGCAACTACCAGCACTTGTCTGACAGCACAAGAGTTAAAGTCGTTGGGAGGGTGCAAGAGATACGGCAGAAAAACAGATTACTTTGATGGTCGTTAGCTTGATTTGGACGTGGCTGTGTGCAGTCTCAAGTTTGGCATGCCCCTACTGTAAAATATCTACAGCAAAACACCTTTTCCATGCACCAGTAACTCCCCAAACACGGACACTGTAGTAAGTGTCCTTTGCATGCGCTGGTGCACCAAAAAGGACTGCATTCACATCCATAACTGACAGCTCTGACCCGGCGAAGCATGGTGGACTCCTCAAGACCTCTGGAGGTATCCTCTAGTATCTGACACCAAGACATTAGCAGTTTCTTTAAGTCCTGTAAGTTGCAAGGTGGGGCTTCCATGGCTCTGACTCTTTTTTCAGGACATCCTACAGATGCTCAATCGGATTGAGATCTGGGAAATTTGTAGGCCAAATCAACAACATGAACTCTTGTCTTGTTCCTCAAAAAGTTCCTGAACAACTTTCTTAATGTGGCAGGGCACATTATGCTGCTAAAAGATGCCACTGTCATCAGGGAATACCGTTGCCATGAAGGGGTGTACTTGGTCTATAACAATGTTTTAAGTTGGTGGTACGTGTCAAACTAACCTGCACATGAATGCCAAGACCCAAAGTTTCCCAGCAGAACATTGCCCAAAGCATCACACTGTATCCACCGACTTACTTTCTTCCCATAGTGCATCCTGGTGGATCTTCCTCAGGTAAACACATGTACTGCGCCATCCACATGATGTAAAAGAAAACATAATTCATCAGACAAGGCCACCTTCTTCAATTGCTCCCTTGTCAAGTTCTGGCATGTGCCAAATCTAGGCGCTTTTGGTGGTGGACAGGGGTCAGCATGGGCACTCTGTCTGGTCTGTGGTTATGCAGCCCTATACACAGCAAGCTGTGATGCACTGTGTGTTCTGACACCTTTCTATCATAGCCATTAACTTTTTCAGCGATTTGTGCTACAGTAACTCTTATGTGGGATTGGACCAGATGGGCTAGCCTTTGTTTTAACACGGGCATCAATGAGCCTTGAGCTCCCATTACCTGTCCTTGTTCACTGGTAGTCCTTCTTGGACCACTTTTGATAGGTACTAATCACTGCATGCTAGGAGCACCCCACAAGACCTGCCATTTAAGAGATGCTCTGACCCAGTCGTCTAGCCATCACAAATAGGCCCTTGTCAAAGTCGCTCAGATCCATACGCTTGCCCATTTTTCCTGCTTCCAACACATACATCAACTTCAAGAACTGATTATTCACTTGCCGCCTAATATAGCCCATTCCTGGACAGGTATCAATGTAAGGAGATAATCAATGTTATTCACTTCACTTGTCAGTGGTTTTAATGTTAATATATATTAGCTCATTACGAATTAAGCTGTGGTAAAAGTAGCCCCAAATTTGTCTCAAGGAGTTGTACCTGTTGTGGCGGGTTTCTCCCTGGTGCAAGATCCATTCTGATGATGATCATCATCTTCTTGTGTATAATTTATTTTTTATCATTTTTAAAAAAAAAATTCTCCCCCAAAGCTTAACCAGCACTTGTGCTGCAACCCTGTGAATATATATGTTAATGTATCATTACAAAACTTCTGTGGCAACCTTTTCAGGTTAAGGTCCCACCAGAGAACATAACGACACACCTTGTGGCGGAAAGAAAATAAATTTAATTTACAACTAGAAAAAGAGGGTCCTTTACCGTAAGATCAGTGCTACTGTGGACTATACTCCCACAAAAATTGGTATTGGAAGAGATTATAGAAAAATTTAAGAAAGTATTGTACATTTTCCTAACAAACATAATATAAAAGGCTACTCATTAACAACTCAATAGAGTATATTGATCCAGGGATTGTCATTAACAACTCAATATAGTATATTGATCCAGGAAATTGTCTGATTGCAGTACAAGGTTAGGATGGAATTTCTTCTCTCCTCAAGAAAATTGGATTTATTAATAGGAATGATTAATAGGGATTTTTCCTTTCCTCTGAATCAACTAGGGATTTTGAGGATGAAAGGTTAAACATGAAATATATGTGTATTTTTTAGACCTAAACAACTATGTAACTATTCAATTACTAGACTCTCATAGTTGAATAGTTACATACATACATACATACATACATACATACATACATATGTTTCCAACTCAACAACTGACATACTTTTTTTCTACTTTCTCATATTTGACCTCCTTCAGGCAACACAAACTACTGTGTTCTTCAACTGGTCCATAGTTAAAGGGAACTTGAGCAGAATTTATGGGGTAAAAATGTAGCTGAAAAAATAGCGTATTTCAGGCAATATGCCCATCTCAAGGTGCATCCAGCTCTACATCTGTAGCAATGGCACCAGGTTTATGTCAGGCGCACTTACACCCACATTCATATATACAGAACCAGGGGCCTGATTCATTAAGGATCTTAACTTCAGAAACTTCTTATTTCAGTCTCCTGGACAAAACCATGTTACATTGCAAGGGGTGAAAATTAGCATTCTGTTTTGCACATAAGTTAAATACTGACTGTTTTTTCATGTAACACACAAATATCAACTTTAAATTTCAGTGTACAAATAAGCTATCAAGTATTTGTGTGCTACATAAAAAAAGGTCAGTATTTAACTTATGTGCAAAACAGAATGCTAATTTGCACCCCTTGCATTGTAACATGGCTTTGTCCAGAAGACTGAAATAAGAAGTTTCTCAAGTTAAGATCCTTAATGAATCAGGCCCCAAGTCTTTAGCACAATAAAAATTTGTAAACATTTGTTTTCCAGTTTCCTGCATACGCAAGAAGGAAGGTTAGATGTACTGTATTATATAATGTCTACTAGTAAATGTGAAATATGCATTTGCTTTTAAGCATCATATAATACAGCAGATATTATCTTCCTTCTTGTATATGCATGAAAGTGAAGTTTGGTTTGATAATATGCACACAAGACATAATGTAGAGTAGAATGCAACTTAGGAGTACTTTACGGCTCAACAATAGCGTATTTCAGCCCTAGATACATCCAGCTCTGCATCGATAGCATATGCACCATGTTTACGAAAGGCATACACACGTACACAGAACAAGCTTGTAAATACAATATTATTTGTATACATTTGTTTTCATAGTGAAAAATGCATTTTTTATTCAGCAGTTAAAGGGTTGTCCTCTTTAAGACTATACCTTTTTAATAGCCCCTCCCCTTCTCTCTTTACCTGTATTGTAGCGAAGGTTTATGCACATTCACTGCACAATGCAAGCTGTCCTATGCATTTGAACAGTGCTCTATGGATGACCTTGTATAAAACTCTATTGAAGGGTTGGGGACAGATTAAGTCCTCCAACACAAGGAGCCACTGAGCTTTCATGGCTGAATAAGAAAGGGTTTCCCAAAGTTGACAACCACTTTAAGGACTGGGGCCCAATTTCTCAGATATCAACCTGGGAACATTGAAAGCAGGGATACTTCCAAAGGTGCACTACTAGGCCACTGCAAAAAGCAAGCATGCTTATCTACAATGGAATATAATGACTGATCAAGTTTTACAATGCAGAATGTTATACTGTTGTCCAATATGCTGTGTAGAGCCTCCTTTTTAAGACTATTACAAAATGCAAAGCTCCCTCTATGATGTCCATTACACAATGCCCAACAATGTCAATTAAATAATGCAGGACCCCCATTAATATTCATTATAGAATAGAGAGCTCCCCTCTTATGTCTTTATACAATGCCCATCCCTACTTCTGTGATGTCTCTTACATATTACATAGACTTGCGCAACACCCATAAGATCCCTTATACATTGCATCCCTGTGGAGTGCATTATACAATGCTTAAACATACCCCTTCTATACACAGAGCACATATTACTTACTTGTGGGATGAATGAATGTTCACTGTTAACTATTTCTAAATAATGTAGAAATAAAAGCTGAACTATGTGATTTGCCAAAAAGAGGGGTCCAGGCAAGTATACTCCTACTAAATGTAGGTCCAGACCAAACAACTGTTCCTGTATTACTTTGCTCAATATTAGATGACCCTGAGATGGCCTGGTCATGGCCTGGTTATTTTATAAAAATTGTGAGTGTCACATGAATCCCAATGAACCAAGCAAAGTTTGATCCAAAGTTCAATAGACCCTTGGTATGATCTGGTACATTGGTACCACCACTTCTAGCAAGTTCCTGAACTTCTGCTTTATTGTACTCAAATTGTGCTGCCCTATCTGCTCTTCATTTTCTTAAACATCCACCCTCTGATTATATCATTGCTAGTGATACAACCTGAGATTCCGCACCCACACTCTGCAGAAATCATCCTACACCCTTAATTTATATATGTTTCTATGGATTTATAATACATTGTTAATTGTATTTTATTTTTCTATGTATTACACAATGGTTTGATTTCTATCTCTGAATATATCACATTTGTTAAGTATACAATATATGTTAAAGACTGGAATATTGTAGTATTATCCTTGTTAAAGCTTGCAAATTAACCAACTTGCAAACATCCCCTCTGTTAAGTCTACAAAAGCACTTGTTACATTTCTATTGACTTTAATAATGTTTTTGGTGTATTTAAGTTCTCCAGCAGAACTATATATAAGATTAACTAAATGAATTAATATTAGACTAAATGCAATAAAGGTAGGTTTAATTACATTCAAATATCAAATTGTCTTGCATTAAGCATACTCAGTATTTTCTGACTTTCTACTACATCTTTGTTAAACATGAAAGAGTTATTTTCATCTCATCTCCATCAGAAGCATCAAAAATACACATCCAAGTCTTCTTATGTTGTTCAGCATACTAAACACATAAAAAATGAATGCACGATATCCCATTCTAAATTGGCAACAACCTTACTAATCATGCACTGTGTGTAAATTTATCATTCTATATAGAGCATTTCCATTACCAAAGAACATGCAAGCCAATCACTCAGACCTATGTAGCTGCAGGCTTTTGTGCTCTGCCCCCCTTTCCCTGCCATTCCAGTGAGATGCATGGAAGAGAAGCTATTAAATGCTGTACAATGTTTAAATGTCTATTCCCATCAGCTACATGTAAAAAGCAATTTCAGGGATGCCAACTATCAGTCCCATAGTGAAGCAGACAATGCTAAATAGCTGCAGCCCTTATATACTTAGATGTTGCTGTTACAATAGTGCAGTCTATACATGAGCTTAAGGAATGTCAACAGCCAACTTCTGTCAGTTTGGAGACGGCCACAAACCACTGAGATATATGTAATAGACATTTGTAAAAAAGTAAAGGACCCTAACACATTATGTGGGGACTCTAGAGGTACCACTATTTATCCCCTACGGTACTTTCCCTAAGGAAAGGTGGGCCTATAAGGATTTACAGCTTCTGAGCTGGGGGTTTATCAATATGTTTAGGTCCACAGACATTTTTTTAACCTTGCAAACCTGTGCCTACCCTACCAACATATCAATGTGCTTTGTCTTTTTATTTAGTTATTATTTTTTGGTATTTTTTTCATTCTTAGTAGTGAATCTTGATGCTTTATATAGCATTCATATCTGTGCATTTACTAAACGACAAAACACAGTTTATTTCTGATTTCTATATTTTCATATGCTGTTGGAATTTAAATTAAAATGAAATAGTGTTATTCATCCTGGAGAAACTATGATTTATCAAATGTAAACATTCTGTAGATTTCTGAATGCCTGTCAATCTCTGAGGCCCTTCTAATTAAATAGATTTATGACATAAGTGGTCTCTCACTAACCTTCCAATTCCCTGGAGTATTGTTTATCTGAAAGAAAATATCACAGTTTTATGTATTATGAAAAAGCAGAATAGGGGCCATATTTATTAATGTACATCCATCTCCATTAAATAAAATCTTCCTTGTTCTGCAGTGCAGAATGTTCTTACTATACAATATTCTGCATTTCAGTGGGAATATTTGATACTCTGGAAAATGTTTCCCTTGCTTCCCAAACTGTCTGGATTGTGATCATAATTAAAGCACGTCTGTCATAGCAAAATAACTTTATCTACGTCTTTAGTACATTATAATCTACCTATGTATCAAACCAATCATTTCTTATATAAAATATCCCTTTTTTTAGTTATTGACCTTTTCATCAATACCATTCTTTGCCACTTGCATGAGAATAAGACAAATTCAACAGACATTGTGATAGTTATAAAAGCAGGCTTATTCTGCTGTAATTTGGAAGAGGAATTGAAATTGTAGCGACAGGTATTTTAATAATGCTATCTTAAAAAAAGTTAAAAAAGTTGTAAACATTTCACTACTTTAATAACGATGTTAATGATTATGACCCTGTCTGGCACTGATAAAGATGTTTCCTAATGTAGAATTAAGAATATGGCATATTTTTTGCAAACATTTTACTGTACTCATGTCTACTGTTTGCCTCTCTTGCAAAATCTGAATAGGAGAGTTTTTTGTTTCAATATTTCCCATAATAAGTGCATCTTAATAATCTCCGTAATTCTTTTCATAGCACTGGGGTCATGAGTTCAATTCCTGACCATGGCCTTATCTGTGTGGAGTTTGTATGTTCTCCCCGTGTTTGCATGGGTTTTCTCTGGGTGCTCCGATTTCCTCCCATACTCCAAAAACATACTGGTAGGTTAATTGGCTGCTATCATAAATTGACCCTAGTCTCTCTCTCTGTCTGTGTATGTGTGTTTGTTAGGGATTTTAGACTGTAAACTCCAATGGGGCAGGGACTGATGTGAATGAGTTCTCTGTACAGCGCTGCGGAATTAGTGGCACTATATAAATAACTGTTGATGATGATGATAGTTTAAGTGAGGCTATCTGAGTAGCACTTTACATATTGATTATAAATCCTATACCGCATTGATGATTCCTAAAAAGGATTAAACAGACTGTCCGTAGGTATATATTGTGAATCAGCATAAACCCATGCCATGCTCTTAAAACTCAGTGAGAAATAAGATTGACTGAAAGGACTGTCATGTCAATGCCTTACGCAGATATCTTCTGTTATAAATAGGAGAGGGATATTTACATAATTAACAAATAAATGTAGATCTCCCTAAATATTTTTATTAGTTGGATGAGTTGAAACTTGTATTTGTTAAATCAGACTTTCTATTGGTGAATGTTGTACACAGGCATACAGAACTACAGAAAATAATACTTAGGACTAGTGTTTACACTTCACAAATGCAAATTGAGGGCCTGAGTTATTAGGGAAAGTAAGACAAAAAAAGGAAAAAGGAGTAAATGATCTCCGGGACAAGCCGTGCTACTATGCAAGGGGTACAAATTAGTTTATTATTTTGCACAAAGTTAAAAACTGGCTGTTTTTTCATGTAGCACACAAATATTTGATAACTTTATTTTTGCACTGAAATTTAAGGTTAATCTAGGACATGTCCTACCCAAACTATAAATCTGTCCCTACATTTTTAATTTGCCTCCCCCTCCGATGCAACATGGTTTTTCCCAGGTGCAAAGTTACTCCTTTTTTATGTATTGCTCTCCTTAATGACTTAGGGGCCCTGATTGATGATCAGAGTAATATTTCAGCAACATTTAAAGTTACTGAAAACGTGGATATGTTTAAACTTTGAAGATAATTGGGAAAACCCCATAAGCAAATTTATGTATCATGACAGCATTTATAACAACTAGCATAATAATTTTAGGTGACAAAAGAAAATCAGTTTATAATTGTTCAGTGGTGTAGTTGTAAACTTACTGCTGCTTGTAAAGTAAAATTCTATTTACATTTTCTCAGTGTCACTCAGTCTTTTCTCATTACCACTCATGTCCAATGTATCCTTCATACCTTTACTGATAGCACTTACATGTCTCAACAGTCACTTCTCTGCAATATCCTTTCCAAATCTTTGCTAGAGACTCAATGCCTTACAAACTCTCCAACACTCATTTCACCACTCCTTCATATAAAATTGCCAAAACTCCTGACTTCAATATTGACATTCTTGTTTTTAATCCTTTTAGTCCAACTTTTAAACTCAATATCCTCTTTTTATCATCAATGTAATCCATATCCTATTCTGTTCACGTCATCTAGTGCATACTCAAATTTACTCTCAAACATATTCCCACATTGGTCTATTCTTCACACTGGCCCCAATTTCTTTTCCACATCTTCACCAATATTCTCAACTCTAACAAAGTTAAAAAGTATATCATTTGTACACACCATAATCATATAAATGCTAAAGACAAGGTTTCTGCTTTGCTGATGACATACTGGAGTGTTTACAGAGAGGAAAAAGACATGTTGTTTGCTCCGCCCTACCAATAATATGGCTTCACAGAATTTACTTGGACTATCACTTTTTGACAAGGTTCGAATCTTGTCTTATGAAAGGCCTGGCCCTAGTTGTCTGCTATTGTGCTTAATTGTATTACCGTATTTCCGTATTACCGTATACCGTATGTATAAGGCGCTCCCATGTATAAGACGCACCTTAATTTTGGCCCTTAAATTTGAAAAAAAAAATATTACGTAAGTTGTCAAAAAAGGCAGGGAGAGTGTAATTGCCAGCTGCTCTGATTGTGATCACAGCAGCCGGGCAGCACACTCTCCCTGCAATCGCCCCCCCCGCTGCCACTGTACCTCTGTCCCCCTCCTCCTCCTGGATGCCCGCTGCCACTGTGCCTGTCCCCCTCTTCTGTGATCCCCGCTGCCACTGTGCCTGTTCCCCTCCTCCGTGATCCCCGCTGCCACTGTGCCTGTTCCCCTCCTCCGTGATCCCTGCTGCCACTGTGCCTGTCACCATCCTCCGTGATCCCCGCTGCCACTGTGCCTGTCCCCCTCCTCCGTGTTTCCCGCTGCCACTGTGCCTGGCCCCCTCCTCCGTGATCCCCCCCCCGCTACCACTGTAATGCTTCCCCGCTCCTCCTGGATCCTTCCCACTGTCACTGTAACGCTGCCCCGCTCCCCCTCAATCCCCCCCCACTGCCACTTTAACGCTGCCCCTCCCCTGCATCCCCGCTAACCCTGTATAAGACGCACCCATGTTTTAGACCCCAAATTTTGGGGAAAAAGTTGCATGAGGAAATACGGTAATTGTAAACTATAAACCTTGTTACTTAATATGCAAATTTACATTGATAATGGGGGAAATTATAGCAATAATATATTTGATTAAAATAATATTTAAGGAAATGTTCTTCTTTATGGACTTTTTGAGGGGGTTATATGTGTAAAATAAGCCATAAGCGTGTATTATATAAATGCAGTCTTCTGTCTTTCCCTGGTCTCCAGCACTACTTTATTTAAGACACTGAAGTTAACCAGATGACAGTAGGGGCTTTATTTGCAAAATAAAGTAGACACTTACAGCTATTTTTCACATGTATCCTCTTCACAAAAAAAAAGAGAAATGAGGGTGGAATTATCTGTTAGACAATATTATGAGCAGATAAGGCATGATCTGGGAGGCAGTGTAAAAACTATTCACGGGGACTTCTCTGTACATCAATGTCTTGTAGGCTTGCCTATGTCTGTATAACTGGAACTCTTTTTTTCCCATATGTGATCAGTGAAGTGCAAAGTAACTTTATCATATGTGCATTTTTACATTAATCTGTATAAATTGAAGAATAAGTTTAAAATATATTTAAAGTTGTAGCTACATACAAATGTTTATATGTATATATATATATATATATATATATATATATATATATATATGTATATATATATATATATATATATATATATATATATATATATATATATATATATATATATCTCTGTAAGTCTAATGTTTATGTTACCTTAAAAAAAGTCGCTGTCAAGATAATAATGGTAACAATTTTGTTACCAAGCAGATTCATATATTTTTTTTTGTTATGTCTAAAGCCCTCTTATTGATTGTTTATCCATGCTTTAAAAAACAAACTCTCTTTTGTTTTTCCATAGTTTGATTTTTGTATGTTGGCTTTGAGCTATGTTAGAAGTATTGTACTGATAAAAATATGTCCATACAGAACAGTAAGAAACAAAATTCAAATAAATTGATTACTGTGTCACAGTCATTATTAAAAAATCTTTTGAAGCGTGACAGAGGCAGCCTGGCTACATTATTATTCCAGTCACAACCCAACCCTCCAGATGAAACTGTGAAGCCGCCATTTGTTGTAAAAAAGGACTAACAAACAGCTTTGGCCAGATGTTATCTAATAGTTAATGCCCAAAAAACCCAGCATCTAGTTTTAATGTAGTGGTAATTATTATGGTAATAATATATCTAAATAGTCTCAATTTAAATTATAATTAATAGTGCAGGTTATGCTTTGCAAAGAATACAATATACCCTAGGTGATATTACATCACTTTTAGTTAAATAGCAAAAAAACAACTATTATGTAATGAATGTAAATTAATCTTTTAATGGCTTTTGTTCTGCACAAATTTTTGTATTTATAAAAATTTGCCTTGCTCTGCTCCATTTAAACTTGAATTAATTATATCTAACCTCTGCTTCCCATTGAAGTGCAGTATTATATGACATCATTCTATAAAACATGAGCTGACATATGACAAACTTGTATTAAAATGCTTACTAGAGAAGAGACACATTTTTAAATTTGTTCCGCAAAATATTTGCTTCAATCCACATATGGATGCAAAGTGTTGCACGTTTTGACTGAGGAGCCTGGTCTTAAGTGTACCCACACCACACAGCCTTATAGTTGTCCCAGCTGTATGTATAGACTATGGTCTTGATCCATCTTCATACGTAAGTCCTGCTGCTTGCTGTATCTTGTGTGAAATTGCTCTGCATATGCTCAGAAACTGACCTGATGCCAGTGAGCACAATTGCATCCAATTCATGTCCAAATGCCAATGACTGCCTACAATTTGAAGGGCAGAACAGAGAGGGAAGGGGAGGTTGCATATAGGCAATGTACAGTAAGGGCGTGCTGCTCAGGTAGTAAGCACGCACATTTGTTCGATTGAAGCTCTGGGTATTTCTGAGGTAATTGTATTTTAGCTGTATCACTTGCACCAGCTAAAGTTCAGGTGTAAGTGCCAACTGCCATGTATGCATGCCAGAACATGTATATGCAAGTAAGAGTCTGTTATCTTTACCATACAGCCAGAGCGTACATATATTCAGAATCAAACGGAAAATTTTCTTGAGATGCACTTGAATAGGCGCATGTGTGTGCAAGTTATGTAAGATTTTTTTAAATGCAAGTTGCACTCACATTGCTTTTGACAATGAATCAGGCCCTTAAAGTTCACTAAAATTATACTTGTCTACTCTTCCGGATTGTCTGGGAGACTCACAAATTGCGGGAATGTCTCTCAGACTCCTGGGAGAGCAGGCAAGTCTCCCCCATCCTGTCCCTGATGGGCCTCAATGACGCGATTCATGGCGAATCGCATCATTTTGGCCCCGTCCCCGTGACAAAATGCTGATTTTGTGGCGGGGTCAGGGCCAAAATGACGCAATCTGCTATGTCCCGGCCCATTTTGCCCTCCCACCACACCCTTCTTCAGGGATCCCTCAAAGTAGGCGAGTATGACTAAATTGCAAATTTACAAATACAGTGCAGAACAGCATTTAGCAGAATGCAAACTTGTACACAGGAATATGTTTTGTAAATAGTAACAGCCAACCAGGTTCTAGCTATGATTTTATTTGTTCAGTTTATAAAGTTAAAGCAAACATACATTTGGACAGTGGCTACGAATTAACAAACATTTTTCCTATACAGTGCCGCATGCAGGGGGGGGTTTCTGAGTCTCCAGAAACCCCCCTGTGCTAACTAAGTGGCCAAAGAAGCGTCCGCGGCGGTGCTGTATTGTATACAGCTCTCTCGTGGGTTTGTTTTTTTTGTTTTTTTTGGGTCAGGGGGGGAAACCCCCCCTGACAATGCTGCGTGCGCCCCTGCTATATGCCAGTTTTTCTGGCAGGAAGTGGTCACAGTAAGAAAATATAAATACAGCTCTTTATAAAGTGCTGGTGTCAAAACAAGGTTTATTAGGGCATGTGTGACATGTGGGTGTGATACAGTTAATTAAAACAAGCCAGCTGGTCTGTCTAAAAATTACTAAAATGCCAGAAAATTATTTTTCTCACACACTACTAAAAACCCATTTCTGCCACTAGTAAGATTTAGTTCAAGATGTGACACTCTTATGAAGTCTTCAGTTAGCATTATGAAAACAAATTCTATCTAATGCATGAATTCTTAAAGAACACAGAATGTTATTAAATAGAGTTTAATTAAAAAAGGTATGATGCTTATTGAATAATAATGGTGATAACAAATTCACATACAGAAAATATAAATGCAAAACAGTTTTCTTAAAATAAAACAAAAAAGCATAGAAACATAGCACCCTTGTGATTAGATTAAGGTGTCATACTCACTATCATGGTCTCCAACTCCCAGACACCTTCTCTTCCTCACCCAGGACTCAATGAACCTTTCAATGCCCGTCTGCAGTTACATGATATTCTAACTCTTCCCTGATAATTCAGTAAAGAACAGGTGGTGAACCTGGGACGTTACTGCTTGCGTTGGAGTTTAGGTTTATGCTAGGCTTAATCCTTTGGGAAACCCATGATCTCTGACAACTTAATGAGATTGCTGGAGCAAGGGGACTTGAAAAGGGTTCTATGGGACCCTTGGGATGAACAAGCTGGGCATTGATTTAAGAGACTGTTCTCTGAATCTGCAGTTTTGTACACTGTGCGGGTAGGGGGCTTTTTGAAAGACTGGTGCCTCATCTGGCTGTTATTAAAATATTGCCATTTTTATTTTAAATTATCTTTATTAGTTTTCACAGCAAGATAAGGTTAACAACAGCATTATATCAGCATATATGTTGTACAAGCTATTTTTAATATTATTACTTGGTACTAGACTTTGTAATACAGATACTATTTCATCTCTCATATTTGCCTTGCCTGTGTAATCCAAAAACCTTAAGGGACCGGGATTATCCAATCTTTGCCATCCTTAATAATCTGACACTAATACTTTTTTGCGTATTCTGCCTCAAGAAGGAAAGAAAATATGAACAATTTATTAGTAAAAGACTGATTCCCAAGAACTAACAATTTCTAAAAATATGCCATTACATTTAAATATTCTTTCTTGCCAATACTTCCACTCCTTTGTTTGCGATATCATTGAAAAGAGTGCGCTAGTATACTAATCTGTTTTACCGCTGTTTTATTGCCTGTGTTCAAAACCACTTCTATTAATAAAATCCATAAACATTATAACTCTCTTTTAAAACATAATAGATAGATCATAAGTCCACTAATCCTGATTGTGTTATAGATTCCTTATAAAAATATATAGTTCTTCATAGTTTCCTTATGGGGCTGGAATATATTAATGAATTATTTTATGTGGCTGGTACCACTGGTTACAGATTTGTACAGAGATCTCCCCAAACATGGTTTGTGGAAAGTATTGGTGTGATTTATTGTTCTATATAGGAAATAAACCTACACTCATATGGTCCTTTACAGTCAAAGAAATTTCCAATCTTTTATAATTTGTGAGCATTGGATAAACACATAAACACATGATTGACTGGCCATCTCCTGACACCAGTCATCTCTAAATAAAGTCATAAACCAGGTGACAAAAGGCAGGCCGGTGCAGCATACACAAACATACACTACCCGTCATTTAATTACACATATTGATTTGCTGGAAACGGCTTATATCTTTGGGAGTGATGCTGACTATATCTATCTATATCTATCTATCTATATATATATATATATATATATATATATATATATATATATATATATATGTATATATATAATTTTCCTAATTTCCTTTTCAGGCCATAGCAAACGCATACAGAAGTACCAAAATTGTAAGTGATGCTGTTTTCACTTAAATTTAGCTTGAAAAAAAAATGACTGTTTTCAATGGGCATTCCTGAAGCAATCCCTATGTTCCACTACTTTATTTAGTGCTAGCCCAGTACAGTAGATATATGCATCTGCAATTTAAATGGACTAAAAAAAGAAAAAAATATAGTTGATTCTTTGGGATGTGCAACTTCACAGAGCTTATTCATATTACATTATTTTCATATTACATTATATTCATTACTGTTCTGGAGATTGTAGGACACCAGTTTTCACTATTAAAACGCTGTTTTATTTGAGGTTTTCTCAGGTTATTTTAGAACAAAGATAAGTGTAGAAAGAAAGAAGATGTTCATGTAAATTTTCAATTTATTTTCATACTAAAACATGTCTTGAATATTTGCCTCAAGATATACACACAGGTGAAAAACAAGAGTTCTCAGCTATACAACTACACTTTTTGTGAAATGAAACATGACATGCCATTTAACATGACAAATAATTTTGTTAATGAAACTGCCCATGTATTTACTATACTTTTCAAGATGCATGTTTTAACATGTACCTGTAACAGACTAAACGTATTTAATATGTCTAAAAGCACACATAAAATGAGAAGAGGACTGGTCCTGTCCTGGACACATGAGAAAACCAGAACAGAGAAATAGAGTATTCAGCATCCAAATGTCCAAAGTAATCCTGAAGCTGGGTACACACTACAGAAATTTCGACCAACTTTTTATGCAGAGCGATTTTACATGCGATCGATGGTCCGATCGCTCGGTCCATGGACTGCATACACACTAGCCTTGTTTAGGACGATAAAGGGAAGAGTGGAGTTTTTACAGCCATGTTGTCGTGAGCAATAACTGTAATTTCGTACTCACTGTTGTCGATCGGTCGGAAGTTTATACACACTACACAGCGGAAACGAGATTGAACCGAAAATATTAAACTGTACGACCAACCAAATGAGGCGATAATCGTCCATTTGGGCAGACTTTCGACCATCGTGTCACTGCACACACTGACCCGACTTTTGAACAAGCGGTCGTATGTCGGCTGTTTGAGCCGATTATTGGACGAAAACAGTGTAGTGTGTACCTAGCTTTACTTTGAAAATTCCCAATAATATGTCACAGTATTCTTCTCTATCTTCTTTTTTATCTCAATATTCATAAATATTTCTCAGAATAAAGGAAATTAAATTTAATAAAGGGCAAATTGAATATCAGCTCGCTCCTATAGCAACAGTACATGCAGAAACCAACTGGGTTTCAAAGTGAACAGTGCTAAAACCCAGGTGCAATAAATCAACATATGCATGCAGTGATAGCTTGCACTGATAAATGTGTCCCAGGATAAAGCAAATGGATTGGAATTATAGTCACCCTCAGAGATCACAGAGGAAAAGTACAGTAGTGTAATATTGCTTAAAATATTTGGTGGATGATATGAATGGTTTCCACTTTGGCACTCACATGAGCAAAGTAAAAAGTCAGCATGTAGGTAATCTATCTGATATTTGACACTTCTTTTGTATAGAGATTCTCCAATGATATTGTCGAATCCAAAGTATGCCATGGACTGATTGTGAGCTCATACACAACTAGAAGAGAACTTTACTTCATTCACGGCCAGGAGAGACAATAAATACACACACAAGTGGGGTGTAGTATATGCTCTAACTTTATCAAAACAAATCATCATCTTTTTATGGTGTTTCAGTCACGTAGACATTTTAAGACTGCGCAAGCGTTAATTACAAACCCCAACATCAGCAAATGTTTCAAAGAACAAAGAAAGATATAGATGTCCTGTAAAACTGGACATAACTGTTACAAATCATAATTGCAGTTCTTCATGTCCTTGAAACTTGCCAACAAAACAAAAGCCTATTGTTTATCAACACATACAGTATTTCTTTAATTTATGAATACAAAGTTACAAGTTCTTATCTCATTCTGAATATATGAGAGTTATACACCATAAGCTTATAGCAGTTTAATGAACATGCTGTGATTTCTTTTTCTCACAGATTTCTGTGGTGTGTAACCGACTCCCCCTCCTACATGCCAGATCTGCCAGTTGATTTTTATCTATGTCTTTGTTACCTTCACCTCAAGGCCGTAGGATTTCTTTTTACAGAACCGCTTTTTCAGCAATTAAATGAATTACATTTCTAAAGCAGCTAAATATCTGTGCATGATACAAAATGGTAGCACAAAAACAACATGGAGTCTGACATGAAATATCAGATTTATCAATATGTATAAAAGAAAGAAGTGAAAAGTATCATCATGTGTAATATGTGCAAACTTTTAAAAAAATTTAATGTATTATATTTATAAATTAACAACTTGCATCTAAAAGTTTGTCTAATGACACTAAAACACCTTTCTTTTACAACTACACCCACCGTCACGAGGAGAGATACATGACATTTTTACATTTAAAGTCTGGTAGGAATCTCAATATATCATCATCATCATCACCATTTATTTATATAGTGCCACTGATTCTGCAGCGCTGTACAGAGAACTCATTCACATCAGTCCCATTGGAGCTTACAGTCTAAATTCCCTAACAAACACACACACACAGACAGACAGACAGAGACTAGGGTCAATTTGTTAGCAGCCAATTAACCAGTATGTTTTTGAAGTGTGGGAGGAAACTGGAGCACCCGGAGAAAACCCACGCAAACACAGGGAGAACATACAAACTCCTCATAGATAAGGACATGGTCGGGAATTGAACTCATGACCCCAGTGCTGTGAGGCAGTAGTGCTAACCACTAAGCCACCATGCTGCCTAATATATCTAAGTAGGAGTCTTATATCAAAGAAACTACATGATGCACCGTTGAATACAAATAAACATTTATCAGTTTATATCTGCTAATCTTAGGGGATGATGCTGGAATAGGGTGGGTGAAGGGGTTTGCCTACCACCATTGTATATCAGCATCTATGGTCATCTGGAACATCAGCTGTAAATTTTAAGTACTTATTGCTTTCTGTAGCTTATAAAGGTATAACAGTTAGGTGGTGGACTCTTATTATTTAAATTAAGTGACAAGTCATGTTACAATTTCTTAAAAATTGTAGTTATCTTTTAGTAAACCGAACCAGTAAATCTCTTGTCACGTTGCTCCCCTAAACCCTGAGGTATGCCTACAAATCCCTTCCTCATTACACGTGATTATTAATGTGCTGTACTTTGAAAGTCGTTGCTAACAAAGAAAGGTGTAACTATCCACTGCTATGAAAGCAAAGCAATACAGGAGTCCAGGACCCCGTGGAATATTTTCCTGGTAATCTGTAATAATTAACCTGAATTTTTTTACTACTTAAACTCTTGATGTTCCCAGATTAACATAATTAAAGATGAGAGTTCCCCATATTTGTTGTACTGTATTTGATAACCAAAATGTTTGGACTGAGCTTATTGCTTTGTACTGTTAGAATCCAGCAGAAACATGGGACTGCGACATCAGTCTATTCGGCTGGTATGAGCTTCAGTCGCATCAATAATGTGGCTTCAGATTGTTTCCTTGATACTGGAATCAGCTGTTTAATGTGGTTAATCTTTGCATTTCAGATACAGCTGTCAATCATTTAATTAGGCTGCTGATATTGGATACATGTGCTTTAAAAGGCTTCATATTCCTGTTTTCTTTGCTGGCTGTGGTTTATCTCTAATAGTGTGTGCTTGTCTCTATAGTTTTGTTTGGATATTTCGGATTTTGATCTTGACTTGGATTTTTGGTTTTTGCTCCTACTCTCCCCTTTTCCCAACCTCTGGATTGCATTTTGACTTTGCTAGAACTCAGCTTGCCACAAACCTTTGGACTATATATTGAACTATGCTAGAACTCAGCCTGTACTGAATTTGCATTGACTTCTGTTGTTTGCCATTCTTTCTGGACTTTTGTTTAACTCTGGTGCTTGTTCTTCTTGGGCCTTACTGCGTCACATCCTGACCGCACCCTAAGCCTGCCTAGTACTTATGGCCTAGGGGCACTCAAGTATTGGTGAGCAACTCACACTGTATAAGAACAGAGACTGCTATAGGAGAAGACCCCTGCAAACTGGTTCTGCAGGTCTAAGAGTATTTAACAGCACAAGACGCTTTATATTCCCATGATAACATGATAGTTATAATTTCGTTAATCAAAAAAATAACTGGTGGTGTGTGTACACTTGAGCTGTGTGTGCACATGTGTGTAAGTATTGAAAGCACTGTGATTCTGATAGACAAAGTAAATCTTTGTAATGTATCATGAAAATTCCTCTGTGACTCATGTGCCAAACATTGTCACTGTCCTTGATCTTCTCCTACTTGTATGATTTATGTGTTCTTCTTTTAAGGAGAATTTATTCTCTCTTTCATTTAACATACACGTGTCATTCAGTGCTTCCTGGTATCCTTTAACCCGGCGGTTCCCAAACTGTGCGCCGCGGCTCCCAGGGGTGCCGCGGCGCTGTCTCAGGGGTGCCGCGGGCCAGCCATAAAAAAAACAAACAACAGAAACACTTACCAATCCGCGCGACGCCGGGACCCAGCATCCTCCTCTCTCACGCAGCTGTCATATAAGTGACAGGCTGCGTGAGAGAGGGGGATGCTGGGTCCCGGCGCCCCGCGGATTGGTAAGTGTTTCTGTTTGTTTGTTTTATGGCTGGCGCGCGGCAGAGGGGGCAAAGTGAGAGAGGGACAGAGGAGAGTGACACCGTGACAGGAGGGGGACAGAGGAGAGTGACATGAGAGGGACAGAGGAGAGTGACAGGAGGGGGACAGAGGAGAGGGACAGAGGAGAGTGACAGGGGGGGACAGAAGAGAGGGACAGGAGAGGGACAGAGGAGAGTGACAGCGTGACAGGAGAGGGACAGAGGAGAGTGACAGGAGAGGGACAGAGGAGAGGGACAGAGGAGAGTGACAGCGTGACAGGAGGGGGACAGAGGAGAGTGACAGGAGGGGGACAGAGGAGAGTGACATGAGAGGGACAGAGGAGAGTGACATGAGAGGGACAGAGGAGAGTGACAGCGTGACAGGAGAGGGACAGAGGAGAGTGACAGCGTGACAGGAGGGGGACAGAGGAGAGTGACAGCGTGACAGGAGGGGGACAGAGGAGAGTGACAGCGTGACAGGAGAGGGACAGAGGAGAGTGACAAAGTGACAGGAGAGGGACAGAGGAGAGTGACAGCGTGACAGCAGGGGGACAGAGGAGAGTGACAGCGTGACAGCAGGGGGACAGAGGAGAGTGACAGCGTGACAGGAGGGGGACAGAGGAGAGTGACAGCGTGACAGGAGGGGGACAGAGGAGAGTGACAGCAGGGGGACAGAGGAGAGTGACAGCAGGGGGACAGCGTGACTGGAGGGGGACAGCGTGGCAGAGGAGCTGGGACAGCTTGACAGAGGGCAGAGGAGCTGGACCAGCGTGACAGAGGGCAGAGGAGGGGGACAGAGGGCAGATGAGCTGGGACAGCTTGACAGAGGGCAGAGGAGCTGGACCAGCGTGACAGAGGGCAGAGGAGGGGGACAGCGTGACAGAGGGCAGAGGAGGGAGACAGCGTGACAGAGGGCAGAGGAGGGAGACAGCGTGACAGAGGGCAGAGGAGGGGGACAGCGTGGAAGAGAAGCTGGGACAGCGTGACAGAGGGCAGAGCAGGGGGACAGAATGAGAGGGCAGAGGAGCTGGGACAGCGTGACAGAGGGCAGAGGAGGGGGACAGAGGGCAGAGGAGCTGGGACAGCGTGACAGAGGGCAGATGAGCTGGGACAGCTTTACAGACGGCAGATGAGCTGGACCAGCGTGACAGAGGGCAGAGGAGCTGGACAGCATGACAGAGGGCAGAGGAGGGGGACAGCGTGACAGAGGGCAGAGGAGGGGGACAGCGTGACAGAGGGCAGAGGAGGGGGACAGCGTGGCAGATGAGCTGTGAGAGGGCAGAGGAGGGGGGACAGCGTGAGAGAGGGCAGAGGGGGCAGCGTGAGAGAGGGCAGTGTGTCTGGATGCAGAGGGGGCAGTGTGTCTGGATGCAGAGGGGGCAGAGTGCCTGAGGGCAGAGTGTCTGGATGCAGAGGGGGTATTTTTGCATACAACTAAATAAGCATTTTTGTCCTGACCTAAATACTTATTACAATTTTTTGACCCAATTACTTCTAAAACAGGACTGCTCAGTAATTATTTTGGAGGGGTGCCTTAAAAAATTATGGAGACTCTAAGGGTGCCGCGAACTGCATAAGTTTGGGAACCACTGCTTTAACCTATAATCATGGTATAGTGATCTTTTGGAACAATGGCCTTTGAGAAGCTATAATCGAATATTCTTGTGTAACATTTGAAATGTAGTGAGATATTTCACCCACTCCACAAAAATTGGTGACATTTTACGGCAACTGGCATTAGCTATGCTTCAAATACAAATGAAAGTGCAATAAGCATTTTTGACAAGTATTGGATTTACAGGCTGATATAGTTTTTGTGATGCTATTCAGGGACATACAGTACAAACTGTCAAGGGCATAAGGCAGACCTTTGAAAATAGCCCTTTTCCTTCTAAATCCAGGTGCTGAAAAGCATTGAGATGACTGTTTATTACAGTTATTTGACAGTTGTTTTGACAACTGAATCACAGACTAATTTCAATTATACATCTACTATTGTTGTATTGGGATTCTCTTGTGAAGGGGATTTTGCTAAATGTTTTTCGTTTTTTATTATTTTATTATCAAACTGTTGAGAATATTTTTTTTATTATTATTGCAGTTTTTATATAAATTTGTTTTTGGGTTAGCCATTAAAGGTATCACTCCTATAATACTTTTGTCTTTTTTGACATGAACAAATTTAACATCACATAACTGTTGAGAATAATATACATTTCAATTAATCTTCTCAAATCTTTTCTCTGTCTTTAAAATACACAGTTTAAATGTTTTGCTTTAGTTCTTTGACAAGTTATGCTGTAAACTGAGAAGAACAAAGAAAGCTTGAAGGCTGGCATAAATTGGTTAGCTAATTGTTTGTAATACTTTCAGTATGTAAACATTGAAGTGGTTTATATATGCCTATCAAAATATAAGCATGAGTGTGTTAATATGGACCAATACTTTGAGCATCCCTTATTGAGGTCTTAATTGTTAGATTAAAAAAAAAACATTTAACATATCAAAATATTTTCCTAAACACATAAAAGCCATAATGAAGGTCCAAGATGCAGAGCAAATTCAGATTTAGTCGCACCATACATCTCGATTTAGGAGCTAGATTATAGAATTTGTGGAGAGAGAGAGAGAGAGAAAGAAAGAGACAGAGAGACAGCGAGACAGAAAAAGGGAGAAGGATATCAAAGTGGAAATTTAGAAGTAGTGGTATGAAAAATGGAAGTGAATAGAATTTGATAGTTTTACAATCAAGAGAAAAATCCCCTAGCAATACTACTGTGAGCCAGTAAAGGAGCTGCTATTCTACTTGTACATAAAATTGCAGAGTTGTCAGTTACACACATTTTCAAATCTATGGTAAACCACCCATCCCATCAAGGCGCTTCTGCTAATAGGGAGGTCCTAACTGAAAACAATAAGGGTCCCTATATTCGGTCATACATACTTGTGATTTTAAATTGAGAGCTAACTTACCAACAGGAGCCACCAAATGGCAATAGAGGACCACCACTCCCAATCAGCAATTTCATCAGAATTTATTCTTTGCTGAGCCATTTTTAAGGCATACCACACAGGTGAGATAATAAAAACAATGGACAGAGGGGTCCATTTACAAAAGATACAATATGACATTGCTGAGTGTAAATCAGAATATTATATAAAAATCATGTGCACTTGTATATCACGGTGGTAGTCATCAGAATGATGCTGATGACTACGACGATGAAAACACTGATGTAAAATTTAGATTTCCATAATGACTATAAAAAGCTAATGCAGTCTTACCAGAAAACTGACAAGAGAAATCATGTGGCAAACTGTGGCAAAGACGGCACTTTTCTATGCACGTCAGTTGTCATGTCGACTTGAACTTTTCCCTATTTAAATCGGCAATGCCAAAAGCCGTGTGGAATGTCAAGCTGTCTACCATGTTAAATTACCTAGTAGTGTTTGCCTGTTGGCATTGCCGTTTTAAATAGGAAAAAACGAAAAAGTTCAAGTCGCTATGGCAACTGACGTGCATAGAAAGTGCCATCTTTGCCACAGTTCGAAATGTAACATAAGCAGGTCGGCGATTTCTCTTGTCAGTTTTCTAGTAAGACTGCATTTGCTTTTTATAGTCATTATGGAAATCTGAATTTTTACGTCGGTGTTCTCCTCGTCGATGCAATCAGCATCATCATTTCGTACCCAACCCGTATATCCTACATAAACATATTTTATTAAAAAAAAAAACATAAAAAAAACATTAGACACATATACATCATGTACTGAAGATTAAACAGCAGACTTATCTCACCTATAGCAAATAATATGCATATAAGGAACTAACATTGAGTCCCAAGAAAAGTTATTTGTATGAAAAATTCAGCTAAAAAGAAGCCAGACAAATGGCCAAATGTAGGATCAGTATTACTCCTTTAATAATTTTCAAAACCATTGTATTTTGGCCATTCTCCAGATTGAAATGGCCTGCATTGTCTTTTCAATATTATATCAAAAAGAATTATAAGCATAGGAGAAATCCACAATGTTGACTGTGACTTTAATTTAAATCCACCATCTCACATTTGACATAAAATCTCACAGCTAAATGATTGGTCTTCAGTCTACTAGTATTAGTGTTAATTATAAATAACAGCAGCAGTTCTGGTAAAGACACTCCCTCCAAAGGGGTCTGACAGCTCAGTATAAATTAAGGTAACTGGAAGAGCCATTACAATATATCAAATCCACGACCATAATAGGAGTATCACAAACTCCAGTGTTGAACTGGGTCACAACTTCAAAGGAGGCTAGTAAAACAAGTCAGCTTAATCAGAGCAGAAATGATGAAGTCCAGTGCTATATGGCATATGTGCTGACACAAACACTTGCAGTCCTTCATTGTGTGATCAAAAAAATACGCGCCATAGCATTGAATGAAAGCTCTGGTATACAAATGGAAGTGGTGATGACAACCCACAAGGCTATATTGGCCTTATACATTTCACTCTTAAGTGATTTAATTTGACACATTTAGGGATTTTCATGCTCTGCCCACAGTATTTATTTTCCTACTGAACAATTTGTGTCAACCTGCGCAAGTGGCTGCATAAATTAAAATCAGAGTGGAAAGCCCAATTAAATCTCAGATCTATTTATTCATCTGTAGCGAAATATGACTAATTATTTTCCATATTTTAATATAAGTGCACACATGAAAAGATTATAATGAAATTTAAAACAAATGAGTTTAAAATACTATTCAAATAATGTTTTAGCACACTATGCTACATCATTACTGATCTATAGAGTTTTTTTCCAAAGCAGACACACTTTCCAAGTGTATAAATACCTCTGTTGCAGGTAGTTGCAAATTGTTCTAGCTGTTGAATTCAGAAAGTTCCTGTCTGATTCCTGACATGCTGATTAATACTGTGGCTGGAGAATGTAGATCACCTAAAATCTTGTGTAAGGCCAATATAGCCTTATGGGCTGTCATCCCCACTTGCATCTGTATACTAGAGCTTCCATTTACATACTATGGAGCCTATTATTGTGACTGCACAGTGGAGAACTGTAAGTTTTCATGTCAGCACATATGAGACATAGTAGTAGTCTTCATACTTTCTTCTCCACGCATTGTAATTACTTTATTTTACTAGTGTTATGTACGCCTAATCACTATCCAATGAAGATTGTCCACTTCAAATAGTGTGGTTCCAACTCACAATGCGGTTTAATAGCAAAAGTAGCAAGGTAGCAATTCGATAAAATAAGTACAGCCGATTACATACGCAGGCGCCCTGGATCCAGCATACATTCATTCATTCTGTGGTCAAAGAGACTGTCTGTTGGCCCCAGAGCTCCTGCTTATATACAGTTAGTGATACAGTGAAAACAATAGAGATGATTTGGCATGTTTCCATAGGTTCAGGCTTCAGGACAGTTCAGTGGAATGCAGGTCATTGGCCAGTTCACACGATGTCCTCCAAGGGTGGGGTTCAGCTCTCCAACAGATGAATACAAATCTTCCCGCCGAAAGCTTGTTCAAACTGGTCTATTTGCATTACACACACAATACCATTCTGAACATTTATTCCCTATAATCCATATTTTGCATACGCAAGGTGCGATCTCTTTGGCGATTGAGCCGGACGTCTGAGGATAAATAGGGGATTAGAATGATTCTAGACTTGATATGTTTCCAAAACTATCACCTAATTATGCTTTCTATTTCAGGATTATAATGCAGTTCTTCATTGACCATGATACCTGTACTCCTCATCACCATTACAGTCTCATTTCCAGTGTTTACCTCAGTAGAATGTTTTTCACGCTTCAACACAGTAGGAACACATCTGACACTTAAGCCAATTACTAAAATGAAACCAAGCATAAGAATAAGGAGCTTACCTATAGTGGCAACCATTTCCTGTACCCATTCTCCTAGACCTGAGAACCACTTTGCAGGATTCAACCACGAAAACCATCCTGTTACCTTTTCTCCAACCTCATACAATGAATAATTATGGTTCTTCCGAAACTCCCATTTTAGTTGTAGGATTTCATCCATTTTCCCTGGGGTTGTCAGTATTACTGGTGATGTACGTGCAACATTTGACACCAAATTGGGTGGCCAAAGTCACACAATATCCATCAGTAATAGACGTGAGATAATTCAATACCAGTCTTTGTTGCACTAACTCCTTTTTATAAGCCAGTAGCTTCTTACTTGTTTACCTGAAAGTGTCATCATACATCTCAGTGATATTGTCTATCAATTTAGCCAGGTCCTGAATATACCTAAAATTTAAAGTTCCCAGAGTGATCCTGGTGGGATCTAATGCAACCATAACCTGGAAACTAGTAGTTTCACTAATTAGCTTAGTAGCTACATGTTCTTCACCAGGAATCATATTTATTTTGCCACAATGTTCATACTGTGTGTGTATGTATGGAGGTGATGTAGAACTATGGATATCAATCATTTCATCAGTGTAATGGTCATGACCTCAGGAACCAATTTACCTAGAAAACACAAACCCGTATTTAACCAGGAATGAGCCTTTCTCCCGCAAACATAGTACACATCATCTGGGAGGACACAAGGTAGAGTACGATCATTGATAATATCACACAAAGTTTTGACGAAACTACCCATGTCTAGTGTCTCCATTTGTTCAAGACAAGTGTCGGCATGGATAACATTTTGACAATAACCTAGAGGAACTTTCCCAATGGATACTCTCCTAGGTCTGTTAATATGTCCTAGTTTATGATGTCCATTACTATTCCTGCTTATTGGTGATCTTGAAAGTCTCCCATCAATACTAGTGTGGCGAGCTATTGTCTGATCAGGTAGGTCAGCTTCACCAATTCTCCAGTTTTTTTACATGTGAGATATTTAGACACAACAAAGACTGATCTAAGGAATATTGGCAAAGCTTTAGACAATATTCCTCAGACAATAGCCCTTCACACTGTCTCCGAGTTCCAGAGCTAGCAGATCTTTTCATAACCCCTGAATCGAGTTTGACAATAGGCTGTACTGATGGTTCTATCAACCTTTTCTTCACTTCATCAATATCACTACCAGATCCTTTCTTTGTCATCTGTCCTCAATCACAAAAATAGGATGTCCTAAAAAGAATAAAAATAAGAAAAATCCTGGAACAATCCTGGAATCCTGGAACAAGAACAGTATAAAAACCGCCACTCCATTGCTGGGATTATAGTCAGTGCAACATCCGTGGCTCTGGTGTTTTAGCTGCAGGCTTTAGGTCTCCCGGAACAGGTTTACAAGTGACAGATTTGTGTTGTCGGTCTCAGTTTTGTCTCGGACCTTCTCCGGGTTGCTGTCTTTCCATCAGTGAATGGAATGTACCCAAGTGCCTCTTTCTGCTACCTTCAGAGATGTGGTACTGGTCATCAACACTTGGTACAGGCCTTCCCAACGGTCTGTTAAACAAACTGAGCATAAGAAATTGCGGGTCATAACATATTTCCCAGGTTCAACATCATGACAGTTTGGTTCTGGGATATCAGGTGACAGCATTTTCAGTTTTTGTTGTTATTGCTTTAGCTGTCTGCTCATTTTTATGAGATATTGCACAGCCACTTCATTATTGCACTTCAAATCGTCCTGTGGACCTATGATCAAATGAGGTTGTCTGCCAAAAAGTATTTCAAAGGGGGAAAGATTAAGAGGAGGTCTAGGAGTGGTTCTGATGCTATGGAGGACTAGTGGCAAAGCTTCTAGCCACTCCAACCCATTATCAGCCATTATCTTTCTCAGTTTGTTCTTAATGGTACCGTTCACCCTTTCCACCTTACCACTAGCTTGTGGTTGGTAAGGAGTATGAAGTCTGCTGTTGATTCCCATAAGTTTACACATGTTCTGATAGATATCACCGGTAAAATGAGTACCCCTATCACTTATATGATTCTAGGGATACCATATCTGAATATAAATTCCTGAACAATTTTCTTAGCAGTGAAAGCAGCAGTATTGGTTGCAGCTGGAAATGCTTCTACCCAATTAGAAAACACATCAGTACAAACTAATACATATTTGAAATTCCTGCAAGGTGGTAATTGGATATAGTCAATTTGTATTGCCTGAAAAGGCCAGTCTGTAGGAGGGCTATGGGTTGGCTCAGTTGATATTGCCTACCTGACATTTTTCCTCAAACAAGTAAGAGAAGACATTGCTGCCTCAGTCAGGCCTGGGTAATATACCCTGGGAGCCACGGGAAATACCTTGTCCATCTCTCCAGAGTCCAGAGGACTCTTGACCACATACCTTTGCCTTCCAGACCGACTTTTCCTGCAGGGAACACAAATCTTGCATTTCAATCAATTTATGTGTGTCTATTGTCTGAAAAACCATAATTTTGTCGGTTGGTACATTTACAGGCAACCCTGCTGCCCATTTGGCATCTTCATCCGCCCTGCTATTGCCCACTGACACTGGGTCTTCCTCGTATGTGTGTGCTTTGCATTTTATGACAGCTACTGACTTGGGTCACTGTATCGCTGTCAAGAGTCCTTTTATCTGATGTGAATGTGTTACTGGTGTGCCTGCTGCTGTCATAAAGTTCCTAAGACGCCAAAGGGCCCCGAAAACATGTACTACCCCAAAGGTGTACCTAGAGTCAGTGTATATATTAGCTGACTTACCCTCTGCCAACTCACAAGCTCTTCTTAGTGCTACTAGTTCAGCCACTTGGGCTGAGTGAGTTGGGCCAAGGAGTTCAGCTTATATAACATCCTGGTCATCTACAACAGCGTAACTAGTGCATAGTTTTCCCGTCTCAGTCTGTCTATGACAACTCCCATCCATGTAAAATGTAAAATCTACATTTTCTAAGGGTGTGTCAGGTATGTCGGGTCTCGCAGTAAGTCTGGTTCAGATATTCCATGCAATCATGTGTATCAGTATACCTGCAAAACTCATCCCAAACCAGAGTCTCTTCTCCTTCCACCCTTTGTGCATCTCGGGGCACATATGATAGGTATCCACAATATCCGCACATCCCCAGGATTTGCTGTTGGTTCTGTGGCAGAGTCATGTGTTGTATAGCCTGGATTCTGTCGGTTGTCAAGTGTCTTAGCCCCTGGGTGAGACAGTGTCCCAAGTATTTAACCTTAGTCTGACATGGCTGTAATTTGTTCTTTGCAACCTTTGTGTCCTGTTTGCGAAAGATGAAGCAACAACAATTTAGTATCATGTAAACATGACATAAACGAATCAGAGCACAACAACAAATTTTCCACATATTGAATTAGAACAGACCCATTGCTTGGTTGGTAGGATGGAAAGCAGTCATGTAAGGCTTGAGATAAAATACTTGGGCTGTCAATGAACCCCTTGGGCAACCTCGTCCATGTATATTGTACCCCCTTGGAGAATGCAAAGAGATATATATACAGTCAGGGTGAAGAGGGAACGAGAAAAAGGCAGAACAATGATCAATGACAGTGAAATGACTGTAAGACGGTGGAATCTGCATAAGGATGACAGCTGGATTGGGCACTGCGGGGAATTGGCTCTCAACAACTTTGTTAATGCCCCTTAAATCCTGGACTAAGCTATAGCCTCTCCCCCACTAATCTTCACTGGGAAAATGGGACTATTGGTTGTCTTTGATGTATGAATTAAGATCCCCTGTTGCGGCAGCCTCTCAATTACAGGATACACCCCTAATTCCACCTCTGGCTTTAATGGGTACTGTGGGATTTCTGGAGCTTGTCTGCCACCTTTCAGGTTAACCATTATGGGAGCTACATTTGCCATCAATTCAGTGTCCTGTCCATTTTAGATCCATAGGAAAACCGGTATTTGCAGTAACATTTCCTTTACCTGAGATGGACTTTGTTCTAGAACGGCAGAGTGTCGCATTAACCTTGTGTGGTGTTCAATATGTCCTGTACCTCATGTGCAACCTTCCCTGGTATGGCTAGGAATACATCATCAGGGGTACAGTAAATGACACATCCCATTTTACACAGCAAATCCCTGCCCAGTAAGTTAGTAGGAGCCACTGCAGCTATGAGAAATGAATGCTTGGTATGCAGAGGCCTGATAGTAACCTTTGTGGGTTTGGTCAAAGGGTAATGTAGCACTCTCCCTATTACTCCCATAGCTGGAACGGATTTGTTAGTGACCTGTAGATTTAAAGGAGAAGTTATCTCTGACCTGGCTGCCCCTGTATCTAAAAGAAAGGTTTGTTTTGTACCAGCTATATCATCTGTCATTTTAGGTTCTTCCCTAAGATTCTCAGTTAACCTAACTGGCTGTAGAATACAGTTATGACCTGATCCCTAGCGCTGGCTATCACTCTACCGCAAAGCATTTGCAGGAGAGTGATAGCCTGCTATGACGTGTGCGGGTAACTGTTGTGAATTTTCTAAAACCTGTTTGTGTCTCCTTTGTGGGTATCTATGTGATTCGCCTCTATGTGTCCCAGATCTTCTCTCTCTACAGTATTTCATTATGTGTCCCTCTTGATGGCAATTATAATACTTTGCTGTCGTATACCTATTTTTGTATGTGTTGTAAGCTAGTGGTCATGCGTGTAGTCCTTCTAAAGAATGAATACTCACCATCATTAGTCTATCACTTTGCACCTCTTTCCTCTCACATATGTTTTTATCATGCTCCATGGCAGACTCTCTAAGTGCATCTACCATGATTCCTCTCTAGTTAGGTAAAGAGGTTTGTACTCTGGTCTTCAGATTTTCCTTGAGATTATCCATTAGCACCATAACATCTACTCTACATCTGTTAAGCATCTGTCCTCCTCCAACATATAATCCTTAATAAACTATGCATATCAATATTGGGAGGAAGACAGGCTGCCAACACCACTCGCCAATATTTATTAGTTGGCTCATACGCATTACCTAAGTCTTTGACGAATTTCTGACATCTGGCCAACTCTTTTCTAGGATCTGGGAAATCAGACATAATTGAATGTAGCTCAGATTTATTCCAAGGACAATGCATTGTTACATGTTTTATAGGAACTACACCATCTTTGTCCGCTTTCCCATTGGGGACTGCTATTGTGCGGACAGGATGCAAACTAACCGAATTGCTATATTCAGGATTAATTGCTGGAATCACTGTTTCGGTACAATGAATGTTCACCCTTTTCTTACTTTCTCCACTATTCTCACCAATTTCAGCCGCTGCCCCGACTGGTGGGACCGCTCCTTTCCCTTGTCTGTGCTGTGCCTCTTGCAGGTTAATAGCATGGGCAATGGCTGAAATGACGTTGGGTTCATCATCTTCTTCAAAAACATTACCTTTAAAATGGCTTAATACAGGATATAAATTGCTTGTTTTATTTTTAACATTTTTGGTATCGGCTGTACTTATTCCCCCAACTGCATAGGGTGGCGGGGGCACGCTTGCGCTCCCTTCTCCTCGCTTTGCAATGCTTCCTTCCGGTATGCACTCGCTACCTTGTCACGTGTTCCCTTCCCGTTGCCACAATTTTAAGCAGTCATTGTTTTTAATTGTCTTTTTCGTTGATTTGATCAAACTTATTTTATCTCTAACATTACTTAACACCTCTGAATCGAAACTACCAACCTTGGGAAAAGGTCTCACACAATCCTTGGTTATCTTGACCCATTTGTCGCAGTGCGCTATTGCGTACGCACCATATTTTTTAAACATAATATACCTTGCTGAACCAATCGGCCCTTCCTTAGACAGCACCTCATTGACCATCTCTAGAGATTGCTTAGCACCCATGTGGAAACTGACCTTTCCAATGCTTCACAGCACACAACTACCACTAGAGATTTTTATTGGCCGTAGACGAATTACACAAGCTGCGTCCACTCACTTCTTCTCAACTGTGTACAACTGAACAACAGGCGATTGCCAGCGTACCTAGCGAGGAACCCTAACACAGAATCTGGGAGAACAAAAGTACCAACTTCGCAATACCCTGCCTTTCCAGCACACCTGCTGAGTATTTTACAACTGGTAGCAAGTGTTTACTAATTCCATCATTGCCAGCGTATTTCCTCCAACACCTTCCCAAGTCACAATCACGGTCTCAGACTGTACTGTGTGGTCCGATTGCACTGCTTAGAGATACTATCAATAAACTATGCGATTACTATTGGCCGTGTCACGAAAATAAAACCTCTTGTTTTCGTCACCAGTATACCTGCCGTGTATACCGATCCTCGGCCGTCCTACCTGTCTCAAACAGCAACCGATACTCTCTGTCTCATTTCAACAGTAAATCAACTTTTCTCTTTACAATCACACAATCACACAATATACACCTTTGTTTTCTGCGCAGAAAATCAATTTCCCAAGTGATTGTAATAACTTTTTAGAGGCTTTGATCATATTATAAATATAATAGGACTAGCAATCAAAACGACTGATTAAACGCATGTCAACAATGACGGAAATACACATACGCAATGCAAGAAGTACACATACGCAATGCAAAATAAATCACATTAAATTGCACAGTGACAATAAAAGGAACAGTTTTTCCTTCTTGTCCCTAGATTCAAATTAGCGCTCCTTGGATTACACAAAAACGGACATTCAGTTTCACAACACAGAATGATAAACAGGCTTTGAACACATTGTGTTCTTACCCGTATATGACGTGTCTCCACCCTTTGTTGAGGAACTGAAATCCATAGGCTTTGTGAATCTTCCAGTAGCGTGATCTCCGCTGAAGAGCCCCCAAATTGTTATGTACATCTAGTCACTATCCAATGAGGATTGTTCGCTTCAAATAGTGTGGTTCCAACTCACAATGCGGTTTAATAGCAAAAAGTAGCAAAGTAACAATTCAATAAAATAAGTACAGCCGATTACATACGCAGGCGCCCTGGATCCAGCATACAGTCATTCAGTCCTGAAGTCTGTTGGCCCCAGAGCTCCTGCTTATATACAGTTAGTGATACAGTGAAAACAATAGAGATGATTTGGCATGTTTCCATAGGTTCAGGCTTCAGGACAGTCCAGTTGAATGCAGGTCATTGGCCAGTTCAAACGATGCCCTCTAAGGGTGGGGTTCAGCTCTCCAACAGATGCAAACTAATCTTCCCGCCGAAAGATTGTTCAAACTGGTCTATTTGCATTACACACACAATAACATTCTGATCATTTATTCCCTATAATCCATATCTTGCATACGCAAGGTGCGATCGCTTAGGCAATTGAACCAGACGTCTGGATAAATAGGGGATTAGAATGATACTAGACATGATATGCTTCCTGTATCCTGAACCTTAGATCTCACTAAAGTGTATTTAACATTACTATATTTAACTATAAACTCTGCTACATTTCATTATAAATGACTACGGGCTAGATTTACTAAACGGCGGGTTTGAAAAAGTGGAGATGTTGCCTATAGCAACCAATCAGATTCTAGCTGTCATTTATTTAGTGCATTCTACAAAATGACAGCTAGAATCTGATTGGTTGCCATAGGCAACATCTCCACTTTTTCAAACCCGCAGTTTAGTAAATATACCCCTATGTGTTGGAACTATTTTTAAGGTGTACTAATTACAAGTGTATGTGTTCGTGTAAATGTGTGTACAACTGTTCGCACGTGTTGTGGTTATATATGCTCCTCCATGCCATAGTGTGCTATTCGCATAAGTTCAGACAAAGACAATCAGATTGATAGATATTAATTTGAAATGACCATATCCAATTATTTGACTTCGACGCTAGCCACCTCTGAAATTGTGACCATTGTGAACACGGTTAGTTGTGATTTTCCTATTATGGTTATTTACTTCATATATTGTAATGTCTCTTCCAGTTCTCTTTATTTATATTGAACGAACATACACTTTTGCAAACTAAATGACACTAATATCGGTGGACGGAATACTGATAATTTTGTTGTGAGATTTTATGTGAAATGTGAGATGGTGGATTCCAATTAAACACACATTTGTCATTGTGATGTCACCAATGTTTATAACTCTTATTGATCTAATATTTCAGAGGCGATACCAGCCATTTTAATATAGAGATTGGCCAAAATACTGAGTTTTGTATTTGGATCTTATCAGCTATTTATGTATTTGTGACTAATGTTTTTATCATGTACTTTTGTTTAATATCATTTATGTTTAGATATGATATACAGGAGCAAATTATTTCCATATATGGGATAATAGACTACACTTTCTGGTTACAATTGCACTCGCAGCAAAGAAAACACTTTCAAACAATGCCCTAGAACATGGGCAGAAAAGCATCACATTTGTATTATTATGGCCACTAGATCATAACAAGGTGGAAATACAATAGGGACATTTATATATTCCTGCTTTCCATTTTTGACCATCAGTTGCTGAACTAGGTGGCTCTTCATCTTCTCTTTCAAAAGACTTTTGCTGCATCCCAAACAAAATAGATTTTTTTATTGTTAATAGATTTTCTCTTTTCCCTGGGAAGGAGTTTTAGCGACAGTTTGCAGAATTGCATTACATTCATGTTGTGAACACACTTTTTTTTCTCTGACATATCTTTTTTTGCTATGTGAATTACTAAATAGTTAGCATGTTTCTTGAGAATTTTGAAGCACTGAGTCCCTTTCACATGTGGCATAAATGTGCCCATTATCTGTTTTCAGTGTTTTAACTAATACAACGGATGATATCACAGTGTAGACCTATATAGCTAATGAGAAGTGCCAAAAAATATAGTGTTTTGTGCCAGTTGGTGTATCTAATTTAAATCATAATTGCCAACTCTCCTGGAATGTCCAGAATACTCCCATATTCCAGGTAGGTCTCTCCTACCTGGTATATGAGACTCCTAGGAAAGTAGGAAATCCTCCCATATCTGCTCACTTTCTAGTGAAGTGAGCAAAATTAGAGATGCAATGACGCGATTCTCAAGGAATTGCGTCATTTTGGCCCTGTCCCCCACTGAAAAATGACGCATCTGTGTCATTACATCATTACATCACAGGGGCGGGGCCAATCATTAAGCAAATCATCAAGCTCCGCCCCCTCCACCCACTACTGAAAGTTGGCAAGTTTGATTTAAGTTCACAATGATCTGACTGGCTATGGGTATAGCTTCCTAGGTAATATCACTAATGATAGATACTGAAAATAATTGTATTTGTGGCAATTATGTTCACAATTAATTGCATTTATATTTAAACAATCAGTAATGGCATATGTAAGTGATAGAACCCTGCTGAGTTAAGCAGTGATCAGTGTGCTGTAGTGAGTGTGATACCATTCGGATCACAAGCTAGTCATGCCACTTCTTCAATGATCTCTCCCACTTTGCTTCAAGTGGAGAAACCGCAACAACTACTAGAGTGCAATAGCATGGAGTGGAAGGAAGGTGGTGTCTGAGGTGACGGCCAGAAGTAGAGACCCCACTCCTATTGCCAGCACCTCAATTTGATCTGGGTCTAGACGAGGGGCTACAGATTTTCAAGGCATGGAAGTATCCCTTCTGAACATCGTACTCACCAATGTACAGATGAAGACCCCACCAAGAGAAAGATGAAACCAAACAGTGACACTCACTGTATAGTCACTGTCTCCTCTTGATGGTCGTCTGTAACTCCCAGGATTGGAGCATTGGAAAAGGTTGCCACACAACAGCCCACCCTCAGGGCTGTCTACCAGGCTAACATCTACCACCTACTCTAGTGCTAATTATAACAACAATTAAACAGCAGCTCCCTAGTCCTAACAACATTCTATTTGACGGGTATGCTACGCAAATTTAACTAGGTCTAGTGTACTGAACTTTCTACAATCACCACAGTTCCAATACACCAATCCACAGAACACAGACAACAAGTATAATAACAAAAGCCTACCTTCTACTTCTGAATCCTATAAGGGGAATACACCTAAAAAGACTACCTTTAATGGAGGGTTAATCATTGAGAGCAAGGGCACACTAAATGGTACAATTGGGGCCAGACTGGGCACAGTCTCAAAATGATGGCCTACCTCCTAACTTTTGCCAAGCCTCGTGCCAAGCTGGTGTCCTCAGGGCTAGTGCCTGAATTGCTAGTGTCCACAGTATAGCCCAGAATCACTTGTGCACACAGGATATTCCAGAATTAATTATATCCACAGGCTAGTCATGAATTTTACTGGGACCACAGGCTAATCCTGAGTGAAAAATGCGTCCACTGAGGAAATAACAGCAATCTCTAATACCTAAACACCATGGGCCTTATGCCCATTACTGAAGCACAGGCCTAGTGCCCAATCTTGTGCCATGGGCCTTGTGCCCAAATTGAAATAGAATAGATTCCAGGCATGGGCCTGGGAGAGGGTCACCCGAGAGCCTTACATGCCTCCAGCAGTCTCCAACGGTCTCACCATCATTGCTACTGTTGTCTGCCAGCTGCCGCTGTCCTCAATGGTCTGTCGCTGTCCTTCTTCTTGGGTCCACTATCTTATGGCTTGAATCCGACATCTTGTGGCTTGAACCTAACATCTTCTTTCCAAATCCTGATGTTGTCTCTCCGGGCTCCGTTTAGGTGAGTCTCTGCTGTCAATCTGCAATCATGCCTCACAGATGCAGTCATGTAAAAATAGGTTTGTGACCCTCAGTTTGTACTTTCTTTTTGTCACATAAGCTGGAAAGACAGTCTAAAGGGGGTCACAATTGGGCCGATACTGCAGCAAATGTGTTCTAAATCAACTACTATGCCAGAAAATTTTCTTATTATAATTGATAGGCTTACCAACATGCTTGTCAAAGAATGTCGATGGATGACGAACGTCACCAGGTGCAGTGAATTCGGAAGTGGTTCAGTAAAGAAACAGAGAGTCCAAGAGGCTAAGACAGAAAAAGACAGACCCAATTTTCCAGCAGAATTGACTCATTTAATCCAATTTATGTTAGTATAGTATAGTAAGTTTTGTTAAATGTCAAGTTATATATAACAAAGTAGGGTTAACTATAATGTTTAATATAATGGTGTATTTATAATAAATTATAAGCTACTTGCTAAATCACACTTTATTGCTGCAATGTTTAAAATATACAAATACTGTATATCCAGTTTTAATTTCCTTGCTTAGTTCTGTTTTGTAAGAGCCAACAAATGTACAAAAATAATTGGTGTGTACTAAAGGGACACTTACCATATTTTTTAATTTCCCTTTTATCATGCAGATGATTAAAGTACAGATAAAATATCCTAAACTAATACAAATGAGTATGCTTTTTTCTGCTAAAGATGCAGAATGGGTACAACCTTGCTAAAGACTAAATAGTTTTGCCATTTGGAATGTGACTCCAAAAATAACTACACTCTAGGTTAAACCACAGCATTTTAACTGTCCGCTGATAGTCGATGAAGCTAAAACACCTGTCACTATAATGTGATGGACCTCAAATGCACCATGTACTACAATGGGTACATCCTGGTCTTTAGTGGAGGGTTGATACCATGTTGAAGGATGCATTATCCTTTAAACTTTTATTTTGCTTTTCCAATTAATGTAAACAAGTAAAGTATACAATGACTGCTAAGTGGGCAGTGGAAATTGAACAAATACAAAGTAATTATCTGATTTACTGAAGTTATTCAGTCATTCATTGACAGGTAATAGAATGCAGTTCATCAGTCTCTACATAATATCAAAATATTTTTATTTTGGAGTGGGGTGGGGTGATTCCCCAAATTGAAGAGTCCAGTAGCACCCTTAATATTTTTACATTTAAAAATGAACGCAATATTATAATGGGTTATTGAGTTTTTATTTTCTTCCTCAAGTCCTATTGAACACAGTAACTGTTTTTATTCTAACTGGATCTAGATTATTGTTAATGTTATTTTTAAATTGTCCATTCTATAAAAGTTGTCAGTTTTAAGGAATTTGGTTAATGGGCCAATAATTCTCCTGTATTACTTTCAGTTGATTCTCTGTTCCTTTGGTTAAAGCAGAACAATATTAAGTTGGTATATATATTATCTTGAAATTATTATGCTGTGCCAAATAGTAACATTGTTTGCAGTGCTCTAAGATTGTATATTGCATTTTCTGTGTTTTCAGAAAATAACTATTATTAGTTTGTTGTGGAAATCAAGTTAAAAACGCTCTTTCTTCGACATGCATGCGTAGTGTATCTCCTCTTATTGCCCATGTTTACTTGTGACATATATTACCTTACATTGTTTTTCTGTGTACACTTTATTTTCTTTCTTGTTCTTTTTTTCGCAAGGCTAGCTATTTTTCGGCTACATAATTATAACAACCCACCCTATTTCCCTTAATGTTCTACTCACTTAGCATCCTTTTTTCTGTTTCAACTTTCTTGTCCATTCATTCTCCTCTTCTCCTTAATTTTTCCCCCATATTCTAGAAACATTCATTGATATAAGTAATGTCTTTATAGAAACAAGGTAATCATTTCCTTAAAGCAATCACATTTTTTTAATTATTATTTATATGCGCCTTAGCAAAAAGTTACATCAGCCTCAATATGTTTTCTAACATATGACAAACATTCAGAATGATAAAACAAACATCCATGTTTTGTTTTGGAGATTAATTTGAGGAGCTAAACTTGTTGATCTGTTTTCATGTATTAATTAATCTCTATAATCTCTGTAATTCTGTTAGTAGAAGTAAGGCTTAAATTGGGAAATCAACCTTTTTCATCTTCACTGCCAGAGAGATGCATGTTTGATAAAGAGGTTGGTTTAAGACCACACCAATGCATCTTTTTATAGACGAACTATATAGATAAGACAATTTTAATAAACAAAGCAGTGGGGACTGCATATATTCGCTGCTGAGAAGCAGCTACACTGCAATACAAATGCAAAATAAATGCAATATATCAATAAACCCCACTACTGCAAATCTGTTCATTTAAAGTGCAATAAAGTATTTTTGCCAAGTCATGAAAAATTGATAGTAGAAAAGATTCCTTTTAACAGTTTGTGTTGTCTTAACTACACCTTACTACATAGACCTAGTGAGCCATATGTCAAGGGCAGCAATGTCCCAAATTCAGCAGAGAACGAACACTACACTTCTAGAGCACCACTTATTCTGCAACAATGTAAACTCTATATTTGCATTTTATCAATATATTATTCACAAAATGGTACCACTAAATTTACATTTTTAAAATCCAGAAAGGAAATATACAACTACACTAATTGTGTGATTTCCCCCAAGAAAGCCTAGATAGAGGTGTCCCCTTGAGTAACATAATAATAATAATAATAATAATAATAATAATAATGAACATTCAAAAGATTATAATTACCCTGTTTGTTGTTATATACAAACACAAAACCAAGAAAAACAGTGATTTAATTAGGGTGCACTTATAAGGAAAACCAGAAACAATAAAACATAATAATTTTTATTTCAACCTTTTAAAATATCTTAAACAATTCATTTAAATGCAAAATATTAAAAATCAAAATAGTGCAAAAATAAACACAAAATGATGAAGTATTAAAATTTGATATGTCTATCTTTCAGTGTCAGTGTATTATTGGAGCCACTATCTGTTAACCCTATCTTCAAAGGAGAATCCTGTGCCAGGTTGGAGAGAGTATAGAAAAATAATAAAATATTATATTTTTTAAATAATTGAGGATTAATCCTAGGATATTGACAACTAGGCTCTTATTGGTTTCCATGTACTAACTAAAAAATCACAGGTATCTAGATAGAATAACTGTTTCATTCTCCTTTGGGGTCATAAATATGTATTATTGGGCATTTTTGAAAACTCTTGTCATATACACTATGTGACAGTGCAAACAATAACATATATATATATATATATTTCTATAATATTCATATAGGTTATTGTGTACTATTGTGTTCATGTAGTATGTGTACTATTAATCACATGAGTACATCACATTATTTCCAATTAGGGGTCTTCACTGCATTTGTAAATTTGCTGAATTTATAGACTATTTATAGAACTGGGAATGTTGTGTGGTGTGGTCGGGGTAGGAACACCGAAGGCCAAATTCTGCTGGTGAAGCCTGCAAAAGTTTGCTGTATAATTTAGAATGGGGCAATTTTCAATGAGCAATTTGGAAAGTATTTCTCATCGCTACTAATTATGGTAACTACTAAAAGTTCTTAATTGCCTAGGTTTTAGTCAGTTTTTACTACTACCGGTATGGTAGACTTTGCACCTGAGGCCTACTTTGTTCAACGTGTTCTGGTTTTCATACAATGTCAATCATTATTAAATACAACTTTGTAGAAACGTTTTCTCTGTCCATTTAACTTTTAAGTACACAGACTAAAGAAAATGTAACACTTTGAAAAATGTGCTGACATGTTAGTATGTGTACATTGCTAAATGTAATTTGGCCCGGTGAATCTGCTGAGTAGAATAATGTATAATAAAATAACTGCTATTTTTGTATTATCTTTGTTACTGGCTAATTACCTTAGTTCTTGGAAAATCATTTTCTATTACATTGCACTCTATTTAATTTATTTGTGAAAATAATGAGAATGAAATGGAAAATACATATAATGTAAATATGTGCTTAGCATTAAGTTGTTGGTTTCTGTTGGGATTTAATGCAATTATTGGGTCTCAATTTTAGGAAAATTATTGCTGGCTAAAATTACTTAGCAACATCAGGAGAAACAGAAAAAATAAAACCCCAAAACAAAGAATATATGCTCCTAAATATGAAGTAACATAAAAGATGATATGTATGAATTGCAAATTTGTCTTTGATAAAAAAGACCCATAACACAGGGGTGCCAGGAATGAACACCAGTGCTATTCAGTGCGGGACTGGTAGTCTTCAATAAGAAGATATGCTTGTTTATGCACCCCAGCTCACAATATGGCTTTAGCCCTGTACTGACCAGGTTGAGCCTGGATTCCAGTATGATTATGGAACCCCATACTTCTTGTTCGGCTGTTTTATTGAAAACCAAACCAAGCAACATTTTGTTGGTGCTGATTAAAGATTTTAGGGTGGCCACTTTTTTTTTAAAAAAAATACTACTTTATTTGTTTATGGTGACAATGAAAAATACAGCAGTCATCCTTATTGTGGAAGTACCGGGTTTATCTGGCCCAATTATGCCCACTTAATGCTGACTGGCCACACAAGGGTGCATTCCTATACCAGGAAAGTATACCCAGTATCTTCTAGGGTTTCACCAATAACTCAGACCAAGTAGTTATCAAGTATAACTTTATAAAATACTCCAGAATAAAAATGCACCTTAAACAAAAACCAGGCAGGTCAACATGCAGTCTGTCCCTTACCCCTGTCCCTTACCCCTCTCTCAGGGTTTCAAGATTTCCGGACACTTCTTCCCTTCTACCAGTGTGGTAGGAATCTGATACAAAGTACTCCAGTAGGCCCATTCTTTTAAGCCTGACCAGATGTCTTAAACGTTAACATCATAGTTATCATTGCTATAGTGGACTCTTCCACAACCACATTTCCCAAACCCAGACAAAGTGGTGGTGTAGACATCCTATTTTCTTCATATGGCACCTTCCATGACATACCCCCAGAACCATCCCTCTGCTTCTACTTCTTCTACTCTGGAGTTCACACTATGCTTCTATCCTTTCCACTCCACCTTCAGTTTGATGTCATTTGTCATCCCCAGGTTCAGTGTCCCAATTCCCCAACCAAATCAATCCAATTTTCAATCCAATTTTCTCCAGCCACGTCATCTGCACTTCCCAATCCACACTCTCTACATTCTACATTCTCTCCAATAATCAAGGGCAAAGTCCCAGTACTCATGTGGTCATCTCAATTTCCAACCCACCCCCTGGTCTCTATTCCCACACAAGTTATCAAATCCCTTTCCACCACTGCATGCATGCCTCTCTCATCTCCTCAATCTGTCTTCCTCCAGTAGCATATTCCATCATACCTTTAAACAAGCACACATCTCACCAATCCTAAAGAACCGATCTATCGACCCTGCCTCTCTCATCAACTACAGCCCTACTTCTCTTCTCCGCTTTGCTTTACAGATTCTTGAACAACTAGTGTGCAACCACCTGAATTTCCTCAGACTCCCAATTCTGCTGCCTTGATATTACACTTGACTTTATTCCACAAGCCAATCCTGTCACCTCCACCTTTACAATATTGGCAGAATACTCCCTTCCTTATCTAAGATGCAGCCACTACTATTATCTATTCTTTCATAATTTCCTACCTGTGGCCACTGCAGTCTCCCCATATCTGGCATAACCCTCATCCATCTATTTGCATTTGAATCAGTATTACATTCCACAGCATGACTGATTTTCCTCTCTCCCCGGTCCAAATCTGAGGCAACACTGTGAAAATCCCTACACTGGCTCCCTGTGTCCTCCAGATTTCAATTCAAGTTACTCACTCTCACCAACAAAGCCCTCCACAACATCACAACATCACCTCTTAAAACATCTCAAATCTTATCTCTAAATACCCTCCCAATCACTCATTTTACCTCAGTTGTTTTCCTCATCTCAAATGAGATTGTAAGCTTTCTCAAGAGCAGAGACTTCCCTATCCCTTGTTTTCATGTCTGCATTTATTTTGTCTTCGTTGTTTGTGCTGTTTTTTGTATGTCTTGTTGTTCCCACAGTCTGGCTCTATAGAGAACTCAAGCCCCTTACAAATGAACAATACTAATAATAGATCCACATGATTTGGAACAAAAATAGGGTGGGATGACAACATAGTATCAAGCATAATTGCATTGAATTCTGCAAGGCAAATATTTTAAAGGCAGTCAAAGGCCATACTAGGCTTTCCTAAATTACTAAACTCAGAAAGCATCTAATCTAGAAGTATCTTCAATATTCTGAACTGGAAACTATTGCATTGTTAAATAAAACACCTTATATATAAATTAAATATATGTAAATGCAGAATCTGTGAATTTTTTATTTTTTATTTCTACTGAATGAGGGAGGTCATGATGTTATTGGAAGGGAGAGAGTGGTTCTGGGGCTAGTAGTATTAATGATGGGTGTACATGTCAGTTAGTGTGTTGTGACATTGTGCATGCACCACTAGTGGTTTATCCCTCACATCTAGTAAACTTAAGTGAAATGCAGAGCAGTGGTAGTACTGTAATAAGACCCATGCACAGTTGGACTGAGAGGAGGCGGTGGTGAATTAATGCTGTTGACCATATAACTCTAGTTAAGGGTGCACTATGGCAGATGGCTATTGTGAGAGATTGTGTGAGTGCTTTGCACATACAGGTTCATCCATCTAGTGAATCTACAGACAAAATTATCCCTATTTGTCAATATTCATGGAGCACTGCTGGTAGGGGGTTGTTATGGTGTTTTTCTACAGGAGCTGTGGTCTGTAGATATTGGATATGGAGATGTGATTGTGGTCCATAAAAGGAGGATGAGAGAGATAGGGGTGTGAGTGGTAGTAATATGAGTAGTGGTATGAGCACAAATTAGGGTTAAAAATACTAGTTAAAATATTTTAAATTATGCAGATTACATTAGTAAAAAGTAGTGAGGTACGGGTGGGTGGTGGGAGTGAAGGGATTAGGTAGAAATGTAGAGGAGTAGGAAAAGTAGAGAAGGAAAATTGGGCCATGAAATCAGAAGGAGGAGGGGTATGGGGCATGGAATAAAGGTGGGGGTGTTTGAGGGGATGTATGAGAGAAATTAGGAGGGTGTTAATAGGTGGAAAAAGGTAATGGTGCAATAATTTTCCTAAATGAAGGAATCTACATTTAAATTATGACATATGTTTAAGGTAAAAGACACATCAATAAGAGTGAAAAATATAAATAGTACATAGATACAATATAATGGCTATTAGTGATATATAGACAATTAGAATTAGATATATTATTACAAATAGTTGTGGTTAGATGATAGGTTGGAGCAAAGTACAGTAAGAAACAGATATGGTGTGATATACTGTACTCACCTGAGCCTGTGTGACATGAGTGAAAAAGGGTTAGAGACAACAAAACCACCTGGTCTGTATAAAAATGGTTAAAATCATGTTATCGTAAACCAAGCAATCCCCTGTATTTCAGCTATATACTGTATCTACCATACCTACTAACCATATCTACCAAATCTACTAACCAAGCTATCTAGCATATGAATTTCTTTATACAGAGCATTATTACATTTAACATGACAAAAAATATCACAATGCTTATGGTATAATGATATGATACACAGTAATATACAGTTATGCAAATTAGTTTCTTAAAATAAAAATGAAAAATACAGAAACACACATAATCACATAATTTCTTATATCTGTTGCTTTGACAATATGAATGATGGAACAGATCCTCAATAGCTAAGTTTATCCCCAGGAAATTAACAATGGATTACAGTTTTCAGGGCTTTTAAACAAACGCCGCACAGTTTTAAACGACAATAGTCAATGTTTTTTAATTTTGAGGCGCCCTGCAGAGCCCGGCGCCCTAGGCAATCACCTAACCTTGCCTAATGCGAGCGCCGGGCCTGGCCATAATCATGACAGATGTTAAAACTGTATAAGGATGAAATGCATTGAAAGGAGTATGAAGTAGTTAGGATAGGACATTAGAATGTGAGGTTTACAGGAGTTGTGACAAATAGAGAGCAATGGATAGTACAGAGATAGAGACAAAAGGGTAGTACAGAATTTGAAATGTAGGCTAAGGTGAAGTAGGGATAAACTCTATTAGTATTTACCAGAATTAATTAAATCATCTAATACTAACCTACTACATACTACATACTCAATCGCTATAGACAATATAACTCAGTATGCTTACTATTGTTGACTTTATAGGCCATATTTACAACATGTGACATTATAGGTAATTTCTAGTGTCATTATTAGTCATATTACTGCTGGCTACATTATTAACAATGTTTACCACTGTTGATGTTATTGGACATTTTTAGTGATAGTATTGCAAAATACAAGGTTGATTGCAAAAATGATGATATTATTGGACATCACTTCTATTTGTGGTTAATTACCGGCAATACTGTTACAATTGGTATATATAACTGGACAATTATGCTGCTGTTAGTATGCTGCTGTTAGTATAATACTTTATTACATTGATTTACTCTTACTGCTTTTCATATTACTGTCATTTACTGGACCATGTTACTGGATACATTGCCACAGTTGGAGATACATGTTAAATCAGATAGCAGTGCTATGCCCTGGGTTTCCTGAAAAACTAAGAACACCACTGACTATGGGAATAGTCACATTGCATGTACTGTGAAGTAATGTCTCTTACATATTATTTCTAGAAATACAGACTCAAACTGTGTACCAAATCACAGTTTATATAATATACAGAGGGCAGTGGGCAGTGCAGTAGTTGTTGTGTTGAGATCTGACTTCGGACAAAACCTGATATGATCAATCTCACATGACATTTGAAATAAAAAAAACAAATACATTAAACATGAAATTAAGTAATGCTCTCATTGCACACATATTCCCTTGAACGAAATCAGTCCTAGCATCTCCTTACCTCTCACAGGGGAGTGAAACCTGTCATGGGTTTGCCCTATCTTTATTCGGTTATAGATTGTGTGGATGTTTTGGAGGTATTTATCATTTACAGGTAATGGAACTTTGAGTTTGAAACAAATTCATTTTCTGTAGGAATCTATAGAATATATTTATAAAGTTTGTTTTTGATTGATAAAAAAATATACAAGCAGAATAATGGTACTTTTATGGGCAGTAAATTTGCTCCAGCTATTCAGGACTGGGAACAGTGATATATATTTTCTGATGACAGTTTGATGCTGTCAATGCCGATTGTATTGTTACATACAAACACTATATAAAGCAAGGTGCATACATATTAATTGTTGAACTTAAAGCTATGACATAAACTTTTGTTATTAGTCATCATATGTTATGCACAAGTTTGTATAAATACAAGTGTTCTGAAGTGTGCTAAAAAATTAAATGGGTTCTTAGGGTGAGTGAAGTCCACAATAGTTTATGTGAAGCCTTGATCTTTAAAACTATACTTGTACCAAGTCTTTTTATACAGAAAATGTAGGACTGAGATTTTCTCAGTTGTCAGAGTTTTGTACCGCTTGTATTTGACAATGTAAACATTGCTGGTAGTAGTGTTAGCAAGGTTAGTTTTCATATCAAGAACCCATATTATTCTGAATATTGAGCTTCGCCTCCATCAATCTTCTGGGATTCTGGGAGGACTCCCCGAAATCCGGGAGAGTAGGCAAGTATGCATATAGATATGGATGTACTTACATTTTTCTGGTGTAACTGTACACCTTTCTATACCATGCATTAAGATCTTTTAGTCTTTCTGGATATGTTTTGTGCTGTAAACCATGCACCCAGTGCCGTAACTAGACATTTTAGTGCCCTAGGCAAGACAGGGCACCAGCGCCTCCCTTCTAAGTGACATTTTCTGAGTGGGCGTAGCTAGCGTTTTACTAGTGCTAGACCACACTGAAACCCCCTCCCTCCCCATTCTTCACATTCTGGTTTTGTAGGGATATTTATGTAATGCGCATTCATGGAATCACAGCACTTTCAATGCAGCTATTGCATGCCAGCTGTATAAAAAAAAAAAAATGGTTATTGAAATAAAACTCACTGAAACAAATTGTAACAAATAAACTATATTTCTCTTTAGAACTCTGTAACTAAAATAAACATCTTAAATAACCAGTACAATAAATACATGTTCATATATGTTTATAGAGGTGCCTTCCTAGCCTTCATTTGCAAACTATTCTATCACAGTGTCAAAGTTAATGGAACTTGTCAGTTTATGTTCAATGGAGAGAATTGCCAAGTTTGAGAGGCGTTGTTGTCCATTTGAAGACCTCAAGTAGTTCTTCACTAGTTTTAATTTACTGAAACTGCGTTCACAAGATGCCACAGTGACAGGTCTACTGAGGAAGATGCGCAGAGCTATATCGATATTTGGATATATAGAACTCAGGCACCACTCATGTATGAGGTTTAAAATATCCTCTGGTGTTGCTGTGCTGCAATTTGGGAGGATGGAAACTGCTTGGAATTTGAAACTTTCTGTCACAATTTCAGAGGCATTGAGATCGTTAGAGTACGTCTATGCCAGGTCAGAAGCACACTTCTTCAGATCAGTTAGGGGCATGTTGGAGAGGGCAGGCCCAGTAAGACACTCAATCTCTGAAGAGATTTCCATCAATGTTTCGCATAGCCACTTCACTTGTGCATTCACAGTGTCCAGTACATTAAAGAATTCTTTTCTGAAAACCTGCTCATTGGACATACTGGAACCCTCATCTTCAGCTTCTTCATAGTCAATCCTTTGTATCTTCCTTTACCTCTTCATAGGAAATTCCACTGGAAGGTCCATAGACTGAGCATGAACAGATGCATCTTTCAGTATAACATCAACCCCTACTTCACGCATGTGCTGTAGTCCATTCTGAAGTCCACTTATCAGTTTTACAGCTTGGTTAACAGATAATCCTTTCTTTTGCAAAGCTTGGTTGACAAAATCAATATTGTTTAAAATTCGACCCCACATTAGAAGTAAGCAAATTAATTTAAAATGAATTTACACCACAAGGCTCTCAGATGAAGAAACTGTTTCTGCACATGACGTCTGATCGGATATTTTGTGCAGTGCCTCAAGAACTCCTGGGAATTGGTTACTTAAGGACCTGATAACATGTTGTTTTGATGACCATCTGGTGTCACTGTGACCTTTGAGCGTAATTTTGAGAATGCTTGTTAAGGTTTCCCATCTGTGTGTTGATCTAGCAAAATAATTAAACAGTCTGTGAACAGGTCCAAAGAATGACACCATATCAGCAGAACAACTGGCTGCATGAACTCCTACTAAATTAAATGAATGTGCAGCACATGGAACAAATCTAGCTAGATTGTTTACTTGTTTTATTCTTGCCTGCACACCATTATATTTGCCATATTTGCTCCGTTGTCATAACCCTGTCCACGAATATTATCAGGATCTAATCCATCCTTGCAGAGCTTCCCTTCTATTTCCATAGCAAAACTACTACCTGTCTTCTCAGTGGTTTCAATAAAGTCTATAAAGCTCTCTTCAACACTGCATAGTCCATCAGCAATTCTAACATATCTGATAATTTCACACAGCTGTTCCTTGTGTGAGGTATCTGGAGTGCAGTCAAAGATAATGGAGTAGTATTTTGCTTCTTTGATTCTGTTAATTATTTCTTCTCTCACTGTGTTATGAAAAAGGTTAATAAATTAATTTTGAATTACTGGAGAAAAATAGGAAACACTACCTTTCATATGCTTTTTAATATGACCAGCCAATGCAGGATTGTAATGGCTAATCAATTCCAGCAAATTAAGAAACATCCCTGAGTTGGGTTGGCCAATTATGGACACATGAACCCCCGGAGAGTGATATTGTTTTTGGCACAGAAAATAATTGCATCAAGAATTATTTTTAAAACAGTGCGCCACATCTCCTATTCTGAAGCTATAACGGTTTGGAGTTCATGGTCAATTGCATGACCAAGTTTTAAATGCATCTCTACAGACCTCCAACTTAAATAATTTTGGCGATGCTCAGGTGAGTTTTGGTGTTCTCCAATCCTGGGGTTTAAATGCCTCCAATCAGAGAAGCCTTTATGTGGGTTTGCAATGCTTGGAGTGTATGCTGATTTAATTCCAAAAAGCATAAAGGGAAATCAAAATACAGCTCGCTGCATTTCAGAGTATATAAGCCAGGTTCTCTCTGCTGTTTTTTCATTAGGTAGAATTTTAATGAACCAATCATGACTAAATCGTCTCCTGTCACTGGTGGTTTGCGAGAGTGATATTTGAATCTTACTGTTGCTCTGGTCCATTTTTCATTAAACAGCACCTCACATTATCCGTTATGTTAGGCCAAGAATGTGGATCTTTAAACCTAAGGCCCAAAATTTCATTAGCTGTGCTGTCAGTCTAATTTCTAAATTAGGGTCCATGTCAGCAGTTCCAGTGACGGCATGAACTTCTTCCCGACTCTCCGGCTCAATGAGAAATCTCTAGTGGTGCTGACTCCGCTCTAAAGCTCCCTGCACCTGCATCACTGGCTGACTTTGTGAGCCACTTCTGAAAGTGATGGGAAACCTTACGAGCTTCCTCTTCTCTACCTCTTCTTAGCTTTCTGAATTCTAAACCAGATGGCTTCTTTGGGGCATTGTTTATTACTAAAACATAAATTTGACTTTAGTGGTGTGATCCTCTGCACTCATCATGGAGATTAAAATTTAAATAAAGAGAGGCAGTCCCAGAAGATATTAAGCTGTGAAGGGAACCCTCTATGGTAAAGGAACAGATGACAGTACAGTGGACTGCAACACTGATCGTGAAGACCACAAACAAAGTGCTTAACCTTCTATGCTTCTCACTGATATTCCTGAAAGCTGAACAAAAGCCCAACGATGCTCCAATAATAAAAGTGTTGCCTTTCCATTTCTACAATAGAAATGCAGAATTTGCAGTTACACACATTTGCAAATGCGTGATAAGCCAACTGCCACGTCACGGCGCTTCTGCTAATGGGGTGGTCCTAACTCTAAACAATGAGAGTCCCTATATACTGAGTCATACTTTCATGTGTTTTTAAATTGAGAGCTAACTTACCAAGAGGTACCCCAAGAGCCTCCAAATGACAATAGACGACCAGCAGCCCCTTCAGCCAATGATACCAGACATGCCTCTGAAACAACAAAACAGAAATTAAAGTTGCTCAATCTATTTATAGGTTCACAGCAGGTGATTGAAGGGCTGGTTGTCCATAAATTTGCTGCAACTACCTGTTTTCTATCTTGCAACTAAGATCTTCCAGTGAACCATTTTAGAATACAATCCAAACCTTTCAAGTTTATTTAGCAATCTGTGAAGTGGGACAGTGTCAAAAGCCTTACTAATGTCTAGATAAGCTACATCTACTCCCCCTCCTTGATCTTAGTTTACTACTACTTATCTTACTTTAGTCACCCAGTCAAAAAAGTCAATAAGATTTGTTTAATATGATCTTCCCCAGGTAAATTAATGCTTTTTAGTGTCATGTAACTTACTGGATTTTAGATATTCTACAGCACTTTTTTTGAGTGTTTCCAACAATTTCCCTACTACTGATGTAATACTCCATGTTCAATAGTTGCTTGCCTCTTCTTTAATTCCACTTTTTTACAGTGGGACTACACTTGTTACATTTTTTTCTGTCTTCTGGAATTACTCCTGTAACTAGTGACTGGTTGAATAATTCTTTTAATGGTGTTACTAGCACCCCTTTAAGTTCTTTTAGTATCCTTGGATGTATCCCATCTGGCCCCATTGATTTATCCACTTTAGTTTTGAGAGCTCTTTTAGGATCTTCTCCTCTGTAAATGTACTTGCATCTATTCATTTTGATGAATATACTTGCAACTTAACTGTGGCCCTTTCTCCTCTCTTTATGTAGTGAACACTGAGCAAAAATTAATTATTAGGATAATCTGCTATTACCTCGTCTCTGTAGGGCTCTTCCTACACCCCTGGGGAGGTGTGTGTATGGTAATAAAGGAAAAGGAAAGTGTAAAAAACACCACTTTACTTTGTGGATCTACAAGTCCCATGCATTCCGGGCTGCCATTAACAGTCTGGGCATGATGGTGATTGTAGAACTACAAGCACCATCATACCCATGGCAACTAGGGCTTGTTGGCACTTGGAGAACTACAAGTACCACCATGCCCTGACAGCCCACTTTGACCTGTAGTCCCACAAAATAAAATGTACATAAACCATAACACTCTCTTGTAACTACATTACTTTAATACAAATAATAAAACCCCTAAAACAAAACACACAACCTTTATTTAAACCACATGTATTTATTGAAAATAATAAAACCCCATATTCTTAACATCTGATGTCTTCATCTGTATGGGATCCAATCTTGTAAGCCTTTACTCCAATAAGGCTTGAAACCAAAATATTCCAAAGGTCATTTTGCTGTTCAAAAAACTAACATTCCAGGTCCTGCAGTAGTCCAAAAAAATTAACTGCTCCCCCCCAAAAGAAAAAAAATATTCCATAAATCCATGTAAACAATCTTCTTATCTTCAGTCACAATGACCTCATAATAACTCCACAGGTACATGCTTAGCAATGAAAAAAACCTTATGGACAAACACACGTTTGTTCCTCTATGGAGTAACATGCGATGCTGAATGAAATATAAACAGATGCAAGGTCTGTTTATGCTGTTGGGGGATTCCCAAGACAGCATGGGAACAACTGTGGAGGTTAAAAATAGAGGTGGAGCCAAGCTGAGGAGAACTACATATGAATGCATGTGAGCTAGAGAAAGTACCACATGATCAGCTTACATCCAGTCCTATATATCAATAAAGCCCTGACCAAAGACTTAATTGCATAAGTATATGTATAAAGAAATTGTATAAAAAACATAATTAAATATATGAAAAATATAAAAAATGTACATATACTGTATATATTTCTCAAAATGAAGAGTAATAAATCTCTATAAAAATAAATGAATCATTAAGAAATTGATGAACTCTATATATATTTGGTAAACTGCGGGTTTGAAAAAGTGGAGATGTTGCCTATAGCAACCAATCAGATTCTAGCTGTCATGTTATAGAATGTACTAAATAAATGATAACTAGAATCTGATTGTTTGCTATAGGCAACATCTCCACTTTTTCAAACCCGCAGTTTGCTAAATATACCCCCAAATCTGATAGTTCACTAGGACAGAATAAATTGTCAAAATGGCTTTCTATAAAAACATATAAATTTTATTAAACCTAAACACAAATACATTAATGTAATGGACACTTAACAATAAACTACTCCAACTAAATTACATGACCATATTGAATAGCTGAAACAGTAGATGAAACAAAGACTGGAACGTTAAATAATTCAATAGATGTAATGTACATAATATAAGCACATTTATTACCGACAATTAATTAAGATAATAAGCATACTCTGCAATACTCCAGGGTACGATATCTTATGCAAATAAAAAGCTCAGCGCTGGATTCATACATATATTTTTAATTATTTGCTAAGGTCTAGTAAATAAGCACTATAAGATTGGGTAGACTCCACCATAATCCATAATGTCAGAATGTATGTATGCAGCATTTTTTTTAAAATGTCACAAGTTAATCTTTCTTTTAACTTTTTAACTTTTTTAAATAGATCCAGATTTTAAAGACCTTGGAGTTCTTAAACCCTTACCTGGTTAGTATCCTGATGCTGCTATTTATTTTTATATATTTTGGTCTTTTTTCCCTTCACATCTTGACTCTACCCTCTACATCGTATCTATCTATCTATCTATCTATCTATCTATCTATCTATCTATCTATCTATCTATATACTTCTATCTTATTTTCAATTGTTGTTTAATACATTTTGCTCTTCTTTGTTATTTTGTAATTATAGTTTGTGAATTTGAAATAGGAGGACCAGAAGGAATAATAGAATCTGTGCAAATCCTTAAAGAAGGAAAGGCTTCTGCAGACGAGGCAGTCGACTGCAAGTGGTATATTCGGGCACCGCCACGGTCAAAGGTCAGTTATGTTAATAAAAATAGTAAGTACTCACACACTTCAATACAGCAGAAGCCCAGCATTTTCACACAGCACCTACAAACAGCAAATACAACATCCTGTATTTAAAGACATGTTAATGATCACGTGCATTCATTCTTTGTGTAATAGTTCAGTAATGACTTTTAAAGCATTACCAGAGCCATAGTTCTAAATTATACAAAGATATTTCAATGTTACTACTTAATGCATGTTAATAAAAATTAATTAGGGCTTAAAACTGCATTAACTCTGTCCTTCGCCTCCTCAGAGCCCCACTTGTCCCGGGCTTCATGGTTAGCTTCACAGCTCCAGCTGAACTTTTCCTTTATAATCAGATGTACAGAAGTGGAGTAAAATGTTTGTTTTTACATGTAATCTTTAAAACATATTAACTATACACTGGGGTTCATGTGCAATAATTCAGATGGAGCACTGTGTAACTAGTCAAAGCACATTAACCTGTACTCTCCCAAATGCAGTGTGATGGCAGTCAGCCCAATTAATGGCAAATAGCATGATCGATGCAGCAAGTGACAGGCGATTGCAAGGTGGTTCATTTGCTATTAATCTAAAATAAACCAGCTCCATCTGTTTGTAATTCAAAGTGAGATACCTTTATATACTGATAGTTTATTCTAATAACACTAACAAATGTTGTGTACTGATAGCTACCTGTTAAACACTTTAAATGTGTTTTTATGTTTTAACAATAATTAACAATCCAATTAACTTTGTAACATATTTTGATATTTTACCATGGTGAGGTTCACATAGAGTTGGACACAAATCCCTTTTTTGGTGTATAATACGCTAGTTCCTAAACTAGTGCTTTGTGCTCATGGTCAGACATTAAAAATAAAGAATATTATACACCAAAAACGCAATTTGCGTCCAACTCTACACGACCCCCTGTGTCTTTGGCTCAAGTGCTGCGTTCCTGTTGATGCAGTTTAGTTTACGGTTTTTATGTTTTGACATAAGCAGAGCAGTGCAAATATATTGAGCTGAAACTTGTTTGGGAAGTGAAATATGACCTTTTTATATTGGCAGTAATTTATGACATTCAAGGACAGTGCACTACAGTTTAAGAATGGAAGTTTTTTGGCAAAATGATTCTCACTTCTATACATATCAATTTATGTAATAATTAAAATAAAAACTAGGGCTGGATAGTTTGTAGATCAGGGTAGTACATAGGAGTTAGTAGGAAGATGTTTAATTAATTAATTAATTAATGTATTTGTTTTTTGCTTTACTTTTTTTACTTTAAATAGCACGATAGAGAGATAAAACCTAATTTGAGCCAACAGTGATGTAGTTAACTTACCTGACAACAACATGATTTTATGGAAACAGGATCACCCATAGAGTAAAAGCTTTCTGAAAAGTCAATTTGACAGATCAATTCAGCATAATCACTGATTGTAGACTGCAGTGTAAGGAACCATTTAAGTACAACTACATATAAAATGTTCAATCTCTGAAACTGTAAAAAATAATTCTGTATTTATACTTTGATTATTTTGACATTGTAAAATGGTGAAATGTTACTAAGCTATGTTTATTTAATTTACTTAAGGGTAAATTAGAATAAAAAATTTCAAATGTGTGTCGTGTATTGGTAATTTTTCTTGATAATTAATCGCAAATTGTACAAATGTGCTTCAACATAGATCAAAATCAGTGAAAACAATATATGTTTTAATCAGTCACTGGCAGACTACACCAATGAAACCAAATGTTGGACAGGCCGAGATATATATATACAGCACATTTATGCCATATGCATCAATGAAATTAACCTTATTCCATGCACTGCCATTTTCATGGCTGGCCTTCCTTTTCTGCATTGTGATGAGAGTGGTTTTAATCTGTGAGAGTGGTTTAGTCTGTGTTATGTGTGTTAACACAGTACAAGACCTTAGACCTTCAGTTTCTCCCCCTTTGGTGTGTACTAGCACAATTTGTGCTGCTTGAATTAGCTGCAACAATCAGCATTATAGAGTATAATGTTGTATAGTAATGATTTCCTTGACTTTGACAATCAGTTTTTAATGGTTCCAGAGATTATTTGTTTTTTTGTGGCCAAATCAGGGCTCGGTCTCACGGTTTTAGACCTGATATTTGCTTTTTTTCTCTTCCACATTTTCTATTCACTTATAGGTATCAAGCCAATCAGCTTTGTTTATGGGGACATATTTTTATAAACTTATTTTATACATGTGGTGTAACATAAGTCTTATTGTTTCATCAAAATAAGTTCAAGATCATCAAAAATATTGCCCATTAACAGGGCACGCTCACTACCGACAACTACCACTTCACCATCATCAGATGTTATCATTTATCTACATTTTTACACAACCTGGTCCTCCATTTTCTCCCTAAAGAAGAGCAGGTCTTTAATAGACATTCAACGTCACTGTCATTTTAGGCACAAGCCCTGTGGGCGCTAGCTTAACCCTAATATTTGTGTTAAACTGATGTATAGAGGGAAGAGGTGAAGATACTCTTCTCAGTTAACTGGTGAATGCATTGACATGGCCAATTTAATAATCTAGGGCCTGATTCATTAACGATCTTAACTAAAGAAACTTCTTATTACAGTCTCATGGACAAAACCATGTTGCAATGCAAGGGGTGCAAATTAGTATTCTGTTTTGCACATAAGTTAAATACTGACTGTTTTTTCATGTAGCACACAAATATCAACTTTAAATTTCAGTGTACAAATAAGCTATCAAGTATTTGTGTGCAACATGAAAAAACAGTCAGTATTTAACTTATGTGCAAAACAGAATACTAATTTGCACCCCTTGCATTGTAACATGGTTTTGTCCAGGAGACTGAAATAAGAAGTTTTTTAAGTTGAGATCCTTAATGAATCAGACCCCTAGATATTTTTGTACAATTTTGTACTTGCTATATCTAATCCAAAAATGTTACCATTAGATGTCGTAGGATATTTTTTTGCAAAATACCATAAAGAGGGCATTGAACAATTAACAATACATTTATACCTAAATCTAAGTTTTCTTATTATCTGTCTTTCTTAAGTTATTCGTGACATAATATTTCTGAACCTTTGTTATTCTAAATTAGACTTTTTGAGATATTCTCGGAAAACATTTCTCTAGCATGTATTAAACATCCTCTATTCATCAATAATGGAAGGAATGTGCAGTTTAATAAATGGTTTGCCTTGAATAGCAGATAATTGAAGTACTTACTGATTGAACTCTGAATGTTCAATCAATGTGTAATAGTGCTCTCAAAATGTACTTTCTTTATTTCCAGATATACTTGCGATTTTTGGACTATGAAATGCAAAATTCAAATGAATGTAAAAGGAATTTTGTGGCTGTGTATGATGGAAGTAGTTCTGTGGAAGATTTGAAAGCTAAATTTTGCAGCACAGTTGCTAATGATGTGATGCTGCGTACAGGTCTTGGAGTAATCCGTATGTGGGCAGATGAAGGCAGCCGCACCAGCCGTTTCCAGATGCTTTTTACCTCCTTCCAAGAACGTAAGGCAAATTATGTCTTAAGATAAGCTAATGTATCATAGTGTCGGTGTATGCTAATCATATTGTACGTCAAGGTGTTGCACTGTTTTCTGTCTTTTTGGTTCTTGGTTAGAAAAAACATTGATAATAAAAACAATTCACATAAGAGATAATATTTTCAGTTAATTAAAAGTAAAATGTGAATCCTTAATAGAAATACATTGTATGGTGCAATTAAATATTAGAAATGCAATAATTTTGTAAGGTTAGACAATGAAAGATGACATATGTTCAGTTTTACAACACTTTTCTGCAGATCACACTGTGTTATTAAAGCCCCCTTTGGTTTATTCTCACTTTATTGTATTATTAGTTTTCTGTAAAAACATATTGGCATATAATATTCTGCGCAGAGAGCCTTATATCTTTGGGAATCTATATTTAATGACTTGGGTGGGAGTTACTATATTGATTTCTCTGGCAAGATAAAATTATATGGCCACCAAACAAACAGTGTCACAGTACATACATTTGTAAGTAGAAGATACAGGCATGATGACTAAAAGGTGACTCAGTACCCTTAATTGTACAGGATATCACTACAAACTGTCAAGGACCCTTTTGTAGAGTTTTAGTTTATGACAGAACCCTTAGAGCATTTGGCTCTAACCAACTAAACAGTAATATAAATATTCCATCATATTTAAACAATGGTAACTGTTTTGCCTCAATAAACTTCCCTTGCTCAAAACTTGAAAATATGTATTGCCTATAACATTTACAACGTAAACAGAAAAAAGTAGTCAAACATCCATTTAACATCCCTAGTCACGGTGTAATCAAATAAACTGCTCTTGCCATTCAGAATGAATCATTCCAATTTCCATAACAAATTATTTATTTTTAGTGTATCCATAACAACACTGTAAATTTAGAGTGATCATCATGATCAAGGCCACAATGTTCTACCTAATTATTAAAAAAACATATTTTTTTATGAAAGCTGTCAATGTATGCAGTTGATTTAATTGGTGGACACAGCTATATAGAAGCAAACACAAGCATGACATTATTTGTTTTAATCTGTATTTATGACATAAATCATCAACCATGCACAGCATATTTACAAAGCACATCATTCCCAGAAAATGGCCAGCCTATAAAACCATGCAAATAGTCATATTGTCATAAGCAGCAATTATCAGCATATGATACTAATTAAAGTACAAGCATATTATAAAACATATCATGTGATTAGCATATCATACCAAACATTTGTCCAGCATATCCCAGTATAACACAGTAGATGAAATAAATGTTATACCACACTCAGCCGGTTAAATAACCAGCATGTCAAAGCAAGTAAATGATTAGCATATCATATGCAAAAATATCCAATATAGAATATCCTTGCCCTTTAAGTTCCATGTCCATGTCAATAGCTTCTAGTGCTTGATGTCCATGTCAATCTTAAAATATATAGTTTAATATCTACCTTACAATGCAGCCCTGAATGTCAAGAAGGCCATTATGTAATGCAACTTATTCTCCATAATACACTGCAGCTTCAGACCCGTTCACTGTATAGTGTAGTTACATGTGCTAACCCTAAGATGTCCACTATACAATACAGCCCCATGTCCTAACATACTATCCACTAAACTTTGAAGCCCCATGTATTCCACTACGCAATGCAGCTTCAATCCTAGCTTAATGTTCACTAAACAATCCAGCCTCATGATGATAAGCATCACCAGGATCATTAAATTGGAACAGAGGCATAGCAGCTGCCAAAAAACGGTATTACAATTATTGATTACAAAATATATTGTTACTAGAGCTTAAGTGAACTAATGCAATCAGAGTCCTTGGTTGTTTACAAGAAACCAAAATGACTGGCTGTAATAGAAATGAAGGCAGTGTATTCAGCAGTTGAACTTTCATGCAGATGATTTTGTGCTGCCATGTTGCTATGCAACTTACAGACAGCATTGCATAGTACCAACCAGCTGACAATGTATATTGTATATTTTATCACATTTATATATGAAGATAGAGTATTGTTGTTTGAGCTGAAAAAACATGATTGGGCAGCCATTAATAAACAGGCCAATCATACAGGATGCCTTTGCCCCTCACATTCAATCTGTTGCCCATTGCTGTCATTTCCAGCTCTGCAACATCACCTGTATAAGACCCTTCCTCTCCCAGGATGCCACCAAAACTCTTATCCTTTTACTGATCATTTCTCATCCCAACTACTGCATACTTTTCTTTACTGGCCTCCCCCACTCCCATCTCGCTCATCTTCGATCTATAATTAATGCTGCAGCTAGACTAATATCCCTTTCTCGCCATTCCACATCTACCTTCCATCTCTGCCAAACCTTACACTGGCTCCCCTTTCCCTACAGAATCCTCTTCAAACTCCTCGCCCTCACATACAAGGCCCTCTCCATTTCCACTACTCTCTACATATCCAACCTCATCTACATACTTACTCCCTCCCGCCCTCTCTGGTCAGTCTATGACCATCACCTTTCCTCCCCTCTGGTTACCACATCTCACTCCCTTATCTTTTTCTGGTAGTATCCCTCACCACTGAAATGATATCTCTCATTCTATCAGACTATCCCCTAGCTTGTATTGCTTCAAACGTTCATTAAAAACCCACCTGTTTAGAAAAGCCTAGCAGTGCTCCACTTAAACATTTTTCCATGTAATATACCTCACCCTCTTTCTTCCTCCATCTCTCCCTATCTTGTGTCCTCAGATCCCATTACATTGGCTGACCCCATGTGTCAATCATTTGTCTGCCCCTTTCCTTTTAGATTGTAAACGCTAGTGAGCAGGGCCCTCTTTACTCCTGTTCTCATTACCTTTACCTTGTTTCCCAGTCTATCAGTAGCTGTGTTGTGAGTTGTAGTGTTATTTATTTACTGTATTGCACTGTTATACCATGTACTATCTTGTTGTTTGCCCTCTGTACAGCGCTGTGGACCTCATGCGGTGCCCTATAAATAAAGACTATAATAATAATAATAATTATAATAATAATGATAATAATAATAATAAAATCAAATAAATCATATGAATATTTATTTTACCCTAAGATTGTCTATACTTCTGTCAATATTCTATAAATATATCTAGAGATCTAATAAATAAGCACTGGAAAAATAGTTTACATTTTATCACCATATTTTGGCTGCAAGTCTTCTCAAATACATTTCTGTAAAATTGCCTGTGTAAATGAACACTGTATATAATATGAGTGTCTGTTTTATGTGCATGTAGTAGGAGGCATTGAGGTAATGGAAGGAATAGCATGAAAGTGATCAGGGATTCTTTAGCTTGTTATTATGAGAAACCCAAAGCTTAATTTATAATACTTTACCTCCTTTTTTCAATACATAGTTAGCAGAAAGAAGCTTAATAATGGCATTATAATCACAGTTCTTTCCAAGCATCCTGAGATAAATATTCTAAGCATCAAATCATGGACTGTTCTGGAGTTCCCAATCATGGGTGTAACTAGACTTTACTGGTCCTCACAGGAAAATATGAAGCGCTTTTACCTTAAAACCCCCTTCACTATACCTCCTTAATCTATTAGCCACGCACCAACATAACCTTCATCACCCCCACCTCCCCTCCAAGAACACACAAATATTTCCATCAGTCTGTAATGCCTCCTCCTGATAACATTAGTATAGACAGAAAAGAAAAAGCTTAACCTGTCGCACCAATTGGTATGAGCTGCAAACCCAATCATACACATTTACTTAGAAATGAACAATTTTCTTAAATACTGAAATATTGTAATCCAAAAGAAAGGGAGAGGCAAGAAGTTTGTTTACAAGGTGCACTAGAGCTCATAATTGTTCTACATTTTGAGTATCAAGAAGCATCTATAAATAAAACTTAACTTTTAATAAATTCCAATAAAAGATAAATAAAAATACCAGCAAAATATTAAAAATGTGCAAGTGAAAACAGACAATGTGTAAATAAAATAACTGAATGCACTGATTATGATCTTATGGATTAATTAGTGGAGTAACATTTAAGAATATATACAAAATATATACAAATTAATCAAGAGGAAGGTTTAATATCTTCAGGGATATATTCCTTCTTATATAGCAACCCAATTTCACCAGATAATGGATTATCTGATGTATAATCCCATATTTACAATTTGCATATCACATCTAATGTTGGTAAAAACATATAATCCACATATATACAAGTAACACTGAGCAATTGAAAGCAGTGATCTGCTAGCAGATCTGCTGGTCCATTGATAAAAGAAAGAAGTGAATTTGCTACCTACTCTTAAGTGTTGCAGTAATATAGGGAGTGAATTTCTACCTGCCTCCTACATTCTCCATACTAACTGTGGATTTAATGGAGCTCAGAGTCTATATCTGTAACCCCTCTGTTATTCTGTTAAAGAGCAGGAGAGCTTCTGACGCGTGTTTCGCTTATATGTGCTTATTCAAAGACTTGCCTTTGAATAAGCATATACTTGTATATATATATGGATTATATGTGTTTGCCAGCATTAGATGTGATATGCAATTTGTAAATATGGGATTAATCCATTTCTTTTAGATTAACGTTAAATTAGACGCCAGCCGGATAAGACCAGATAAGATGGGTGCCAGGATTCCCAAGTATGGGACATTATGGCTGTGCACTTCACATCAATATTGTCTCTCTGCCAAGTATTCTCCTTCCAAATTTGCATTGTCCTCTCCAATAAGTAGCCACATGACAACTACAAATAGATAGTGGTGGTAGTTTGACAGACAGTGGAAACAAAAGTTAGAGTTAACTTTATGGCCCGGATGTCTATGGATACATGTCTGGAGCCTATACATGTTTGGAACCAATTGAAACATCATATTCTGCTATAGTTTTGTGAAGGAATACCTTCAGATGGCTGTGTAGATAGTTTATTTTATTTAAGCATGTATCGTATTGATAGATAAGTGAGTTAGTAGCTAACATAAGACATTAGTGTTAAATTAAGTTAGGTATCGGTTAGTTAAGTTAGATTATAGTTTTTAAATGGGTTAAGGGCACAAGCTAGATGGGCAATCAACTGGTCAGTGATTCTCAAGGCCAGTGTTCAAAACTGTTTGGGAGTCATAGTTAATTTATGTTTGTCAGATATTTTAGTCAGTTAAGATCTGGGGTCTCATGCTGTAATAGCTCTGATCTGCTTACTTTAAAATAAAATAGTTATGCACCATAATCCTGGTGTCAGTCAAGATATAAAAAAAATCACTAATTAGAGATGTGCAGTATTTTGTGGAATACTGGCATCAATATACATTTGGCTCAAAGTTTCCCACATTTCACTGGAGTAATTTGGCTTACAGGGGCCTATTTATCAATCAAATTTTTCATTAAGATCTCCCGAAAACAGCAGTTTTTTGGGGATAGCCACATAGTTAAAGATCATGTAAATTTATCATTAGGGCATCGCAGCAAATAACGGAAATATTTGCTGCTTTCCCTGTCTCTTTGAATGCAAAAGCAGTCTCCATAGGCTATTTTGCGTGATTTAACAAGTTCCAAAAATATTTGTGCTTGATGGCTAGCACCATCTGAAGAGGAGAGTATTGCGGTAGAGGGATCTTTGGATCCCTTATTGCATCTTACCTGCTCTCCGCTCCGGTCACTATCGCAAAGGGCCCACTTTGCAATAATGACCATAGAAATAGATCTAGATCTGGACAAATCTAAGATGTGCGTTTGTCCAGGCAGCCGTTTATCGTGACTGCTGCTACAGCAGAACGGTTCTAATACATGCTTGTGATCTTTCGTTCCTTATCATTGTGATGAGGAATGAAAATGATTGTGGAAAAAAAGGGATAGATAATAAATATGTCCCTAAGTGTTCCAAACAGAATTCTCTTTATCATTTTTTTGTTGCTCACAGACTTCTCTTTTATTGGATATATTCCATTATTCCATGCCATTTCTTATCACATTCTGCTTGATGAAACACAGAATGTACCATAAAAGACTCATGCATACTAAGTGCCACCATGAGAAGGAGAGAGAGATATTAAAGGAAACAGAAAATGAGAGTGAAAAGAGAAAGAAAACGTGTGAAAAAGAGAGAAAGGAAAGTGGAAAAGAGAAACAAAATGAAAGTGAAATGTAGAAAACAATGGAGGTAGCAAAGGAAAGAGAGAGAGAAAATGAGAGTTAAAAGTGAAAAGTTATGAAAGGAGAGAGATAAAGTATAAAAAGAAAACAAAAAAAGACAAATTAAAGTGTGAAAAAGATTAAATTAGAGCAAATTAAGAGTGAAAGGAGGAGTGAAAAGAAAGAAAAAACAGTGAAAATGAAAGTGAAAAAGAAAGAAATTGTGAAAAGGCGAGTTAAAGGGATAGAGAAAAAGAGAAAGTAAAGATAAAGAAAACATGAAAATGAGAGCAAATAGGGGAAAAAAGAGGGAAAAGTAGAATAAAATGGTATAGAAGAAGTGTGAAAATGACAGTCAGAAGTAGATGTACAAGATGTGAAAATGTGAGCAAAAAGCAGAGAGATTAGCAACATGAGAAGCAGAGAAAAAACAGAAAAGGTGTGAAGAGGAGACAGAACAGATCTATGATAGATGTCCTGTAATATTCTAAATGTATTGTGTGTGCAGTCTTTGAAGTTTTGTAGTATGGATGCAAGTCACCGTTGTCTATCATTATTGACATTTATTTATGTAGTGGCAATGTTTTGAAAGCTCTGCTCTTGTATACAGATGAGTGCTCTTCCCATTGAGAAATACATAGTACTAGTCTTTGAAGCTTTTGGTATGGGTGCAGGCCACCTTTGTCTATCAGCATAATCATTTATTTATATACAGAAAATGAAATTGTGCTTTACAATTGGGTATCTACTTGTCTAAACATCTACAGAGGCCACTGTCCATTTATTGACATCTGATTGTTACTGCCTCTTCACTCTCCATGATCCATGCTGTCTGACTTTCCAAATTTAGTGTGTGCAACGCATTTCAAAATTCTTATCTCTTGAATTTTTCACTACATTTTTGCTGTTGATCACTTTAGCTAATGGGCTTGCTTCAGTTGGTGGCATCGTAGATGATATTTTTTTGCAGCCACTGCAATGTTCTACATGTGGTTGCTGAATGTTGTAATTGCCCAGAAAAAACCTTCAAACGCAAACACCCAGATCTAAATATAGATACTACGGAATGACCCATTGAAATTGACAACTATTGAAAAATAGAAAAAAATATAGCGTTTTGTCTGGGGTGGGGGGGGGGGGGGGTTGAAGCTGCATTGATCCTCACACGCAAACTCTCACTTTTTTCAAAATTAATTCAGATGTCACTGCCCCACACAATGAATATACAAGGTATCTCAGGAGCATAGTGTAAGATAAACAAGATATCAGAGGTGTATTCAAACCCAGTCTGATATCATGTACAATGTCCAACACAAAAAATAAAACTGAAAATAAATATAAAAATGCAGTCTTTCTTTTCCACATATAGTAGGATCAATAACAATCGCAGGATATGAATCCACATAAAGTTCTTTCTTTAGTTAGTATTCAACCAGTTATTTCATCTGTTCCATTGTTTGTTTCCAAAGCAATAATAATATATGCAAAAGATGGAAATTGGGACATGATTAATATATATTAATTCTAAAACCAAAAGATGTATGTTAATACTGAAAAGAACCACTTGTGCTCTTCATTAATATATCCTAATTGCTCCGCATGTGGGAAGAGTATAGTAATAAAAATATATGCCGCTTGTTAATACACTTACATTGCGTGCAAATTCACTCAAAAGGTATTTTCTCCTTCAATAAAGATCTCTTCCAATTTAAAACATCTTATATTCTCCAAGATTTTATATGCGAGAGATAAGAAAAAAAGGATCTGCATAATACCTTCAGGATAGCAAATTTATTCACACAAAAATATAAAATCCCACAGTATCACATGAAGTATTAAGATACACTCCTACCAAATCAGTAGGATAAAAACAACATTCCATAAAAATATATCTATAATGATCTACAAGTAGACCAGTAGATGTACTCCTACTGGTTATAAGATCAAACCAGCATAGAGATGTACAAGCCCGGCTGTACAATCCCCTTAGATTCGAATAGTGGATACTGCTGTCTATTTACTCCTCTGTGTTCACCAACCCGTTTCAACCCCACCTCTGGGGTCTCTGTCACAAGATTACTTTCAGTAGAAAAACTTATAAAATAAAAATCTATTTTTTTTATTTCGTTGCTAATAGTCATGCAGCAAAAGCACACTGTTTTCTCCACTAAATATACTACTTAGTTCAGAATGATATCTAGCTCAGTCTATATACTAGTATTATTATATATGCGTTAATAGCAGTCAGTAGCCATTAGTCTGTATAAACTCTCTGAAGGATTAAAATTTTAAGCAATTTATCAGCAAACTCATTCTGGCTGACTGATCTCTACAGAACTGCTTTACAATAATGCCACGATTCTATTGCTTTCTATGTTCCTCTTTCACCCTGAACACAATTTTCAGAGCAGAGCACTGCAACTCAGGGCCATCTTAACAACATTTTATGCCCCCGGGCAAAGCAGTGCACCGGGGCCCATATATGTGTGTAAAAAAAAAAAGTGACACACACACACACATACATGCATATATATATATATATATATATATATATATATATTTATTATGTCACTTTTTTTTTACATGCGCTCACTCAGCGTCCCCTTAACTTACCTTCCGATCCCCTTCTCCACGCTCCGTGCTGCGCTCCTCGTGCTGTTGCTCGCAGTGAATATCGGACGTCATCATGCCCGACTTCCACTGCGAGCACAACAAGTAAAGTCATTTCCAGTCAATTTTGACCAACTCACAGGTCACGATATTATTTTCATCCACTCTCGGACAAAGACTGCAGCAAGCTGGCTAGATGCTATGTTAAGCGAAAGAGCAGCGACACAAACACACAGCAGTTCATAGCACATAGCACATCTAGGAAACATTGCCACACAGCAGTGGCAGAAAAGAAAAGTGGTGCAAGATGGAATTGTCCTGGGGCCCTCCCACACACCCTTATATTAGATATTGAAAAGGACATGTACAGTTTAACAAACTAAGCACTCCAGCGACAAGCAGTGCCACTTTTGTGGCTGATGTGCTTGTTTTGTTTGGGCCCCACAACACAAGCTATCAATAGCTTAGCTGTCTTAAACCTAACAGTGCTGTCAATGAACTCTACATTATTAAAGCATGTCTGCTCGTGCTGCATCTTTAATCTCCTTCTCCTCTGTGGATACCTCCCTCTGATCCCTGAAGAACTGCCAAACTTATGTAGACACAGGAATGGATATTACAACTAGAGTGGTATTAGATCTGCTTAAGACAGACTGTGACACGGAACATGTGGGCAGCATTGAATCTGTCATGTTGGAATACGTTGCATTGAACAGAGATTTAAACCAATATAAAGACGCGGTTGAGGAGACCATACTTAAGTTAAAATGTAACCCAACGGATGAGATTTTGTATTTAAGAGAGCTTGTACATGAGAGATACACTGCACTTCAGAAGAAAAATTCAGAGGAGGCCCTGATGCAGGACGATAAACATGTCCAGTCTAAATAACAGCTAAGAGACCTCAGAAAATAAATGGGTGTGTCACTGGCCCCTGCAGACTAAGCTTTGGAAGATGAAGACACTCCAAAAAACATATTGGTAGGTTAATTGGCTGCTAACAAATTGACCCTAGTCTGTGTGTGCCTTTCTCTGTCTGTGTATGTGTATGTTAGGGAATTTAGACTGTAAGCTCCAATGGGGCAGGGACTGATGTGAGTGAGTTCTCTGTACAGCGCTGCGGAATTAGTGGCGCTATATAAATAAATGATGATGATGATGATGAAGACGAGGAGATCGCTGTCACCCTGAGCACACGGCCCGTACAGTGAAATTGAGAATGGCTCATGAAATCAGTTATGGTTCATTTGATCGCTCCACCCGTTCCTTATATAACTGTGGTAATTTTACAGCTAATACATGGCGATGACCGCTGACCCCTCCCGGGTGCCTGCATTTATCAGACTAAGACCAATCCAGGGTGCCCCGACGGGCTGGAGATGATGAACCTAGTGAAAAACAAAGTATGTGGTCACACATACGAGAGAGAAGCAATGGATTGGATGATTGAAAACAAACTTCAGAAGGGTAAATCCGCCAGGTGTCCATAAATTGGCTGTGATCACTCTGGCATGAGTATATCGGGAGGTAAATGTATCAAGCTGAGAGTTTTCCAGTGGGTTTGAAAAACCAATAAGATTCTAGCTGTCAATTATTTAGTACATTCTACAAAATGACAGCTAGAATCTGATTGGTTGCTATAGGCAACATCTCTACTTTTTAAACCCGCCAGAAAACTCTCAGCTTGATACATTTACCCCTGGATCTTGTTCCAGACAATGCAGTAAAAAGAGCCATTGAAATTCACAGCAAAAAGCAAGGTCATCACTGAGGTTCGAAACTGAGGTACATAATTTATAATACAGTTAGGTACCTTTGATGTAAAGTGCAGATTAGAAACACTTTGTGCAATACTGGTGAAACAGCAGCACAGTGGAAGGTTTGAGTAACACATATACAAGTCTATTTAGACATCCATGCTTACATTACTTCTACAATCAACGTTGTTCTTTGTTAATAAAACTGTTGTCTTTATACTGTTCAAAAAAATGTAATAATAATCCTCCACCATTCTTTGGATGTTGATACTTGATATTAGGATCAGATGAAGTTACAGCAGAGGTGTCACTAATTTTGGTCAAATCTTTTAACGTAGACAAGACCAGATGTCAAAATGTTGTGCTGAGTCATCGGTATCATCAATTGGTGTCTTTGATTTTTGCAAAGCACACAATAGTATATAGCACATGTAGGTAGCATTGACACATAGCAGTTAGATCTTAAAAAGGACATGCACACTTTAACAAACCAAGCACTTCAGCGACAAGGAGTGCTACTTTTGTGGCTGATGTGCTTGGTTTGTTTGAGTCCCCCACAAAACAAGCTAACAATGGGCTTGAGGCACCTAAGGTAACAGTGCTGTTAATGAACTCTACTGTGGCAGTATGTTGTTGTCATCATCCTAAACCTCATCCTCACCATCAGTGTGTACATCATCCTCACTCATTATTAATTCATCACCGCTGGAATCCACAAATACAGAAGTCTCTGTATTTTGATGTAATTGGCGGGAAAGGCCTTCCTCGTGGAAATTGTAGTTCATTTTTATTTACAGCATCTTTTCCACATTTTGAGGAAGTAGCCTCCTACGCCGATCGCTGGCAAGGTTCCTGGCTGTGCTGAAAACTCTTTCCGAATAAACACTGGAGGGTGGGCAGCTTAGGCAGTGCAAAGTTACTTGGTACATGGGTCTCCAAATTCCCTTTTTTTCCTCCCAGTATGTGAAGGGACGGTCTGATGTGTCTATTTCTATGCTGTCGTTAAAATTTTCCTCCACCATCCTTTGGATGTTGATAGTAGGATCAGGTGGAGTTACGGCAGAGGTGTCACATTTTTTGGTCAATTCTTTTAGACCAGAACAGATGATAAAATGTTGTGCTGAGTCATCTGCATCATCCCATGGTCTCTTGGGAAAGCTAAGTTTTTCCTAGCAGCAGTTGACTGAGAAACTGATGGAGAAGATGCTGTCTTGTCACGTAACACTTGAGCTGTCATCTTGCTCTCCAGGAGTTCATTGCATCTTTTCAGATCTGGGTCAGTTGGAAACAAAAAGAAGACATAGATCTTATACCTAGGATCACGCACAGTCGCCAAAATGTAGTGATCCGATTACAAGATTTTGATAACTCTTGGATCCTGGCGAAGCAAATAAAGTATTTGATCTACAAGTCCGACATACTTAGCGTAATTGCTTTTTTAATCTCCTCTATCAGTTTCTCAAGCAGCTTTTCCAAAAGTCTAATTAAGGGAATCACTTGACTCAAGCTAGCAGTGTCTGAACTCACTTCACAGGTAACTACTTCAAATGGTTTCAGCACCTTGCACAACACAGAAAGTATTCTCTACTGCGCTTGAGTAAAATACATCCCCCCTCCATTCCCAATGTCACGGCTTGTGGAGTAAGCATGGATGGCTTTTCGCTGTTCCTCCATCCTCAAAAGCATACACAGGGTGGAATTCTACCTTGTCACCACCTCTTGCTTCAGTTGGTGGCAGGGCAAATTAAATTGCTCTTGTAGCTGCTGCAATCTCCTAAAAGCTGTTGTCGAATGTCGGAAATGTCCAGATATTTTACGGGCCACAGACAGCATCTCCTACACATCCCTGTTATGTTTTGAGAAGCTGTGCACCACCAAGTTTATTGTGTGAGCAAAATAGGGAATATGAGGAAATTCACCCAGCTGTAATGCTCTCATAATATTGGTTGCATTATCAGAAATGACATATCTTGAGGAGAGTCCAAGCGGGATTAGCAATGTTGCAATGACATCCCTTAGTTTTTGTAACAGATTGTCAGCTGTATGCCTCTTAGTGAAACTGGTGAAACACAGAGTAGCCTGCATGTGTTGGGATGTAGCTGAGAGAAGGCTTTACAAACACTACAAATGGCTAGACAACTGTTGTCAGGATTTGGGTAGAAATAATTCCACATATAAGAGGTGGATTCTTTGGTGTTATGCCCAGGCATGATAAGGGCCATCTTCTTATCACGTGCAAGAACTGCTTCCACTGATGCAGGACTTACACAAACAACATCATCCTCATTAGCATCCTCATTAGCGCCCTCGTCAGCTACACAAATAACCCCTCATCCTGCTGCAATTCCAAAGGGGCATCCTCTGTGTATCTCCAGCTACACTTGGGCTGCTCATGCAGACATCTGCAGAAATGCTGAAAGGGGCCTTCTTTATGGGTACACTATCAGAAAGATCAGGCCTACACATAGCACTTGTGGATAGACTCTCCTCAGGGACTTGTGTCATTTCTGAATCTAAACATACATTTTCCTCAGATGCCTTACTGTTTCCTTACAGCTCGGGTTTTACACGTAAAAGTATTTGGACACCACTTTTGGAGTCAGAATGACAAGGTCTTGCTTGGTCATGACTGAACTTACAATAAGATGTCTCAGTGACAGTTGCAGAACTAGCACTCATAGAGAAAGGGGAAGGCCTCATTCTTTACTTGCCACTGTGTGTGTAGTATGGCATGTTGGCAATTTTATTTTTTTCTGTAGATTACCTTGCCTGGATTACATGTTTTTTTTCTTTACCAAGGTAAAAGTTTTTTTTTTACATATTTGTTTCCCTGAATTAAGAACACTATGAACTTGAACATAGGCTTTAGCAGATGACGTAGACGGATTACTATCATCATGACTGGTGCCAGCAGCTGCTTGGTGCTCCTAGTCTTCTGTGTACTGTTGTGAATCCATTTTGATAACACAGTAAATTGTGACTGCAGATTTTGAAGAACACTGACAGCCCTATTATTTCTATTTCAGTAATGACAATTAGCAATGTAACAATGGACCTCTCCTGTTTGTGTGTTAGCTATGAAACACAGTACAATGTGACTGTAGATTTATAACAAGACTGCCAGCCCTATTATTTTTATTTCAGCAATGACAATTAGCAATGGAGCTCTACTGTTTCTGTGTGAACTATAACTCAGTAGTGGAGACTTTGAAGAACATTGCTACCCCTCCTCTTTCTTTTCTAGTTATAACGCTGCTGAACTGCACTAGAGACTGCCAAGAACAGTGATACCCCTTCTGTGTCGCTCTGTACAATGGCGCTGGATCGCCATGGAGGGCTGTACTTATAGTATCCAAAACTCGCGAGATCCGACGATGTAACAATGATGTTTTGCCTCGTTTTCAATTCCGAGGGCTCATGAAATTACCAAGCCGGTTCGACTCGGATCTGCTAAGTTCGGGTGGGCTCGGTTCCTTGACCATATCTACCATAAACTTGTATTTATTTTGTTCTAACCAGTTTCAACATTCTGACACATCTGCTCTTCTGCTTTGTTACTCCATGTGGTATGAAATCAAAGTGCTTTTCAATCTAAGCCCTCATATTTTGCCAAGTTCTTGACACTTTAGATTATTTAAACTTTGCATCATACAGAAATGTATGCTGCAGTACATTTTTAATAAACATGTTCATTTTAGTTTAATCCTTTTAAATTTTTAAAAGTGGCATGTATGGTTAAAATTAATTCAGTATGCAGGCGTATATGCCAAAGCTTGGTGACAATCAAAGCTTGGTGTTCCCTAACATAGACACACACAGACCGAGAGAGACTAAGGTCAATTTAATAGCAGCCTTATATGCTCTGTGCCGTAATGCTGCCCTTCTGAAGTAAACTAGGGGACTTATAATTATTTATGTGGGAGGGAGGATGGAAAAATCATTAAATCAGTAAGTTTCGTCCAACCCCGGGGTAACAGGGACTGCCCGAGACTTGCAGCAGAGGTGGTCCCCAAGAAGGGGTTTACTCACTCTCATGCCAGGGCAACTGGGACCCCTCACACTGTAATTACATTATTGCTGCCTCTTGAGTTGATTTAGGGGATGTGATCTTGGCCCCATTTTTTCTATCTCCGTGCTAGCGATTCCTGCTCATAAGATTTTACTACATTGAGTTAAGTCCTGTGGGTTTTTTCACAGTTTTTGTCTCCATTAAATACATTTATCTGGGTGTTCTTAACGTCTAATATACATAAAATGCATTTTTACAGTTGCTATTGATTACAAACACATGTTCTAGCATACATATACGAGTGTCATCACTATGACTCAGCACCTACACCTGGGGGTAAATGTATCATACCCCGTTTTTTCATCTCGCGGGAGATCGGCATCTTCGCAGCTAAAATTTAAAGGGGTGATGGGTTGTAAAGGCAAGCTTGCCTTTACAAGCCATCGCCCCTTTAAATTTTAGCTGCGAAGATGCCGATCTCCCGCGAGATGAAAAAAACAGGGTATGATACATTAACCCCCTGGTCTGTAACAGGTGCAAATGTTACAACTGAAAAAGATGTATGTTAGAGATACCTAAATCTTGAATCGGATGTTGCTGTGACCTTACTGGACATTAACTAGTGAGTACACCCTTCCCCACCCTGTTTTGCCCTCTTCTCGTAGGTAATAGCAAGTGTCGTTTTTGTGCAAATATGAATTGCACATATGGTTTGGTTTCACGCATGTGCAGAATGAAAAATGAAGTACACTACGTAAATGGACATACGTTCCTTAATGAAGCAGGTCCAGTATGCAGTATTCGAGCAGTAATTGGAATTCATGAGTTTAAATAGTTTTAGGCTTCCAGGAAACTGCTGAAAGTTCTTAGAGTATGACATGAAAAAATATAATAATAGACATGTAGCTACCAGAAACCTTGAATGCTCTGAGATCTTACTACACCCTAGAAAATATAAACATTTTTTTCTTAAGAGTAACGACTTGCAGCTAGTGCTGTAATTCCATTTTACTATCATACCTGTAATATACCGCATGAAGCACATGGTTTTTTTTGAATTGTTATAATTTTTTTCAAGTCACTTGAAATGGAAAAATAACCAAGATTTCACATCCCTGTGGATCATGTATAGTGAAGATTATGAAGATCATCAGATTATGATCAAACACTGCCATCTACTGTGCATTTTATTACTTGCAGTTTCAAAATAATTTCCACCAGCTAGATTTGAGTGACTAGTGTTTTATACCTTCTTGTTACAATAAAAAAGTTAGTGAAATGCAGAAAATATTATTCAGTCATTTTTGTGCTTTAATGGCTACAATCACGCCATCGGGCAAGGTCATTAGAATAACAGTTCACAACTTTTGCTTTATTTAATATTATTTTTCAAAATGACAGGTGCACAAAATATACAAATTATTACACAATGTATTCAGCAAAAAGTTGCATTATCATCATCACGGGCTATTGCTTCAGCGCCAAAGAATAATGAGCAAACCTTTGTTCATTGCAGCATACATCACATAAAGTAAATACCATAAGAGGAAACGTACTGTATATTCTCCACTACCTCAGGGCTCAATATTCACACTTTGTCCACTGACTACCATAGAAGGAGAATATAAGCAGTCACTTCAGATTTTAAAAAAGTGTCTAATTTTATATACTACTTTTTTTTAATACTATATATGGCATTACAGTGTTTGTTAATTGCTACCATATGCTAATTGTGAGATGTGTGTTTGCCATCCCCATAAAGGCTATTGTTTTCCTAGCAAAGAATTCAAATCAATTTGTCTCAGAAAGCTGTGCTGGTGCTAGTTATTGTTATTAGCAGTGGTAAATCACCAAGAAAATCTGATATTTCACTTGAGAAATTGGCCTCGGAGAACACGTCCAAATGAGGTGTCAGAAATCAGCGTTTTTCTGGTAGCATCTAAGACTTATACATTGACAAAATTTGAACTGTATGCAATTTGGAGGTATTTAATAAGCCTGATGCACTATATCAGGCCTGGCCAATCAGGGTAATCCCCATCTTACTCTGGGACGTGTAGTTTCACAACACCTGGAGAGTTACAGGTTGGCCAATCCTACATTATATCATTTATTTTTGCCCACCAGCAATATGAGCAGCAGTAATAACAATTGGTCTTCCCATTCCCCCTCTATTATTATACTATGTATTGAAGTCAGGCACTTTGCTTTGACTGTTGCTTCCTGTAGAGAGAACTTTACGCACTGTAAACTTGTTCACAGGTAGTATGTAAAGCCCTGTAAGCCCTGTGTTTTAAGTATGCCATTAAGTGGTTATTCGATGAGAGGTGATAGTGATCCGTTGAGGCAGAATACACTATTTTAACATATTTTGAGGAAATTTTGGTTAAATTCAAATTTGATCTTAGCGACATGGAGAGAAAAATTGCCCTGTGCCAAGTAACATCATGCTGCATTTGCACCAGTACATTTGGGGGTGACTTTTCCAGGGATAAAGCATGTTGCTAATTTTAATGAAGAGTTCCAGATATTATTTAGAGAAGATATTGGCCTATTTGAACCACAGTCAGTAGGAAACTTAACAAGTAATATATTTGTAGCTCTCTGCAGTGACTTGGGAAGAGCATTGTTCTGAAAAACACTTTTTTAAATGTCAAGTAGTTCTGGCACTAATATGTACTTTTTATGTTTATATAACTCTATAGGCAAGCCGTTTGGGCCAAGTACCTTATTGTTAAATAGCTCATTGATGGCTTCTTGTGCTTCATGTTTTGTAAGGTCTGCATATGGCTCTTCCTTGAGTTTTTTCTAACTCTAAATAAAAGTGACCAGGTAGAGCTCCAAGATACCTCTGTTAGATCTAACTATGGACATTTTACCAGGAAAATGTAGTTTCTATGGGATAAGGTTTATCATGGCAGTGTATAGCAGATACCCAAGTACTTATACCTCTAGTTATCTTACCATCCCAATTCAATCATCATTTGCCCTGGTGAAGATCATCCTGTATTAGAGTCCTTAGACAGGCCTATACAATTTATCAAAATGCAAAAATCACTGTTAATTTAATGATGGCTAATTTTGCTAGAGTTGGTGTAAAGCAACGGGCATGGTGTATGGTGTTACAACTCCTTAATCTTATCCATACCTGAACTGCACTTTTTAGCCATGTTGTTATCAGGAAGTATCAGTGATGGAACTATAACATCTCCTTGGAAAAGTACTTCAGGGGTTAAATTCCACCTCCACAGGGAACACTCAGGAGTTGAGTGAATTAAGCTACAGTTGTTATTTCTGTTTGCTCCCTATTGTCCACTAGTGAGCTCTACAGCCAGCTAGGAGCCGGACCCAGCAGGGGTCACCTGAGGGAAGACACCTGGGGAGGTAGGGGAGGGGGCTGGATAGTGTAAGCAGCCCACCAATCGAGACCTTTTGCAACTCCCCTGGACAGGCAGTTCCCAAGGTGGGATTAGGAGGTGATAAAAGAGGATACCCTGGGAGCTGGACGTGTGTGACTAACTTTTGGCCAAGAGGTGATGCTCTGCCAGAGATGTGCTGTGGAACCTATCTCACTGGATTTATTTGAACTGATTTCCTGACTTGTTGGACCTGCTATCGTTAAGGGGCCGTGCTGTATTTGATCCTGTTCTGCAGAATAAATAATCCTTTCATTTTTCCTCTAATACCGTGTCTGAGTGATTTGGGAACCACGTATCTTCACAGTTGGTATATATAGTTCCAATATAACACGGAGGTTGATCTCTATGCTCTGGTTGAAATACAAATATACCTCCTTTCTGGATCAATCTTAACTTACATTGCTTGAAATGTTAAATGTTTTACATAAGAGTGACACCAACTCACCATCTCATAAATGTATTTTTAGGCCTCAGTATATTATAAGGTAGCAGATGTATCTCATAGAGATGGATTGTCAGGTTAGTATATTTGAAGGATGGTAAAACAAGTGTAAATTCATGAGGATTGTTTAAGACTCTAACATTCCATGTCATAATGTGACGCTTCCCATTAACCATTCACTTACTGTACTGCAACCTAGTACAGGACCCTGAAATATTGGGCAGCCTGTGTTTGCAAATACTTATCATATAATTTTAACAATATGCGAATTGGTAATGATAAACAGCATAACAAGAACAAAAAACTAACATTTTCCATCTAAACAGTCTCCTGTCATAAGAGCTAAAGAAAGTGGTATGATCCAGTGCATCCTCCTCCATCCAGAGAGTACCAGATTGCACTCAGCATTATGTTCCATCTGTTGCAAAAGTAGAGAACAACATGTCATCAAAAACAAAACTATTATTAAGAAGTGTGATACCTGTTTCCTGCCATGGAATACTTGGGATGTGTTAAAGGTGTGCATTTACCCTAAAATAAAGGTGTGAGTGAAAAAGGTTGGAAGACTATTGCTGTCTCTCATTGCACTGTAGTGAGGGAAACAAAAATACACTAATTTTTAGAATCTGAGGATTTATTTCTTTCTAGTTCCTGAGGCTCTGCACATTACAATCTTTTGAAATTATTACAGAAAGATTGACACTGTAAATCTTTAAGAACTGCAAATATTCAAATATGGTGCACAAATGCTTCTTTGTGATGGCATATGTCTGCTTCCGCATCTAATTTTATAGGGAAGCAAGTAGTTTTGTGTGCCAAGATAGTAGCACTCTGCCAAAGTTTACTCAGACCAAAGGGAGGAGTTGGACGGATCTGGGGTATTCTTTGCTGTGTACAAATACTTTTGTGTCTTTTTCACCTACATGTGCTCCAACATGCAAAACTTAGATTTTTGTTTCTTGGGATAAGATTCATTAAATTAGACTTACATTTTTGGAATCGGGTCTCATCCTATACTTTTAATTAGACACACTTTTCCAGTTGTACCTCTGTGGGAAAGTACATTTCTTTATGAGCTTTACTTCATAGAGAGCTGTGTTTCACACCACAAGCTTCCTACATTCATTTAACAGGAGCCTCTCATCGCTTCTCTGTGCTATTAGGGACCCTATTGCCATGGGGTTCTTCACTGGTACAACAATTAAGGATGCTGCTTCCCCCTCTACTGGATTTTGTCATAGGAGGGAGTTACAAGAGGCTGCTACAGCCAGTCTCCAGTGAGCCACATAAAGTATCATCTGCTTTTTTTCAAGAACGAAATAGACACCCTAGTGTTAGGGGCTGGTGTCTCCATTACTCTGGTGGCAAGTGGAGGCCCTTGTAGCTTGCCCTCAGAGGTAATAGTGTAACTTGGATAAACCATGTATTACAGTGACATCAAAGCAAACTTGCTTGCTGCTAGAAATGCTATTATTGACCTTGCGTCAGAGTGCACTTATACAGATATTACGCATACAATACATATAAGCTTAGAGCTTTTGCAGACATAGGCTCTGCTTGGAGTAAGTGTATTCCTAAAGCTTGTTCAGCAATTCATGAAATGCATTTCAATTCTTATTATGTACAAAATTAAATAAAATAATGCTCTAGAATGTTATTTTTCAGTAGTTTAGATTTCATTAAAACCACTCCAACTTTGCTTGCTATGTTTGCTAACATTTTAAAATAATTTCCTTGATAGAACTTCCTAATTCTTGAAAATTAGGTACAACCCCTTTATTGCCTGGCAATTCCCCCTCTAGTGGTGCAGAGCAGCTTCACAGTACCCACATGATTTTGTACCATTTTGCCTTCTCTGAAATTCATGCTGCAGAGACCCATGCTTCCCCCTATCTAATGCTCAGTCTATGACTTTACTTCAAACACTCAAAGGTGACATGTAATAAATATAGTCAACATATCCATGATTGATTCAAGATATAAATTAAGTTAAACCCAGTAGTATCTTTGGATGAAAACTGAAAAGTTTAAGTTAATGAAAGAGATTGACCTCTAGTATTAGTAGGTTGGACTTTAAAATGACATTATACTCTTTCAAACATGCCCATTTTCAGGTGTATCCACAAAGCTGCATACTTGGGTGAAGATTTATTTTACAGAGGCAGTGCTGAGGACTGAGAAATGTTTCTGTACCTTGGAAATCACTAGGTAGACAAGCAGGAGACTTGTACATTTTAAGAAGCACCGCTGGTTTGCATTTTTTCAGTTTGTAAATGGACCTCTGTATTTCTATATCAGTGGCGGATCCAGGGGGGGGGGGGGGGGCGTTCGGGGCTGCCCGGCTGCTCTGATTGTGTTTTAAACACAATCAAAGCAGCGGGACAGCACACTGTCACTGCTGAACGGACCTGCACATTCTGTGCAGCCGCCGACAGCCGTAGAACAGAGAATGGGGGCGGGGCCTAAATCGCCCCCCCCCCCCTAAAATCGCCCGGGGTAGGACAAATGACTGGGTCCGCCCCTGTTCTATACTTTTACATAAGTATGTAATAACATTGTTACACATAATTATTACTTTCTGTTAATCATTTTAATGTTTCTCTCTCTTTTATTTTAGCTCCATGTGAAGCAAATTCATTTTTTTGTCATAGTAATATGTGCATTAATAATACATTGGTTTGCAACGGAGTTCAGAACTGTGTATACCCTTGGGATGAAAACCATTGCAAAGGTAATATATAAAACATAAATTTATTATATAAAATCATTAATTTAAAGCTCAAATAAATATTAATTGTTGTTTAAATAGGAAGCTAAAATGTCTTAGTACATGTTTAGTGAGAGCAAAACTACTTTTCCACCCATTTTGCTGAACTTACATTCTTCTGCAACCAACTATATTTCCTAATTGTATTTTCCTTCATTAATAATACTGCTAAAAGCAGTGCATTTAGTGATTATATATATATATATATATATATATATATATATATATATATATATATATATATTGTGAGAAAGTACACCATTAACAGGAATCGGACACAGGTATGCTGAGCCATTTAGCTGTTTATTAGCACTTGTCTGGATGGTAAAACAGTTCCAATGCTGGTACAGCAATCATATCCAGCAACAGTACACGAAAATCCCCACCACCTACATCTGGCTAGACATTACTTCCCTGTCTACTCGCCGGCCACTTACTGGTATCGGTGGTGCCACCCACACATACACAAGGTGTCTTTATCCTCCACCCCAAGCACTACAAACAAATCACAGCAAACCAAGCACACCCATGTGAAATACCTGTGTATGTGTGTGTGTGTGTGTGTGTGTGTGTGTGTTTGTGTGCTCAAAGAGGAACCTAGGGAAAACGTAACCCTGACTGCAGCTTGCTGCTCCAGACTAACAGAGAACTGTGGCAAATATCCCTCTTTGCCACAATATATATATATATATAGTTTTAACTTTCTCACTAACATCGCTAAATGGCAATGGTTGCTTTAGAACAGTTGTCTGCAAGTCACTGCAATTGCAGAATTCAAAAAAATTAATATCTGTGATTGAAAAGGGTAATATTGAAGGTGTATTAGTTTTGATCTGTGGAGGTGGTACATGAGAATGGAGGGTAGACTTTATGTGTGTAGACCAGTGTTTCCTAACTCCAGTTCTTACTGAACCCCAACAGCTCATCTTTTGAGGATTTCTGTCTGTGGAACAGGTGGGATAATTACTGAACCAGTCAAGTAGACTAAGTCACCTGTACATGATTAAAGAAATCCTGAAAACATGAGCTGTTGAGATTCAGTGAGGACTGGAGTTAAGAAACACTGGTGTAGACCATTGAAGTGTAGTGTGTTTTGTAGGGCACATCACAAATGACCTCCACTCCATGCAGAACCACATACTCTGTTTTACCATATGTGCTAACAATTTGCAGAACCTCTCTGCACAATATTGCCATGTTCTAATTAACACATGATAGGTACTATACACATTGATACATTTTGCAGTCCTTCTCATTCTTGAAAGACTGGATTTATTATGATCCATATAAACATCTGCAAGTCTCAAGGGAATTCTGCTCGCACAAATAATCTCTTACAGAAACATTTGCTGATTAACCTAAATATGAGATGTCAGAAATAAAATATTATATTCAAGGACATGGCCACCCACATATGAGTATGTGGCTAAGTTGGAAAGTGTTAGGAAATTTAGATAAGTACTGGGAAGGGACCATGTTCTTTGCCTTATTAAGCTTTAAAAATGTTAAGGCAAAAATGTTAAGGCAAAATCTAGAAGCAAAGACTTAAATTTAGCACCAAAAACTTAAACATCTTGAAAAGGGCAAAGCCATTAATTTTACCTTGTTTACCTTGCTGTTTTTACCTTGTTCCTTAAAAAATATGGATCCTGGCTACTTTGGGATAAGATTTGCAGAACACATAAACAGGACAAAATCATGCTTAAATGTCATCATTGTGTATAGCATAGTAAGAATATCATTTACAACCAGAGACTTAAATGCATATGATTACACTAAGGGGAGCTTGGCAAAAAAGGAGTAAATCTGATCCTGAACAAAACATGTTACAATGCAAGGGGTGCAAATGAGTTTATTATTTTGCACGTGTGAAAGTACTGGCTGCTCTTTCATCTAGCACACAAATACTTATTTGCTTTATTTTTACACTGAAATATAAAGTTGATTTAGAACATGCCCTATCCCAACTATAAATCTGTCTCCACATTTTAAATTTACCTCCATTACAAATGCAATATGGTTTTGCCAAGGTGACTCAGGCCCTAAGACTTAAAAGGAACTGACTCCCACAGGAAGCTAAATTGATGTCATACCAACTACAAAATTATTTATATGAAATTAACATTAATATGAAATTTTACAAAAAAATGTCTTCGAATTTTCGACGCAAAGTGTTCCCAATTACAAGAATTTGTAATAAAATGGTTGGACCACCTCTAGTGTTAAAGATGTATGACAGTGAAAAATTGAAACAACTAGGGCATTTTGGGTTAAAGTGGGCAGGACACAAACTATGACTAACCATGCCAGTTTTCTGCACTTGTCCTTTCTGATGCTACTCTCATTAACCTAAAATACCCCGTTCATTTAGAAGGAAACTGTCAAATACAGAGATCAGCTTTAGCTAAGTAAAGCACTTTGTAACAGTATGGCATGCTGTTGTGTCACTGTGGGCTTACAGCATAAGTTCACCCATCTGCTCCCACCATAATAGCCACTGCCGGGCACCCAATGTAAGCCTCAGTACTTTGCACTCACCCGCCTCTAAGGTATGCCTGCTGAAAGATCAGCAATTAACATGATACATAAAGTGACTGTTTATGAAAAATGTTACTCCAATTTTCTCATCTCTGCATCCATTAAATGAATGGTGATGAACGTTGCTGGTAAAAACAGAGTTATAAAAGTGAAACCTGCAATAGACTAAGCCACTAATGGGACGTCTACCTTTGTGGTCTATCGATTTGTAGCATATTTTCTTTTTCTCTTGCACTACTTACTAAATGTTCTTACCCTACAGAAAAAAGAAAATCAAATCTTTTGGACCAGCTTACAAATACCAGTGGGACAGTTATTGGGGTCTCCTCTTGCATTGTTATCATCCTTATTATTATATCTGTAATTGTACAGATCAAGCAACCTCGTAAAAAGTTTGTCCAAAGGAAAGGAGACTTCGACCAAACAGTATTCCAGGAGGTCTTTGAGCCTCCCCATTATGAGTTATGCACTCTTAGAGGTACAGGAGCTGCAGCTGACATTGCGGATGTTGCAGATGATTTTGAAAATTACCATAAACTACGGAGATCATCTTCAAAATGCATTCATGACCATCACTGTGGATCACTACTGTCTAGCACTAAGGACAGCCGTAGTAACCTTAGTACAAGGGAGGCTACCATACTAACAGACACACCAAACCAGCCTGTTAAAACCAATTTACAGCCTATGAACAGAAGAAACATCCTTGTAATGAAGCATAGTTATTCACAGGATGCGGCAGACTCATGTGACATTGATGAGATTGAAGAAGTCCCTACCACAAGCCACAGGCTATCCAGACATGACAAAGCTGTCCAGCGGTCAGTATCAATAAATTTTTGATGAAGACTATTACCTAAGGACTTTCTGTTATCTCCAAATATTTACTTAATTTCATATTTTTGTTTCATCATTTCCTGTACATGATCCTTTTTCATTTGTTTTTATTCCCTGAAAGAAAAAAACAGACATATTAAAAAATCTTTTTAGAATGAGCACACATCTATTTGCCATAACAAAAGAGAGATTTCCTTTCTCTTTTAAATAATTCTAAAATATTTTTTTCCTCGAATCTTCACTGGTTCATAAATAAAAATAGTAAATTATAACCCATTTATAGATCATTATGCTTTAACTGACCTTGTTTATAGAGAATGATTACATTTCAATATATGGATTGCACTTTTTAATATTTCAAACTTTGCCATGTCCCTTAATGCATGTACTATCATACTAGCATATGAGACTTCAAATTTTAGCTCCAATAAAAAGTACTGTTTATTAAATATTACTAGATATGACATGCGGTTCTGTTTTATGAATCTGTAAAAATACCTAACAGGATTTTTAATGCAAAACTCTTTTTTTTATTATATAATGCACACTAAATGCCTGTAAAGAGTTATTTAGACATTTTTTTAGGGAAATAACCCCTCCATGAACCATTGGATGTTATAGCACTATTTGTATGTTTATCTGTGTTTGTAGTGCATGCATAGTTGTGCTTATGTGTTTGTTTACATGCACTACATACTTTCTTTGCACATTAAAATCACTTATCTCTTAAAATCTCTCTCTTCTTTAGTGTGTTTTGCATGCCAGTGTGTTTCTTGTATTGTGTGACTTGTTATTTAAAACCATTTCTGAATGTAATCTGTTTTATGCAAACACATTGAATGAAATAGCCATAACATTCCAGGTTCTGCCTCATTGGGTCTCTAAACAAACATGAAACTGAATACAACACAACTAGGGTATGAGGAGCAGACTCAAGGTAAGAAAACAAAATGTGGCATGTTTTATTTTTTTTAATTCTTTTAAATATGGTTAACATCATTAAAGGGACACTAACACATACTTGCGAACTTGGTTGGTCTCCCCTATGGGAACTCCACAGAGCAAGTGTAGGGGCAGTGATAATTGCATCATCATGGCCCTATCCCTACTTTGCAATGCCGTGATTCTCAGCATTGTGCACTGGTGGGTGGGGCTATTATGATATGAACCGCATCATCAAGCTCCACCCATTTCACTAGGGAAGTTGGCGATATCCAGAATGGTGCCCTGCTCTCGTTGGGGTCTGGATAAGCAAGTATGAACTAACACCTTATACTAAAAAAGGTTTGCTATATGTCTATTTCCCACACAGACTCAATGTTTTAGCCATGTACCTGGATTAGTGATTCACAAATTTTGTGAAGTTGCTTATTACCATGGTGGTCAGACTGTTAATCTGTTTTAACTTGGTGGCTATCTAATACTCAGGAGACAATCCTTGTAAATGCTACATCAGCATACACATCCACTCCCTCTGATGTGCTTCCGGACATCCATTTGCTTTCTAGATATACAGGTACAATAGTTTAATAAAGTTCACATTGCACATGTATCATAAGCCCACCAATGACCAGCAGGAAATTCAGCGACATGGTCAGTGGGATTTCCTATAAGAGAGAGACAATATGGTTCTAGTAACACCCATATGAGTTCCACTAATGTTAGGGTATTTATTCATATGCTTAAACATAGGTTTGCATGTCTGTGATTTCCAGGCCTATCTATATGGCATGGTATCACATGCTGTACATATATATATATATATATATATATATATATATATATATTATAAAGTATAAATATAATTTTACTTTAACTTTCTTCCCCATTTTTTAAAATGCAAACGTAGCAGCAAAAATGTAAAATGTCATACTGTACAGGAAATGGCTTATCTTATAGTAGTCCAGTTTTCCTCATTAATATTAACATCAAACCACATTTCCTTTTTTTATTTATATAGTAGCTCATATCATAAAATACCTGCTTATTTAAAGTTATCAAGATTTAGGTTGTTTTCAACCCATAAATATAATCTACATGCAGAAATTAAAATGATTGCTATTGATTTGGCTAATAGCAATCAACCTACAATTATATTTTATATATTTTGTTGGGAACTGTATACCTGTTACTATTTATCTTATAATTTGCATATTTGTTGTAAGTTGTAGTAATGAACTGATAGATCAACAGTATAAATAAATCTATTTGTTTATACGAACATGTGAAATGTAGTTGCTAGTTGTTAGTGTCCCTTTAAATACAAAATATGGACATTCTAGTAAACATAATTTTTTTCAGCTAAATTGGATCATGTCTTATTAATTTACAGTCATGGAGAACCAATGATGACTATATTTATTTAGATCCTTTGTATTTCATTTTATACTTATTGTGCAGTATTTTTAACTTATTTATTGGTAATGTAAGTTTGTTTAACTGCATGTTATATAATGAAATATCATCATCTGATATTTGTTCAACTGATACTAAGTGGATGATCTACTAAATTGATTAAAATCACTATAAATCACATACGAAAATGGAGATTGTTTCAACTTTCTTTTCTATAAAGAAGTGACTTTTAGCGATTTCCTTTGATTTAAAAAAAAAATATTTGCCGGAGAGACTTAAAAATCTCGGGGAAACTCCTATTTATTTATTTATTTGCAGTTATTCATATATCGCCTACATATTACACAGCACTATACAAAGAATCACATCAGTTATTAGCCCATCGTGAAACTTCTATATATGGTGCTTTTCACATTAATTTCAAGAAGACAATTAATTAATTCATTTTATTAACTCACCTGTGTAAACAACATTGAAATGAATTGGCACGTTATTTCAATCCTTGTCTTACATAAGAGTTTTTTTTTCAATATCACTGAATTTGAACTAATCTTGAGTGTTTAAAGCCAGTGAGAACATTGTGTCTTCTAAGATCAAATAAATGAACAAATCTGTCATAGATTCACTTTTCTATACTTACTTTTTCTCAATGAGAAATTGGCAATTTTGCAATGTCTGCTTTTTTTCCAGACGTTTGGAAAACTGGTGATGTGTCGGTGGATTTTTCTTTAATATAATTTGGTGATTAGGAAACTGATCTTTAATTCACTAAAATTAGTGATTTTTTAGCACTGTTTCAATAAATTGACCTTTAGCAGATACCCCCCCAATTCATTTTATGCAGCACACTAGTTGTCATTGTTTTAGCAGATGACCCCCAATTCATTTTATATAGCACACTAGATTTCATTGTTTTTCTGTGACTTTTTATTGAAAATATGTTAATTTGTTTTAATCTTTTGCTACTATAATGCTGTTATGGAATTTATTAATATGATTATTTTTGTTTTTACTTTTTAGGATGAACTGTTTTAATAATTTATTTTGCTTTCAGAGAAGAACACTTTTTGTGCCTCTAGGACAAACATGAGTATGTTCCTTAGAGAATTATTACACCCATCTTCAGAAAGTGGACTCTATTCTAAACTCATTCCACTGCCTTGTTACAAGTATAGGATTTACAGACATTCCTACCCTCAACACGACGTTCCTGCTACTCAATGACATTTGTTGTAATTTGGTTGCTGGCCACCAAGTGCTCCTTAGTTTTTAAATACATTTTGAAATATACTGGATACTTGAAGAAGAATCTAGTTACTGATTGCAGATATCCCAGCATTATTTGGTATTTTAATTTTGAAGAGCTGAAATTTGTTTTATGTTTTATTGAAGAAAACTGATGTGAAACAAAAATAACACTTCTTTCTCTCAATAAAGGTTACAAATTTGTATATTATTTTCATTTTACTAATTACTTGAAATAAATGTTCCTGACTTTTAAAATTATAATACAAAAAATGGACAGGATGCTTATATAGATTAACAAGTATAATAACAAAATACGGAACATTTAATTAAATTACTAAATGGCAATAAGATCTTTTTCTGTCTTAATTTATTATTTTTCCTATTTTAGCCATGTTTTGCACTATTTTATTTGAGTCTGATAAATCATTTTAAGTTGGTATTCTATGTACAGATGTTATTGCATTTTAAGCGGGTAAACAATTTGTAGGCAATGCTTTTCAAACTAATAATTCACAATTTGGAGTAGGGAAATACACATGGTATGATAAGCATGCATTATCATTTGATATAATTAATGTTTCAATTCCCTTTTTTGCTTGCATATTGTACTTTTTAGTATATTCTTACATAAAAAATGTATAGTACTTCCTAGAATAAGCTCTTAATTGATGTTTTCATTTACTAAGTCAACAGTTAATTGAACTTAAAACCAAGATAAAATCTCCTTGTTCAGACATTACAAGCATTCTATTTAATATTGCTCTTAAATAGATAAGGCTTGAAAGCCTATCAGTAATCTAAATACATATTTCATGATAAAATTACCTTAATGTAAAGTGATGGAAAATATAACAATATTTTTCCAAAGCAAATAAAAACTTTCATTGGGCTTCTGTTAAGAAATTTAATGGAGTACTAAAATAAACTGGTTTCCATGTTATTTTTTTAAATAAACTAAGAAAAACATACAGTATTGTATATCATAATATGTATTAAAATATACTTTAGTAAAATTGTATTACTCTTGGTCTGGAAACCCTGAATTCCTTAAACACGTACTTTGTGCTATCCAATAAAATATTGAAATGCTTTTTAAGTTTTAGGCAATAAGATCTCCCATAACAGTCTACTATTGCACCTAGATATGAACATTTTACATAATGTAAACAAGTTAAACAAACTTTTGTACCTTTACATATATACTATTATTATGTTAGGGAGGGGGTGGGACATGTTTTTAAATTTCAAAATCAAGCTACTTGACACTAATTTGTAAACAGATTTACCCCAAATTGTAACATTGGCAATTGAAACTCAGTGAATGCTCATAAAAGGATCCTGGTTTATTTAGTTGTCATACCAATGTTGTCACAGTGCTGAAATGTGTATGTGTAACCTTTGTAAAAGATAACACCTTTTTACAATGATGTGGCATTATATGTAAGCAATAATATATATTAGAAGAAATGCAGGAGTTATAATATAACATTGGGCCATGGAATAAGGTGATATATAATATCTCTTTGTTTAGATAAGTGCACACGTTATTTAATATAATACATAGGTTTTAATTAAGAACAACAAAGTTGCACATGTCTGTTTATCTCCACTGACAATTATGGAATTATGGAATCCCTCAAGAAAACAACTTTAATATGAGTCATGTGACACCATTCAATGAGTCATGTGACACCGAGCATAACACATAAGTGATGACATCATGAGTATTCAATTATTTTGAATATGATTATGGTTTTTTACATAGTTTCTAATTATAAGCATACGCCTCCCATTTAGAATGTCTAATTATAGGGGACCTATCATTATTATCATTGATTTATAAGGTGCCACAGTGTTCTCCAGCGATGGACAGAAAACAGGACATACAAAAAAACAGGGACATACAAGGTAGACAAAAATGCAGCCATGAAATCAATGGATGGGAGGGCACTCATCATGAGAGAGCTTGTGTTCTAGATGAAAGAGGGTACAGGTGAAACAAGATAAATGAGTGTGGCTCAGAGTGGAGGTTGGGATAGTTGTGAGGATGCTTTAGTGTATGTAGTAAAAGGAGTAGAAAAAGCTCTATTAAAAAGGTGTATTTTCAGAGAATGTTTAAAAATTTGAAGACTGTGGAAAGTCTGATCTAGCTGGGTATAGAATTCAATAAATGGGTAGCAGCATGTGAAAATGCTGTAAAATGGGCATGAAAGGTGGTTCACAGAGACAAGATGAGGTACAGGTCAGATAGATCTAAGAGAGCAAGATAGAGAGTATTTTTTACATTTATGAAGGGCTGGAGTTGTTTAGGACCCTATAGGTAAGAGTGAATAATTTGAAATGGGATTCTGGAAGACACATGAAGCCAGGAAGATCAGTCTCTACTTCTATACACTATTTACAGGATATAGAAGTAGGGATAGATGGCGGAGGGGTGAGTTCATTCTGCTAACTCTATAATAGCACTATAGAGTTGTTGCACAGTTAGGGGTGGACAACAATATTCATGTGCCAATTACCAGTTTAATTTTAATCACGTCATTTGTCCAAAACAAATGCAATTTATTTGTGCATATTTTTTATTTTTTATTAATTTTCTCTTAATATTACATAGTCAGCTAAATCCTAAAGTGGCTGAACAATTCTAAAACATGTCAAGTTACTAAATATTTTAATGTATATATGCAAGTGACAGTTTATTGTTTTTTTATTTAAAACTTATTTAACTGAATTCTAAAATTACATGTTACCTTAATTTTGTTTATCAGAGCAGCATCAAAGAATTAATCTATTAAAAATGTTTAAAGATTAATTTGAAATACATATGTCAAGAAAATAATTTATTTGTGAAACTTCTTGAAACGAATGAGGGTAATTCAGTAAATTCAAAACTGTTTACAGGCCTGCAATGTATAAACTATGATTCTGTTTATTAAAGAGAAACTAGAGTATACAGTTTTGTTTGGAATGCATTGAATATATACTGCTTTATTTTTCCTGGTTTCAGTTTTAGAGCCCTGTTTTTGTTTTTTTGTTTTTTAAAGCTTGGTCAATATGATTTCCCATTCAACTGCCTATATTACCTTACTAAAAATTAACAACATTTTCTCCTAACCTGTTTGTGTGGGTGTGAACACAGTATAGGGGAACACATGAGCATTTAGCTAGTCCCCATATTGTTTGGGGAAATAAACAAGTATTATAGTTGTCTAATCCACCATTCTGATTGAAACCAATGTAAGAAAGCTTGTTGTTTACTTACTGCCACAACTAATTTAAAGCAACAGATTTCACTAGCAAAATATCACCAAATCTATAAAAATAGCCAAAAATAAATCCCATTATGAACACAATAATCTAAAATGTCAGCCTATATATATGGGTCTCTCTTGACAACCATATCAATATTTCCCCAAAAAAATATATTATAATATCATAGCTTGACATTCCTATTTTTTGGCAACTTTCCATTTATTGAAAGTTTGCAATGCTCCAGTTCTGTATTTATTTTTTTTGCAGTACTGATAAATTGTATTTTTCTCAATGCAAACATGTTTGGTTTAGATTTTATGATGATGCCTTGTAGGGAAAAATAATATAGAAGACATTACATTATACCTACAAGTGAAGTATGTTTTTTTTAAGGCTAAATGTATGGTTATGTGGTAGTTATTAGGAATGTCTGAAGTATTACCGATCTCTTCTTATGCAACACTTCCATAGTACCACTATTCAATTTGAGGTGAAGGCTTGTGCTCTTAGATTAATTCAGTTAGGCTGCCTCAATATATGTATGCTAAAAGAAATAAGGCCTTTTTTTAAAAAAAAAACAGCCAAGCCTATATTTTGGAAAAGGAAATGTTCAGTTGCAATAGTTTTATAAACACACTTAAATAAAATGTTTCATTGGTATATGTGATCTTGTGGCAATTCTATAAAAATGTATTCCAGATTATAGCATTCATTTAGATATTATTTAGGTGGACCTGGAATAAGTCACATATTTTGGACTACACACAGGGCCTGATCAACCAATAGGCTGATCAGGCTGCAGCCTGGAGCGCTGGAGTCTGGGGGGCGCAGCGTCCCCGAGGTAAAAAAAATTTCCCTTTCATTTTTATTTTTTTACTTAGGCAGCGTTGGTCCTGAATCATCGGGACCGCCCCTTGTCTAAAGGGGGGCGGCCTGACTACTAGATGACAGGCAGTCTGGCAGCGATCGCTGCTAGCTGCCTGTCAGCGCGGCCGCGGGAGCTTCTTACTGTGGTCACATGAGATCAGGACTTCCACATCTCACGTGACCACAGTAGGAAGCGCCCGCGGCCGCGCTGACAGGCAGTTAGCAGCGATCGCTGCCAGACTGCCTGTCATGTATAGCGCTAGAGAGAAGACTGCTGCCCAGGAACAACAGGTAAGTCCTAATGGGGGCGGAGGGGCTGGTAACAAAGCTAAAGGGGCAAGTAAAGAGGCTAATGGTGGCAGGTGACATTGCTAATGGGGGCAGATAGCAATGCTAATGGCTAAAAAGGCTAATGGGGCAGTTAAAAATGCTAATGGGGGCAGATAATTCTAAAGGGGCAGGTGAAGAGGCTAAAGGGGCAGTTGACAATGCTTATGGCGTCAGTTGAAGAGGCTGAACGGGGCTGATGAAATGGTTGAGGGGACTATTTAAAAAAATAGAGCAGCTTTGGGGGGGCATAATCTTTGTATTGTGTGCTGGTTATGAGGATGGTCTCTGTGGTTCTAGGGTCATTAGAATGCAAAATTTTAGTCAGATGGGGCTGATAGAGGTTTATATTTGATTATAGCTCTTTGACAACAATTTTCATATATTTTATTGCCTACATATGCCTGTGCTATGGGGTAGTTTTATATATCCATAATGGACTATTGTGTTTTGGAGCCTAATCATTCAGGCTTTGTTAACATTTAGCATTATAATACAATTGCTGCATATTTTCAAAACAGGACCCCGACTTTCCAGAAGCCAGCTAGAAGACAACAAAGCTGCAAGAACAGGGAAGAGAGAGGAGCAAGAACAGGTAAGAGAGAATGCACAATCTGTCTAATTTTGAATGCTGGTGAATTCTCCTGAATATACATATTCAGGAGTATTCCTATACACTTATATTGGGAGGGGGGGGGGGCGCTGCGGCAGTAATAGCCTAGGGTGGCTGGAACCCTGGAACCCTTAATCGGGCCCTGACTACACATTTAATCAGGAAAATTACCTTGAATATATTTGGATACATAAATATATCTATGTATTTTTATACTTGGTGCTACTAGATTTGTCCTTTATTTACTGTCTTGTTGTACAGGCAATACAAATATAAATCCCCTTCTTCAAAAATGCTTCAATAATCTTAGAGAGTGGTTTGAGGCTTTTCTTGCTTAGCTTCACATTGCATGAGTCAGGCCTTGGCTACCATACCCACAAATCTACAGCTATGGCCACAGCTAAGTCATGTCCCCAATATTCATGGCATCCTGTGCAATGAATAGGCCACACAGTTTCAGTATGGACATGTATTATTCACAGTATATTGATGGAATATTATTCTGTACATAGTCGATGACAGGATAATATGATATTCTTTACTGTTTTAGTGAAAAGATGTGTTAGCCTGCTGAACCCAGAGGTGGTTGTTGTTGTTTTTTATTCTTATGTATAGAAGCTTGATAGCTTTCACTCACTTTAGCAATACAAAATATAAGTATCACTGCATAAAACCAAAAAAAGTGCAAAATTCTGAGGCTGTTTAAAAATCCTGAAGTGACAGGTTATTTCATAAAACATGCCCTCATAGAAAAAGGGTGTAAGAAAGGTGCAAATATTTTTCAGCATGAGAAATACATCATGTTCTATACAAAGGTATTAATTATTTTTTTCTTTTTTATATTAGGTTTCCTTTATTTTTGCTTCAAGACATAATCTCTGCAATGGATCAGATTATATATAAATATCTTTAAAATGACTTGTATATTAAAAATTTGCTTTATCTTGAGGAAATTGTTGTGTTTTAAGTGTAAAGCAACATATGTAATTTTACTTGTTTACCTGTCAAAACAATTTTAATAATACAAATATTAACATTTTCTACTACAGATAATTATTTTCAACAGCACATTAAACTGTGAAGGCTACTTTCATTTTGGGATATTGTTTTAGGCTGGTTTAAATTTTTTAACTTAAATTGTAGTCCAATTGTGAAAATAATACTTTGATTTTGGGGTTAATTTAAATCACTTTGCTTAATAAACATAAATATGAACATTAATGAATTAAAATGACTTTACGACGGAGTAAATTTTTGTGGCATATGACGATTTAAAGCTAAAGTAATGTTTTATGTCATTTTTACTCCATTTTTGGTTTATAGAAGTTTTTTTTTTTATAGAGTAATTCTATGTTATGAAATGGAAATTACATTTTCCTTGTCACACTAGAGTGCTTAAACTGTAAAACTGCTGCTTACAGCATTTTTACAGCTGTAGTTTTACTATGTGACATGGAAATAATGTATCCCCATTGAAACCTTTGTATCACTTCAGCAATTTCTGACAGCTTCAGATTGTTATTTTATTATTGGCTGGCAAACATCATTGCTTTTGTTTGTAGTCTATGCAACAGCAATTGCTTCCTTGTGCCTATTGTTATTGTATTCTTTGCCCATTTTACAATATAAGCCAGGTTGCATTGTCTATTCTATTTATTAGTATGTTTTATTGAATTTCCATAGACATTGGGAATTAAATAAAAGGAATCTAACCCTTAATAGGAACCCATCTTTGACCATAACAACTTTATACAGGATTAGACAGTTTTTGGTCAGTGCTTTTGAAGTAGGTAGGCTATTTATGGCAATAGAGGAAGGCATTTGATTGGTTTTGAGCAACTCGCAATGAATCAGATGCTACCTTAGATTGTACGCTCCTCTGAGCAGGGCCATCTCTCCTCCTGTTTCCACCACTTCTAACTCTGCTCTCCAGCTACTTAGCCCTCCTCCTCGAGGGTCCTCCACCCCACGTCCACTCTCGCTCCCTCCTCCCCCCTGGGGGTCTCCCTGTCTTCCGCGCCCTCCTTCTTGGGCCCCGTCGTTTGCGGATCCTCCCTCCCACTTCCCCGCCCTCTCTAGCTGTGCATTGAGCGTACTGAGTTGCTGTGTTTACATTACTGTGCTGTCTCCCATTGTATTGTGATTTTGTTTATCTCTGTACGGCGCTGCGGATGCCTTGTGGCGCCTTATAAATAAATATTAATAATAATAATAATAATAATAATACCTTTAACAGCGCTGAATGTCCTTTTCAAAATGCTCCTTGCTGAGAGTTATAAAGGCCTGTGCGCTGCATTTACCTTTGCTTAGTTATTCAATCAATCAGCCAGAAAATAAAGTACATGGAAAATTAAAATTGATGTAGGCTTTGTATAATGTAGCTTTTTTTCAAATAAAGGTGTGTTTAAGAAGACAATTTTCTTGCAGCCACCTGATAGGAGCCACCTGACCATTGATCTCTACTGTTTGGGAACCCTACTCATTCCATTATAGCATGTCAGTCTTTGGCTCTCTACAAACCTTCACCCCCCCCAATAGTTTCAATGTCACATGCAACTTGTCCTCATTTACACAATCTCAGGTGGACAGATCATTGCCTCCCACAAGATTAGCATACTGTTATCCTGAAAATATTGCTGCTGCAGTGAACATTCTAATGATCTGATTGGCTATAATTTATTCTATCCCCTGCCCACTTTAAAGCTCCAGCATAATGGACAAGCAAAATATGATCACCATGGTCATACCCACTTTAACAATTGCTCTATTGACTATGCTGACATATATTCTAATTTGAAGAAGGTGCTATTTAGTTAAAGTTCATAATACTTTAATGTTACTTGAAACAAATATGTAGAGAATTTTGTAGAAATGTTATTTCTAAATAAATCAAAAATCTTCTCATGTGTATTCTTCTTCCAAACTAATAACATTATTTTGGGAAAGCCAGACCCATTAAATTCTAACATTTTAAAATTGTAGAAAAAATGTAAACTATTCCGATGAATAAACAAAAGTTACTGTTAGCATTAAAACTTGCAATAAAGGTATTTAATTCTGCCAGAATCTATGTTGTCTGTGCTATACTGTATATCTTCTTGCTACTGTTTATATATATATATATATATATATATATATATATATATATATATATATATATAGTGTAAACGAAGGTGGGAGACGAGAACAGGTGCCACCTCCTGGGGACTAACATATCTGTCCTGAAACACTATTCCTGTGTCTTTGTCATGTCTCTCTCCCTTGTTTCGACCTAGGGGACGGAACTTATAGCTCTTAAGCAAAAGTTCAGAGACAACGCATCTGCATTCGCTAGTTGTGTACTGGTCCTAATCATAAACTTAAACTTTTGCGATGGTAAAATCCTGTCACGGGCACTAGGAGTCTTTACCCAGGGATCACCAGGTGGTAGGCTTACCAGAGCAATGTAGATGGTAATAGGGTACTCTGGTAGCTGGGTGATCACGGAACAGGAAACAGCAGATGATGAGATGCTCAGGAAAGTCTATGACTAGCAGCACTGGTAATATGGAGGTAATAGTACACGAGGAACTGTAGGACAAGGACACGTGAAGGTAGTCAGTGGTCTGCGATAGCAAGTTGTACCACTGCTATAGTGAGGAGGAATGTCCAACAGAAACGAGGAGGTGATGAGAGTCAGCGGTCTGCGGATAGCAAGTGGTACCGCTGTCTGAGTGAAGGAATGGAATCCAAGTGGAGGTATCCGGGGAGTCAGTGGTCTGCGATAGCAAGTTGTACCACTGCTATGTGAGAGGATACTGGAACAGGTGATACTGGAAACAGGGATCAGTGGTCTGCTACTAGCAAGTTGTACCACTGAATATATATGTGAGGAGGTGCACGGGGAGAGACTGCAACACAGGATATACACAGGCACCTTATACACGATCCACAGTAACATGCACAATATATATAAATGACTGAACAGGTCTGCAAATATAGAAAGTCTCTTGAAGTAGTCCAGCACAAGTTAACACAGTCAATGATGGCAATAGACTCAGCGGATAGCAGACTCCAGAGGAGAACCAACACAGTCCAGCAAGATATGCAATACACCAGCACAGTCAATGAGAAGTATGCATACCGTGGTTCAGAAGCAGGCAGTCAGATAGGAGTGCAGCGATACCTGAGCGGCAGGAGGCCGGCTGGATGAAAAGTCCCAGGATAGATGAGGCAGCGGTCTAGTAGGTGCAGCGCACAGATAAGTAGACCAACAGGGACACGAATCCACAGGAATCAGTAACACGTGGAACTGGACTCAAGGAGGACCCAGGAGAGTGGAGATGATCCAGCAGAGGAGTAGTTGATGAGATATAAATCCAATGCTGACAGGAGGGTAGACCAGCGGGACACGTGAAGGCGTGGAGAGCGGGTCAGCAGTAGATGGGTGATAGCGCGGTCAGCAGCAGCAGGACTCTGCGGTACCCGGAGGTAACCAGTAGCAACCAATAGGTGTCAGTAGCGATGGAACACGGGGGAGCAGAGTAGACCAGGAGCTGTTGATCACGGAGAGTAGCGAATGGCAATGAGAGCAGCAGTCTCGAGGAAACACAGGAGAGCTGAGAAGAGACTGCAGTGCACAGGGGCAGCGGATAGGAATCAGCTAACTTGTCACGATGATGAACACAGGCGAGTTGTAGGCTGGAGGCTGTAGTGCACGGAAGCAGCGGGTAGACATCAGCTAACAGTCACGATGATGAACACAGGCGAGTTGTAGGCTGGAGGCTGTAGTGCACGGAGGCAGCGGATAGGAATCAGCTCACGGACTTGATGAGGAACAGGTGAGTGGATGTAAAGTAAAGGTTGGAGTGCACGGAGGCAGCGGGTAGGAACCAGCAAACAGTCACAGTGAAATATAATAGCGTGATGTGGATTAGAGGACTGTAGTGCACGGAAGCAGCGGATAGGAATCAGCAAACAGTCACAATGATATGTAATAGCGTTGAAGTGGTTTGGAAGACTGTAGTGCACGGAGGCAGCGGATAGGAATCAGCAAACAGTCACGATGATACAGTTGATGGTAGAAGTGGTATGGGAACCACAGTAGTAGAAGTGGTTTGGAAACCACAGAGGTAGAAGTGGGTTGGAAACCACAGGAATCAGCAGCGCTGAAAACACGAGGAATACAGGAACACCTTCAGAGACTCATAGGGAATGAGACTCCAAGATCAGGCGACGTGGTGTTGACCACAGGTGCTTAATATAGGGAGTGTTGCCTGATCTGCCAATTGAGTTAAAGGGACATACACTGAAGTATAGGAAAGGGCTGCGCATGCGCAGACCCTCAGGATGGAGGACGGCCACGGTTCCTAAATGTCCGGGAAGAGGCACTCACAGTACGGTGAGTGACAGTACCCCCCCTTTTAAAGGTGGGCACAGAACGCCTGGAACCGGGCTTGTCCGGATTTTTGGAGTAGAACTTCTTCAAAAGGGCAGGAGCATTAAGATCTTCAGCTTTGATCCAAGAGCGCTCCTCAGGACCAAAGCCCTTCCAATGAACGAGGAAACGGAGGACTCCTCGCGAAATTTTTGCGTCTAGTACCTCAGTAATCTCAAAATCCTCCTCCTGATGAACTTGAACTGGCTGCGGAGCTAAGGGAGGATTTGAGAAACGGTTGATAATAAGAGGTTTGAGTAAAGACACATGGAAGGCATTAGAAATCCGAAGATTCTTAGGAAGAAGAAGTTTCACACATACTGGATTGATTACTTGAATGATCCTATATGGACCAATAAAACGAGGGGCGAATTTCATAGATGGAACCTTCAAACGAATGTTTTTAGTAGATAACCAGACACGATCTCCAATTTTTAGTGGTGGAATAGCCCGCCTCTTCTTATCTGCGAAAGATTTATATTTGATAGATGTCTTCTTTAAACAGGTTTTGACCTGAGACCAGATATTTTTAAAGGTCTGACAAGCAGTCTCCACCGCAGGAACTTGGGTGGGCGGGAGGGCAGGAAATTCCGGAAAAGACGGATGGTGACCGTAGACCACAAAAAATGGAGTTTTGGATGATGACTCATGGTACATGTTGTTATGGGCGAATTCAGCCCAAGGAAGCAACTCTACCCAGTTGTCTTGATTGGCTGAAGAGAACATCCTTATAAAAGTCTCAAGATCTTGATTGACACGTTCAGTTTGTCCGTTAGATTGCGGATGATAAGAAGATGAGAGTGCTAATCGTATGCCCAAGGTTTTACAAAGGGCTCGCCAGAATCTGGAAACGAATTGTACTCCTCTATCCGACACAATCTCAGAAGGACATCCATGGATACGGAAGATCTCTTTAATGAAATGTTCAGCCAGAGTAGACGAGGAAGGCAAACCAGATAGAGGAATGAAATGAGCCATCTTCGAAAATCTGTCCACCACCACCCAAATAGTGTTATGATTCTTACTAGGTGGTAAGTCAGTAACGAAATCCATACTAATATGGGTCCACGGTTTGGACGGAATGGGTAGTGGTCGCAGCAACCCTGCTGGAGTTCTGCGGGAGGATTTGAACTGGGAACATAGCTCACAGGAAGCAATGAACTCTTTGACGTCTCTCCTCATTGAGGGCCACCAGTAACTTCGAGAGAGAATCTCAAAGGTCTTGTGTTCACCGGCGTGTCCAGAAAAACGAGAGGCATGGAACCACGAAAGGATTTTCCTCCTTAGAGTAGGAGGCACGAGGGTCTTCCCAAATGGTAGCGTTTTGGTGGATGAAGCAGCCAGTGAGATACATTTGGGGTCTAGAATGGTATGGTTGGAAACCTCTTCTATATCAGAGGACGTCACAAAAGCTCTAGATAAAGCGTCAGCTTTTTTGTTCTTGGCAGCTGGTTTGAAGGTTATTATTAATTCAAAACGGGAAAAGAAAAGAGACCATCTTGCTTGACGAGGGTTCAAGCATTGGGCAGACTGGAGATATGACAAGTTCTTATGATCCGTGAAGATCGTCACTGGATGGCGAGCTCCCTCCAATAAGTATCTCCATTCCTCTAATGCAGCTTTGATAGCTAGTAACTCCTTGTCCCCGATAGTATAATTCTTCTCTGCGGGCAGTAGGCCCCGAGAATAGAAGGCACAAGGATGGAGTTTTTGCTGTTCCGAGCGTTGAGAGAGAATAGCTCCTAAGCCCACATTAGAGGCATCTACTTCCAGGAAGAAGGGGAGTGTCACATCAGGCTGTCGAAGGATTGGAGCCGAAGAGAAGGACTCTTTTAGTGTTTGAAAGGCTTGAAGAGCCTCAGGTGACCATTGCTTAGGATTAGCCCCCTTCCTAGTCAGGGCCACAATAGGAGATGCAATGGAAGAAAAGTCTTGAATGAAGCGTCTATAGTAATTGGCAAAACCTAAAAAACGCTGGATAGCACGAAGAGTAGTTGGCTGGGGCCAATGTAGTACAGCATTCACCTTGTCTGGATCCATCTTCAGGCCAACTCCGGAAACTATATACCCCAAGAATGGAATCTGGGGTAATTCGAATGAACATTTTTCTAATTTACAGAACAATGAATTATTCCGTAGCCTGGAAAGGACTTCTGCCACATGTTGGTGGTGAGAAGGCAGGTCCTGTGAAAAGATCAATATGTCGTCCAGGTAGACGACGACACATACATATAATAAGTCCCGGAAGATCTCATTGATGAAACCTTGAAAAACAGCGGGGGCATTACACAGCCCGAAAGGCATTATCAGATATTCGTAATGCCCGTCTCTGGTGTTAAACGCTGTCTTCCATTCATCACCGGAACGAATTCTGATTAAATTGTAGGCACCACGAAGATCCAACTTAGTAAAGATACGGGCTCCCTTGATGCGATCGAATAGCTCAGTGATCAGCGGAATGGGATACCGATTCTTGATAGTAATGGCATTGAGTCCACGAAAATCTATGCAAGGGCGTAAAGATCCATCCTTCTTTTTAACGAAGAAGAACCCAGCTCCAGCGGGAGAGGTGGAAGGTTGAATAAACCCACGCTGGAGGTTCTCCTGTATATACTCAGATGTAGCTTGAGTTTCAGGTAACGAGAGTGGATAGACCCGGCCCCTGGGGGGAGTCTTGCCAGGTAGAAGATCGATCGGACAATCCCAAGAACGATGAGGAGGAAGACGTTCAGACTGAGCTTTATCAAAAACATCAGTAAATGAAGCATATTGAGGAGGGAGTCCCGGTGAGGTAGATGAGATGGAAGATTGCTGTACTTTGAGAGGAATGACTTGGGAAAGGCAACGATGGTGACATTCAGACCCCCAAGACGTGACTTGAGGGGTGCGCCAGTCAATCTGGGGAGAGTGACACTGAAGCCATGGAAGGCCTAAGACAATTGGACTAGTCGTAACAGGAAGGATTAAAAACGATATTTCTTCATGATGCAGGGCACCAATCAGAAGGGTTACTGGAGACGTACTCTGGGTGATGAGACCGTTGATGAGACGTGATCCATCTATAGCCGTCACAGTAATGGGTGTTTTTAAGGTAATCACTGGTAGGGACCATTGATTTACTAATGATTTGGAAATAAAATTTCCTGCTGCTCCGGAATCAATCAATGCCTGTGACTCAAAGGTTTTGGTAGCACAGGAAATTGTAACATCAAAGGCGCAGACTTTAGATTTCATGGAAGATGGAGAGGACTCCAGGGACCCTAACTTCACCTCTCCAGAACTAGTTAGGGCCTGGCATTTCCCAATCTCTTAGGGCAAGAGCTGAGCATATGAGTGGAATCAGCACAATAGATACAGAGTCTATTCTTTACTCTTCGTTTCCTCTCCTCTGAAGATAATTTGGAACGTCCTATCTCCATGGGAATCACAGAGGGTGAAACTGGACGAAATTGAGGGTTAGAACGAAGAGGTGCTTTAGCAGAAGTTGTTTTCTCAGCCTCTCTTTCACGAAATCTCATATCAACACGATGGCAAAGAGAGATCAGATCTTCAAGTGACGAAGGAAGCTCCTGGGTAGTCAGTGCATCTTTAATTTTGTCGGAGAGCCCCTGCCAGAAGGCGGCAACTAGGGCTTCAGTATTCCACTGAAGTTCAGAGGCTAAGATCCTAAATTGAATGACGTACTGGCCTACAGTATGAGATCCTTGTCGTAGACGGAGGATGCTGGAAGCAGCGGAGGTCACACGACCTGGTTCATCGAACACACTTCGGAATGTAGAAATGAATTTGGCACTATCTTGTAATATTGGATCGTTTCTCTCCCACAGAGGGGAGGCCCAAGCCAGGGCTTGTCCTGAAAACAAAGAGATAAGATAGGCCACTCTGGAACGATGGGTAGAAAAATTTTGAGGTTGGAGCTCAAAATGGACTGAACATTGGTTAAGGAAACCCCTACAAGTTTTGGGGTCCCCATCGTACTTTGACGGAGTAGGCAGGTGAAGCGTAGAAGCTGTAGACACCTGGGATGGCACTGGGGAAACGGAGGAAAGCACAGGAGCCTCAGTAGTAGCTGTCACAGTCTGTCCAGATGTTCCTTGGGAGGTTAACGATTGATAACACTGAAGTAACAGCTGTTGGCGGGCATCCTGTTGCTCCACACGGCTGACCAGATGCTGCAGCATCTCTTTGGCGGTAGGTTCCGTATCTGGGTCTGTCATGGCCTGATCTTACTGTCACGGGCACTAGGAGTCTTTACCCAGGGATCACCAGGTGGTAGGCTTACCAGAGCAATGTAGATGGTAATAGGGTACTCTGGTAGCTGGGTGATCACGGAACAGGAAACAGCAGATGATGAGATGCTCAGGAAAGTCTATGACTAGCAGCACTGGTAATATGGAGGTAATAGTACACGAGGAACTGTAGGACAAGGACACGTGAAGGTAGTCAGTGGTCTGCGATAGCAAGTTGTACCACTGCTATAGTGAGGAGGAATGTCCAACAGAAACGAGGAGGTGATGAGAGTCAGCGGTCTGCGGATAGCAAGTGGTACCGCTGTCTGAGTGAAGGAATGGAATCCAAGTGGAGGTATCCGGGGAGTCAGTGGTCTGCGATAGCAAGTTGTACCACTGCTATGTGAGAGGATACTGGAACAGGTGATACTGGAAACAGGGATCAGTGGTCTGCTACTAGCAAGTTGTACCACTGAATATATATGTGAGGAGGTGCACGGGGAGAGACTGCAACACAGGATATACACAGGCACCTTATACACGATCCACAGTAACATGCACAATATATATAAATGACTGAACAGGTCTGCAAATATAGAAAGTCTCTTGAAGTAGTCCAGCACAAGTTAACACAGTCAATGATGGCAATAGACTCAGCGGATAGCAGACTCCAGAGGAGAACCAACACAGTCCAGCAAGATATGCAATACACCAGCACAGTCAATGAGAAGTATGCATACCGTGGTTCAGAAGCAGGCAGTCAGATAGGAGTGCAGCGATACCTGAGCGGCAGGAGGCCGGCTGGATGAAAAGTCCCAGGATAGATGAGGCAGCGGTCTAGTAGGTGCAGCGCACAGATAAGTAGACCAACAGGGACACGAATCCACAGGAATCAGTAACACGTGGAACTGGACTCAAGGAGGACCCAGGAGAGTGGAGATGATCCAGCAGAGGAGTAGTTGATGAGATATAAATCCAATGCTGACAGGAGGGTAGACCAGCGGGACACGTGAAGGCGTGGAGAGCGGGTCAGCAGTAGATGGGTGATAGCGCGGTCAGCAGCAGCAGGACTCTGCGGTACCCGGAGGTAACCAGTAGCAACCAATAGGTGTCAGTAGCGATGGAACACGGGGGAGCAGAGTAGACCAGGAGCTGTTGATCACGGAGAGTAGCGAATGGCAATGAGAGCAGCAGTCTCGAGGAAACACAGGAGAGCTGAGAAGAGACTGCAGTGCACAGGGGCAGCGGATAGGAATCAGCTAACTTGTCACGATGATGAACACAGGCGAGTTGTAGGCTGGAGGCTGTAGTGCACGGAAGCAGCGGGTAGACATCAGCTAACAGTCACGATGATGAACACAGGCGAGTTGTAGGCTGGAGGCTGTAGTGCACGGAGGCAGCGGATAGGAATCAGCTCACGGACTTGATGAGGAACAGGTGAGTGGATGTAAAGTAAAGGTTGGAGTGCACGGAGGCAGCGGGTAGGAACCAGCAAACAGTCACAGTGAAATATAATAGCGTGATGTGGATTAGAGGACTGTAGTGCACGGAGGCAGCGGATAGGAATCAGCAAACAGTCACAATGATATGTAATAGCGTTTAAGTGGTTTGGAAGACTGTAGTGCACGGAGGCAGCGGATAGGAATCAGCAAACAGTCACGATGATACAGTTGATGGTAGAAGTGGTATGGGAACCACAGTAGTAGAAGTGGTTTGGAAACCACAGAGGTAGAAGTGGGTTGGAAACCACAGGAATCAGCAGCGCTGAAAACACGAGGAATACAGGAACACCTTCAGAGACTCATAGGGAATGAGACTCCAAGATCAGGCGACGTGGTGTTGACCACAGGTGCTTAATATAGGGAGTGTTGCCTGATCTGCCAATTGAGTTAAAGGGACATACACTGAAGTATAGGAAAGGGCTGCGCATGCGCAGACCCTCAGGATGGAGGACGGCCACGGTTCCTAAATGTCCGGGAAGAGGCACTCACAGTACGGTGAGTGACAAATCCATTTTGTAACTTGGGCATTCTGGCTTTTATTTGCACAAATGCTTTTTAACAGGGCTTGAACTGTCACCAATTTAAATTGTCTGCACACTTAATGGCCAATGATCCTTTTCCACAGTGCCACACCTCTTTTCATGTTCATTGAATTTTCTACTCAAATAAATGATAGCTTGCTCCTTCCCATCTCTGTAATGGGACAACACAGCACCTACCACTACATCAGGCATCAGTCTGTATGACAAATTCTTTTGAAAAATCTGGCGTTATCAACACCATGTGCGTACATAGCGAAAAGCTTTTTCTGTCCCAGGGTTCCACTTCACCATATTAAACGGCCTTCCTCTGGCAAGGTCACCGCTGTGGTGGTGAAATTAAGAATGAATCGCCGGTAAAACGCTGTGATCCCAGAAAGACTCTCACCTATTCACAGGACAGGACCAGTTTTCAGGACAGCCTCAATTTTATTGCAGTCAAAGTGTACGGTGTTATATAGGTTACACACAAAGAGGAGAGCTCCATTGCTAATTGTCTTTGCTGAAAAAGAAATACTAGGGCTGGCAGGCTTGGTGTAAATCTGCAGTCACATTGCACTGTGTTATATAGGAAACACACATTGAGGAGAGCTCCATTGCTAATTGTCATTGCTGAATTAGAATTACGTTTGGTCTTCTAAATCTGCAGTCACATTGTACTGTGTTATATAGGTAAAACACAAAGAGGAGAGCTCCATTGCTAATTGTCATTGCTGAAATAGAAATAATAGGGCTAACAGTCTTGGTCTAAATCTGCAGTTACATTTTACTGTACCATAGCTCACTCAGAAACAGGAGAGGTGGCAGAGTTCAGTGCTGAAACAGAAATTGTAACAATAGGGCTGTCAGTGCTTTTAAAAGTCTCCAGTGACATTATACTGTGTCACAGCTCATACAGAAACAGGAGGTGTGGCATTGTTCTTGTCACTCTCTAGTCTCAGTCGTGATGATACTAATCCCTGCACCTTATGTGCTAAAGTCAATGTTCAAGTGCATAGTGGTTTTAAGTCAGGGAAACAAAAATGTAAATAAAAAGCTTGTACCTTTTTAAAGAAAAAAACACCTCTCTAATAAAGGTGAAAGTTTACTGTAGACTGTAGAAAAATTAAAATTGCCAACATGCCATTCTACCCAAAATATTACCAAGCATACCAGCATCAGCTAGCTCCCTTCTCTAAGCTAGATCTCAGCACCTGCAATCTACACTGTCATTATATTCACCCTCATCAGTGTGTACATCATTCTCAAACAATACTAATTCATCCCCGCTGGAATCCAACATCACAGAAGTCTGTGTACTTTGATGTAATTGTCGGTAATGGCCTTTCTCATGGAATTTGCAGTTAATTTACGGAAGTGCTGTCACGATTTTTAGGCAATTCTTTTAAACCAGACCAAATGTCAAAATGTTGTTCAGACTCATCTGCATCACCAATGGGTGTCTTGGGAAAGCTATTTTTTTCCTAGCAGCAATTTCCAGAGAAACTGAAGGAGGAGACATCATTTACCACTTGAGCTGTCAGCTTGCTGACCAGGAGCTCATTGCATCTTTTGAGATCTGAGTGAGTTGGAAAGAAAGAAAATACATAACTCTTAAAACTAGGATTAAGCACAGTTACCAAAACGTAATCATCCAATTTCAAGATGTTGATAACTCTTGGTTCCTAGTGAAACGATTAAAGTACTTAATCTACAAGGCCAACATAATTAGCAGAATTGCTTTCTTTCATTTCCTCCTTCAATTTCTCTTGCTGCTTTTCAAAAAGTCTAATTAGGGGAACCACTTGACTCAATCTAACAGTGTCTGCAATCTCTTCACAGGTGACTACTTTGATTAGTTTCAGCACCTTGCAAAACACAGAAAGAATTCTCCACTGCGCTGGACTAAAGTACATTCCCCCTAAATTACATTCTTTTTGCAGCTGCTGAATTCTCCTACATGCTGTTGCAGAATCCCTAAAATGACCCTAAATATTTCGGGACACAGACAGCATCGCCTGCATGTCCTTGTCATTTTTTAAAAAGTTCTGTACCACCAAGTTGATTGTGTGAGCAAAATAGGGAATGTGATGGAATTCCCCCCTGCTGTAATGCTTTTACAATATTGGTGGCATTGTCAGACATCACATATCCTTAATAACACTATTCACACTAATGCACCATCACAACTATCCCAATCTCCACTCTGAGCCACACTCGCTCCTCTTGTTTCAGCTGTGGCCTCTTCCCTTTAGAATATAAGCTCTTTAATGAGCAGGGTCCTCCATACCCTTTGTTTTCATGTCCCCATTCTTTTTGTCTGCCTTGTCTGTTCTTGTTTTATGTATGTTTTGTTTTGTGTATGTCCTTGTCTTCCCTACTGTACGGCACTGTGGAGCACTGTGGTGCCTTACAAATCTACGATAATAATAATAATATTAAAAATAATAATATGTCTCTTAATGAAGCAGATGATACACAGAGTAGCCTGCCTCTGAAAAATGTTACGTACTTGGATACATGATGCTGCTGTTCCTGCTGGTGAAGGCAAATCACCAACTCAGTGGGCTGTCACAGTAATATAATCTTTAGTCTGTCCAGTTCATCATCATCACCATTTATTTATATAGCGCCACTGATTCCACAGTGCTGTATAGAGAACTCATTCACATCAGTCCCTGCCCCATAGGAGCTTGCAGTCTAAAATTCCTAACATACGCAGAGAGAGAGAGAGAGAGAGAGAGAGAGAGACTAGGTCAATGTTAATAGCAGCCAATTAACCTACTAGTATGTTTTTGGAGTGTGGGAGGAAACCGGAGCACCTGGAGGAAACACACGCAATCATTAGGAGAACATACAAACTCCACACAGCTAAGGCCATGGTCTGTTATTGAACTCATGACCCCAGCGCTGTGAGTCAGAAGTGCTAACCACTTAGCCACCATGCTCCCCCAATTCCGCTTGTCCACATATCTGTGGTTAAGTGTACAGTGGGTAGAATGACAGTTTGTCAATAATTACATTTTTCCGAACCTTCTGGTAGATATGAGGAATAGCTTTTCTAGTAAAATGGTGTTGTGATGGAATTTGGTAGAGGGGACACAAAACCTCAAGTAATTGTCTAACACGCAGATCTAATATTAGCATAGTCGTTATTGGAGTCTGTGATCCGCTTTGCGACTGGGTGACAGCTTTCATACTTGCTAAGGATTGTTTAACAGTCAATTGTTGTAAACTACTAGTAGTCTTTTTCTTGGTCTGCTTCTGGGATGAAGATCCACCTATAGCAGCAGGATCAGCAGCAGTGGGCCAAACGCTCAATGATTCTTCGGAGGAGTCCTGGATAGGGGAGGAGTCATCTCGCATTAGCAACTTGGATGCAGGAATAACTCCAATCACTTGGGAGGATATTGATGATGAAGGTGTTGGGGGTGTAGATTGCAGGTGCTGGGATCTAGATGAGAGAAGGAAGGTAGCTGATGCTGGACTGCTTGTTGTTATATTTTTAGCATAAGTTTCTGAATTTCCCAAGAGCTTTCCATGAACTCGCTTCAAATGGCGCAACATGGATGAGGATCCTAGATGGTTAAGGTCCCTACCTCTACTGACTGTGGCTTTACAATGCTAGAAATGGCTAGGCAACTGTTGTCAGAATTTGGATAAAAATAATTCCACACATAAGAGGTGGATTTTCTGGAATTATGCCTAGATATGACAATGGCCTTCTTATCACTGGCAAGAACTGCTGCAGTCTTTGTTTGAATATGTATGAAAATAATATTGTGACCTGTGAGGTGGTCAAAATTGACTACAAATGGCTTGAAATAGTGATATTGAGGTTAATAATAATGTAGGAACAAAAAACAAGCAAAATGTTGTGATTTTAGCATATTTTAGCTATTTTTCTTAAAAATACAGATCCAAAACAGAAACAAAAACCAAAACACATGAGGACGGTTTTGCCAAAACCAAAACCAAAACACGAAGTTAATCCAGATCCAAATCCAAAACCAAAACCAGAACACGGGGGTCAGTGAACATCTCTACTTTCTACCAACCCATCAGTCTGGGGATGGTAAAAGAATGTCCTGTAATGAGCAACCCAAAACAACTTGCACATTTACTTCATGATTTTAGAGATAAAGAAGGTACCTTGGTCAGTTAAGATTCCCACTCTGCTAAAGACATGCACCAGCTCTCTAACTATCATCTTGGTTGACATTTTGCGCAAAGGGATGGCCTCGGGGTACCAGGTAGCATAATCCATTATCACTAGTATATGCTGATGCTCCCGAGCAGACTTTAACAAGGACCCAACAAGATCCATGGCTACCTTGTTCAACAGGACCTCTATAATAGGCATCGTCACTAGTGGGCTCCTGAAATGTGATCTAGGAGCATAACACTGGCACTTGAGAGAGGAAAAACAATATTCTAACACCTGTTTATGCACCCCTGGGCAAAAAAACACTGCACAATTCTCTCACTGGTCTTTTCTGCCTCTAAGTGTCTTGCTGTGATGTACACATGAGCTAGGTCTAATAAGATTCTTCTCAGTAACTAGGGAACTGCCAGCTGTTCTACCACTTCCTTCACCCATTTTTGTCCTTTGGTACAAAAAGTCATTACAAATGGCCATGTGTGGGTATGCAAGTCGGACATCAGGTTCTACAGGCTCCCCATTAATAACTTTCACATTGTCTCTGGCTTTTATTAGGGTGGGTCTTTCAACTGTTCTGATGCATACAGTTCCTTCTTCATCTCAAGGTTAGGCATATTTTCAGCATATTTTTTTGTCTGAACTTCAAAATCGCTGTTTATCTCTCGCGATTTGCGGCACATTGAACTCTCCCATGTTTACCTGCAAATCGCCATTTACAAACAAATAGTCATTTGCGATTGGTTGAATGTTTTACATTGGAAAATTGCGTGATTTTGGCCTCTCTAAAATATGAATGTTTAAAAAAGAAAAGCGTGGGGTCCCCCGTCCAAGCACTATTAACTCTAGTGCTGCCAGCCTACTGCTGATTGTGCGAAAATCGGAGTAAAATTTGCACACCCCCCTCTCGATTTTCAGGCAACCAGCAACAGGCATACCAGCCGGGGTTTCACAAATCCGCTAGGACGAGTGGGATCCTGTTGGTTTTGACTGGGATTGGCAACACTCCTCCCAGAGGCGCGGAGTCTAACAGAACGAAAGGTTTTCACCATGGAATCCTGCAAGGGAATTTAGGTTTCGCAGCTTCCAACCTGCAGGTTGCAGCCCTCCAGGGAAGTTCCCAGTGTGAAGTGACAGAGAACCGACACAAGAGATGAGATAGCCCCAGGTAACCACTAAGGAGTGGATGGTGATGAAGGTAAAGGCAGTACACAAGGATAGATAACACATGGAGGACTACATCAGTTAGCATCAACAGATGGAGTAGATAAAGGTGATCTACGACCACACACTTGGAGACATGGAGAGCGATAGACTGCGGCAGTTACCACTGCTGAGTGGAGCAGGTAAGTGATGATCTGCGGCAGCACATTTGGAGATAAGGAAATGATTTGAGGCAAATAACCTGACTTCTGTATCAAACTTACTGTCTCTGTTTGAGTTGTCTCTTGTAATATCTAAAAGGGGGTTTTGATATTAGGGCTATTCTATATTATAATGGTCTCTAGCACATATTGGGTGTATCACCTATCTCCTGGCCTGGGTAAGACTCTGCAGTCTCTACTGCAAATCTCTCTTGTAGTTCTTGGCCACCTCCATACTATCCTAAGGCTGCAGTAACTCATATAGTTTGGTCGCCTCTACCTATCTCTCTCTGAATTCAATGCACACTGCAGCTTCCAGCTCTGATTCGTGTCCCGCTTTGCCCTGAGCTGCTCACTGCAATGGAAGTGTCTGTTGGAACTACGAGTCTGCTCACACCCCCACCCTGCAGAATATACGGCCCTATTGCTGAATGCACAAACTTATAATATTAAGTCAGTTTGGGGATTCAGCAATTTTGAAACAGTGCTGTCATCATTTTTCACCACTGGGCTAGTGAAAGGAAGCTGACTGCTGCTAGCATCATCACCAGGTTACCTGGAAAAACAGCAAGTTAGCAATTACCAGGCTATCTTCAGGCTATCAGTAGCCTCCAGTACCATGAACATGGGAACATGTTTCACACACAGACAAATATATTTAATATTGATTAAGTTTATTAATATCACCTGCAAAGTTGATTCTTTATAGGGAGGTGCCTCTTCCAGCATGGCAGTGATCATGCTTCACTGTCATCCCACTTCTGGTGGGCGCACAGATCCACAAGACCTGCAGGGAATGAGGATGAAGATTACTTTTCCTCACAATCCTTCACTATAACCTCTGCTTGTTTGTCAGTCCAGTAGGAGTCATAATCCGTCATTAGTCCTGATATCTAGCTTCACATTCTCTGTGCTGAAATCCCAGGCTTTGCTTCTAGTCTCCGCAGCAATGGCACAGATGCGTATCCTGGTTCTGGTTCCCACACTGGCTACCCGATTGACTGCCCTTTTCACCTGGATCTGGACAGACACTGACACTGCCCATCTCACTCCTAGGTCCCCTGCTAGTGCTGGCACCACAAAGTCTAGAGATAAAGGCTTGTACAATAGTTCTCAACAAAGGGAGCCTAATCACTAATGATTAACTTAGCACTGGCAACCTCCCTGAATTGACCCTCTCCTGTCTTTTAGTGAGATCCAAAGTTTCAGAAATTATAGCACTTCCTGTGTGTGCTAACCAGCCCTCTGCATGCATAGTCCTGCTTCTAGCAGTCACAACAGCCTGCAGAGTGACTACAGCTCTCTTGCAGATAATTTCTCCTATGACTGCATTGTCCTGCCCTAATCAGGACGCAACATAACACTCACTTCAGCCCTATCCAATGCAGCTCAAGCTACCACATACAGTCTCAGATGATCCTAACCCCAAGCATGGCACACCAAACAGACACACTATCTGCAAAAGCGCTCCCAGACTGCAACTGAAGGAAATATCATTCCTATCCTGACTTCCTTCACTATAAATTCACCATTTCATCTCAAAGTACTGTTTTTTCAGTTGCCAAACAAACATAATTCAAATCTCTAATATCCACCCAATCTTCTAACCCACGTCGTCTCTTTGCCATCTTCAACTCCCTTCACTGCCCACCAGCAACTCCTCCCCTTTCCTCCTTCAATGAACATAATGTTTCCACCTACTTCAAAGACAAAACTGGAACCATTCGGCAAGATATTTCCTCAATCCAAATTCATCATATCTCAGTTGCTTCCTCCTCACTTCCCAATCTACACTCTCTACAGTCTACATTCTCTGATACCCAAGGACAAAGACTCTGTACTCATGAAATCATCTCACCTTACAACCCACCCCCTGGACTCTGTTCCTCACAAGTTCTCCATTCCCTCTCCACCATTGCATGCCAAATTGCACTCACTCCACCAATTCTACCCACCTTGACATACACTTCCTAATCCACTCTCAATTCTGTCATGATCTGCCTTGTGTCTGTTTATATTACCCTGCAGTACCTGTGATCCTCCAGAGGTACTGTTGTTCTGCCTTTCCCACTTCCAGGGGTTAACTAGCACAGCTAGTTAGTCATCCACACCTGACTGTGTCTTGCCTGCCTATTACAGTATCCTTTGATGGTCATTGATGTTCCTAAGCCTGCTTATGTTTGTTCCCTGCTTTCTCTGTGTCTGTGGATATCCATGCTTAGCCAGTTCCTGTTTCCTTGTAAAGCATATTTCACTCACCTGTATCTCTCCTAGAGGTAACCTGACAATTTCATTTCTCCTGCTATCTGCTATTCCTAAAAATCTGATTATATTCTTACCCAGTCTGTGTTTATTGCATCCTGGATTGTTATTTTCTCTGCAATATACTGTACAATGTTTTTCATCACATGCCTGGCTCCGTGGCTATAATTGCAAGACATAGTTTGTGGAACAGTTTCGTAAAAAAAAACATTCTCTCCAGTAACTGTAGACAAAGTCTCTGCACTTATCCCATCATCTTACCCTACAACCTGTCCCATTGACCCTGTTCCCTCACAACTTCTCTGCTTCCACTTCCCCTCTGCATGTCCACCTCTAGTTCACCTCTTCAACTTGTCTCTCTTCACTGGAACATTTCCATCTTCCTTTGAACATGTGCTCATCTCATTAATTCTAAAAAAACAATGTCTCAAACCAGCTATCTCTCCAACTACCACCTTATTTCTCTCCTCCCCTTTGTCTCCAAATGACTAGGGTGTTTGCTGTACAACTGCCAATCTCACTCTGTCCTCTCTCCATTCTTTACTCTCTCAAATCAGGTTTCTTCCCCAGCATTCCACTGAAACTGTTCTGACAAAGTGATCAATGATTTACTTTCTACAAAGTCTAATGCTCATTTCTCCATACTCATTCTCCTAGACCTGTCTGCTGCTTTTAACACTGCTGATCATCCTCTTGTCATACACAACTTCAATCCATTGGTCTTCGTGACACAATTCTTTGCATGTTCACTTCCTACCTATAGAACCATTCTGTCACAATCTTATGCTGGTGTTACAGATCTGGTAGTGTATGGAGCCTACTTGCTGGTGTTAGTAATACTGTACAAATCGTAATCTGGGGAGCGGAGACATGAACAAGTCATGTCTGGAACCAGGGAAGCACAATGCAGGGAGTAGGAAGTGGGAGGTAACAGGGAGGAAATGTGCTGGATCAGTGGTGAACCAAATTATCTGGCACCTTAATGGTGCCAGAGCCTGCTTAATATAGGGGAGCTGGCTCAAGCTAATTACCTTATCCCTGATTATACTAAAGTACCCACACAACAATCTTCACTTTGAGCCACACTCACTCTTCTTGTTTCAGCTGTGCCATCTTTAATTTAGCTCTCTTTTGACCAGGACCCTCTATACCCTTTGTTTTCATGTCTTCAGTTATTTTGTTTACCATGTATGTCCGTTTTATATATCTCCGCTTTTTCCTACTATACAGCGCTGCAGAGCACTGTTACACCTTACAAATCTATGATAATAATAATAATAATAATAATAATAATATACTTGAGTAGGTCCTGGACACATAGAGGGTGGTCTTTTGGCCATCAAGAATTTGATCTTGGAATAATAATTGACTAGTTACAAATATGTTCAATATGTCAAAATTTGTGTTTGACACAAACATGTCCATTATGTCAAACTCAAAATACACAAGTACCTCTACAGACACATTTTAACTAGGATCAGAATCACTATAGGAAACTGTCTCCCAAGTAATTTACATATAATACACCAAGTCAAAGTTGTATTTGTTTTCCAGCTGACTAACTGAATGAATTTACATGACAATATATGGCTACAAAAGGGATGTGAGAAAATTCAATCATTTAGAAATTTTAAGCTTAAAAACATGGGGAAGGATTTTCACAGTGTCCACAGTAATTCTTAACAGCACAACACAGATTTTAAAGTCATACTGACAGTATTTGAGATATTTAATATCACATATATATATATAGTATTACACACACATATTATTTACCGCATATGTCATAAAGAGTATGGGTTAAACACAAAGATGAAAATGAAATAAAGATAAAGGTCCTGTTCTGATCAGGGTTTTATCCTGGTATGGGGTTAAATGTGATATAGGAGCACTACAAAAAGATGTAGATTAACAAACTAAATTAGAGGAAACAAGCTATCTCAAAATCAATGTTGACCCCATTCGGTGTGAGGGTTTTAAGATTGTAAATCCATCTGCTCTCTACTCTAGATATGTGATTGGTGTAGTCCCCTCCCTTCCAAGGTTTTGGAATTTTGCATATTCCTACAAATTTCAATAGTGAGGGATCATTTTGGTGATGTAAAGCAAAATGGTCAAAGACACTAAAGTGCCTCGAACCCCTTCTTAATGTTCCTGTGGTGACTGAGACATGCACATGTAGGCTCCGAATGGTCCTGCCCACATATTCCTTAACACATGGGAATTCAAGTAGGTAAATGACCTGCTTACTGACACAAGATAGTCTGGTCTTAATTTTATATGTTTCACCTGTGACATTGGATGTGAAGGTCAAAATCAGTTTAGTGCTCTTGCTCTGATTTGTCCTACAAGCAAGACATCAATTGCAGTGACAATATCTGCTGTTACCTTCCCCTAGCCAGGAGTTGTTGGGATTGTGAGTGGTAATGGGAAGATGGCTCTTGACCAGTCTGTTTTTTAGACTGCCTTTTTGTAGATGAATCTTGGTTTTGTTGGCAGTAAGTCCTTCAATTTCTCATCACAAAGCAAGACCCCTCCAGTGTTTTCGAACAATGTTCTCAATTTTTTTAGAGTCTCTGCTGAATTAGGTAACAAATGGAAGATGTGTGGAGATGTCAAGGGGTTCCCTATATCGTTTGGTAAAAAGATTAACCCTCTCTGTGTTCCGCACTTCTGCGTAAACTTTCTCTATGGACTCCTGATCATAGTCCCTTTCAAGAAAACTATCCTTAAGGGTGGTGGTTTGCTGTTCGTAGTCTTTCAACCTTGGAGCAATTGCGCCTAAGTCTGATAAAATGCCCTATAGGAATATTTCGTAGCCATTTAGTGTGGTGGCTGCTGGAGGTCGGAATATAGAAATTGAAGTCCACCTACTTAAGGAAGGTTCTGGTTTCTATCCTGTTATCCTGTATGTAAATGTCAAGGTCCAGAAACTCTACCCTAATGGAGCTAATGTTAGCAGTGAAGTGAATGTTTAGATTGTTATCATTAAGGTAGTTCCCAAATTAGTCCAGTGTGTCTCTAGGACCTGTCCATATACATAGGGCATTATCTATGAATCTGTACCAAAGAAGGATATGGCTCCTAAAAGGATTATTATCCCATATGGATTGATTCTCCCAGTGGGCCATGATTAGATTTGCGTAACTGGGCGGTAATTTCGCGCCCATAGCAGTCCCGCAAATATGCCTGTAATACCCACTGGTGGTATAAAAATAATTGTGATGTAAAGCTAATTAAATACAGTCAAGAATAAATATAATCTATTCAGTAGGTAGGTTAGCATCTTCCATTAGGATGGATCTCACATGCTCAAATCCAGCTTTGTGGTCTATAATAGTATAAAGTGATATTGCATCGCAAGTCATTAAAAGGAAACCTTCCTTTCATTCTGTATTTCTCAGTATTTCAAGTGTGTGACTGGTGTCATGCAAAATAGCTCCTTTGTTGGGTGACCAGAGGCTGTAAAAAGTAATCTATATAACTGGATAGATTAGTGGTAATTGAATTGAGACAAAATACAATAGGTCTCCAGGGTGGATTAGTCAGGGATTTGTGAATTTTAGGTAAATAAATTACCAGAAGCCTTGGGTTCTTTATTGCCAAAAATGTTAATTCAGATTTGTTAAGTATATTTACACTAGATGCTCCTACAAGCAGCTCATCTAGACTTTTCTGGTAGTGGGCAGTGTGGGCACTCAGGAAACGCTCATAAGCGTCTCATGGAGTTGTCTTTCTAATTCTGATATGCAGTTCTTGTTGTCCACGATGGTATTCCCCACCCCTTTGCTGCTGGTTTGATAACTATATTACGATTGGTTTCTAGATCTCTATGGGCTAGGCTTTTTGCTCGGCTGATGTTGGATTGGGTCATCACCTTTGCACAGGAAAGCCATGTTGAGTCAAGGAGTAAACATGCTCCTGTGAATTTGGAGACTGTAGATTTATCATCTTTATCTTCTGGGACACTAACTCATGAAACCATCAAGCTCCAAATGGCTATAGAACAAGGATATCAGGAAACTATAAGTATTCATTTGATTGCTTCACTTAAATTTTCCATAGTTTTGGGTATCCCCTAGCTCAGTGTTGGCTAACCTGTGACACTCCAGGTGTTGTGAAACTACAAGTCCCAGCATGCTTTGCCAATATATAGCAGCTTATTGCTGGAAGGGTATGCTGGGACTTGTAGTTTTACAACACCTGGGGGTAAATGTATTAAGCTCCGGGTTCTTCAACACCCGCGAGTTTGGCGTCTTCAGCGCTTAAATTTAAAACGGCGCTGCCTTGTAAGGGGAAACTTCCCTTTACATGGCAGCGCCGCTTTAAATTTAAGCGCTGAAAATGCCGAACTCGTGGGTGTTGAAGAACCCAGAGCTTAATACATTTACCCCCTGGAGTGTCACAGGTTAGCCAACACTGCCCTATCTACCTACTTATTATACTTCCATCAACTGGAATACTTGCTCTTTATTCTGCTACTTTGAGCATTGCAAATGAATCTGCCTTTCTGGAAATTTGGTATTCGAAGTCAAGCAGGTCACTGAAATTTATTCTAAAGATTTGATAAATTACCAACGCAAAACAGAATATTTTTTTATGTCTGTAATAAAAAGAATGTACATATATTACCTCCCCATCACTCCTATGACTGTCCTACTGAACTGTTACATGGATCATCAATATCTTTTAGGTGGCTTTATTCTCTGTACAAACCAGCGTTAAACGTCATGCGGGAATTACTGGAAGAAAATGACACGCGAATATTTTGCGAAATAAATCCAAAATGATGCAACCGATTGCCAATCTTTTCCTGTAAATCTGCAGACTAAGACCTTTAATTTTGTATATGATGTTGCATGGTCAGACAACAGCATCATAGAAATAAGTCACTCATAAAAGTCATACTTATGCTATTAATATGTAGATAAGTGGCCTTAAAAGAAAAAAACTAATTCTAAAATTTACGTTTAAGCTTAACTGTATTGTTTGAATATGATGATTTTAGATTGATTTTAATGCGTACAATATATAGTTCATAAAAGAAAGCTAATTTAAAAACAATTGCTAACTAATGCATGACTGGAAGGTTTTGCATTTCAAGATCAATTTTCACATTTTTCGTGAGACATCAGTTTCTCCAGTAATAACTGTTTTAGTACTGCCAAGTTACATAGTCTAGCCAAACTACATAGTCAAATCATTTGCAAAAAGGGCAAATGTTCAGTAAGTTCAGTGTAAATTCAACTATTAGCTTTGTTGAAAAAATTCCTTCATGCTTCCATAAATAGAGATCAGATATTATTCCTTGGCACAAAAAATCTACTTACTAAGTTGTAGCTTGTGATACCGCTTTCTGAAAAGAAGGCACCAAACTTATTTTTAAATCTGGTTAGCAAATCTATTATTGCCATTTTCCGTTAGTAGGTAAATTTCACATTAAAATGTTTAATTTTGTCAGCGAAGAAGTCAATTTTTTAGCAAATTAGTCTGTGAGGGTTATAATGAAAAGTTTCAGAAATTAGGAGAAAACTACCAGTTAAAAAGTAAATATAATAAACTGAACAAATGGTGCAATAATATATATTTGAAAATAATGTTTTGCAATTATTATTAATAATAATAATAATAATAATAATAATAACAGTAATAATAATAATAATAATAACAATTATTATTATTATTATTATTATTAAGTATAACCACTCCTTGACAGACTTGCTCATCTTAAATACTTTTGATATAGCTTTTATTAGTGAGCAAATATATAAAAATAATTAAAATAATTAAAAAATAAACGGATTGCATGATTCATTCCATAGTTACGTTCATGCAGTTGGTCACAACCCAGATGTTTCACCCCAGAATGTAAGAGGTTATTTCTCATAGGTATAGCGATACCAAGTATAAATACAATGGTCTGAAGGTCTGAAGCTGAAGGTCCATAGGATTTACAGGAACAAAGTTGCTCATTTTAATTTTACAGTTTGTTTTCCCTCCTTGATTTAACATGCCATAAGTGCACACAAGTAATTATTATATTATCCTTCTTATTAATTATCTATTATTGCTGACATACAAGGGAGAATGTAAACGGGTCACTGTCATAAAAACGGGTCACTGTCAATCTACCCAGCCTCCAGTGACCATAAATCCCCAGGATTCCACAGCAACCCAATCAGGAGGTCACACTTGTCATGGAGTAATCCAATTTCAATAGGTGCTCATACTACAGACGTTGAGCTAAAATAGTCTCACTATCCATTATCCAGTTGCAAAATAACAGTGAATGGATTCATTAAGGAATGCATACTGAACACAATGTGCGATTTGTTTTAAAAATGCACGTGAATTGGATGTACGCATGTCCAAGTTCAACAAGGAGCGGATGTGAAGATACATGTGGTGATGAATGTGGGTGTAGGTCTACTCAGTTCTACTAGACAGGACACTGCAGGATATGTCCAATACATATGAGGAATATAAACTCACATAAGAATGCAAATAAAAAAACAATATAATTATTGTTCCATGTTAAAAAGATTCATTAATGACAAAATATTAAAAAATTAGAATAATGTTTTCTGTTTTTTGTGCTTCCCATGAAATACATTTGATGCATTTCTACATTACAATAAAATAAATACACTTAATGTATTAATGTTAAATTAATTAGTGTCTACTGTACCTAAAATACATTTTACAGTGGCTCCTGATAGCAAACACATGTCCTAGCATATATACACAGCTGTCATCACTAGTAATCAGCAGTTAGATTAGACCTGTAGCTGGAGCAAGAGACCTGAGAGATGACCAGAGCTTGAATTGGATGCTGCTGTGTGCGTTCGAGATTGGCACAGGTTTACTGTACATTGACTACAGGCAAATGCCCCTTCCCCGCCCCGTTCCCTCCCTCAAATGGTAGACTGTAGTAAGTGTCCTTTGCGCTCAAAGATGTATTGGACGTTGCTCGGATCTGTGGCATATGGTCAGGTTCTGGCTATGTGCAGAGTAATTGTGTGGATTTTACACACAAAATCCTTTAATGAATCCGTTCCAAGCATGTTTAACATACAGATCTCTTTAATCCCTATTCTTACTTCCATTGCCGTTATTATTTGAATGCTGAAGATTTGGTAAATTAAGTATTTTAGATAAGTATATGTGTATAGTAATTTTTGAATATCCATCCATAATTTGTTGAAAACTTGCATTTTCCAAACAAACCACTTTATGCACACAGAGTGCAGCTTACTAAAAATAAATATGTAATACAGACAAAAAAGTCAGCTCTACGTGTGCAGTGGGGGCTTTAGTACCCCAACCATGTTTTTAGTCTTATGAGGGGGGTGGGGAGTTGGGAACCTAGAGCACCCACAATCATTTTAAAAAGATAGCACCTATGTATAAAGTTACTGTATACTGTACCTATATATCAATTTTGAGCAAATGCCCGAGTATACTATGTACAGTTTAGAAGATTGCAATGTCCTGACCTAACTGCAAAAATAGTTCTATACGGTGATTGATTAAAGTTTATATCAAATGTAATCCAATTGTGTTGATGTATGAAATATATATTTCATAACTGTTATTGAATTGTGTCATTTTGGAGAACGTTGGGCATTATGTATTATTGATTAAGAAGTGTACATACATTTATATGAAACGTAACATATTTTACAGGAGTAAAAGGCACATTAAAAAGATTATCCTGTCAATATTTTTCAGGTGACTCCTCTCTTGTCAATTAAACAAGTTCTTGTCATTTCTTTCTTGTGTAGTTACACTAATAGGCATGACATTTACAATATTGTCAGTCTTAATACTTCATTGACAAATGGAATGCTATGAGGGCACAAAGTACTTCAGGCCTTATAATATTCACCCTCCTGCCCTTCTTAAATTGACATGTGAGTTTTTGATTTATTTACTTGCCCTTTCTATGGGCATAAGTGCTCAAGGGAAACTCATTTAATCTTCCACATGAGAGATTTGTCACCACTAAGGAATGCTTGCTGTCTCAACTTGTCAATCAAATGAAATTGAAGTTTGTAATGGATTTCTAAACTTGTATAGTGTTTTATTTGCTCTTTGTGGTTTTTAATTACTTTTTAAGCTTGATGTTCGATTAGGAAATATATAGTTGTACATAAGGAACTATGTGGCGCTATGGACTATGCTGGTGCTGTCTAAATAAATTATAATGATAATAGTAATTTAAACCAATTAAATATTAAATTAATTGGAAATTAAACATGTTATCTATATTCATATATAGAAAAATAAATGTGTTTATACTGACATTATGTGAAGGTCAGGTATAGTAAAGGTTTCCTGAAGATCGAAAGTTATAATGACGATTTATTTTAAGTTCTAATTGCATGTCCATGATAGGCAAAAAGTATCACCATTATTTTAAACATATTGGCCCAGGCGTAAAAATGAACTTTGTTTTACTGGACATATACAGTAAAACAAAGTGGAAATTAGAGTCAAGCGCAAGTCACACTTGCAGCCTGGAAAGGGGGAGTAGGGTTGTGTAAGAATAACTTGTCTACAGTAATGGTGCGCACAGGTTAGTGTGGAATGTCCCCTGGAGATGTGCCTGTTTAGAGTAGGCCACATTTTCAGATGCTACTTAAGAAGAGTAAAATTTGCAGATTCCCAATCCCTGCTATAAAGTTATATGCTGAAGATGATAGGCACTTACAGACTATTTGAGTTGCAATTATTTTAAAATATATGCAAATCAAAATAAATACGCCAGACTGCAATTTTACAGCTGTAATTTGTGTACACTAGAGACACAAAAATGAAGTCCACTGTAAATTACACTTATTGTGAGCGATTCATTAAATTTTACTACTGTTCTATGACTGGATAACTTTTGTATTGAGGCAGTTTTCACACTTAATGAAACCATTAGGCTTAGTAGATATAATAAAGCCTGTTAGGAGAATACCCACAAACTGATCAATAATTAAAGTCAAAGCAACCCACCCAGTACATCAGGTCTCTTCCAGGCCCGGATTGGCATTCTGTATTTCAGGAATTTTCCAGAAGACTCATTGTACTTATGTGTATTCTTGTGCGGAGAACGAACTCCAAAATGATTAATGTGACCAATGTTATTGTGACCAGTCCAGCCTGTCATAGTCTGGTGCTGGGTGTGGCTTTTGTGGCGGGACCCCATGCAGTTCACACCTCTACAGTAACAGGAAACAGCCAGTGCTGGGGCACACCGTTTTTCATAGATTTATGTATAAATATATATATATATATATATATATATATATATATATATATATATAGGGTGATTCAAAAGTCGCAGTACACAATTTTATTTCAAAAACTCTACAGGAAATTGGAAAACCTGAATACTCCAGTAAGGTATGGGTGACGTGGTCTATCTTTTACGGTATGTACAAAACATGGGCGCCATCTTGAAATCAGCCAATCGGCCCAATTCCTGTAGAGTTTTTGAAATAAAAGGGTGTACTGCGACTTTTGAATCACCCTGTATATATATAACACTGCAAAGGTCTGTGCTGAAGATCATCACCACAGGCTAAGCACCCATCCCAGATCAACTTCTTGATATGCATATCTGTCGCTGCTTCCACCTCTGATTGAAAAATGATGTATAAAGGAGTGTTCAGAGATTTGCCCTTTTGCTGTAGACAGTATTGGATGAACGGTATGCTCTTCAGTGAAAAAGATACAGCTGTACTGTTAAAATTCATGGCAAGTAGTCTGGGGAAGCTTTTAAATTAGAAGTTAGTATGAAAGTAACGATAGAGACAATGAGAATTATAATGTAGGAAGGGAGCATGGATTAGCAAAGATAGCTATAGGAGCAGTAATTAGTGGGTTTTGAAGAAGTGTAAATGGGATGCATAATATTAAAAGTGGCAAAAAAGTATTCCAAACATGTTAAGGCAACATTATGATAGAGTGGATAGAACTTAGACTTTGTTGGATAAGACTCATGGGTAGTGAATTTGGAAGGATATAACATACTCAGGAAGTATATCAAAAGATATAGGAAAAGAATAGGAAAAGAAGAATTTTTCATTATTTAAATCTTATGTAAGACCTATCTAGGCAGAAGATATATGTGAAAATGATAACAGTGCTCGAGGGTTTCTACATATGGAGACAACGACAATGCTAATTGGGGGTTCTCTTATAAGTCAACTAGCATACAAAAATTTACTACAATTCAAAAATTGAAAAGGCAGCAAAAAAAATTTAGCCACAGTAAAGGTAGTTTTAACTACTAAGACATAAATTGGGATATTGAAAATAATAGTTCTGACAAAGGAAGCAGTTTGTATCTATTTTATAACTGCTATATCAGTTATTTAAATCAAAACAGATTATATATATATACATATATATATATATATATATATATATATATATATATATATATATATTATATATATTTATATATATATATATATATATATATATATATATTATATATATTTATATATATATACTAGCTGAAGTACCCAGCAGTGCCCGGGTTTAAATCTTGAAATTAGTAGGTTGCCAATGGGTTGGATGTAACTGTCGACGTTTTAAAAATAAAAAAATATTTTACAGCTAAGATGTCATCCAAATCTATTCAGGGGAAGGCCGAGTACAGGCTCCCAGTGTCAAAGTTCTGCCCAGCATGCACCAATGAGAGTTCTGACCTGGATCTCAACCACTGCATTAGGCATCCCAGACCAATTGCCACCCCTTTGTGACGTTTTCATCCATATTCATCCAGTGGACGACCTAGAACAGGCTCCCCAGGTCAAAGATCTACCAGTGTACACCAATGGGAGGTCCGACTGGGACCCTAACCCCCCTAAAACCTGACCAGGATCCAACTGGACAACCTTGTGTTGGTTTCATCCCAATCGGTGCAGGGGTGTCCGAATGCAGGCTCAGAACAGGCTCCCCAGGTTAAAGTTCTGCACAGCATAAACCAATGGGAGATCCGACCGGAACCCTAAACCCCTTAAACCTGGCCAGGATCCAACTGGACCACCTTGCATTGGTTTCATCAGGGGTGTCTGATTGCATGACTGGACAGAAACAGACCAATGATTTTTATATATATAAGATATATATATATATATATATATATATATATATATATATATATATATATTTATATATATATATATATATATATATATATATATATATATATATATATTTATATATATATATATATATATATATATATATATATATATATATATATATATATATGAGAGATCATTTAGGAATTGCTGGTGGTTATATCATCGTGACATTTTCATTAGCTTTCAAAGTAATATTGTAATAAAATAGCATTTGAATTGACAATCCAAAGTGACTGAAAAATAATTAAATAGAAGCAATGCAGCAGATGATGTACGATCAGGAGAGAAAATATATATACCAAAAACTGATTCCTAAAGACATAACAACATTATGAATGTAAGTCCCATTACATGCCATATTTTGAATAAAATTGCTCTGTGCATGCTCAGATATATATTATATGCTAGTGAAAGCAAGTGCATGCAATTCTTCTTTGAACGCAAATTACACCTGCGATTTGAAGAGCCGAATGGGGAGGGAATGGGCGTGTGCACTTAGAGAATGTACAATAAGGGAGTGTCTCGGTCGAGCTCACGCACATTCATCAAGCTCTGGGCCCCTCTCAGATACGTGATTTTTAGCCGTATGTCTTGCATCGTCATTGTAAAAAGAACTGCATTCACGTTGCATTCCGTAATGAATCAGGACCAGCATGTCTAAACCAACAAGTACATAGAAATAAATTGTGAAATAAATAAACAAACTGATAATATTGTGTACAAAGCAAAATGCTGTGAACGACAATTATAAGAGATAGAAAGAAAACTATTCTCTTAAAAATGTTATTTTCAGTACATGTGATTACAAAGTAAACTTGCTAGAAAATATTTGTCAAGAACACATACACCGATCAGCCACAGGATTAAAACCACTGACAGGTGAAGTAAATAACATTGATTATCTCATTACAATTGCACCTGTCAAGGGGTGGGATATATAAGGCAGCAAGTGAACGTTCAGTTCTTGAAGTTGATTTGTCGGAATCAGTAAAAATGAGTGAGTGTAAAAATCTAAGCGAATTGTGATGGCTAGACGACTGGGTCAGAGCATCTCCAAAATGGCAGGTCTTGTGGGGGTATTTCTGGTATGCAGTGGTTAGTAGCTACCAAAGTGATCCAAGAAAGGAAAACCGGTGAACCGGCAACAGTGTCATGGGCGCCCAAGGCTTATTGATGTGCGTGGAGAGCGAAGGCTAGCCCGTCTATTACAATCTCACAGAAGAGCTAATGTAGCACAAATTACTGAAAAAGTTAATGCTGGCTATGATAAAAAGGAGTCAGAATACACAGTACATTGCAGTTTGCTGTGCATGAGGCTGAGTAGTCACAGACTCTTCAAAGAGCCCATGCTGACCCCTCTCCACCACTGAAAGCGCCTACAATGGGTACGTAGGCACCAGAACTTGAAATTGGAGCAATCCAAGGTGGCCTTGTCTGATGAATCGCACTTTTTACGTTGTGTGGATGGCCAGGTACATGTGTGTTGTTTACCAGAGGAAGAGATGGTACCAGGATACACTATGAGAAGAAGGCAAGCAAATGAAGGCACTGTGATGCACTGTGATGTAATGTTTTGCTGGGAAACCTTGGGTCCTGTCATTCATGTGGATGTTACACGTACCACCTACCTAATCATTGTTGCAGATCAAGTGCACCCCTTCATGGCAACGGTATTCCCTGATGGCAGTGGCCTCTTTCAGCAGGATAGTGTGCCCTGCCACACTGCAAAAATTGTTCATTAATAGTTTGAGGAACATGACAAAGAGTTCAAGGTGTTGACTTGGCCTCCAAAATCCCCAGATCTCAATCCAGTTGAGCATTTGTAAGATGAGCTGGAAAAACACATCGGAGTTATGAAGGCCCCATCTCGGAACATACAAGACCTAAAGGCTCTGCTGCTAATGTCTTGTTGCCAGATACCACAGGACACCTTCAGAGTCCATGTCTCGACGGGTCATAGATGTTTTGGTGGCATAAGTGGGATGTACACAATTTTAGGTAGGTGATTTTAATATTGTGGCTGATTGGTATATACATCACTAAATGTTGCTTGTCTAACACTGGAGGAAAAGCTGATATTTGACTAAACAATGCTAAAGGAATTAAGTTAAGTAAGTGATAGTCCTCGATATTGAATATTGAAAAGAGAGAAAAGTGTAAAACAGCAGTTATCAGTAAAATTGTTGAATGGGCTCTAAAACATGCTATTCATAAAAATAATATAGAAAATAAAATTATAGAAGTGTCAGCAGTTTCATTGAGAAATGCTCATATGAAGCTAATCTTAGTTTTTATACGGAAGTAAGTTGCAAGAATTTGATAGTGTGGGTGATATATTTTGATTTTGAAAAACATTTGATGCTAAGTAACATGATTCAGTACCAAGCTATCATGAAGCCTAATATAAGACCGGTGTGCATAAAAAGGGATGATGCCAGCATAGGGCAGCATGGTGCCTTAGCGGTTAGCACTTCTGCCTCACAGCACTGGGGTCATGAGTTCAATTCCCGACCATGGCCTTATCTTTGTGGAGTTTGTATGTTCTCCCTGTGTTTGCGTGGGTTTTCTCTAGGTGCTCTTGTTTTCTCCCACACTCCAAAAACATACTGGTAGGTTAATTGGCTGCTAACAAATTAACCTTAGTCTGTGTGTGTGTGTGTGTGTGTGTGTGTGTGTGTGTGTGTGTGTGTGTGTGTTAGGAAATTTAGACTGTAAGCTCCAATGGGGCAGGGACTGATGTGAGTGAGTTCTCTCTACAGCGCTGCGGAATTAGTGGTGCTATATAAATAAATGGTGATGATGATAGTTTTAGCATTGTTTAAATTACAGGTAAGTTCAAACCACTTCCCAAATGCAGGGTGCAGTTTCTGAGCACCTGTGTTTTGGAAGGAGGACTTTAGAAGGTTCATGTTGGGGACCTTATTAATAAATGTAATGAGATGGCTCACTTTGTCTCCTGTATGTGTAGGAAGACTATGATAGTCACTGTTTTCTCTCATAAAGCTTTGTGGAAAAATATGCTGTATGACTGCAGATATGGGCCAATGGTACCTTATAAACAGACACGCTATATAATTTTCTAACACAGCAGGTGGTATTGACATATTTCTTGTAAGGTATATCAGATGCCTTTTTTCTTTACAAGAAATGGCATCTGTAGCTTAATAGATTTTTTTATTGGAGCGATTGATCCAGGGAATTAATTAAATTGCCATTTATGTCTCTAAAGCATTTTCTATGCCTCCTTCCCTCTGCAAGGTTAAATTAGAAACTGTTCCTCTGGGAATTTTGCTCTACCTTCCAATGGATCAACACCCTTAATACATAAAAGGTTGAACTTTATGGGCTTGTTTTTTTTCCAACATCACTATTATATAAGCCTGTAATATGACAATGGCTACTTTTAATTTACTGCAATTCATACTATTAACTCGCTAGGAGATGTATATATGAAATACATGCTATTAATAAAATGTTTATGTAACATTATTTATTTGCATGTGAGTATCATGGTTTACGTTGTTATTATTATTATTATTATTCAATATTATGTAATATTTAAACAAGAGACTTATTTTCCAGTGCTTATCCAGGGACTGGTAGTAAACGAATATATCCAGCAGAGGGCAGTAAATACATTCAAATGGCAGCTCTGAAAGAAAAGGAAAATAATAAAAGAAAAAAACAGTTAAATAGTGAACATATTCTATTACATTGCTCCTTTGGGCGTTATTCTTCCATCAGGGAACAAGTTGTTATTATTTTGATGAGCCCATCATAGATATTGACCCCATTCGTATCAAACATTACGTTTTTGTTCTAGGAAAGAATATTTCATATTAAATATAATTACCTTCCAAATACTGGCATTCCTGGTAATTGTCAGTTAGTATTACAATTACAAGCTATCCTATAACAGGTTTCTAATGTGGTCAACAGATCAACGTGACTGTGTAAAACCATGTAACAATAGAATACAATAGGTTAGTATGGGAATTAAGCAGTTCTCACTTTAATATCTATGTTTTATTAAACTTCTCATTGAACCAGGGTTGACAACCATAGAAGCAATTGTTATTGACAATTATAAATTATCAGTGATGGACGGTATGGAAGTAGAAGAAGCATATACCATAAAATCAGAGTCAAGCATTATAAGTAAGGGGTTTAGAACTCTATGTAATCTCAAAATCATCCATGTAACATTTCTGTGCATATTATTAATGTCAGAAAGTGTGTTACTTTTATTGACCTCTGCATCTTTGTTACCGAAATAAATACACAAATTCACACCTACTTCTTTTTACTGACTTTCAGTAGATTAAAGAGAGTTGGCAAGTCTGCATTGATCTTTGTATCTTTATATGTTTGAATTTTAATATCACATAATTTCTAGCATCTGTACACTTAATTTTATATGACATACACATGCTGAACATATACAATATAATGTATATATTAGAAATGTGCGCTGATAGCCCTGTTTTGGTTTTGGATGTGGTCTTGGTACTAAAACATGTTCATATTTTGGTTTTGTAACTGGTTTTGACTAAAAATCACAATTGTTTCAGTTTTGGATTTAATGAAAAATTGGGATACATTGGCAAAAATAATGTCATTTTGAGTTGTGTTTGCTCCTATATTAATATTTATAGCATTAACATTCTTTTCCAGTCACTTCCAGTCTATTTTCTAATGATGCCTTCAGAACTGTCCAAATTGACACAAATTTTGGCCAAAATCTGCAGCAAGCTGACTTAATGAAGGATTTTGTAATTTTGCCATTGTTGTCTTTGCTTTCTCCCATTCAGTTCCAACAATAATTAATTAATCTACACGGTTCTCTAACGCCATTTCTTAGCATGAATTGTCAGCCATCATCATTTATTTATATATAGAGCCACTAATTCTGCAGCGCTGTACAGAGAACTCACTCAGTCCCTGCCCCATTGGAGCTTACAATCTAAACTCCCTAACATACACACAGAGATAGAGAAGCTAGAGTCAATTTTGACAGTAGCCAATTAACCTACTAGTATGCTTTTGGATTGTGGGAGGAAACCGGAGCACCCCGAGGTAAACCCACACAAACACGGGGAGAACATACAAACTCCAAACAGATAAGGCCATGGTCGGGAATCAAACTCATGATCCCAGTGCTGTGATGCAGAAGTGCTAACCACTAAGCCACGGTGCTCATATCTGTAACTCTACATGTATTCTTTGCCAAGGTCAAAATCTGTCCTCTTAATTTCTCAGAATATAGACTTGCATTGTCAAGACATGTTTTGGGCAGCCAAATCTGTATCAGTGTTAGTTTTGTACATACTTGTGTGGGAATGGCAACTATTGGCCTATTTGAACTGTCTGTTTTACATATTTCGTACACTTCTCTAATATAACATTAAATATGATTTACATAACTCCATATTTATATACATGTGTCTTACGGACCCCCTCCGATGCAAGTCTCGGGCAGTCCCCTGTACCCCAAGACTCTGCAAGGTTAGGGTTCCAGTCCCACCACCACTGCATTTTAGGGTAAACTATGGGCCCTGTCCCCCAGAGGCACAGACACCTCAGGCTCAAAACACCATCAGCCTTCTGGCATCAGACCAAGGAGACCCGCCCATTGAGGGCATTCCAAACCAATTGTACTAGGTCAGATACTACACTTGAGCTTAGCCAAAAGGATGGATTGAGACTGACATTTTAATCTCAAACTGGACATGGTAACTGAATGTAGATATGCATGTCATACATATAAGAGTTCCCTTGTTTGATTCACAAGGGCAGCATTACGGCACAGATCTACCACTACGTGTAGCTCCACTCTTGGCTAACAATGAATGCTCTGCCCATCGAGAAATGCATTGTACTAGTCTGAAGTTTTTGGTATGGGTGCAGGCCATCTTCGTCTATTTACTTTTATAAATGTCTAACTATTCATTCATACCACTGTCTATGATGGATGCCCTGTAATATTCAAAATGTATTGTGTGCGTAGTCTTTGAAGTTTTGTAGTATGGGTGCAGGCTACATTCATCTATCATCATCATCAACATTTATTTATATAGTGGCAAGGTATTTGAAAGCTCCAACCTTGACTAACGATGAATGTTCCACTAGTACTAGTCTTTAAAGTTTTTGGTATGCGTGCAGGCAACCTTTGTCTATGATCATCATCATTTATTTATATAGTGAAAGCAAATTATGTAGCACTTTACAATTGGGTATCTACTTGTCTAAATATCTACTGATGTCTCTGTCCTTTTAAAGACTGTTACTGCCACTTCAGTCTCCATGATGCATGCTGTGTAACATTCCAAATTTAGCATGTGCGTAACATTTCAACATTTTTATTTATTGTAGCTTACATTAAAAAAAAATGTTGTTTAATTTATCTAATGGGCTTGCTTCAGTTGGTGGCATGGCAGATTACATTACATTACATTTTTGCAGCAACTGCAAATTTCTACATGTGGTCACTGAATGTCAAAATTGCCCAGAAAAACCCTCACACATAAACACCCTTTTTTAAATAAAGATGTCACTGAATGACTTTTAAAAATTGACAAGTATTGAAAAGTAGAAAAGATTAGAAAATATAGTGCTTTTTTGGGGTGTGCAGCTGTGCTGACCCTCACACGCAAACAGCCAATTTTTTCAAAATTAATTCAGATATCACTGCCCCACACAAGATTACTTTCACTAGAAAAACTTAACATTTTAAAAGAAATAAATAATTTTTTTGGGGGATTCTGCTGCTAATTGTCATTCAGCAAAAGCATACTGTTTCTCTCCACTAAATATAGTACTTAGTTCAGAATGATATCTAAATCAGTATATATATACTAGTACTATTCTGCCACTACTCTGTCTAAACTGTCTGATAGATTGAAATTAAAACCAATTTATCAGCAAACTATTCTAGCTGACATTGATCTCTACAGAACTGCTTTACAATAATCACAACTATTCTATTGTTTTCTCTGTCCATCTTTCACCCTGAATGCTATTTTCAGAGTAGAGTACTGCAACTAACATCTTCCCACACTGCTTGTTCCAAAATGGCACCTGAGAAACAAAGGTAGGGCTATATATAGAATATAATGATCCAAAACTCTTGAGTTTTGCATCAATATTTTCCCGGAAATTACGTTTTGCCTTGTTTCGAGATCTAAAATTGGTGTGCAAACCGAGTTATGATTCGGTTTTACTTGAAATCCTAAATCTCATATCTGTTGGATTTCTCAGAATATGAACTGCTCATCTCGAATACATATACAATATACTTTGATTATATTTAATAGTTAGTTCAATGGGCAGCTTTAGACACCCCCTCTTTAGTTTGAGAATGCATGTTCAACAAGAACTGAAATGTTGAAAAATTCCCATTAGTAAAACTAGATTTTAGGATTATTACAAACCAACAGCAATGCTACAGAGTAGAGCAATATGAACATTGGTGAGCTAATTTTATTCTACATTAAAAACAAATTATAAAAACCTTTAGTTGTAAGCATATTCTAGAATACTCTATGGGGGGAATTCAATTGCCGGTGATGTGCTGCCGGACATCCCCGCGATGTCCTGCTGCGCACATTGTTGGCCATTATTGTAGTAAATCTCTGCTCATATTTTCTCACACCTCTATGGGGTGTGTGGAAAAATGAGCAGAAATTTCAGCCAGAACATAGGTGCATTATGTCTCTGTGGATGTTCTGGGGAATTGAATCTCCCCCTATGTCATGAAACTAAAATATATATTTTTGCATAACTTTATGACTTAAAGAGGTTGGCAAATTACAATAGCTGTTTATGACCTTAATTGCACTGGTTCCCGAGCAGTTGCCATAAGGGAGAGTATTAAGTAATTGCAGCAGGTGACAACTGATTTTTTGTGGATTTCTTACAAAAATAACTAAAATAACTAGAGGTAAGTGTAGTAACATATAATACTATTATTATTATTATTATTACTATTATTATCATAGATTTGTAAGGTGCCACAGTGCTCCGCAACACCATACAGTAGGGAAAACATTACATATATAAAACAAGTACATGCAAGACAGACAATATAAATGCAGACATGAAAGGGTATGGAGGACCCTGCTCATTAAAGAGCTTATATTTTAATGGGAAGAGGGCACAGCTGAAACAAGTGGAGTGAGTGTGGTTTAGATTGAAGAATGGGACAACTGTGAGAATGTATTAGCATGAATATTATCATCAGGGATAAGGTAAGCATTAAAAAGAAAATGGGTGTTTAGAGAATGTCTAAAGATTTGAAGGCTGTGGGAAAGCCTGATTGGGTGTGGTTGGAAATTCCATAAGTGGGGAACAGCATGGGAGAAATCTTGTAGGCGCGAATGAGAGGTGTTTACTAGAGATGAGACAAGGTACAAGTCAGAGGTAGAGCTAAGACGGTGGGAGGAAGAGTGTTTTGATATGAGATTTGAGTTGTATGAAGGGGTGGTGTTGTAGGTAACAGTGAGTAATTTGAATTGGATTGTGGAGGACACAGGGAACCAGTGTAGGGATTTGCAAAGTAGCTAAAAGTTAGTATACAATGCTATATACAAAATATAGTAGCTATTAAGATAGTAGCTCAAATTCCTATGGATATTAGTGATTTAAGGCAAGTGAAACCATTTATAGCTAAAGTTTTTAAAAGAGAAATGATCCAATCAGAATGCAGAAATGAATAACATGGCTTCTATTTTCAATTCTTCTTTACCCTAGGCACTGTTGCCATTTAGGGGTACAATAGTGACATGGGGATGCAATGTTTAATTTAAACTTTGTGCAAAAACAAAGGGTGTACATTTTAATTATCCAATTCCATGCACTAAAGGTCCATAATACACTCTTCCCTCTACTTAACAGCCACTGTGCTTGCCAATGAGTTCTAACTACCATGATTTCTGGGTATCCCTCAACATGGGGTCTTCCAAATCAGTCTTGGGTTGATTGCATTTACAAGATAATGCATATTTTAAATCTGGTAGACAACAGTGTTTGGCAGTCTAGTTATAATTTTATGACTCTTGATGTACAGTCTTTATATACTCATATTCCTCACTTAGCTGGTTCAGCAGCTATAGAAAAGGTTTTAGAAAGGGACCTGGATATTTCTACTGGTCAAAAAAGGTTTCTTCTTGATGGAATTTTGTTTATTTTAACTCATAATTATTTTTTGTTTGAATCCACTTATTATCTCCAGGTTAAAGGAACGGTTATGAGGACTAGGTTCGCCCCTAACTATGCCAACCTCTACATGGGGGAATTAGAAAGTGACCTTGTGTGGGGAGGGACCGTTTGGGGGGAACCTGTTCCTCTATGACCATTATATTGATGATCTTTTAATTATTTGGGATGGTGATAAAATATCTGCACAACAATTTGTTCACGACATTAACACTAATGTATATGGGTTGAGATTTACACATGAAATTAATTCTACTTCTATCACTTTTTTGGATGTCACCCTCTCAGCGAATGATGGTTCTATCAAATAGTTTAATTATAATAAATTAGTAGACTCGAGTTCTTACATTCATTTTACTAGTAGCCACTATAAGCCTTGGATTACTAATATTCCTAAAGGGCAGATGAATAGTTTAAGGAGGAATTGTTCGAAAGTTGATGATTTTAAGGTACAAGCTGATATTATGCATAATAACTTCGTAAATAGAGGTTATCCTGATGGACAAGAAGCTAATTATTTTGCATTACAACAAGATAGAGGTAATCTATTAGTCCCCAATAAATTGAAAAAGATTCAATCAACATATAAACAAGACAAATTACCTGTATTTATCTCTAAATTTAACAGTAAATCATGTCAGATTAGGAATATTGTTTTTTAGGAATCATAAAGTTTTATAACAGGATCCTATTTTAGGAAATATTTTGGGATCGAATCCAAAAGTAGTTTTCAAGAGAAATAATAATTTGAAAAATCTTCTGGCTCCTAGTGTCTTGAGAAAAGAGTCTATACTTAATGTTACTGATAAAAAAGATTCATGGTGGTCATCAACTAGACTGAGTGAATGCTACAGATGTAACAAAAGGGTCTTTCTAACATGTAAATTTGTGGAAAATGGAAAAAAAGGTAAAACATTCTAGAATTAATGGGTCTGAGCTTCATATTAGACAGTTTATTAATTGTAACTCTACTTTTATCATTATGCCCATGTGGCCTTCAATATGTGGGCCGGACTACCTGGTCCTTGAAAACTAGGTTCTGTGAACATAGACTTAATATCCTACAGGAGCTTTTAACACACAGTGTGTCCAGATATTTTTTCTATAAACATAAAAGTTCCCCAATAGGGCTGACTATTATGGGAGTGGAAACATTTGATAATACATCTAGGGTGGGGGACAAATATAAAAATCTATGACGGGGTGAAGTCTCCTGGATTTATGGTTTCATTAAGCCCACCAGATGGGCTTAATGAAACCATAGAATTTAATGATTGGTATTTGTAATTAACTTTAATATTCTATATGAATCTGGTAAGATATATGGAGTATTGTGATGCATTCTTACATTACATTTGTAGTGGCCTCCCCCTAGCTAATCTTATCCACTCTGGAAGCTAAGCAGAGTTTAGTCTGGTCAGTGTTTGGATGGCAGACCTTTGCTACACATGAGTCATCCCACATATAGATGTATGGGAATAAGAAGTTTCTTTTTCTTTTATAATATTAAATATATTTTATTTATTTATTTTTTGTTGTCTTGGACATTTTTATTTTTATTTGTGTTTTATTTAAGCCATTTATTAAAGATTATCGATATAGTAGTGAGTCTAATATTCGATGGTTCAGATCGGAATATTATTGAGATTTAGTGATCAAATTGTTAGTATTCACATTTAAATATTCACTTCATTGAGCATCAATGGGAGAAGTCAGATTCAGTATATGCTTTTGGAGAAGAGTGTAATCGGTGCAATATAATATATGCTTTTACATATTTTATTATTTATTCTGAATTGTGACTTATTTTACTATAGAAGGGATAAGTTGTATATTTAATTGTATCATTATTTAATGCTTTGAAATTATTTTGTGCTGAGGATGTACCATAAAACAATTTACCAATCACAAGCTGTTCAATGGCTTTATATGCAAAGATATTGTGTGGACTAGTCTATTGCTTTGAAAAATTTTGCTGGGAGCAGATGAAACACGTCAACAGCTGATTATTTAATGTATACTTGTGGATCCTAAAGCCCCCCTGGCTACCCTTGATTGCCTAGATAGGAACCGATTACCGAGGAACTTTGTTTGAGGACACTGTTTTCTGTCTGGATAGTTGGTGCGCACCTATACTCACGTGAGCCCATTGTTTGCTTCAATCCGGAAAGCCGCGCTCGGCAAGTACAAACGGAGTTCGTGAGAGATATCATATATTTCTTTCTTTCTTGCTTCCTCCCGGTCAATATCAGAGGCTTGTTGTCCTCACATTATATTGAAACATTCCTGGCATGTCAGTCTATATGGGATATTTCTTTCTCCCTAATTGAAATCATGTGAGCCATTTATTATCTGGAGGTCTGGATTCTTGTCTATTCACGCATAATGTGCATTGATTGAAATATACTATATTTATATGCTATAGTTGCAACATTTCATATATATTCCGTTTTGTATTTATTTTAATATGTTTGTTTTTAAATTGTAATGTCATGTGATCCATATTACATAATTTGGTAACTCTTTGCACCAATTGATATCTCTCATTCTATATACATATTATTTTCTGGCTATGTGTTTGCGCTGGGATTTTTTGCATTTAGAAGATAAGGCTAATTGAAACATGTGTTGCATCCCTCTACTAATTGCAACTAGTCCATGCTTTGAAAAGTACAGGGGATCACCCTTGAATCCCAGATATTGAGAATGATTAGGTAACAAGTGAGAGCCTGAAGGGCCCCGTTATTGTTGCCTGTGTAGAAAATACAGGGTCAACAGAAACTCACTGCGCAGTAGCCCCTGCTTTTGTCAACCAAGACTGTTTACCATAATTGTTGAGCAACCCACAAAATGGTGTCCCCTCAAACACAACTGCAAGCACTTTAGCTTTTTAGTGCAGGAATGACTCTAGTAGAAGGGAAGTCAAAATAAAAAAAGAGTGCCTACTTTTGTGCTAATAACAAACAGTCCATCTCTGGAAATGAGGTGAAGTTGAAGAGAGACTTTTATACAGAATCTAATTTGACCTCTAATTATTTGTAGCTATCAAAACATCATATACATGAACAGTGAGAAGAAAATAATGGAACTTTTCCAATCAGAGTTCAGAGGGAGATTATACAAGGGAAACATTTCTTAACATAACAAATCACTCAAATAAACCACAAAGCAAGAAGAAAACAGTAACTCCCCCTCCCAGAAAATTGGTGAGAAATAAATTGGTGAATGAGGGTGTGTTGGGTGTTTTTAGGCTAAGGCTTGTTGACATTAGGCAGGGCGACCGTACACTGCGTGTTTAACTGCTTCAGTGCACAAGCCTTAGCCTAAAAACACCCAACACACCCTCATTCACCAATTTATTTCTCACCAATTTTCTGGGAGGGGGAGTTACTGTTTTCTTCTTGCTTTGTGGTTTATTTGAGTGATTTGTTATGTTAAGAAATGTTTCCCTTGTATAATCTCCCTCTGAACTCTGATTGGAAAAGTTCCATTATTTTCTTATCACTGTTCATGTATATGATGTTTTGATAGCTACAAATAATTAGAGGTCAAATTAGATTCTGTATAAAAGTCTCTCTTCAGCGAAACTGACAGTGTTTACTGGCATAGTGTTAAAGATTGATAGAGTGTAGAAGACAAAAGATGGAAGAAAGAAGATACAAGAAAGAAAACATTGATAAATAAATAAATAAATATACAGTTGGGGGAAAAGAATCTCTGGAATGATGACTTGCTCTGTAAGGAGCTGCAATGCTAATTATGCAAATTAATTATTTACTAAGTACTGGGAGTAATATTAATTAATTATTAAGTACTAGGAACAATATTAAAAAAATGTATTTAATACTAAGGGAAATAATCTTTTTTTACTTATGTTCAGGCCTAACACTTGTAGTGCACACACTATTATTGTTATTTTTATTATTATTATTATTGCTATTATTATTTATTTCACTTGTAGCTCTATAAGTGCTAGCATGCAAGAACAATCATGGGATGTGAGTGCATGCTGGCACTTATGGTGCTAGCACCCTCTGTGAACAAGGAGGGGTCCATTACTATTCACCTCTAGGTACACAGGCCCAATCATTTGTTCAGGACCCTACCTAGATTTCCCTTTCTGTTTCCCTTTCTTTTCCCTTTCCTTTCCGTTTCCTTTCCTTACATTTTCCATTCCATTAATTTCATTTTCCTTTCTTTTCCCTTTCCTTTCCTTCTGTGTGCAGTTTGAGCTATCTCAGTTGGAAAACCATTGCTTAATACATGGGACAGTTTTCCATGTATAGAAATCGGGGTGGCGGTTTTAAACTATGCAGTCAAATCACAAGATCATGCGGTTTGATGTACAATTTGGCCTTTAGCAAATAGCTCAGTTTACAAGCCGCGCAACAAAGTGCAAGAACACCAGTGGGTTAGTAAATCTCCCCCATGATGTTAGTAATTTACAACATCAATTAATTGATTCAGTACTCCCATTAAAAATAAGTGTTAATAATGCTCATAAAGTCATGTGCAACTTGGGATAGGATCTACCATCTCTAATCTGTTGAGATGACCTTCTTTACTTTAATTTTTGACATTATTTTGGTTTTGGTTCATGCTATGGCAGCATGGCTCTTTAATTAGTAATCAGTCTGTCTAAACATTTTGTAATCTTTTATTTAAAATATTTTTCACTTTTTGATATCTTGCACTGGTTTATTTATTATGTATGGCATGATAGTTACCTTGAGCCTTACATACTGTTTTGTCTATTGGCTGGAATTCTTCTATTGATCACATAAAATGTGGTTTACACTTTTAAATTCACTAAGGTATCTTTATAACTAATTGTAATTGCTATTTGTGCCACAAGAATAAGGTACCTCTTTTGTATATTTTATATGAATCTTTTATAATATTGTATATATAATTATACAATTGATACTTATTTATGGGTTATCATTATAATATGTAATTGTTTTAAAAACAATGTATATTGTTGTGATTAGCTGATGTAAATCCTGTTATTATAATGTTTATATTTTTTACTCCCAGCTAAGACACATGTCGAAACAAATAAATTCTTCATTATAAATAAAATAGTATTATGCTTGAGAGGAGCGGTCTTTTATCTCTGATTATCTCAGCTATGTTTTACCATCTTCTCAAAGTCAGAACAAGAAGGGAAGAAGATTTTAGGTAAGTATTTATTATGGAGCCAAAATATTTTTATTAAGTAGATATTACTATTTCATTTAAGTAAAGAAAATGAATGACTAGAGTGGTCCAAATTACAGAAAAAGCATCCATATAACACCAACTGAGTACCAGTCCACTGAGAATATCACAATTTTATAAATAAACAGGGGCTAAAACTCCAGTGCATGTGAATCCATAACAGCATCTTTCTCAAGGTGAAAAAAATCCTATAAAGGATCGAAACGCATTGGTGTTTGAAGTGATGATACAGATGAACTTACCTTTAATTGTTCCTAGCGATAAGCATTTGATAAATATCCCAGGACTTGTAGCAGCTTATCTACATGTGATTACCTGGAACATATCTGGTAAAAATCCTTAGAAGACCCTTAGGGTATACATATGTATTTTAGACATTTCTATTCTGAGTGCAAAATATTTTGAATTCATTGACCTGTATGAATTGGAGGATCTTTAAGACAAAGATCCACCCAGAGATGAACATTTAGATTTCTTGCAGAGCACCAAACCCTAAAAAAAGTTGGACTCTTCTTGGAACACTTTGTGAATTTGTTTTGTATGAATTATATTTTATATTTATGAGTAACTTTATGATATATTCTTAGCTACTGTTTTATCTGCTAGTTTATTTATAGACTACTATTTTATTTATTTATAATAGGGCAATACTATCTCATCTATTTATCACAGGGGGAAAGAATTTGTTTCACATCCAGTTTTACTATGCAATTTGGCCTGAGCCAAGTTGACTTTTCAGACTCCAAACATCAGGATAAAAAATCCTGCAATTTTGATTCTAAAAAAAAAGTGCATCAGTTCATCCCGCAGCGCCAGTTCTGCTTATCAAAGTGGCGCACTGGGCGCTCGCATTACAACTTTGCAAATTTACATCCTATAATAATTATTATTCATATAGTCCATTTTTCTAAATAGGAGTCCAAGCACTTTACATTGCTGCAGAGGGTGAGGCAGATATCTTGGTCATGCTCATCTGCTATTCTTTGAAGTCATTCATATTAGTCACTGCAACATTGGAACTTACAGTCTAAATTTCCTACGACCCATGCAAACAAGGGGCCATTTTTTTTTGGATGGCAATTAACTTACCAATATGTTGTTGGAATGTGTGAGAGGAAACTAGATTACCACAAATAAACCACACAGATAGTGCTATGGTAGGAATTAAACCCATGACTGCAGTACTGTGAGTTAGCAATGCTAACCACTGTGCCACCATGCTGCTCTAAATCACACTTTAGTAAATTTCTCCCTTTATCTCACAGTTCCCTCAGGAATGCTAAGGCATTTTGCTATAAAGCTTTGTACTCCCTCCATCTGATTACATTTTTATATTTGACCTCAATTCTGCTGCCACAGCATTTAGAGCAATAAATGTCAAGGTGGGAGAGGGATGTTCCACTTTCTCTCACAGTTAACACCTGGCTGGGACTATGGAGGGACATCAGTGGGATTTCCATAACATATGTGTAACTATGAGTAAATGTATTCACAATTTCCCCTTTGCTATCCCATCTAGATTGGCCAAACTTTTCCTAATTCCCTCCTATCCTGAGTGCTTTATGCACTGCCGTGATATAGGCACTCTTTTTCATGCTCAATAGTTTTGCTGAGATTCTCAGGCAGGTTTGTGACTGCAACTGACAACATTTATCTAGGGCAGGAAGTTAAGATGATGTCCAGAGACAACTGCTAGATCTCTCTTCATGGCCCACTGGAAAAAGGCTGCTCTACCAAGAGAAGATATTTTGACCAGGAGCAGCCACTGTATCTGAGCCATGGAGTCACAGAGATTTCAGATGCTTTGGGAAGCTTACAATTTTGAACTTGAGCGACTTTCTTGTTCAAGGATTATCCAATATTTCTTCTGTATTGACAAACAAGGCTCATATATTTTTGTTCCCTTCCCTTTTTCTTAATGTGTATGTTGTTTATGTCCCCTACTTTATGCACACACACTGATTACTGATTTTTTTATATGCTCTTCATTATATGTGTCCTGTTATATTTGTACTAGAGATTAGCAGTTCCGATTTGGAAAAATGAACTAGTGGCTACTGGTTGCTATTAATGCATATATAATGCATATATAATAGTACTACTATATATACTCAGTTAGATATCATTCTGAACTAATTAGTATATTTAGTGGAGGAAAACAGTGTACTTTTGCTGTATAACTATTGGCAGCAGAATCCAAATTAAAATCAATTAATTTCTTTTAAAATGTAAAGTTTTTTTACTGAAAGTAATCTTGTGTTGGGCAGTGACATCTTAATTAATTTTGAAAAAAACTGGCTGTTTGTGTGTGAGGGAAACGCAGCTGCACCCCTCCCCCCCCCCCCCAAAATGCATTATATTCTAAACTTGTTTCTATTTTTTAATACTTGTTAATTTTCAATGGGTCATTCAGTAACATCTATATTTAAAACAGGGTATTTACATGTGAGTGTCAACGCAGCTGCAAACATATTAACATAGCTGATGAGGTTGAAAAAAGACACCAGTCCATCAAGATCAACCTATTTTGGATCTCCTGCGATCCTTATCTTATATTTGAATTTGATCCGGATGAAGCAACCGACAATCTGTTTCAATCAGGTTAAATCCCTTCTGACCCATTATTTCAGTCCTATTTCCACTTGGATCCACTACTATCCGTCATTTTAATTAACGGACATAACCCTGAATACCCCTTTCCACTAAAAAAATTGTCTAACCCTTTTTTAAACATATCAATTGAATCTGCCATCACTACCTTCACTGGCAGTGAATTCCATATCTTGACTATCCTTACTGTAAAGACCCCCTTCCTTTACTGGCTGTGAAACTTCCTCTCCTCTAACCCTAGGGGATGATCGGGTGTCCTGTGTGCAGCCCTTGGGGTAAAAAGTTCCCATTATGTTCTCTGTATTGACTTTTAATGTATTTGTAGATAGTAATCATATCCTCTCGTAGACACCTCTTTTCAAAAGTAAACATGCCTAAATTAGCTAACCTGTTCTCATAACTTAAACTGACTCCTTACCATTTATCAATTTTGTCGCCCTTCTCTAAACCCTTTCTAGTCCCAAAATGCCTTTTTTCTAGCGTGGTGCCCAGAACTGTGCTCCGTATTCAAGATGAGGTCTTACCAATGATTTATATAGTGGCAAACTTACACTGTCTGCACTTGCATCTATGTCCCTTATTATGCATGCTAATACTTTATTGGTCCTTGCAGCTGCTGCTTGATTGAGCACATATCACATGCCGGACCCGCCGATTCTGTGATCGGGTCCCAGATTACCTGTCCAGACTCACTCCCTGCCGGTCTCCGGCGTGCAGCGCCACGGGTCTTGGTTGGCGCCATCTTGAAATCAGGTCTGCGCATCTGCAGACCCGTCTTTTGAAGCCTTCAATCAACTTCCTTTGGTAGATGCCCCCCAGTGGCCACAGTATTTAATGTACCCTTTTTTCATTCATTCAATTGCCAGTTCTTTGTTATCTTTCACCAATTGTGGATGTATTTTCTTTTGGCTCCCTGCAATTCTGCGGTTACATTCTGTTCCAGCACCCCTGCTGCCAGCATTTCTGGACCTCAGGGGCAAAGCTAATAGCGAAACGCGCATTGGCGGACGCCGCGTTCGCTACTCTTACTTCTCCTACCCCTGCAATTTAGTCCTCGGTCACCACTTTTTAGATAGGATTTGGAATGAAGTTGATATATAGCTGGTAGCTTTACCCGCAACAATATCGGGTCATGTCAGCGCTGTGGTAGACAGGGAGACTTGGTAGTATATACCGAATATCGAGTCAATAACCATCAGCCTGTCTATGAGGATTTACCCTAACAATGGTCCAACAGGTGGAGATACACGTTATAACACAGTCTCTATCTGTAGTATAATGAGATGATTAAGTAAAACGATATTATAATTTTAGGACCACAACAATGAGGAGGTAATCTCGATTAACACAATAGGATAGATACACCTCTTAATTTTCGACTAGCAGATTATATGTGATCCTATAGGCTTTACATTTGTCCTAGTGGTGCTAATTATAAACGACCAGCTATATATGTTTTATTATTGGACTCAATCCATCTATTCCATATTGTTGAGGTGACACTTTACGGACAATAATAGAGGAACCAGATTATATAGCAGAAAGGGTTTGGAGTATGTATTTACTGATTATATAGGATATCCGATAAGATTTATCAAATAAAAGCAAAATTATCTCAGAGTAGTGTCACGGCTAGACAAGAAACCATTGTCTATTTTAACAGAACTCATGTTTATCTCAATGTATGATTCAATTACAATTTTTTATATTTCGCTACTAGATACCTGTTTTTTCAATTGAACTAATAAAGATTTATTCAAAAGATTTTAAAAACATATGAATATAATTCAAATATATATGTTTACATCCATTACGAGTGCCCCACATGATCATTCTTTTCTTTCTTCTCTATACCTGGGTAATAACATAGAGTATATAAGCTACTTTCATATAGAGGTCTTCACATCTTACCTCCACTAATTGTTTTGCTTACCATTGTGGAACATTTTCTGCCTAGGAAAAATAAGTGTAGAAAAAAAATAAACAAAACCAATCATTTAGTCTTTTATTTTCATTTGTTTTGGCCATATAATGTTTTTAATATGTGAATCTGGACAGTTTTACCAAACACGGTCCTAAATCAGCAGTTACCTTGCAATAAATGCTAATTTGTGTATTATCTATTATGTGTCCTATTATTTTTTCTTATACTATTTTACTGGATGACTAAGCAGGAATCAGTTTAATAAGTCTCATATTAGGAGAAGTGCAAATGATTACTATCTACAATGACGTACACTAACTCCATCATCAAAATATGTAATTTCAGGATATGGGTACACAAAATACAAGAGCAAGCTTTGCTTATAAAACAATATTATTTGGAATAGAATATAACTATATGTTAAGCTGATGTCCACAATACAGTATATAATTTTCCACAATTTTCATTTTTTTCCTTCAAGTTTTACTCTTGCTGGATACCTTAAAATGTATCTGGATGTTAAATTGCTACAAATGCTACAAATGCATCTGTCTGTTACATTGAAAAAAATCCCTACTGAATGAGGATATAATATATAATGGAAAACTGTAAAGTAAACATTCAATACTGTTTATAATTATGTCACTAATGCATTGAAATGGCTAAAAAACACTAGACCTTGGATTGGTCACATCTGCATTGATATAACCTTGGCATGTCCTTAGTGTACATTGCCTATGTCCATCCGTCGCTTCCCTTCCCTATTCCGTCCTTCAAGTTAAAGGCAGGTGTAAGTGTAATTTGCTTTTAGACACGTATTGTGTGTATTTGCATTGATTGGCACATACTCCGTTTCTGAGTATGCACAGAGATATTTCACACAAGATACTGAAAACAAAGGGACTCATGTCCGAAGATGACTCAGGCCCTAAGTACCTAAAATGGCAAAGCCTGCAAAGTTCAAAGCAATGAACTTTTCTATCTCAGCATATAGAGAAAACCACATTTTTTCCAAATCCTCAAAAATTCTAGAAGGCAGTGAAAATAAGTTGGGATGGGTAGGCATAGAGTTAATGATAAGTTTATCTTAGTAGGAATCATAACCCGTTTCTAAAACTATTTTTATAAAACTGTTTTCTAAAATTATCTCTGTGAGAAACATATAAACAAATTGTGAGTTTCTATGAATACCACTGCTTCGTGGCCAGTGAATCAGATTTTGTCAAGCAGGAACAAAAATTGAAAATTACGAGAGATTTGCATTTTAAAATGTCATTTCTGAGCAAAACTGTATCTTATTTTTCGAAAATGTAAAAAATAAGAATCATTTCAACAAAGGTATAACGCAAAAGCATTTTTACATTCTTAGAAAATTTTTTAGAGGTCATTTGCAAAGAACAAACATTAGAGACACAGTGCAAAATCTTCATTGCCACACTGAGTTCCTCGATTTGCACTGGTGGTACTAGACTTCCGCCAAAGACCACAGGTCTGTGAAGAAAGATGTTGACATTTACAGTATTGCAGAATTTGAATCATCTGATTGAATGAGTTGGACAGAATGAAGGTAATCATTGTTATATAGAAGGTACACCAGTGAGCCTAGTGTTTAGAAGCAGTACAAACATAAGATTTAGTCTTGTGTAACCAGATTATTGAAAGGATATAAAGGAGTGGATAGAGCACATTTCTAGTGTGCTGTGTGGAGGGGATACAACAATTCCAGCTCTGTAAAAGGAAATTAGATAGCATTCTATGTTTTACTGGATGCATGTTGCACTTTTCAGTTGAACTGAAGCAGAATAGTTAATTTCTTGAGGCACATTGCCCATTGTGCAAAGAAAGCTTGAAACACACAAAAGTGCCACATGTATTAAGTGTGTATGTCCTCCAATTTTCATGATTTATTTAAGAAATAAATTAGGCTAAACTGAGCAATAATTTAAGAGCAAAATGTAAACTTTTAATATTATCAATGTGGTTGTTCTAAAGTGGTAGGAGGTTGGACTTTGACGAGACATTTGCAAATTGTGCCTCTACAGATTTTTAGGCCACCCTGCAAACTTTGGCACACTATTAGGTTTTGGTGAGCAGAAGCTAAGTGTGTACCTTGAAATGTACTGGGTTGACTATCTAGGTACCCTAGTTGAAGCCAAATGAAACTTTGATTGGGGGTCGCCTTAGTACATCCTTAGGTAACTTACATATATATATATATATATATATATATATAAATCATCATCATCATTTATTTATATAGCGCCACTGATTCCACAGCACCGTACAGTCTAAATTCCCTAACATACACACACACAGACAGACAGACAGAGAGACAGGGAGACACTAGGGTCAATTTTGATAGCAGCCAATTAACCTACTGGTATGTTTTGGAGTGTGGGAGGAAACCAGAGCACCCGGAGGAAACCCACGCAAAACACGGGGAGAACATACAAACAACATAACAGATAAGGCCATGGTCGGGAATTGAACTCATGACCCCAGCGCTGTGAGGCAGAAGTATAGCATATGTATATATATATCTATATCTATATATATATATCTATATATATATATCTATATATATATATATATATATATATATATATATATATGTAATAATGAGGTCACCATAAGACTTACTGTGAGTTTGATAACACTGTAACCATCCTGTTCCTCGTTTCTCACATAATGTCGATTATAGCAAGTACTTTTTATAGCCCTTGCTTTTGTTCCCCCTCTCAGCAGAATGCAACTGTAGTGTCTAAGTACATGTGGATAATGTGGGGGACATTGTAGCTCATTGTAAATATGCATATTGTTTATTGTATATTGGTGATGTGACAGTGAGGTAGTTATTCATTGCCCTGAAAGTCAAGCTGGGGGATTATGGGTAGGGATGAGGTTGCAAGATACTGGGGGGGGGAAACTGATTAGTGTCCATTGTTCTCACAAGACTAGTCCAGACAGGCCATCTAGCGGGGAAGGTTCTGTGAAAGGACAACTCATCTTCACTCCCCTCTCCAACCCTCCCAGTCCAGCACTGACAAATGTTTAACAAGGAGAGGCCCAGGGGTTTTGACCAAAAAGGGGAAAGCTCTGCAGAAATTAGACCATAGATTTAAGGAGCCACTCCAGGGGGGGAGGGGTATTCATTCTGTGATTTGATTGCTGGAAGGTGCAAGGTCTGGTTTTGAGTTGTCATTCTCTACCAGAGTCTAGATATGCAGCTGAGAAAGATACATATGTTGACAAGTCTGGACAGTCAGGTGACTGCATCTCCTTTAGCTAATGGGATAAGGGACAGATGATGTGGTAAACCTGCCTGGCATTTATTTACTGTGTTTACATAATACATAATAATCTAGTAATTGTTTTTTATTACAATTAATGTACTGTTGTACTTTTCTAACTGCATTTGCCTGAGTGACTAATAAGAAGCTTAGAAGGTACACACCCATGGATGGCCAGCCAGAATGAAGTGGGTAGGATTAGGTCAGAAAACCCAGGATCTTCACACTTACTATGCTAGTCAATGCCGGGGACCTTTTGTTGGACAAAAAAAATGTGTGTGTTCATGCCATGGAGAGGAGAGTGTATGTACTCTTCAACACTTTCCATTAGTGGAATTGCAGGCTCATACACATGTTTAATTATGACACGTCCTCTGTCGCATCATAGAACCGCAACGAACAAAGAAGATTGCAGCTTCCATTCCTTATTACACATATTGGTAATCAGAGAGAGAGACTTTCACAACCCTCTACTTCTGAAAGGACAGTAAGAACTGTGAGGTATGACACAGCGCTGATGTCTTAATGTGAATACCGCAAGTGGTTTTGGTGGCAGCTCTGATTATATCCTGGAGAGCAGTGAAAATGAGTATGTCTCTGACCCTTCTGAAGAGAGTGGTTCAGACACCAGCAACAGCAGTTATGACAGACACACCATTCCAGGGAAGGAGTAAAAAATAAAAAACACAGAGACTTGTTCTACACACAATTATTCTCTACCTGATGGCAAACATATTTAAACACAAAGGGCTGAAAATCTGATGAGGTGTCCCTCCAAACGTTTTCCAAAAAAAGTGATGGATCCAGAACGTATAACAAAAAGCAGTACTGTCTTTACTGTAAGAAGCCTGTCTCAAAAATAGCCCATCAAGTCAAGCATATTCACCGTAATAAGACTGAAGTTGCGTGGGAATGTAAATTTTCTAAGAACTTGAATGAAGGTTGCATACAATTTGAACATCTTCGGAATAGAGTCAACTTGCACACAACATCGAGGTAATAAAGAAAAGATGCAATGTTCTGGTTCCATGCAACCAACCATAGTAAACAGTGTGAATGTGTCAGCTGACTGTGACAATGAAACCAATACATTTAAGACTCACTGGAACTGGAGCTTGGCCACTGCTTGCAGACTTTGAGCATTGTGGAATGCCAAGCAATGATGGAGAACTGCACTGCTATAGTGGAAAATGCAGACAACTGTAGGAAGATCTATGAGGTGAGAAGCACAAACAAACCACATAATTTTTATTGGCAGAACCTGTGGTGTCTGTAAGGTGTCAGCAGTGTTGGATATGGATGTCAGTCCACACATGCTTAAACTTAATCAAGTTGTTGGTTTATTTGGACACCTATAACAGTAATGCAGATACTCACAGGGTTAATGGCTGCAGCAGCAATCAGGTAGTACAACAGTCTTATACAGGTTTTGTATACTAATCAGTATTCTTATACATATATATGCAGGGTGTAAGTCTTTTGGAGTAATACATCTCTGAACAGAAACATTATGGGACAGTTTTCACACTTATAAGAGTCTCAGGCCACTTATATTACATGTGCCCCCATGCAGCTACTAATGCTGCATTTTCTCTCTCCACACAGAACGAATGCGACATTTATGATTTGTGAATGCTTAGTAGCGTCATGTGGACGGCCGCATCACTGCTCCACTAGACCCCTGGGGATATAGGAAGGGGAGCGTAGTGCTCCTTACTAACAAATTTTTCCAATGATTCTTCACTTAATAACTGCTTGTAAACACTCACACAAGTGTTTTTTTTTTCAGTTGAAGAAGGGGAAGTATCCAAGATGCTGTTAATTACATTTTCTTTCAGAAATGCTTAGGATCTTTATGAAGATGTTGCTCTAGCACTTTCTGTTAGGAAAATTCCAATCTTGCCAGCACCAACAACGCTAAGTGCAATGGAAGTTATTGAAGAGGAGTGTAAAGAATGTGAAGTGGCCACTGGAATTGTCTACACATTTGCAAGACGAGCTGCTTCATTAGATGTCAGAAGTTCAAATTGTACACACTGTTTAGCTCAGGAATGTAAAAATCCCCAAACACTATCTTCCATGAAGCTTCAAAAGCATGTTTCTACTCTTTCAAAAGTTCTCAACCTAAATGACACAGATTTTGATCAATTAGCAGACTATCTTGGGCACAAAATCAGGGTCCAGGGTCCTAGAAGGTATCCTCCAATTTGCCAAGATCAGCACACTTTTAATGACTTTTGAGAGGGGAAGACTGTCTGAGCTCAAAGGCAAGAATTTAGAGGATATGAAGGTATGTTTGAAGTCTCATATTTGATATATTGTTTCGCTTTTTACCTTTTAAATCAGTTGTTTATATATCTATTGTTCTTTAGAACAGGTCTAGCTATAGAGTGATCAGTCAGAGAATGAGAAATCCTCTGTACTAGAGAGGCAAGTGGGAATACATTCAGACAATACTTTCCTTTTAGAAGGAAAATGATGTAGCACAATATTTGTTATTAAAAGCAGTGCTGGAAGTGGGGCGGTATGTGCTGGTATGATTTACCGGCACTTCTCCGTCCCACATCAAGATCATCCAGGGCCAGGGGTTAGCGGGAAAAGCAAGGTGGGGGAGCGCCATGCTGGAGAGGAGCGCCGCTCCTCCTGCCCTCCCCGCTTGTCCATGGGAGCCGCATGCGGCAGCAGCTCCCTGCTCCTCTCTGGTCCATTCTCTGTGACAGTGTCGGCCGTGATGTCATCACGTCCCAACACTGTCAGTGAGGAGCAACTCAGAGAGGAGCAGGGAGCTGCTGACGCATGCAGCTCCCATGGACAAACAGGAGCCAGAAGACAGAAGAAAAATGAGAGGAAGAAGAGAAGACAGAAGAAAGAAGCTTATAGATAGGTAAGTAGAACCGGAGGGGACAGCAGGGGAAACAGGGTAATAATGAAGGAACAGTGTGATGGAGTTGGCAAAGGGTAATGAAGAAGGGCACAAGGATGATAATGAAGGAGGGCCACAGGTTGATGAAGGAAGGTCATAGTGTGATAATGGAGGGCACAGTGTGATAGTGGAGGGCACAGTGTGATAGTGGAGGGCACAGTGTGATAGTGGTGGCACAATTATTAATGGGGTACAGTGTGATATGGAGGGGACACAGTTATAGAGGCGGAACAGTGTGATAGGGCGGAGGCAAAGTGTGATATGGTGGAGGCACAAAGTGATATAGGAGGAGGCACAGTGTGATGAAGGAGGAGGCACTGTGTGATATGGAGGAGGCACAGTGTGATGTAGGAGGGGGCACAGTGTGATGAACGAGGAGGCACAATGTGATATGGAGTAGGGGGCATAGTGTGATGAATGAGGAGGCACAATGTGATATGGAGGAGGGGGCATAGTGTGATGGAGGAGGGGGCACAATGTGATGAATGAGGGCTCAGTGTGATGATGGAAGGGCAAAATGTAAATTCACTAGAGAAAGGGACTAAAAGGAGCAGGAACAGAGATAGATCAAGGAGTACAGGGGGGAACGAGAGAAGCAGGATGTGAGGTACAGGGGGAGCAGGTATGGAAGGAGAGAGGGGATACCTGCAATGAAGATAGGGACACATAGGAACAGTGATAGGAAACAGATAAGGGAAAGTTAAGGTTAACATGGATGATATAAATGAGATATTATGGATACTTCTATTATAATATGGAGATATGAGGGAAAATGTAAAAACACAAAGGAGACATGAGGGAGAGGTGGAGGGACACAGAGGAAAGGTAATTGGACACAGAAGAGCTGGTGGACACAGGGAGGATAGCCTTGCATCATTTAATATATTTTATATTATACTAAATAGTGTTAAAATGCATCTAAAATGATTTCACTCTATCCAATCCATAAACCTTTGGGGGGCCCTGCCGTTTAGTTCAAAGTTCCATACCAGCACTTCTAAATTTCCACTTCAAACACTGATTATAAGCAAGTTTTGTCTGCATTTCCCAGACTTATCTGTAATGGACAATTCTGCTTTCTTGCAGGTCTTAAAGAAGTGCATAATAATAATGGGACAGAGAAGAGGTCAAAGCTGTGGAGAAGCAGATGATGAAGCTTATTCAGACATGCAGTGTGTCTGGAAAGCATGATTGCGTTGTATGCATCATGGCTGAGCCATCTTCACTGAAAGATCAAAACTTGTTAGCTGTGAAATTCTACATAAAGGAACAAATAACAGCTATAAAGAGAAATTAAAATAGTTGCATAAATACACAGCGGTTGACCATGACTATAACATATTTGACTGGCCATTGCTAGGTGTCGGTGTATGTGTGATTATGACACAGATACAGATGGCCAGAAACAGGGCAGTGAGGTATCAATCTTTTGGTCTACATCAAACTAAAGATCTCAAGTGATAACTGTGATGACAAACAGCTCCTAAAATACCCATTTGAATGTCCTGTTGATAGTGTATTAGAAAGCGATGTTCCTATGAGGTATATTCAAGCTATGTTAAAAGTTATTTCTGAGAGGACTCTTCTATCAATGGTTTGCATATATGTATTCAGACATACATAGCCCCATCTTCATCAACCTCTTTCCCACCATCCCCTTCCCACTCATAACTAGAATTTCCATTTTCCATCATCATACTCATACTTATGCCTTTCTCATCATTGCCGCTAGTCCATACTTTAAAACTTTCATTGCCCCTTTCCGTTATCCCTCACTTCTATCCCAACCCCCTTCTATCGTTCCCTTAAATGATAGTCCACTTCTTTTATTCCCTTAAATAATAGCTCCCTCACTCTAAGTTAAATAGTCTGAATTGAGCCACATGAATATTTGATAACCACCAAAAAAATACTCCTATCAGTAAATCAGCGTGTCCATATCAGTAGAACTGCAGCAACAAATACACAGAGCTCGATTCCTGTGCAGAGGAGGGGAGGCGGCGGGGGGGGGGGGGGGGGGGGGCCTTGATGCTATTGGGTAGATGATGACTTACATATACGTCCTGCTTTACCCACAGTGCAGGGCCAATAGGTGTATGGGAACAAATTAAGTTAGAGGGTAACTTCCTTGAAATTAACCGATCCAGAAATATAGTTTACAGTACCTGTAATGTACAGCTCTACAGCTGTTACCACTGCAGAGATATGACTGACTACAGCATAGTTGAGAAGTATAAGCAGATAATAGTGTTTTTGGTGTACTTATAGGACATCATACATGGATATAATAATCTGCAGATTAACACCTTCCTCTTAATGGTATTAACATTCCTATTGAATACACTATTCTTCAGGCACTTTACACCATCTCTGTTTACCACTCCATCTCCTTTACTATTCACTTTGTTATTTTTCTTCTAACCCCAAGAGCCTTGACTTCTAAAACAGCTTTTATCTTTTGCTCCTTGTAAAATGCCCTTTAAAAAGCTAAACATAATAATGTCAAGTATATCTGATTGCCATCTTTTCTTATATTATTCTCAGTAAAGTCACATATATTAGTTAGACCATAGCTGCCCTTTCAGATTGCTTTCATCGCTATCTTTTTTTTCCCTTCTCTTTACAACCCAGTGTACCTAGACCATTGATTTCTCTAGAAATGAGATCTTCATGTAAACAAGAAAAGATCTCTGTAAATATCAAGCAATTTAATAGTCAAAACTGGGAAATAGGGTGCCTGATGTATGCTGCCACCATATATATATATATATATATATATATATATATATATATATATATATATGTATATATATATATATATATATAGAGCTTCTCAAGACAAACTATTTACCACACAGTTTTATCTATTTACCAGCATTGTTTAACAAACACTTATAGCCTATTGTCTTTAGTATATTTTAGGAGACAACTGTAAATAATTTAAAGTTGTTTTGCTTATTGTTTATATGTATGGTCATAGGGATAACAATGTTGTTTTACTTATTAAACTAATTCAGTTCAGATGCATGCACATATAATCCTTTTTAAGTTTTAAGCATTTATATAGTGAATCTGACTCAGATGGAGATTTATTTATGGACATAAATAACTATACCAATTAACACAATGTTTCTCAGCTTTTTAAATTATGCTTACATTTTTTTCTTCTTTTTTTCACTTTTCTCTATAGATAAGTTTATGTAATTGTCCCTTGTGGCCAAGAATGAATGTGCATTCAGCCATAGCTGCTATCAGTGGCAGGTTTACTGCAGGGTATTTTTCAAATCATGTAGGTGCATGCTACATTCATTCCTTGCTATTTACAGCTGGATGAGTTTGTGAAAGCAGAAGAACACGTTTTCTTGTTGAGCCTCATTGAGCTCGTAAACACTTTTGTTGAAAACTCCCTTTTTACCGCAGCAATTTGTGAATAATTGCAAAGAATATTTATTGTACAGAAGAAGGAGGGTTTATTGCAGCAAGCAGTGCACTACAGCACAGGATTTATTTCCTACATTAGCTCAATTATTCAGATCTATTCACAGCTAAGTTGATCATAGATCTGTTACAAGATAGCCCAGATGCTCCACTTAAATCTGTATTTACGTGTACATATTCCTGCAGGGAAAGAGAAATATAAAATGTGACATTAAGACACATCTTAGCTAACTGTGGATCACTAGGTAATTGCAACATAAAAAATTCATTTAGATAAAGAACTGTTATCATTTCATTACGTGAAAGACCCCATTTCTTAAATTGCAATGGTCTACATCTCTAGAATACCACAGCCCAAACGTTCTGAAATTAACTTGTCATATAGACAATGAAGACTGGACCTCAAGTAATAGCCAGTGACACTTTTCTTTTTTATATAAAATACCATGCAGAAGGGTAGCAAGGTATAGGAATCCTAGCTGGCCTTCTATGAACAGTAGGAGATCGCAAAATATAGACGCCCCAAGACCCCTCCCCCCCATTGGGCCCAGGGTAATATTCTGCTGGCTACCTCCTGGGGCATGACATAATAGTGGAAAATCAAATTTACTTCCAGGCTAGCATTGGGAACTCTGAATCCTTTTTTGAAACAATAGAGACCCTGGGTGCTACTGTAGTTGAGACCTTTAACCATACTTGCCAACTCTCCCTGAATGTCCGGAAGACTCTCTGAAATAGGGGTGATCTCCTTCACTCCCTGAATAGTCTGGCATTCTCCCTCATGCTGAGCCAGTACAAGACGTGGTTAGCTTCACCATCTGTGGCATGAGGACACAGTTCAGAGATTTAATTCAAGACTGACAGGTAAAACAACATGACTTCAGTAATGGAGACAGAAATGTAAAAGACACTTCAGTCTCTAGAGATTCATTAGCTGCTTTTCTTTAAGTATAGTTGCCTACTCCCTGGGAGACTCCCGCATTTCTGGAAGACTTCCTGGGCTCCCGGGAGAGCAGGGCAACCTCCTGGCTCTCATCCCCGCAATAGATAAGTATGGGGGGGGCTTAATGATGCAAATATTGTGTCATCTTAGCCCCACCCCCTACTGTAATTGGCCAAAATTGTGACAAGAGTTTAGGGGTAGGGCCAAAATTATGCGATTCTCAAAGCCCCGCCCCCGCACGCCGACCTCCCCTGGGATCTCCCTGAAGCCAATGAGAAAAAGTTGGCAAGTATGCCTTTAACTGGATTCAAAGTGATTCTCCTCTAGGAATTTTCAATGTGCAAATTTGTGATTAGGGGGGATGGGTTGATATTTCCTTGTGTGTCTTTTTTTTATCTTTCGGCCTATGGTGTGTCAAGATTGTGGAAAGAGGGTTTAAATTGAGATTATTTATTCCCTTGGACTATTACTGCTTATAATGAAATTTACTACTCAGTGGAGATCATTTAAGTGCACTCAATTTGCACCGGATTACATCTTGGTTTTTCACTTAATAGTACACACCTAGGTGTGAAGATGCAGAAAAATCCAAACTTCTACACTTTTGTACACCCTATTTTAATACATATTTTTTTTTCAGTTTGTCTACAATTACTATAGTACTGATCAGTTTAGCCTCATTTATGTCTCTTACGTGAGAGTGAAAGGACATTGGGACTGTCTACATTTTACACTTTTACATTACATTACTTGGAGGGAACTTAGAAATGCACTTCTCTATCGAAAGGCAACATAGAGCCACAAAATGGGTCCTTATAAAGGTTTCATATGAGAAAGTAACCAGATTAGAGCAGGAGCAAAATTCAAATATGTTTGTAGAGTGAATGGCTGTGCTCTTCTCTACACAATAACAAATACCTCAAAAATAGCACCCTTTCCAGATCTTTGCCTAATTTTAATAATCTTTCTCCGCAAAATGAAACATAATTTCTACAGTGCTTCACAATACTCTGAATGTCCATTTTCACCCAAATTCCTCGCCTTAGTCTGTCAAACTTCTTGTCCTTCGCAAATGCTGTCAATTTTCTCTGTAAGTCCATGCACTTTGGTAAAAATCTAAGCACACTTGCCCAGATCAAGTTGCATGGTGGGACAAACTCAATTTTGCACTGTATAGGTAACCAAAAGGGCCTTATTTTAATACAATTTAATATACTGCTTGTTTTTAATTACAAGGATTGTTTTTTTATTTCATGTATTTTTTTTTACCCATGTGTAGTTATTTGGTACCTTACGAAAAGGCAGGAGACTCACTCAGAACAGTAAGTATTTATTGCCTCAGCTGAATACTGATCCATGTGGGTCCAGGCATAACCCCTCAAGGAGTGTAAGGCACTTTAATATAACCCAACCCCTCAAGGCATTTGACAACCTGAGATAGAGCCCAGATTACAAAAAAACATTAGTACAGCAAACACAAATTATTAATTCATCTAGTCAAAGTCCAACACTATACCAGGCGGGGTCATAATAAAGCAAATTAAATAAACCAAGGAACTATAAGGTTTTGATGTGATACTGGGAAATCGGCCTGATATTACAGTATGTGTGACAGATGTCAATCACAATGCCTGATAATGATCTGTTTGAAATTGATCAGATCAAATAGTTAGAAAATAACTGGATCTATTTATGGTGTACTTAAAGAAATTTCATGAAATAACATACATAACATAGAAATGCTTATGATCTGAGAAGCAACATTTACTTTGTAGATTATGCTAAAATATTCTAAAATAGATTAGTTTCCAAATGGCGTGAAGAATAAACCAAGGATACCGCATGTCAAACACAAAGAGCTGGTAGACAGCGCTTGTCTTGCAGTCAGTGGTGTGGTCAATGGAGGACTGCAGGTAAATGGATCATATGGAGTAAATGGAGCATGAACTTCCAAAAGATGCATCCATACATCTCCTGCTTGCAACCACTGGCCCTATCACAAGAGGGTTATGGTGCCATTGGACCCAACATACTCACTTAATGCCAAATTGATACCAATAAGTAATGCCAAATTACTTCTAATGAGTAAGGGGTAGACAAACATATATACTTAAGAGAGAGGGTGGGGCAACATTACACACATCTGTGAAACTGGGGGAACCCAATAAGTCAAATACATAAAACATTAATATAATATTGTTAGGTTTGGGTGTTCAACAAAGGATCCTTTGCACCCCTTTGACTTATACCATGTTTATAAAGAATGAATATAATACTTATTGTTACTAATTAATACTTTTGAAAATAAAGTAACTTATCAGTATAATGTTCCTTTCCATTTACAAAATGAGTGCAATCATTTCTCTAAATTAGCAAAAAAAGACATCAAATAGCTTTTTTAATTGAAATGAGTAAAGGGTTAATATTATATGTTGGGATAAGCCCTGTGTTGTCAATATGTCTTCCAGTGTAAACCTTGAAACCTTTCACTGGTCTTTCATTTGTGCCAGTTTTTATGGGACACTAATTAGCTTAAACATCAAAAAGTAATTTTTTATATTTCTGAGGAAACTCAAATGAGCACCTTCATATGTTTATATATAATCTTGTAATTAGTGTTTCGATATTGGAAATGTTATAGCGATTACAAGAATTTATTTTATTACTAGTTCTGCTATGTACTCTGTACTCTGTGATCTTTAAAAAAGTAAATGTATTGTTATCTGCTATCACAATTTTGTATACACAACAAGCATATGGAACACAGAGAAAACCAAGGAATACAGTAATGTTTGTTGTTGCTAGACAAGTGACTAGCATGGACTTTTCTGAAATATAGCACAGTACGGGTTAAATAATTATAAGTACCGTAGTACAGATTAATACATAGGGCCTCATGTAGAGACGGGCACAATGTTCACCTAAATTGTGTAAATAGTGTTCGAAAAAAACACACATCATACCTGGTATGCTGAGTTGGATACATCTCATCTGATTGTCATGTAACTTACATCAGGGGTAGAGTTCCAGCAACAACAATAAAAAAAAAGTTTCCTGACAGACGTTTCTGTGTCTGCATCCAGGTCTACATTGGTTGCATTTGCTTGAACATGATCTTTTTGTACTTTGCCTAGGAGTAGGAGTAGCATATGCAAAATGCGAATGACACTGTATCATCATCAGCAGCAGCAGCTATTTATATTACACTGTATATAGACTCAAGCAGAAGTCTTTTTTTGTGGGCATGGGCAGAAGTGAAATCTGTATTTTACATTACACAAATGGATTTGTGTCCACCTCTACATGAGGTCCACAGTGTTTAAAGAGGAACAGTAATGGCTTAGTTGTTATAGAGAGAATTTTATGCTGACAAATTAAATGCGCAACATAGAGCGCATCTGGCCCTTCCTATCTCAGGATGCCACTAAAATCATTATCTATGCTGTCATCATTTCCAGTCTTGATTACTATAACCTCGCACCCCTCAGGGCTATACTCAATGCGGCTGCGAGACTCATCTTTTTCTCCCACCGCACATCTTTTGCCACCCCTCTCTGCCTTGCCTCACACTGGCTCCCCTTCCCCTACAGAATCCTTTTCAAACTCCTCATCCTCACCTACAAGGCTCTATCCCTCACCACTGCCCTATATATCTCCAACCTCTTCTCCATTCATACTCCATTCTGTTCCCTGACATCGGCCAATGACTGTCATCTCTCCTCCACTCTAAAAACCTCATCCCACTTCAGAATCCAATATTTCTCCTGGGTTGCCCCTAATTTTCGCACCTTTAAACCGACACTTAAAACTCATCTGTTCCTCAAAGCCTATGAGCCATCTACCTACCTTCTCTCTATGCTTGATTTCCTCACCTCACTCTTCTCCTGTCCCGCTACTCACTTCACTTGCACTTGATACCCTCTGACTCCCCATTGTGCATCCTGTCTGTTTGCCCTCCCTTTAGGATATAAGCTCTTATGAGCAGGGCCCTCCTCCCTCCTGTCTCTATACCTATTCCTCTGTTCCAACTTCCCTGTACAAGCTATGTTTGGTGCTTTTTTTACGCCTAATTTGTTGTTTTTTTTCTGTACTGTTTTACCCTGTATGGTCCACTGTCTGTTTTCTGCATGGTGCTGCGGAAATCTTGTGGTGCCCTATAAATAAAGATTAATACTACTACTACTACTAATAATAATAATGATAATAATAATAATAATAATAATAATAATAAATGGGTGTATTTGCTGCTGGTAGGGTGTGTAGGACTGTATTCTCTATATAGTTTCAGAAGGAAAATTAATCTAGGAGTAGTGTGAGAGGAAAATTGTCTACATTTAGTATAATCATGATACTAAAGTGGGAAGTCCCTATCATGGACACAGCTTTGGTTGTACAGTGCAGCCGGAAAGTATTCACAGCGCTTCACTTTTTCCACGTTTTGTTATGTTACAGACTTATTTCAAACTGGAATAAATTTCTATTTTTGTTGAAAATTCTACACACAATACCCCATAATGACAATGTGAAAAAAGTTTCTTTGAGATTTTTGCAAATTTATTAAAAATAAAAAACTAAGAAATCCCATGTACATAAGTATCCACAGCCTTTGCCATGAAGCTCAAAATTGAGCTCAGGTGCATCCTGTTTCCACTGATCATCCTGAGATGTTCCTACAGCTTAATTGGAGTCCACCTGTGGTAAATTCAGTTGATTGGACATGACTTGCAAAGGCACACACCTGTCTATATAAGGTCCCACAGTGCATGGCAAAACACAAACCAAGCATGAAGTCTAAGGAACTGTCTGCAGACCTCTGAGACAGAATTGTCTTGAGGCACAAATCTGGGGAAGGGTATGGAAAAATATCTGCTTCTTTGAAGATCCCAATGAGCACAGTGGCCGCCATCATTCGTAAATGGAAGAAGTTCAGAACCACCAGAGCTCTTCCTAGAGCTGGCCGGCCGTCTAAACTGAACGATCGGGGGAGAAGGGCACTAGTCAGGGAGGTGACCAAGAACCCGATGGTCACTCTGTCAGAGCGACAGCATTCCTCTGTGGAGAGAGGAGAACCTTCCAGAAGGACAACCATCTCTGCAGCAATCTACCAATCAGGCCTGTATGATAGAGTGGCCAGACGGAAGCCACTCCTTAGTAAAAAGCACATAACAGGCTGCCTGAAGTTTGCCAAAATGCACCTGAAGGACTCTCAGATCATGAGAAACAACATTCTCTAATCTGATGAGACAAAGATTGAACTCTTCAGTGTGAATGCCAGGCGTCATGTTTGGAGGCAGGGCCGAACTGGGACTAAAAATCAGCCCTGGCATTTAAAGTACACAGGCCCACCTCAGTTCCCGCAGGAAAGAAAAATGTGCCGAACAGGGCGTGACCACATTGTGTTGTGGGTGTGGCCAACATGGGGCATTGATACATACATTATAATACTACATTACATTTATCACGCTCTCCCAGCCACATCACGCCATCCCCACAGGCACATTATGACACCCCAAGCACATTATGACACCCCAAGCACATTGTACTTATCTATGCTTCTGGTGCTGCTGACATCCATAAGGGTGGGAACTTCCTGTAGAGTGAGCAGGGAAGCTCTTTGTCTCACGAGATTACCAAATCTTGTGATACTTAGAGCTCTCAGTTTCCTAATTGTTGTAAGACTACTTCATTTAAACATCAGAGAATGAAAAGAATAATAAAATATAACTTTAATTAATTTATATTAAAAAACATAAATTTTAAAATAGCGAAATATTGAAGTGTATAGTTATTTAAGTGAACCACCTCAGCATTAAATTAAAGGTTCCTTCACCTCACCTTAAATAATTAGCCTCCACCTACACTCCACCACTAAATAGCCTACCTCCCACACTATATTAAGATCCTCCCTTCCCTCACATATTATATTAAAATACTGCGTGCGCACACACATAGGCTATATTTAAAATACTGCATGTGCGCGCACACACGCACACTATATGAACATGGCCACTATAGCAACACATGGCCATACAGACACACTATTAGCCACATAGACACACTATTAGCCCCACAGTCATTTTATTAGCCACACACACTATTTGCCAAACAGCCACACTATTTGCCACACAGACACACTATTAGTCACACACACACTATTAGCCACACAGACACACTATTTGCCACACTATTTGCCACACAGACACACTATTAGTCACACACACACTATTTGCCACACAGCCACATTATTAGCCACACGCACACTATTAGCCACACAGACACACTATTTGCTACACACACTATTGCTGTTACACTCAGCTGTCATATAGACCTGCTTTTCAGTTAGCAGCAGATGCGCACTAGCACAATCCTTTTTTTATGAACTAATCATCATCATCATCATTTATTTATATAGCGCCACTAATTCCGCAGCGCTGTACAGAGAACCCATTCACATCAGTCCCTGCCCCACTGGAGCTTTCAGTCTAAATTCCCCTAATATAGACACACACTCACACACAGACAGACAGACAGAGAGTGAGACAGACAGACAGAGAGGGAGAGACTAGGGTCAATTTTTGATAGCAGCCAATTAACCTACCTGCATGTTTTTTTTTGGAGTGTGGGAGGAAACCGGAGCACCCGGAGGAAACCCACGCAAACACAGGGAGAACATACAAACTCCACACAGATAAGGCCATGGTCGGGAATCGAACTCATGACCCCAGTGCTGTGAGGCAGAAGTGCTAACCACTAGGCCACTGTGCTGCCCCAACTAATGTGCAGCTACCCAATGATATCAGTTCCTTTCTGATCGATCAGGCTTGACTGTGGCACAGAAGTACTCAGAGGTTAAATGGCACATGATCAGTTTACCTCTGAGTAAATGCAGAGGACCAACCCAGAGGAGTTAATAGTAAAGCACAATGTTAATGAAGGTAGCTAATTATAATAATAATAGTAATGTATTTTGTCCATTAATTGTCCATTAATTAATTAATTACCTGCTGGCTGGCAATAAAGGTGCATCACCCGCGCTACAGTAAGAAGTTATAACAAGGATGAAACAGACAGTCTTTAGGTGGTTAGAACAAGCCTGTGCCATGCTCTAAATAGGTAAGTATTGAAAAAGTTCCTGTATAAATACATTACCCAGCAGTCTATTCTCCTTGATGCCTATTTTAAATAAAGGCAAGACAAAATGGATTTGCTTACTTTGTAAAAAAGCACCTTAGAGGTGACCTAATTAATATGCACAAATATAGTGTATTCAAGGTCACTGCAAAGATTTGTTTTGTGAGCTTTTCATAGCCAGCACTGCTCAGGTGATCTGGGAAGATCCACAGAGACTAAAGGTTCATTACAGTTAAAGATTACTAAAAAAAATATTTGATGGACATGTTTCTTTTACAGTTGCATTAATGTAAATGTGTAAATGTATAATAAATTTTATTGTGGGGAATGGATTTCAGTATAGTATATCCTGTTGTATTGTGCAGTATATAGTGTATAGCTAGGGATAATATATTGCAGTAAAGTGCATAATGGGCATGATTTACATTTGAGTCATTAACATTTGAGTAAGTCCAACTGTGGGCCACAAAAATCATCTTTGTTGTACTGAGCAGTAAAACTAAGCAGGTTTTGTGTTCCATGTAACTTGCTCATGCACTATGGCTGGATAGGTAGGTCAGAGATATGCAAGCACAGGTTATTTACAGTAGGGGCAGGCACATGTAAGTTTAGCATTTATTTTACAAAAAACATTCATCTCCAACTAAATTAAGTAACCAGCACCAGTGCTATAGTCTAGACTTTTTACCACTAATAAAGCAGGGGGATAAAGAGAATGGGATCCCCCTGGAAATGCGGCAACCAGCACCAGGGTCAGGCAGGGCTGACAGTATAAGAAGGAGACCCCCAACATGGGGGCTCCTATTATAATGTGATACCAGTCACAGCCTGGTCAGTACAAGCAGAATTCACTAGTGTAATTGGGCCCACAAAAACATGTATATCCCCACCCCTAAGTCAAAACAGTCCCAACAACATCCTGAATAGCATTGGGGCTCATTCTTGCACCCTTGGGTGGTGAGGACCAGGGTAATGGTTTAAAGTGATAGAATCATTAGGTCTGTTTATGGAACTACAAATCCAAGCAAACCCTGGCAACCATTGACTGTTTAGGCATGTTGACACTTCTAGAACTATCTCTGACTATAAGCTTCCAATTACATTCGGGCAGCAAAATTGCAGCTTACTCTGAATGAGGCACAATATCGTACTTCTCTGGGGTTCACTGAAGAACTGATGGTACATTGCAAAAATTCTCTAGAGCTGTTTGTGAAATCACATGTCTGTTTTTGTGTATGTTTTATGCCAGTGCCTTGTGTATGTTATTAAGACTCTTATGTATACACTTCTTTGTTACCTGGTTGATGGGCAGATATTATGGATAGACTGGGTCTTGTCTTTCAAAGAGCGAGATAGTTACAATGAGAATTTAAATTTGTTCTAAAAAGGGAGGAAATGTATATTTTAAATCACTCATCAAATCATTTTTTCTTACCTCTCACAAGCACCTATTTTTCCTGGCGGTTTGTCAAACCACAACTTAATAAATTTGATAGTTTGCTTTCTTACAATGTCCAATGGGAGCAGTTGATCTGGTCTGGACAGATGAAACATATTACAAAATGTATAAGTAACAGGTATAATCAAGGGCCTGATTCATTTAGGATCTTAACTTGAGAAACTTCTTATTTCAGTCTCCTGGACAAAACCATGTTACAGTGCAAGGGGTGCAATTTAGGATTTTGTTTTGCACATAAGTTAAAAACTGATTGTTTTTTCATGTAGCACACAAATATCAACTTTAAATTTCAGTGTACAAATGAGCTATCAAGTATTTGTGTGCTACATGAAAAAACAGTCAGCATTTAACTTATGTGCAAAACAAAATCCTAATTTGCACCCCTTGCATTGTAACATGGTTTTGTCCAGGAGACTGAAATAAGTAGTTTCTCAAATTAAGATCCTTAATGAATCAGGCCCCAAATCTTTAGTTAAGTATATTGTATAATGTAACCTGTTTATGGACTGCTATGTAAACCTTTAAGTGGTTATTATATATAGAACATAGTACTGTAATAAAATAAAGGAACCATTTTGCACTGAAAAGTACATTAGGCTATTTGCACCGAAATGCACAGCAAACTTTTTTCTTCTGTGAATTATTCACCATGGAGGAATGGGGGAACATTTATTGATTAATTCTGATTAGCTGCATTCAATCATAAAAACAAGAAGAAATTTTGCAGTACAAGATTATTTGCATAAGATAAAGAATTGGAGAGGAAGCATTTTGGGGAGAATTTCCTGCTTTCCGAAAGGGCAGACAGCCATAGTCTAACTACGCTGAGGGGTAAGTCTGCATATGTCAACCAGGCCTGTCCTATATTCAATTGACTTGGCCGACTGTTTAGAAAAAAAAAAAAACATAACAGGGGGGAAGCAGTCTGGGCAGCCCAAACATTGTTGAGCTTCCGGGCGGCTGGCCCCTCCCACAGGATTCTGCAGAACCTATAAATGTATTGGGTGGTGGGTATATGTGTGTGTGTGTGGGGGGGGGGGGTTAATGTTATGTGGGGACTGGTGTGGGGGGGTTAATGTTACGTTGTAAGTGGTGTGTTGGTTTTGTGTTATTTGGGGTCTGGTCTGGGAAAGGGGGTTACTGTTATGTGATGACTGGTGGGGGCATTAATAATATGTGGGGACTGGTATGTGTGTGGTGGTTAAAATTATTTGGGTCTGGTGTGGGGGGGTTAATGCTATATGGAGACTTGTGTGGGGGGGATCAATGTTATGTGGTTACAGAGAGAGTTGTTACGATGCTGCACTATATAGGGAACATTAAGGACATTAGGGTACTCTCTGCATTGTATTTGGGTTACAAGGATGCTCTTTGCATGGAATACTAGTCAGAAGGGACTGGTAGGTGTATTTGACAGACAGTAACTTAGTTGTTTGTGATATCCTGTGGGTATGTTCCACATAGTAACCTCAGTATTCCTCTAGTTAAGTGTAACAACAATAGATGAAGTATAAAAAAGTAGATGAGTAAGCACTCCACTATAACAACATTTATATTTAGTACTTACTTCTGATGGCTAAGATAGCATAATTGATATATATGTATATAGCTTTGATTGGTAAAATTGATAGTGGACACTAATATACAAACAACAATATTAAAAAAAACTGTTTAATGCTGACCTCTGAATTCTTTTGGTAAGGGAGCAAGTGCAGTTGGGGATTACAGATGTCCAAGTTCCTCCTCTAAACCAGAAATGCCATTTCAGATATTAACAAACACTATGGCTGGTGGCCTTTTCTAGAGCTGCCAAAGCACTTGAACTGGCTCTTCTTTATAGGATAGTGTGTTTTGTAGCCTTTTCTATAATTGGATGCATGTGCAAAGGTCGCTATAAATACTGTATGTAGTATTTGCAGCGCATAAATATGTGGATTCCCTTCTCTGAAATGTTGTGCTTGCTTCTGAGGGCCTATATCTTAGATGCATGACTTTATGAGCCAAAGTTCCAGGTAGCATATCCCTGATAAAATGGTTTATGATGGCAGGGAGAGGCAAAACTGTGCTATTATTAGAGATTAGAAGGTAATGTTTTTGGGAAATATAAACTGATAATGTGGTTTAGTACATTTTAATCGGTTTAATGAAAGAGAACACATTTTCTTCTGATTTAAAAATTGACCATCAAATTTCTAACCAACTTTACTTCTGTTCTATCACATTCATAAATATATGATTATCACTTGGGAGTAATAAGTTAATATAGGTCAGATGGAACATATTACAAAATGTATAAGTAAAAGGTATTATTAAATCCTTAGTCAAGCTGATTGTACAATGTAACCTGTTTATGTACTGCTATGTAACCCTTTAAGTGGTCCTATATATAGAACATAGCACTATAATAAAATGAGGGACCATTGGGCACTGAAAAGTATATCAGCCTATTTGCATCAAAATGCACAACACACTACATTCTCCTGTGAACTAGTCACCATTGAGGATATGTACTAGTGTATTATGTATGTAATGGTAAAAAAATAAAATAAAACAATGTTCATGTGCAATGTATACTTCACAAGCTGAACCCTATCACTCAGTTCAAAATTATTAAACAGAGTTGTACCTGACAGTGCTTCCGTTTGCATGGGAAAATAACTTTAAGATCTGCATTGTGAAAACCTTTTTTATGAGTATATATCCAAGACCAGAACTCATTCAGCACAATTTAAATAAAATATCTAAATGCACCGATGCACAATACACAAAGGAATATGCCTTATTTGGTTCTAATTCTCCGTGCAAAATCGCCTTGGTACATCTACTCCAAGATGTTTTCTTTAGAAACCATTAATCCATGCAAATTGATGCCGAGTTAGACATTACCCATCCATGAAACATGTCTGTGTGATCACATCAAAAATCCCCCAGGGAATCCAATAGGACGTTTCCATGAAAACCAATCGTCAAGAGGCCACTGAAATATCATCACACAGGTACATACTGTAATAAAACCAAGTTGACATCTCATCCAGCTATGCATGAGTTTATTGGATTTATTGTAAATGTTTTCATTGTGTTCCTTTTCAAAGTGTCCCATATGAAGCAAAAATGTCACCAGGAATATACCTATAAAATGTCATTGCATGTTGCATTGTCAGCCGAGTAACTTACATGGAATCTCATCAAATAAGATGTACAGTGCAGTAGGAGCAGAATACTAAAAATATATATTGTTTGATTCCAACCAGTTAATACATGTAAGAGACCCCAAAAATCTCTGCGGACAGGGTGGACTTATGGGGAAAGGACCAAGCAAACTATATTACCCGTACAGATATTTTGTAACTAAAGAGTCCAGCGAGAGTTTAAGGTGCAGCTTAAACTAACTGTAAAGGTACTAATATTTATATTATGTAGAATTTGTATTTTAATTTATACACAGTCTGATTCGAGTTCAAGGTTGCTATTATGGTTTTCTAATATTTCAAAGAATAGATTGATGCATATTTGTCTCTGCATGAGCTAATTACTAATACATGTGTTGTGTATGAGTTCAATTTATTCAGGATTGTAATTTTATCTCATGCGTTCCTTTAATTTTTAAATACTTACGAACATTACACTCTCCAACTCATTTAGCACAGGGCAATGATACATCCCGCTGTGTTAGGTGAAACATGCAGACACATAACTGATGAGACGACTGACTGCAACATAGATCATCATGGCAGCGTGAAGGCTATAGGCTCTGTGCGCATTGGGGAAAAGACTTAATTAAGGATTATAACTGCCTTTAGTCCCATAGAAACACAAACTAATATCAAGAAGCACATTAAGGGTCAGATTCCAATTTCCTACGCTAGATGTCGCCACAAAACCATCAATAAATGTAACTAATGTCGCTTTTTACCTTTAATTGGGATGTAACAGAAGGTTCAATAGTCTTGATAAATAAGTAATTTGCCAAAACGAACAATGGAGCATTGTGGTTGAGAAATAGCAGTTTTATATGTGAACTGGAGCATTTATAATAAGCAGGCGAAATAAAAATAGAGGGCAGGTGAATTACATTGACGTTACACAGAAATAATTCCCAAGTCGTTTTAATTGATTAGTAAAAGCTAAATGATGGGTTTAAAACAACATCTAATGGTGTGGGGTTATCAAAAGTATTAGTTTTGTCTATTAAGATCCAAATGATTATTGATCCTTGCCTGGTTACAGTATATACCACAGTGACTTTTGCTAGCAAGGGCTGATTTTTCTCTGCAATCTCCAGGGGGATTCCCCCCAGGGTCTGGTGATCACTTTATAGATGATGAGTGTCTATGTGAATGTGAAGATAATATGTGCAAGATAGCAAAAAAAAAAAAAAAAAAGTATGGACTCCCTCAATGAAGGGATAGAGTGGGAGAGGAAACGACAGATATGTAAAGTCAAGGGAGGGAGAAAGACAAGGCAAAGAGGCGAGATAGAGAGAGAGGAAGCATGACAGTGGGAGAGGAGGGAGATAGAGACTATTAGCGATGGGCGGGCGAGAATGAGGCGACTCCTGTTTTCTTGTGTGTTTGCTAGCACAACCCCTGCTCGATGTGTCTAAGCAATACAACTTCATAGGCAAGCAAGAAGCCAGCCTGATTTGTATTGTCACACAATGGACGTTCCAGGTAACATTTTCTTTGACTTTTTATGATGAACATTTCCAATATGAGCTTGCGAGACATCTCTTTTACCCTAAACTTCAGAAGCAGAGATGTGACTTCTTACGGGTATTCTCAGTTCCTTAATCTTGCAGGTGCAGTGCTCAGCTTTAGAGTTATGTTGCATGATGCAGAATTGATTTGTTTTAGTTTTTAACACTGGCTTTTTTGAGTTATTGATTTTTCTTCCTGGTCATAGACAGCAAATCTCAACTACTGTAACTGGCCTTTAGATCAGGTCAGAAGTGCAAGGTTTGGAAAAGTTTATCAGCCAGCGAGTCGTTGTTCTCGTTCCTGGGGCTGTTTATCACCCGTGTCATTTTAAGGGATACAGAAATACTCAAAGGTTAAGAGCAAGACGTTATTTTCTAGCAGAATCTCAGCGATCACAAATGGTTTAGTGTATTGTATTTGACAAGGACATATTACGTGAAAGTAGTTTAGCAAGGTAGCAGGCTATACTACATAGGCTGATAAGACATAGGCTAAGCGAACTATCTTGATATGTAGTCTCGGCTATCTGAAGCATGTAAACTCATAAGATACGTTTGTTGCCATGTTCCTACTTTTGACAGTTGCTTTTATTTAAAGGTTCAACACAACAAGCAAACTGAAAAAGATCATCTAAATAGCAGTCTTTAGACGCATCCACGAAAGCAGTGAGCCAGTGCAATTGCTGGAGTCAGAGGCTGCCAGCTAATTGGGTACTGATTGCTGTAGCAGGATGAATCTATGGGGGAATGCTGCAGGAGAGAGAAGAGCTGGAGCTGCGCTGAAACCTTTGAAGTGGGAGCAAAGCTTCTTAAGAGCTGCTAAACTGGTGCTGTCCATAGTGCTGATGCTGCTTGCGCCACCTACAGTGAACGCTCAGAATGACACAGAACCTATCGTGTTGGAAGGAAAGTGCCTGGTTGTCTGTGATTCAAACCCGTCTTCAGATGGAGCAATCACGTCGTCCTTGGGTATATCAGTACGCTCTGGAAGTGCCAAAGTGGCATTCTCGGCAATTAGGAATACCAACCATGAGCCCTCTGAGATGAGTAACCGCACCATGACTATCTATTTCGATCAGGTATAAGCGCTAGATTGAATTGTTATATATTACATTATAGGTTAGTACTCACTGCATGATAAACATTTCTCTATAGGTTTTACCTGCCCAGTCCTTCCAGAGCGTATTCTTGGAGATAAATGTATAGAACGTGCAGTGGATTTTACCCGCCTTAGTAAAGCCAATTTAGTTGTCTACAGCCACAGAGTTAAAAGCCCCAGGAATTGCTAAACTTCTTGCCTGAGTTCAATAGATCCTTTTCAATAAATTCGTGGCATTTAACAGACACACTACATTAGAAATTGTACGGAGCACATGCCAAGAATGACATGTATTGTGTAGAGCTGTTAACAGGATAAGTGCAGGGGAAGATGACAGGTTATATATACTTCCATTTACAACATGACAACATGATGATTCACCTTTCATAAAGTTTGCTTCTCTCACTAATATTCTTTCTGAAAAGTGCATTTTCCCAAGTGCACCTTTTCAAAGATCCCCATTGATAAGAAAGAAATGAGCTGTGCAAATATGAGGCCATTTCTAAGTGTCCTGATTTATAGTGTTTGTGGAAGCGGTACTTAATCAACGTAAATATGACTGGACACTTTAAAGCGTATCTTGCATCAGCGTGAAATGCCACCTCTGATTCTAAAGAAAACATTTCTAAATGCTACATAGTAAATGTGCGTTATCTGCTTTTAACTGTTTGGTTTTTTTTTTTGCTTTTTACATTTTGCTACAAAGTACTTGCGTTTACAACCCTTTCGGTTTAAATGTAATCCATTAATAGTATTTTAGAATAAAAACAAGTACAGCCAGGTAAACTAACAGCTGCTTCCCTAACATATTTGTTGTCAAATCCAGACAGACACACAAAATGTTTGTTTATGTTCCCGAATTTGTAAAGGGTACCACATATCACTACAGTATTTCCTCCATGATAAAGAGATTTAGCTGAGGTACAAAATAATATGTGTAAATATTTATACTGACTAAGTTAGCATAATGATCTCCAATTACAGTTGAAACAAAGTATAGAACTATTGCTCATGAAATATTTCACCAAGATGGGACCATTGTGATAAATTTACATCTAAACAGTATACAGTGAGTGGGGAATTATATGTCCACTTCCCTTCGAGTCAAGTAACACAATGGACCATAACAGCACTATACATTTAGGTCAAATTATTGCATGTTAAGCTCTTTGTTTGTTTGGTTTTTTTTAAAATAATTAAATAATAATAAATCACCTATAATAAAATTGAGATGAACATCTAATTTATTCCATTTTTACTTGCTGTGAAATAAAACATATAGATGCTTTGGAATCCGTATGTAATAATATTAAATAATCAGTATAACCTTATCTTTCACTGTATATTTTGTCGAGAACACCGAGCGTCTCCTTGGAAGATAGTAAATGCCCTTTTCCAAACAGACGTAATAAAAAATAGACCAGCTACAATATTGTAAACTTGCCTCTATAGAGCTATAGTGTATTTTGTTTCATGTTTCTAATGAGGTAATATCACCAGTTGAAGGTGTTCTATTCCATGCTAGTGTTACTCATCACCTCCTATTTCGGTATTGTTATTTTAGCTATCACTCTATAAAGTTGTTAACATTATTTATTGCTAGTCTGTCGCCTCACCTTGGCTTTACACCTCATTTTAAAACATGTTCTATGAGGTTGGTTGACTGACAGTGAAGAAAGAAAAACTATAACAAACATTACACCAGTAGCCTTCACAAACCAAACGTGATTTATGAAGACGTTAAAGGCTGTCACTGTGTTACTAATTCCCACTATATTTTACTACTGTGATTTACAAGGTGTGGTTTAACCTTTTTTCTAGGTGCTTGTAAATATTGGAAACCATTTTGACCTTGCATCCAGTGCGTTTGTAGCGCCAAGAAAAGGAATCTATAGCTTCAGTTTTCACGTGGTCAAAGTGTACAACAGACAGACTATCCAGGTGAGTGGCTTAGTACATATCAGAACCACAGCATTTATAGTTAGCGCCCCAGTGCATATGGAGACAGGTTGTCACAGTATCAGGACGATTGTAATGTAAATATATGACGGATTGAAAAAAACAGACACTTACTGGGGTGTCAATGTGTCACCAGGCCATCTTCATTTATAAGAAAATGGGTTATAGATGTATTTTATAGGATGAGGCGTGGGTGGACCATACAGAATACATTTTGAAAATCTCCTCTGAAAATTGTTACAGGCAAATGGGTGATTATGTGAAATAGGCAATTAGGCAAATTTATTGGATGGGCAGTCTTAGCAATAACACGTCATATATCTATAAGTCATCTTGTTTCATTTCCTCTTTTTACAGGTAAGTCTAATGCAGAATAACTACCCTGTGATTTCCGCCTTTGCTGGGGATCAAGATGTGACCAGGGAAGCGGCCAGTAACGGGGTTCTGCTGCACATGGAAAGATCTGACAAAGTCCATCTCAGACTGGATAGGGGGAACCTCATGGGAGGCTGGAAATATTCGACCTTCTCTGGCTTTTTAGTTTTTCCATTATAAGGAGTTCAAGAGAGAACAGCAAGGATTCGGCTGCCCATGTAGCCATTAATGTGGTGGAACAAGATATTATCTCCAACATCCCTCCCAGATTGTCTCTGTAGAAGAATTAATTATCTTCTAGGTAAAATATTTACTATGATATTGACATTTCCTTGGGAAGCTGCGCCTCTAATTAGTTTTAGACGACAGTGATCTTTAGGATAAATGAAATTATCGACCTGAGCAATTTGTACCTGTGATTGTAAAGTCAATATCGGAATTTATTGTTGGGATCATTGACTTTTTGTTGTTGTTCTGAGACAAATACTTGGACCACACAGTTGATGTGAGGGATAAAGAAAGAGAAGATACAAAATCCTGAATACGTGTTCTTGCAATGCTTTCTTTAGTGTTTGTATAGCCTTAAGAAACGAATGGCTTCAGTCTCAGTAATGTATATTTTTGGATTTCTGGACATGACTGTGTCAAGAAGTGCTTTATACAGACAAGCAAAATTTGCACGATTGGAATTACCTATTTCGTTTTGTGTTGTTCGTGTATTTCTTGATATTTTCTTTTCAGGGTGCTGACAATGTAAATTAGGTTGACCAATACGACAAAGTATATAGCTGTAAAGCAAAGTAAAGCTTATCAATTAAAAGCTGTCTTTTATTTCCAAGTGTTTGCTTGAGTGTACACTCCCTTGACTATGAATTTCAGCACATCGAGTGGAGGGCAGCGCACACAAGTAACATTTTAGCGTCTCTGTCACTTTGGCCAGTTCTTCTCGTTACAAACTGTGGATTATACTAATGTAGTTGGGAATTAGTAGTTGATCATTTGACGCTTGTAACAATTTTTCACGCCCGTTTCTGCTTAATATTAGAAGTGCAGCGACTTAAACACTTTGCCATATACCATCACTATTATTTAGGTGCACCTTTCATGGATTTACGAATGGTTCGAGTTACTGACATATTTACATATTAGAATAACAAATAACATTTAAACATACGATATGCAGAGGTTTATAATACCTTGCTAGTAAGTGTCGTAGATGAATCGTCCTTTTATAATCGATTTTAGCTACGGTTTTTCAAAAAAAGGGCGATATTCATGATGACAGTGAAGAGTTGACATGACTAAGCAACCCAATGTATAGTGGAAGTTCAGACTCCCAGAAGTCTTTGCGCTTGCAAGAAAGATGTCAAGGCTTTGCTCCAAGACAAAATGTATTATTCATCATACCAGGAAATGAGAATATGTCCTAGACATGGGGAAATCATTAGTAATCTTATTTTTAAAATAATGGCACACAAATGAGTAGGGTTGCAATGTGTACAATATAATCTTAACAGCCATATATGCTTATTTCATCTATTTTTGTAAAACGTAAGATACAAAATAAGATATGCTTATAGTCTTCAGGAGCTAGATAATAATGCCTATTTTAAAGAGCTACATCTTAACATTTATTGATGGCTTAATTTATAGTTATTGTCCTTGCTCAATATCTACTCAGTGCAGCTTCTGCAGCATTTTCTATTCTTACATGATAGGTAATATTTATATAATATGAACCACAAAGCTGAAAGCCTCTTGCATATTTCATTGCATAGATTTCCAGATCAATAATAATGTCGTATATATATGACAATTGTTTTATTCAGAATAGCACTTTACAAAGCAAACAAAATCTAAAATGGTGAGGGTTGCAAAGCCTGTCACATTACATTGTGGAGACAGTTGCTGAATCCCATATAGGTTTGACTTTGAATTTCACTCATAATAATTTTTTCCAACATTCTTTTTAAATTTTGCTGAAAACTTTGGACAAGGCTATTCCATCACTTTTTTTTTAAACTTTTTTTCTTACTTTGAAGGTTAAACGATCCCATAAAATCACAAGAAAGAATCCTCTGTTCCTTACTTTAAAAGTGCAAACATAACAATACATGTTAAAAATAATTTTATATAGCATAGTAATTATTAAGTGTTTCAATAGAGAGCATTGCGAAAATTATAAGCAAATGTTCATAAGCAGTATGCTTTATTACATTTAGCTTGACACCTCACTTTTATCAAGCCCAAGGCATTTGCTCCAGTTCCACAAGACAGGACATTTATTTTTTTTATTTTCCTTTTAATTTTATAGTATTTCTTTGAATCGTATTTGAATATGTATATATATATATATATATATATATATATATATATATATATATATATTCACATACCATCATTTTTGTTCTACAAATAGGTCCCCAATAAGACATAAGCAAAACAAATCACTTCTTTTTTGTTTTCTCACTGGATAGTGAATTGGGGTGCTGATACAATATCTATCTATCTATCTATCTATCTATCTATCTATCTATCTATCTATCTATCTATCTATCTAATCCTTGCTTATCATTAAGGTGAATATTGTTATTGAGTTGGGTTCTAAACTTTAGTTTGTAACAAAACATGGTTTAGTTGATATCAATTTCTCATAGATTAAACCATGCAAAATTTCAGAGAAACCAAATGGTCCCCTTTACAACAGGGAACAGGAGGTAATGGACTAGAAAAGGAAATACCATAAGCCGATAGTATTCATCATGAAATGATTAGTTTCACATGATTTGCCAGTTAGCTTTGTGGAGGAGAAGAAATAGCAATCAGGAAAAAGTAGCAAACTGACCTATGGATCCGACAGCAGTTATTTTCCCTGCGGTATTAAAAAATGACCCTATCTAATTTAATACAGAAAATCATTTTCATCTTCTTATGCACGTGTAAATATTTAATTATGTAAATATTTTTTTTTATTTCATTTCTTTTTTGTTTTGATTTATTTATTAATGCTCAATGCATTCCTCAGCATTAAACAATGGTAGGATACAGTGAGGCCCAATCCTGCGGATAGACATCTTATCATTTTACTATTTATAATATAGTGTATTTGTTTGAAATGTTGTTGGGTTTTTTTCGCTGTAGAAGTTTGTCATTACTCATAATAAGCATTTTTGTAGTCTAAAGACAGAAATTTAATTTTGTACATTCTATATATAGTTACACCCCATTTTCGTAATAGTATAAATAAAATATATCTTTGTATAGAGTATATGAAATCGACAATTTAATGTAACCAATTGGTGAATAATTTAAATATGGTAGATTATGACTACAGTTTGTAAATGATATCTGCATACACTAATAACTTGCTGTTGGCAATCATTTGTTAAAGTTGCAAATCGCTATTTTTTTGGACAGTTTTAGGTAGCCATTGGTTAGCTGTGTAAAAAATGTTGTTTGTGGAAACGTTGTAGCCTGTATAGTTTAACAAAACGCATGCAAATTGTTCTATTGCTCTTGAGAATATTAACCTATTTATTGTGAATAATAGTATGAAGCTTAGCTAAGATATGGCTAGAACATCGATGATGTTTCCTTACTTACCGCTTCACTGTTGTGGAAACTAACACCAATTTTAATAACAAAAGCAGCGTGTTATATTTTTCCAGAACAACAGGTTTAAGAAAATTATAAAAAAAATTATATAAACACACATCTAAAATCACATTAATCTATTTTTGAAACTGGCACTACACAATTAATTCTATTGCCATACTGCAAAGTGTGCTACGTCTTATCTTTTATGTCTCCACAGTACATTCCATATCCCTGCTCAACTTCCCTTGCTTAGATTTTCCCCCCACTGATTTTGCCTTATTTTCATGAAAAAAAATACCGCTGCCATCACACCACATAAGTCAATGTCCTGTCAATGAATGCTTTGCAGAAACATTTATTAGATATTGAAATAAGTAATCATTTTAATAACTCCAGGGGGTATATTTACTAAACTGCGGGTTTGAAAAAGTGGAGATGTTGCCTGTTACAACCAATCAGATTCTAGCTGTCATTTTGTAGAATGCACTAAATAAATGATAACTGGAATCTGATTGGTTGCTGTAGGCAACATCTCCATCCTCAGTTTAGTAAATATACCCCCAGACCTTTAAATACTATTAGTTTGCAATGCTTTGTAGAGAGGAAATATATTTGTGTATATCTGGGACTCAAATATCGATGTGACTATGACTATAAGGTAATGTACACCCTTTATCCTTTATAATAGTTACAGTATAAAAAAAACCTTTAAATATATGTTTCTCTTATTAGTTTATATTTATGGTTTAAATGCTTTTAATAAATCAACCCATGGTCTAGGAATTAATAAAAGGACAAGGGGAATGATAAACATGTGACTAGTCCTTCCAATATGACTGTTTCACTAGATTTCTGTAGGAATGATGCAACCAGGGAGAGTGTACTGTAAAATCTTCTACTTTGCTCCTGTAATTTGTCAGATATTATGGTCTTTGTATTTCAGATACTGATTTATGGACTCCAATGGCAGGAACAGTCCAGAACCAGACACGCTAGTCTTGCAGAGCTAGGGTGCCAGAGAGGTAGCCAGAGAGGTAGACATCTGAGAGCAAGGGGTCAATAGCTAGAGAGGTCATCATCCAAAACGCAGGAGTCAAGCACTGGTAGGCATCCAGGAATGTACAGGATACAGAATGCTGGTTCTCAGAGACAAGCTCAATATACTGGCAATGTGCTATTCACAGGCAGCTGCTTAAATCGAGTTGAGACCTTGGTGACAAGCTTGCAGTGCTGGAAACTCATTACTAGCAGAAGGTCATTAGGTCGTTCCATGAAGCAGGTCTGCACAGATAAGATGATAATGCAAAGTGTGCAGTAGGTTGTTAACTGAGTTTGTGGCTCACTGAGCAGAGTCTGAACTTCTGCAACCCAGAGTACACGAGTCCAGCAGCACCAGATACTTTCTGGGCATTAGTGGTGTCTGCAGGAGCGGAGCAGTCACACCGTGTCAGATAAGAAGCGTGACTTTAAATATTGACTCCTAACATGTGAAATCTGCACCGTAGGGGACGTCAGGAACGTTACCTGCACAGGAACTGTCACAATTTATTGAGCTTAATAATAGATCTTATTTATTCCAGGATAGTCAATACCAGTGGTAGGTGTTGTAACATTAACAGCAGCTGAATTTTTCCTTGTATATTAGAATAGCAAATACTACCTTGGGAGAAGGAACTTTTTGAAATCTGAGACCATGGGGTATCTTTACTAAACTGTGGGTTTGAAAAAGTGGAGATGCTGCCTATAGCAACCAGAGTCTAGCTTTCATTTATTCAGTGTATTCTACAAAATGACAGCTAGAATCTGAACATCTCCACTTTTCCAAGCCCACAGTTTAGTAAATATATCCCCATATCTCTGCATTGAGATTGGGTTTGTTTATTATATTTTGGGCAATGCAACATTTGCAAGCTTACTCACAAGCTCCACTTCACTGACCTTCAGTGGATCTCAAAAGATTCATAGTCACTTTACTCATCTCTAGAAATAATGATATGTGAATGTGCCATATATTTGTGAAGGAGTAAAATATGAAATACTCTTACCTTAGGCATACCTTCAGCCAGATGGATGAATAAAAGAAGACAATGTAGATGTTTCTATTACGTTTTACTACTGAGACTCATTCAGATGCTCATTCCAAATATTCATGTACTCACAGTCTGTTATTTATATTACGCAAGTGCTGGGAATATATAACTTTTCTACTCTCCTATTTTTTGGAGCAGTGTGAGATATGCCCATGGCTGTGACAGCTCTGCAGGGTTATGCCTATAGTGCTGTCTCTAAGTATGTAAGACAACCAAACCTGGGCTATAGCTTTGACCTAGATAAATATAAATAAAAATATGATAGCCTAATGGTCAGGTAGCAACCTTTAATTAGAAGCATGGCTCCAGATGTTAATATTAAGTAGTATGTTAATAAAGGCTATTTACAACTCATGGATGTGTTATAACATTCATTTGAATTTTTTGACAGCTGGGAAAATAACTAATCTGAAAACTGGTTCAATAGGAAAATATTGCTTTTACACATAGATACACAGACACACACATGCCTATGCACACACATGCATGCGCATGCACTCACACACATGCACATATACATATATGTGCAGTTGCAGTTGCAATCATTTTCTAAAATTATCATACCACTATAAAACTGAAAGAAATATGGGATTATGTTACATAAGTATGTCTTCCATGGATCAAGTCTACCGTTAGAAGTTGTGCCCCCTCCTTTGCTCCCCTTACTCCATTGCTTCTTACCTTAGCAGCCGGGAGATGGGGCTGGCATCCTCTGTTCCTGTGACCGAGCGTGTAACAATTGGTGTGTACTCATAGCCATGAGCCACACTCTCAGTGTAAAACTGACATGTATTGCTTCTCCTTCATGGTGCATTTCCTTCATGTCAATAGACGCGTAGTATGTGGGGCGCTGCATGGGACATTAATAATACTGGATGAGTGATATTATGTCACTCATTCAGAGGCTCATGTAGAGTTGGACGCAAACTACGTTTTCAGTGTGTAATACTTTTTTACTTCTGCACATGTCCACAAAGCATTAATTATGTTCGTGGGCATATGATAACTGAGTTTCTTGTGCTTATGGCCACTTGCAGCCTTTATAATAGAAGAGGCGGAACGGGGAAAGGAGAAGACATATAAACGCATGTTGGACAAACGCGAGTGATGAAGACTGAAGCTCAGATGCATACGCACCAGTAAGGAGGTGGGAAAATTGCAGATGGTCGATCACTGGTGTAACTCTACACGAGGCCTTCATTGTTTTAGGGCCTCCTAACCATTGGCACTCTGGTCAATCGCCTAATGGTATCATCGCTCCTATTGTGGAATGCTTTGTTAGATGTGTTTTTTCAAAGTTAAAAAGTATTTTATGCAGTTGTCAGATGTATCTATAATTTTTATAGGTTTTTTCAACTGTTTTACGTCACCCTCTTTGAACTTATTCCATGGTAGAAAAACAGTTTTTCATTGCAATTCCATACTGTGCACGTACATTAAAAATGCTCATGCATACGCCCATATATAAGCTTTGGAGTGTCATAACCTGGAGAGACTGAGGAAGAGAGAATATGGAGAACCAGTGTAGGTTGAATACACTAAGGCTGTGTTCATGTAATTATGACATAATTGGTTACGGACACATTCCCAGATACACCTTCTAGGTATACAGGAACTGGAGGGCACATGCAAACAATGAAAACCAGATAGTCCAGTGTAAAAATGCTCATCTCTTTAAGTGCTGATGTTGTGCGTTGTTCTTTTGTCTATTTGTAGTAACACCTCAATAAATAATACATTTACTTGTTTGTTCTGCAAGTTTTGCAACCATTGTGCTTTATGGTGTAACGCTTCTATGTATAAGAGATACTAAATGTAAATATAGACATCTGGATCATAGAAAGAGCAATTCAAAATACACATCATACAAAGCAAAAAAAAAAAATCACTTCTTTGTAAATGATGACATCTTACAGCACCAATCTGCTATGCAATGCTATTTGTAAATGATATAAATGACTGCATTAAATAGCATAATAGTCATTACTGTGTTTTATTCAAATATTAAATAAATGAAACCTAGGGTTCCTTTAAACAGTATTATTTTTTGTTTAACAGTATATAAATTTAAATCTGGTGTACCTTCTGTACAATCAATGTGATATTTTTCCATTAGAGGTACTGAACATATTCAACCACCACATGCTACAACTACTTGTGGTTCCTTTTATGTACCTGGAACCTTTTTACTACAAGACTTATACTAAACCTTTATAATTTCTAGCCATCTAAACTCATTCATTTTTTAGATCTACCCAACTCCTATATTGGTGATATATTAAACATGTTCTGAAATAATTTCTTCTTCCTGAAATTGTTTTTTTTTTCTACAATTACTATCATGCAACTCACTATCCCATGTACACAGTTGCAAAATAAAAGTATTCACCTCCTTTGCCATTTTTCACACTTTTTTCTCATCTATTTTCTTATCATAGAATGAAAACGGATTTTTTTGGAAAATTCTTACCACTGATCAACGCAAAATACAAAAGTGAACAATACAAAGAAATATAGGCTGTCCGGCGCAAAACTCTTCAAATTGCGGCCCTCCACGCCAAGGGTCTCATTCACATAAAACCCTGCAAAAGAATGCAAAATACAATGATAGGGTGGAAATAGCACTAATGTGATATCCAATAACATGAGGAATATGCAAATAGCGTGCAATAAAGATAAAATTGTATGGTAAAAAGTGTCAAGTCTCTCACAGTTTTTTATATTAATCCATGATGTGGGTTACATACCTACCTGACCACTCAACTCCGCCTCTGACCTATGCCTCAGTTCACCTCGCTATCTCCTCCCATGCTTGCCTCCAAGCAGTGGAGGGCTGACAAATTTTAGTTCGGGGGCAAGACTTGGCTCGGTAGCCTATTAGGAACATTTAAAAAACAAAAAATGCAGGTGGCCCAGTGACCCAAGCCTACTCTGGCTTGGGTCACTGGGCCACCTGCATTTTTTTCCACTATGGGACCAGCCTGAAGGGCAGATATCTTTCGGCCCAGCATGCCTTTTAATTGAAGACTTCTGCTGTGCTGCCCCAAATCTTGGAACTCTCTACCCCACTTCACTTGACTCTCCCCCAACCTTCAGTCCTTTAAACGCTCACTCAAAACTCACTTTTTCAAGATTGCCTATCCTACCACCTCCTGACCATCCTGTCCATCACCTCCTCTTCTTTCGCTTGTCATCTCCATTTTCTCCCAGCTGGTCCTATAGTCTCTCACCACCCCTACCTCTAGAATCTAAACTCTTGTGGGCAAAGTCGTCTCTACCTATTGTCCCATGTCTGTCTACTGACTCCCTTGTATGTGCCGTTATGTATTTTGCTGGAGTCCCCATTGCATTACCTACACACATCTGTTCAATATATATATATTGTAACAAAAGGAGGCATTTAGCTGGCAATATGCAGAGAAAGCAGAGAAAGCAGGGAAGTAGAGTAAAACATTTGTGCAGTAATGCACCTAGATTGAATGTAAAGACCTATGTATGAAAAGCAATAGTTTAAATTTGGTTTAACTTACATGACTTGAAATCCTTCCTCTCAGCAAACAGACAGGGTGTGTCTGTTTGAATTACAGAGCCAGTGATGGGCGTTTCCTTTTAAAGAGAAGGTGGTTGTGTCACCTATCCATCAAGCTAAGGCTGGGGGAGGAGTATCAGGTATAAAAGCTTGTTTATATCATTTGTGCACTGAGATCAACGCTGGGTAAGCTGGCTGGTCTTGAGAGAGCTGAGCTATGTCTAACTAGTGTTTAGGGTCTCCAAGTATTGCTGTGAAATCTGTACGGTGTCAAAACATTTACCATCCTGACAATAAAACTACATAAAAAGGAAGAAGTTGTTCGCGTGTGCTTCAGCAGTAGCGGGCTTTTGCCACAATATATATATATGTAAAAAAAAAAAAAAAAATAATATATATATATATATATATATATATATATATATATATATATATATATTGAAGGTATTACATATTTTTTTAACCTACATCATGGATTAATGCAATTGTGTTTGCACAATTTATACTTAGTAATGTGAGGATATATGTTTATTTATTAAGATGTCACAATTGTTTATATTATAGACACCAAAGGAGTATGAGTATGCACTAGAGTGCCTGGTTCTTTATAAGCAATTGAAATACCATTTATTTTGATTTGTGGCATTAAAGAAGCACTTTATTCATTTGAAAAAGAACTGTTCACAAACTGGTTACATTATGATGTATTTTTAATTTTCAGCAACGAAAATACCATTTATTTGGAGTCATGGCACTAAAGAAGCACTTTATTAATTTGGAAAAGATCTGTTCACAACCAGGTTACACTATGATGTGTTTTTCGTGTTTTCTCTTGTTTTCATTATAAGTCACATTGGAGAGGAAGTGATTTGAAACAAAACAGGAGAAGAGGATAGTTATTCCCATTTCAGACCAAGTTTGGATTAATTTTGCAAAAAATAACTGAGAAATGTAAAACTTTTTACCATGTTGTTTTCACGTTCATATTTACTGCACTGTTATTTGTATTCCTTATTTTATTGGATACCTCATTAGTGCCATTTTCGCCCTATTATTGTATTTTATAAAATACAAAAGGATGTCAAATAAAAAAAATCTTAATTACCTATAACAAACAGAAATTTCTAATTACATAATTACATGCCTCTTTATCCAAAAGTGTTTTTATATAAATGGATGTATATACATATAAAATAGGTGTAAGTCACTTTAATATGTAATGTATATATGGTGAGGACTGATTTTAAGAAAATTGCTGATGGTATAAGTAAAAAAAATAAAAAGAAAAGAAATGAAAAGTGAAAAATAAAAACTGAAAAATAATAAATAAAAATAAAAAATAAAATAAAATAAAAATGAACGCACTTCTGCGTATGGAACACAGAAGTGCACAAGCAAAATGTACAGTTACGATAGATGTGTGGTGTAAAACTTCTTTGATTGATCCAATTCGTTTCCTCCAACTATCGGTTTTTGTCAAGGATAGGTGCTGGGAATTGTGGAGGTTGTAAATAGTCTATCCCGACTTTTAATTGGATAATAATTCCTTTATTTATAAAACTAAATAACACCACACAGCCATTGTAGCTGTGTTCCATTTCTGCAATTCCGACTCCCATACTCGGCTGTTCAGAGAGACTGCAAGCAACCCTGGATACTCCTGCTGCTGAACACCTAAATAAGAACAGAAGACCTACACTAGGGATAACTAGGGTAAGCCTAACATCTTGGTCTATGCATTGGTTATTCCTGTCCCACTGGCTCCAGATACGCCTACTGATCTTGAAAAGAGCTATAACATGTTAAAGTGCCTACTCATGTCTGTTTGTACACTTTGATTTTATTTTTTATTTTTTTTTTATTTTTATTTTTTATTTTTATTTTTTATTTTTATATTTTATTTTTTATTTAAATTTTTCATTTCATTTCATTTCATTTTATTTCTTTTTATTATTTATACTTATATCATCGGCAATTTTCTTACAATCAGTCCCCACTGTATATACATTATATATTAAAGTGATTTACAACTATTTTATGTGTGTATACATCCACTTATATAAAAACACTTGTGGATAAAGAGGCATATGCAAATTTATATGCTAAACACTGTGCCCTCTCTCTTTTATCTAATCAGTATATTTTATGAGGTGCTGCATAGTTACATTTAGGGAGAGCGCTTAACCTTTGTTTATAAAATTAAAGTGTTCCATTTCATCTAAAAATAAATACTTCTGTCTATAAGGGGGCACACAGTTTGCTAGTGTATTTCCAAACAAGAGCTTTGTCATGAAGTTCAAAGAACATTTTAAGCAAATTGAAGAAAATGTATTGAAATACACCAATCAGGAGAAGGATATAACACTATTTCAAAAACATTTAAAGTCACCTGGAGACCTAACAAGTTCATGAAAAAGAAATATAAAGAGAATATGTCACTGGGAATTTGCATTAGAGCAATCTGCTCTTCAAACTTAGCATTCCTTGTCAACCTTCATATTAGGAGATACTATGGGAAGCTTGGGAACTTTTAAAATCTGTGCTTTATGGGAGGGTGGCAATAAGAAAACCATTGTTAAAGAAAACTCGCATGATATCACACCAAGAGCTTGCCAGAAAGCATGTGGGATACCCAAATAACAAGTCGTAAAAGATAACGTGTTCAGATGATATCAATATTGAACTTGGCCTCACCGGTGGATGTTATGTTTGGTGCCAGACTAAAACTGCACATTATCTCTAGATCACTAACACTACTGTAAAGCACAGTGATAGTAGTATATTGCTATATGGATATTTATCTGAATCAGGGAACGAAAAACTTGTAAAAACAGGCAAAATGGAGCTATGCAAACTTTAGACACATCTTTGAGTAAAACCTGCTGCAGTGTACAAGTGGCCTAAGAATTCCAGTAGGAAAATGACTTAAAGCACATAGCATAAGCCACATTGGTTTGGCTTAAACAAAAAAAATGTTCTGGAGAGAACCAGTCAAGACCTTAATTACATTCACAGGTTGCAAAACTTTTTGAAAAATGCTATTTAACAATGGTCCCCATCCAACTTGTTGGAACTTTAAACACTATTGCAAGGAAAAAAATATGAAATTTGCAGTGTCCAGATGTGGAAAGTTAGCAGATACTTACCTAAATAGACTCACAGCTCTAATTATAGCTAAAGGTGTTTCCACCATATACTAAAACACTGGGGGTATTATATAGTGTGTTGTGCTGATGAATATAATCAATTCCAGAATAAATCCCTTTTGGTTCCATGTTGTAAGAAAAATATGGGAAATGCCAGAGGTGGTTAATATATTATATATTATAAATCAGGTTACATATTGATTCTGATGGTTTGATTTGCTTATCTCTAATCTTACCACTAGTCAATGCTTGCATGTTTTTTGGGAATAACATACCATATGCATAAGAAAAGTTAATGATTTTACATTATAGTACCACTTAACTTTCTTAAATAATAATTTTACTAGAGGTGAGGTAAATTATAATGGAAATTAATACACATTGAATTGTGCTGCAGCACAGACAGCTCTATAGAGATGTAAATTGCAGTGTGACATTTTTTGAGTTTGCATTTTGCACTGAATTTGTATTTTTCACATTCAGCATGTCATAGTCTATAAATAGATCAGGAACGATGACTCCTTTTTTTTGCTCTGAAGTGTTGTTAGGGTATACAAAAGGGTTGGGTACATATAAACAATAAACCCAATAATAAGGAAATGCAGATTTAACTAAAAAGGGAAAGTGATCCCCTGATATGGCTTGTATACGACTGCTGTATTTTCCTATTGAAGGAAATTGCTATTTACGTCACTGAGCAGGGTGACAGTGAGATTTTTGAATTTGAAATGGCAATAGCAGGACCCATGTATAATGTAAAAAGCTAGATTTTAATTGTAATCCCAACTGTAACCCTAACCCTATCCCTAACCCTAACCCCTAACCCTAATCCCTAATCCTAACCACTAACCCTAACCCCTAAGCCCTAAACCTAACCCCTAACCCTAATCCCTAATCCTAACCACTAACCCTAACCCCTAAACCCTAAACCTAACCCCTAACCCTAACCTTTAAACTGGATTGTAAATGCGGTGAGTTATGGCATTGTCGCTTTAAATCCGAAAATTTGAAGGGGCAACAGCAGGATCCATGTATAATGTTAAAATCTAGATTGTAATTGTAATCCTAACCGTAACCCTAACCCTAAGCCTAATCACTAACCCTAACCCCTAATCCTAACCCTAAACCTAACCCCTAACCCTAACCCTAACCTTTAAATTGGATTGTAAATGCGGCAAGTGATGGCATTGCCTCTTTAAATCCCGAAAGTTGACTGTCGCCCTGATTAGTGATGTAAATAGCAAGTGCCGGCATTTCCTTCAATCGGAAAATATTGCAGTCATGTAGCAGCCATGCTGGGTATTTACTGTGTCTTTTTAAAGTTAAGTCTGCATTTCCTTATTATTGGGTTTATTACAATAAACATTATTTTGAGGGAATTAACTCTGACGGCAATCTGAGTATCGCAAATGTGACAACTACTGATACAAAGAGCATGTGCAACAAAAATGATAGGGGGAATTATGTACTGAACAGATGAGGCCATATTTCACCATAGAAAATGAAAAACTCAATGCCGAAATGTCAAACAAGGTGAACTTTCTGTAGAAGAATTTACTCATCTCCAAATTTTACCCAAACTTTTGTAGTGTAATTATTTTTTTGATTTTCACTTATCTAAATATTCATTTTTTCAATGTAATCTGCACTTGGCCTCAACATTTTTGCCTGTTTTGCCAGTGGAATTTAACATTAAGTGTTCACAGTTCTACTCCAACCACACTACACAGAAAATTGACCAGTACTGTTAATAGCTTATCAATTTTGCGCAATAGTAAAGTATAAATACGATATGAAATGACATTCCACAGAATAACGAAGCAAAAACAGAAATAAAAAATAGTGTCAGAACTTTGACGCAAAATACGAATGCACAAACTTTGCTCATCTTTACGCGATTTTTTTTATTGCCAAGCACAGGGTTGTTTAGTTTAAAACAAATAAAACCAGGACTAATTTTGAAGCATAATAATAAAAAATTTGAACGAATATGTAAAAGAGAGATGACTTTGTTGGTTTGACTAATTCAGCTGTATGTTATAAATACAAAATCAATTAATTTTAATCAAAAGAGAGTTAATTGTGAGTTATCAAACCTTTCCATATGTAAAAAGTTGAAAAGAAGTTGCCAAATATAAGTAAATAAATAAATATATTAAAAATACTGTATAGATTTGTATCATCATTTGTCAGAAACCACAATACTGTTTAACGTTTTCCCAAGGGCATTTTATAATGATCCACTCCCGAGGTAACTTGGCTACTTTATCATTCTTCAGTCTAATCATTTTATGTCATGGGTACAAAATGCTAGCAGAAAGAGCCTGCCAAATATCTCCGGATAATGCACGGATTTGTTTAATTTTGCATGAATGTGTAAAGAGTTACTTCTGTTCCATTTGTTATAAATTATGTAGATGTTCTTTCAAATATAATTCTGTAGATTGTGTTATATAGCATGGCTTAACTCCTACAGTGCTGTAAAAAATATATTTACAGCGATGATAGCATTGACTTTAACTTGCCTTTTAATATAATTTTTTGTCAGGTGGTTAAAATACATTATTAAGAAGCATCACACATTTACAGTATCTTCAAGCTCTTGAAGAACAGCATTCATAGCCAAATGGCAATGCAAGCTGGACACGCTGATTATCCCACTGCAATGGCAAATGGTGTTTTGATTGTAGATGCTTTAACTGCACTGTCTGTAAAAATAAAGCATTTCCATGCTCCTTATTACAAATCCAGAGAGTTGCAGGGCATGACAGGAGACAGGACCATTCTTACACATCTCCAGATCTTGCTCTTAATTGGTTCCAATTTAGTATACATAATAGTATCTTCCGATTCAAGTAACATGAGAGAACCTACTGTTAATCAATTTGTGTATTGTTACATTTTTGTTTCATTGCTTTCATGAGCCAGTGAAATAAACTTGTAATCTTATAGTTATCTAGAAAGCTGTTTTGTATGGATTATTCACATCTGCTAAAGTTATTCCCCATTCTAAATACAGTTCCACATGGCTATATGATTTCTAGCTACAAATAATGTCTAAATCTAACAAATTCTGCTTTGAGATATTGATTCCAATGCCCAGTCATGGGTTTGAAAATTCATAATAAGAACAGTGAATAGGGCTGAACTGCAAGAAAAGTGCAAACTCTTACACCCTGCAGTCTTTAAAGAACAGGAGGAGAAACAAACATGTATATAAAAGAATGAGACATGATTTTTAGCTCAATAGATGGAAAGGAGAATTTGTTCATAGCTACATGTTGAATATGTGAAGACATTTCAGAAACTTCCAGCTATTGCAACTGATCAAGCCTATGATAATAGTCCCTAAACAATATAAGCTGAGAAAAAAGCAGGGCTTACCGAATTCAATCAAAAAGTCATGCATTTGTAGTTCAGAATACAACATATGATAAATATATGTGGTTCAGCTCATACACTGAATGACTATTTCCCATTAAAGAAACAGTGATGCAGGAACAGGGTGTACACTAAGTTTCTCAATTAGTTCCATTGAGACCCCTTTGGACCGAATAAATATGAATAGTTGGACACAATTTACACTTAACTCGTAAGTGTATATTGCATCCCGTAATGTACACAGTATTCCAAGTCAAACTTGGATCTTTAGATCCGTGCAACTCAGAATACTATGTAAATTGCACAAACACACCTCTTTTTCTGCTTAATGGGCCAATGTGCATGATACACATAGGTGTATCATGCAGCTCTATAAAGCAGATTATTGAATAGATAAATTCATGTAAAAAAAACAAAATTGTGCCTCTTCGCCTCAAACAGCACAAGGGTTGGTGTTAGTACACAAGCAGTGTAAGATGTGTGCAGGATGAGTAAGGAAATATACTTACGACCATATTCACACTGCCCATTTAAGAACTGTGATGGAGAGAGTAAGGAGCTCTAAATAGTTTCTTATTTCTTTGAAACCAAGTATTGTGCTGGAGTGAAGAAGCTGTTTAAAGAAAAGAGTTTAGTTTGTGATAGAGGCAGGGCCATCTTTTGTATTGGGCACGATGGGCAGGTGCCCGTGGGCCCCACGGGCAAGGGGGCCCCATAGGCAGGGCTCTTAATTAGAATAAATAATCCTGCAAAAGAAAAACCTGCAAAAAAAACCTTCAAGGGACACTGAGCAAGTACATCTATCTATCTATCTCTATATATCTATATCTCTATACATATATATATATTATTATTATTATTATTAATATTTATTTATAAGGCGCCACAAGGCATCCGCAGCGCCGTACAGAGACAAACAAAATCACAATACAATGGGAGATAGCACAGTACAGTAAACACAGCAACTCAGTACGCTCAATGCACAGCTATATATATATATATATATATATATATAGGGGGCCCGGTGCACTGCTTTGCCCGGGGGCCCATAATGTTGTTAAGATGGCCCTGGATAGAGGTGGTCTGGTGCCCATACTATTGAGACATCTGATTGCACTGCATCAGCAAGTTACATCACATGTGTCTCAACATCTTCAAAGCCTACATCCACGCCCAGGAGCTAGCCAGGACTAGTAAAGAAGGTGCACTGACTAACCTGTGTACATCAACACAACACACCGTGACATGGCGTTACACCATGATGGACTGGCTACAGTGTAAAAAGGAGACCCACAGTGCGGGGTGCACCTGTCCATGAGGTTAGCACAGGACTGCAATATTAGCAAAGGCCTAGGATAATCAGGTCTGCAAGAAATTTGTGACCCACTCCACAAAATCAATCAGCACAAAGCTAAATAGCACTGGTGGTCTTCCTGGTACCCTTGGGGTGGTGAGTGCCTGGGTAATAACAGTAAGAAGCATACTTGCCAACAGCATCACGCTGTCCAGGAAGTGGCTCCGTCATGGGGTTGTGTCCACCAGAGTCTCATCATTAGGCCACAACCCCTGTCAAACTCTGCCAATTTCGGCCTATCACAGCAGGGAGTGGGTACAGGATGACATGTTTAGCCTCGTACCCACCCATTTCATCAACAAACAGTGCATGATCCTGGGGGTTGCCCTGCTCTCTCTAGAATCCGGGAGAGCTCCCAAAAAATTCTGGAGTCTCCCAGACATTCTGGGAGAGTAGGCAACTATTGCAAGAAGTCAAAAGTCCTATCAAGAACTGACAGCCATTGACAACTTGTTTCCATTTCCAGTCTATTTTGTAATGATCTCTTCACTACTGTCCTAGGTGTCTCCAATTTTAGGTAAAGTCTGCTGCAGCAAGTTGTCTTAATGAAGAATTTTGTAATTTTGCCATTGTTGCATTCATATCCAAAAATAATTCATCAATCTATACGGTTCACTAACTCCATCACCTAGTGTAAATCGTCAGCAATCATATCTCCATCTCTAAATGTATTCTTTGCCAGGGCCAAAATCTATCCTCTTAATTTATCAGAATTTCAATTGCGTTGTCAAGAGATGTTTTGAGCAACAAAATCTGCATCAATGTGACTATTATACATACTTACTTGTGTGGAAAGACCAACTAATGGTCTATCTGAACTGTTTGTTTTGCATATTTTTTACACTTCATTAATAGAACATGTAATTATATTATTTATATACGTTCCATACTTCTATACATGAGACTTGGGGAAAACATCTGCTGCAAGCCTCGGGCAGTCCTCTTTACCCAGAGATGGGCAAAGCTTTATCCAGGGTTGGACAAAGCTTTCCCTGGGGTAATGATTCTTCATCTATAATCATAAACCTTTATTTATATAGCGGCAATGTAAGGCTAGCCCTGCTCTTGGCTACCGATGAATGCTCTGGCCATTGAAAAATGTTTTGTGTGTGTAGTCTTTGAATTTTTGTAGTATGGATGCAGGCCACCTTCATCAATTTACTTTCATAAATTTCTAATTCTATTCATTCATACCACTCTCCATCCAGTGACCTCTGCCTGTCAATTTTATTACAGCCACACGTCCCATCTGTCTGTTACTATACTGGATGCAGTTGCAGAGTAAGAGGTGTCCCGGATACCAGGGCAATAACTTGGCCACAATCTGGATAGACTCAAGCCATTACGGCTAGCATGGCGGCTTGTGGCATTGTGGCATTGGAGTGGCCGGTACAAAATCTGACATCAGAGTGACTACACCCCTTCTTGGGGACCACCACTGCTGTTAGCCTTGGACAATCCCCTTTACCCCAGGGGTGGACAAGTCTTTAGCCATCCCCATAAATATTTATGAGTCCCCTGGTTTGATTCTGAAGGGCAGCATTTTGGTGCAGATCTACCTCACTTTAAGGATAATGCCAACTTGACTTGCACCATTTAACATTGTGCTCTCTCATCATCTTTTAAATGTCTACTAATCCTGCTATTCGTAGTTGAGGTATTGTGTCCTCTGTTGTCATAATTAAGGATTTTGTAAATCTGCCGTTAGTGCATTTGCTTTCTCCCATACAATTCCAAAAGTAATTACCCAGTCTATACGGTTCTTTAACTCCATCACATGGCGTAAATCATGAGCCATCATATCTCCATCTATACATTATATATTCTCTGCCTGAGCCAAAATCTGTCCACTTAATTTCTCAGAATGTGGACTTTCAATTGCATTATCAAGACATGATTTGAGAAACCAAATCTGCATCAATTTCAGTATTATACATGCTTACGTGTGTGATGGACAACTATTGGACTGAAGTCTCTGTTTAAATATTTTTTACACTTCACTAATAAAACATATAAATATAATTTATATACATTCAATATTTATATACATGGGTCTTGGGCACCACCTGCACTGCAAGTCTAGGTTATTCTCAGTTACCCTGGGATTAGACAAAGCTTCCCTCGGGGGAATGATTCTTCAGCCCAGTCTCCACATAAATATAAACTCTGCTTTATTTCTCACATCCAGACTCTTTCACAGTCCTGTCGACTCCACCCTAAAAACATTGCCAGAATACACTATTTTTTTACTCATCCTGCTACCAAATCTCTTACCCATTCTCTCATCATCTCCCATTATGACTATTGAAACCCTCTGTTATCTGGCATTCATGACACCCATATATACACACTTCAATCCATCCTAAATGCTGCTGCAAGACTAATCTTCCTCTCTTACCACTCTACATCTGCTGCATCACTTTGCAAATCCCTACACTGGCTCCCTGTGTCCTCCAGAATAAAATTCAAATTACTCACCCTTACTTACAAAACCCTCAGCAACAGTACCCTTGCATACATCTCAAATCAAAATACTCTCCCTCTCGCCACCTCTTATTCCTACAAGACTTCTCCTGTGATGCTTCCCACTTATGGAATTCCCTACCATGTGCAAAAAGACTTTCCCACAGCTTCAAATCTTTAGATGCTCTTTGAAAACCCATCTCTCTTTTAGAGGTGACCTTATCTCTACTCACACTATTCACACTAATGCACCCTCACAACTGTCCCAATCGCCACTCTGAGCCACATTTGCTCATCTTGTTTCAGCTGTGCTTTCTTTCACTTAGAATGTAATCTCTCTAATGAGCAGGGTCCTCCATACCCTTTGTTTTCGTGTCTGCATTTATTTTGTCTACCCTGTATGTCACTGTTTTATGTATATACTGTTTTCCTGGTTTGATTCAGCAGGCAGCATTATCTTACAGAGCATATAAGTAAAGCAAGGATAAGAAAGTCATGCTCTTGGTTACCGATGAATGCTCTTGCCATAAAAAAGATATATGATCGTGTGTGTGGTGTGTGTAGTCATTGAAATTTTATAGTATGGGTGCAGGTCACCTTCATCTCTCAGCATTATAATTTATTTATATAGCAACAGCAAATTACGGAGCTCTTTACAATTGGATATATACTCTTCTACTTGTATCTAATTGTCTAAAAGTCTACTGATGCCCTGTCCATCTAATGGCATCGTATTATTACTGCCTCTTCACTCTCCATGATGCATGCTGTGTGATGTTCCAAATTTAGTATGTGCATAGATTTTCAATATTTTTATCTCTTGCACCTTAAACTATTTTTTTTTCTTGTTTAGTTTATCTAATGGGCTTTCTTCAGTTGGAGGCATGGCAGATGACATTTTTTTGCAGCCGCTGTAGTGTTCTACAAGCGGTTGCTGAATGTAGAAAAGGCCCATAAAAACACTTTCACGCAAACATCCTTTTTTAAATATAAATTTTCACTGAATAAACCTTTCAAAACTGACAAGCATTGAAAAATATTTGAAAATATATAGCATTTTTTTGGATGTGCAGCTGTGTTGACCCTCACATGCAAACCCCTTTTTTAAACATAGATTTTTCCTGAATGACCCTTTCAAAATTGACAAATGTTAAAAAATAGAAAACATTAGAATATATAACATGTTTTTGGTGTGTACAGCGGCTGCTGAACCTCACACGCAGACAGTTGCCCCACACAAGAATGTTTTCCCTAGAAAGACTTTGAATTTTAAAAGAAAAATATCTCTTTGTTTCTCTTAGATTTTGCTGCTAATAATCATCATACAGTAAAAGCACACTCTTTTCCTCCACTAAATATATACTGCTTAGTTCTGAATGATATCTAACTCAGTTTATATACTAGTACTATTATATATGCATTAACAACGCCAGTAACCATCAGTTCTTGTAAACTCTCTAAAAGATTGAAATTAAAAGCAATTGATCAGCAAACAATTCTGGCTGACTAATATCTACAGAACTACATTTGACATGATTCCATTGCCTTCCTCTGTCCCTATGCTATTTTCAGATCAAAGCACTGCAGTTAACCTCCCTCCTACAAAATGAAGGAGGACTCTATTTATATGTATACACATGCCACTCATGAGTGCCAAGCATGCTGCCGGTTCATATTAAGAAGAGATCATCTATATACCTAGTGTAGAAAAAAATCTGTGACAAAATTTCTAGGCTCAGAAAAAAACTATTTTTTCTCTTGTTGGAACATAAATATATCTGCAGCCTGTACGTTTTAAATAAAATTGACTATCAAAGTAAAAGAAATCTTTAGTTATACAGATATATATATATATATATATATATATATATATATATATATATATATATGTCGCACATTTGCCATAAAAAATTCCCGGAAATGAAGGTTTGCATTGCTCCGAGATCCAAATTTGGTGCGCGTAACCAAGTCACAAGTCATTTACATTTGGATCCCTAACGTCTTATCTTGTCGGATTTCAACCAATCTGAACCACTCATCTTGAATCATTATACAAACAAAAGTATTTGGAAAAGTCTGGTTGTGCCGGCATTGGCACTCCCATTAATTTGGCCTTTAATTTATCAGATGTTTCCTGTTGCTATTGCCATCTTAGCATTAGAGTAATATTTAGCAAATGTGTTCCTGATACTCCCCAAAGTAACTGTGGAGCAACCCAGAAATGGGTGCAACAATTTTGAATCATTATACAGAAGACAGAACTTCAATCTCTGAAAAGTTCCTGCAGCATTATATGACTTATATAGCACGAATGCCATGCATGTAAACTCAACTAACCCAATTAAAGAGGTCTTCAGAGGCCATTGGGACTTTCAACTACCCATTTGTTAAATCTAGCATATAGAAAAATGTGGCTAATTTTAATGCCATCAGTAACTTCAATACTTGGTAAGTAAGATTAAGCATCTTTAAGAGCATTTAATTTTTGATTAACCACACAAAATTACATGTTCCTGGTATGTTTTCTAACAATGACTATTGGTATGTCACATACACTTGCATCATAATAAACATACTCTCCGGTTGTAACAAGGACCTGGTTCTGCCGCTGACCGCGGTCAAATGGATTCTTTGTAGGTCAGGTATCAGACTGTCACTCGCTATAGTAATCACTAGTACAGCGTGGTGCAAATGAACTGTGGTTTTCAAGCTCACTACTAAGTACTCCACGTTGCCTCTGCATGCTGTAGTTTGAATAGACAGATTATTGGATGCTATTTACACACTGCAATTTGCCACCTATTGCTTTGCTTATCATGGAATGAAAAGGGTCTAGTACCAATTGCCCCTAGTCCTATTGGATGGTGATCATTGCTGACATACATTTATATTTCATCAAATTTATGCAATTGTGACCCATTTATATAAGAGGAATCCAACAAACAGATTTTTTCAGAACATTTATACAAGCTACATAACTTTTACTGTTTCTTGTTCATTGCAGCTATTTTACTTCATAATATGTTTTGCACATGTATACACAATCTATTTTTCAATCATGTCTGATATGTGTTTTTGTTAAATAAATTATATATTAGTATTGTGTTGTTTTTTATACATATTTATTTGACCAATTACAGCACTGTATTTTGTTTATTGTTTGGCTTATATTTGCTGGTTAGCAAACTGGGGATTCACACATTTCCTTACAGCTGCATTATTGGTCAATATTTGTGACGCAGTTTTTTATTGCTTGAACTATTAGATTATTGTTACCTTGTCTTACCTTGTGTTACCTTATAGACCAGGGGTGTCCAACCTTTTAGCTTCCCTGGGCCACATTGGAAGACGAGGAGTTGGTTTGGGCCGCACATAAAATACACTAACACTAACGATAGCTGATCATCTAAAAAAAAAATTGAGAACATAGTTAACATATATATATATATATATATATATATATATATATATATATATATGAGAAAAAAGTGATATTATATATATATATATATATATATATATATATATATATCTTTTTTTTCTAATCCCCCTTTACTTACCTTTCAATCGCCCTGTTCAAAAAATCCTCTCTAGTTATTATACTATATTCACCTTTTGTATTGTTTCGATGCAATATCAATAAAGTGCATTTAAGCCAGGCATTGTATATCAGGGTGCTCTGACCAGGCCTGCGGTACCTGACATATACACCACTGTGACCCCAAATTGTGACCTGTTTTGCTAATTACACCACTATGTTAGTTAAGGGATAACAACTTATAATGGGCCAAAAAGAATAATATATAATGCCCCATTAGTATTACAAGTAGAAGTATGTAGCAGGGAGATAAGGTCCATGATGCTCTAGGACCAGGTGCCTCTTATTCACTGGTCAGTGTCCCTTGAAATAATAAAAAAAATCCCCCTTAACTTACCTTTTAATCGGCTTGTTCTCCTGTCCTCTTCTCTTCTTTTCTCCAATTCTCTGCTGCTGATTTTTCTTCCCGTGCGGGTGACTCCTCTGTGCTGCAGTCCGCAATGGATGTTGGGCGTGATGACATCACGCCCGACATTCACTGCGAGCACTGGACGGAGTAGGAGACAAGGGAGGGAGCCGGAGTAGCAGCTGACGGGTCCGCGTGACCGCAAGGTAAGCATTTTCTTTTCTTATTTTTGCAGGTTTTGGTTTTTTTTATTAACAGCGCTGCCCCCTTGCCACAACCAAAACTCCTGCTGGGCCACATTTACAGGCGAGCTGGGCCGCGGGTTGGACAAGCCTGTTATAGACCATTACTTTCCCCTTTTGTAATCTTGCTCCGTGAGTTAGTTATTTCTGTTTTATAAATTAGACATATGGGGCCTGCTTCATTAAGGAACTTAAATGAAGAAGTTTCTTATTTAAGTCTCCTGGCCAAAACCATGTTACAATACAAGGGGTGAAAATTAGTTTTCTGTTTTGCACATAAGTTAAAAACTGTTTGTTTTTTTCAAACCACTGCATATTACATGCAATTTTTAAAGCCAAACCACTAGATTTACTATCCAGCAATTTGGTTGAAAACTCAATCGGCTTGTGATGTGTTGGAATGTGCAAACTCCTAAACTGGATGCTAAACATATAGTCAGCATTATCAGACAGCACTAACACCTGCCCTGTACCTGGTGCAAATGATACGGCTAAAAAATAAATGCTTAAGAGAACCCAGAATTTTAATCAGTCGCATCTGCTTTTGCTTATTGTACATTGCCTACAATTATCCGCCACTTCCCTCCCCATTCGGCCCTTGAATTTGTAGGCCTAGTAAGTGTCATTTTTGTTCAGATATTAAGGAAATGTAATTGTGTTCATTAGTGAAATGCCCGTTTCTGAACATGTGCAGAGCAACTTCTTGCAAGATACAGGAGGCAAAGGGCCATATGTCTGAAGATAAATCAGGCCCATTATGTACTGTAGATCATTAAGAATAGGATAAGGCATTTTGTAGCTCCATGTCCTGTTAAAAGATAATCTTATACGTTCACATGGTTCCGGGACTACTTTGTGACTTCTACCTCACTTGATATGATGACAGCATAAATCGGTAACAAGCATTAATCCATAAGTGTTAATGATATGCATAATAGCATTAGGAGTATCACATAAAGTTTACTGGTGTGTTTAGAGGAATTCCAGGTGCCTGCAGTTTCCACAAGGAAATAAATTATAAGTGTGTGGGTGACAGGGCGGTTCACTGGGGTACAATTTTAATGTGCAAAGCAGCACAGTGAGCAGTGCATACTGATTTAAGTCTTACCAGTGTCTACTACCTAACCATGATCAGTCAATGTTCAGTGTGCTATATGACATTTGTGTATAGGTAGGGCATGTGTGCGCAAAGTACTGTCATATATTAGGTTGGTTAAGGTGTCAACTTTAGGCTAAGTATTATCTAATCCTCACATTACTATAACCCTCAACTTTGTATATGAGTTGTGTGTAATGCAGGGCCAGATTAACAATGGGCCTGATGGGGCTGCAGCCCCAGGTCTCTCCACAGAAATAGGCCCAGGCACCCGGTGCAGGGAGGGGGGTTTAGAGTGATTAGCAGGGTGGTGATATGGGCCACCCGCAGGCAGCTTCCCTGGTTGCCAGGGGGTGGTCCCGTGATTGGAGATTAAAAGCCAGCCAATTTCGATGCTGCCTGTTGCTGAGTGGGGTGGGGGCTGCACCTACAGAGGCTGCGTGTGACTCATACTGTACCAACTTCCACCAGGTCCCAGACAGAGGTCAGCAGTGCTCAATACAACAGGTAGGAACAATTTATTTTGACATGGGATATGTGACAACAGGGCATATGTGACAACAGGTCCAACAGGGTATATGAGACAACAGGGGATATGTGATATATGTGACAACAGGTGATATATGACAAAATAATATACATGTGTGAATGGCCCGTGTGTATTAGAATAGGGATCATTCCTTTTCTTACAACAAAATTACCAACTTTTTCCATGGAGATTATACCCTGGTGCCAGTGACAGGTAACTCTGTTTGACTATTTGTATTGTGAAGTCTACTCAGTTGTAAGAACACTTGTAGAAAGAATAGTTATATATAACAAATGTTATACTTTCTTCTTTGCCAATTTGAGGTGCCAGAAGCTATGAGAATAACCAACAGCTGATAACCACGTTCTCACACATTAACTTCACAGCTTGTGTATAACAATAAAAAAAACATATTTTGCTCTCTGTATTGAGTGGTGGTCTCATAGCTGCCCTCTGTTTTATGGGGCGGTCACAAGGTCGGTGGTAGTCATGTTCCTATGACTACAATTCCGACACTTAGTATAGCGTCATAAAAATGCAGATTAATATATGGGCGACAAGAAATAAATACTATAAAACAGACGGACAACATACCCGACACTTCTCATATAAATTCCGAATACAGAAAATGCAGTCAGTGGGTATTGACGTCACTTAAAAGGGTGACTGTTTATTTATTTATTTTAGCAATCATCTAACAAGGAAAAAAAAGCCAAACGTGTTAAAATAATGGATGGAATGCTGCAATGTAAAATGAGTGATTCAAAAATCGGACAAAATGACTTCTACATTTTAGTAATATATTGTTTAGAAAGAAATAATCATTTCAGAGGTTAACTAGGGGCAAAAATAGGATGTAACAGAAGTTTTACAAAAGTAGATTTTTTTTTTAACTTAAACTTGAATAAAAGATAACACAATGAAACAAAACAGAACATGATAAGTGTGTAGGCACAGTATGAGTTAGACACAGTCATTAAAACCTTTGCAACTCCTCTGATACTTTTCACAAGTTCTTTCTTATTTTTCTCTATGAATGTTCAGTTAAGACATTTCAATCAAGTAAAAATCCAACTTTTTAATTGATACACAAATCAAAATAAGCTAAAACTGAACATATTGGTGAATTATTGACTTGTTACCTGGCATAGATGAAAGTGAAAGAGATAAAGTAAAAGCAACTACTTCACATATTTAAAAAATACAGGATAAATGGCTAATTGATATTCACTTCTCTTTTAGCAAAATGCAAATAGCTTCATTTACGAACACCTTTGTTCGTTAAAACACCACCAGAAGTAAAAGACACCAAAACATCAGCATTCTTGACGTTAGACAAGGAAATTGTACAAATTGTGCTATTGCCTTATTCTACAGCTTGGATGAAGAACAAATTGTTATCTTTAGCACTTGATTCTAATTTCTTAAACTTCCTTTATATTGTTGAACAGTTTTTAACATTCCATCTAGTAAGGACACAGGTTAGACTATAATTTTCCAGAATTTCTTGTGTAACTAAAAGGTTAAACTTCATTGGAAGTGATGTAAAACGAATATATATATATATATATATATATATATATATATATATATATATATATCTCTAAATATATATATATATATATATATATATATATATATATATAGAGAGAGAGAGAGAGAAAGGAAGCGCCAGACATAGTGTATTATCACCAATTAGTTAAATGTGGAAATAATTATTCCAGATTAGCCCCGTACCAGATTGTAGATGATAAATTGCACATCTTTGTGATATTCCACTGGGATTCAAAACTGGCCTCCGAATTGGATTCACACACTAGGGCTCAAAAGGAAATAGCAACACAATAGTGTAGTACATTCATGACAAGTGCGTTATTTTCATAAAAAGTAATAAGATTTAATAGACATGGCACATTCCAAAAAGACAAATATATTGCCCGTACATTGAATAAAATATAAGCAGGCTTATCTGTGTCAGAAAGTTCCAAATAAATCCAAGCATGGACCGGAAACTCCTTCTCCTGCTGCTAGCTGGAACACACAGAGAAAGATGCTGCCTCCTTGACGCTTTTCGTCCGCAATAGACTTTATCAAAAGTCTATTATCACCCTTTTGATAAAGTCTATTGCGGACGAAACGCGTCAAGGAGGCAGCATCTTTCTCTGTGTGTTCCAGCTAGCAGCAGGAGAAGGAGTTTCCGGTCCATGCTTGGATTTATTTGGAACTTTCTGACACAGATAAGCCTGCTTATATTTTATTCAGTGTACGGGCAATATATTTATCTTTTTGGAATGTGCCATGTCTATTAAATCTTATTACTTTTTATGAAAATAACGCACTTGTCATGAATGTACTACACTATTGTGTTGCTATTTCCTTTTGAGCCCTAGTGTGTGAATCCAATTCGGAGGCCAGTTTTGAATCCCAGTGGAATATCACAAAGATGTGCAATTTATCATCTGCAATCTGGTACGGGGCTAATCTGGAATAATTATTTCCACATTTAACTAATTGGTGATAATACACTATGTCTGGCGCTTCCTTTCTCTATTTTTTTCTATAGGTTTACATCTGCAATCTGATGTACAAAAGTGAAGCAGCCTACTGTATGTGAATTTATATATCTATGAGCACGTTTGTTCACGTGTTGTTTTAATTTACACTGAGCGCCGTTGTCTTTTCCACTATTTTATATATATATATATATATATATATATATATATATATATAGTAACAAAACCGCACCCTTCTCTTGGCACTTTTGTCACCTTCTGTTGCAAGAATACCCAGTAGACATCAGCAACACCAAACTTCTTTTATAAATCAAATATATTTATTGTTTTCATCACAATAAATTGCACAACTTTCCTCAGGATGACACCAGCAAGCAAATACCTTTCGCCTGCACCTCCTGGTGACCCTAAACACTAACTAGACACAGTACAGCTCCCTACTGACTGGCCAACTAGCTCAGCGTCAGTCACTTCTAACAATAGCACAACTCAGGATTAAATACACATGTCTCCTCCCACAGGCTTGGATGACTGAAAGGCGACACTCCCACCTTGTCTTTAAAGGATGGCTCCTCCGGTGTTCTGTAACGCCTAATCAGCACAGCCACCCCTATCAGCTCTGTGGATACAAACACATTAAAGCATGCAAGTAAATCACTTTTTTACATTTACTTTACCACATGTCTCTGACCTGTACATTACTGAACTTAAGCACAGTGCTACACCTGTATATAACTTGGTCTGCAGCCTTTAACCTGCAGACAGTTAGCACCATAGCTAATTCCACTATTAGAGGCCTGTGGCAAACCACTCCCATTGCCATAATATGTATATATATATATATATATATATATATATATATATATATCAAAGATAGTTGACACAGACTGAGGCAGTGTGCTCTGAACTGGCCTTTTAATTCCAGTGCCTACTGACATAATGAGGCATAACCCAACATGCAGACACACTTTAAAGAGGAAAGAAGGTGCAGGCACTCACCTAGATACATATTGGGTCTAGAACTATGTATGGTCCCCTAAATACTTTAAAATATGCAGCTAACCTGGCTTCTTCCAAGTTCTGCAGTAGCCCAAGCATCTAAACTGACAACTGTTTTTTGAAAATAGGAAAAGCCTATGCCAATGGTGCTCAAACCCAGTCTTCAAGAGCTACCAACAGGTCATGTTTTCAGGATTTCTATCTCTAGAAACAAGCGGATAATTACTAACCCACAAGAATAGAACTCATCTGTATATGATTAAAGAAATCCGGAAAACACAAACTATTGGTAGATCTTGAGGACTGAGTTTGAGCACCTCTGGCCTATGCTGTTCATGTATTTATGGGAATCACTAACCTCTTGCCTACAACAATTCTGTAATAAAAGTGTAAGTAGTGAGCATTCCCCAGCACATCTTGCACACTGGGCTGATCAAATAACATCATTAGGTTTAATCTGAAGTAAAAACATAAAGTGCTGGTAGTTAATTGTATTGTAGATTTTATGATCATTTCCAGCATAGAAATAATGGGAAGAAAATACATTTTTTTTGTGATAAAACATTGAAAAAAACATGTTGTATCTGAAAGACATGTAACTTATTTATATTTTATGCTCTTAACATTCACTGCCTCATATTTTGCTTAATTTTTATGTACAAAACATATAAATCTATATTCTGCTCATCTTTTTAAGAAGATTGAAGGATTTAAATAACCTGGCATGAATTCCATTGTTATAAATATGTAATTTTTATATTGAAATGCAGAAAGCAAATGTGAGAAAAACTGGGCTGCAGAATCAGAATTTAGCAGGTTTATATGATTGTTTGGCCGAAGGCAAATGTAATAAAATTCTACATTTAAGCACCATTGGGGCTTATAGAATGAAGACATCTGCATTATTATATTAAAATGTTCCATAGTGTAATAAATACAACTGACAGTAGTGCATGACATCCTTTATGAAAAATATGTTGGTAGCTGTTCAGTCTTAAATACTGAAGAAGCTTGTAATTAAAATTTTATGTGTCTAGTTTGTAGCTAAATGCTCAACAGATGTCCATATTATTGTTCACTGTTGGGCATAGGAATACATATTTTAACTAAAACCCAATGAAAAACTACATGAAGACATTTTATAATGCGCCACTGTAGTGTAAGTCTATATTTCTACAATAACATTTAAAGCATAATCCAAAGATGTTCTTCTTCTGACTGGCAAAGACCTGTCACTGTGTCATTATCCTTAATGCTAGTTTAATATGCGTGTCAATGAATGAATATGGTTATATGAATTCATGTCTTGCTCACAGCTAAATATATTGAGTTTGTATTACTAAGTGATTAGACAAACACTGATCAAATAAAAATGGCGAAATGTTTACAGCCGTTCAGATGTTTTTTTTTTGGGCAAATAGTACTCTGAAATGTGTAACATTAATTTAAAATAGACATATAAAGTTAAAAAGAAAGTTAAATGAGTATATACAAATATTATATTTCCAATAAGCATGATTTTTCTTTAATTAAACATGTGCTTAATGCACAAAACTACTGTTTTAAAAAATGACACAAAAAATAGGAAAATGGAACTTGTTGGCTAAGGTGTAAGACTCAGCTTATAAGATTTGCTGTCACAAACCGCTCTCATAATTAGGTGCTGCTGTGTGACTTGCCCTTTAAGGAGCTATGTTGCTGCTTGTCTCCTGTTTCAGAGTCTCTACCTTTTCATAGCTGTTTTCTGTTATCCTAATTGGAAACCTCCTTCTGAAGCTTATTGGTTACTGAAGACTATATCAACCTCTTGTGATCAGGGATTTATTGCCTGATCTTCGTGTTACTCACACTACTGTGGGTTCCGGCTACATACCTACTGCCTGAGTGTCTCCTGGATGTTATTCGGTTGCTGAGTTTGCCTGTCATCGCTGATCTCTATTTGGCTCTGCTGAATACCATTTCATGGTTCATCTCTAAGCTGCAACTATTCATTGAACTTTCATCTGCACATTGAACTGTCGTGAGTTGCTTGTTATAAACTGTGCTCATATTGATTGGATTCATTACCGCTCTGCTCGGCTGTTCATTTTTCTGTTGAACTACAATCAAGTTCTGGTCATGTGTGGTTCTAGGTCTGGCACGGCTATTATTATCATGCTGCTGTTTGTGAATTGCTGGACTATTTCTAAGAATCATTGCCGAGCTAGGAGCCAGTTTCTTTAATTAAGTTCTGTGCGATATCAGCTGCTTTCTGTCAAAGGGATGAACTTACGTTTCTCTGTGTGTTGGACTTCTATTGTCACGCTGTACTTCTAGCAACATTCTATTGCATGTCTCTAGTTCACCAAGCTCTTGGACTATATATATACATCTGTTGTTCCGCTGACAAGAACCGTTACATTACCTATCACCATCCGCTAAAGTGAATCACATTCCATCTGGATCAGCCAAGTCTATTTACTATCCTCATCGGACTTTCAAGCTGTGTCAGTGATTCTCCTTTATTGCTGTCTGTGTTACAAGGTTACAAGTATTCTGGATCATCATCTCAGCGTTGAACTGTATTGCTTGTTTTTTCATGCTGTTGCTCATGGTTACCACTTGAAGTACTGATGTGACTGTGTTATTTCTCAACTACTGTGTGCTCAGCACAGCTGAGTTGTACATGCCTTTTATTACTGCTGTTGCACCATTGAACAATATACTAAAGTTGCAACACTACTTTATCGTCTGTGTATTTCTTCATTGTGATTCTCCATCTGAACTTAACCCAGCGTGTTCTGTCTCCACCACCCTCTGCTTTACCATCTAAGTAGAGGTTGGGGATCCACAAATATTCCTAGCCATGACATTTGCTTTATAATAACAACCACCTTTTTAATTTCAACATGCCTGGACAATGAGACTAATTAACTTCAGCTAATGGGTAAGGATAGTAGAAGATGGCAGGAATTGGCCTGAAGTAACATAAATGCCTATGGTATTATATATTGAAGAAAAAGATTTGAGCTTAGCAATAGTAAATTTAGTATTATGGGTTATGCATTATTAGCCACTGGGTATAGAGGGCTAGTGAGAGGCTACACTATTGAAGGCTTATAAGGGCTGTAAGTGTCAGTTGAATTTCTTTTGCCTTCTGGAAGGTTCTGGTGAGTATCTGACTGGACCTGTTGGTAAGTATATTTAGATTTGTTAATTACTGTGTCTATTTTCTAATGTTTACTTAATTTTCCAATTTATTTTCTCCCTCTCACTTTGTTGTACATGTATTACTTTTTGTCTCTCTTTTCCTTTCCCTTTATTTACTCCTTTTTTTCTTTCCATGTTTTTTTCCCTTGTGTATTTGGCTCATTTCTTGTCTATACTTATTTCATCCCATTTGTTTACCTGTTTTTCCTGTCAGATTAACCCCCCCGTGCTAATAAATTAAATTGTGCCCCAAGAAACCCTGGGTGCCCCCTCACCGCCTCCTAGAAGATTTCTGGGTTCTCAGTGTATTAAACCACCTGCACGCCCAGTTCACTGATGCACCGCAAAGTGCCCCCCTCTCCTCCTTGCTTGCTGAGCTCCTATCAAGCGAGCGGAGAGCAGGCGCGGGCTGGCAAAGTTCAGCCCGGGGGGCGCACAGACGGCCACATCGCGTGTCATGTGATGCAGCCACCTGTGCGCTGATGCGGCCGCATCGCATGTCTTGTGATGCCGCTTGTAATATTCATTAAATATTGCCGCTCTCTCTGTCAGACAGAGCGGCCCAGCCCGCCCCTGGCGGGGAGTTGCGGCTATGCAGTCCAGTCGTTTGGTGCGTCTGCGCATGTGCAGGCTCATGCTCATGCATTGACGAGCTCTGGTGCACAAGCACAGATGTCGAATCCACGTCTGCGGTCATAGCAGAGGCGGGTGCTCAAGGAGCCTCTTTTCTGATTTTTCACACCCCGCATTACTTTGGCTGGGTTTTGGATCTGGGTGGTTCCCATGTAACCCAGTTTCTAATCCTTTTCATTTCATTCACCTTTCCAGCACATTGGGTTTCCCCCTTTACCTAACACCTTTTAGTCTTTTGGTCTTTATTTTAGCAACTCTGCATTTACTGGCAATCCAGGTATGGGCTCTAGCAATTTGCAAAACACAATGTTTTTTTTTTGGATTAGAGTATAGTCAAGTCTAGGGTCCCAGTGTGGCTGCGACCGGGCCCTTGTCTAATTTTAAATCAGTGCAGTTTGCCCCTTCCTCACCCGCATAGTCTTCTTTGACTTCAGTAAGCCCAAGTTTACTGCAGTTCTCTGGCTTTGATGATGGACTGCAGTAAGGGCAGAATGTTTTGCCGGGGTCGACTTTACTGGAAACAAATTCTGTTGTTGTTATTTCTGCCCGTTGTGTCTTGGACAGGGACCGCTGTTTCTGTTTCTTTCATGACAGGTTCTACAGGACGTGAATCATCTTGACACAGAAGTAATCATTCGGCGTGTATGGAGACGGCGGTTTCAGCTGGGCAGGCAATGTCATCCCACACTGCTCTTGAGGAGCAGACAGACCTGTGTACATCTGATAAGCATGCTGTTGATGTAATTTGCGAACACAATAGGCATTGCAGAAGTTGCATTTCAGAGTTTGGCTAATTGGTTTTAAGGCATGCTGGTGTTGGCTGCTTGTTATTAGGAAACAAGGCCTGAGGAGCATATGGATGGGTTGAAGTACATCTTTTTAATACAGGGGATGTATTTGCACTCTAAACGTGACATGAGGAAGTGCTATGATGGTTTATGAGTGATGGACTTGTGTTGCAAGGATGTTAAAGTGTGGCTGGAAATGACACGGACTCGGGCTAGTATGCATGATGGAGGTTTTGTGTGGCTGCAACAAAGTTCTGGAAGAGAGGATTTGTGTTTTCTGTTTTATGGGAAATGCTTTGTCTTTAATGGGGGTGGGCATTGTGACAGAGGATCTTCCTGTAGAGTCAGGTATGTATGTTCCCCATGCGGTGGGGGATATTCCAAGAGGGACTGCTCTAGGTGGTCAGGCCCTACCAGCAACAAGCATCCCGTACAGGGGCTCTTGCTCGCTAAAGCCTTTTCTCCGGTGGTGTTGTCTGAATTGCATACATGGTTGGGGTGGTATCTCAATAATCAAGCTACACAGTTTTTATGGTGTGTTTTTTTTAAATAGCTTTAAACTGCCTATTAGTGGGCATGTTCAGGTTGGTTCTCCTAAGAATTTAAGGTCGGTAGATGCCATTTGAGGTTTAGGAGAAATTTTCCAAGAAAGTGTGTTTGGGTAGAATGTGTGGCCCTTTTTCATCACCTCCTTTGCAGGGTTTGGTTTAATCACCAGTGGTGGTGATAACCGGGTAACTGGTTAATGATCAGAATTATACAACATTTGTCCCATCCTCCTGGTTTGTGAATGACGAGACTGTGGATGACAAATTTAGAGTGGTGTATCAATCGAGCATGGTGCGTTACAGGTGAAGCTTCATGTAGAATCAGCCTTTAGACATCTCCATTGCACCCTTCTTCATTCAACTATATGGGTTTTCATTTACCTGATGGGTACTATGTGGACAAATGGTTGCCTATGGGATGCGCAGTGTTGTGTGCCTTTTTTGAATGCTTTAGCTCTTTTTTCTATTGGTGTATAGTTGCTAGTACTAGGCATCGGGGTGTGGCCCATTATTTACGTGAAGATGGGGTCTAAAGCATGCCAGGAAGTATTGTTTTCCACTTAGTCTTTATTTACTGTATTGGGAGTTCCGGTTGCACCAGGCTCGACTGAGGGCTCAACTGTCAAACTGTCGTACTTGGGTATTGAAATTGATACAATGGCTGGATGTTGCAGGTTGTCGAATGCCAAAGTAGCTAAATTGAGGGGCATACTAGATTTCTTTACTAAGAGTCAATGTTCAGTTATTTCTTGGCCATTTAAATTCTGCATGTCGGGTTATTCCAATGGGCAGGTTATTTTTGGCATAAACTCAAAAGAGCTACTTCTGGTGTAGTTATATGTTACCATTTCTTTAGGCTGGATCCACTGGCTTTGAGGCTTAACTGGAAGGCAAGTGGTGCGCCTATCCTTGGCCAATTTTGTGGCCTCAGGAGGTGCTCAGGAGGAATCCTCTTCTATTGGAATTGTTTCTGGTTGTTGTAATGGTCAAATTGTGGGGAGATCACTTGTAGAATGAGGGAATTATTTTTCGGTGCAATAATTTAGTAGTGGTCCAAGCCATTAATAATCAAAAGGCCACTTCTCCTCCTGCGGTTAGGTTGTTAAGGCATCTGGTATATAAATGTTTGTGCTTCAAATACCAGCACTTCTAAACTGTCACTTCAACCACTGGCAATAACTATAGTCAGTTATATGAAACAATATGTATGTCTTATATGCAAGAAACCTGGTCACCTAAAAGTTGACTGTCAATCATCTGGAGAAGTAAAATAATCAATAGAAGGCTAAAAGGGCTAAAAAAAGAGCATGAAAACATATCAGGCATTAAGTTTACTTCAACATCAATGTGGGTGTATCACTAAAGCATGCATGATATATTGACTCAGAATTAACTCAAGAACCACAATTCCTATGACTAATAATACACATTTCTTCTCTAACCTTGAGCAAAATAAGACCAATAGCTAAATGGCAGTATATGACCTCAGAAAGTATAGGGGAAGATTATTGTGCATTGCTCACGGCTGCCCTACAAATACGTTTTAGTAGCTAATGATGTTAGAATAAAAAAATATTATAATAAATTACATAAGCATATTAAATAATGTAATTTTATTTGCTGTTAATATCCAAGATATGTCAATTTAGAAATTGATTGTTTGCAATAAAGTTGAGAAAGCTGACAGAAAACAGCTGTAGAGAAATAAAGAGAGTTTACTGGATATAGTTGGAAAAAATAAAGAGACCTGGCAAGATTATCTGGAGATAAATAAATAGAGCAGCCTGGAGTCTAAGAGAGAGGTTAAAGGAATATCTACAAAGAGACGCAGCAGGAATGAGGCTTGACCCAGAACATAAAGAAGAGGGAACATATATACCTCCCAGAGAGATAAGTGACAACACTCACAGAATTGCACACTTACCATAAATTGTAGGTGAAAATATTATCAGTGTACACATAGTAGCCTACCAATATGAGCAAAACTGCACCACATATAGATACTGGACTCAAAAATGGGGGTCCTTACCTTCAAACTCCAGTTCATTTAGTAAGAGACCAGAACTGGGCTACTCAGGACTTAATTGTGGACTACTAGAGGATTCATTATTCTGAATACATACTGTGGAGGACTGTTAAGAGTACTACATCCTTAATTATTCATGCTGTTAAGACTGTGATTTTACAATTAGAAAAGTACCTAACATCATAGTTTCAGTTGTTGTGATAATCTAAGACACCAACTTAATTTTGATTGTTTATAGAGCAATGTTCATATTGTATTGACTGTTGTTAGAGTAATTTACTGGGTAATTTAAGAATACTGCATATCTTTTCACAGTAACTTATGTTAGCTTATAGAGAGTTTTTCTTCACTACTGTATTATGTTTAATTGTTGGGAAATCCAACACCCAAATCCTTAGCCAATAAAACCCAATAGTAACATGGCTGCAGTCCATCTCACTTCCTCTAGTTCTCTGAATCATCTGAACTACATACACCCAGACCCAGATGTATATGGGTAATAAGCATTGCGACCCAAAGAAAAAAAACAAGTAGTTTCTCACATTCATCAATGATCAGTCCAACTAGGGACAAATGACCTGGCTAATGCTGAAGTCAAGTGGAAAGATGAATTTAGAAAGTTGGGTAGTGCTCTAAAACAGGTGGTACCACTGAAACTTTTTCAGCAGTATTGCCAGTACACAGAGGGGAAGACAGAACTCATTGCATCAGAAACTTCAATGTGTGGTTAAGGACGTGGTGTAATGAGGAGAGATTTGGATTAATAGACCATAGTCATGCCATCTGTCAAAATAGGGGCTTAGGCCTGCAGCCATCTTCAAGAGGAACCAAAATCCTAACTGAGCAGTTTGGAAGCTTTATCAGGAAATATTTAAAGAAGCAGAGGGAGGCAGTAAACTAAATAGGAATAAAGCTATCTGCTCCCCCAAACCAAGAGGTATTGTTTCTGTAGGCTAAAAGAACAGGTAACATATCAACAGCAACAGATGACAATGCAGATCAAACCAAAATTAAAATAGGCAGAGAGATAAACATAGTTAGGAATACGAAATGCACAAACAAAACTATTAGAGCTCTGTGTGCAAATGTTAGGAGCTTAGGAAATAAAATCCCATAACTAATTGCGATAACGACAAGGGATGATCTGGATATTGTGGCTATCACAAAGTCATGGAGCAATGAAAATCATGATTGGAACATAGGTATACAGGGATAAATTTTATTTGGGAAGGACAGAGTCGGAAGAATCAGAGGAGGGGTAGCAATGGAAAAAGGCATAAATAATACTTTAATACAAAACCTCCTTTGTACTGACATTGTTGCAATGAAATGATGATGCTTTACACTTGTTATGATGTGGGTTCATTATATTAATAAAATTATATAAAAATAAGATTTTTGTAACCCTGTGATATTTTACTCAGCTGTGCTAATTGTGTTATATGTATCATATACATTTTATTAATATGCAAATTTTTTAAGATCTGATTATTAAAATAAGGTAGTGACCACACGACAGGACATTTATAAATTATTTTATGCCTTCCATAAATAAGATTTACGGCTCCTTTGTACATATCAAATCAAGATGATCAAAACAAGGCTTAGAGTGAAAAAACAGAAATCCGTTTGTTTTGCTGGGAACAGAAACCAGAAGTTATCATGTGTTCCATAATACGTTCCAGGAGAGCTTGTTGAACTTCCGGTTTCAGCGTGTTCATTTTAAAGCTAAAAATGTTTTATTGTTGTTATTTATAGTCTATATATAACTAAGATTATGAAGGGATTTACCTACGCAATTATAATATGCTTTGGTGACTAATTATGTTAATTATCGGAAGATCCGCTATTGCCTATGATTGGTTAGGGGTATTATAAATGGGTTGGTGGCCATTCAGTCTTTTTGAGCCTTGATAAAGTCTATTATCAGTCGAAACATGTTGGAGCTATAAAGCTGTGTGCCATTTTTTACATCTCTTTGGACTTTTCTCGGCCCTCCTTCCTGATTACCATCAAAGATTGGAAACATCTTCAGTGTCTACATTCCCACGGGGTCATTGTCAAAAAGATCTATACACTGCTATTGTATCTTCATCTTGTTTGGTAGGAGTGTCTGAATACATCAATTGTATGTGTTTTATTGTTTTATTTAATGTGACTGCAATCATTTTGTGATTAAAAAAATTGTATGGAGTTTTAAACTGTACTATGCCAGATGTTCTTTATTCCTTTTTCCTAAATATGGTGAGATATAGTAAGAAGGATCTAACCTTCTGGGAAAAGGTTCAAAGAAAATAAAGCATAATACAGAAGTGTCTGTATAAGAGAACCTCTAGTAAGTGCTTTGACACTAGGGGGCAGCACACTGGGAACGTTTTTCTCACCAAAATCACCAGGGAGCACTTTGGTTGTGAATGAGTAATTCTATTGAAACATCATTTGTTGGATTTTTATGTTAATACCATTTGTGTAAAAAATAATATACTATTGTGGTCTTTCTATTTTTATGTGAATCCTAATTGAAAAACCCCTGATGGAGAGACAACTATACCTGAAAACAATGCTGATGAAATTTAAGCATATTTTGATTTTTATAAGTTTTAATAAGAAATATTGACAGATCTTAATTGTTTTTTTCTCTTTGTATATATACTTTTATGTGTCTAATTTGTGTATGGTTCAGCTGAGACCTGTGGGACTGCAGTTAGGAGTGGAACACCGCTAGAGCTTTGCCATTTTGACTAAAGTATTGAAGGAAAAATTAAGGTCCTTTAGGTGACCATAGAAATGAGGGACAAGGATTTTCTTTCTACTAGGGTGATCTATCCACCACTAAGTCAGGAAGTCATGCACAGGAACCTATTGCAGGATATTACTACAATGGCATTAAAAAAAAATGTAATAATCACGGGAGACTTTAATCTACCGCATGTGAACTGGGAGGGGTCTTTGCAAGTTCCACTAGAAATTGGAATGCTCGGAAATCCTTGGAGGAAACATTCCTCAAGCAGATGGTGAGGGAGCCCACTCGCAAAGATGCAATATTACACTTAATATTTACAAATGGTGACAGAATATCTGATATAATTGTGGTTGAGAACCTGGGATCCAATGACCATCAAGAAGTATGTTTATTATAAAGACAGAGGTTGACTCATACCACACAAAAACAAAGGTGTAATATTTTAGGAAGGCTGTTTTTGTAGAGATGAGAACATGTGTAAGTGACTCTTGGGCAGAGTGCAGGAGAGAAGGGAAAAATGAAAAAGTGCAATACTAAAAGCAACAGAACTTTGTATCAAAAGGGTTAGGAAAAGCACAAGGAAAAGGAAGCCAGTGTAGCTTACAAAATAAGTAGCAAGTATTGTGAAAGCAAAAAAGATGGACATTAGGAAATATAAACAGATTCTGAATAATGAATACAAAGAGGTGTATCTTATTAGACTGAAGGTGCCATTAAGGAGAGTAAAGCATAAAAATGGAGTAATTTTGTATCTAGGCAAACCATGTTGCATTGGATGGGGAGGTAAATGTAAAATGTGGGGACAGATTTTAAGTTGGGGCAGGGCATGTTCTAGATCAACTTTAAATTTCAGTGTGCAAATAAAGCTATTAAGTATTTGTGTGCTAGATGAAAAAACAGCCCGCAATTTACTTATGTGTAAAATAATAAACTAATTTTCACCCCTTGCATTATAACATGGTTTGTCCCAGGGAACATTTACTCCTTTGTTTGCCTTACTTTCCTTAATGACTCAGGCCCAAGGAGGCTAAACGGTATTCAGATGTGAAAAGGCACTAGCTGAAGAAAAAATTACAAAGTCAGTAGGTAAAGGAGGCAAAACTTGTTTTAGGTATATAAGTGAAAGGAGAAAAACAAAAGGAGGAATAATAAGACTAAAGACAGAGAGTAAGAGTCTTGTTGAGAGAGGCAAGGTAATAGTCGGTCATCTTAATTATGGTCATCAGCTCATGTTCACTACAGAAGAGGGAATGAGCCAATAGTTTAAGTTACACGTATTTTCATAAAAAATTAGGTATATACAAGTAAATTAATAGAGCTCTCAAAACTGAAAGTGGATAAATCAATGGGGCCAGAGAGGGTACTAAAAAAGCTTAAAGGGTTGCACTAACAAAATTATTCAATTTGTCACTAGCTACAGGAGTAATTCCAGAGGACTGGAAAAGAGCAAATGTAGTCCCACTACACAAAGTGGAAGCAAAGAAGAGGCAAGCAACTACCGATCAGTTAGTTTTACATCAGTAGAATTGTAGAATATCTCAAATCCAGTAACTTACAGGATCCTAAACAGTATGGATATACTGGAGGGAGATCATGTCAAACAAATCTTATTGACTTTTTTGGCTAGAAGACTAAAGTAATAGAGCAAGGGAGGGGGGCCGTAGATGTAGCTTATCTAGACTTTAGTAAATCTTTTGACACTGTCCCACATAACAGACTGTTAAATAAACTTGAAAGCTTGGGATTGAATTCTAAGATGGTTGAAAGGATATGATCTTGGTTACAGGATAGAAACAGAGAGCTGTAGTAAAAGTGCACTCGCTGGAGGGAAAGGTTACCTGTGTAGTACCCCAGTGCTTTTTAACATCTTTATTGGTGACATTGCAAATGGTATTGAGGGAAATTATGTCTTTTTGCAGATGACACAAAGATATGCAACTGGGTAGACATACCAGGAAGGGTAAAACAAATGATTGATGATCTAGGTAGACTAGAGGAATGGTCAAGTGTGAGGCAATTACAGTTTAATGTAAAAAATTGCAAACTCGTGCACTTTCTGGTGATTTAAAGGCAGCTAAGCAATGTAACAAAGCAATGAGAAAGGCAAGTGAAATGCTTGGTCGCATAGGGAGAGAAATCAGTAGCAGAAAGAAGGAAGTAATAATGCCCCTATATAGGTCATTGGCATGGCCTCATCTAGAACACTGTTCAATTCTGGAGGCTATATCTCTAGTAGGATATTAAAACATTAGAGACTGTACAAAGAAGGGCAACTAAAATGGTGCATGGCCTATAACACAATACTTTCTTGGAAAGAATAACAAATTTTTATATGTATAGTTTGGAGCAGGGAAGGGAAAGGGGGACATGATAGAAACTTTTAAATATATCAAGGGTTTTAACAAGGTACAGGAGGGAACCATTCTTCAAACGAAAGACGTACTAGAACTCAAGAAAATGCACCGAAACTGGAGGGAAGCAGGTTCAGAGGAAATGTGAGGAAAAATTACTTCAAGAAAGGATAATGGATAAGTGGAATAGACTCTCAGACTCCCATCAGAGATGGTAGAGGCTAATACAGTAGAGCAAATTAAACATGCTTGGGATAGACATAAGGATATCTTTACAAAGAACTAAGGATCAAATAGGGTTTACGGTTACCATAGGTTTAAAAATTGGCAGAGTAGGTGGGCAAAGTGGTTCTTATCTGCCATCAAATTCTAGATTTCTATGTAAGATATACAATTGTCTTTCTGCCTTTATTTTTAAATCCAGTATTTTTCTTATTGTTTTTTTAGTTTATAACATAATATTTTAGCCAAATGCTTGTTTTACATAGTTCGGACAACACCACATCCCAAGGCAAAGTTGTTGAAGGAGATCCTTAAAAATGCCTATCCATGAGAACCAGAAGTGGATTCAAGGTGCTGGTAAAGGCTTGGATTTTCTCAAACAGCCCCAGACATGAGGCCTGATCAAGAACAGCAGGAAAAACATTCAGCTGGAAAGAAATGAGTTTTTAAATGCAATTTTGAGGGCAAAGTTATTAGTTTCAAATAATATTTGAAAAGACGATGATGCTACTTTTGCTCCAGTCAATAGTACTAAAAGTACATCAAAGTACATTCAAGACCCAGTTGACTGTGGCAGTTGAATGGAAGATGAAAGTGAGACTTCATGGTATCAGACAGCCTTTCTGAATGGTGACATTGAAGAGTTGTATATGTTACTACCTGAAGGATAAGCAATAAAAGAAGAAGAGCATAGTCTTAATTTCATGTGCCAAACGTACAAATGTTTATCTTTTAGCTATACTGAATTATGTGTCTGTCACATACTTGATGCAAAAGAAGTCCCATTGAAAGTATTGGCAGTTGGAATGCTGAGTACAATGCACTTGTCAAAAATGGAAGGGATGAGTTTTTTCCTTTGTTTATTAATTTTTTCTTATTCTAATAGACTAGAGAGCTCAAACAGAATGCGGTTTCAGTTGTTTGTATGAACCACGTCTTTATTTATTTATTTTTTTTACTGCAGTTTGGCATTAACCATCTCTAAATGAATGGTTTCTATTTTTTCCATGGATAAAAATCTGGTGGTTTTAAACCTTGTGGTTTGATGTGCTGTTTGGCCTTTAGTAAATCGATTGGTTTACAAACTGCACATCAAGGAAAACCTTTGGTTTTAATGAACTACAGATTAGTAAATCTCCACGTAAATGTTCATTAAAATATCTTAATCTGTACCTCCACAATTTTCTGCATTATGAATAAATTACTGATCTCCCATTCCTCCAAAGTCCTTAAAATGTACTGAAAATCATGTAGTCAAAACTGTCATCTAAAATGTAAGACTGTGAAGCATTGAAATATAAATCGTACTTAACACTTCACATCTTGCCAAATATTAGACAGTGAACAGACCAATCAGGAGAAAAATATTTGTACAATTTACCAGGCATTTATGATTATACAATTTCAAGTGTAAGGTATTATCACCTTGCAGAGGAACATGTAGAGGAACAATGGACTTCTTTTATCCAATGGTAATCTAAAAAGCACAAAACACTCTATGGCCCGGTTAGTCAAAACTTAATTTATTGATTGCTTTATAATGGAGGATTTTAAACCCTCTCATAACATATCATTCACTATCTTCCCCAAAAAATTAAATCTTAAGAAAAGACAAGAAAGGAAGACAAAGTACCCACAAAGACCTGCCATGGGAACAATTTTCAAAAAACACATGTGTGATTAAAGTCATCTTTGAACAAATAAATATTCAACTTCAATGTCACTTTATATTTAGACAGTTTGCTAGAGGAGTTATTACATATCTGCCTCTCTCCCACTACACCAGTTCCAATGCATATTATCAGGCTTCAAAAAATATGCATGCCCTGACCTTGGTTTGTCTCCTTATTCTTTTTTCCAGCTTATTAGTACTTATCATTAACCTGAAGGTACTCTTCAAGAAAGTTCCCTTGCATGAATACCAGTTGACTCTTTAGACTCCACATTCTGAGAAATTATCTACTCATTGATGGTTCAATAGTTCCACAAATTCCATTTGATGACAATGTTTTGCCAGTTGTTATCTAAACAGACCTTTTGATTGGGGATAAATATCAGTTAAATGCCAAATAATGGATTTACTATTCTGCAGCATGAAGATGAAGATGCCAAATCCTTGTTTTACATTTCTGAACAGTAGCCTCAAAACATAAGAAAATCATCTTATAGTCTTAAAAGAAGTTTTCTGTGGGCATTTTCCTGCTTATTCAAATGGTACAATTATAGCATGTGCGCTTTACAATCTTGTTTCATTGTTATATTAATTTTCATTACAGTTGTCATTTGTGGTTTTAAAGGGGGTAGATGAGCAGCTGCACAACAATATAAATGAATACAAATGTGCTTACTCCTACCATTGCTACACATAAGTGGCAGATCTCGACGATTGCATAATTGCCAAGAGACAGGCAGAGGAACCTACCTAGCAGCTCCGATTATGTTTTAAACACAATCAGAACAGTGAGATAGCTTCCCCTGCCTGTTTCTCAACAGTCCTAATGTGTCCCATGAAAACATTCCCCGCACCGTTATACCACCATCACCAGCCTGCACAATTAAGGCAGGATAGATCCATGGATTCATGTTTTTTCTATCCCAGATTTTGAACCTTTCATCTGCATGTTGTAGCAGAAAATCAAGTTTTATCAGACTAGGTGACATTTTTCCAACTTTCAACTGTCAAGTTTTGGTGAGTCTGTTCCCATTGTTTTGTCAGTTTCATGTTCTTAGCCGACAGACTTGGAACCTGGTGTGGTCTTTTGCCCATCCACTTGAAGGTTTGATGTGCTGTGTATTCAGATATTCTCTTCTGCCTACTACTGTTGTAACACATGGTTACTTGAGTTACTGTTGCCTTAATGTCATCTTAAACCAGTCTAGCCATTCTCCTGTGACCTCTCTCATTAACAAGGTGTTTTCGCCCCCACAGAACTGCCACTCATTGGATGCTTTTTATTTTGCAAATTATTTTCTGTACACCATAGAGACTATTGTGCATAAAATCCCAGATCAGTAGTTTCTGAGATACTGCAATTACCCTGTCTGAAACCATCATTCCATGGTCAAAGTCACTTAGATGACATTTCTTCCCCATCTGGTGTTTGGTCTGAACAACAACTGAATCCCTTCACCGTGTCTGCATGCTTTTATGCATTGAGTTGCTGCCACATGATTGGCTGATTAGATATTTACATTATCAAGCAGGTGTATAAGTATTCCTAATAAAGTGTATATTGCCTTTTAAAAAACATGTGTCATCATGTACTAACATATTACTTCTTCTATTTGTTGGCAGCTGTTGCTTAGTGTTAGCTTCTAGACAGTCTATAAAGGCTTATTTGGGTGAGATGTTAAAACCAGCCTCTTTGTTACCTTTTAGACTATTTTACATTACACATAGAACAAGGGCTAAAAAATAAAATGGGTCTTATGAATGTTTAAGCTAGGCTGGGGCTATATCATTGCAGTCCAACTCCAACAAATCAGTGAGGGGAAGTTGGGCATGTATCTGCATACTCACAGCACATGATTAGAATGGGAACCATTGTTTTTATTTATTAATTTCTTATTTATTTTTACAGTGCTTTGCAGCTTCAACATCTGTACAATTAGCAGTTAATCAGAGGATCCATCCCCTAGCTTCTGTAGCAAGTGCCATATTTCACAGTTCTTTCCCACCCAGTGTTGAATGGTAGATGGTATTAACTTAATGCGGATTGCAAATAATCGCTGTTCATTGCAGAGCTACCAGATGTTTAGTAATGATCTCTGTGATGTCCATTGATAAGTAGTTTGCATAACTCTTGGCTTTCTATTCTTTCTATTTATTCTGGCAATATTGGATAATTTACTAACAAATAAAAATATTGCAATATATGTGTCAAGAACGCCCAGCCTGTCCCAGATACAGCAATCTGAACAGCTGGCCGTGACTGGTGTCACCTTAGTCACTTAGTAATGAATACACCTTTTCTGCCACCACAAAGGATTTATTATGGTGTCCTTACGTTCACCAGAACCAATTATTAATGTTTCACACTTAAATCAGATGCACATTTAGCATGAGCCTCCCTGGGCGTCATAAGTTCACAAAGAATCACAGAGAAATACGCTAGATTAAATATGTTTAATTTGAAAAATATTTCCAAGGCTTATTTATAAAAAGTTAATAAACAGAGATACGATAGGTTGCATATAAGTTTCAGACAATAAAATAGGAAATAAAACAAGAATCCCTACTTACAAGTTCAGGTTTTGGAATGTGAGGATTACACATTGAGAAAAATGCCACATTTCAGTCGTAGTAGACCCTCCTCAAAGAACTGAACATCTCATTGTCTAAGGCAGAAAATGTTAAACCCTTCTTACAGGTTCTTCACCACCACCTTAGGAATTTACACTTTCAATTAGGTCAGATTGATTCCCAAAATGACACAGAGTTTTCCCAAAATAAATTATCTATCACTAAGATATATGTTTGGGCACCACATAGAATTTCTCACCTCTGATCTTTCTGCCTGGCTAAGCCTAACTCCTCTGCATACACAAACTACTCAGATATCTGTCTCTAGACCTAGCTACTTTCAAAAGACCATTGACACTTCCCTAGGTTAGATTCAGGTCAGTTAACCAAATACACTTTGAACAGTTACATTAAATATTCACAGTGTTATACATAGATTCAAAAGAAAATAGCAATCAGTCATTATGTAATATACATAATCGCCACAATATGGTGTATTTATGTCAAACCATTAAATGATAGTCAAGTGCTGATTTAGGCAAATTATGAATAAAAAGAGAAGTTCTACACACATGAAAAAAGAAAGAAATACATAATGCTCTGATGCAAATGTGTGAAAATCTTATAATACTTATAATTTGCATATTTTAACATCTGTGGAAACTAATTTGCAAGGAATTATTGCATCATATTGTGAAATAATTTTATGGTAATACATACCCAACCACTCAATTTCTCTCACTTTCTTTATTTCAAGTTTCACTGCACCTTCAATAGCATACAGTTATATTACAATTATTTAAAATCATGTATTAAAACAGTTAATGGCAACATAATGAGACATTAAACAATCTAACAACATTTTTTTTAAGTATTCAAGAAATAGAATGTACTAAAATAAATTTAGTTTATTACAATTGCTTAATTTACATTCTGAATTTTGTTTTCTTCTTCTCTTTTTTATTTTTAATAAACTTATTTTTGCCATTATCATATCAGCTGAAAATGCTATTGAAATCCACCTATTCATTCAAGACTGATAGTTGCTTGTTGGACTGCAAATGTGATGTGCTTACTGAGTGAATTATTTGCAATTATAAATTCCTGGCGGTTAATTATGTTGTGTGAAAGAAAGAGTTCAGTGTTTATGACCAGAGTGACATATTATGGTATTGACTACAATGCTGATCAATAACATAGGTAGGGTTCAAAGATAGATCTATAAAATCAAAATATAAAATACAATTGTTCTTGTTAAGTTTCAGGTAAAGCCTCTAAATTTCAAAATATTATAAAAATGTCCTAAATTATTGATTTTCATGTTCCAGTAACTTTGTTGCAATTACACAATTGCATTAGTGCATCCCACATAACATGTTTCTGGTCCTTATAGTGTAGTGGTGGTATAGCATATCATAAAAGAAGATCAATTACAGGAATATCGCTTTTACTGCAGGCTCTTAAACACATCATGCATTATATTTAAAATAAGCAATACCATATTAATTGAAAAACAAACTTGTTAAAAGCAGAGTTAAGGTTTGGTCTAAACTACAATAATTACGATAGCAATATTGCTGCTCTCTTGTGAAGAATAATTATGGAGATTTGTTTTTTAGCATATGGAATTTTATATAGCATCATTGATAAAATATGCAAATGTGCCCTAAACTGTGGCAAGCAGATATTTGTTTGTACAGTCTAACCAGCTCTGCAAGATAAAAGGTAAATGCTAATGTTATTAAATAATCCCCATTGTGTGCTATTCTAGTACTGGAATGGCTCTAGGTATACCATTCTTAACTGCACAAAATTTTACTAGTGTGACCTGATTGCTCCTGCTTATGTAATTGCTGATGTCATAGGGAATGTTGTGTGATTTAAGTGATCAGTAATGTAATAATGATTGCAATGCTCTATGTGATGTCATCAGTGACATAATCAATGAATTTATGTATCATGTGATTTTATCCATGATCCATAATCTGTTAACAGCTCAATTGTGTGCATCTGTCTGCTTCTGTGCGTGAGTGAGAGACTGTACCTTGACTACAATTTTAACAAAGTTATATTGAATTAATTAATATATAATTTATATATATATATATATATATATATATATATATATATATATATATATATATATATAGCATAGCAGATGGGCTTCTCAGTGCTGGTTTGCTGGTTGGGAGTTTGTACTCTGTCCTACCCCCATCCAGTCCTAGAGGAGACTAGTACAGCCCTTAACACAAGAAATCATATATCTGCCCCATCACACACCGACTGCAGGAGGCAAGATGAACCTGCAATGACATGGGGATTAATATTTGAGATAAACAGTTTTTATTTGGGTTAATCTGACACATCCAAATTTTTACATATCTGAATCAAGTCTTGGGATTTCCCACATTTCTTGGCTCTGAAAGCAAGACAAAATGTCCTTATGATGTTGGAATCTCTCATGCATTGGAGTCTGACGGGTTATATATACCACTTCTTCATTGCAGCCATTATTTTGTCTTCAGGAGTGGGTGGGACAACATGGAAACATAGATGGAGCATAAAGTCAGCAGGGGGGCAAAGACCCAGCAAATTGCTGTTACTGCAATTAGACAAAAAAATATGAACACCATAACATTAGTGGAATTAGGGTAATAAGTGAGATGGAGCATGTGAGAGAAAAAGGACAGCGGGGCAAACAAGTAATAAAAACTGATAGCAATATATTGATGTAACTGATCAAAAAATGTTTAAACAATTAACTTAATGTGAATAAATATTATATGACAATGTATGAAAGAAAGAGAGAGGCGCTAAGACTGAGCAAATTATTATTTTAAATACCAAAAAGATATACATCAATTGATACGTACCAGTGATTGCAAACTAATATTCTAAAAAGTAATGTTGTCTGGCAGCGTGAAAGCCAAAGAGAAAATACAGCACACCATAAGAATTGATATTGTCTATACCAGTTAGTTCTAACAAGGGGTTTGGGAACCCCTAAGTGTACTTAAAGTGTTCAATGGGGCATGTGAGAAAAAAAATCAGAGATGGCTGCGCTATTGTCCTTATTGTGAAGTGAATGGATCTACTTGTGATGTGTCTTCTGGCAGGTGACAAATCAAGTCCGGTCAGGAAGTCAGGAAGGGAAGAATCAGAATGATCAGAATTATCAGAATGGCCAGTCACCATCTGGAGAGCTGCAGGTTCCAGAGATGTTCTGTAGCTAGCAAGGTAGTTGTAGTTCTATAACATCTGGAGATATGAAACTTTACTGAAGTAACATTGGAATCTATTCCTATTTCCAACAATTTCAGTTGGCTAGATAGCTTTTTGCTTATCTTGAATCTATGTACTTTTTATTTGCTGTCAGGTGCCATCCCTGCATCTCCTCTATGCAGCAAGGATGGGCATCTGTCATTTCTGGCTGGTGACATCCTGTTGCTAAGCAACAGGGATGTAGCTTTCCGTGCCATTTGGGCGCTGTTGGAGGCATGCACAGTAGCACACCCCATTGCTAGGCCACAGGACGCTATTATCGCTATCTGGCGGCAGTCAGTGTCATCACATTCCTCACACATTCCTCCTCTCAGCATTCAGTTTCCTCTATTTAAATCTGGCTCTGACATCATTAGGGTGCCAGAGTATCAGGTCTTAGCTTCCTCCAGCGTTCCTTGTGTTATCCAGTATTCTGTAGTTGCTCCTAGTTATTGACCTAAGTTGTTTCTTGAACCTTCTTTTGGATTATGATTACATGCTTCTGCTCTCCTGGTCCTAGTATTCTAACCTACCTCTCTGGATCTTCCTTGTTACTGAGTTTCATGATTGGCTTGACCTGGATTGTTTGACTATTCTCACCACTAATACACTTATAACTGTCCTGGAGAAGCGTGACCTGCATACTTTTAGAAGCCAAGCCCAAACCTCTTTGCAGAGGTCCCTGGTGAAACCCATGTGTTTTAGACTAGGCGCATCCTTGATCAGTTGCACCAATACCATTTAGTAGCTCCATATATGAACGTGATATTCCGAGATATTCTTTATCAGTCTGTGGTAGTTTATCTCAATGACATTCTCAATTTCTCTACTAATCTTTCCACCCTTCACAAGCAAGTTAAGGAGATACTTTCTTGACTACTTGTCAATCACCTCTACTGTAAACTTGAAAAGTGCCTTTTTGAATGACTCCAAGTTCCCTTTCTTGGTTATCTTATCTCGGGGACTGGACTTCAAATGGACCCTAAGAAGGTGGAGTTTATTTTTAAGTGGCCTCAACCCAGTGGTCTCAAAGCCATCCAACGCTTCATTAGTTTTGCGTTCTACTATCGCCAGTTCATCAAAGGATTATCTATACTTATTGCTCCTATCGCCTCCTTAATCAGGAAAGGAGGTTTATTTAAAGTCTGGCCTTAGTATCCAGTCTCTGCCTTCATATCCTTAAAAGAAGCCTTCATCTTTGCCCCGGTTCTCAAACAACCTGACCAATATAAACCCTTTTTCCTGGAGGTTGATGCATCCTCAGTTGGCATAGGTGTTTCACAGAGATCATCTCTCAAATTTCATGAACCGTGAACAGCAAATCTGTGGAGGCTTTGTATGCTTGTGAAGCTGGGGATTGAATAAAATAACCCCCCATGATATTGAGTGGGTTCTTCCATGTTCACCTGCAGCTGTGTGGGGCCAGGTCACAAACAATTCCCAGCCTAGTTCTGGGAGGGCTAACCATCAATCCTGGATGTGACAGTAAATGAGGTAATCAAGATAGCCGCTACCCTAGTGTTGCATTCTTTACTCTTATGTATGTTGTGGGGGATGGGGAAAACTAATGGGTCTGAGACTGAGGTGGAGCCCTATCTGCCCCCTCAGGTACCAGGTTGGTACATAGAATTGTAAACCCCAAATTTAACATTAAAAGCCACATCCAGGGTTTTTCCACTCTTCTTATACTATTAGGGAATGGACAGGCTTAGTCAACTAGTCACTCTAATGCTCTTGCAGCTCTATGAAAACATAATAAATCATTCTCCATGTTCTAAAAATATTAATACACCCCCTTTTCTATACAAGGTCTTATAGTCTTAGATTGTACGCTCCTCTGAGCAGGGCCATCTCTCCTCCTGTTTCCACCACTTCTAACTCTGCTCTCCAGCTACTTAGCCCTCCTCCTCAAAGGTCCTCCACCCCACATCCACTTTCGCTCCCTCCTCCCCCCTGGGGGTCTCCCTGTCTTCCACGCCCCCCTTCTTGGGCCCCGTCATTTTCGGATCCTCCCTCCCCCTTCCCCGCCCTCTCTAGCTGTGCATTGAGCGTACTGAGTTGCTGTGTTTACTGTACTGTGCTGTCTCCCATTGTATTGTGATTTTGTTTGTCTCTGTACGGCGCTGCGGATGCCTTGTAGCGCCTTATAAATAAATATTAATAATAATAATAATAATAATAATAGTCTTATTTCCAGGTAGTCAGAATTTTAGCTCTGATTGAAATTTCAAACAATCAGAGAAAGTGGACAAATACAGAGATTTATACAACAATTTGTTTTGTATCTGAATGGTGAGCAGACCCTAAAATCTGGAATGACAAGGTTTATTTGCTAATACTGAGCCATGGTATACCAACAATAGACACAGAGGAAGCTAAGAATCAGGATGAGACTTGTAAAAATATAGGATGTGACAGATTACATACAAGATGTCTCAATATAAATGAAAATATGCAATTGTGTCACTTAAAGTCACAATGCTACACATACTTTTGCACATAAAAAAGAAAACCCCAATTATTATGCAACAGTGTCAGTGAGTTTTCACATTGAAAACTCACTGTGTAGCTGAATAGTTGTGGGTAAGCAGCAATGCAATAAAAGCTTCATAAGACATCATAACCAAAACATGCATAAATATTTCAGATGATCATTCAATTTGTTTAAAGACCCAGAAATTCTGTTTGCCACAATTCAGCCAAAGTTCAGACCAAAAGTAGCAAATCATGGTGATTTTTACTTGGATTTTGAGTAAAATCAAAGGAAATTTTCCCAAAAATGGTCCTGATTTTATAGGGCTAGTGCAGATTGGAGTAAATACAAAAAAATCTTCCCCCAGCACACTGCTGTGAACCAGCAAAAATTGCTGCTATTATCCATTTGCAAATGTGTGTAACTGACATTTTATGTACAAGTAGATTAGCAGCTCTTTCACTGGTTCATACTGGCCCATTGCTATTGAACTATCAATAAAATAAGCATTTTAATATATTTTATGATAAAGAAAACAAATGGCTATGAATTTGGTTTTATGGCTTATATGTGTGCTATCCCTATCATGGTCTATTATCAAATCTTTATTTCAGAAAGGTATGGTACTGTTTATTGTAAACTATAATGTTGTCTAAGTTTTCAAACTTTGCTGAAAAAATATTACATTTGTTTTAAATAAATATATTCAAATACAGACTTGATAATGCCAAATTATGCTAATTTAATTTACAGTTATACTGTAAATGCTGATGGTACAGCCAGGTTGCCATTTGTTGCCACCTGGAATCTAATGTTATTTTACTTACTCTTATTACAGGTTTATAAAATTATATCTGATTTACTTTTGCAGTAAATGGGTAATAGCTACTTGCCTTAAAAAATAAGAATGAAAATACAAATATGTAAAAGACCATTATGTAAATATACCTTTAATTTGCATTGTTGCAGGACGCTGCTCTGTACCTTCCAATCATCATTTTGGTAATTAAGGTTTCATTGATTATTAAAGTGATTGCTTTCAGAGGTGAAACTAGCGAGCTGTGGGTCCTGGTGCAGGGAGGTGGGGAGGAGGGAATCGGGGCCCCCAACACTCAGCATCTGCCATGCAGTTGGCCCCGTTAACTCCATGGGCCCTGGTGCATCAATTGTAGTTCTGCCACTGATTATTTTAATAAATAAAAGAAAATATAGTGCCAGAAATTTCACAGCAACAGTACATGCATCAATATAAACATAGTAAACACAAAAAAACATAAGATAATATGGAATAAAATGGAATAGTCATAAAGTTATAGGTAACTTTAAACTAATGTACAAAATCTCATAAGTTTAATAATATGTAACTTTTCTCATAAGCTTTCAAGAAAGATTGTTTGTAGTGGCTCTTTCTATTTACTGCTTTGATACTTGAATTTCAGATCTAGTTAACATTACAAGGCAAAACATTCAGCTCTAGCACACCACATATCATTTACAAACATAAAGGTACACTTTCAAATAATTTGAGGAACACTTTCAGTTTAGAAATTTAATAGGCTGAGTATCATGAGCAGATGTGGAACAAACACTAATTGGCTCACTATCTATATTAAATTTATTTTAACGTTTACCAATAATAACAAAATATGTAATGTGCAGGTTCAACAGTAGTAGGCCTATTATGTTTTATATAACATTATAGCCTTTAGATAATATGCTTGATTGAGGTTATTGCAAGTGTCATGATTAATGGCATTGGAGATGTTGTACGATATGAATAGAGATGTAATAATGTCTGAATGCATTTATCGCCACAGGTCCAGTTAGTTTTGGGAAAATCTAATATAAAAATACATCAACTAGCTTGCCAACTGGGTGAATGGTCTCACTGAAATATATTATTAGTGATACAGCAGGGATGAGGCAGGATTTCTGAGAATAAGGATATTCTAAAGGGCATTATCTTAATTGCACAGGTCTATCAAGGATCATGTGGAGAACTTCTCAAACTGGTTCACATAGTACACTAAGGCCATAGTTTGAGATTTTGTTTTCAAATGTAACTATGATTCTTAAGGGAATACATGCTGTATTGGCTGTATGTCTGTGTTTAGTCTTATGGGGCAGTGGTGGCCTGCTTCTATGTACTCACCCCTGCTTTAAGATACTGCTTCTTTAGATGTGCAGCTCTGCTGGTCCATCTAAAGGCAGTGTAAATAATTTCAAGTTTATATAACATATGGTTAAACAGCTGTGCCAGATAGTTAATCACATTCATTAAATTTGCTTCCTTGGAGATCAAATCAATCTGTCACAACCAATTCCAGAAAGGCTGGATTTCAAATATCAGCCAAAATAGCGCTAGAAGGACGGAGGCATGAAGTTGGACAAGGCCCCCAGTTTTCACCAAGAACTGACTGCAAGGTGGAATGGGCTGCGCTGCAGGGAGACCATATGTTGCGGCCATCCAAACTGCATTCTGGCATGATGGAGAGAGGCTGTAGTGGAAACACAAGAATAATAAGGCACGGTCAGAAATCCAGGGTCAGGTACATTTGCAGACTAGCAAGGTGTCTAATTAGAGTGAATAAATGCAGTCAAAAGCAAGCTGAGATCAAACACAGGACTCAAAATATGGAAGGCAGGTAAGGATAACGCTTATCTTATGGAGCCAAAAGCTGTGGTTGAAAACCTGTTGCTATCACACTGAATCATTGGTCAGAGCCTGTTTAAATACTTTTCCAGATTTTGAGTCTCGTGTGATACAGCTGGCTAAGCAGAGAGAAGAGAAATGTTGCTAGAGCCTATGAGGCATCGGAAGAGCCAGCACCCAAGCGATGCAGATCAGCAGAACCAGAAGGTAAAGGTTGCCTGACAGTTATCCTTTCATAAGGGTGAACCCTGAACACCCTAAAAAAAGTTTGTCTGGAATGGTTTTATGAAAGAACTTTAAAAGGCGAGGAGGATGTATATTATCGGCTTCAACCCAAGAGAGTTCTTTGGGACCATATCCCTTCCTGTCAATGAGATCAATGAGACTTTTGGAGATGCGGGAATCAAGAACTTCTTTAATCTCATGTTCCTGCTATTATTGCACAGAAATAGGGGATGAAGGTTTGTTAAAGGTGGAGAATTAATTGATAACAAATGATTTTAAAAGAGAAATGTGAAAGATGTTCAGCACCTGTAAGGTGGGAGGTAATTATAATCTAGAAACCATTAGATTGATAACCTCCAAAATGTTAAAAGGACCATTACTGTACACAAGGTACCAATTTCATATTTGGAACTCCAAGATGGAGATTATGAGTAGACAACCAGACCTTGTTTCCAGGTTTCAAAAGTGGAGCAGGACATATTTTCTTATTAGTGAATAATTATAACAAGATGAAACTTTGATCAGACTTTGTTTTACCTGTGACCAAACGCCAGAAAGTTCCCAAAGAAACCAATTTACAGCTGGTACATCAGATGATGGCAAGTTAAACAGGGTTGGTAAATAAAATAATAATTGGTAATTTAGGGTGATACTCATAAAAAAGAAAGAAGGTTGAGTTGCAAATAACCTAATGAAAATAGTAATTATGAGAAAATGGGTATTATGCCCAAGGTAGTAACACGACCGAATTATCCTGATTCACTGATATATACAACCTTAAGTATTGTTTGAGTTCTTGAATAGTTCTTCTGGTCAATCCATTGGACTGTGTGTGATAAGCTCAAAAAAAATTAAGTTTTATGCCAAAGTGGAGGCAAAAAGTAAACCATTTAGAGGGACAAAATGAACAGCTCTATAGAACCTGTCAGTAATGACCCATACAACTGAATACCCATTAGGTGGTGGAAGGTAGGTGATAAAATACAAACTTAAATGGGTCCATGGGCGATCAGGAACTGGTAGAGGAATAAGTGGACCTGAAGTTTTCTCTTCAGGTACCTTATTTTGACTGAACAGACTGAAATGAAATTCTCAACATCTGTGCAGAGGGAATGCCACTAATAATTCTGTACATTTAAATCTCTGGTATTTTGGATACCAGCATGCCAAGAAAAATAAAAACATGAGTTCATTGGAGCAGTTTAGTGAGTAAATTACATGGAGTGAAAGTTTTCCCAGGAGGATTGTTAGCGTAGCAGTAGAAATTACAAGGTGTGACTTAAAATTACGGTATTTATTTTCTAACACAATAGATCTGTAAGAAACAGTATATACAGAGTATCAGCTGCAAACTATCAGGTCCAGAATCATATGCAGATTTATCAGGTTCAGAATTATATGCAGATTGATCAGGTTGAGAACCATATGCAGATTTATCAATTTCAGAATCATATGCAGATGGCTCTGCTATTAATAGACAAAATGGAAGGATACAGCAAGTCCTAAATCAGAGAAGGAGAACCCAAATCAGCAGACGTGATACAGCAGAATGTCACAGTGTATTTATCAGCAGTGTATAACAAAGTCCAGATTACTCAAAGTATTCTGAGACAGACTCAGAGTCCGCTCCAAAAAATCGGCCACAATAGCACTTGAAGCAGTACAAACTTCAATTTTACTGAGTGGAGTTGAAGAACTGATGGTCAGGATGTGGAATACCAAAACGTCAGAGACATGTACCACAAGGCATCAGCAAACAGAACAGGCTGTATAAAAGGTAATGGCACACCTGTTGAGGCTTTCTTGGGACATTGGCACCTGAGCCCGGAATGGAGCGTTGAGTATTTGGCAGCCAGGCGGGTAACAAGAACATAAAAAGGGAAATACAGCATAATCTGACATCTAACAGCAGAATTCTAAAACATGTAGTTAGTATACTTGCATTGCAGCCTAAATTAACAGCCTAAGCAAACATCTCTCACACACAGGGAAACAGCATCAGAAACAGATTTATAACAAGTATGTTTAAGTTTAGAGTTAGAAGTAACTGCTAGAATACAATTAGGTTCCAAAATGAATTTCTCCTTCAGAGGAGATTCCATGTCAGAGTAATCATCTGCCATTTTCGTTCTTAGAGCTTTTATGGAAGGCAATAAGGAGGTTGAAGGACGTTGAAATGAAAAAAGAATAATGATCATCTTGCTTGACAAGCTTTTAAACACTATGCAAAGTGTAAGTAGAGAAAATTTTTGCACCTCTTCCAGTAGGTGGCTCCATTCCTACAGAGCTAATTTGATGGCTAAAAGTTCCTTGTCTCCTATGCCTTTCGACTGGTAGTAGGTTGTGAGAAATACAAACTGTTACCAGCTGAAATGAGCACATTGAGACAAGACCGTGCCAACTCCATCGAATGATGCATCCACCTCAAAAAAGAAAGGACCGGAGATATTAGGTTGCTGCAAGATGAGAGCCAAAGAAATGGCTGTTTTAAGACATGCAAAAGCTTTATTAGCATCTGGAGGCCATTCCTTAGAATTTATGTTTTCCTTGTTAAGGCTGTAATGGTGGCAACCAATAAATAGAATTCTTTGATAAATTGTTGCTGGTAATTAGTGAAGCCCAAAAAATGTTGAGCAGCCTTGAGTCCAGAGGGTTGTGGCCATTTGGTAATGGTCTTACACTTATCTGGGTCCATTTAAAGTCCAGAGCCTGAAAGGTAGCCAAGAAAAGGCAGCTGACATTCTTCAAATAAACACTTCTCCAGTTTTCAAAACAATCAATGAGATCTGAGATGAGTGAGGACTCGTTTCACACGTTCCTTGGTAGATTTGAGATCTGGAGAAAAAATGGGCGAGTCCAAATGTTCTACTATATAGTAATAAAGCACGTTCCACAAATTTATATTACCAAAGTTTTGAAAAACTGCGGGAACATGCAAGTCGAATGGCATAACTAGATAGTAAAAAAAACATCTCAAGTATTAAAGGCATTTTTTCATTGTGTCTCCTTTTGGATGTGGATAAGATTATATGCTCCTCTGAGATCTAGTTTAGAATAAATGATTGCTCCTTTAATATGGTGAAACATTCAGAAGTCAAGGGTAGAGTATACCTATTTTTTACAGTAATGGCTCCTGAGTCATTAAGGAGATCAAAGCATAAAAAAGTAGTAAATTTGCAACTTTGCAAAACCATATTGCTTTGGAGGGGAGGTAAATTTAAAATATGGGGACAGATTTATAGTTGGGATAGGGCATGTTCTAGATCAACTTAAATTTCATTGTTAAAATAAAGCTATTAAGTATTTGTATGCTACATGACAAAACAGCCAGTATTTAACTTATGTGAAAAATAATAAACTAATTTGCACCCCTTGCAATGTAACATGGATTGTTCCGTAGAACATTTACTCTTTTTGACTCCTTAATGACTCATACCCATGGTGTTAAAGCCACAATAATCAATGCATAAACTTCACCTTCTTTCTTCATAAAAAGCCGGCATCAGCTGGAGATGATTATTTTCTAAGGAATGCACGATCCACAATACAAATTTTCTTGAATGTACTTGGTCAAAGCTTCCTAGTCTGGGAGGAACAAAGGCTAAACCCGTCCATGGGGAATTTTATCTGGAAGAAACTCTAAGCCGCAATCCCAGATCTGATTATGTGATTAACTAAAAACATCAAGGAAAGAAGCATACTGAGGAGTGAAAGACAGGTACATCTCTGTAGAGGAGACAGACAATTTTAAAAGGAGTATTACATTGGGTCCCAGGACAAAATTTGTGTGCTGTGTCAGTCAAATACAGGAGAGTGCAAGCGAAGCCATGGGAGACCCAAAACTATTGAATTGATAGCTTTAGGGATAACAGAAAAAAATTACAACTTTATGTAATACTCCTAAGTGTAGTGTTAATGCTGCAGTATGATGTCAAATGTTGCATCTAAAAATATTGTCACCATCTATAGCAGTGATGGTAATAGGACAGTCAAGTAGGAGAGTAGGGAGTGAAAAGTTGGAAATGATGGAGTGTGAAATAAAATTACCCACTGCGCCAGAATCCTGCAAGGCTGTTTGAGAAACCATTCCAGAAGAATGGTGCAACAGAACTGAAGTAGCAAAATTGTTTTCAAGTGCAGAGTTACAAGCAGAACCCAATAGAGGATAATAGTGCTCCTATTATGGAGAGGCCCATACAAGCGCTTGCCCGGAGAGGAGACATATTATGTAACCCACCGTTGTTTTATTCTGAAGGGAAATTTCCTGGGAGAAGTTCAAATAATATGGCACATTGATTTACACATCCTTGACACACCTTGGGGTCCCCATCAGATTTTGGGGGAATAGGAAGCTGAGACAGTGGGAGCTGCAGCAGGTTCTTGAGGAGTACTAGAAGGGCCCTGGCCAGCCATAGTGATTTGGAGAGTATCAAGGTGGGAAGCTAGGCCTTGTAGAAGTTGCATTAACTATTTCTGGTTGGTCTCCTGCTTCTCAATCTTTCCTGCTAAATGATCCAAGAGATTTCAGGAGAGAAGGATTATGCATGGCATTCGTTTCTTTATGGTCAAGCTGTCACAAACAATTCCAGAAAGTGTGGATTTCATTTATCAGCCAGCATTAATGGTAGCAGGATGGTGGCGCAACGGCTAACGAGCCCCCTGCTTTTCACCAAGAATCCCCCTCAGGGTGATATGTGCTACACAGGTCATGGCTCTCTAAACTGCTTTCTGGTGTGATGGAGAGAGGTAGTAGTGGAATTGCAAGAATAATAAGGCAATGATTGCAATCCATGGTCTGGTACATGAGTGTACTAGCGAGGTGTCAAATCAGAATCCAAAAACGCAATAAAATACAGCCTGACATCAAACCCAGAAATCACAATTTTGAATCAGAGCCTGCTTAAATACTGTTCCACATGTGGTATGCAGCATCCTAGGTCTTGTGATCACATGACCACATGTATCAAGAATGGAACTCCCAGCATCTGCTGATAGAGCCAGTGTGAGCAGAGAGAAGAAAGACATCGCTGGAGTCTATGAGGTATCGGAAGAGCCAGCATCCAAGTGCTGCAGATCAGCAGAACCTGAAGGTCAGTGTAAAGGCTGCCTGACACATTTGCCCCTTGATATAATTAGCGATCGATAAAGGAAAGCTGTACTGTGTTTGTATACAATGAGATGAGTGTATTTAACAATTGGTTTCACACATATTGATAGACATGAAGATTTAATCATTATTGTTTGTGATTGAGAGTTGGCCCGAAAGACAAAAAAGAGTTTTATAGTCAATTGTACATCTATCAATAATTATTTGTCCTGTTCTCCATAGGCTGTTTTTCAAAAGGGGTACACATTATAACATAATGTTTCAAGAAAAAATTCCCAAATCCATTAATTGAACAAATTATGGTATCATAACAAAAAGGAGCCCTATTGCATCCCATAGGATAATGATCAATTTCCTAATTCTACTCATTCTGTTCAGTTTAAGGTGTCCATATTAAATTCATAGGGTAAGAGTCAAAGATATGAATAGAAGAATGATTATGATGATCTACCAAAAGTATGCAAAGGGGTGGTGGTTAAAACTTTGTCATGTACCATGAAGTTCTAAAACGGTTTCCAGATCAAATCAAAATTAAGATTACCACGAGAGAGGGTTCATTGATTTTACATTCATTGAGCCTTTTCTCTGCATATAATTGTAAAGTTAAGGACTTGGTTATTTTCTCTCAAAGGCTCGGGTAATTTTTGAAATCTACAAAGTTCAAAAGATGTTAGATTGGGGAATGTGGAATTTTGAAAAAGTTTTCAGGCACACTGTGTGTACAATTCTGTTTTTTAATATTTTTTAGATTTTCAGAGTTTCCAGTATGTACATTTCAATAGTGTGACCCATGTACTGTAGTTCACATGGACACCCAAGTATATATATTAATTTGAGGGTATCACAAGTGATCTCCTTAATTTGACAATTATTCCCAGAAAAACATTAGATCTAAAACTCATGACTGTCTTTGTGTCTCTCTGTTTATTTGTCCTGCAGGCCAAACATTTGTTTTAATCATAAAATCTGTTCTGGCCTCTAGCCAGTTTTTTGGGTTCATTAGTGTTAAGATAGATGTACACTGGATTATAAAACCCTTTTGCCTGTTGGTTCAACTCTCAATCTAAAATTATAATGATCACTTTATGTGCATCAGTATGGGGCAAAATCTACCCATAAATATATCATCTTGTTGTATAAAAATTTTATTGATAGTCTTTAGATTGTTCCAGACATTTGGTTTGATAATCTGGCAAGGTACAGTTTTCCTTGATCATCCCAAATTATACCAAGGGATAATTGTTACATCTCCATGGAAACATATCTAACTAATTGGATTCCCCTTTTCTTTCTTTTCAATTTGGCAACATTTATCCTCAAGAGCGATACAGGGCTTTGCAGATAATATTATTCTTAACACTACAATTAATAAAAAAAGGTTATTGTTTAAGGTGCCTATAACTAAAGTTATATTTTTGTAAGATAAGAGCCATACAGTCTGCTATGTGTTGCTTTATATGAAATATAGAAGTTAAAATTATTACTGTATGTAGAACAAAAAAAGATGGAGGTTTAAAAGTTCTATAATGTAACAATTTACTACTGAAACAAACATCTTAACTATTTTGTAATCTTCCAAGTTTCTTTATATTTTGAGTTGACTTTTTGTAGGTCCATTTTAATCCCTAGTTTAGCAGAGCAAATGTTTTCAAAAACACACATTACATGTTGCCAGCTATAATTTATTGCAACTATACGATTGTATAAAAATCTCCTCCCAGTTCCATAACATACAATAAACTCATTTATTAGCTGTTTTTTGTAAAGTAACGCATCACCTATAGGCCTGTCCCCTGCAGCATGAGGCTCTTGATGTGAAGTAAAGATCTATTTTAAGGTTCTGCACTGTGAACAATAAATTCTATTTTGATGATTACTTATAAACAGATTTTAACCAGTAAGTGAGAGAAATTCACAATTTAATATAGAAGCCTTCAGAGATGATCCCCTATCCAATTTTGGATATTGGCTTTTACCTCCCTCAGGAACTACCAATCATATATCATGAGTTTATGAAATTGTGAACATAGATACAAGCATCCTGGCATGTTGCAAGTAATGGGAGGCAATCATAGGTGTGGGTCTAGAAGACATGGATTTGCTGAACATTTTCCTGAATGTATACTGTGTGGGATTTTCTGCCATTAGACGCACCTAGAAGAGGGCTTTATATAGTTTGCAGGTTATTGATCACAAATGTCTAGTCGTTACCATAATGTTGGAGATGCAGGAGACTTATTTTTTACAGATAGTATCTCTAATTTTATATGAAAACCAAAATTGTCAAACACAAGTGTGTAACTGTAGTCACTGCTGCTCTTAAAGGGCCTGGAGTTTTATAGGGCCTGATGGAATTCAAGTTCTACCATTGATGTTTGCAATATGAGGAGTGTCACAGATGGATCAGGAACACTGGCCTTAGGTAGTGAATGGTGGTGTGTGTGTTGTCACTTACAGCCATCATGTCAATTAGATTTCAGATGATGCTTGGAGTGGCTGGTTGCTGCAGCTGTCAGAAAAATATAATAACTGACTGCAGCAGTATCACTGGCGCTCACTGTTTCTGGACCGGTTGTTGAGGTGCTATAGCCCCAAAATAAAAATAGAAGATGTAAATTAAAACAAAAATAAAAATAAACTATGGTGTTGAAATGCGACTCAATTTGGGAAAGTTTGATTAATGTCCATCAAGGTTGATCAGTTCATATGGTTGTATTTGAGGAAAAGCAGAAGTTTGCACCAGCTTGTTGGAGGTGTTAGGCAGAATAGGATGTTCCTTCTAAACACACAATAGGTGTACCCTTCTATACAGATGTGTGGAGCCGTGTAAATGCAAGATTTCAATATGTGGAGCAAATGCATTGCTACAAAATAAAAAAGTGGCGAAGGTACATTTGTACATGTGTTCTTTACTGTACAGAGGGACACATTGTTTCACTCAGAAAAAGACTTGATTTTTGACCAGCTCTTCCAATACATTTAATGGATGTCACTCGTTCCAGTTATACTTTTATGGAGAATGCATTTATAAATGCATTTTATTTAATGGAAAACAGAGCTTCAAACAATCCATAAATGAGGCTAACCTAAGAAGTGTTTTAAAATGACATTTTTTATATAATGAAAATAATAAATAGCTGGTTAGAATATTGCGCAGTGCACCTCTTTCAGATTTCCCCCCTCTGCAAATCTAGATGCACTTCTAGTTTGTGAAGGTGTCTCCTGTAAGCACAGTGTAGGCATACTCCTTTATGTGTGCAGGATGAACCATCTAGACACATCAACGTGTATCATAAACCAGTTCCTCTAGCTCTTTTTTAGTGCTCTATAATGTGCGTAGCTGTATATAATAAACTGTGTTTAATGATTTGACATATTGTAATTTGATTACTGGCATTGTTAGGTTATATTGGGTGGCATTTGATAACTTCATACATTTTATGCACATAACATAGCTTTCTTAGTTCTTAGGTCTTCCCTAATTATGAACCTTTCGCTGGACCTTGAATAAATCAGCAGCATCTGTGGTATCATGCTACTGACTGTTAAATTATTTATTGTTAGTCATATCTCAATAGGTAGACCAGATGCAGTCTTCATATTGAGAAAGGGCTAGTGCTGAAAATAAATCAAAATAATATTGGGGGAGGGTAGACACCATTACCAAATCCATTGCTGGCCACCATTGGCTAATTATCACTAGAAAGAAGGAAACCAACAGCATGAGGAAAACCCACAATCATACTTGTCAACACCGGGCTGGGGCTTCTATAATAGGAGGGGTGTAAAAACTCTGGGACTCTTCCTAAACCTCTTGTGCAGTGAAATTCTCGGTTATGGATCAATGTGATCCATGTCCATAAGACCTTTGTCCTTGTACCAAAAAAGTAAATTACAGCACCACACCATGTATAAGAACATATTTTAATTAAATAAAATACAATTAATACTGTAAACACAGTTTTGGATCCACTGTATGCCTGAATTTGTGAAAAGCTGCCTTGATTTCTGTGATGGGGCATAATTTTAAGGAGCAAAATGGACACATTTGCAAAGCAGCAGACATTTGCCGTGACACAACAAAAGAATTGGGTGGAGTGAATGCAATCACACTGAAATAATGAGGATATTGAATTGTTTAGTAGAGCAGTGCAGAACCAAGATTTCCATTTTCTGGGCAATATTACTGTAATAAGTTTAAGTGGTGGCGAGGGCACAGTTTCAGGGGTATTCCTTGCCATATGCAGTTGCATACAGCCTTCTACACTCCAAAAAATAATTTGATATTTTCACTACCTCAGAATCAACGAGCGTTAAAAGGTAGCTTAACACTTGCTACATTTGTGGATGAGACAAAATGGGTCATTTACAAACCACAAACATGTTTTTATTGAACTTTTTAGCCCACAAAGTGCTCATTAAGGTGCAGCCCTACTTCCTTTCAAAAATATTGTTTGGTGTAGCCCATTTATGAAAATAATTGTGAGAGTGAGGGCACATGAGGATTTCATTGCTTGTATCCTCTTTGTACATTTCAGTATTTAATTGCATTGATTGTGTGTTTCCAATTATAGGGCCTGAGTCAAGGAGAGCAAAGCATCAAAAGGAGTAACTTTGCACCTGGGCAAAACCATGTTGCCTTGGAGGGGGAGGTAAATGTAAAATGTGGGTACAGATTTATAGTTGGGGTAGGGCACGTCCTAGATCAACTTTAAATTTCAGTGTACAAATAAAACTATGATGTATTTGTGTGCTAGATGAAAAAACAGCCAGTATTTAACTTATGTGCAAAATAATAAACTAATTTGCACCCCTTGCTTTGTAAAAGGGTTTGTCCCATAGAACATTTACCCCTTTTTTTTGCCTTTCTTTACCTAATGGCTCAGGCCCATTATGTTTTACATGTGGGTGTACATGTAGGCGCATTCATGCATCTAACCTGCAGGCAGCAAGAAATGCTCACAATCTGCCCAGCTTCACCCATGAATAGATGCAAAAACCCACAGATGTCACCATCTTGGCCTTGGTGCATTTTCACAAAATAGGTTTATGCATCACAAAACTACACTTGATGTGCAGTGATTTTTTTTAAACATTCCTTAATACATTGTAACCATTGTATTAGAATACATTGAACAAGTATCTTTTGTATCACATAAAGTTGGTTCTACGTATAATTTTAAACATTTTTTCTCTTTGTAAATAAATTAAATTGCTCTTGTTTTGTAACATTAATTTAGTATTTAGAACAATAGCTAAGATTTGCAACTCTTTATTAAATGAAAACTGTTTATAATGGATTACCTTTTGAAGTCAAATGTATTCTTATTATTGCATTTTGAATTATGCATGTATACTGTATTTTTGGTACCCTGGCATTCACAGATGAAATCATAACTGATATTGTTTGCTTATGATTCAGAGTACAGGCATAATGCAGGAATGTCTGTAAACAAATTGAAATTATTTACCATAGCAACATCCACATACTAATGTTTTATTGACACCCAGGGACTTCATAGAATCTTGTACATAATATAATTTCTAGCATCATTTTGCATTCAACAGATGTGGCAGAGTATTGGAAGCAAGAAGGCAATCCTTAACAAATGAAGTGTCCTAAGCAGTGTATAATATTTTTCAGACTGTTTAATGAGCCTCAGAAAGAAGTAATTTTAAACAACTTTGTGGGATAATGTACTAACAAAAGAGATAATAAACCGTACATTAAGATGCATCTCTCTTCTATAGCAGTTTCTAAATGGCTTTAATATTGATTGATATTGCCCTTCCTCTGCTACTAACAGTAAGTGTACTGGTTTCTATTTTATTCAACCATGTCATTACGACATTCCTACAGTAACAAATAGCTATTTATATTTTGTATTGTTTTTCAAACTTTTATTTGTGGTGATGCCCAATTATTTAACAATTGACTTTTTGAAATCAGGAAAAAAAATGCACATATATTGCATGTTTAATGCCAATGAAATGTATCATGGTCAATTAAAATACATTTAACAGGTGAAATGTTTTGCAGTAATATAGATATTTTGTATGGCTGAACCAGCAGAATTGCTAAGTGCATATATAGTTTTGCGCTTGCTTCTACTTCAGTGCATAGAAATAACAATTCAAGTACTATGTTGTGCTCACTTCAAGACATTGGTAAAAGCACATCTCTGCCATTAGAGAATCTGTAGTTTCATAGCACTTCAAATTGAAGACCAAAGTCATATCCGCCAGCCCCTCCTCTCTACTTCAAAATAACCTACCATCTTAATTAATAAGTATAATAAGGTTAATAATAAGGGTGATAAAGATGTACTTTGTACAAACATGTGCTGCTTTATCTGCTGTTACTAAATCACTCATGCACCTCCGTTTTCATTACCTTCTTTCTCTCTCTTTGTGCACTATATTTTCTTAAACATTTGTTCAGCACAAACACATAGCTAGTGCTAATATATTGTCATGGCATGCACTCATCTTGCTAAACGCTCCTGACTGTTAATAATGACATGTGGGTCAAATGTTGCGTTCATTAACCATGTCAACACTTGGTTTAGTTCCCGGTCAAGCACACCATTTTTTAGTTACGTAGCTAGTCAGGCTGGTAAAAGACAGAAGTCCAAGTTCAACCTTCCATAAAGTCTAATTGGGATAATCCAGCAGAATAGTAAAGAAGACCCTCAAAGCCGCAGTTTCCAATTTCACTTCGAGTGGGGGGGGGGATCCCTGGCTAACCTCAGAGACTGGCAACAGGATATATTCCCTGGAATAATCCCTTCCAAATTGTACTAACTATAAATAAAGATACCATTACTTAAACTTTACTTTTTTTTATAATAATGAATATGCTATCAGCACTTTATGTGGTAAGGAAAGCCAAAGCTCAACCATTATTGTATACTGAATGAATCAATAAAGTTTCCCCAAAGTAAACAAAATTTTCTAATCTTTCTTCATATGACTCATCTCTCTTAATGACTTATACTATTATTATTATTATTATTATCATTTATTTGTTAGGTGCCACAAGGTATCCGCAGCGCCGCACACAGTACGAACAGTAGACTATACAGGGTGAAACCATACAGAACAATGAACAAAAAGTACCAATACTTCAGAAACTCCAGCCAGTCATATGCAGTAAAGACGGAGCGGAAGAACAGGTATGGAGACAGGAGGGGAGGGGGCCCTGCTCATACGAGCTTACATCCTAAGGGAGAGTAAACAGACCAGGCACAAGAGGAGCCAGTTGAGGCAAGAGGAGAGAAGGGAGGATGAGCTAAAGGGAGGAGATGGGGGTTAAGTAGATGGTTGGTAGGCTTTGAGGAAGAGGTGAGTTTTGAGTGCACGTTTGAAGGAGCACAGAGTAGGAGAGAGACGGATGGAACGAGGGAGGTCATTCCAGAGAAGTGGGGCTGCACGGGAAAAGTCTTGGATTCTGGAGTGGGAAGAGGTGATAAGAGTGGAGGAGAGGCGGCGGTCGTTGGCCGAGCGCAGGGAGCGGGCAGGAGTGTGAATGGAGAGGAGGTTAGAGATATAAGGGGCAGAAGATTTGGAGAGAGCCTTGTAAGTGGTGGTGAGGAGTTTGAAAAGGATTCTGTAGGGGAAGGGGAGCCAGTGTAAGGTAAGGCAGAGAGGGGAGGCAGAGGAGGAGCGGCGTGAGAGGAAGATGAGTCTTGCGGCCGCATTGAGTATAGAGCGGAGGGGGGAGAGACGAGAGTGAGGGAGGCCAGTGAGGAGGAGGTATAGTATTAGCATTATATAATGCTAATACTGTGTTTGCATTACATGCATTCATTTTTTTTAACTGCTGGCACAGTCTGTTACTTGTCAGTTTTCTGATAACTAGTACTGCTAAACCCTTTTCCATCTCAGTTTTCCCTTTGTTCCATTTCAATTTTTTATTTGACAACTTATAGCTAATGTTAAATCTTATAGCTGAAATATTAGAAATAAATAAAGGTAGGTAGATTTGCTTTTGTAATCAATTTTTATTTTCCTATGTTAATGTGTAAGCTGCCTGACCCTATATTTAGCTCCACTAAATTAAATCTATTTCATATCTAAGGACCTGATGTTGAGTTAGGAGACAAAAAAAGAAAAGGTGCAAATTTGCAGCTTGGCAAAACCACGTTGCACTACAGGGAGGCAAATTTGAAATGTGTGGATAGATATATGATTATGATGATGATAGTTCTAACTACACATGTAAAGATCAACTAAATTTCAGTGTAAAAATAAAGCTACCCTGTATTTGTAGGTTATATACAATGAATATTTCTATAAATGATCCCTCTTAAGAACCATTCATAGCTATGTGAAAAGGAATCAATCAGCATTTCATAAGTGTCAAAGGTTTTTATTGACAATTACATTAAATTTATGCAAAGAGTCAATATCTGCAGTGTTGACCCTTCTTTTTGAAGACCTCTGCAATTCAACCTGGCATGCTGTCAATCAACTTCTGGACCACATACTGACAGATGGCCGCCCATTCTTGCCTAATCAATGCTTGGAGTTTGTCAGAATTTGTGGGTTTTTGTTTGTCCACCCGCCTCTTGAGGAGTGACCACAAGTTCTCAATGGGACTATGGTTTGGGGAGTTTCCTGGCCATGGACCCAAAATTTTGATGTTTTGATCCCCGAGTCACTTAGTTATCACTTTTACCTTATGGCTTCATCATGTTGGAAAAGGCTTTGTTCGTCACCAAACTGTTCTTGGTTGGTTAGGAGAAGTTGCTCTTGGAGGATTTTGGTACCATTCTATATTTATGGCTGTGTTCTTAGGCAAAATTGTAAGTGAGCCAACTCTCTTGGCTGGGAAGCAACCCCACACATGAATGCTCTCAGGCAGGATGCTTTACTTGTGACATGACACAGGACTGTTAGAGTGGAATTGTATGATTATTGATTTAATATCTATCATGTGCTAAGCTTTAGATGCTAATATGTTATGCTATGACTTTAAGAGAAATTAAGCAGATATTATTTTCAGTTTAAAAAGACAAATTATTCAAGGTTGGCCACGCAGCGCCATGTTCCCATCAACGAAAACATTCCAAGAACATGTAGCAACGTTCTTGATAAGATAAAACCCAAGGACTCAAAGATGGGGGCAGCACAACGATATTGGCAAAAAGCTTGGAAAGAGATAACACACAAAGAAGAAAGAGTTGTTTGATCTTTGATGTAAAACTGAAATATATATATTGTTAATTGATTTTCTCTCATTATTTTACTGTCTTATAATTGGTTGTTCAGAATCTATACCCCTAGACTTACATGTATAAAAATAAGCGCTGAAGTGGTCTCAAATTGGAACAGAATAAAGCTGCTCAGCATTATATCATACTGGTGTTGAGTATTTTCTGTTCACCAGTTGACTGAAAACAAAGAAAGATCTGACTGACGTTGAAGGTGCTTGATAGAAGTATCGGTGAACCCCGATACCCCAACATTTCTGGGGGCTAGATCCGGGATGCTCCAATATCTCCACACCTGACGCCAAACTCCACTGATGTCCAGAGAACTGCTGAACTAAATCCGGTGAGTAAGAAAAGTGTAGATTTCTACCTTCTTACTCTGTTCAGTATTTCTTTGTATGTCTAAGGAAAGTCAGTTGAGGTGATTAGAGGGTATTCTATGAACCCAATGTACAGTCAGAGGAAAGGATAATGAAATGATAAATGTATGGATACTGTAGATTATGATGGATGTAGACAATTTTAGTTAGAAGATAATAAGAGAGGTGTATGTAAGAATTGTACCTGCTGCATTGTTCTGAGAAAATATTCAGGTTGCAAGGGACCTAGACTAAAGGGTGTTACAACTACAAATGCATATTACGGTTTTGTAAGTAATGAAAAAGAACTATATTTTACGTTCGGGTGCATTTGAATGAAGAAATACTACATACTGGCCACAAAATCATATTTTACCAGATTATAAACCTATATGTCCATACACTGACTTGAGGGGAAGAATCGGATCAGCCATAAGTGCCAGCCTTTTAATCTACAGCCGATAAAACTTACATCTGATGTTCCTATGGCAGACTAGGAGGTAAAGGATTAAAGATACTTATAGTCTGTACAAAGGGGAAAATTGTATTACCTTATTCCACTTATAAGACATTGTATCCCAGATACTGACAGTACTGTGACCAGTAACCCAGTAAATGGGGGCACAGAACAGTAAGATGCCTACTATAGGCAAGCCTATGGATATAATGAAAAAGAGAGAAGGTAGTAAAGCTCTTAAAAGAATTCATAAAGTACTCAAGAGAGCAGGATTTCCCCCAGAAGGGACATTAGACTTAGAGAAATGGTATGGGTTTTATTTGAATAATAAAGAATGGATAAAAAGGCTTGGCTATGAAGATCAGGTCAATGTGTGGATATGCTAAATGTATGTTTGATCCTGCGCAGCTGAATGAGTGAGATGTGCCCCTCCCTTATTCTGTGTAAAAGATTTCAGTGTGTTGAGATAAGAAGCACTCTGTTTTTTGTTATCTGACAATGTATGTAATGCTGATAAAATATGTCCGGAGAGCTGAGTGATAATAACATGTTGAGGCTAACTTGTATTTAGTCTAATGCTGGGACTTGTAGTTCCACAGCAGTAGGCTGGAAGGTATCGGCTAATTTTTCTTTCTCTGTATGTGAGTTTTGTCTCCGTCTTACTTCGTGTGAGGGAGATCTGTGTTTGTCTGTCTTGTCTGTTTTTTGTTTTTTTTTACAAAAGACATGTTTCAAGGTTAAAGAAGTTGTACATTTTGTAAATAATATAATGCCTGCCTGCTTAATTCTAAGATTTTAAAGAGATGCATAACAAGTGTTGAAATGTTTTGGTCCGTCATTACACGATTCAGTGGACGGACAAGTTGGCTGGGGTCCAACAAGCCGTTTCTGTATTTGAACAAAATAATTTTGTTTCTGAAATTTGAGAAAAATAGCTTTCTCTTTAATGAAGTTGAGAATTGTGGGAGTGAGCTTTACATGAAGATATATATTACAAGCTGTTTTTATCTGTGTGAAAATGGCGCTGATGAATGTTCTCAGAAATAAGGAGGGTTTGTTATGCCCATAAAGAAATGTTACGAGATAAAATGTCGTCTGTGAGCGAGAATTGTGAATATATATTTGTACTTTAAACATGGAAATCACAGAATCTGGAAATATGTGTGAATATTTGGTTTAAAAGAGATGATGAGAAAGAAGTGGCTTTGAACACTCGCCCAGGTCTCGTCACTTTGACATTCCCTGTGTGTGAGATTAGGGACTGCCCCTTTGAGGAAATCAGTTTTTCATTGCATGGAACGCATAGCGTCACAGTTAAGCTACAAAGAGAAACTTTTAAACAAGTGTCGTATTAGCAGCTGTTCAATGTGAATTAATAACAGTTACTGTAATTTCTAGTGAATAAATGTTAATCTCTATGCAAAAGTTTTTTTCTTCACAGAAGCTCTCCAGCTACAAAGCACCCTTTCAATCCAGATTGAATTTATCCAACTACCAATGAATAGAAGTTTGCAATGTTTTGATCCACAGCTACAACAAACATAAGTAAAAACTAATCAAGAATTTAAAAACCGTAGACTCTGCTGAGTAATGATTACCTTGTTTTGGGAAGAAATATTAGAGTTTATGTGCTATTCGCATAGCAAATGCATGAACCAGATGGTTTTTCTGTATGTGCAGAAAGCAAAAGGTTTTTATTTTTATCCTCATAACAATTTTGAGTCAATCAGTGTTGTAAACGCATTCACTGCCATTATTTACTGTGCTATAATAGTAATATACTGCAAGTCCTTCTTTGTATCGTGGGTATGGTAATGTATTGATGGGAATTCAATATTTGTACGGAAATGAAAAAGATTCAAGACTTTATGAGCTATTATCTGTGTTTTTGCATTAGCATTTCTAGGTGATAGTAAGACATTTACACTCTCCACTGAGCAAAACCAAATGTTTAACCAGTTTTAAGCTAAAGCAACTTCAGCACCAGCACTGGCTTTGCCAGATTGTGACAGAGCTACTCAAGCACACAAAGTTGAAGGCTTCACTCAAGATAATGCCCAACATCGCAGTTTGTTTAAGACCAGATTCCTCAATGGCCTTTCTGAAACATATCGTCAACAATTGTTCCTTATAAGACCAGAAGTAGTAACAATGGAAATGCAATCCATGCTCCAAGTTCTGGAAGGTATAGAAGACCGGGAAAAGGAGAAGCAAAGGAAAGCCAAAGACAAGTCTCAAACTCAGAAAATTACCATTCATGTGGTCCAAGATAATCAAGAATGGAAGGGTCGAACAGACATAAGAGGTGCATCAAGGCAACAAATAAATGAAAAAGAAAACATGACTTTGGAAGAAATGAAAAAGCAAGGCATTTGTTTCTTCTGCAAGAAGAGAGGGCACATGAAGAAAGATTGCAACAAGCATAAGAAATGGCTGGAAAGAAGAAATGAACAAGTTACAAACCAACAACTGGCATAGGAAATTGGCACTCCAACGTACCTCCCTCTCACAAATAACCAAACTCTGAAAAACGACTTGACTAAAGGCCTAGTGAATATCATATTACCTAATGGTCAAGAATGTGAGTGTCTAATTGATACTGGAGCAAGCCACACTGTATTAAGAAAACAGGAGGTACCTCAACAACTATTAACAGAAATTGATTTACCTGCTACAGGCCTAGCAGGAAAAGAAGTAAAACTAACAGAAAGTAAACCAGTCACACTTTTAGTAGGTGAAGAGAAAATTAAAGTACCAATACAATTTTTCACTTCCTCATCTTGTCCCTATAATCTATTGGGAGCAGATGTACTTTCAAAGATACAAGCCAGTATCAAATACACCCCAACTGGAGTAAAACTCACAAGTCAACTCCCATCTCCAGTCCAAGAAGAGCTTACAGCAGCAATCTACATGCTGGAGCAGATTAGCACATGTCACAAGGATAAGACTGTTAATCTACCAGATTGGCTGAATATAGTACCAGACAAGTTATCGTCCAAAGGAAAACAGGATGTGGGTACACCTAAAGTAAGTCCTGTAAAACTGACACTAAAGCCAGGAACACATCCTGTCTCAATTAAACAGTACCCACTTGCTGCAGCTCAAACCAAAGCGATATCAGAACAAATACAAGAATATCTACAAATAGGGGTGTTAAGAAAATGTCGCTCTCCTTATTCTACACCCCTATTCCCAGTAAAGAATTAAAATGTCGGACAAGGGGGTGCAATACTAGATGGTTTATGACCTAAGAGAGGTCAACAAAAGACTTCTGATCAACACTCCCATTGTGCCCAACCCCCACACTTTGCTTAATCAGATACCGCCAAATGCAAAATGGTTTTCAGTAATTGACTTGGCAAATGCTTTCTTCTCAGTCCCAATCACAGAAGATAGTCAACTCCTTCTAGCCTTCACCCATGATGGAAACCAATATTGTTGGACAAGACTCTCTCAAGGAGGAGCCACAAGCCTATCAGAATTTTCAGAAGCAATGGCACTAATTCTCCAAGGATGGAGGCCTATCAATCCAACTACTCAACTCATTCAATATGTAGATGATCTCATGGTGGCTGCGGAAGCTGAAGAAGAATGCAAAGCAGAAACACTGTCATTACTTTGTTTTCTGGCCGAACAAGACTGCAGAATATCACCAAGCAAGTTGCAACTAGTACAGGAAAAAGTAATATTCTTAGGACATTGTATCTCTGCAGGAACCAGACATCTTACAACTGAAAGAGTTAAAGTTATATGAGACATGAAGACACCAAAAACAGTCAAAGAAATCAGAGCCTTTTTGGGACTCCTCGGATATTGCAGAGAGTGGATTCCTTCAGCTTCAATTCTTATGCAACCACTGTATGAATGCTTGAGGAAACAACAGGGAACAGAACCACTCAATATAACTGAAATAGAGAATGCAGTGCAAGCCCTGAAACACGCCATCTCTACTGCACCAGCACTTGGACTACCAGACTACCTGAAACCTTTCACATTGTTCTGCCATGAGCAGTCAGGACATGCTCTAGGAGTCCTCACACAGAAACATGGAACGAAGCAAAGGCCACTGGCCTATTATTCTGCACAACTCGATCCAGTTATAAGAGGTTCTCCATCATGTATACAAGCAGTAGCAGCAGCAATACTGAAAGAAAAGGTAGCAGATATGGTATTGGACCATGCACTTATTATTCAAGTTCCACATGCAGTCACAGAAATTCTTAATCAAGAAAAAACAAGACATTTGTCTGCAGCTAGACTAACTAAATATCAGGTAGCCTTGCTCAGCGCCTCACATGTAACACAATCCTCAATCCAGCAACTCTGCTCCCCATTGATGATTCAGAAGAGGGGAGTAAGGGGAGTCGCAAAGAAGATGAATCATCAGACAGGGGATATGAGGACCTGAGTGAAGCGTCTGAAGAAGAAACTGAAGAAATACACACACAAAAATTTTCACATGATTGTTTGGAACTTATGAAATTAGAAACTTGAGCTTTGCATAATGTTACTGACACACCACTTTCAGATGCAACCCTAACTCTTTATGTAGATGGATCTAGATACTATGTGGATGGAGTTCCATATACAGGTTATGCCATCACAACTGAGGAAGAGGTGCTTGACTCAGGAACACTGTCTAATGGAGCATCAGCACAAGAAGCAGAATTGATAGCTCTAACTAAAGCTTGTGTATATGCAGAAGGACAAAAAGCCAATGTATATACAGATTCACGTTATGCCTGGGGAGTGGCGCATGACTTCGGTCCCATTTGGAAAAGCAGAGATTTCCAAGAATCAAATGGAAAATCCATCAAATATGCAAACTTGATTAATGAACTGTTTAGAGCATTGGAACTCCCTAAACAAGTGGGAATTATAAAGGTTCAAGCTCACACTAGAGAACAAACTCCAGAAGCAAGAGGAAATAACTTTGCAGATCAAGCAGCAAAAAAGGCAGCCCTCCAACCAAAGAATACTACATTTCTTGTAGACTCAACAGAAGGTGACACAGACAAATTTCAATTCCCAGACCTACAAAGCCTTAAAGACTTTCAGAAACAAGCAACAAAGGAAGAAAAGAATAAGTGGGAAAAAGAAGGTGCACAGCTTGATGAGCAAGGAATATGGTCAAAAGAAAATAAATGGTGCCTACCAAGAGCCTTATACCCAGTAATGACTCAGATTGCACATGGACAAGTACATCATTCCAAAGAGGCAATGACTAATAGGGTATGGAAAAATTGGATTGCCCCTGGATTCAACTCTGCGGACACAAACTATGTGGCAGCTTGCTGGATATGTGGAATACACAATCCAGGGCAAAGAGTAAAGACCCCAGGAGGAAGCATTCCAAAGGCTTTCTATCCCTTTCAGAGACTTCAGATCGACTATATACAACTTCCTAAATGTGGTACCTACGAGTATGTGTTAGAAGGAAAAGCTACTGCCAAAAATACAGCAAAGAAATTAATCTCAGAAGTCATCTATAGATATGGGATACCTGAAGTTATTGAATCAGATAGAGGTACAACCTTTACAGAAGAGATAATGAAGCATGTAATGAAGAACTTGGGAGTATCACAAGCTTTTCACACTCCTTATAGGCCACCAGCAGGTGGGAGGGTAGAAAGGCTTAATGGTGACATGAAATTGAAACTACAGAAAATGATGCAAGAAACCAAAAAGACTTGGTTAGAATATTTACCAATAGTTCTGTCTAACATTAGAACTACACTTATGAAGAGACACAGGTTTAGCACCAAATGAGATACTGTTTGGCACAGCACACAGAACAGGCTGTTATTTTCCATAGCAACTACAGCATGTACATGGTGATTTGTTGAATTATGTTGCTTTATTACAGAAACAACTAACTGAAATACATGGTCAAATGTTCTCCTTCATTCCAGACCCTAATTTTGATACAGGTACCCATAAACTGCTATCTAGGGACTGGGTGGTCATAAGAAAGCGCATCAGGAGACGTCTTGAACCCAGATATAAGGGTCCTTATCAAGTCCTGTTGATGACTCCCATGGCAGTGAAAGTACAGGAAAAAGTCACCTGGATTCACGCATCACACTGCAAAGTCTTCAAATCAGGGGAGTTTTGTTCTGATAAATAGAAATGACTGTCTTATGGTATTGATATGTCTTACCAGAATATTTCTGCCTGAAGTAGGGGTCAAGGCCTCCCTAACACAGTGTGAAACAGACAGATAAGTGACAAATTGCCTATGTCACTGTGAGAAACAGAAGGGGAAGGAGTGCTCAACAATTTGCACTCATAGGAGAATAAACTTTGAAAATGCCTTTGTGAATACATAACCTCGTTGGCAAAGTTGTCAGCAATGATTCATTTTGAATATTGGGAATATTGCCATTAGTAGCAAAGGGTTTGGCAATCCAGCTCATTGTATATGTGGTAGAGAAAATTGTTATATGGCTGATTAAGAAATTACTGACACTTGATTTTTGTTCCTGCAGGAAAAATAATGAGCTTCCAGAACCAGTAATGATCACAGAAATTTCTACAAGTTTAATGTCTGAGACAAACAGTGAACATTATCAGCAATGGTCAACAATCAAACCAAAAACCTGCACAGTCTGCAACAAGAGATTGACAGTGACCATCGAGAAACCAGAATGAAAATTGATGTCCTATTCATTAGTGGGACATATTTGTTAATGAATCTTATTCCATATAGAAAGCAATGAATATCTTGATTCATCCATTGATACTAATTCTTCTTGTACTAACTATAATGATTATATGGAACTGCTACTTAACATGTAATACAAGAAAGCTTTTGAATAGATATCAGCAAAGTATTCCCCTCTATGCACCGAGATAAAACATTAAGTAGGGAAAGAAAAGTTATGGTGATAAAGTACCAGAGATATGTGCTTAATGAATTCTTGTTCTAATCATATGGGGTCCTTATGATACCATATGTTTAAATGTAGGTACTAACTGTCTTCTGCTGAGTATCGCCATGACTGATAGGTAGAGGTTAATAGTTGATATTTAATCAAAGAGGGGAATGTTAGAGTGGAATTGTATGATTATTGATTTAATATCTATCATGTGCTAAGCTTTAGATGCTAATATGTTATGCTATGACTTTAAGAGAAATTAAGCAGATATTATTTTCAGTTTAAAAAGACAAATTATTCAAGGTTGGCCACGCAGCGCCATGTTCCCATCAACGAAAACATTCCAAGAACATGTAGCAACGTTCTTGATAAGATAAAACCCAAGGACTCAAAGATGGGGGCAGCACAAGGATATTGGCAAAAAGCTTGGAAAGAGATAACACACAAAGAAGAAAGAGTTGTTTGATCTTTGATGTAAAACTGAAATATATATATTGTTAATTGATTTTCTCTCATTATTTTACTGTCTTATAATTGGTTGTTCAGAATCTATACCCCTAGACTTACATGTATAAAAATAAGCGCTGAAGTGGTCTCAAATTGGAACAGAATAAAGCTGCTCAGCATTATATCATACTGGTGTTGAGTATTTTCTGTTCACCAGTCGACTGAAAACAAAGAAAGATCTGACTGACGTTGAAGGTGCTTGATAGAAGTATCGGTGAACCCCGATACCCCAACAGGACTGATGGTAGCGGTTACCTTTCCTTCTCCAGACAAGTGTTTTTCCAGATGCCCCAAACAGCCTGAAAAGGGATTCATCAGAGAAAATTACTTTACCCCAGTCCTCAGCAGTCCAATCCCTATACCTTTTGCAGAATATCAGTATGTCCCTGATGTTTTTTCTGGAGAGAAGTGGCTTCTTTGCTGGTCTTCTTGACACCAGGCCATCCTCCAAAATCCTTCGCCTCACCGTGCGTGCATATGCACTCACACCTGCCTGCTGCCATTCCTGAGCAAGTTTTGCACTGGTGGCATGCTGATTCCACGTGAATTATCTTTAGAAGACAGTCCTGGCGCTAGCTGGATGTTCTTGGGTGCCCTGAAGCCTTCTTCACAACTATTGAAGCTCTCTCCTTGAAGTTTTTGATGATCCGATAAATGGTTGATTTAGGTGCAATCTTACTAACAGCAATATCCTTGCCTGTGAAGCCCTTTTTGTACAAAGCATTGATGACTGCATGTAATTCCTTGCAGATTACCATGGTTAACTGAGGAAGAACAATAATTTCAAGCACCACCCTCCTTTTAAAGCTTTCAGTCTGTTATTCTAACTCAATCAGCATGACAGAGTGATCTCCAGCCTGTCCTCATCAACACTCTCATCTGTGTTAACGAAAGAGAATCACTGACTTGATGTCAGCTGGTCTTTTTGTGGCAGGGCTGAAATGCAGTGGAAATGTTGCTTTTGGGATAACGTTCATTGTCATGGCAAAGAAGGACTTTGAAATTTAATTGCAATTCATCTGATCACTTCATGACATTCTGGAGTATATGCAAATTACCATGATAAAAACTGAGGCAGCAGACTTTTTGAAAAATAATATCTGTGTCATTCTCAAAACTTTTGGCTATGACTTTACACATATATAAAACTTAACTTTCCTAAGTTCCGGAAAGTCAAAGGAGATCAACAGATTTTTGTTAACATTTTACTGTGCATTTCCTACACTTTCTTGGTTATTTAAAGGTAATACCATTGCATAATTTATTCTGAATTTTTAGAAATTAGAATGTAAAACTAAATTTGGAATGAAGGAAGTTGCATTGAAAATTCACTTGAATTGAAAACAGACTGTTTCACAGAGGAGTGAAGTTCTGGTCATACAATCTCAAGCTCCACTCTTTATGCCACTCTGTGGTGTTATAGGAAAATAGGATTTATTGTTCCTAGATATTCTTGTTTAACAGCAACATGTTTTCCACAATTTTCCTTATGAGCGACACTTACCAGTGCTTTTAGACTAACATAAACTCTCACAGAGTTCTCAGTATAATGGTTAGTGTATCAAGGAGCATAAAATAAATAATCACAATATAGATGTTTACTATCAACTGCACAGCTTCTCTGCTATGTACATAACAGCCTTTCTGCTACACACTGCACAGCCTCTCTACTATGCACAGTTCAATCTCCATTTTTTCCCAGTATAAAGTACACTCACTCTGCTCCCAAAAATATCCATAGCATACTTCTGTCCCAGTAATCCATATCTCACATCAATTCAATATCAATCACTATCCCAGTCAGCACTGTCCCATAATATACTTACATCACATCTACATCTAATAGCAACAATATGCTAGTATTACAATATAACAATATCTTTCTTTAATACTGCCCCATAGCAATCACTGCTGCCTTGCTTCCATTTACAATTGTTTCCAGTAATCCAGATCCTTATCCATATAACACTTCTCCCAATAATCACATCATACTACTCCCAGTAATGAATACATCACATCAACACCAGTATTATCTATCACATATAATTGAAATAATTTTAATACACAATAATCCTTATAGTGTTACCATACATTTCATACTCAGCACTCCTTGTGTGTCTTCAACACATGTTGTGGGATGTGGGCAGGTGGGAGAGGGGATGGGACATTTAAAACAAATTTGATGTCTTCTTCTTAAAAGCCCATATTGTAGCAGACATAGTGGATTCTCTTTTTTGTCAGCTTAGATTAGTGCTGACAGTAACAGATTTGGTCACTGAGGGTGGTTTGCAGGGTATAACTCACTGCCCCACCTCTAGGCATGATGAGCTGGTATGTGATAGAAAAAGAAACTGGTCGACGCAGCCAGAACTGGTACACAGGCAGGCGGTAAAGTGCCAAATAGGAAAACAGGTGAGAATGTTAGAACAAGCTAAGTCAGCAACAATGAAGAACCTGAGCAGTACTAAATGTCAGGCACAATAGAGATCAGGAATGATCTGGATCAGAAATTACAAGAATCAGCTACAAGATGCACAGGAATGGTGAAGTACAGTTACAAAGCCTAATACTCAGACCTGTGCATGGAGCAAATTTAAATAAGCTGTGCAGATTGAGTTGGGAAGGCTTCTGATGTCAGCAGTCACATTACCACAAGCTGCAAAATATTAAAGGGCCATGTGCTGTTGCAGTATGTAATGGATCAATGGGGCATGAGCCAGTGCTAAAAGTGGATAGAAGACATGAGGGAGCATACTGGACAGTGAGACCGGTAATGGACCGTTTAAAACATGTAAGAAAAGCGCAGTAAAGCTTTGTGTTTTCACTCTTGTTTATTTCTGTTGGAAAAGCCCAGCTCAATAATTGACTTTCATTGATATGTAAATTTTACCATGTGCTTGGAGGTGGTGTCTTACAAGCTAGCTCCTTATATATTTGAGAATAAAGCAATATGGAGAATTCTCAACTTGCAGAATGCCATTCTGCAGGTGAAGAGAATCTGGAACAACAGCTACCAATTTCCTCTGCTATGTAGTGTGGTTAGGGTACGACAGGAAATACTGAAAGCCAGATTCTGCTGGCTGGAGAAATGCGTGGAACAATATTGAATATTTTGCTTATTTAATGCAAATGTGTAAATATTAGGATTGTACTGTATTGTTTTATGGACACTACTTCTTTTGAAATATACAGATAATGCATAGCGCACATTTCAGTAGAGTATTGGATTATATGTAGAACAAATAAATAAGTACATCGAGAAGATTTAAAGATAGTTGCTATGTTAACTAATTTGCCTGATTACAGAAATTGATCAAGCTACGTAATTATTTAAAGTATTGAAGAGGTTATAGACCTTTGTATAATATCTGCTAATTATGCTCAACTCCGCTCATTTACCCCTTCTATGGGAGTTTGTCCTGAGGATCCTTACATTTAGTTTATTGCAGTTTCAGTTGAATCATTGACAGCCAGGAGAGAAGAGCATTGCCAGCAAAAACTGTGTGGAAGATTCAAACTAGCAGTATGTAAATAGTGAATGTGGAACCTAAATTAACAGAATTAGCAGCCAATTATTCAGACACTGTACTTTTTACACATGCTAGCTGCATGAGCAACTTTGATGAATTGTTGTTAATTCATTGTCACCATCACCACTCCAATTTGGTAATTCATTCAGAATAAAAGAAAAACTTTACAGTTGTTTTAATTGACATTGCATTGCATCATGCGTTGATCAGTGGTAAGCATTCCTGATGTAATCCAATTTTATGCCATGATGTAACAAATCAAAATATGAACAATGTCAAAGTGGGGACTACTTCTTTATAAAACTTCCTGTCAGACATTCTTACTAAAGGATTTAAAAAAAATCTTACTGATACATTTACAAAGCATTTATTGTACCAATTAAAATTCAAAAATAACTTAAGATAGGCAATTCTATTGATACCTATGAAGTCAACCTGTCCATGGCATCCACATGTGATTACCCACTTATTAGCATGTGCCATTGAACAGGTGACTTGATTTGTAAGACATGCCTTATTTGTGAAACACATTCTTGTTTTTTCTCTTTGAAAAATTGCATATGATATTTCAGGAACATTCCCTGTAACTAAACATTTGTCTTTATTGAACTCATTCTCCCTAACCCTTACGCTATTATTATTATTATTATTATCATTTATTTGTTAGGCGCCACAAGGTTTCCGCAGCGCCGTACATAATACAAACAGGAGACCATACAGGGTGACATAGTACAGAGCAATAAACACAAAGTACCAATACTTCAGAACTCCGGGCAGACATATGAGCGAAGATGGAGTAGAAGAACAGGTATGGAGACAGGAGGGGAGAGGGGCCCTGCTCATACGAGCTCACATCCTAAGGGAGGGTGGACAAACAGGCACAGGAGGGAGCCATTAAAGTAAGCAAGAGAAAGGCGGGGCTGGTGGAGAGAGGGGAGAACGAGAGAAGGATGTTTGCGAAGGTGCAACAAGGTAAGGGTTAAGTGGATTGTTGGTAGGCTTTGAGGAACAGGTGAGTTTTGAGTGCCCGTTTGAAGGAGCACAGACTGGGTGAGAGACGGATGGAGCGAGGGAGGTCGTTCCAGTGGAGGGGAGCAGCTCGGGAGAAGTCTTGGATTCTGGAGTGGGAAGACGTGTTCAGAGTGGAGGAGAGGCGACGGTCATTGGCCGAGCGCAGGGAGCGGGCAGGGGTGTGATGTCATCATCAACTAGCAAACATATTATCTGCTTAATCAGAATAATCATCACTGTATTGTGGGGATGCAGAAAACTCTATATGTTGGGTGAGCAGTGGAGAAAGACAGTCATGGGGCCAACACCTGGAGGGGAAATTGAAAACTAACTGATCCATTAATATCATCACAACCCTCACCTACATATGTAATATTTATCTTTATCCAAATATAAACAACCTCTACCTGCTCCTTCTTATTTTGCTTCCTTAGGCAACTCTTTATTATTATCTTCAGAATGATAGCGTTGCATTTGCTACTCAGAATGCTGCCAATGCTGTTACCTTTTTCTAGTTTGCTTACATTTTATACAAGTTTTGGGACTAACTTTTTGCCACCCTCTGTATCTGTTTATCATATCTTATTAGTATTATTACTATTAGTGGAACAAACAAAATATATATCAGAAGAGGGTGATGCAACAATGACACAATGGATGTTCAATATCACACAATTGATTATTATAAAAGAGTGAAAATTCTGTATTAGTTTTACTAATTCTGCTATACAACTTTAAGATAAATTGTATTACATTCTGATGCTATACATTTGTTCTACAGCTGCTTTACTTGTGCGGTCCTCAACTGGCAGTGTTAAATTGCAGTAGACTGCTCTGAACACATTCAAAGACAGTGAGGATGACCTTGGTAAATGGAGTGCAAGGATGTCTGGGTTGCAAGGTTAAGCTGAGAAGCTGAAGACTCTGGTTATCAAATTTGACAGGTGACTGCAGGTATTGGATATCTGGATTGCCAGATAAGGCTTACAAGCTGGAGAGTCTGGTTTTCCAAGTTAGAAAGTGGACTGCAGATATTGGATGTCTGGAGGCAAGCCAGGGTCAGAAGTCGGAACATCCACAAACCATACTAGGAAGTAGATAGCAGCAAAGCCAATCAAAACTGGGGTCTGGGTCATAGGCAAAGGTGCAAAATGATGGAACAGGAAGAAGTCAGATAATCAGGAGAACAACAGACACAGTTCACAGAGGTACTGACAGGGACCAGAAGCAGCAAACAATTTATCAACTGCAAGGAGCAATGTTCGGGACAGGTGTATAAGGCAGTGGAACAGGTGCAGGTGATGATCATGGATGTTCATGGAAGGAACCAGTGAGCAAAAAAATTATCCATAGTAATATTAATTGTGGTACACTAAGTCAAGATCAATTGTATAAAATTCAGCTGCTGTAAAACTGTTCTGCGCTGTTATACTTATGCTGTCCTAAACTAGCAGAACTAAAATGCAGTATACTGTGCACACAGTGAAATGTCCATTCCATTGAAAAGCAAAACAAAATTCCAAGATTCTATACTGGAACTTATCACTACTGCAAGACATGTTCCACTATGAAAGACTGTTGGTTACTTTCTGTCCTGTATTGCTTTATATTTTAAACTACTTGCATCAGCAGCTCTGTCAGCATACATAATAACTCCTTCAGTTTCCTTCAGACCTTGATTGTATAACAGGTTTTCAACCTTAGTTGTCTTTATATTTTCATCTGTATTGTCTGTTCCTAGTCTTGAATTGGATTCTGATTTTCTGGCTCTATTCTCCAACACAGAAATACACATTTCTTGGGCAGATAGGAAAGCTTCAGTGTATGAGAACAATAGTAAGTGAATTCATAGAATAGCGCATGCTGTAAACTTTATAACTATATAAGTAAAACACCAAGGGGTACATTTACTAAACTGCGGGTTTAAAAAAGTGGAGATGTTGCCTATAGCAACCAATCAGATTCTAGCTGTCATTTATTTAATACATTTTACAAAACCACAACTAGAATCTGATTGGTTGCTATAGGCAACATCATCACTTTTTCAAACCAACAGTTTAGTAAATATACCCCCAAGTCTTAATTATTTACCATAGATTTTCAGAAATGTAATTTTAAAAATGAATCAATTTAACCTCTCACCGCTATATCATATTTGCTACCCCCACCCCACCCCGGTACTCGTTTCCTCTGCCCAGGAGGGACATGTAAAGAATTTGTTTCTTTAAAATGAAGCATCTGATATACAGAGCTGGCCTTAACATTTAGGCGCTTTCCCTCTGTTTCCATACAGCTGCTTGATTTTACTGACATCACTGAATCTGAAAGTCCCAAAGCCAAAGAGGGAGAAATTGTGTGCAAGTCTTTGCATATGTCGTGCTGAACCATGTTGGGGCTTTTAAAACTATTGATGTAGGGCAGGTATAGCAAATGTGCTGTGAAAATGTGAATATTACAAGCTATTTTTTCAAATAGGGTTAACTTAAATTTTAATGTTAGTTAAATAAGACTGTGGAAATTGAATACTTCTTTCTTTTTATTATTTTTTTTTTATTATTATAACATTTTTCTTGGTTCTAAAACACTATAAATTGGGCTAGAGTATTACATGCATTTATGTACATGGTTTTGCTCCACTGTGCTTGGACTTGTACTTTACGAATTCACCTTGGTGTCTAAATGTACTAATTTAAGTAGACTGCCTTTTTCATGCAATGCACAGGAGATAAAACCTACTACCTAGAAGATAGAACCTAATGCATAATGCTTTTGCATATGAACAAAATTATTGAACTTTAGAAAACCCCTAATTTCCACACTTAAAATAAAAACAAATTCAATGCCAAATTAGTTTCATATATACAATAGGTAATTGAGAATGACAAAAACTTTTACAAAAATTGGAAAATTCTGAAATTATTGAGGTGGTTACTTCTACGAGGAACCAGGCAATGCTTTTTCTTATGACCTTTTTGCCCTTCTATTCTATGTGCTGTGGAATTTTGATTATTATGATTTTATCTGTATAACACCAATATATTCTGTAGCACTGTAGAAAATAATACTAGAAATATAACAAACATATTAGTAGACTGAGACACTAGGGGCCTTATGCTAAGTTAAACTTACACCTGTTTACACACTGCACATGCACACAAAGAGAATGGACACTTATGCGTCAATACAAACTTGTACTTATCTGGCACTTGCGTCTCCTTACAAATGGAGCCGTGGAATAAGGGGGAGGAAAGGGGATGGGCAAATGCAGGCAGAAAACAGTAAGGACGTGTTTATGCAAATGTGGCTCAGGTAGCCATGGAAAAACAAGCATGTATGTCTGTTAGGAGGCGTATGCAAATACACGCTGATGATGATAACTTGGAATAAAAAAGGTACGGCACTGCATATGGGTGGAATATGGGATTTCTGAGTGTGCTTTTTCAAGAGTACTTTATGGCCATAATTTCTGCCCATCCTGTTAATAACTCTCCAACTCTCCCTAGGTATTCTGGATCATATTTACAAGCTAAAAAAATGGAATGAATTGCATACAAAGGGTGAAGCAAACAATGCACAATGAATACCATCTATGTAGACAGATAATTTTATTTTAATTTAGTGCATGTTATTTTGGGATGGTTGTAATATTCAAAAAATTTTTAGACAGCAAAATTACTTACAGTATATTTTGTATCAGTAAGTTTTTTACCTTTTTAAAATCACTTCCTTTTTAATACATATGCAATCCATTGTAACTTAGATTCTAATTATTTAACATATAAATCAATGGTATAAGAATTTCATTTGTCTGTGCAAACTAGAAACACACAATAGTAGAGGCTAACAGATCTTTGGAAAACTAGCCCTGGCAAAGAAACCTCTCCATTCTCTAGCCATGTGTCACTATTGCCTCATTACCTCTACAATTTGTTTCTCAGTCTGACAGTTGAAAAAAAAATATATCCAGGATGAAAGTGATGTTAAATGAAAGACTGTAGTCAGCACCATTTAATACAATAAGCGTTATTGCTAACAAAGCTGCATTGAGAATAGCTTAGAATCATATTCATGTTTCTATTTCTTTGATTTGTCTTTTGATAACATTTTGCAAACCTGTTTTGCCTCAGTGCACTTTTAGCCCACTGATGTGTGCAAATTAGAGATGTTCAATGACTCCCGTGTTCTGGTTTTGGTTTTGGATCTGGATTAACTTCGTGTTTTCGTTCTGGTAAAACCGCAATTGTGTGTTTTGGTTTAGGTTTTGGATCCCTATTATTTTCTAAAATTATTTTTTTTGCTAAAATCACATAATTTTGCTTTTATTTCCCTACATTATTATTAACCTCAATAACGCTAATTTAAAATCATTTGCAGTCAATTTTGACCACCCCACAGGTCACAATATTATTTTCATACACTTTCAAACAAAGACTGCAGCAGTTCTTGCAAGTGATAAGAAGAAGACCATTGTCATGCCTGGGCATAAGACCAAAAAATCCACCTCTTATGTGTGAAATTATTTTTACCCAAATCCTGACAACAGTTGTCTAGCCATTTGTAGCATTGTAAAGCCACAGTCTGTAGAGGTAGGGGCCTTAACCATCTAGGATCCTCATCCATGTTACACCATTTGAGGTGAGTTCATGGAAAGCTTTTGTGAAAATCATAAACTTATGATAAAAAATAACAACAAGCAGTCCAGCATCAGCTACCTCCCTTCTCTCAGCTAGATCCCAGCACCTGCAATCTACACCCGCACAACCTTCATCATCAATATCCTCACAAGTGATCGGAGCTAGACCTGCATCCAAGTTTCTAAGGTGAGATGACTCCTCCCCTATCCAAGACTCCTCAGAAGAATCCTTGAGCGTAGGCCCACTGCTGCTGCTCCTGCTGCTGGGGGTGGATCTTCAACCCAGAAGCAGACCAAGAAGAAGACTACTAGTAGTTTTCAACAATAGACTGTTAAACAATCATTTGCAAGAGGAAGCAAATATGAAAGCTGTCACCCAGTCACAAAGCGGATCACAGACGCCATGGCGACTATGTTAGTATTAGATCCACGTCCAATATCCACTATTAATGAAGCTGGTTTTAGACAATTAGTTGAGGTCTTCTGTCCCCGTTACCACATTCCATCACAACACCATTTTACTAGAAAAGCTATTCTTCACCTCTACCAGAAGGTTCGTAAAAATTAAATTATTGGGCTACAAAATGCCATTCTACCCACTGTACACTTAACCACAGATATGTGGACAAGTGGAACTAGGCAAACTAAAGATTATATGATTGTGACAGCCCACTGGGTTGGTGATTCGCCTTCACCAGCAGGAACAGCAGCAGCATGCACCCAAGTACGTCACATTTTTCAGAGGCAGGCTACTCTGTGTATCATCTGCTTCACTAAGAGGCATATTATTATTATTATTATTATTATTATTATTATTATTATCGTAGATTTGTAAGGCACCAGAGTGCTCCACAGCTCCGTACAGTAGGGAAGACAAAGACATACATAATACAAGACATACTTAAAATAAGAACAGACAAGACAGACAAAATGAATGGAGACATGAAAACAAAGGGTATGGAGGACCCTGCTCATTAGAGAGCTTCCATTTAAAAGGGAAGAGGGCACAGCTGAAACAAGAGCAGTGAGTGTGGCTTAGAGTGGAGATTGGGATATTTGTGAGGGTGCAATAGTGTGAATAGTGTTATCGAGGATAAGGTCACCTCTAAAAAAGAGATGGGTTTTCAAAGAGCATCTAAAGATATGAAGTCTGTTGGAAAGTCTGATTGAGCGTGGTAGGGAATTCAATAAATGGGACGCAGCACGGGAGAAGTCTTGAAGGCAGGAGTCAGAGGTGGTTATCAGAGATGAGACAAGGCGCAGGTCAGAGGTAATACAGCTGACAACCTGTTTGAAAATCTAAGGGATGTCATTGCAATATGGCTTATCCTGCTTGGACTCTCATGTGGATATCTGATTTCTGATAAGGCCACCAATATTGTTAGAGCATTACAGCGAAAGGAATTCCATCACATTCCCTGTTTTGCTCACACAATCAACTTGGTAGTACAGAACTTCTTAAAAAATTATAATGACATGCAGGAGGTGCTGTCTGTGTCCCGAAATATTTAGGGTCATTTTTCGGGATTTTGCAACAGCATGTAGGAGAATGCAGCATCTGCAAGAAGAATAGAATTTAGGGGGAATGTATTTTAGTTCAACGCAGTGGAGACTACTTTCCATGTTGTGCAAGGTGCTGAAACCACTTGAAGTAGTCACCTGTGAAGAGAGTGCAGTCATTGTTAGCTTGAGTCAAGTGATTCTCCTAATTAGACTTTTTGAAAAGCAGCAAGATAAATTGAAGGAGGAAATTAAACAAAGCAATACCGCTAATTATGTTGGAATTGTAGATTAAGTACTCTATTCACTTTGCCAGGATCCAAGGGTTATTAACATCTTGAAATTGGATCATTACAGTTTGGCAACTGTGCTTGATCCTAGGTTTAAGTGCTATGTTTCCTTTTTCTTTCCAACTGACAAAGATCTCAAGAGATGCAATGAGCTCCTGGTCAGCAAGCTGACAGCTCAAGTGCTACATGACACAATGACATCTCCTCCTTCAGTTTTTCTGGAAAATGCTGCTAGGAAAAACTTAGCTTTCCCAAGACACCCAGTGGTGATGCAGATGAGTCTGCACAACATTTTGACAATTTGTCTGGTCTAAAAGAATTGCCCAAAAATCGTGACAGCTGTTACATAAAATGAACTACAAATTTCATGAGGAAGGCCAATACCGGCAATTACATCAAACTTCTGTGATAGTGGATTCTAGCGGGGATGTATTAGTATTTTTTGAGGATGATGTACACACTGATGAGGGTGAAAATGATGACAGTGTAGATTGCAGGTGCTGAGATCTAGCTGAGAGAAGTGAGCTAGCTGATACTGGTATGCTTGGTAATATTTTAGGTAGAATGGCATGTTGGCAACTTTATGTTTTTCTACAGTAAACTTTCACCCTTTATTAGAGAGGTGTTTTGTTCTTTCAAAAGGTACAAGCTTTTTATCTATATTTTTGTTCCCCTGACTTAAAACCACTATGCACTTGAACTTAGGCTTTAGCACATGAGGCAGAGGGATTGGTATCATCATGACTGAGACTGGAGAGTGACAAGAACAATGCCACCCCTCCTGTTTCTGTATGAGCTATAGGACAGTAGAATGTCACTGGAGACTTTTAGGAACACTGACAGCCCTATTATTACAATTTCTGTTTCAGCATTAAACCCTACCACCTCTCCTGTTTCTGAGTGAGCTATGGTACAGTAAAATGTAACTGCAGATTTAGACCAAGCCTGCCAGCCCTATTATTTATATTTCAGCAATGACAATTAGTAATGGAGCAATGGAGCTCTCCTCTTTGTGTGTTACCTATATAACACAGTACAATGTGACTGCAGATTCAGAAGACCAAGCCTGCCATCCCTATTGTTTCTATTTCAGAAATGACAACTAGCAATGGAGCAATGGAGCTCTCCTGAATGTCACTGGAGGCTTTGAAGAACACTGCTACCCCTCCTCTTTCTTTTCTACCTATGATGCTGCCCAACTGCACTAGAGACTGTTAAGAACTTTGCTACCCCTTCTGTGTCCCTCTGTGAAATGGCGCTTGATCACCGTGGAAGGCGGTACTTATAGAATCCAAAACTCGCGAAATCCGACGACGTAACAATGACGCTTTGCCTCATTTTTAATTCCGATGCCGCGTGACACTACCGACCTGGCTCGGCTCGGTACTCGGATCTGCTAAGTTCTGGTGTGTTAGGTTCTCTGGGAACGGAGCCTGAGCATCTCTAGTGCAAATTACATCATATTATATTATCTATTAGATTAAATAAGTATTCATTTTGATTTCTTTACACATCATTTAAGTTACATAAATATTTATAAAAACACAGTAATTATTCTGGTGGTCCAGGGTTGGGCTCATTTTTCATTGATGCAGCGAGTATAATAAGTCACTAGCACTGTTTACTATTAAGTTACTTCTTCTTTCTGGTCCCAAGAATTAACTGTAACAGAAGTTTCTATCCCAGACTCACTGCTAGATAAAACTCTTCCTATTGCAAAGATTTTAACATTAATCATCCTCTATTGGAAAGGTAATCCACTAAGACATAGTTTGTAATCAGATCAAATACCAAAGGAAAGTCCAATTAAATAAAAGAATACCTTCATTGTCTTCATTTTTTACTTATAATTTGCTGTTACAAAAATTGTAACCTCACCTAGAAAAGTGAAAGGTTTTCATCAGATTCTGACCCACATGTTACCATGCTTGAAAAGGTCAAAAAGCAAATAGCGATAACAACCAGGACAGTTTTAACCTCCAGGCTTTAACTTTCAGAAAAAGCCATTTTTTTCTGTTATATCACTTTCCACTAAGCTTTACATCTGTCTATTTATAATTTTTCATTATTTTAGCTTGTTAACTTAATGTAGACCTAAATTGGAAATATTTAACTACTAAATTTGAGAAATATTAATAATAATTGGCATAGGCAAATATTTAATGAAATGTTAAACAATGTAATACACAAAGTGGTTAGTTTGGGAATAAAAATACCATCATATAAAAGTTAATGTGTCCACATCAGAATGGAGTTTATATTTACTGAGTAATTCAGATATTAACCTAAATGAATTATGGATTTAATGTATTTGAAAAATTAAATTTACATATTTGCTCTCTTAGGGCCTCATTTAGAGTCGGACGTAATGTGTGTCTAAGACATACATGAAAAAGCAGGAGTGGGAGTATGCCGCAGCTTGGTAATGTATTACGAGTGGCATGCAACCCCAGTTGTGTCCCACTAGTAATACCCTAACAAGCTGTGACCAGTTCCCACAGCTAGTTAACTACCTGCGCCACATAATTCCTGCTGCACTTTTTCGGTCTTTTTTGACGCTTATTCCGCCTGCGTCTTGATTCCATTAGGGTATTTTTTGCGGGTACACACCCATAGTATCTACATTTTTCATGGTCCCGCCTACATAACTCCGTGTTCCACCCTTTACCTTGCACTGAGGCACAAGCTGTCGCGTCTGAAAGGCAGACTGAACTGCCCGTCGGTGGAAATGTTCAGGATGCGCCTAAAATGGACTTTGCATCCGACTCTAAATGAGGCCTAGATTTTCCATCTATGAACAATGTCAAAATAATAAAAAGAAACATAAGAAATGATTACACTCACATACTTCCCATTCTTGTAATGTGAATGGTATTCACCATACAACATACATAGCCTTATTATAGTTATCTATTTATACAGATTTCCCTGCCTATTCATTGATTACCACACTGTTTTCCATATATATATATATATATATATATATATATATATATATATATATATATATTTATACATACATATATATACACACACACACACACATTGCATATATATATATATATATATATATATATATATATATATATACATACATACATACACACATATATACACATACTTACAGTTTTGTGTAATACTTTTCCCTGTGTCATTTCATATTATTACACAAAACTGAACTTATGGACATCTATGGTTTGATTTCTATGCATGTGTGGATTGCAAAGGTTGTTGTTGACATTTGGGGATAAATGTCTCAAGGTCCGATTTTTTTAGTGTCTTAAAATTGCGGCATATCGCGGGTGATAACACACGATTTTAGTTCAAAAGTTCTTAAATGTATTAAGCTGCGATTTTTACCCTGATAGTCAAATACTCCCCTGTTTAGCAAAATCTCCTGTGTTGTCCTTATCTAGCTGCGAGATTAGTAGTAAACACATCACTGTTACACTGCCCCTGTCTATAGAGCTGGAGGTCCTGGCAGCTGTCAAAATAGATAAAAGTTAAAAAAAAAAAAAAAAAAAGCGTGGGGTCCCCCCGCCCGGCCACTATTAACCCTAGTGCTGCCAGCCTACTGCTGGTTACGTGAACATCGGGCAGATCCAGCTCCCTAGGGAATCCAGTCCAGCACCAAACAGCCTGGGGTTGGTTTGTCATTATGGCAGGGGGCCCCTGAAGTGTGTCCCACTGCTATAGTGCCACCCACCCCGGCTGGTTTGCCTAGTGCTGGTTAACTGAAAATCAGGTGGACCCCACACAAATTTTTCACGTAGCCAGCAGAAGGCTGGCAGCACTAGGGTTAATAGTTGCTGAGCAGGGGGACCCCAAGCTTTATTTTTTTTTCTACTTTTATCTATTTTTAACAGTTTTGACAGCTGCCGGAGCTCCGGCTGTATAGTCAGACAGTGTAACAGTGATGTGTTTACTGAACACGCTGCTAAGATGCAGCGTGTTGTATCTGGCGTGTTTTACTACAAACTCAGGAGAGTTTGCTTAATCTCAGCTTTGTACATCTCAGACTGGTATAACTAGAGTTGCAAACAGTTGGGAGTTTGATCTCTATTGATTTTGGAAATAGCGCTTTTGACAGAAACAGATCTCTGGAGATTTTACATGAAATCTCAGGTTCATACATCTGCGAGTGTCAAGTCTCCCGAGAAAATCGCTGATTTTGCAAAATCGCACCTTGATACATTTACCCCTTGGTGTAAATTTCACTACAATAGCCATATTAAATATATATTTACTGAGAAAAATGTTGATGTGTTCAATACTTATTTCACCCGCTGAGTTTAAGCATATATATGCTTAAACCCAGTCCGATAGAGCTACCAACAGGCCATGTTTTCAGGATTTCTGTTTTTAGAAACAGGCAAGATAATAAATGACTTAGAAAGATACATTTACTCATCTGTGCATGATTGAAAAATGCTGAAAACATGAACTGTTGGTATCTCTTGAGGACTGTAGCATTTTAAACCAAAATTACACTGTGTTGTGCAGTTTTAAATGATTGGTAAATGTTAAGGAATGCTGGTTTATTATATAAATTAACTTGGTTGAGTAGTAATACAGTGTCTTATAAACACATCTTTTTCAGTCATATAAATCTATCTATATATCTAATATATATAAGCCTAGCGGCGTGTGTTAGTCTGTGTGTGAAAAAACCCAAAAACAAGCTGCAGCGCCACCTGCTGGGCAGAGTTATACACTGACCTACTAAACTCTTAGCATTATCTAATATATAAAAGTAAAAGCCTAACAGAAGTTAACCCGTGCATGATACTCATGCATTCTAGTCAAATCAAGCTACTTAAGGTCTTAAAAAGGTTCTTGTCATGCATTTGGGCCTAGCCCAGGCCTCCTCAGGGGAAGAGCGTTACTTCCCGACGCAAGCGCCCTTTTTAATGTGTGTTTATGAGGTAAAATTACCTCACGAAAATGAGTTTGACCCCTCAACTCGTAAGTTTAGCCTTTACTACCCCTCCCACGGGGGGAAGGGGGGATGATGGAAGTTAACTGACTTCACTATTCTAATTTTTTTGTCAAATAATGTCAGTATACCAAATTTCAGGTCAATTGGATGAGCCCTTTCTGAGAAAATAGTTTTCTCCACACACACACACACGCCACTAGGCTTTTACTTTTATATATTAGATAATGCTAAGAATTTAGTAGGTCAGTGTATAACTCCACCCAGGAGGTGGCGCTGCAGCTTGTTGTTTTTTTTTTTCCACACACAGACTAACACACGCCGCTAGGCTTTTATATTATAGATAAATACTGTGTAATTGTAGAATGTAGTAGTTTATCAACAGAAGTCTGAAACCATGTGACCTTCATATGCATTCCAGGGTGGAACACATATTGTTTGTAAGACTGTGGGAGGTGGACACATGCACTAGAATTCACAATTTCCAAAAATGAGCTACAGCTGACAACCCTTTGGCACTATATATATAGTCAGGTAACTATAATGTTGTATTGTCTATGCTTGTCTTGTCTGCTGTTCAATGAAAATCTGTCTTGAAAAAGGTCTGGATGTAAGACCGAAACGTCGACTATAATATAACGGAACTGGATTGAAAATAAAAGAATAATCTATCTGTTTTAAATGGTGAGTACCCTCTCTATTTTTTTGAACATGTACTAGCTACTATGGAACTGGTAGCTATTGTGGAACACCCCAAAGAGGATTTACTTGAAGATCTGAGTGGAGTTTTTTCCAATAATTATGTATATATATATATATATATATATATATATATATATATATATATATATTTATATTCATCATGCATTAACATTAGAATGCCTAATTCTTACGACCCCCATAGATGCCCAAATTGAGTCACATAGACTTCCATAATACTTGCCTAGAATAATTACTTTTGTATTGGTTTACTTGAAATGATAAAGCAAAACATATCATTAAACATATTTATTAAAAAAATACTGTAAAAAAAATGACTTAGCATAAATATATTTACGAATAAATGCCATGCACTTGCCAGGCTTTCATTGCATACACTGTAGGCCCAGGTATTTTCTTGAGAACATTTTGCTGCACATGCCTGCCTGATACACCATTTTCAGGCGTCACCAATGTCCATATCATACCATTAAACCAACGATGAATATTCAGTCTCATCAGAAGCCAAGGATATGTCTTTATTTTACTAATATTATGTCAAAGTTAAGTTTTTTTGTTGGCTAATGTACATGTTTGACAATGTACACTGACATGATTCATCTGAATTATGAAAACATGTATAACAATATAACTAAGAGTCAATAGGACTCCTTTGGGCATTGAAGGTGATCATGAAATATAAAGCATAAAATTTGATGAACACTAATTTCAGTGCTTTCATTCTGTTAAGTCATAAAAATAAATAAAAGTCATAAGAGGTTATTCCGCAAAACGAATTAGAATAGAAATTAGATGACAAAAAAGGTCTGTGCAGAGTGAAAATGACTCCATTGGGCATTCTAGTGTTAACAATAGTACTTTATTTATATTATTATAAGTTTGTAAGGCGCCACAGTGCTCGACAGCGCTGTACAGTAGGGAAAACAGTACATACATAAAACTGGGACATACAAGGTAGACAAAATAAACGCAGGCATGAAAACAAAGGGTATGCTGGACCCTGCTCATTAGAGAGCTTTCATTTCAAGTGGAAGAGGGCAAAGTGGAATCAAAAAGGAGCACAAGTGGTTCAGAGTGGAGATTGGGACAGTTGTGACGGTGCATTAGTGTCAATAGTGTTATCGGTGGATAAGGTCAGCTCTAAAAAAGAGATGGGTTTTCAAACAGCATCTAAAGATTTGAAGGCTGTGGGAAAGTCTGATTGAGCATGGTAGGGGATTCCATAAGTGGGGCGCAGCATGGGTGAAGTCTTGTAGGGAGTGAGAGGTGGTTACCATAGATGACACAACTTGCAGGTCAGAGGTAGATCTAAGAGGGTGGGAGGGAGAGTATTTTGATATGAGATTTGAGATATTTGCAGGAGCAGTGTTGCTGAGAGCTTTGTAGGTAAGAGTGAGCAATTTGAGTTTGATTCTGGAGGTCACAGGGAGCCAGCAGATGTGGAGTCGTGAGAAAGGAAGATCAGTCTTGCAGCAGTATTTAGGATAGATTGAAGTGTGGATATATGGGTTTCAGGAATGCCAGATAGCAGGAGGTTGCAATAGTCAAGACAGGAGATAATGAGAGAATGAATAAGAGTTTTGAAACTAAATGTATTTTTGTGGACATAGCCCTTTCCATCTTACAAAGGCTCTGGACAATGTGAAAAAGATTTCATACATAATATGGGAGCAGAAGATGCTAAGCTCTGGTTTACCCATGTTGAGCTTTAAGTAGCATTGGGACACCCATGTTGTACAGAATAGGAGGAGGTCAAAAGAAGAGGTGTGCAGTGAGCAAAGCAGAGGATGGAGAACAGTGCCTTGTGGGACCCAACAGATAGTGGGAGTGGAGGGGAGGATGTGCCACAGGTAGACACATTAACGGAGCAATTTTATAGGTAAGAAGTGAACCAGGAATGAACTGTGTGCAATGGAGTAAAGGGTTTGCGGAAAAAGGTGAGAAATAGTGTTTAAAGTTGCGGAGATGTTCAGAAGAGTATTGATCCTTAGACTCATTGATAACTTTCAGTGAAATATTGAAGGTATAAGTCCTATTGCAGAGGGCTGAGAAGGGAGTCAGAGGAGACGAAGTAGAAAAGGCTGCTATACACAAGTTGTTCAAATAGTTTGAAGCTGTAGTGGAGGAGAGAATAGAGTGGTAGTGGTAGACATAGGTGCAATGAATGAATCAGTTTACATTTTGTTATTTCATTTTTTTATTTTAATTCCTGTGGAATACAAATAGAAGATCATACTTGGTATACAAAACTGCAAGATTTCCCTTTGGTCTACAAATTTCCACAATGGATTTTTGAATAATGGCGTGACAAACTAAAAGCAAGAAAACTGTATTTTATAATAAAGTGGACAAAGAGGGTATTAGACAATGTTTTATTTAATTCATATGTAGTTTCCAAAGTTTTCCGAGTTTGTGTATTATTTACATATTTGCTATCTGCTTTTGAAAAATAGCATCTGAGTTTGAATGTGAATACAGAATCTAGCGCTTAATACATTGTTTCGTCCTATACTTAAATTTATTGCAAAACACTTACCTTGTGAATTATTTTTTTTCTAGGTTTTAGGTTTTTATTTTAATACATTATCCATTTTTGAATGCAAAACTACAAAATAAGATGCAGTTTTGCAAAATTGGACTTTAATACATCCCATTGGCTACACTGACACATTCATAAGTATTGTGGACATGCCCATGCATATAATTGCATTATGTTTCATTTGCATGATGGCTTCATAAGCTTGGTTTACACATTGGACAGTAATTGACTATATTGCAAGATCTGAAATTTGTAACCTATGAGGAAAGATAGGAAGCTCACTGCTAAACCATCAAGTGTACAGACAACCACCATCATGCATGGTTATAGTGTGCAGATTGAGAATATAAAAAAAGGCAAGGTGTGGTGTGAAGTTGTGTAGACCAGCTATCTCAATGTTAATGTGGGTAAATTATGTCCTACATTGTCTAAGTATACAAGCCTTAATATACATGTTTCTTCCACCCTGTCAGAATACAGATTGATCACTGTTGCTAATGATTGGATGGTGAAATATTTTAGGAGTTTAGGGTAAGAGACGAAGGCTTGTGCTTGCAACAAAGATAGTCAATCACATAACACTTCCCTGTATCAAACTTCTTTGAATATCATGTTGCATGACCATTTCCAAATAAAGCTATTAACCTTTACAATGTAATTTTTCAAAATTGTACTTTACCCATCACTAGATGGTCTCCACAATCTGATTTTGATATTTTGAGAAGTAGTCATAAAAAGTTTAAGTAACAGTTAAAATAACAGAAACAACCACCTAAAATGTTTCAATATGGTATTGGGTCACTATGGCCCCACAACTGCTTCAGTATGCCCTGGCATTCTATTGGAGGGATGCAAGCTCATTCTTACACAAGGAATCCTATCAGTTGATATTGATTTGTTAATGGTGATGAAAAAGGCTGTCTTTGCAGTTAGCTGATTAAATGTTATTTGTCTTTCTATCCAACGTTTTGAACAACTATACAGACATATTGGTTAAGGAAAAGTAGCTTTAACTCACAATTTCTCTAGTTCATGGCAAAAATACCCCTAAATCCACCCCTATCACAATTACTGAGGTCTCCTTAGTGAAGCACAGTAGACAAACTATTGGGCATATTGGGATTTTTTGGACTATTGTTTGTTCAATTAAGAAATCATACTTATAAAGAAGCTTCTACTATCAAAATACATTGTGCTCCTCATTTACTCGTTTTCATTTGATTTGTCAATTTTCTGTGAATGGTTAAAAAACAAACAAAAAGCAAGGGATATAATACAACATGTTAATGGAAAAATACGGGTATAGATCAAGAAGCTTTGGAAATTGATAATAAAAGAGAAAACAACATTCTACATTTTTAACTGTATCAAATAGTGGTGGTTCCCTCTTTGCTAAGCAAGGAGGGAGTAATATCATAGCCCCATAAAGGAACGATAGCATAATATTCACTTACCTAATAATGTCAGACTTGCCCTTACCACTAGGCTTTGCACTTAAATTATTGTTTAGTTAGAAGATTACACATGAATAAAAATGTCAGACGGAGAGTAAAAGGACGATTTAATGACACAGCCGAAAGGCGTAGTAATATCTTCATAGAATATATATAAAGTTCTATCACATTATCTGAATTAATTTATCCCTTAATATTTACATTGGATAGTTTACACAGAGCAAGTGAAAAGTGTTTGTGTGTCTTTAAGAATGTTAGTTTTGAATATGTAATTAAAAAGCACACAATATATAACTATATGTACCATAGATAATTTATATTTTTCAATGTTAGTTTGACCTCGGGACAGTTTAAGCAATTGCTATGAATTACTTTAGTCCTGATGGCATATTACATTTCAGTACAGAAATTCTAGAAGACTCAGCTAAACAACAGTTAGCTGTAGGCCATGGCTTACATGGCTTGGAAATTAATTAATTCCTGTATAATGTTTAGATAGTTTTCTCTATAGCAATATTTCCCAATTTTAGTACACAAGTACACCCCAAGTCATATTTTCAGGATTTTCCTGTGTGACCCAGCCAAACAGATTAACTCACCAATCCATGATTAAGGAAATACTCAAAACTTGACCTTTGGGGATATTAGAGAAGCTGAGTTTAGAAACTGTTTACTCAACAAATCACTGTCTGTATTAAACTGAAAAAAATGTTTGACCGACAAAAGGTTATTTGTGAAACAATTGCACGGTCCAAATGTCTCCCAAGTACTGTCATGAACTATTTGTGGGCTCTGCAGCTATTGCAACAGAACGGCCTATTGATGTGCATGGAGAAATACAGAATTGGTATATTAAACCGAGACTGATAGGTTGACCTGGTGGTTAATAGCTTACCTGAAGTATTGCTGTTTAGGTGCAATGAGGCACCTTTTGTATATCAAGCTCAGAAAAACAAGACCCAATAAGGCATATTCAATTCCGATCCCGATTCGTGGGATCGCGCCGGAACGGCCGCAAACGTAATCCGCGGTACCGTAGGGCTGCGTACGAAAGTCCGCGTTATTGCGATACCGTATTACCGGCTGTAGTGCGCATTTTCCGCGGTAACGCGGATCGGATCGGAATTGAATATGCCCCTATGAATGTTGTTTTTAAGATATATGCATAAATGTAATCTATAACACTTTTGAAAGTAATGGCTTCAATTCAAAACATGTGGTAAGCATTGATGTTCAAATTATATATTAATGCATTTGCCTCAATATTTATACATTTCCAGGCAAGAAAGCTTTTTGTATGTCAAAACACAAACTTTAATTTTGGAAAGAATCCATGCATCTGCTGGTGTGTTTGCCAATCACCTTCTAGAATGTGCCAACATGAAAAACAGCTGAGTGTGGAACATCATATAGCTCACTGGAGAGCAACAATTCAAGCTACATCTGTACTACATGTTATAATAAAGCATTTACAAAAAAAGGACTTTATGCTTCTTGAATCAGTAAATGATTCCTATAACAATAAAGAAAAACAAGAAAGAAAATTTTAAAATTGACTAAAATATATTATTTAGTTTAACTCATTAAAACCCAGATGGAGAAGGTTCTAAAATGGTAATGCCTTTGCAAGATAAATTTATTATACCAGCATATTTTCTTCTAGATCACCTAATGTTGGTCTCGCATATCTATAGTTTGTTATTAAGGTGTATTATGAATATTTATTGTTTCATATTATCAAAAAACACCAGATGCACACAGTTAAATACTGGTAAAACAATGTTTGACAGAGCAAATAATGAAATATAAATTCAGTGAGCTGTAGTAGTCAACAATTAACATGTGGGAACTTTAACACGGATATACAACTTTCAATTTCCATTTTAGCATCACAGAATGATGTCTATGCGTTTAAATGTTCCCCGTGATAATAATCTACTGGGTTTTTAATCATATTTTGCATTGTAGGAAATTAAGCTTGCAATTTTCCCAGGTGCTTTTACCAAATTACTAATTCTCAACCCCCAAGTTAAGAGATTCAGCACAATGTACATTAACAGACTGCTTATGCTCTCTCTCTATACCAGAAGGTAAGTTAATATGCACTTCAATTATATCCAGTTTGTGCATTTATGGCACCCTGTGGGTAGCAGTAAGAAGGCTATAAATGGGCTTACTCTGCTTTTTAATGCTCCAGTAAATTACTGCAGAAAAAAAGAAGAAGAAGGATATAGAAAGGGAGACTATATCGGTTTAACAAGGGAATCAATAAAAGCCAAATTGCCTTCATTGATGTCATGCATTAAATCACATATACAGTAGAATATCTGCAGTCTTCTTTATTTCATTTTCTTTCTGTTTTATAACTGGGAAGAACAGTCTCATGTGTGTCATGAATGACCTGAAACACAGAACCTTTAACACAGAAGGTGGATTGATAGTCATTGCCAAGTGTTTTGGATTTCACAACAAATACATCTAATAGCCATGTCTCTGAAAAGTACTAAAATAACTTTACAATTATCCTGTGCAGTTTAATTCAAAGAGAATATGCAGAATACAATGACTGCAATGTACTTTCCACATTATTTGATATTTTTAAGGTTTAACACCAAACACATAAGAACATTGGAAAGGCATTGTATGAAATGACAAATCCATGCATGGAATTATTTTGTACATCCAAAAATGTACAATATATAAATAAAATAGAAGCAGCATATGCAGCTTATCATCTTTTGACTGTATAAAGTTGTGTCAGAGTGCACACATTTCTGTCTGTATATAATTTTAGACTTTTTATTTTATGTATTATGCCCCTATCCTGCAGTGATGACTGTACAGGAAAACAATTTGCAAGAATTTTCCAAGCTGCAATGTGCACTGACCAGCAAGGTTCACACTGCTTGGATGACCTTTGATGAAGTTTAAAAACATAAAAACAGGTAATAACTTGCTCATGTTTAAACATGGTGGCAAGAATGAAATGATACAGTAAAGAGATGTTAAAATTATTTTACAGATTTCTGTAGAATATGGTAATGTGCATAGCTAACAAAAGTCTCTCCATAACCTTAGTTGTTCCCCTTGTTAGCAGTATCTCATAACCTCCCTACTTGTAATTGTTAAAGTTAAAGCATAATGGATATAGAGCACAAATGTTTTTGTCTTACAGGATATACATGCTTAATAGTGGACTTTAATGAATAAAACATGGCAAATGGCTACCCAAGCTAGCAAATGTCATCAAATGAAAACATGACAGACTCACACATAAATCAAAAGGTCATTAAATAGAATATACATAATTCCCTATTATTAATTATAAACATATTGCAAAAAAGAGTAAAGTTCATTATAACCCCTTCTTTGAATGCATAATGATATACAGTAGGTTGTTATAAAACTCTAGAAATATGAAGTAAAGGCCCCACAATAAATATTAACAATATACAAAACAAAGGGAGCAGAGCAAATTACATGCAGAGTGAAATGTATTATGTAACCATGATTACTATTATTATTTTCTCAGCTTATGTTTCTTATAATACCGAAGGTATTTGTTGCACATAAAACAGATTAATGAAAACATGGGCATAAGTGGGACAATAGTATCCGGGATGTGTGTCTGGCGTAAGGTATACATCTTAAGAAATGTAAGGTACAGCATATAGGTTTAAATGCGTAATTTTTAAGTCCATCTTTTTTAAGCATAAAATGTGCCCTTTTTGTGGCCAACCCTGCATCAGTCCCTTTATCTGTGCCCTTTTTTCCATGTATCTAATACCACTTTCATACTGCCGCCCCGGCAATATCCCGGGTTGTTAACCCGGGATATTGCCGGGGCACAGGGCAGTATAGATAAGAAGATTCCCGGGTCGGGCGGGTTCATACTGCACCTGCCCGACCCTGGTTTTAGAAAAAAAAAGTGGAAAAAAATGTTTTAATTAAAAAAAAATACATAACAAATGTTTACTTAGCTTATTTTCAGCCAGCGGTGTCTCCGGTGCGTTGCCGGCTGTCAGGGGGACCTCTGGGTACTAAAATGACGTCATTTCTAGTCCATTAGAAATGACATCATTTTAGTACCCAGAGGTCCCCCTGACAGCCGGCAATGCACCGGAGACACCGCTGGCTGAAAATAAGTTAAGTACACATTTGTTATGTATTTTTTATTAATTAAAATCTTTTTTTTTTTACTTCCCCATTTTTTTTTTTTACAGTATGAATGGTGAGACCCGGGAATTACACGGGTTGCACCATTCATACTGCAGGCGAGCGGGGTCCAACCCGGGAATTACCCCTCGCAAAATCCCGGGTCTAAGTCCCGGGATTTTAGACCCGGGATTTTGTGGTTGGACTATTCATACTGCACCAAGACCCGGGTTTTTCAGCGTGCCTCTGCAAAAACCCGGGTTTTTGGTGCAGTATGAATGGGGTATTAGACTGCACTTTTATTTTGACTCCTCTGGGATTATGGTCTCACTATACACAGCTAACAATTTTTCTGTGACCTTTTTTAACTTCAAATTATGCCATTCCCTTCACCTGTGTCTGTCCTGTAACTAATCTAGAGTCTGTCTTCCTATATAACCTCCTTTGTTTTATTTATTTATTCCTTGCTTGTGCATCAGACTTGACTGCTTAGCAAAAGTGCTTAAACATTTCCCTGCAATATTCTGGATTTCTACATTGGCTAGTACTTGTGACTGGGCATGCCTCATATCTTGCCTTCACTTCTGCCTGCTCATCTCCATGGCTTATTTTCTAGATTCTTTTTTGCATTTTGTAGCAGCCATCATCCTCTCAGTGGGACACCTATGGGTGTTGTGACTTTGGTCTCCTTAAAGTGAACTCCAAATGGTAGAAGTACTAAACCTTCTAAAAAGAAAAAGTGAAGGTGTTGCTGATAACAATCAATCAGATTCTAGATAACTTTATCTAGTACATTCTAGAATATGATAACTATGGTCCTGATTTATTAAGAATCTTAACTTGAGAAACTTCTTATTTCAGTCTCCTGGACAAAACCATGTTACAATGCAAGGGGTGCAAATTAGTATTCTGTTTTGCACATAAGTTAAATACTGCCTGTTTTTTCATGTAGCACACAAATATAAACTTTAAATTTCAGTGTACAAATAAGCTATCAAGTATTTGTGTGCTACATGAAAAAACAGGCAGTATTTAATTTATGTGCAAAACAGAATACTAATTTGCACCCCTTGCATTGTAACATGGTTTTGTCCAGGAGACTGAAATAAGAAGTTTCTCAAGTTAAGATTCTTACTGAATCAGGCCCTAGATTTTCTTTTTAGGAGGTTTATTTAATCTACCCCCGAATCTATCCCCAAGTGTCCCTGTGCTGAAGACAGATAGGGCAATTAGACTCTGCACCAAAGGGAACTTGTGTTATGCACTAGAGGTACAATGAGTAAACTGACTAGTTCTGGCCCTTACGACATGTATATATTATGTGTTTAAAAAAATTAAGTAACAACGAAAGAGAAAGCAGAAGTTGTGCACCAAGGGCACTCTTTTGACTAGTAGAAGATATCATCATCATCATCATCATTTATTTATATAGCGCCACTAATTCAGCGCTGTACAGAGAACTCATTCACATCAGTCCCTGCCCCATTGGAGCTTACAGTCTAAATTCCCTAATATAGACACACACTCACACACACAGAGAGGAGGACAGACAGAGACTAGGGTCAATTTAGATAGCAGCCAATTAACCTACCAGTATGTTTTTGGAATGTGGGAGGAAACCGGAGCACCCGAAGGAAACCCACGCAAACACAGGGAGAACATACAAACTCCACACAGATAAGGCCATGGTCGGGAATCGAACTCATGACCCCAGTGCTGTGAGGCAGAAGTGCTAACCACTAGGCCACTGTGCTGGTACATTGTTAAAATAACAGATCTGATATAAACTGGTTTGAGATTGCAAGTTTGTATCCCTGAAGCCCTTAAGCTACATACAAAAAGAGACCTACCGATAAAGTCTATTTTCTCGAACTGCTGACATTATAAATCAAATGGCTACTTAGTGGTTTATGAAGATTTATAAACTTGCAATCTCAAACCAGTTTATGTCAGTACTGCCCACTTGCCTCACTACGTATAATACAATACTCAAGCCACTGTCAGATAGTGCTAGGATTTCTTTTTGCGCATTCATAAGATATTATGAATGCGCAAAATAGTATGATATGCGGAGATATTATGATATATACTATATTTCTACCAGTTGGCTATATTTTGCCGTAATAAGTGAGGCATTGATTAACAGCTAAAGAGGTCTACTCCATTTTCTGATTTGAGAAATGTATTCAATACCAATAGAGGGACATACTTGCCCTAATAGCCTACAAGGAATTATTATTAATTATTAATAATTATTAGTGGGTTTATTTGACTTTGCAGAATGATTCCCTACCAACCAGATAAGAGTTTAATTTAATTTACTCTATCTGCAACATCAATCTCTTTAAGTCAGATAGAGACTGATAATAAAAAAACTATTAAAGTGACAAAGCAGGATTGGTTGTTTGCAATAAACTTTATTTAAAGAAATTATTACTTATATGGATTATACTCAAGACAGTGAGCCAGCAGAGTAGTTTATCTACTTTTTTAGCAGTAATTTGTTTACTTTTTCACAATCTATTATTTCCATTTGAAATATTTCGCTATCATTAATTTTAATATTAACCCATAAAGATCTATTATTTTAACAATGTACTATCTTCTAATATCTTCTACTAGTCAAAAGAGTGCCCTTGATACACAACTTCTGCTTTCTCTTTCGTTGTTACTTCACATTCAAAGTTGTGTAGGCGCACCTTCCCTCTTGTACTAATAATGTATTATACAATACACACGTTCAAATAGGGGTTCATATATAAGCCATTACGGTGTCCTCCCACCATTATAAAGTGTTTAAAAAAAATGTAAGATAAAGTTAGAAAAAGAAGCAGCATTTATACTATACAGGTCTTTATAATAGGAATAATTTCCAGGAGAATTACCACAACAGTCAGGGAATTATATGTCGATATTGGTTAGATCCCTTTCTTTCAAAGAAACATAGAATTTTACGGCAGATAAGAACCCCATTGCCCTTCTAGTCTGCCCATTGTTTTATTAACCTATGGTAACCTCAAAACCTATTTTATCCTTTAGTCTTTATAAGGATATTCTTATGTCTATCCCATGCATGTTTAAACTGCTCTACTGTATAGCAGGTGTCAAGGCCATTTACAGTGGAGTACTATAATTTAGAGTTTAAAAATATTTTACAAATTGTATTAAATGTATGTCTTTACCATTGATGAGCTTCTCGAAATATTATAGACAACTTTAAAGATAATTTTTTTAACTTCATTGTTAACCATATGATTATGACTAAAAATGTAAATTAGATTATATACTGGATCAGATCTTAATTTATATATTGTAACTAGATTTTTAACATTTTTTTTGTAGTTTTATATTAAAGATGTGTTATACACATTGGGGTGCAAAATTTGCACCCTGGAAAGACTCTGCAAAATGCAAAAAGCACAACTTGACTGAAACTTCTGAGAGGAGTGAGTCCTAGCCAAACCCTAAAATGCATTATAAAATTAGATCTGGCAAATCTGTGAGTGCAGCACAAGCATACAGTGTTTGCTCTATATGCAAAAAACTGTTTAACCCCTTGTAGCAACAGTGGTTGCTCCGCTTCAAATTCTGAACACTAAATCAGCCCCATTATGTTCCCACTGTTACAGTTTTCAACCAAATTAAAAAAAAAAAAAAAAAGCTGGATTTATGAATGTTGTATCATATAGAGGTAAATGCAGCACCATGTTTTCCAGTGCCAGTTTTAAGATATTCACAGACACTCTGTGCTGGTAAGATTTTTGTGCATACTTTATTTATTCAAGACTTTCAAAATCAGAAACAAGAAGAAAAACATGTAACAAAAAAGCACAAAAAAGATGTTTGGTAAAATATGGGGGTCATTTTAAAAATTCACACATTTGAATACTGGTAAATCATTTAATAAAGCATGTTCAACCATCTATTTTTCAAGGTGTCTCCTTATTATAATAGTAAGTACAGAAAAATCATGTTTTACATCATTTCCAAAATGTACATAGAAAACTTGGTATTGGACCATGAAGATGAATAAATTTCAATTACAAATTTTAGAAACACACAGTGACTTGGGAGAGAGACCACTACGATATATTTTTATATGTATGTATACATAAGCAGGCACCAGTTCCATCAGTTTGAGGTACACCTGGTTGATGCCATTTGTCACTCACCAGACTGTGAGTACTTCTTCCCGTGTATTTAGGAACCGTGGCCGTCCACCATCCTGAGGGTCTGCGCATGTGCAGCCCTTTCAAACCTTCAGTTCATGTTCCTTTTAGTTAATTGGCTGATCAGGCAACACTCCCTATTTAAAGCACCTGAGTTCCATACCTCGTTGCCTGATCTTGGAGTCTCATTCCCCATGAGCCTCTGAAGGTGTTCCTGTGTTTCCTCGTGTATTCAGCTCTGCTGATTCCTGTGGTTTCCAGACCACTTCTACTCCCTCTGGTTTCCAGACCACTTCAACACTCCAGTGTCTCATCGTGACTGTATTAGCTGATTCCTATCCGCTGCCTCCGTGCACTACAGTTATCAACTCTCTTCAACTCTCCTGTGTTTCATCGTGACTGTATTAGCTGATTCCTATCCGCTGCCTCTGTGCACTACAGTTATCAACTCACTTCAACTCTCCTGTGTTTCATCGAGACGGCACCAGCTGATTCCTATCCGCTGTCTCCGTGCTCAACAGTTCCAGCTCATCTCAACTCTCCCGTGTTTCATCGAGACTGCACCTGCTGATTCCTATCCGCTGCCTCCGTTTACCTGCAGTGTCCTGCTTGCCGCTACTCTTCAGTTCTATTCGTGTCTGCAGCCAGCTGATCCACTCTCCGTGCTTCTACAGTGTTCCTGCCTGTGTCAACTCGCCTGTCTGCATCGGATCAACGCCTCGCTGCTTTCATCTCGTCTAGACCATCTCTACACTTGAGTGTTCTCCAGGTGTCCAGTCCTATATACTACTGCTTCCTGAGTATTTGGTCCCATCTCCGCTGGTACCTACCTGTGCGCTGCACCTACTTGATTACCGCTTTTGCCCTCCTGGGACTTCGTATCCTGCCGGCCTCCAGCCGTTCAGGTATCTCTGCACTCCTGTCTGACAGCCTGCTCCTGAACCACGGTATGCATACTTCTCATTGACTGTGCTGGTGTATTGCATATCTTGCTGGACTGAGTTGTTCTCCCCTGGAGTTTTCTATCCGCTGAGACTATTGCCATCATTTGAATATGTTACCTTTTGCCGGATAGTTCCTGTGACTTTGTATTATTGTGCAGTGCTGTTCAGTCATTACTATATTGTGCATATCATCGTGGGATCAAGTTCAGTGTGCCCGTGTATACTCTGTATTGCAGCTCTCTCCCCGTGCTCCTCCTCACATATATATTCAGTGGTACAACTTGCTAGAGGCAGACCACTGATCCCTGTTTCCCGAGTCACCTGTTTCTAGTATCCTTTCACATAGCAGTGGTACAACTTGCTAACGCAGACCACTGACTTCCCGGATTCCTCCACCTGGATTCCATTCCTTCACATAGACAGCGGTACAACTTGCTAAATGCAGACCGCTGACTCTCATCACCTCCTCGTTGCTGTTGGACATTCCTCCTCACTATAGCAGTGGTACAACTTGCTACTGCAGACCACTGACTACCCTCACGTTTCCTTTGTCCATTCAGTTCCTCGTGTACTACTATCTGTATATTACCAGTGCTGCTAGTCATAGACTTTCCTCGAGCATCCTCTACCATCTGCTGTCTCCTGTTCCATGATCACCCCGCTACCAGAGTATCATATTACCATCTATACTACTCTGGTAAGTCTATCACCTGGTGATCCCTGGGTAAAGACTCCTAGTGCCCGTGACAGTAAGATCAGGCCATGACAGACCCAGATTCGGAACCTATAGCTAAAGAGATGCTGCAGCATCTGGTTACCCGTGTGGAGCAACAGGATGCTCGCCAACAGCTGTTACTACAATGTTACCAGACATTAGCCTCCCAAGGAACATCTGGACAGAATGTTACAGCTAATGTTGAAGCTCCTGTGCTTTCCTCCGTTTCCCCAGTACCATCCCAGGTGTCTACGGCTTCCACGCTTCACCTGCCTACTCCGTCAAAATATGATGGAGACCCCAAAACTTGTAGGGGTTTTCTCAACCAATGCTCAGTTCATTTTGAGCTCCAACCTCAAAATATTTCTACCCATCGTTCCAGAGTGGCCTATCTTATTTCATTGTTTTCAGGACAAGCGCTGGCTTGGGCTTCCCCTCTGTGGGAGAGGAACGATCCAGTATTACAAGATAGTGCCAAATTTATTTCGATGTTCTGAAGTGTGTTCGATGAACCAGGTCGTGTGCCCTCCGCTGCTTCCAGCATTCTCCGTTTACGTCAAGGTTCTCGTACAGTAGGCCAGTACGTCATTCAATTTAGGATATTAGCCTCTGAACTTCAGTGGAACACTGAAGCATTAATTGCCGCCTTCTGGCAGGGGCTCTCCGATAAAATTAAAGATGCACTGACTACCCAAGAGCTACCTACGTCATTAGAAGATTTGATCTTCCTCTACCATCGTGTAGACATGAGGTTTCGTGAAAGAGAATCTGAAAAAACAACTTCAGTTAAAGCACCTCTTCGCTCAACCCCTCAATTTCATCCAGTTTCATCTCCTGTGATCCCCATGGAGATAGGACGTTCCAAATTAACTTCTGAGGAGAGGAACCGAAGAGTAAAGAATAGACTCTGTATCTATTGTGCTGATTCCACACATCTGCTCAATTCTTGCCCCAAGAAATCGGGAAATGCCAGGCCCTAACTAGTTCTGGAGAGGTGAAGTTAGGGTCCCTGGAGTCCTCTCCATGTTCTACGAAACTAAAAGTCTGCGCTTTTGATGTTACGATTTCCTTTGCTACCAAATCCTTTGTGTCCCAAGCACTGATTGATTCTGGAGCAGCAGGAAATTTCATTTCTAAATCCCTAGTGAATCAATGGTCCCTACCAGTGATTACTTTGAAAACACCGATTACTGTGACTGCTATAGATGGATCACGTATCATCAATGGTCTCATCACCCAGAGTTCGTCTCCAGTAACGCTTCAGATTGGTGTGCTACACCATGAAGAGATTTTGTTTTTAATTCTTCCTGTTACTACAAGTCCGATTGTTTTAGGCCTTCCATGGCTTCAATGTCATTCTCCCCAGATTGACTGGCGCACTCCTCAAGTTACGTCTTGGGGAGCTGAATGTCATCATCGTTGTCTTTCCCAAGTCATTCCTCTTAAAATACAGCAATCTTCCATCTCATCTTCCTCACCGGGACTCCCTCCGCAGTATGCTTCATTTGCCGATGTATTTGATAAAGCTCAGTCTGAACGTCTTCCTCCTCATCGTTCTTGGGATTGTCCAATCGATCTTCTACCTGCCAAGACTCCTCCTAGGGGACGGGTGTATCCACTTTCGTTACCTGAAACTCAAGCTACCTCTGAATACATCCAAGAGAACCTCCAGCGAGGTTTTATTCGACCTTCTACCTCTCCCGCTGGAGCCGGGTTCTTCTTCGTAAAAAAGAAGGATGGATCACTACGCCCCTGCATAGATTTTCATGGACTTAACGCCATTACTATTAAAAATCGGTATCCCATTCCTCTGATTACTGAGTTATTCGATCGCATTAAGGGAGCTCGGATCTTTACCAAGTTGGATCTTCGTGGTGCCTATAATTTAATTAGAATCCGGTCCGGTGACGAATGGAAGACAGCTTTCAACACCAGAGATGGGCATTATGAATATTTAGTAATGCCTTTCAGGTTATGTAATGCCCCCGCTGTCTTCCAGGGCTTCATTAATGAGATCTTTCGGGACTTGTTATATGTATGTGTCGTTGTCTACCTGGACGACATATTGATCTTTTCACAGGACCTGCCTTCTCATCACCAACATGTGGCAGAGGTCCTTTCCAGACTCCGGAAAAATTCATTATTCTGCAAACTAGAAAAATGTTCATTCGAGTTGCCCCAGATTCCATTTTTGGGTTATATTGTCTCCGGAGTTGGTCTACAAATTGATCCAGAAAAGGTGAATGCTGTGTTACATTGGCCTCAGCCAACTACTCTTCGTGCCATTCAGCGTTTTTTAGGTTTTGCCAATTACTATAGACGCTTCATTCAAGATTTCTCGTCCATTGCATCGCCTATTGTGGCCCTGACTCGTAAAGGAGCCAACACTAAGCAATGGTCATCTGAGGCTCTCCAAGCCTTTCAATTCCTTAAAGAGTCCTTCTCCTCTGCTCCCATTCTTCGACAGCCTGATGTGACACTTCCCTTCTTCCTAGAAGTAGATGCCTCTAATGTTGGCTTAGGAGCCATTCTCTCTCAACGATCGGAGCAACAAAATTCCATCCTTGTGCCTTTTACTCCCGGGGTCTCCTGCCTGCGGAGAGGAATTACACTATCGGGGACAAGGAGTTGCTGGCTATCAAAGTAGCATTAGAGGAGTGGAGATACTTATTGGAGGGAGCTCGTCACCCTGTGACGATTTTCACGGATCATAAGAACTTGTCATATCTACAGTCTGCTCAATGCTTGAATCCTCGTCAAGCAAGATGGTCTCTTTTCTTTTCTCGTTTCGAATTAATCATAACCTTCAAACCGGCTGTCAAGAACAAAAAAGCTGACGCTCTATCCCGAGCTTTTGTGACGTCCTCTGACATTGAAGAGGTTTCCAACCACTCTATACTAGACCTCAAATATATTTCGCTGGCTGCTTCGTTCACTAAAGTGCTACCATTTGGGAAGACCCTCGTGCCTTCTACTCTTAGGAGGAAAATCCTTTCGTGGTTCCACTCTTCTCGTTTTTCTGGACATGCTGGTGAATGCAAGACCTTTGAGATTCTCTCTCGAAGTTACTGGTGGCCCTCGATGAGGAGAGACGTCAAAGAGTTTGTAGCTGCTTGTGAATTGTGTTCCCAGTTTAAGACCTCCCGCAGAACCCCAGCGGGTTTGCTTCAACCACTACCCATTCCATCCAAGCCTTGGACCCATATTAGTATGGACTTTGTTGCTGATCTTCCGCCTAGTAAAAATTGTAATACTATTTGGGTAGTGGTAGACAGATTTTCGAAGATGGCTCATTTTGTCCCTTTGTCTGGTTTGCCTTCCTCTTCTACTCTGGCTGAGCATTTCGTCAAAGAAATCTTTCGTATTCATGGATATCCGTCTGAGATTGTGTCAGACAGAGGAGTACAATTCGTTTCCAGATTCTGGTGGGCCCTTTGTAAGACCTTGGGCATACGATTAGCACTCTCATCTTCTTACCATCCTCAATCAAACGGACAAACTGAAAGGGTCAATCAAGATCTCGAGACCTTTATAAGGATGTTCTCATCAGCCAATCAAGACAACTGGGTAGAATTGCTTCCTTGGGCTGAATTCGCTCATAACAACATGTACCATGAGTCATCTTCCAAAACTCCATTCTTCGTGGTTTACGGTCACCATCCGTCTTTTCCGGAATTTCCTGCCCTCCCTCCCACCCAAGTTCCTGCCGTAGAGACTGTTTGTCAGACCTTCAAAAATATTTGGTCTCAGGTCAAGACCTGTTTAAAGAAGACATCTGCCAAATATAAGTCTTTTGCAGATAAGAAAAGGCGGGCTATTCCACCACTGAAAATTGGAGACCGTGTCTAGTTATCTACTAAAAATATCCGTTTGAAGGTCCCATCTATGAAATTCGCTCCCCGTTTTATTGGTCCATATAGGATCATTCAAGAGATAAATCCAGTTTGTTTCAAACTTCTACTTCCTAAGAATCTTCGCATTTCCAATGCCTTCCATGTGTCCTTGCTCAAACCTCTCATCATCAACCGTTTCTCGGTCCCTCCTTCAGCACCTCAGCCAGTTCAAGTTCATCAGGAGGAAGATTTCGAGATTACTCATATATTGGACGCAAAAATTTTGCTAGGAGTTCTTCGTTTCCTCGTTCATTGGAAGAGCTTTGGTCCTGAGGAGCGTTCATGGATCAAAGCTGAAGATCTCAACGCTCCAGCTCTTCTTAAGAAGTTCTATTCCAAAAATCCGGACAAGCCCGGTTCCAGGTGTTCTGTGCCCACCTTTAAAAGGGGGGGTACTGTCACTCACCAGACTGTGAGTGCTTCTTTCCGTGTATTTAGGAACCGTGGTCGTCCACCATCCTGAGGGTCTGCGCATGTGCAGCCCTTTCAAACCTTCAGTTCATGTTCCTTTTAGTTAATTGGCTGATCAGGCAACACTCCCTATTTAAAGCACCTGAGTTCCATACCTCGTTGCCTGATCTTGGAGTCTCATTCCCCATGAGCCTCTGAAGGTGTTCCTGTGTTTCCTCGTGTATTCAGCTCTGCTGATTCCTGTGGTTTCCAGACCACTTCTACTCCCTGTGGTTTCCAGACCACTTCAACACTCCTGTGTCTCATCGTGACTGTATTAGCTGATTCCTATCCGCTGCCTCCGTGCACTACAGTTATCAACTCTCTTCAACTCTCCTGTGTTTCATCGTGACTGTATTAGCTGATTCCTATCCGCTGCCTCTGTGCACTACAGTTATCAACTCACTTCAACTCTCCTGTGTTTCATCGAGACGGCACCAGCTGATTCCTATCCGCTGTCTCCGTGCTCAACAGTTCCAGCTCATCTCAACTCTCCCATGTTTCATCGAGACTGCACCTGCTGATTCCTATCCGCTGCCTCCGTGTACTTGCAGTGTCCTGCTTGCCGCTACTCTTCAGTTCTATTCGTGTCTGCAGCCAGCTGATCCACTCTCCGTGCTTCTACAGTGTTCCTGCCTGTGTCAACTCGCCTGTCTGCATCGGATCAACGCCTCGCTGCTTTCATCTCGTCTAGACCATCTCTACACTTCGGTGTTCTCCAGGTGTCCAGTCCTATATACTACTGCTTCCTGAGTATTTGGTCCCATCTCCACTGGTCTACCTACCTGTGCGCTGCACCTACTTGATTACCGCTTCTGCCCTCCTGGGACTTCGTATCCTGCCGGCCTCCAGCCGTTCAGGTATCTCTGCACTCCTGTCCGACAGCCTGCTCCTGAACCACGGTATGCATACTTCTCATTGACTGTGCTGGTGTATTGCATATCTTGCTGGACTGAGTTGTTCTCCCCTGGAGTTTACTATCCGCTGAGACTATTGCCATCATTTGACTATGTTACCTTTTGCCGGATAGTTCCTGTGACTTTGTATTATTGTGCAGTGCTGTTCAGTCATTACTATATTGTGCATATCATCGTGGGATCAAGTTCAGTGTGCCCGTGTATACTCTGTATTGCAGCTCTCTCCCCGTGCTCCTCCTCACATATATATTCAGTGGTACAACTTGCTAGAGGAAGACCACTGATCCCTGTTTCCCGAGTCACCTGTTTCTAGTATCCTTTCACATAGCAGTTGTACAACTTGCTAACGCAAACCACTGACTTCCCGGATTCCTCCACCTGGATTCCATTCCTTCACATAGACAGCGGTACAACTTGCTAAACGCAGACCGCTGACTCTCATCACCTCCTCATTGCTGTTGGACATTCCTCCTCACTATAGCAGTGGTACAACTTGCTACCGCAGACCACTGACTACCCTCACGTTTCCTTTGTCCATTCAGTTCCTCGTGTACTACTATCTGTATATTACCAGTGCTGCTAGTCATAGACTTTCCTCGAGCATTCTCTACCATCTGCTGTCTCCTGTTCCGTGATCACCCCGCTACCAGAGTATCATATTACCATCTATACTACTCTGGTAAGTCTATCACCTGGTGATCCCTGGGTAAAGACTCCTAGTGCCCGTGACACCATTACTGTTATATTCCTATACTTGCTTATTTAAACTGTGTAATCAAAGTTTTTGCTTTTAAATGGTGACGGGGGGACTATATTTAAAACTATATTTAAAACTAAATATTTTATCTGCAATAACTGACTGTAAAACGATAGCAGGGTCATTGTAGAGAATCACACACATTGCTTCTTTTGTTATTAGGAGGAAATATTCCTATCATAGACCACAATGCCACAGGTTTTTACCCAAAACATTTGTATGTAGTTCAAAATTCAGAGTTCTTTCCCCTATTCACAAATGGACCAAATGAGTACATGTGCTACCCAACAGCATTATGTCCCTAGAATGTTTATTTCTCAATGTTGGTAAGCAACCAGTAAATACAAATTAATATGTTAATTCCATGGGAAATGTATTTTATTCTTCGTTAGCACTGTTTTTCTCCTACAATGTCAGCAAAAGGAACTTGTCTAATGTTCACCTACATGAGGGCTTTCTGGGAAACAAAATGATATCTGTAATTATCAGTTATGTACTATCTATGCTAAATATACATTAAAATTTGCATTTTAAATAATTGCTTATTAAAAATGACACATACTGTACATTTTCAGGTATTCATGTGATTATATTATTACTATGTGAGAAAATATATATGACACATTTATAATAATGCAAAATGTGTTAATGCTATTTTATATTATTTAGTCTCTTAACATATTTTTAATACATTGTACTTTCTTAGGAATATTGCGATAACATTGACATGTTTGTTAGGTAAAGACACTTAAACATAAATAATATGCAATATTTATAATAATATTGGCTGCATATTTATACTTTACTACTTAATATAGTTTGTGATAGACTATTTTTAGATTAATTCTTATGTCACTTGTACACTGATTTGTTTTTAGCATTACATTTATTTTACTAAGCTGCTCAATCATACAACTGGAAAATTGTTCACATATATGTGGTTTCTGTTACAAAATCTGTTCCACAAACTAGGTCTTGCAATTATAGCCATGGAGCCAGACATATGATGAAAACATTGAACTGTTTGTTGCAGAGAAAACAACAATCCAGGTGATGCAATGAACACAGACCGGGTCAGTTTAGCAGGAGTAATGCAAATCGCAGGTTACCTTCAGGAGAAGATACAGTTGATTGATTAAGAAGCAGGAACTGGCTAAGCATGGATATCCACAGGAAGAGAGGCAGCAGGGCAGTAATCCAAGATACGAACATCAACAGACTCAGAAACATTAATCACCAGCCAGGAAAGCTGGTAGAGGCCGGCAAATATATTAGACACTCAGGTCTGGATGATTAACTAGCTGTGCTAGTTAGCACCTGGTGGTGGAAAAGACAGAACAGCAGCACCTCTGGTGTTTCACAGGTACTGCAGGGTAATGTAAATAACAGAGTCCTAAATTGTCTCAGAGGCAGATCATAACATCATCCCCCCCTTACAGGACCGAATTTCAGATGCTCCATAAAAAGTTCCTTTCAGGCTTTTTTCTACTTCGTCTTCTCGGATTTTCTTGGAGACACAATTGAATCCTTCTCTAATGGAGTGCAGACAAAGCCCAATTCTTCAAAAGCAAAAATACAATTTTCAAGTTTATCCTCTAAGTATCTAGAAACATCACATTCAGCCTCAGAGTCTGAGTCCCAATCTAAATTCGGAACAGGACTTTTTGTTCTATGAACAGATATTGATATCCCCATGAAGCTGGTAACTAAGGTTTGTTGTGATTGATGTAGTCTGGAAAGGGTTTTTCCTTATTGTTCTTTTTATTTTTTGAAGATATAGATTGACCAATGGAAGCAACATGCATAGATGATTTGTGGATAAGCATACGAGCTGAAACAGAGGCCAGACTGGAAATAGAAGAACTATGACCAGGAGACTTAACTGTAGATAGAGATTACGTCTGACAAACGGCATTAATAAAATACATGGTATTATGGATAATAGGGTCATCGGAATTAAGTACTGAGAAGGCCCAAGTTTGTGGTTCCCCTCTGAAACACATGATTATTGACCCCATTCGGTTAAATTGGTCAACAAAGTAGTCTGGATATTCTTGAAACTGTTTGATACAAAGTAAGTAAACTGTGACTGAATATTGGACTCTGGGCACTCTGGCTCAATAACAGACTCAATAGCAGTCTCTGAAGAGTCCCCGTCTTGGGCAGCAATCTCTGGATAGTCCTCCACTGGGACGGCAGGGCAGGAGTCCTTGACTGGGACTGCAGAGCAGGAATCCCCGACTAGGATGACACACTGGGCACACTTGACGGAAAACCCGGACTGGGCACACCACTCAGACTGAACAGCACGGTAAGAATCCTCGGACCGGACAGGACTGTGTAAAGCCTCGGACCGTACAGCACTGTGTGAAACCTCAGACCGGACAGCACTGTGAGAAGCCTCGGACCTAACAGCACTGTGAGAAGCCTCAGACTGGATAAGGCCAGTAGGCAACTCGGGCTGAACCGAACTGTGTGGCAATGCAGGCTGAACTGAATTGTGTGGCCTCTCAAGCTGAACCGCACTGTGTAGCAACTCGGACTGAACCAAACTGTGTGACAACTTAAGTTGAACCGTCAGCATTGTTTCTGGAGCAGACTGGAGGGACAGTGCCCTCTCTGGAACAGCCTAGAGGGACAGGGCCCTCTCTGGAACATAATGAGCAACAGGACCCACTCTGGAACGGAGTGACAGAGGCTGGCATCTCAGGACTGGTGACAGAGGCTGGCACCTCAGGACAGGCCGCTGGAACTGGCGCCTCAGTACAAGCCGATAGAACTGGTGCCTCGTGACAGGAGGCTGGAACTGGTGCCTCGGGACAGGCGGCTGGAACTGGTGCCTCGGGACAGGTGGCTGGAACTGGCACCTTGGGAAAGACAGCTTGAGCTGGCGGATTGGGCCCCATTCCAGAGAGCAGAACAGGTTGAAATGTAGAAAAGGGAAGTGAAGCGCAAACAAATCTGGAATGAGGAATAGAGTAAACAGAAGACAGTTCTGTAGGCTGTCGTGGACTGCGAAGTGGACAGTCTTGTAAAAAGTGTGCATTACTTGCACAATAAAGACTTAGTTTGTTAATCCTTCTGCACTGTCGCTCCTCTTCAGTCAGATGGAGGCGGGGACCACCTGCTAACCTGGAGTTTGTGCCACAGTAGTTCTTGGTTAAATGTAAATTTATAATTTGTAAGGCATACATGTTTGCAGGAGAACACATATGGAAAAAATTACAGAGAGAGTCCCAAGAAAAAATCTGAAGCAATATATTTTACAACACTCCAAGGCACTTTTTTAGGTTGGTCATTCTGTAACAAAATCTGTTCCACAAACTAGGTTTTGCAATTATAGCCATGGAGCCAGACATATGATGAATACATTGAAGTGTTTATTGTAGAAAAAACAATAATCCAGGTGATGCAATGAACACACCGGTGGGAGTATGAATAGATTTTCAGGTATAACAGTTTAGCAGGAGCAATGCAAATGTCAGGTCACCTCCAGGAGAAGACACAGGTGATTGATTAATGATGTACAAAGAAGCAGGAACTGGCTAAGCATGGATATCCAAAGGAAGAGAGGAAGCAAGGCAATAATACAAGATACGAACATAAACAGACTTTAATGACCAGCCAGAAAAGCTGGTAGAGGCCGACAAATATATGGGAGACTAAGGTGTTGATGATTAACTAGCTGTGCTAGTTAACCCCTGGTAGTGGAAAAAACAGTACAGCAGCAGTTCTGCCAAAATTATTTAACTTTTTCCTCCTAGCCATCCATATGTATTGTTTGGCAGTGGACGGCTTTAGACTGAACAAGTGTTTATAATGATCACCTAAAAATAGTTATTGTATGTTGATGTGCTTTGCCCCATACCTATAACTGGGCTGTCATTTCCCTTTTACTGCTAGAAGCTGTTTAATTTGTTTCCTGGCGGCCAAAGTGGATGATGCATACTGTTCAATGTGGAAATGTGTTCTTCTGCATTATTAGTGGAAAGTCCTGTGATGTCATCAGAAATTAGATTTAAAAGGAAGTCAGCTGACCAATGCTCCTAATATCACAGAGTCACTTACACTTTTAATATCAATAAATGAATAACAATTTCATCCGGTACAGCCTTGTCCTTAACCTTGGATGTCACTTATGCCAAGCATTGGCGAACCTGTGTCCATTCTGGGCTGATGGAACACAACCAACAAGCCCAGTCCCTAGGGCGGTGCCTTTAACGAAACCAAAGCCAACTCTACAAAGGGAACAAGTTTCAGTCATGACATAAATAAAACTAATGTGTGCCCACCAAGCATAGACCACAGACTGCTCAGTATTTTCCAGCTATGCCTGGTTCATTCAAGAACCAAGGCCCACCATTATATCTAAACCTACACTCACTAAACACCTATAAGTCTACACATAGTCACTTCAGTCAAATGAACCTCATCAGATCAGTTGAGCACAGTGGAATTTATTCAAAGGATGCTTGTTCCGAAAGATGCCAATAGAGCATGCAAACCTGACCGCCACTGATTTAACTTCTCTATATGTCTTCTCAACCACATTACCATTGGGACAGGCCCTCCATGCCCTACAGGGAACAAAATCGAACCAGCAGAGGAACAAGTCATGCTATGAGGAATGTTTCCATGCCAGGCCGGATTGTTTGTGCAAAATTAGACCAATTAACTTAATGTGGCCAAAACCATATTCCCCATGATGTAGCAATAAGATGTGGGGCACCTCCTGACAGGAAATCGCCCTGGATAGCAGCACTCTGAAACCAGGCCAGCACAAAGTATGTTGGCCTAACCAGATAACCACTATAAACCCGGGGAAGGAGTAAGTGTCTGCTACTGCCTGGTGTAAAGCAGCCCAGTGTACAAAAGAGCATCCAACCACCCATATCTGCAGCGTGTTCAGAGGGGCTGTAAGGCATGAGAGAGGAACCCCAAACTTCAGTCATAAAACAGGAAGACATTAAGACATGTTAGAATGAGGAGCCCAGCATATGAAGCAGAGTGAAAAAAAAAGAAAGGCTGCTTATAGCGCAGACAGATCAGAGCAGTAAAGAACTGAGTGTGGCTGGAAACAGAGGCAAAAGACAAGGAAAAAGGAAGGCACAATAAGAAAAGAAGTAGAAAACTAAGCTAAAATAAAAGAAGAGAAGACATGACTGAAGGTTGACAGCCACTCAGGTCCACATATAGAGTAAAAATTATGAAAATCCGTTGGCACCTTTGCTTCCAAAAGAAGCAATGGGTCAAAGCCCTCTCTCATTCGCAGTGAGAATGAGTAGTAAATAAAGAAAGAAAATAGAGATGGCCTCACATACCATTTGTACGCATTTGACTTCCACCTGCCTAATTTGTGATGTGCCATCTATTGTTGTGGATGTGGCTGTCCCAATACTAAATGAATGCATGCCAAAAAACGCGCTATTCAGACCCATCAATCTAAGCTTTCACCTAAAAATAACAGAAAACTGCTATTTCATTAGAGAAAACCCATCACAATGTACAAACCATGGCTCCACAGTATGGAGATTCATATTGGTAAAGTCAGTAACCACTTTAACCAGGCAAATTGAGCAATTGCTCCTAAGTAACATAGTGAACCACCCCCAACCCTGGCCTAGAGGATCAGTGTTGAACTTGCGCACCTTGCAGATCACTGAGGAAGTGGCAATAATTACATGCTAAACCCCCATGCCTGAAGCCGAAGCTGACAGCAAAGAGGCTATCGAATTGCTCAATTGGAAAACGTGGAAAAACCACATGACAAAAGCGGTACTAAACAATGCACATTCAAACATGTCATACACCACCCTAGTAAGCGTCCCCAGCAAGACCCTGAACATGGAGGGGCTAATTTGGGCACGCACCCAGCCCTTCAAGGCCTTGTTAATGAGAAACCTCTGAGCTGCATCTGGGCAAAGGAGATACCCGCCAAGGCGGAGTACATTGCTGCCTTGTACTTACCACTCTTATAATTAGCCCAAATGAAAGAAAGTATGCATTTGTGCAAACTTCTGGAGAACAAATGAGGGCCGCGTGAACCCAAAACTTATCCTAAAATCCTCGCGACAAGGTATCAGCTAGCCCTTTCTTCACATCTGACACATGCCTGGCACGGCAGTCAGTATCAAAATGCAGGCAAAGCAAAATCAGCCAACGCAGCAAGGTAATTTCTGGGGGGGAGAAGATAAAGTGTGCTTAATAATGGCCTGCACAACACACAGGTTATCATACCAGGAGAAGATCTGCTTGCCTTGAAAATTATCCACAGTTAAACTGCCACTACAATAGGAAAAAGTACCAACAGGATAAGGTTAGCAGTCCAACCGGAAATTACCCAATTATAAGGCACCACAATATGTTCGCCACATTATACATGGTACAAACAATAAGACAGCTCAAGGTAAAATAGTACAGTACAATAAAAAATTAACACTATAACTCTAGTATCTTTAAGCACAGCTAATGAGAAATACTGGAAGGGTGAGGGGGAGCAAGTTATAATCAGCACAAAATGGAAACCTGTCCCCAAATATGTGGGGACAGGTTTAAGAGCCACTGATAAAGGTGCAAAGATATGCAGGAATGGAGTGGCAGAATGGAGTGGCAGAAAGCCAAAGGAGGAGTTGGGCAGAGTAGCAGGTAAGCAAAGTTATAAGTGGTGGAAGCAGGAGGTAAGTGTACTCTGCTCAAAGGAGCTTGCAACCTAAAGGGAAGGGCAGAGATACAGATGACACACGAGTGAGTGGTGAAATGTGAACAGGGGTGAGATTAAAGAGAGATAGAGAAAGTGGGATGTGGGGTGAGAGGGTGATGTTAAGCGAATGACTGATAGGACTTTAAGAATAGATGGGCTGTGAGAGGAGGGAGGGCGAGAGATCAGGAGATGAGAGGTAGAGTTGATGAGTATCATTCGCATAGAGGTGGTATTGGAGGCCAAAGGAACTAATGAGTTCACCTAGGGAGGAGGTGGACAAAGAAAATTGCAAATGACCAAAAACAGAACTCTGTGGGACACCTACGGGAAGGGTGGATGGGGAAGAGGGAACCAGAGGTGGAAACAGAAAAGGAGTGGTTAGCTAGGTAGGAGGTGAACCATGAAAAGATGGTGCCAGAGAGGCCAATGGAGTGAAGGGTGTGAAGCAGGAGTGGGTGGTATGCAGTGTTGAAGGCCACAGAGAGGTCCAGGAAGATAAGTAGGGAGAAATGGCCCCTAGATTTGTCTGAGAGGAAATCGTTGGTGACTTTAGCCAGGGCAGTTTCAGTGGACTGGAGGGGGTGAAAGCCTGATTGGAGAGGCTCAATGAGGAAGTGGTCAGAGAGGTAAGTGGTGAAACGGTTGCAGACAAGCCTCTCAAGTATTTTGGAGGTAAAGGAAGGAAGAGAAATGAGGAGGTAGTTGCAGAGTGAGGTGTGGTACGAATAAGGTTTTTGACATGTATTCTGACTGTCTCTAAATTTGTGTCCTGTCATTGCCAGTTGCTGCCTTGTTGGTTTAGTCTGGGGCTGTTATAATTGAGGGATGAATTAAGCTCAAGGGAAATTGAAAGCTGAGATGTGAACTTGTGACTTATTTGTCATGATGGGAGGTCACATAGGCTACATTATAAATTTTCCTGGCTGATAGTGTTCTGTCAGAACAAGGGATGGACGCCTAATAGTTTATTGTTTATTCCTTCTTTCTTTTCCCTCCTCATTTTCCTCATACCATGCCTTCTTGCACATGTCCCATACCCATACTCTCCCTGCCCTATTCTGTGTCCTAGACCCAGCACACACTTGCGCACCTGTAATCCTGCCAATCTCATCCACATTTCTCCACATCCTACTCTTCCTTTCTCCTCTACCCTTTGAAATGCCAGAACCATCTGTAATAAACTGCCTTCTGTCCAGGATCTCTTCATTTATAACGCTCTTAAACACCTTGCAATCAATGAAAACTGGCTCTCCAACCTGACATTGCTTCCCCTGCTGCTCTCTCCTATGAGGGCCTTTCCTTCACCCATACCGTCAGGGCTGGTGACTGTCCTGGTGGGGGCATGGGCATTTGCCTTTACCCCACTTCCGTGTCATCCATCTTGTACTGTTCCTTATATTTTCTTCCTTTAGGGTCCACTCCATCACTCCATCCTTCTCTTCTATTCTTTTCATCTCTGTATCGCAGTCATTTACCATCCCATCCCCTGGCCCCACCTCCAAATTCCTGAATAACTTCACAGCCTGACTCCCCCACTACCTCTCATCAGACCTCCCTTCCATTATCCTGAGCGACTTTACCATCCTTGTTATTAACCTCTCTGACCCAAGTCTATCAAGCTCTTTCCTCGTCTTTTGACCTATCACAATGGACATCCTCCCCCACTCATTGTCTTGGCCACTCACTCAACCTTGTCCTCCTCCCTTGAAACCCTCCTCTCCCCCTTAAACATTCTGACCTGCCCCAACCTGGTGACCTCTTGCTACAATCACATCCTCTTTTCTGCCCTTCACTCTGCTTGCCCTGCCACCTCCGTTTCATTCCGCCATTCCAACCCCCAACCTCGGCACTCCAAACTTACACTTTGCCTAAAGATATGTTCATGTACTGCTGAATGTCACTGGAGGAAATCTCGTTCCATCACAGATTTTCTTCATTGTAAGTTCAACCTCTCCCCTACTCCTTTGTCCTCTCCCTAGTCAAACAATCCTTCTTTAAATCTCTCATAATATCTCAATTATCCTACCCTTGTCACCTATTTGCCACTTTAAATTCCTTAGTCTCCTCTCCCACTCCTCGCCTTCCACACTCCATCACTGTCACTGACTTTACCACCTTCTTCACCACCAAAATAACTGCAACCTCCTCATTGTCCTCCAACTATCATCCTATGTGCTCTTTCTCCCCCACCTCGGTGAGGAAGTCGATTCTCTAGCCTTGTCCTCTCCCCACTCAACCTTCCCTTTAAATCCCATTCCCTCCCAACTCCTTAGAACCCCTCCCTTCATCTTTTATAAATGCTCTTATTTCACTCTTTCTTAAAAAAAACTAATCTTGAACCCACCACCCTGTTCAATTACCACCCCATCTCTCTCCTCCCTTTTGCATCTATACTGCTTGAATGGCTTGTCTACAGCTATCTTACTAGCTAGCTCTCTGACAACTCGCTCCTCGTTCCTCTCCAATCTGGCTTCTGTCCCCTCCACTCTACAGAAACTACCCTGAATAAAGTCACTAACGATTTTATATCTGTCAAATCTAAAGGCCACTACTCACTTCTCATCCTCTTAGACTTATCTGCAGCCTCTGCTGCTGCACACATTTTGCACATTGGCTTTTCTGACACTGTGCTCTAATGGTTCACCTCTTATCTCTCTAAACACTATTTCTCTGTTTGAACCTCAGGCTCCATCTCACCATCTTCTCCCCTTTCAGTAGAAGTCCCTCAGGGCTCCATCCTCGGCCCTTTGCTCTTTCTTTGTACACCTCTACACTGGGTGAACTTAACAGTTTCTTTGGTCTCTAATACCACCTCTATGCTGACGACACCCAAATCTACCTCTCATCTCCTGACCTCTCCTCTCCCCTCTCTGTCATCTCTTCCTGGATGTCCCATTGTTTCCTTAAATTAACATGGCCAAATCTGAACTCATAATCTTCCCTCCTTCAAGACAATCCTCGCCTCCCACCATCTCCATCATTATTGGCAATACCAATATCACCTCTTTTCCCGAAGTAAAATACTTGGGTGTCATCTTTGACTCCTTGCTCTACTTCACCCCCCACATCCATTCCATCACCCAATCTTGTCACTTCTATCTCTGCAATATAGCTTGCATATTCTTCTCCAGTGATGCCACCAAAAAGTTATCCATTCTCTGATCATTTGCCATCTTGATTACTGCAGCCCCATCCTTACTGGCCTCCCCCTCACCTTCCTCACTCCTCTTCAGTCTATACTCAATGCTGCAGCCTGACTAATCTTTCTCTCCCACCTGTCTACATCTGCCACTGTCAGGCACTGCACTGGCACCCCCCTTCATTACAGAACCCTCTTTCAGCACATCACCCTCACCTACAAAGCTCTGTCTAACTCCACTGCTCCTTACACCTCCAACCTCATCTCAATTCATACTCCTTCCCGGCCTCTGTGGTCAGCTAATGTCCATCGCCTTATTTCCCATCTGGTTACCACGTCTCACTCCCGCATTCAAGATTTCTCCCGTGCAACCCCATTCTCTCCCTTGTTCTGGAAATCTTCAGGAGATCCCTTAAAAAAACACCTGTTTAGGAAACCTTACCCTTCCTCTGTCTAACCTCTCCATTGCTCTCCTCTTCTCCTTTTTATGATCCTTTTCTTTATCATAGTATACCTCACCCTCATTCTTCCTCTGCTCCTCATACTACCTGTTCTTGTTCATCTCTCCCTTCAGACTTCTAGTTCCCTCAACCTGACTCAGCACTGTGTTTTCTGTCAGTCTGCCATTCCCTTTAGATTGTAAGCTCCTGCGAGAAGGGCCCTCTAATTTTCATGTCTTCCTCTTGTTACCTCTGCTTTCAGATCCCCAGCCTCACTTTTTCACCTCCTCAATTGGTCCCTGCCCTTGGTCCTCCTCTTCTCCCTTGCCTTCGCATCTCCATCACTGCTCTGATCCTGTCAGTCGCAACTGGGCACAGGTTAATCTTGCTTTATTTCACTCCCCACCTCTCCTCCACCCCTTTCCTAGCTTCTAAGTGTTCTAGAATTCACTTATACCTCTTTGCCCTATGCACCTGATCTCATCTGAGTTGGTTTTAATTGCACTTTGTTTTTGTTCTGCCCTGTATGCCGTCTCTGGTTTGTCAGTGCTCTCTGTACGGTGCTGCGGACCCTTTTTGGTTCCATATAAATAAAAGATAATAATAATAATAATGATGATGACAAACACCCATTTGAGAGTTTAGTTTTGTTCATTAAGATTTGCCAAATGTTTTGTTCCTGCTGTACTAGCTTCATTATTCAAATTTAAATGAAGCTTCATTGCAATTGCATTTATCAAATATACAATAAAATATTTTTAAAATATTTGCAAGTTGGACATAAGAGTCTGAGGGACGTGTCTTTTGACGAGCGATAGCATCTGCTACTTATTCAGACCTGGGTGCATCTTCAACTGTGAATATGGAATATATACGAAAACAACTTTTTCATTCATGCTTATACTTGCGTTCCACTCTGAATCAAGCCCATAATATGCAGGAAAGCCTAACCCTGCTACACATTTCCATTCAAAAGCATTTCACAAGTTGGTGCTATTTATTATACAGGTGAAGGTTAGCAGTACAAATAAAGGTAATGTATTTCATTGTTTTTTGATTAAAAGAAAGCAAGAGACTTTTGTATGTCATCATTCTGCACTATGATTCCTCTGACTTGTCACAAACTGAACTGATTATTACATGCCCTAAACCTTGTGTCTTGTCTGAGTGACATGTTTGTATTCTCATCCTATTTGTGGAACACTCTGTCCTCAGGCTGTATGCTGAAGAAATTTACATTCTTCCAGTGAGCGAAGGAGGAGTTCCATCTGTCATTAAAAATTATTTTATGCTGCAAGTCAGAAAAGATTATATACTAGTAACTGTGACAGCGGCTGCTCATTCATAATTTCTGGTAGAGAAATTTAACTTTTTCATAAAAGGGACCGGAAGAAAGATGTTTACAGCAAGTAGGTAAATGCTTTGATGTACATTCTATTTTGCTTGCAATGGCAGGAACAGCCAGATGGCAGACATCAGATCCAGACACCGTATTCTGAGCAATCTTGACTATTGCAAACAACTTTACTTCATAAAGTTGTTTCAAATTATGCAGAGAAATATAGTAAATAAACACAGTTTAATTAACTGAACAATGACAATTTCAATACATGAAATCTTCCACAACTTTTCAGGATTACCAATAAATGCAGTATCAGCTACAAAAATAATTAGAATTACTCATAATTTGTTTGTTTTTGCTATGTTACTATTCACTGTAGCATAGCATTATATACAAGTGTTGGATGACCACTTTTAAAAAACATGTAACTGAACTGATAGTCATTATAAATCATTGCCATTTGTTATTTCAGCGTGTTATGGTTGAAATAAAAAGTGTTTTTTTAGAGCTAGTAGAGTAACTACAACAATAATGGGAGAATTGTTGCTACATCATTGTTGATAAATCATGCTCTGTCCTCTATCTCTTAATCTGTGAGTTCCTGCTTGCATCAATCCACCTACTCACATCATGAAATTGCCCCTGTCATAAGCAAACTTGCCCTCAGAAACAAAATAACACAAGTGGACATGAGACCAGCACACTCACCTCCTGAAACAGTCTGGGCTACTGATTGATTGGCTACAGATTGTTCTATCCACACCCTCATCAAAACTAGGCGTTTACATTCCTTAATGATTCAGCCCCAGAGAGTGAAAAGTGAGCTATATATAAAAAAATGTACTCACTAATTAGGATTTATCATACAGGGAAACATATACCTTTCATAGATGGGATTCCATCTTATTTTTATAAAGTTATGTATTACTTTTTTGGCATATACATATTGGGCCTAATTTAGAGTGTGGAATATATTCAACTGGCAGGTGAAATTGTGCACCTTGGCAAAACTATATTGTGCCATGGATGGAGAGAAAATTTAAATGTGTTGACAAATTTAGAATTGGGAAAGAGTGTGCCCTAGCTAAATTCTAAATTGAATTGTAAAAATAAAATTACCCAGTTTTTGTGTTAATGCTTCTTGTGCTGAGGGAAAAGTAGCTTCATGATATGGTATACAGAGGTAATATAGTCACGACCAGTAGAAATTTAGAATTGATGGTGTGGAAATTTGAAGTGGCTATATGGAAAATATAAGGGAATGGAATATGATAGTTTTACAATGACGTTGGTAGGTGAAATGGTAGTATGACATACCACCATATACCAGCCCACTTTGATCACTGGCCGCGACACAAATTAATGAAGTCCTACCAGCTGGAGAATTCAATTTGAAATCAACCAATAAGAAGCAGCTGGATAGTGTTGCATATATTCATTATCATAGTTGCAAAATGTTGCACTAGTCCAGCGTCGGACTGGCCCACCGGGCTACCGGAAAAATCACCGGTAGGCCCCGCTGCCTTACGGCCACACCCCCTTCTAGAAGTGGGCGGAGCCCATTAAGCTCATCTGGGGGTCGGTGTCCTCGGCGTCCCCGCTGTCCTCCTGGACGTCCCCGCTGCCCTCCCAGGCGTCACTGCTGCTGCAGATGACTGGCTGTCAGTGACAGCCAGTCATCTTTCCCATGTGATTGCAGCTGCGATCATGTGACCTGCCCCCTCCTCCTGTCAGCTGACTGTGATGATCCTGCCGCGGCTGAAGGACTAAGGAGCAGAGAGGCTGCAGCAATGAAGACATGGGTAAGTAGATTTTTTTATTTTATTTAATATTATTGGTTATATCTTTTAATTTTAACCAAATTCCAGAACTTAATATATACAATCCCACAGCGCTAAGTAACAGGATAAAAACAAAAATTAACTTGTATGTACCATAAGTTACAATTGCAATTTAATTTTTGTACAAACACCTGGAGACTAATATGTAAGCTGCAGTTAATACAATTACTTATACCACGCTAATCATTTCAGTATAGGATGAAAAGTACATGCATTTCGAAAGCGTGGATTGAATAACACTCCAATTCAACTGTCAATGATAGATGGAATGTGCATTTTTTTCCTCAACGGAGGATGTTGTCACATGCACCAATCTCCAATGGGTAATAAAAGTTGTACTGTAATAATGTTTCTTGTAGTGGTCGATGTAGGATTATTATTACAGAATCTGGGCAATATCCCTTATTTTAAACATTATTCCGGACAACCCGTATCTTCTAACTCTCAGCAGAAGATGGAACAGAGGTGATGGTATCGGACAAACTACATCCTATTTATATAAAGCCTTAAATGGTGAAAATATACAAGCCCTAATTCAATATAATGTAGATTGCATTAGAATAAATGTACAAATATATGTGTGTGTGTGTGTGTGTGTGAAGGGAGAGCACTATTCCATGGCATATGTGAATTTCAGGTACTACTGTATGGCATAATATTGTTTTGGGGGCACTACTATGTGGCATAGGGGGGCTGCCTATGTATACTAAACTATAGTGGGGGGCTGCCTATGGTAAACTATAGGGAAAGGGGCTGTACAGATAACACTATAGGGAGGGGGGTGATGGGACCTTTAATTTAATGCTGGGGTGATTTAGGTCTATAATTGAATGGAGGGAGGGTAAAAGGTTTATTTATCAAATGTGAGCACTATGACTTTAATGTTGGGGCTGGAGAGAGGCCTATTTATTAAATGTGGGTGCTGTTGATTTAATAGCGGGGATGGTTTGAGTTTTCTAAATGTACCCATTATTTTTTCCAAATAGGCCCCTCAACATTCCAGGATCCAGACAAGCCGCAACTAAAGAAACCAGCAGCCACAGGTGGTAAATGTGACAAGAACAGGTAGGACAGTCTGTCAATTGTTCTGAGTCTAGTGCAGGTTTGGCTAACCTGTGGCACTCCAGGTGTTGTGATACTACAAGTCCCAGCATACCCTTCCAGCAATAAGCTGCTATATATTGTCAAAGCATGCTGGGGCTTGTAGTTTCACAACACCTGGAGTTCCACAGGTTAGCCAAGCCTAGTCTAGTGGGACAATCCAAATTTTTGGTGACTGTTCTGCCCAATCTAAGGGGCAGGTCAAGACTGTTTACTCTTTATATAGACACTGCATTCTTTATATACTACACTATGGAGCTAGCTGTCCTTCGTGGGCTGACCACTCCCCCTCTAGTGTCTGGTCCCGCCTCTATGATGGCTGGCCACACCCCCTCTGGTGGGCCCCTAGCGTTACCGTCCCCCGGTGGGCCCTTCATGCCCCAGTCTGACACTGCACCAGTCCTCCAGTACCCAGTATAAAATGCACACAAAGTACCTAGATGGTTGGCTTTTCAGGATCACCAATTAAGGCACACAGACAAAGTAGGAAAATCATGAATGAATGTAAAAATTAATTGATAGAGAGATTTAGGGTTCACTCACTTAATTGTGCAGCTCCTCTCTTTGCTACTGTATTTCCAGTGCAAGTGTTAAATGTGTAAATTGTTATATCTTTAGATACATATGTGTCACTGTCCCACCACGAGTATTACTGTTTGGTATAGTGTGTCACTAACTCATTTTAATCTGTGTTTTTGGTTATTTGGAGGCTAGCAGGTGTATTGGCTATATCCGCACTATTTATCCATACTTCACACTCTGCTTTCAAATAAGCAGATGTGGTAGTGGAGGCAGCAACAGAAATAGAAAAAGCTAGAAGCAACATCGGCCATTGCTCCTGCAACGCCTATCACTCTACCTGATGAAATTGGAGGACTTCATCGGATACAGTGACAGTGTGTACTCTGGGTCATACTGAGAATTTGGAACAAATCAGAAGGAACTATTAACGCTGTTAGGTGAAGTGAGTTCCTTCTTTCTGTGTGAAATAATAAAAAGGAATCCACATTATTTAGCATCAAAGGGTGGTCTCACCAAGTATCATGATACATGTTAAATGTATTTAATTTTCAACATGTTTTGTCTAAAAGATATACAAACTTAATTATGGAATATGTGCTTTTGTTATTTGCATGGTTTCATTCTTAAATAGATTCTGGTGATAATTGCACGTAGTTAATTATTTTGTGCATCTGTTGAAAGTTTTTTCCAAATCACTCAAGTCAACTAGTATCCATTACTAACCCTCCACAGACATGTATTCTTGCAGGTTGTGTCACACCCCACAGACATTCACTTATGAGATTTCCAAATGACATTCTTTAAAATCATAATCATTTGCTTAAAGCATCCACACTTTGTGAGCTAATATGTACATTACTATGTCCCTTGTTTTTATTTGTCTCTTCATGTTATAAATACTCTTGTGACAGAATTGGCAAATAGATACTTTTTATGAAAAGTCACAAGAATGTGTGGCAATTTAAAAAACATTCTTTAGGTTCTTTAGTAATCCTATTAATCCTTTAGATCATGTGTTTCTTTGTCTAATGGATGATTACTTCCAAATCTGATTCTTATTTCTTTACCATAGTCAATCCCACGTGCCACCTTATTTGTATTCCTTATTCCTCCTCACAGATTTTGTATCTTACCCTCTAAGACGAAAAGGTAAAAAAGGGGGGATGAGGTTTTTTAAGAGGAGAAAGTAGGTATGAATGTAAATTATATGAGGGGTAATCAATTGTTAGTGAGGTTTTTTTTTCCCTGCCGCGTAAAAAAAAAATCTCCCACAGGTTTTTGACAGCAATAGCGACCGTTTTGAGTTAGCGCAGCAGGAAAACCTGTGCAATTCAATTGAATAAGAGGGAACGCTGCCAATGCGCATTAAAAATTGTGTTTGCGAGATTTTAGGGTAGTGAAGGGGAGTTTTAACACGGTCATGTATAACACAAAAATAAGGTTTTGCATACATTTCCACACATTAGATTGCATTACACATTGATAATATCTAATCACAGTACTTTTTTTAGCATATTTTTTATTTGAACAATTTTTTACCATACAATCATCTATACCATGTCAAAACACATTACTACATTCATATTTGTACTACCAAAAACATACATAAATATAATTAATTAGTATTTTTTTTTTATTTTTTTTTTTCACAAGAAAATCACCTTACACAAGTTAGGCATTAGTGATAAACATAAGTTTAACTTTTTTCCACATTTTGACATGATTTCAAATACCTTTTCAGAGGTTTTTTATTTTTAACACACCCCAAGGAGGTGCAAGATAAAACAGCATATTTTTTTGTTTTACCCACCACGTTAAAAAAACAATTGAATAACTTCTAACGTGCACACCCAATACTTTCAATAGACCTTCTACTGGAGCGCGAAAGGAGACCGTTTCATGAAAAAAAACGTATCATTAAAAATGGAATTGAATTGTGGGTATAGTAAACCCGCTCAAAAATGATAAAAAACAGCGTTAAAATGACTCACTGACAATCGAATACCTCCCTATCAGTTTGCAATCTCTTTCTATTTATGTATTTAATTCATGATAAAAGGTTCAGAAAATGTACATATAGGCTAATAATTTGGAAGGTATTCTCAGTTTGTGTTTTAGGGAATTTAGCCTGTAAGCTCCATTGTGGCAGGAACTGATGTGAATGATAACTATTTTCTGTACAGCGCTGTGGAATTGTGGTGCTATATAAATAAAATGGTGATGATTATGATGATGATGAGTCTGGGAGACTGTGGAGACATTCCCATTTTCTTTATATTGATGATGATGATCCAATTCTTGTGACATAGAAAGTTTTGCAATCTTGTTTATTCAAGCTCCAATTTCATTATAAGAGATTTAAACTGTATAATACAATATAGCATTATTTTTTACATTAAATATTTGATGTACACTTTTAACTTCTAATCAGTTCTTTATTTTGTGGATCCATTAAAAAATCAGATCTTTTTGAAGTGATATATATCAAATTCCCTCTCTATTTATTGTGTTCTATTTGTTTGCTGTATTCATATTTCATATATTTTTGACCAGAAGTTTTTATATTCTTGTAGTCATTATTATTACATTTCTTGCTTTTTGTTTTTATTATTTATTACTTTTGTGCGAGAGATTTGAATCTACTTATTTCTTTCTCATGTCCTTCTCAAAATAATAAATTTAATAAAATTAATTAATTAATAAAATAAATTAAAATCCACATACAATTCAAACCCTACAGATGATCTCTGTTCCAGTATTTTTTTATGTGAATGAATAATCATCCTAATTCTTGATCTGCACATCCTTAAATGGGGTTCATTATTTTCAGTCTATAGATCATCTAATATCATCCAAGTAAAAACTCAATTTTGATATTTATTGCATACAGATGAATAACCATCTTGTTTCAAAACACAGATACACAGATCTTATATGATACAACCCTATCTCTGCTTCAGTATTTTTTTTGTAGAGAGATAATCATTCTATTTCTTTATCTGAAAATCCTCAAATAGGGCCCATTTTTGGTATTTTATGTTGTGAGGCAACGGTGTCTACCAAGGCTGAACAGCCTACCGAGTTCCCTTGTATGTGGGTAAATGCTTACAGCCAGGCAGATATCCAACTTAACCAATGGTAGCTTTTATTAATGGGTCAACAACAGCAGGCAAAAAAACAACATATATGTACAGGAGTAACAGTTACAGGTATGCAAAATGAACACGAGAGTAGAACATACAATACAAGACCAGTCCTATTATGGCCACCTTGGGTAATCCAATTATAGGCTTAGGCTTTCCTGGGAGTGCAAAGCTCCAGTGACTGCCAGCAGGGCAGCAGTCCAGCTTCACTGTCACCTCGCTTTTGGCGAGCACACAGATTCACAAGACCAGGGGTATCTTATCCAAAGGAAGAGGAACAAGGGTCCTCTGATTCCTTCTCCTGATCTCTGTCCTCCATCAGCTGGCAGGAACCATTACCTCCTACACCAGCCTGATCTTTTCTCTATCAAACTCCTCTGACACTTCACTGCTCTATCTTTTACCCACAGAATAGCCTTAGGCTGTAGGGGTGTGTTGACTGTCTGCTGTGACTTAGGATATTAAGGCATAGGAAAACATTACACGTTTCCTAATTAAGGTGTTTAAATCAGACACAGAAAGCCACCTTGTCTGGCTTGTGAATGCACTACTAAACATTATCTCGTTTGCCTACAGATGTAGCTAAAAGCACCATATTACAGTTTCTTATTTTTAGCCTGTGACACGTGCTAGCAATGTAAATAGAGGACCAAATATACACGATCTATATAAATGGTTACAGCATAATGCAATGGTGACTATTCACTCCATTGTGTTTTAAACATAGCACTTGCCTGACTAGATTTGAACAGAGTCGGGGACACTACACATAGCTGTATCTCCTGTTGTTTAGGTAAACAAAGATAGCTTCTGTTAAACAATAGTCTGGTCTACCTGCTAATATAATTATTGATGTATGTGTCTACGGATCTAGAATACACATAGACTTACTCCTTTGGCATAAGTGAACAATAGGAAGCCCTCAGACTAAGATGAATACCTCACCTACAGTGTAATAAATAACATAGTACAGTATATATATTATATTATTAATATCATATATTACCAATCTTAAAGCTGATATTTAAACACAGTATGGGGGTAAGCACAGACATGCTATGGGAATGAAAACACACATACAGAATACACAGTCATAATGTGTGCTATGGCAGACACTCTAGGGGGACATTGGGATTAAAAGTACATGTTTAACGGTATTGTGGCATATGTGTATGAATAACCATCTTGTTTCTTAACACAGATACACAGATCTAAGATGTCACAGCCGTACTATTATTATAAAACCCATCGCAATGTCCGTTCATATATCAGGAGTATCTCTACTGACCTATTATTATTCTTCAGATGCCAGAAAGAATAGCTCCAGATTAATAGCAACTTTGACCAAATTTTTAGAAATAATTTCATTAAGTTCTAAAGCTTCATTTAGCCCTAATGGGTTTAATGCATTTAGTTGATGTATTCAAAATACTTCTTAGGTGCACAATCTTTTGTACCTATCACCCCCTCTAGTTGTATTTTTTAGGTGTTCTATACCTACCACTATTAAACTATTCACCTCTCCATTGTGATATGTGATAAAATGGCGCGGTACACTATGTTTTTCTTTTATCTTTTGGATATTTCTTCTGATGAATTTAAGTGTTCTAGTGGTTCTTCCCACATAAAGTTGCAAACACATCTCAACACATAAACTACATAGCATGTGTTGCAGTAAATGAATCCCCAAATTGTATAACTTTTATCAGCATCTTATGTTCCCACATTTTTAGCAGCCTTCTGGTGTTGGTGGAATCCAGTTACATAGAGCCACATTATAACAATTCTTAGTTTGACTGTTTTTTTTATTAAACTGGACGTTAGTAAGCTTTTCAAATTGTTGCCTTTTTTAAAAAAAAACAAACACTTTAGGGTCTTGTGGTAACAAATTGTTTTAATACATTATCTTGTTCTAAAATCATATAGTATTTCTTAATGGTGTTTTTGATCTGAAAAAAATTGCTAGGGAATCAAATTATTCCTATTTTCCCTTGTTGAATTCTCATCAGCTGGCTTCTTCATGTTGACAAGAATGGTGTTATTATTATTATTATTATGTTGTTATTATCCATATCGATTACCTCCGTTAAGGTATTATCCAAAAATTTCTCTGGGTATCACCTTTCTCTAAAGTCTCTTAGTAAGTCCAATGCTTGTAATTCAAAAGTACACTCATTTGTACAGTTCATTTTCAGTTGCATTAGTTGTCCATTGGGTATATTCTTTTTCCATGTACTGTAATGTTCACTAGAATAATAAAGGTAGCTTGTCACATCCACCCTCTTTTTGAAGGTTTGGTTCTGCTGTAGACGCAAAGCTCAAACCTTTGGCTAAGAGGGATAATTGAGAGTCATTTAAACTTTTTGAGGATAAATTAAATATGCCTTTGGTCTTTATTTCAATTTTATTCTTATGGCCTGATCTCTTCCCTCCTCTTTTTCTTCCAGCATATCTCTGGACCAGTTTGGTGTCCCTCTTGTCAAAGTCTGATAGGGATTGTGATAGAAAAACTTCATAATTACTTGATGGTGATTTTTTGCTAAAAAAAATCTTCATTTCTATCTTTATAAAAAAAAAACTTCTTTCTTTCTTCGATCTAGCTTCTAAATCTCTTTCTTGCAACAAACTTATTTTGTGTTTTCTTATGTGGGAAGTATGTTGTTCTGTCTATTATTTCTATTGCCATTTTTTTAGAACTAGTCTCCTTATTCATATTGAACCTCATTCTCCTGGTATTATTATACCTATTTCTATAATGAGATAAAGAGGTGTCTCTCTTGGATCAAGAGGGGATTTGTGTTCTGCCAAAACAGTGAAATGTTCTTACTTTATCGGATTTGTAATGCTCTTTATCTCTATTACATTTTTTCATTTTTGTAGAAATTATCTTTTTCTCAAATTCTTCTACCCTTTTATTGATTATCCTATCTTTCTCCTGAAACATCTCATCATCCTTAAAAGGTTCTAATTCTGACTTGAGCTTATTAATTTAACTTTCAATGATATTCACTTTCTTTTCTCTATATTTAACCACAATCTTCATCAAGGACAAAGAGCAATTTTCTAATGTTTGGTTCCATTCCTCTAATAAGTCTGTATCTTCTGAAAAGGTGAAGGATTTGAAAAGTCTTACACCTCTTGCTTCTTTTCCTGCATCTATATATCTTTGTAGACTTATACTATCCAACCAGTGTCTTGTTTCTGCCTTTAATAGTTGTTCTAGTTTAGAAAAGCATTGGTGGATATGTTTATCACCCACTACAGTATTTGCGTAATTAATATCATTTTCCTTCTCCAACTAAATTTGTCTCCTATGTATCATAGCTTTTAAAATACATAGTCGCCGCTACTCAGAGGTCTTTTCGCATGAATTTTATATTATTTATATTATGGCGATTGATTTAGTGGTTTTAGATCAGTGCACTGCAGAATATGTGATTATCATTTATTTCCATTATTTCTAATGTGATATTTTGTGTTGTTTTTAATAAAACCTTGTGATTTTTATGCTATTTCACAGATTCATTTATATAGAGAATAGTGTGCGCAGCTCTGAGTGCTGTGGTTTTTATTTTCATTGATTTTGAGCACTTGAGAACACACAGGCTATCTGACAGCTGCGGCAACTGAACCACTAATTTTTAACCACTAACCACTAATAATTATTGTGATCAGTGTCGGACTGGGGCATGAAGGGCCCACCGGGGGACTGCAACGCTAGGGGCCCACCAGAGGGGGTGTGGCCAGCCATCATAGAGGTGAGACTAGACGCTAGAGGGGGAGTGGTCAGCCCACAAAGGACAGCTAGCATCATAGTGTAGTATATAAAGAATGCAGTGTGTGTATAAAGAGTACACAGTCTGACCTGCCTCTTAGATTGGGCAGAACAGTCACCATAAATCGGGATTGTCCCACTAGACCAGGCTTGGCTAACCTGTGGCACTCCAGGTGTTGTGAAACTACAAGCCCCAGCATGCTTTGCCAATATATAGCAGATTATTGCTGGAAGGGTGTGCTGAGACTTATAGTTTCACAACACCTGGAGTGCCACAGGTTAGCTAAGCCTGCACTAGACTCAGAATATTTGACAGACACTGTCCTACTTGTTGTCACTTTTACCACCTGTGGCTGCAGGTTTCTTTAGTTGCGGCTTGTCTGGATCCTGGAATGTTAAGGGCCCTATTTGGAAAAAATAATGAGTACATTTAGAAGATTCCAACCAGCCCTGTCATTAAATCAATAGGACCAACAATTAATACTTAGGCCTTCCTCCAGCCCCAACATGCTCCAGCCCCTTCATGCTTAGCCCTTCACTCTGCCATCATGCTCCCCCTTCACTCTGTTATCATGCTCCCCCTTCACTCTGCCATCATGCTCCCCGTTCACTCTGCCATCATGCTCCCCCTTCAGTCTGCCTTCATGCTCCCCCTTCACTCTGCCTTCATGCTCCCCCTTCACTCTGCCTTCATGCTCCCCCTTCCTTCTGCCTTCATGCTCCCCCTTCACTCTGCCATCATGCTCCCCCTTCACTCTGCCATCATGTCCCCCTTTAATCTGCCTTCATGCTCCCCCTTCACTCTGCCATCATGTCCCCCTTTAATCTGCCTTCATGCTCCCCCTTCACTCTGCCTTCATGTCCCCCTTCACTCTGCCTTCATGTCCCCCTTCACTCTGACATCATGTCCCCCTTCACTCTGACATCATGTCCCCCTTCACTCTGCCTTCATGTCCCCCTTCACTCTGCCTTCATGTCCCCCTTCACTCTGCCTTCATGTCCCCCTTCACTCTGCCTTCATGTGCCCCTTCACTCTGCCATCATGACCCCCTTCACACTGCCTTCATGTCCCCCTTCACTCTGCCTTCATGTCCCACTTCACTCTGCCATCATGTCCCCTTCACTCTGCCATCATGTCCCCCTTCATTTTGCCATCATGTCCCCCTTCACTCTGCCATCATGTCCCCCTTCACTCTGCCTTCATGTCCCCCTTCACTCTGACATCATGTCCCCCTTCACTCTGCCTTCATGTCCCCCTTCACTCTGCCATCATGTCCCCCTTCACTCTGCCATCATGTCCCCCTTCACACTGCCATCATGTCCCCCTTCACTCTGCCATCAGGTCCCCCTACACTCTGCCTTCATGTCCTCCTTCACTCTGCCTTCATGTCCCTCTTCACTCTGCCATCATGTCCCCCTTCACTCTGCCATTATGTCCCCCTATACTCTGCCATCATGTCCCACTTCCCTCTGCCATCATGCTCCCTTCTTTCTTCCATTCCCTCACTTACCTTTTCTATCTGCTACCTTCTTCTCTTCTGTCTTCTGTCTACGGCGCTCCTCACTGAATGTCGGGCGTGATGATGTCACGCCCGACATTCAGTGCGTACAGAGCCGGCGCCGCAGTGACGCGAGGTTTTTTCTTGTTGTGTCTGTTATAAATCTATCTTTAAATAAAAAAATAGTGCAGAAGGTATGGTTAAATTAATAATATACCAACTATGCCCAAAAAGTTTTTTCTTATGAACATTTACTTTTACTTTTAAACAAATATTGCAATATGTTGAACGGTTGAAATTCTTTACTATAACTTATATAGTAAATGTAATAAAATGTAACTTATAAACAAGGGGCCTGATTCATTAAGGAAAGTTAAGTGAAAAATTGAGCAAGTAATCTCCATGTTGCAATGCACAGGGTGCAAATTAGTTTTCTATTTTGCACATAAGTTAAATACTGTCTATTTTTTCATGTAACACACAAATACTTGATAGCTTATTTGTACACTGAAATTAAAAGTTCATATTTGTGTGCTACATGCGAAAACAGACAGTATTTAACTTATTTAACTTATGTGCAAAATAGAAAACTAATTTTCACCCTGTGGTTTTGTCCAGGAAACAACTTACTCAATTTTTTACTTAACTTTCCTTAATGAATCAGGCCCAAGGTATCTAACTAAAAAAGCTAATCTATGAAATGTAAGAAACAAAAACTTGTCAATTTAAACAGCAAAAGTAAAAAAAACCCAGATGAAAACCCTAACTACAATGCTATGGAAGGACCACGCAACTTGGCGCTGAAGCAAGGGCACTCAGCAAGGTAATGCCTCTGTAAGCAGTTTGTTACATTTAAGCATACCATACATTGAACAATATGAATAGTCAAAGTTAGATAAATAGTAAATGGTGCTTATAATGCTACACCTAGCATGTATGTTCACAGAACCTCGGATAGATGATTCCTCTCGGTCTGCCGAGTTTGGTGCTACCTCTCCTAGAGGCACAGAGTCTAACAGTGCAGATGGTCTTCACCAGGACTTTGAGGCCTCTGATCCGCAGTTCGCGTCCCTCTGAGCGAGTACCAGGCAAGACACGTAGGGAGAAGGCAGAAGGTAGGAAAGAGCTGAGGAAAGTTGAATAGCCTCATTTTCTTATTATCAAAGTAATGTTTCCTACAGAAATCTCTTGCGAATTTGTTTTAATCAACAAACAAATAAAACTGGTTTGGTAGCAGAAAATAATTTCAAACCATTATTAAGTAAATGTATTTCATAAGGATCTAGTATTGTGTTTTTACAGATTAAATACACAAATTTCTTTTCCTATCTTTTCCTTGTCTGGGACAGTTTATTGTTAACCCCTGATGGTATGGCTCTAGATTTATTTCTGATAGTAAACACTTCCCTAAAGAATGAGATCCCAAATTGGTCTGATTGCAATAATACTAAATTCTTTATTTTGTTCTTGTCTTTGCCCACTAATATTCTCTAGTCTTTGGGATTCATTACCTAAATTCTTATCTCTTAAGACTTCACATCTATTAGAATTCCTTTTCTCTGTCTCTAATCTTTAACTTGCTTATCCTGCCCCATCTTAGAATTCCATTTACCTTCTTCTCTGGATCCTGGAATGTTGGGACCTGTTTGGAAAATGTATAGGTACATGAAATATGGAAAACCAAGCAATAAGTGAGCACAGTGCATAATACATACAATATAATAAAACATTACATTTATAACACCATCCCCAACCACATCATGCCCCCCAGCCACATCATGCTATCCCCACAGCTACATCACACCACCACCAGCTGCATCAAGCCTTCCCCCAACAACATCACACCACCCCCAGCCACATCGCACCCTTCACAGCTACATCACTCCTCCCCAGACACATCATGTCACCCCCAGACACATCACGCTCTCCCCCAAGCTCATCATGCCACCCCCAAAGACACCATCCAATCCCCAACCATATCACACCACCCACCAGCCCCATCACACCACCCACTGACACATCACTCCCTCTCCTAGCCACATTATGCCATTCCCCACACATAAAACACCATCTCCCAGCCACATCACGCCCTCCCCAGCCACATTGCTCCCCCATCCACATAACACATTCCCCAGCCACATCTTGCACTCTCCAACCACACCACAACACCCCCAGCGACTACACCCCCAAACCGCATCGCAACCCCTCTCCAGACACATCACAACACCCCCCAGACACATTATGACAGCCCACAGAAATATTGAGACACCCCTGAGAAACATTATGATACCCCCTTAGTGACATTATGACACCCCCCTTCCTGGACACATTATGACTCCTCTTTTCCAAACACATTATGACACCCCCTCCTCAGGCACATTATGACATCCTCCCAGACACATTATGACACCCCCATCCTACTGTACTTACCTATGCTGTGTAGGTGCTGCTGACATCCATCATGGCGGGAACTTCCTGTAAAGTGAGCAGGGAAGCTCTTAGTCTTGCGAGATTACCAAATTTCATTAGACTTCAATCTCCTCAGCTTGCTCTGTGGGCTGTGTCCTGTCTGGAGACTGGAAGAGGCTACCAGCTCCATCTCTTGAACACCTCCTCCAACTTCCCACCCCTTGCCTGGTATGGGTGTGCCGCCCGATGGAGTGCAAAGAATTTTTTTTTTTTTTAAAATGAAGATGATTAAATGCTGCTTTCACTCTAGGCCCGGCTTCCAAGGCAGAGGAATCAGGTGTCTACAGTAGTATTAGATCAACAATTCACATGGAGGACAGATTTGTACAATGCAATGTAGACAGTATTGTATGGTTGGTGTTAAGGTTAGAGTTAGGCATAGGGTCAGGGATAAGGATAGGGAGAGAGTTATGGATAGAGATAGGTATAGAGATATGGTTAGGTATATGGATATTATTGTCAACCTAATAAGGCTGTTTACATTTGAATTGTCAACCTAATAATACTACTATCTACATGTCAATTGTTGACCTAATAATAATATTGATGTCATTATTGTTGACTTTGCAACCCTGTCTATATTAAAGTGTCTACCATATAAATGTCTTTCATGTAACTGTCAAACATATGTATCACATCCCGGTGGGAGGTCCCAAGGACAATTCCATCTTTCACCATTTTACATTATGACCTTGGTCTATCATCTTCTGTTAAATGTCTACTGATGCTATTGGTGTCTGTCTAATAAGTTCTGATACTGCCACTGCTGTCCTTATCCAATTTTTCACCTTGCTGCCTACTTGGAGTATCTTCTTTTGTAAAATGATAATTATTTTGACCTATGCATCTATGATGAAGATGATGATGGGATGATGTCACCATTGAGGAAGATGAGCATTGTTAGCCAGATGCCTATTAATAAATTGTTATAATCACTATCTATTCTCCAGTTCAACAACCAACAACCAAAATCTTCCCCTTTGTAGGGACCCAGGCAGATCAAGCACTTTCATCACAAATGTGTCAGTCCCTGTTGCTAAAGTGCTTGGTTTGTTAAACAATGCATGTCCTTTTTAACATAAGGGTGGTTGAGAGGGCTCAAGGACAATTCCATCTTCCACCAATTTACTTTATGTCCTTAGTCTATCATAATCTGCTAAATGTCTACCGATGCTGCAGCTGTCTCTCTCCTCTCCAAAACAAATCAAGCACTTCAGTTCATTTCGCTGAAGTGCTCGGTTTGCTAAACTATGTGAATGTCCTTTTTAACATATAGGTAGGTGGGTGGGCCCAAGGACAATTCCGTCTTTCACTATTTAACATTCGGGCCGTGGTCTGTATACTTGTCTAAATGTCTACTGATGCCGCTGTCCATCAATGAACTCCAATTGTTGCCTCTTTACTTTCCATGATGCAATTTACCTTTGAAAATATAGTGTGTGTGGTCTTTCTCCCACCATTTTCTTCTAGTTGCAGCCCACCTTCCACTATCTTCTTGTCTAAAATAACCACCCTATCAGCCAGTGCTATGTTGTTGTAGCCGGTAGCTACATAAAAATGACCTGCCATACCACCAACTGAAGCAAGGGGATAAGTGGTAAAAAGGCTAGACATTCATTTGGTCAACATTGATGAAGTTGACAACATTAGGTTGAATATTCAAGTGTCAACAGTATTATTAGATCACCAATTAGGGTTACTGATACGGTTAGGGATAGGGTTAGAGCTAGGGTTTGGGATGTTATTGTCAACTGAAAAATACTGTCTACATTTGAATTGTCAACCTAATAATACTGCCAATGTTATTTCTGTCAACTTTCCAACCTTGTCTATGTTATGTTGGCACCCACATAAATGTTGATCATGTATTTGTTGAACATACGTATCTCACGTAGCAAAAGGTTGTAACAAGGTGGAATTCCACACTTTATATGCTTCGGTGACTTTCTCAACCATTTCAGCTATGGGGTGGCAGTTGTGAATGTTAATGCTATAAATAGTAATGTAGCAACAAAAACCGCTGACAATCACATGATTTTACCTATTTTTCACCATTTTTCATTAAATCTGGATCCAAAACCAAAATACATGAAGATTTTTAGCAAAAGCCGAAACCTTGGGGGTCTGCGCACATCTCTAATACTAACTACACATTAAGTGGGTTACAATAGGAAAACTATTTTTGAAAAAGTCTTAACAATGATAATTGTCAGAAAGCTGAGTAGGAACACATAATTCCAGGCAGTGGCTGCCTAGGCCCATGCGGTCCTGGGTTGTATATAAAGGAAGACAAATGTACATGATGCAAACATGGAATTATCAAGACTATTCAGAGACTGGTAACCTTACTAAGGGAAAGGAAAGGTTAAATTTATAAAGAAAGGTTAAAAAAAAAATTTGTTTACTTTGGGAAAAAAAAAACCTTAGAGGTGACTTAGCTAAAATGTGTAATTCCAGATTAGCAGGTTTCTTTCACACAAATGGAATGATATATCACCTATAATTCAGCACAACAATGTGCAGTTTGCATACAACTGTACCACAAACACAAAAGTAGACAAAGATACAATAAAAATGCAGATTGAGCATTGTATATGACAGGTTCGGGTGCATAGTCTATACTCACCCAGTCAATGTCAATACAAAGATCTTTTAATACCAGGGACCATACAGAAGACAAGTGGTTATCAGTTGCAAATGGAAGAAAGAAGGTTTCCTCATCAGCATAGGAAGGAATTATCTACTTAAGTGTGATTGTGCTGTTGAATTCCTTACCAAATGAAGGTATGACGTCCTTACAGGAAACAGTTTGTGTAGTTACAGTTAGTAGAGAACATTATGTCAGTGATTGAGCCTGAGAAGCTATTTGAGTGTCTTATTTATGGTGAGGAAGTTATTGCTTTTCACTGTAAGCATAAGGCAATTTTTTTACTTATTTGAACTTAATGGACCTGTGCCATTCCTCAACTTTTTTTTTAACTATGTAACAATAATTTATGTTTTATTATTGTTAGTACAATTCAGAACAATTATTATGATAAACACTGCTTATACTGTACCTAAATAGGCAATATAACAGATTGTAAATATTTGATAGACATTTCAACAGTTGTTTAAATTTATATTTGGCCATCTTAATACATTTTACATAAAATGTTGTAAATGCCGGAATACCGTAGTTTGGACCACATTGTAATGGCTAACCACTAATCAATGTATCAATTTAAAAGTCACACATTTTTTTTTCTAAATGATTGAATGTGTATCAGAATATTTCCTGTAATAAATGCATTAACAGTCACAAAGTATAACTAGAAAGCTTGTTTGTATAAGAATACTTTGAATACAGTTTGATCATTTCAATTATTTAGTGGAAGTCAAAATAAATCAAATATAGATAAAATGTTTAGTACTGAATAATGATATAGTGAGCCAATCTTTGTGGGTTGCATAAAAATGCTGAGATGTACATACTTATTATGAAAATGAAAATGCCATTACTCAGAATATTAGAAACTCATTACTTTTCAAAATCATATGGTTATGTCTGAACTGCATCGGCACAATATTTGAAAATTTGTCACACAGTTTCCAAAGTATATAGATGTGTAATAGCATGTTATAGTTATACACCCTTCATAGTTCTTATACTTAAAAATAATTTAAAATGCATTTCTGGAAAATCATGGGGAGTGTCAATAGATATATCTTCTGTAATGAGTTAATTGTATTGCTTATAATTGTAATAAAAAGTATTATATATTGGGAGTTGTAAAACAAAAATATCGCTTTTTAAAACGTAAGCTTTAATAGTAAAGTAATAAACACAACCATCAAAATGTTTTACTCATTTCAATATGATGCACAAAACTAAAAATAATTTATCTTTTATATATACTTAAAATATAATATTGATTTTTTTTTAAAGATTGGCCATCAGAGCATGGTAAATTGGTTTAAGTTTGGTGTGTGTTTTCTTTTTCTGCTCCACCTGTGAATGATGAGTTTAACCTATGTTTGAAAGCTTTGCAAGGTACATACTAAAGTAAAAGTAGCTTAAGAACAAGTCACTAAATATCAGTATTCACCTGAAGCATCACCACTCACAAAAAAATGTGATGAGCTAATGAAAATTGCAATGTCTTAAAATAGCTTGATCTTGGAAGGTTGAAAAAAATAATTTGAACCCAAAAAATTGTTTAGTGTTTTTATTATATTTAAAAAAAATTTTTACATTTTTTAATTAATTTATTATTTTTTTTAAAAAAAATATTAGAGGTCATTCAAAGTGGGTTAAGGGGGAAGGGGGTACTGATGGACCATCCATGCTCACTAACACTAGTTAATCTAGTGATATATGGATCTCACCTGCACTATCAAATAAATCCCCACACCTAAGGGAATCCTATTGACATAGTGAAGTCACTCTACTGCCTAGCAGCAACTCTGAGTGTCTAAGTACAGTAGTACTTAGGCACTCAGCTTCCTGCCAGCTCACTGGAGCCTTCACTGTGCATTTTGTGAGAATGAGAGAGTGTACATTAAATCCTGCATCAAACCTCTTATATCTACTTATAAAACAATGACAGATTTTGTTTTTCATCAAATATAAATAAGTGATAAAAAACAAAAAAACAACCAAGATGGTAGGCCTCATACTTCCTAATCATCTCCTGTAGCTCCTGCCATTAGTTGGGGTAGAAATAATTCCGTAACCCTCTGGCAACCAAAAGCACAGAGGCACGCAATACGAATATATTATGCATATTTAGAAAAACTCACATAGCTCAGGCATACGCATGTCGGTATTCAATTGTAAGCGGAGCTGAAGAAACTTGTTGAATACGGGTGTAGTAATGCTCTGTTTCACCAAATACGCTTATCAAGATGTTCTCAGTGCATACTGTATATAAAATGATTTTTTACAGTTCCTCCTAATTGCAAACATATGTTGCAGCATGCATACAGTCCGTCATCACTATTACTTGGCACTTACATATGCCATATAGCTGGTGCAAATAATACAACTGAAAAGCATGTAGATTAGTGATGTCTAAAGCTTGAATCACATGCTGCTGTGTGTACTCAAGCTTGGCACACCATTACTGTACATTAACTATGTGCATATGCCTCCTCCCTCCCCCATGCCACCCATTAAATCACAGGCTGTCGGAAGTGTCCATTGTGTTCGAAGATGAATTGGATGTACTTGTGTTCACTGGCTTATAGTCCCTTTCATAGCATGTGCAGTGCAGTTTTACACAAAATACTGCACATGTTGGCATTTAAGTTCCTTACTGAATTATGTCCAGAATATTTGTCAGTGACACTCTTCTTGCAGTGGTCTTCAGTGATTTCCTCTTCCCACTCTCTCAATCATGATGGTGCAAACTGTATGATCCAGGGACTGCCTAAAACCCCAGTAATGCATGCGAGGTTATCACGGCAGTTTCCTTGATCTATACAAAGTGAAATTCTGGGTCTTATAAGTCCCTAAGTGTTACAAAATGTGTTAATATACTCAACCATAGGCTTTGGATAAAACTGAAATCTTATAATATGTTTGCACAAACTATTGTACTAAAAGTTAAAATAATTTCATATTTTCCCTTATATGGTAAAGAATAAAAGAATAAACATGTTTAAAAAACAAATAAACCCCAAAAAATGAAACACACATAAAGAAATATACACACTACTTTTCTGGCCCACACATGTACAACAACTTTTATTTAAATAAACATCCTTATAAACATTAGAGGTCTAATACAATTTGCTGTATATTTTATGAGTAGAGTTAGCTGCATAAATGTAAAGAAAGAATCATCTTCTTAATTTGGCCCTATTTTTTCTCTATAATCCTAATAAATGAAAATGATATCTGCACAAATACTGTACCATAATAAAGCACTATCTGTCCTGGAGAAATAATATAAAGTTCTGTTAGGTAGAGAAAAACATAGAATGTTATCCTTGATGTAATGCAAAAATGTGAATGATCTTGTGGCTACGAACCCTAATGGTGTGTGCAAGAACCCTTCCTAATTGACTGGTATTCGTAGAAGAAACATTGTGCATTTTTTTTATTAAAAAGTGGGGTTTGAGATTCCATCTACAGAAATTTGTTAAATGCATAAGTCCCATATTGAAATATAAAGCAATGTTATTTGTGAGGAGGAAAAAGTTACACCTGTAAATCTGAATAAAGGGTGGTTTGGAATACCAGTAGACCATGATACACAGATAAGTATTCCCTATTTGTGTAACAGAGAGTTATGAAATCACTACCTATTATGAGATATTGTAAAATGAATGAGAGTAGAAACTGGATTCTAATGCTTGCGCTATGCAACTGGATTGGATCTCCATACTTGAACCCACATATATTACACATCATCCCATGGTCTTATGGATAATTGTCTATACAATATTTTATAAATCCAAATCCAAAAATGTAATTGCAAAAGAAATATGTTGCTTCAGTTTTCATTTCTTACAGTCTTTGGTAAATAAAAACAAAACAAAAACATTTGATTGGTTTTCTAATAAAATGTATCAATCTTCGATGAAAATAAATTGCTCCATATTTTGGTCATTAAGTATATTGCTTTGAACATAATTGGCTCATAAAGCGAAGTTTAAATACCCATTTTAATGAAGTACATTTATCATTTAGATAACTGTATTATGATACTTCCTAGACATAATTTTGATTACCAATTTGCTTTAAGTTGACATAAATTCAATTAAAAAACTGTAAGTATTGCTTTTTAAGATAACAGAAAAAGTGGTTGCTTCCATAAAACTTTATTAGTTCTGTGTGTTTATTAGCACCTTGTTTTGTAGATAATTTTAAAATGCCTGTTAAAATGAAAAGGCTCATAAAATATATTGCAATTTTAGTATTCTTTATAAAATGAATTACATCATATTTTATTTAAACATTTGCTAAATGCCTCCTACATTAAAGGTAACCAGCAATGCCAAAAATAAAAATGTCATTTGGCAATTATAATTATATCGACGAAAATAGCACATTGAAGCTTAAAGCAGAAAATTGAAAATATATATACACAAATCAGCCACAACATTAATACCGCTGACAAGTGAAGAACATTGAGTATCTCATTACAATGGCACCTTTCAAGGTGTGGAATATATTAGGCAGCAAGTGAAAAGTCAGTTCTTGAAGTTCATGTGTTTGAAGCAGGAAAAATGGGCAAGCATAAGGATCTAAGTGACTTTTATAAAGGCCAAATTGTGATAGCTAGACGACTGGGCACGAGTATCTCCAAATTGACAGGTCTTCTGGGGCGTTCCCGGCATACAGTAGTGGTTAATATCTACCAAAAGTGGTCTAAGAAAAGACAAACAGTAAACTGGCAATAGTGTCATGGGCACCCAAGGCTCATTGATGCACGTGGGCAGCGAAGGCTAGTCTATCTGGTCCAATCCCACAAAAGAGCTACTGTAAAATTGCTGAAACAGTTAATGCTGGATTTGATGATAAGGTGTCAGAAAACACAGTGCATCGCAGCTTGCTATGTATGGGGCTGTGTAGCTGCAGACCGGTCAGCGTGTTCATTCTGACCCCTGTCCACCACTGATAGTGCTTACAATGGGCACAGAACTAGACCATGGAGCAATGGAGGAAGGTCTCTTGATGTGATGAATCATGTTTTCTTTTACATCATGTGGATGGCAGAGTGCGTGTGCAGTTACCTGGGGAAGAAATGGCACCAGGAAGCACTATGGGAAGAATGCAAGCTAGTGAAGGCTGTGTATTTATGCTCTGGGTATTGTTCTGCTAAGAAACCTGTGGTCATGACATTCATGTGGATGTCAGTTTGACACATTACACCTATCTAAACATTGCCGCAGACCATGAAGTACACCGCTTCATGTACTGAATGTGATTGAACATTTGTGGGATGTGCTGGGAAAACAAATCAGACCCCACCTTGCAACTTACAAAAATTTAAGGATCTGCTGCTAACATCTTGGTGCCAGACACCACAGGACACCCTCATAATTCTTGTGGAGTCCATACCTTGGCGAGTCAGAGCTTTTTGGTGGCATGAGGAGAACCTACATAACAGGCAGCTGATAAAGCTGCTAGTTACTAAAAAGGTGGGCGGAGAATGCATCACTAGAAAGCTGACGTACTGACAGTCATACTATTGCTTATACATCCTCATGGTTCAAGTTCCATTGTGGCTTAATCACACTTCCAAGAGCTTGTTTTGCTGGTCTATTGTGAATGCTCAGAGGATCAACTATCATTGCTTTCCGGAGTCATCGAGAGACAGAACAAAAGATCTGCATATTGACTGCAGCTACCAGGACCAGCATTGCATTGTAACTGTACATTGGATCTGTTCCTTCACTTATGGAGGTTACTTTTAGCAGCAAAGTATGATACAGATTATTATTAGAATTTATTCTAACATCATAAATTTAGTTGCTACTTATATTTGGAACTTTATGGACAATAACTTACGTGTGGATCATTAACATCTTTCTCCTGATGATTTCTGAGAGAACTGTTATCTTTTCCATTCTAGGAGTTGCTGAGAAAGTGGGCGGAGAAATGTCTCAGTAGATAGCGACGTACTGACAGTGACATTATTGTCTGTTCATCTTCAAAATTTCAATTCCATTTCGGCATAATCACACCCTCCAAGCGGTGGTAATCGAAAAAACGATTACCACAACCCCAACATCCTTGATACCTACAAAGAAACACAAAATAAAAAAAAAGTACATCAATCTAAACAGACTTACCTACAAAAGCAACGCTGCACATTTGCGGAATTAGTGGCGCTATATAAATAAATGATGATGATGATAGGATTTGGGTCCCCATTGAGGCTGAGGTTCTGTGTTTGCTCAATCCCGGGTCTCTCCTATGGCTCCCACAGGCCTACAGAAAAGGGTTTTGTCCTTCCCCACTTTCTCCCACTCCCTGACAATTCAGGAATCAGTCTCTCAGAAATATAACCTGTCTCCCCTACCCTCCCTAGTTATCCCACTTTTTAATTCCCCGGACTTTCACGCAGGTCTCATGCCCGCCATGTTTACTTCACGGCACTCCCGAGGAGTTAGTTTCTTAAGTGACCTCACCTGTACTGATCTCATCCTTATTTCTCAGGATAAAATTAAAGTTCCTGCCAAATTTTTCACAACACAATCAAGCACTGGCTCTCTGCCCGCCCAAAAAAATGCAACCCAACACTTCAGACCAGTGCTGGAGGGGCTGTTCCTTGGAAGGGATGTTTCTTCATGTCTGGTGGACCTGTTTGAAGCTGACACATTTCTGGCTCAATCTGGCTAACTAGATATGTGTTCCCATGGATTCTAAATTCTTTCTTCTTCCGTTAGGGCTATCTACAACCACACATCACCAGAATAAACTCATCCGACATATTCTCACGGCAGTCACATGCCAGCTCACTGCTGACTGGAAACAATAGATTCCCTCCTCCCTTCAATCTATAATCAATTGGGTATGGCATGTACATAGAGAAAAAATAAAAGGAGTAACTTTGCTTCTTGGCAAAACCATGTTGCATTGGAGGATGAGGTAAATTTAAATTGTGGGGACAGATTTATAGCTGGGGTAGGGCATGTCCTAGATCAACATTACATTTCAGTGTAAAGATAAAGCTATCATGTATTTGTGTGCTACATATAAAAGCAGACAGTATTTTCCTTACATGCAAAATAATAAACTAATTTGCACCCATTGCATTGTAACATGATTTGACCAGGATCAAATTTACTCCATTTTTTGCCTTGCTCTCCTTAAAGACTCAGGCCTACAGTCTCCCCTCCCTCTTCTTTCCTTTACCCTTCCTCCCTCTTTCTATTAAAACCTGAGTCAACCGATACTTATATGTCAATGTTGGTTTTACTTCCCCCTGTTGGAAATATACTTTGCCTTGTTTTATGTGTTTACTGCAACAAATTTCTTTTGCTTTGTACATATATAACTCTTCAAAAATAAACAGTTTAAAAAACATAAATATAATACTTTTTAATTGTTTAAAAATAATATGTAATAGAGTTTAAAAATAAAATATTTTAAAACAGAGGAGTTGATCGTATGGTGATCATTTTAGGACATTATCATTTTTCACAGTGAAACATCAAAATCCCTTACCCCAGATTTCAATGTATATAAAATAGCTAATAGCAGTTACTAGTTTTTCCAGAAACTTATCAGAATGGAATATAATTAATGTAGCGTGGCGGGCACAACATTTCTTGGGTCTTTCTAAATTAAAAAACACAGCAGAGAACCTCTCTGAGTCTGAAACAGCTGATAAAAACAAAATACTCCACACAAAATATTCTTAAGTTCAACATTGCAAGGTCTGTTATGGTAAAGGTACATTTATTCACTCCATACTTTAGTAAAGGAAGTCACATGAGGAGTAATTTAAGTTTAATGGGCATATTCAATTAGCCGCAATGTTTTTTAGGGTAATTTGGTACCGCAACATTGAGAATTCCCTTTGCAACCCCTTGTGGGGAATCTGCGATGTTGCGGTAACACAGAGTGCCTTCGCGCCTGTTCCAGAGGCACTTTGTACATAATTAAAAATGCCTCTAAGAGTAAGAGCAAATCTGAGCTCACACATAGGTGTGTGTATTGGACAAGATTTGGAAATTCGTTCATTGATTATTCTGCTTATCTGCCGAGTTACAGTTAGCTTTAATTTAGTTATATATATTTTACACAAGTATCTACTTCTTTTTTTTTTATTCTTGGGCAAAATATTGCCATCATTTTTTTTCAGCGCACTGTATTAATATTACGGCCTTTTAAATTCCAGACCTAACTAAAATGGATGTGCTAGGAGAATGACATAAAAATATTCTTAAACATATTTTTCAAGTGATGTTGAAATACTTAATTACCCAAAAATATTTATAATCTAGATACATATTATTAGAGCTACATAAGAAGATAGATAGACATCATTGGACTTGATGTCAAGTTTGTTATGTTCGTATTGTCGCCACCAATAAATATTGTCCAATGCAATTAACGTGGTTCCAACGCACATGGAGATTTAATAGCAAAATATAGCAGAATTACAGCAACCCATGATGGTGTATAAGAAGGTATAACAAAATACAGGAAATTATAACCAAATACATTACGCAAGCGGCAGTTAGCACCAACTCAAGCTTCAATCAGCATGTTCTTAGGACCCAATCCATAGCTCAATAATTTATACAATGTAGAGTCGTAAAAGTAGTGTCATCACAGAGATATACAGTTACAGTTGTAAGGTATTCGATGTGGCATTGTTGAGTTTCTCTGGTCATCGTTCTTCAAACTGCCAGGTGTCCTTTCCTCAGGCTCCCGCCTCTAGACTTGTATACACTGGTTTTTATGATCCCTATGTCCTGGTTATTTGGTGTATGAAATAGTGATATTATTAATAACTAGCGACCACAGTGTACAATCGCTTAGCTGCTGATACCGGATTTCTTCTGGTGAAACGAGGAATAATATAAGACCAAACACCATATATTTCTCAGGACCTGAACAATAAATACCTGCAATATAAGTTAACACTAATAATATTGATGGGTTTATTGCTTGTGCCCTATAGAGAGTATGTAAATTACTATCAAATGTCCATAAGTTTCACACATGATCTGAATGAGCCACGGCGGCTCCGGGTATCGCCGTGACTCGCTTCCTCCTCTCTCTTCATGTACCAGCCATCATCATGACGACCAGGACATAGTTTCCGCATTGTCCCGGCCGTTGCCAAGGCAACGGTCGGGCTGCTAGTGAGCTGCATCGCCGCGTCCCGGCATTCAGGGAAGCCGGGCGCGCGCGCTAATCAAACCTTAGCCAGGTGGCTAAGTACTAGACATGCCCCCAGTCTCCCATCATTGGCAAGCTTGCATTTATAAGGCAGGGAGGAGCAATCCTCCCCTGACGGTTATAGTTCCTGCTTTACTGCACACTAGCCTGATGTTTCCTTGTTTCCTATTACCTTTGGATTTGATTATTGTTGCCGACCTTTGCCTGATACCCGACTACGTTTGATTGCCTGTGCCCTTTGATCTTTTTTCCTGGACTCCTACGCTGCTGTTTACCTGTGACCTCTGACCTCGGTTTGTTTACTGGATATTCTGTCTGCTGCCTGCCCTCGATCCTTGCCTTGATTTCACTCTGCTAATTGCTCCTTTACGCTATCGCTGGGTTCTCCCCAGTCAGTGCACAACTCACGACCCTCAGCTGTCTGCGGCCAAGTCTGTCCCCACCACTAAGGGCTCCAGCAAAAACTAGACTTCTGAGTAGACTCCGGGATTTGATGTACTGGCTGGAGGGGACCTAACAATATCACCAGGAAAATGAGTACCCCTATCATTTTCTTTTATAACTCTATGGATACAATATCTGCATACAAGTTCCTGGGTATGAATCAGCAGTATTAGAGGCAACTAGAAATGTTTTTACCCAGTTTTAAAATACATAGTGCACACCAATGCAAACTTGAAATTCCTGCAAGGTGGCAATTGGAGGAAATTTAATTGTTTTACCTGGAAAAAGTCCATCTGTAGGAGGGTTATGGGATGGCTCTATTAGTATTGTCTTTGCAACATTTTTCCTCAATCAAGTAAGACAGAACATTGCCTTCCTACTAGCTTGAGAAGAAAAGTCTGGTGCACACCAGTACATACCTTCTTTATCCAGATGAGTCAGACCATGTGCTGCCTCAGATAGGCCTGGAACATACGCTCTGAGAGCCACAGGCCTACCTTGTCCATCTCTCCAGAGGACTCCTGACCACATCCCTTCGCCTTCTTGTAGGGAATACAAATCTTGCATGTTAATTAATTTTTGCATGGTTATCATTTTAAAGACCATTATTTTAAACCATTATTTTGTCAGTTGTCATAGATTAACCTGCTGCCCACTTTGCAGCTCCATCCGCCGTGTTATTACCCATTGATATAAGGGGGTAAATGTAATATAAGTTAACACTAATAATATTGATGAGTTTATTGCTTGTGCCCTTTTTTTAACTCACCGGAAATCGGCGACTTTGCAGATAAAATTTTAAGCGGCGCTGGCTTGTAAAGGCAAGTTTGCATTTACAAGCCAGCACGGCTTTAAATGTTAGCCGATTTCCGGCGAGTTGAAAAAAACGGACTTTCATACATTTACCCCCAAGTCTTTTTAATCACTGTCAAAAGTCCTTTTGTGTGTCGTGACTCTGCTACTGATGTTTTGTTACTGTCATAAAAGTTCCTAAGTCACCATAGAGCCCCAGATCCTTGCACTACCTTAAAACGTACTTAAAGTCAATGTACATGTTAACTCTGCCAACTCCCATGCCTTTCTTAATCTCGCTAGTTTGGCTACTTGGGTTAAGTATGATGGGCCAAGGTTCATCTTCTTTAGTGCTTTTGTCATCTATATAACAGTATACCCAGTACATGTCCATCTGTCTATGAGCAATATAGAACATAAAACATATACAAAGTTAAATTTTCTATTGGGTGTCACTTATGTCAGGTCTTTTTGTGTAAAAGTCTGATTCAAATATTTCATACAATCATGCATATCTGTATACCTGCCAAATTCACCCTCAGCCTGAGTCTCCTCTCTCCTTCCACCCTTTGTGCATCTGGAGGCATACTTTGTACACCTTGCTCAAGAGACAAATGTAATTTAGGCAGAACTTAGGAGGGTGGATATCGCATGCGATGTATACAAATTTGAATAATGTCCCAGTACTACGTCAAGATTCCTGCAGCAAAAAAACTCCCAGCAGCTTCAGTAAATATGGAAGTACAAATCTGCAGCTGTCCTTACGCCATGTCAGTGTGGTGTGTACCCTTATTTCTGTCCGTTGTCAAAATGTCTTAGTCCCTTGGGTGACACATTATCTCAACTATTGGAATGTTGTCCAGCATGGCTGTAATCTATCCCTTTGCAACCCCGTGTCCTGTTATTGAGAAATGAAGGAACAAGTATTTCAAACAGTGATGATATAAACAAATCGATACTATTTTTCATACTGCACCCTTTATTTGGTTGGAAAGATTGAAAACAGTCCCCCTTTGGAACAGTGTCTACGGATTTTGTACCTCCTTATAAGAAAAGAATGAGGTACTGACAGTCAGAAGTATAAGAATGAAGAATAAAACAGCAAAGAATAATAATTATGAAATGATTTGCAGAAAAGCAGAGAAGCAGGACAGTAGAAAACGAGATTTACAACAAGCTGACAGCAGGATTGGGCATTACAGGGAATTGGCTCTGAACTAGTTCATTAATACCCTTAAATCTTAATTAATCTATGACCCCTCCTGCATTCTTTTTAAAATGAACAGGGAGTCACATTACTCATCCAATCCAGTGTCTTGTCCATCGTTAGTTCATAAGAAACCCAATATCTCGGATAACATTATTTCTACAACCTGTGATGGACTTAAGCTATAACAGTGAAATGCAAAATTAATCCTTGTGAGGCATATTCTGTACTTCCCATGGGTGTCTTCCTGGAATATCTGAAATAAAAAAACACTATCAGAAGCACAGTATATTACACATCTTATTTTAAATAATAAATCTCTGCCAAATAAGTTATTATGAGCCATCACAACTAGAAGAAAGAATGTTAGAATGACCCAATATCAACTTAAGGGAAAATTGTGCACTTCTTCTGTAACCTCCATAGGTGTTTAATTTATATCTCTCTGGCCGTTCTTGTCTAAAGAAGAAAAAAAGTTTAATTAGTATCAGAAAACAAAACCTCACATTTTCCTTTCTTAACTTTTGGCCTTTATCACCAATCAACAAAATCTCAGATTGTATCCATTCAATGACAGCAAATATTACTTTATCTCTAGTCTTTTGTCACTTACTCGTTAATAAACTCTGTTATACTGTTCTAATTCTATAGCATCAGTGCACTCAGGGTCAATTAGCTAGAACCATTGTCTTTACGCAATGGATATCTCTTATCTACTAGTAGTACATATGTGTGGGACTTTATTTCCCTTTATGATTTCTGAAAATAAGTCATTACAGGGATTGCAAAAAACTTATTTCACTAATATTAATACATGGCACACTATTTTCTATAGTTGCACTATAATTATTATCCACATAAGGTGGGGAATGTTACTTTTGTTTAAGATTCTGCATGTTGGGCTTCCCATTGAATAAAATACTAGACTGTCTGAAGACTATTGATTTCTAAAAGTGGTCCCACTAGATTAAACCACTGTCCCTTGTCTTGTCTCAATGGCAGTTCCTATTACAGGGCTTGGGCGAAACAAAGAAAAAAAGTGTATAAGAACATTCTGGACTTCATAGGTATATTCCTTACACCCTGAGGAGGCCTGCTTTCACACAGGTGAAACGCGTTGGGTTGGATTTAATGTTTACATTTTTTATATAGATTGCAATCGTTTATTCACTCATCTATATTTGACACAGAGACTGGAAACTCTCTTCATTAATACCTACCAGGACCTTTTGACAGAAGGGTGCGCAGGCGCACCAGTCCGGTTTCAGTTGTGAGCGGAAGGACATGTAGCGTTTCTCCAGCGGAAATCACGTTAATAAGGAACTGGAGCAACTTTTTTGACTGCCAATTTACATGAGATACCCCAATATCGAGTTACCCATCTTTCCTTAGTGCTTTTGGATAGAGTACATTTGGGACCACTTCTTGACAGTCTATGGCATCATTACATGCAGGTGCCGTTGTAGACCCAAAAGGGTTCTGATATTTTTGTTTAGGTTATACAATTTCACAAATATTCCATCTCCTCTTATATTGAATTTGTTTTTATCATTTTTCTGGACTGTTTTTTATCTTTTTATCCTTTTTCTACTATTTCATATGTTGCTGTGTAATATTGTCTGCAGACATTTTTTACAATTTTCCTATTATATGACATGTGTGTTTATGCATTATATATTAGGGTTTAGCTGTTTATGCATTATATTAGGGTTTAGCCATTTGTGGTATTTACGGTTTATTGTGCTCTCATTTATGCTTATTACATATAAATTTGCCCTTTCCATTTAGTTTTCTTTTGAGAGCCGGGAAGTGCATTTTGCTATAATCTGTATTCTTTTGGAAGGATTAGGGATCTCCTCTCTATCTCCTCATTACTTTAGCGGCCTTTTTAGATACATATGTAGAGCACTGGTATTCTCTAATTTTTGTTAGTGTTCACAATCAACAGAGTCTTCAAGATAACATGTGGTTGTAGACCTCTTTGTCTTACACCCCAAAGAAGCTTATATGTGACCTGTGAAAATGATTCTTGGGCCATAGCTCTTGATGGCGCTGCTGTCAGAAGGATGATATGGTTGTTGAAGGACAACATAACCTGCAGGGAAGGAAAAAAAAACTCTGGTCTGACAGAGGTACAGCTCAAAGCACTCATCACAGACAGACCCAGGCCAGGTCAGGGCCCAGTTATCTTATTACAAGTGCCATAGATCAACCATGGGCAGATCTGTTCCACTTTCCCTTTCTGCTCTCTATCATTACACCTGTAACAGTGCAGCTGGGGCAGTACATGCCCTGCACTGCCCGATCCCTTAGCAGGGCTGACATCAGAGATTTCAGTATCAATAAAAATTCCCACCCTTCCCATTGGGACTGGTGAAAGCAGTGGTTAATTATGGAGCCATGACTTTCGAACCTCCCCACATACCCCTCAGATCTTTCCCATTCACTTGGAAATTGCCTCTAAACACTGTTTGATGATAAATTGCTGAAAATTCCTTCCCAATCATATTTCTCCCAACTAACCCCATCATTTTTACAGATTAGGCACTGAAGCACTTAAGCAATATCAGCAGGAGGTAGTTTAATTTCTAATCATACGTAATGGAATCTTTAGTATTTGAAAGTCAAATTCTTACTTGCTAAACTGATAATTTTATGGCTTGGCTTATGTGCAGTGCAAATTCTGCTAGGCCATAAGCAAGAGATATTTATATCACTAGTCGATAAAAGGACAGTCTTATAGAGCACTCTCCCAACAATAATCCCTCTGTGATTTTTTTAATGAATAATTCCTTGAAAACGAACCTCTTTTATCTGCTTTATGGTATAACCAGCACAACTTTTGATTGAAATGTGATGGCTGTTCCAGAAATTGCACTCTTGCTTTAAATACCTAAGTGTCAACCCTCCCCCTCTTACTTTTTTTTAATAGATCTGGCATTGTTCTTTTTTTTTTTTTTAAATACATTTTATTAGTAACATCTTATCTTGAACAGCATTACAAAGAATAAAACTCTTGAAAGGTACAATAGTAAGATGACAAATGCACATACAAATTTAACAGTGTGCATAGCACTCTTTCACATAGGTTTTACAAAACAAGTTCAGCTTCATATGAACATGGTACCATGAAGATGTTATTTTGTTTTAAATTATACAAATAAGTGGGAAAAGAGGAAGAATAAGGGGGTAGGGGAGGGACAAGGCAAAAAGGGGGAAGGAGAGAGAACAGATTGGGAGGGTTAGGGGAAGGAAGGAGAAATTCACGCGTTTATATTTTTAGCAGGAGATAATAGTTCAATCTAGTATTTCTAGTAATGGATAGGGTTTGACTAAAATTGGAGCAGAGGTTGGTTGCAATACGAGGCCTTGCTGAAGGACACGGAGGAGCCCCTAAGCACACTGGTGATGTGTTCCATCTGATAAGTGTGCCAGATCCGACCACAGATCATTTGGAGCGTTGGAGTAACGGAGTTCTTCCAGTGGGCAGCTATTTGACAGGTAGCTGCGCTGATTATATGCCGAAGAAGCTTATGAGTGTGTGGTGGGAGGTCTGGGAGAGGTAGAGGCAATAATACGTGCTTAGGATCGGAGGTCACAGGAGTATCGAGGACAGCCATTGCCAATGCGAGAACTTCTGTCCAGAACGGGCTCAGTTTGGGACAGTCCCACCATGTGTGTATGAAGGTGCCTGTATGGCCACAGTCTCTCCAACATTTTGGACTTGTTTGAGGGTATATGATGTGAAGCCTAGAGGGAACATAATACCTGGCATTGTTCTTTTTTAAGACTCCTCCCTTAGTACTTTACTTACAGGCTCCTCTCCTCACTGCTGCAACTTTCCCCTGCATTTCAATCAATTCTTCATCTTCTCTTCTAGTCTTGCCAGTACCTGTCTGCTCCTCTCCTGTTCATTGCAACGTTATGATGTCATGTGCGATGCTTCAGAACAGAGGAAATGAGGTTAGAAAGGAGACAGGTGCTACCTTTGCCAGGTCCCCCTAGGAGAGGGGGGCTTGGGTCATCAGGATGAAGGGAAGCTCACTACTGCTGCATCATCAGTGGGCCTCCTGGTGAGTGTGGGGTTCATACATCAGTACTGCCCATACCCCCCTGATGGCCCTGGCCATTAGTAACTATGGTGTGAACATGTGGTGATCACCTCCAATATTTGATGAGCCATGGTTGGAGGAGCTCAGAGCACATAGTTACTGAGTGTCAGAGTACTGCAGTGCATATACTGCTCTAGCCTCACTGGAATTCAGAAGGAGCATAGAAATTAATTGATAGTGGAAGAAAGAGAAGGTTAGAGGAGGAAGACAGAGAATGAGATCAGAGGATGAATGAAAAGAATAGAGGACAAAGGGGAGAAGGATAGATGAGGAAAGAGGAGAAGGTTAAAGCAGGGGAATAAAGGAATAGAATAAAGGAGGAGGAGAAAGAAGGAGTAGATGGATGAAGGAGGATGAAGCAGGTTGAAGTAAGTGGGATCTTGATGAAGTATGAGAAATGAGGAGGATGAGATAGGAAAAATCAGGGGGAAGAAGGAGGAGGAAGAAGATAATGGAGGAGGAAAGAAGGAGAAGTGAAAAGGAAGATAAAGCAGGAAGAGGATGAAGGAGGAGATGGAAGAAGGAAAAGTAAGGAGGAGGAAGAAGAAGGAAGGAACTGGGTAACTGGGCTTCAGTAAGAACCTTCCATGGAGTGGATGGTTAAGCCTACTGACTGATCCATAGTAGCTGAGAGATGGACAGGTGTGTATGAATATGTAAGCCATTCTCCTGTGTGTATTCTGTGTGTCCCTCCCATGGTGGTAGGGGTGGAGAAAAAATGTGTAAAATATAGCCTAAGCATGTGCTGCAGAGCAGAGGCTACATATGTGAATGTGTATTACATGGCGTCAGTTGGATGCTTTCTGCACTGTGTGCGGCTACTTGGATGCTCTTTGTATTGTGTGGCAGTCACTTCAAAGCTATTGGAATTGTGTTTAAGTTCCTAGAATTATCTCTGAATTGTTTCACAATAATTAGTATGCTCTCTGCATTATATATAGGTCAATGGGTGGTACTTTGCTGCTCTCAAAAAGCCCTTCACAATTTTAACATGCCAAAAGCAATGTGCTATATGTCAGAAAAATGGGAAGCAAAAATTATTCAAACAATACTAATAGACAATCCTGACATTATTGAAAAAAAATCTGCCGTAGGTTATCTAAAACAAAATAAATCGGTACAGTGGTTAAAGTGGGCTTGTATACAGTGGTGTGGCAGACTGGCACTTCTCCTACTGCCTTCATTGTAAAATGATTAAGTTCTATTCACTTACAGTTTCCATACCACCACTTCTAAATTTCCCCTTTGACCATTGAGCAGGTATGTAATCACACAAATACATATGATGAATTTGCAAATTAATATGACATAATGTATGCCTAGAATAATCATAATAAAATAAAATATTACTGGTGGAAATCCAAGCACAATATCTGAGGGAAAATATAAATATATATAATAAAGAATAAGGTATTTGCATTATTAATTTTAAAAGTACAATAACCATACACATTGCATATGCACAGCCAAACAAAATTGTGATGTCCTAAGCAGGAATGGTTACTTTTATTCGTTTTGCAAGCAACACATGCATTTGCTATTTGTTGCAATAAAAAAATTGCATACCAATATCAGACCTCAAAAAGCAATACAAAAAGTCACACAAATAAGCAGCCCACAAATTCCTGTAATGTAGCAAAGTGGTATCAGCTGGAGAAGAATCTGCAATCATCCAATCAGAAGTGACGAACTAATGGTGCCTGTTGTTCTCTTCAGCAGTACTTGTATTTGCACCGCCCGAGATGCGGCTCTGTGCTGGCTTGCCAAAGCCGCATTTGCATGCATATGCCCTTACTGTACTCGACTTACATTAGACCACTCCTTTCCTCACCTGCTCCACATCTCCAGTCATAAAGAGTGCAAGTATCAGATGCATGTCTGCACGTGATTATCAGATTTTCTCTTTGTTGGCATGTGCAGTATAAATCTGCATAGCTTAATCTAGGCAAATAGGCATTTGTCCCACTCTGTATCAGTCCCTATCTCTATAGAGATTATGGCTTAATAAATGGCAAGCAAGTATTTTACAAATTATTCAATCATTTTGGCCCTAGGTGACAGAGCTATATTGATGTCTATAGATTAATTTTAGATTTCCAAACCAAGCAGACTTTTCCCATGTATATCAATAAATGTAAACATAATAAATATTAATAATAAATGTCTTAAAAAAGCTGTAAAAAATAAAGCAAAATAATTATAGCTGTTTTTATAATTAGTTGTCATATACACCTTGAAAATTTAAAAATACAGGGAAAAAAATACACAAAATGTGAACACAATTTACTTACAGATTTATATAATTAGGAGAGCTACTGTGTTAGCCCTTTATTTCTCATGAATAATTTATCTGTTATCCCTGAATTCAAATATATCATTTCTATTAAACATTGTGTTCTTTGTTTCCTGGAATTGTTCTCATATTATTCCTTGATAGGTCAGATATTTCCATTTGGACAGTTTGATCCTTCTGCGGATACAAATGTGTTTTTTTTTTCTTCAAATGCATCAACATCCTCCTGCTGCTAATAGTTGCTCTTGGAAGAGCTACAAAAAGATTAACTAAACAATTATCTTAATATGGCCATTATAAACCTGCCAACTTGGAAATAAACTTTTATATTTTTCTTTATTCAAATCTGTTTTCAAGATTTCCAATCTGCTTTTAAAAGGACAAATTTTCATTTGCATATTATTATTTTTTAAAACTGAGTGATAGAATATTCTATATAAATTGGTTGTTTATATATGACAGGTAATAGGTCCTTATATAATGCCATATTGGACTGATTGCCTATGATATAGTATATGAGGTCATGATAATGCTCTATTTGATCTGCTACTGGTATTTACCAAACATATACCATTGAATGGCATAGACTAAAGTGGGGAATAACCTGATTTTAGTACAGTCAAAATTGACTTTCAGTATTAGATTCTTACTAGGGAATTATTTTTAAATGTAAGTATTTTTATCATATGCCGCAATTAAAAGAGTGCTAATTGCTTGACTAAGACAGTTGCTTGCTAGAGCATGCTTATTTACAATTGGACATACTTACCTGACTCCTGCTTCTTCCGCCTCTCCTTTGTTGGCACCAATTTACTCTTCCTACTGTATATCTTCACTTCTGACTCTTATTCTCTGGTCTTCACAGTGGTTTCTTCCTGTCTCCCAATCTATCAGTCAATTGAGCTGCAAAATATTGCTTGTGAACAACTGTCTGCAAACCATTTAAGAGGTAACTGTAGGGGTGAGGTTAAGGTAAAGCAACTAAGATAACAGTAGTACTCATGAATTACTATGGGATATACAGTAGTCTAAGGAAGTGGAGAAAAGAGTAGAAAAAAGGTTTATAATAATTAGGTAATTACTATTTTGCATTATTTCTAAATGAATATTGAAAATTATGATTATGTTAGTCTTATTACTGGATGGTGTTTAACGTATAAATTATGACTAATATCATTTCAGACACACAATCATATATAGCAATGGCTCAATACATCACCTTATATTTTTGGTTTCTATGTTTTATCAAATTTGCCTTTGAGCATTATTGTGATTGATTGAATATTTAGCTCTAATCTCAGCTTGTATATTTTGTGGAAAAGAAACTAAAGCTTGCATCCATAACTTATGCAGAAGCTAATAAGCATAACACTAACTATAAGATTACAGAAGTATTTTGCATATATTTTAAATCCTGGCAGACTGAATTCAAGTACTTAAATTACCGTTTTTTATATTTATTAAGATATAATCTTATCATTTTTATATGCATATTAACATTGCTAAATGATTTAGAGTTATTCCTGTTCATTCTTTAAAAAAGCTCATTTTCTTTCCCACAATTTATTTTCTTCTTAGAGTCTCAGATGTTCCACTACACACTCATCAATCTTACTAAGAATCTTAGTTATATTCTCCACACTCCACCACTAACTGGATTACAAAGCTGAAAAACTTACTTGAAGTTGAAAATGTGATAAAAGTAATCAAATTGCTGTAGTCAAATTCTAACAGTGGTGAATAGATGACACTAATTATTGTCTCTTATTATGCTACAAATGTAGTTTACTCTATCTTTATTCATGAAGAGGTATCATAGATCTCATCCTGGGAATTGCAGTAGCTGTGCTCAATAACCATAGGTAAGTTTTCTCTCATTTTTCATTTCTTTTCAGTATGCTTAAGGTGGAGCCTCATTTTTTTTTATGAATATGTGAAAGTACATGATTCCTTATGCCCTCATTTTCCTTGTGTAATTGTAATACATGCTTCAAGGACTGTTTATCATTATAATTTAAGAGAATCTGCACTTGCAGTAAAAATTGCTCAGAATAAATACAAAGATTTTTCTTTCATAAACACTGATGCATTTAGCTATTTTCTTTAATACATTGCTTTGCATTGTTTATGTATTGCCTGTGAGTGATTTATTGAATAGTTGGTGATGCACTGTCATAAAAAGACACATTTATATGTGTTAAGCCACAAACCTATAACCCATTTACAAGAGCAAGTATATTGGAAATTAAGCAAAAATCTAAAAAGTAGTCTTATAATCCACTATCAGTGTGTTAATGATCCATGATAGGTATTTTTAAATGGTCAATAGGTGTGATTAACTTACTTCTTGTGTGAAAATGGTGCTGAAAAAAATAATAATCACAAAATCAATATATTCCCATGTCATATTTACATTAATTGAAACGTGAGTGACTGGACACAGATCTTGCATATAATGCATGCAAGGTCATTATTTCCCCAACTTTAATATTATGTATAGTCAACTGAATACAGATCCAATTACTTTATCTAGGTTCTGTGTATGTAAATTACCACATTTAATAGTTTTCAGTGAGGACTGAGCGACTGATTGCAGATGTATTTAAATCTTCAAAAAGAAGCATGTTTTTCCTTATGACTACTGATAAACAGACCATTTAGACTTCACAAATGTATTAATGCATAATGTAGTAATTTTGTACATTTTAAATTTAGCACAGCATTATCAAGTATAGTTTGTATTGTAATGTTCATTTTGTCGCTACCAATAAATATTGTCCAATGTGATTAATGTGGTTCCAAAGCACAAAGAGATTTTTATAGCAAAATAATAGCCATGATGATGCATAAAAAGTATAACAATATACAGGAAAATATATACAAATTCATTACGCCAGCACTCCCTGGGCTCAGGTCCAGATTCAGTCTTGTAATCTACATTAAGGAAGAGAGATTTAGTACTGGCCCAGGGACTTGCTTATATACAGTTTGAGTTAACAAAAACCAGTAATGATGTCACAACGTACACAAAATTAAACTTAGGTCTTTCTTCATTGGTCCAGGGATCAAGTCAGTCCAGTACAATGCAGGTCATAGATCAGTTCAAAGAAATCCTCTCCACAGGTGGGGGCAGCTTACTCCAACAGCTGAGCACATGTTGTGCCTGAGGGAGCCGGCCTAATCCAGTTTAAACCAATCTATAAACATTTGCTGTCTACTGTATTATAGAGTATTAATCTTATATTATTCATAACTAGTGATTTCTAGGAGTGATCACTGCGCTGTTAACACCTACTGGTGAAATGAGGAATATTATAAGACCAAACACCATTCATTTCTTAGAACTTGAACCATAAATTCCTGTAATGTAAATTTATCTTTGCATGAGTAACCTTTATGTTTTACTAATAAACTAATGTGAGCTGGAACTTTATCAAATGTGTACTATTTACAAATGTAAGTGTGAATGTAGGTGTGTATGTGTTGTTTTCCCGTGCAATTGCATTGCTAATCCTGTTATTACGTAGTGTACTAATTGCAATAGCACGTAAAACTATTTTAATTGACATTTGTTCATTTAGAACGACTTCATCCAATTATTTGACTTCCACAGTATACATGATGAGCCATATATTTGTTGTTTACTACAAGCATGCTATAAACAAATTTCACAGATATCCATAATAGGGACAGGTGGTGTGGGAGCTAAATCTTCTAAGATTGTGACAGATGGGTAAATGATACAATTGAGCATTTATCTCTTGTGTTGCTTTCCTCAAACCACACAACACATCTATAGAGTAGGCTTTGCTAGTATGGCACTATTCTGTGCATCCTCCTCAATTAGGAGCAGCAGTATCATGCTTTTAGTCCAGTTCTGTCGTTCTCCACATGTATGTGCATCATAACTGTATAATTTACTACTCTAGTTGACTTCTACCTGTCATTTTGTTCTTATTTTTTTCAAATCTGGAGCCACACTCTACATTCCATTGTTACAATGAGGAAGCTGCTCATGTATACACAGATAATGCTTTTTATAACGGTCAATAAAACAAGGAGGTATCAGAAAGATGGTCTCTTTTGAAATATGTTTAAACACTAGTCAGGGCATTTTTTATTTGTATTCTCTCCAATTAAATTATACTCACCTTAAACTACTCTGCAAAGGGCTATATTTAGGTCTAACATTATTGATGCTTTCGACTTACACTAATAAATATAAGTTTATATATAAATCAGGACTAAAAAGTATATTCATAAAAACAATGTAATTATGAGGAATTATTATGTTAGAAAAATATTATGTGAAAAATACATTCCAGACTATAACCTAAAACTCAGATCATATTGAACATCCAACATTTAAGAAAAACTCTACATTCATTTTATTCCACCATGGAGCATCTTAGAAATCCATATATTTATTTTCTTTCATTATTACACAAAAATGAAAAATGAAAATTATATCGTCCAAGAGGGCCCATTGTTTCAGATATAGATCTAGCAGCTGTAAAATTAAGCAGATATGTAGATTTATTTTACAACAATTAGAGAAAATCCATTCAATTATATATGTGATTAGAGATTCAAAATGGGAGAAATTTTTTTTTGTGGTGTACTGTTGATGTGTTATGTCTTTACATATATTTTTTTTCAGAAAAAATATTTGAAGCTTCTAGATTTTTTCTTGAAATAGAAGAAAAATAACTGGTAAAAAAATTGATTTGATCATTAACTTTATTTTAAACCACATTTATTTTACCTTCCAAGAGACTTTTTGTAAACAGATCAGTGGCACAGTGATGGGGACAAGATTTGCACTTAGTTACACTAATTTTTGCATAGATTTATAGGAAGTGCAAACCTGGTCATATGGGCCACTACTTAGCAATGTAAGGTTTATTCAGAAAAGGAATTCTAGACAATTTAATATAAAAATAAATAAATTGTAATGATTTTAATTAGCAATTAACATGCTTTGTGGTTAGAGATAAAATTGTGTTGACTCACTTGAGTTATCATGAGGGTAAAAATATTAACACAATGTTCCTTTTGGAAAAGGTTGATGTCAAAAATTTCCTGTATCTTTCATGCTGGACAATGGCCCAAAAGACAATATAGACATAGAAAAAAAATGTACAGTTCACTAGATTTTCATTTTATAAAAGTAGACATTAAAAAAAACCTTTATCATAGCTAGGAATCATAGCTTAAACAAGTTAGACCTAGAAATACCCATGCTAGGATGACATATTGATTTGGCACAAGGACACCGCTCACCAATTTGAGGTAGAGTTGGATTTGTCTCATGATAAAAAATATTTTTTTTTTTTAAAAATTAATTTTATTTTTTTATTAATTTATTTTTGAGATTTCTTTTTCATTGTCAAGGTTAAAAAAATGACTTCTCACTAGTAAATCTTTTAGATTCTTTGACCTTCTCCAACTGATTTTTTTCTCCAATCACTTCCCTTAAATCAGGATCTAGTTGCAAAATATGTTTGTGTTTGTGTATAATTTCTTCCATTGTTTGGCATTGGTTGTTAAAAGTACGAATAAATCTGATTAGCCTTTCGTTTAAAGTCACCTTTCGTATCGGTAGTATTGGATGGGTGAAGGATAGGTGGAACATTCTAAGTGTGCAAAATTAATTACCAATAATATTTTTTAAGCAAAATAGCTAAGTAAAGGCAAACCATAGAGTTGGGAAACCGTGAACTGAAGGAGATCCTATCTATCATTGATTAGAATTCCGTCTACTGTCATTTTTTTCAGTAGATTGCTCTCATAATTGATATATTATCCCTGACAGACATGATGCCTTAAATGATGTAGTTATTGTATGCTACTAATAAATATAGTGGCTAAATTGACTATGTGAAAATCAGTAGTGATGATACTCCTTGATATATAGTAAGGAAAATGGCTAGTGATATTGTGAATTAAATAGTAGTGTGTATAATTGATAAATACAACTGTGAAACCTAATTTCTAGGAAGGTGTAAGTGGGTGGTGCTATCATAAACCCGTGAGCCTAAAGTGCTAAAACCATGATTACAATCTTTTATTTCAATGATTTACATACCTTAGCTCTTACTAGGATTGTGTAAAAGTGATTTAAGTGAATTAATAAATGATTCTTGGTAACATGTCGCAAACTGTATTCATTTGAAGAATTATATTTTTAATTAATTTTTTTCTCATTTCTCATGTCAGACATCTTAATGTTACTAATGTAGAATTGTACTTTACTATTTAAGTGGTGGAATTTATAATTATTATTGATAATATATTGATATTAGTTATCAAATTGTTTTATCCTGATACTAAAATAATCTATAATTACATATCCATTTGATATTATGTTTGATTTATCAGTATTACATATATAAATTCCTAATTGAATTCATACTATATTTTTTCTTTCTTTCCCTCCTTTTCAGATTTTCATTTATTCCATCCAATCGTCCCCCAGGATGGCAGCACAAAGGTCACCCTGTAAAGTCAAAGGTAAGTTATGACTTATATGGAGAACAACTATCAGATAAATACCATTTTAAAATATATTATTTTCATTATGTCCCTTTAGGCTAATACTATCAAATAGAAATATATACTTTGATTAATTTTTTAACAATTCTTTCTTCACATAGGGATATTTTTTCCATAGGAAAGACTGTAAGAAATTTTGGATTGCATCATTTTTTTTAAGGAAATGCCTGGCAACAGTAGTTAGTGGTCTCATTTTAATCATGTCTATTTTCACATGTTCCAGCAGTCTCTGTTTAAAAGGTCTGCTGGTCATGGCTGCATATTTAAGATTACATGTACAAGTTAAGCAACATATAACTCCTGAAGTATTACAAGGTCTTTATCATATGTTTTCTCTGATATCTGCTCTTCAAAAATTTAGTTTTACTGATATATTTACACGCTTTGCATGTTCCACATGCAAAGGATCCAGAAATTTATTTTGAGATTCCTTATTTTTTGTCAAGGTTAGAAAAATTACTTCTCACTAGTAAATCTTTTAGATTCTTTGACTTTCTCCAACCGATTGGGATTTTTTCCCCAATCACTTCCCTTAAATCAGGATCTAGTTGCAAAATATTTTTGTGTTTGTGTATTATTTCTTGCATTGTTAAAAGTACTAATAAATCTGATTTGCCTTTCATTTAAAGTCACCTTTCGTACCTGAAAAAGCTATGTTTCTCTGTTCATCTTTTTGGTTGCATTGTAAGTTTTTTTTAATGAAATTACAACTGTAGCCCCTTTTAATTAATCCTATTTCTAATTACTTTGCACATGTTTCTAATGTAGCTAAATCTCTGCTAGTGGCATGTAAGATACTGTAGCCGTCATTCTTCTTTACAAGTCAGTTAATTAATTATTTTCTGTTACTGATATGATTAGGTTCAAAAAGGTAATTTGCTCAGAATCGATTGCAGATGTTAGTTTTAAATTGATAGTATTGTTATTCAATTCTGATATGAAATAATTAAATAGATTTGTGCTGCCTTCCCAGATGATTAGAATATCATCTATAAATCTTAGCCAAATAATAACATACTTGGTGTATTTTTCATTGCCCGGGTTGAAGACAACTTCCTGTTCCCACCACCACAGATAAATATTTGCATATCTAGGGGCAAAAGTTGTCCCTATTGCTGTGCCCCTTATTTATACATAGAAATTTTCATTAAATATACAATAATGTTTAGTCATTTTTTTTTTAATAGTTTCAGTATTGCTCGTTTTCATCTATAAAAAGTATTTCACCACATAAAGTCCTATTTGATGTTATGTGCTGGTGTACAATGACTCCACATCACTAGTACAGAGCCAGACACTAGTATTTACAGTAATATTTTCTAGTTTGCCAAAACATCCAGTTTTTCACACATATATGAGGGTAATTTCACTACAAATTCCCTTACATAGGTGTCTACATAGACACTAGGTTTTTCAGTCAAATTCTCAATCCTCGACACAATTGTTCTGCCAGGGGATTTCTTATCATTTTCATGTATCTTTGGCAATCTATCAAAAGTAGCAACTCTTGAATTTTCAATCACAAAAAAATCATATTTTTTCTTGTTTATTACTTTGCTTTTGTAAGTACTTTGAGTCAAGTTTTGGTATATTTGCAAAAAATTAACTGATGGATTGAATATTTAATCAGAAATTTCCAATTATAGTTATTCTAATATTTTGATTATCTCATCATCCTGTGAAGTAAATTATATCTGATTTGTTGGAATAGGGTCTATCTAATTTTTTCTTTTTATAATATGTATATAAAAGATTTTTTCTTTCATAGAGATGTAGATTCCTTTCCATCTCAAATCTGTAAGGACTACTTGTTCATGCAAAAGGTAGGCCTTTAAATAGTAAATTATATTGTGCTGCTGTTAATTTTCTCTCAGAGAGGTTGATAACTCTTAAGGACTGTTCAGAGTCCTCTAAAGTTTGATTGGGAATTAATTTCCCATTCCAATTACTCTTTTTCTTAAGATTTTTCCTACACCATTTTTTTTGTAAACGTGTCTCCTTGTTAGGTCTGTCTGATCACGTGACCTGAGAGGCGAGGAATTCAAACTTCCCCACTATTTAGTCTTCAGTCTGACACTCTCCTGTGTCAGAGCAACAAGTGTACTTAGCGTCTGGCTGCTCCTGATCCCTGTGCTTTCCCTGTGCACTTCTCCCTGTGAATACTGGCTGACTTTCTGTGTACCAACCCGGCTTGTCTGATTAACCCTGCTTCTGCTGAATCCCTGGCAACACGCACTGGCTGACCTTCTGTGTATCGAACCGGTTACAGTTCCTGACTCCTCTCATGTTAGTCTCCTCGTGCCTTTCTACTAGACAGCAAGGTATGTCTGGCTTCCTACTTCTTACAGTTAAGCTGTTTAAATCCAGCTAGACAAGGCTTTTTACTGTGTTCCCAGAACTGTTCACCCTACTGCTATCTCTCTACCACGCCGGTGGGCTAACCTATGTGCCGCGACCTGCGGGCCTCCGGCAGCTAAAACCATCCTGCCTTGCGGAAGTTCTTGGAGAAGACCGGGGGTCCGTTAGACGCCGCACCCTGGGAAGGCCGGTGCCAATACTGGTTGGTAGTTGTCTCCAGTGAGACGTAACACTTCTATATCTTCAAAAAAAAAACATGGAGTTGCACAGAAATACTGAGTACAAATGTTTAATATAATATTAAAATACAAACATATGTGAATATGCCTTGAAACAGAGTGGGCTAGCGAAGGGTATGTAGAGAGATAGTAATGCATGTATGAGAATTGAATACATGCATATAGACTATCTAGCTAGGCGTAAGTAAACACAAAGACAATAAGTACCATGTAGAGCAGAAATACACTTTTATGCAAATAATTTTAAAAATCTTAAAACATAAAAAAATATATATAAAAAACACATGAATTGCATATATGCACTTAAATCTCCATAAGCTGAAAAAAGTGTCCAATTCAAATGATGTCGACATCAAAAAGAGTATATATAGATAAATCTATCCGGATTGAAAGTCAAAAAGTAGACAAATTTGTATATAAATGACTTTTAGATCGTTTATATCCACTACTATGAGTGTATTAGGAAGGCAAGCAATTATCCACTTTAAATGAGGAAAAAGAGTAACTTCCTTTGGGCGTCAGTACGGCTGGCAAAAACAGAGACCATAAGCAAGCTGATATCACTGTAGCTGGGGCACTCAAAGGTAATCACCCGTTTATGTAATTCTTCTTACCGGCTGAGCGGCTAAAATCGAGTTAGAATGAGCATGCCTCCAGGGATTAAAACATCTGATCTTGCTCCCAGCATATCCTGTCAATGGGTCAAAGAGTAATAAAAGGTTTTACCTTCTCGCCGTCACTGCAGCTTCTATATCTTCGACTGATGAGTGACCCCTGCCTAAACGTTATTGTTGTAGGGCTATTTTGCCTTCTAATCTTTAAGAACTTTCATTTGTCTCTCCATCCGATGTTTCAATTTCTGTTGTGCTGTAATTGAAGGTGCTGTAATTGAAGTTACTAGTGTCTTTTCTGAACTTATTGATATTTTATCTAAAGACATTATTAGCTTCAAAATCATTACTATCTCTAATAAATGCCCTTTTTTTCTTGTCCATTGTTGATTAATCAATTTTCTTAATTTATTTTTTCTGTTTAACGTACAATTTTTGAAACTTATCTAGTCCTTCAAATTCTTTAAGTTTATCTCCTAATTCGGTGTATATTCTTCAAGTTTTATTTGATCTTGTTTTTTCAGGATTTTCATCAGGTCTCAAAAATCTTTAAAAAATATGTTCCCATTCTGTCCTAAGATCACTGTTGGCAAGTTTGTAAGCTGGATATATTTTTGGTCTAAGACCCCTCGGAACTAGGTTGTTTTTAATATATAGGTCAAATGCAATTTTATTCCAAAACATTTTGCTTTCCCTTTTCAATAGATATTTTAGGTCAAACAAATCGTCTATCCAGGTTTTATCCTGAGCTGTTGTCTCTAGTCTTTCACTAAACATTACTTCTATTTCATCATTCAATTTGTCTTGTCTCTGATTTAATTCTTGTCTTGGATTAAGAGCTGCAATGTCAGGTATTGTACGCTTCATAGTATATTAGAGGGTTTACAAATCGCTCAGTATTGACATACATAGGGCCTGAGTTATTAAGAAGAGCAAAGCACAAAAAATTAGTAAATTTGCACTTGGTCAAAACCACATTGCATTGGAGAGGGAAATAAATTCTAAAATATGAGGACAGATTTATAGTTGGGGTAGGGCATGTCATAGATCAACTTTAAATATACTCCTTTTTATGCTCTGTTCTCTTTAATGACTCAGGCCCATAATGTTTATTAAGAATATTATAATAATTAACATGCTGACAGAAGAAGAGTTAAAGGAAAACCAATAAGGGTATAGACACTTTTACAATTTATTGTCACACTGGCAGGGCCGGATTAACCCTAGGGCTAACTGGGCTACAGCCCAGGGGCCTTGGGCATCCATGGGGCCCTTGAAAGTGCTCAGCAGCATTATTGATCGGTCAGGGGCGGGGGTGCCCCCAGCGCGATCAATGCTGCTGAGCACTTTCCCTGCAGTCCTTCTCCGGCGCGCTGTAGTCTCCTTACTGAGGAGATCTCGTGAGTCTCACTCTCTTGAGATCTCCTCAGTAAAGAGCGTACAGCGAGCCGGGGAAGGACTGCAATGCCAGGAGGAGGTAAGTGCCTTGGGGGTGGCATGGCTCACCGGGAGGGGGGGGGCTGGGGCTCGGATGCCCCTTAGCCCAGGGGCCTCCATTCCCTTAATCCGGCCCTGCACACTGGTATTAATAAATGGACTGCTGCTCAATATTTTTAGTAATATTATGTACTCATTTTCCACTTCTTTCTATTCATATAGATGTCATTATAAGCTTCTGATTGTGGGTTGACTAAAGCTGATACCAACCAACTACAACCTTTATTACATCTTTCAAGAGAAAATTAAAATGCCTTCTTGCAGTTTTGATGGAAAGGGGATTTTAGGCTTGCTTGAGGTTTTTAAACAGTGCGAGAGGCAGGTCAGAGGAGTTTCACAGTCCAATATTAATTAGTTGATCATAGTCTTGCTTGGGTGTCTTTACTATAAAGGTCTTGACTTCCGTGGTAACTTGTAATTGGAAGGGGAAGCTCCACTGGTGGGGAATGTTGTGGATCTCATACTTTGGGCCATTTGAAAGTTGGAGCTAACTTTGAATTAATATACTCTCAAATTGAGATGATATAATTCTTTTTCGGTGTGCCAAAATAATTTGACTCAAGTTTTACATTTTTATAAATTCATATTTATTGTTTAGTATTTCTTCCTGTTTATTGTTCATTATTTATTTTCATTATTATTACAACCTTTAGATTTGCAAACCTGACATCCAAACAGCAGACAGTGGAGGGGAGTCAGGCACTGTTGGGTTTGCCCATCTTCCAAGGCCCCTGCTTCCCCTGAGGCTCCCGGTCTGCTCTTAAAAGAGCATTGCAGTAACCTCCTCTGAGCTGGTACATGTTCCCACTCAGAAGAGAAGAAGAGTGGGGGTGGAGATCAGGAGGTTAGAGTGGCAGCGCTGGTACCTTACCCAAATTTTGCTTTGGGGCCCAAAGATGCACAGCAGGCTCTGGTTCTAAAGAATGCAAAATTTCAACAAATAGTTGTTTCTGTTTTCTTCCATTGACCTTATTATATGACAACAATGTCAATGTCCCCAACCGTCAAGCTGCTCAGCCATAACTACTCAATATAGTTCAATATTGTAGCTTAATAAAATGGTAGTATTGATCAGTACTGCATTTATAGTGTTAAATGGAACACAATCTAAAAGTGGCTAGGAAAAAAATCATGGTCATATTTATATCAGTTAGCGACACTGACATCTGAGCTTATGTTACATAAATTCAACACCTGATGTATTACAAATCTATTGGGCACAATGTATACATAAACTAATAATTGAATGAATGACGTTAATTTGAATTATGTAATGACACACCTGCCTTTTGCCGACAGTGTATATACAGAATGAAAATGAATGAATGCATGAATGAATGAATGTTGCTAATATGAATGATACGTTTACCATATGTATAAATCTCATAAACTGCAGGTGTCAAGACTTGAGGGAACAGAATTATCCAACAACAATGGTGCTTTCAATCATCCAGGTGGGTAGTTTAAAGTGACATTATGTGATCACACTACATCTCAGTTCTTAGGAAACATCCTTATTATAAAAGGTAGTGTAGTTGTAATTGTACTCTTCTCTGTCCATTATAGGTGTAGTGCATCATGACTGCATGGGTTGCTGCTGATTGCCCTGCTATCGCTAACCTGTTTTTTGACCGTCCTACCTTCTGGTTGCCCTAACCTCTGCTTTATACTGGATCTGGTTCTGTTAATTGCTTCCAGCCTTGACTTCTACTTGGACACTGGCTACTCTACTGATTGCCACCTGCATTGACCTCTAATTAGATGCTCACTACTCTATTGATTGTTAGCTGCCCTGTCTTTGGACTTTTTTTGTTGTGCATTCACTTGCCTGTGGGAGTACCTGCATTTCTGCCAGTGTGCATAGTTCTTCTGTGTATGTTTTGTCTACCACTGGACTAACATTATATTTGTTTTGGCTATTGTGTCTCCAATATTTTCCTGTGTCATTGCCTTTCTTAGAATAAGCCTCTATCACTGTGTGCATAAGACCTGAAGGCAATTTAGTTTCAAAGATAAAACTCAGCTTTGAGGAAAAAGGGGCTGCTAAAGGTAAAGACTGTGATTAGCCTGGGTCTAGATGTTCTTTCTGGGAGTTGGTGTTTGACACTCACAGTGTACATTTATTGACATTCTTTTCATACACCATTTATTTACTGTTAATGGCTTTTGTGTTGGTTTATCAAATATATATTACATACACAAGCTCATTGATAACAAAATGCTGTTTATGCACCTTTTTATTTGTTTTTCTCTTTTTGTTACAATGAAATGTATTATGTGTTCTAAAACATGGAATAAAAATAAACACAGAGTACAGGTTCATACAAAATGACCTTTTACTTGATGCCTAGTACATGAAATAGAGCATACTTAAAGAGTAGATGACCTTCTTTCTTTACAGACCATTATAAAATGCTCCATCAAATACAACTACCCGTAGGTGATGATTATTCCAAACCAAGTAGAGAGCACAGAAGACATTGAAATTCTTATATCTAAATTGTGCATGTTATCTGTATCTTACAATATCTGTTGAAAACAAGGTAATGTAATGGATAAAAAAATATCAAAATTAATTAGCTATTGCTAATACTGTAAGTCTGTAACACTTTATATTATTATAAAATATAAAGTGTTATTAATTTTATTGCGAATGTCTTTATATTTTAATACAGATATTTAAAAATAACAATGAAACTATTTAATGTCTATAATTTAAATTGCTATTTTCAAACTATTTGACACTACAAAAAAGTCTTATTTTTAGGGAAAAAGCCCATTAATATTCCACATTGCAAATATATATTTGCGCTATTTGCCCTTACCCTCTTTTTGCCCCTTCTCTCATTCCCAGTCCACCCCTGTCTCTCACCATGCCGCCCCGCTCCTTTCCTATACCCATCCTCCCCCCTAGCCCCTTTCTCTCGCCCAACACTCACTGCCCCACCCTTCACCCTCCCCCTCGCTCTATCAACCCTGATAATCTCATCCGCATCTCCCCTCTTCCCTCCCTCCCTTTCTCTTGTGCCCTCTGGAACTCCAGGTCCATCTGCAACAAACTTTCCTCCATCCATGACCTCTTCATCTCCAACTCTCTTAATCTTCTTGCCATCACTGAAACCTGGCTTACTTCTTCTGATACCGTTTCTCCCGCCACTCTCTCCTATGGGGGCCTCTCCTTCACCCACTCCACCAGACCAGACGAGCGTCCAGGAGGCGGAGTGGGCCTCCTCCTATCCCCTAACTGCACTTTTCGTGTCATTCCTACTTTACCTTCCCTCTCCTTCTCCTCCTTTGAAGTACACTCCATCCGTCTCTTCTCCCCCATCCACCTCCGTGTCTCCGTCATCTGCCGTCTCCCAGGCCCCTCCTCCCTTTTCCTTGACAACTTCGCTACCTGGCTCCCCCACTACCTTTCCTCTGACCTTCCCTCCATCATACTTGGTGACTTTAATATCCCTATTGACAACTGTTCTGACCCGACATCATTAAACTTCTCGCTCTTTCCTCCTCCCTAGGCCTTACTCAGTGGACCTCTTTCCCCACCCACTGTCTTGGTCACTCCCTTGACCTTGTCTTCTCTCATCTCTGTGATCTCTCTGACTTCTCCAACTCTCCCTTCCCACTATCTGACCACCACCTCCTCTCCTTCACTCTGTCCTCCTCCCCTGCTCCTGCCTCGCCCAAAGCCACCCTCACTAGACGAAACCTGGATGCTATTGACCCCACCTCCTTCTCCTCCTCCTCTCTCGAAGCTCTCCTTTCACCCGTCCCCTCCCTGACCTGTCCCGACCAGGCCCTCTCTCTCTACAATCACTCCCTCACCACTGCCCTGGACGCTGTTGCCCCAGGCTCTTCTATCCGCCGACGCCACATTATTCTCCAAGCCTGGCACTCAAAACTCACCCGCTTCCTCCAAAGATGCTCTTGCACTGCTGAACGCCTCTGGAGGAAATCTCGCTCCCTGGCTGACCTCCTCCACTTTAAATTCATACTCTCTTCTTTCTCCTCTGCCCTCTACCTCGCTAAACAATCCTTATTTAAGTCCCTCATTTCTTCTCAGTCCTCCAATCCCTGCCGCCTCTTTGCCACCTTCAGCTCCCTCTTCTCCCCCCCTCCCCTCTCTGTGCCACCTACCCTCTCCGCTTCTGCCTTCACCACTTTCTTCTCTTCCAAAATTGAGGCCATCAGACTGAACATCTCCTCCTCCCCTTCTCCCGCCACCCTCATCGCTTCACCTCCCCCCATCACCCAACTCTGGTGCTCCTTCAGACCTACAACTGGTGAAGAATTTCGCTCCCTTATTCTTTCCTCTCCACCCTCTACCTGCCCTCATGATCCCATCCCTTCTCACCTCCTTCGCTCTCTTTCTCCTACTGCCTGCTCTTACCTAGCACACCTTTTCAACCTATCACTCTCCTCTGGTGTAGTACCCTCTTTTAACCACGCTCTTATATCTCCTATCCTCAAAAAACCCAATCTTGACCCCACCTCTCTTGCTAATTATCGCCATATCGCTCTTCTCCCCTATGCCTAAAAAATTACTTGAGCGAATTGTCTGCAGCCACCTAACCAGGCACCTCACGGACAATTCCCTACTTGACCCTCTCCAATCTGGCTACCGCCCCCTCCATTCTACAGAAACTGCCCTGGCCAAGGTTACTAATGATCTCCTATCAGCCAAATCCAAAGATCACTTCTCCGTTCTCATCCTCCTTGACCTCTCTGCAGCCTTTGACACCGTGGACCACCCCTTCCTGCTGCAAACTCTTCTCTCTCTCGGCCTCTCTGGTTCTGTCCATGCCTGGTTCGCGTCATACCTTGCTAATCGCTCCTTCTCTGTATCCACGTCTGGTTCTTCCTCGTCCCCCTACCCTCTCCCCGTAGGAGTCCCGCAGGGTTCTGTTCTTGGCCCTCTACTCTTTTCGCTCAACACTTCCTCCCTTGGTGCTCTCATCTCCTTCTTCGGTCTTCAGTATCACCTTTATGCTGACAACATTCAACTCTATATCTCCTCTCCTGATCTTTCCTCCACCCTCCTCGCTCGGGTATCCGACTGCCTCTCCGGCATCTCCTCCTGGATGTCCGAGCGCTTTCTCAAAATCAATATCTCTAAAACTGAACTCATTGTCTTTCCTCCGCCCAGACTCCCATCCCACCATGACCTCTCAATTGTCGTCAATAACACCACCATCTCCTCTGTCACCCAACTTCGCTGCCTGGGTGTCACCCTCAACTCCTCTCTCACTTTTGCCCCCCACATTCATTCCCTTGCCCAAGCCTGTCGCTTCCAACTACGCAACATCGCCCGCATCCGTCCTTTTCTCTCTCAGGATGCCGCCAAAACTATCATCCATGCACTCATCATCTCCCGCCTCAATTATTGTAACCTCCTCCTCACTGGCCTCCCCCACTCCCGTCTCTCCCCCCTCCGCTCTATACTCAATACGGCCGCAAGACTCATCTTCCTCTCACGCCGCTCCTCCTCTGCCTCCCCTTTCTGCCTTGCCTTACACTGGCTCCCCTTCCCCTACAGAATCCTTTTCAAACTCCTCACCACCACTTACAAGGCTCTCTCCAACTCTACTGCCCCTTTTATCTCTAATCTCCTCTCCATTGACACTCCTGCCCACTCCCTGTGCTCGGCCAACGACCGCCGCCTCTCCTCCACTCTTATCACCTCTTCCCACTCCAGAATCCAAGACTTTTCCCGTGCAGCCCCCCTTCTCTGGAACGACCTCCCTCGTTCCATCCGTCTCTCTCCTACTCTGTGCTCCTTCAAACGTGCACTCAAAACTCACCTCTTCCCCAAAGCCTACCAACCATCTACTTAACCCCCATCTCCTCCCTTTAGCTCGTCCTCCCTTCTCTCCTCTTGCCTCAACTGGCTCCTCTTGTGCCTGGTCTGTTTACCCTCCCTTAGGATGTAAGCTCGTATGAGCAGGGCCCCCTCCCCTCCTGTCTCCATACCTGTTCTTCCGCTCCGTCTTTACTGCATATGACTGGCCGGAGTTTCTGAAGTATTGGTACTTTTTGTTCATTGTTCTGTATGGTTTAACCCTGTATAGTCTACTGTTAGTACTGTGTGCGGCGCTGCGGATACCTTGTGGCGCCTAACAAATAAATGATAATAATAATAATAATAATAATAATGTCTGGTCTTTGCATTTTGCTCATCATTTATCATGTAAAGTGCAATGGATCGCTGGTTCCTGTATATGTCATGTACAAGGCTGCAGACATTTTCTGACACCTTATAAATAAAACATAATAATAAAAATAAAAATAATAATAATAATAATAATAATAATAATAATTATATTTATATTCACAGACTACAGACAGCAAAAATCAGGGAGTAACAGAAGTGAGTGTAAGAATAAACATTGAGCTTGATCTAGAGCAGTGTGCACTCAGTACGTTCAGGGGCTTAGGATTTTTTCCACACAAAAAATGCAACTGAGCATGTCCAGGAACTCTGAAGGTTTTCTGCAAAGCAATCACAACAGGACATGTTGGAGAAAAGAGGTAATCCTGGCACCCTGCTACTAAAATACATCATCAGTGTGATAAGTATTGATACAGCATTAGATCACAGAGCAGGCTTGCTGTTCCTTATTTGCCCAAACTCACATAATGACCTCCAATCTAGTAACTCTGGAACATCTATTAATTCTTGATCTTCCCACTCCTGTATTATGGATAACTATTGAAACTTGTCTTACCTAGCTTTAGATTGTTCATGCAGGACAAATAACACTAATCCTATACAGTAAAGAAACTAAAGAGAGCTTGAAGAAGTTAATATCTGCCACTGAATATGGTACAAACAGAATATAAGAGTACAATGAAAACATGAAAAACTGCATTGTACAACGATATTTCATTTTAAGATGACCTTTTACAATTGAAATTCCCTTAAAAATGGCAACTGTGTGACAAATTCACAACATGCCATTATATTTGGATAAGACCAGATCAATCCTTTTTTTCAATTATTACAATGCAGGGAAAATGTATGTAACAATATTTTACTTTAATCTTTAAAAATATGCACCTGAGCTTCAGTCTGGCAGATTCTGTATTTTTATTAGAGTCACAAGACAGATAGGTCAATTACAGCTTGAATGGTGGCTTTATAATTTATTCTTATGAAGCATTCACAATACCTTCTCAATCTTGTCTGCAAGGGAAGTAATGAAGAAATCATCTAGACTATGCATATAAACAGAGAAATGTTAATATCTGCTCATCTTTACTTAGTGCTCTTTAAAGCTCATTTACACTGAGTGATAAAAGTACATTATGTTATTAACAAAATGTCAGAGTGTCAGTTTTAACCTGCAATGAGTACATTTAACATGACAGGTGTTAGAGCACTCCATCTGGATCATCCTCCCCATTCCCAGAACAATGCGCCTTCTTGTGTTAGGCTAGTTTACATTGAATACTGGTTTCAAGTTTTTATTTATATTCTTCATTTTGTTCATGGTATTGCTTATAGTTATTGTATTATAAATCATATTTAGAGTAAGTACAGCAATTTCTTTTTAAAAGAAGAAATAATTATTTCATGCAATTACTGTTTAATTACTATTGTTTTGTAGAAAACTGTACACTAGGTCTTTCAAAAGAGAACATTAAAATATGGTTTGAAAAATGTATTTTAGATTTTGATCACATTATGCATTTATATTTGCATTATTAAATGTACACAACTTATATAAATTACCTTATCACATTTTCATAAAAGTATAATTTTTTTTAATGAAAAATGTTTTTTTTTAAAGGAAAAGTATATTATGGTAGGCATATTTTGGGTTTGAAAGGTGAAAACATAGCACTTATTCTTTACACAATACAATATACCTAGCCCTTCCCTTTACTTCAGTTTCTCCATCTTAGGGGTGATGGTTGTAAATACATTCTTTAGTCTATAGCTGGTCACCACCATTTCCATTATCAACCCAGTTTCAGCCAAACAACATAAAATGTTAATCACAGTACTGAGTTTAAACTCAACAGCTATGGGTTTGTGACACAACAGCGGGGGCTGGACTTATACTGAAGTCTGTCCAAAAACTGTATGCCTGGGCCCACAATGATGAAGACACTCCACAATAAAATAAATAAAATACAGTAAGTGTTAGATCTACTATAAGAGTGTGTCTATCAAAGGAATGCATTTAGGTTTTCTAAATACAAAATAATCCTTTTGGGGCTATATTGCACTTTAACCCCACTTACCTCACTCAACCCTAAAAAAATTGAAATGGATGTATCCTTCAAGCATTAAATGATTTAATTATAATTTCTGATTGAAAAATAAAATTACATGTGATTTGAGCTTGAATTTGATGCTTTTCTACTCTATCCGCAGTATCATTGTTGTTGGATACAATGTTATATTTTAGTTTAGCCATTTTAGGAGCTCACAAAAAAAGTGCAAACCCCTACAGAACACCCTATTTCTAAATTCCTTAAACATTTCAGTATTGTGATTACATGAATTTAACAAACAAACAATCTTCCACTACCTGAGCCCACAATGGAAAATCATGACTGTGAAATTAAAGCTGGAGAAGATAGTTGTAAAGGAATTTCAAATACAAATAAGTGATCACATAGATGCATATTCCATTTCCAATTACAAATGCCTGCCTACATTTAATAAGCAGAAATACACAGGATGAATAAAAAGAGGACCAGGCTCCAGTAGTTTTAAAAGTTTATAACTTACACAGTTTTTACCAGTACAATTTTACGGATGGACCTCTACTATTGTGCAATAAAAAACACTATATTGAGAGGAAATCTTGGTGATTTTTACTATTTGTCTAGAACCACCACTGGAGATAAAATAGCCAGCCAAATGACAAAAGCGACAAATATGCCAAACTTAATGAGGAATACTTATAGTATTTTGTAATCAAAGTTTCAACTAATTAAAGTTGTGGTTTGCTGAACATTAGGATTTTTTCTATCATTCATTGTCATATATTTTATAGGTTAAGAGTATTTTTGTATTTTCCCACCACTTTTTGATTGATTGATGCATTTATGTCCTTGCTCCCTGCAGTGCAGGATGTTGCTGCCCTGTAATACTATCTTATATCAGCTCAAATTGCAGCAACAGTATCAAGGAGCTATATCTTCAACACAACTCTCTGGGCCTAATTCATTAAGGAAAGCAAGGAAAAAAATTGAGTAAGGTTTCTCCTGGAGAAAACCATGTTACAATGCAAGGGGTGCAAATTAGTTTATTATTCTGTACATAAGTTAAATACTGGCTGTTTTTTCATCTAACTCACAAATACTTAATAGCTCTATTTGTACATTGAAATTCAAAGTTGATCTAGGACATGCCCTATGCCAACTATAAATCTGTCCCCACATTTAAAATTTTCCTCAAGCTTCAATGCAACATGGTTTTGCCAAGGTGAAAAGTTACTCATTTTTTTTGCTTTATCTTCCCTAATGACTCAAGCCCTCTATTCCTCATCATATGAGGAATGGATGACATCGCCATAACATCATGCTCTTTCACTTTTTCTGAATAAACACACTCATGAGGGAGTTTTATTAAAGATCGATCCTGTGTGTATTCCTTGATCCTGTTGCTGCAATTGATGATTGATGCAGCAGGAGATTGTATTTTGGAATCGCACAAGGCACAAAATTGTACTCTGCTGTACATTGACTTGCACTGTGATTTGTATGCTATATAGCACTTATCAAGCCAACATAATATTTTAGATGTCCTCATGCTAAACTGCGAGTCTGACATTTTCCAACTCAAACTTGTGTGTTGCCACATATCACAGAGGCATATCAATATATAAGTAACATACTGTAATAAGCATAACAAAGCATGAGCAGTGATTTCAGTGCGAGCAGAGTTCAGCAATGAGCAACTAGGAAAATGAACACACTGCAAACTATTGAAACTCTGCAAATTAGAGCCTATTATTGAACTATACAGTTGCTTTCACTATTATGTTACCCTATGTAGGGTTTGGATGAATCAACTTTTCTAAAGCATGTTGAAGTGTTATGAATATCTCCTCTTTTTCTGGTATCTCCTGGATGTCCTTCTGCCATTTAGCAGACTCCAGTGGTTCTGTTGCAATGGATTTAAAATGATTTGTATTCTTAATTTTTTAACAAGATTTACATGTTTTTCAGCCATTGCATCTGCTATATCCTTTAAAATCTCCAGCAAAAGGATTTTTTTTCAACTCCAATCTGACTTGCTATAGTACATTCCCTATATGTCAGCTCACTTATGCATTTGAATACAATTTATATATAATAGTAGCTGTGAATCACCATTAATATACAATTTAAGATGCTTGCCCATGTCCATACTGCAGGACTGAAACAAACTGAATGTTTAGTTATGTGACAGGAACCAATAAATTGAATTCCTTATCTCTGATCCCTGAACCTCACAGTATTCAGATGTTTGTATTCTGTGACCATATACATATCCATATTTAACTACAAGTAAATCTGAAGGAATGTCTCTTGTTGAATATGGGTGTAGGAACACTCTGCATATAGGCACACTTATGTGCAATTTAAAGTCCAAGCAGAACACACAGGAAAAAAGTTTTCAATTATTGTCACCTATTAATGATATACTCATTAAGAAAAAGACATTAAAAAAATATATATATTTTCATCCCCCCCACACCAAATACATTTATTGAGATAGTCTCTATGCGCACTGAATATAAAATGACTTTTTACAATTACTTATAGTTGCAAACACATGTTGTGGCATCAAAATATCGAAGAAAAGGATGTCTACCACAGGCGCAATGAACGTAGCAAATAGAGATGAAAAAAATCAAAATATAATCTGAAATGTTCTTAAAACATCGAACTCCAAACAATGGAATATAGTTTATGGTCTTTCCATAATTAATAGTCCATAAAATATTAATGGATAATCACTTTTCCAATAGAAACAGTTTTTCTCAATCCCTCAGCAACAAAGTTGTTTCATATCACATCGGGAAAAAAAGGACAAAGTGTATAAGTAGATGTTATAATCAATCAATTAAAAACATCCAATAGATGTTAATAGACCTTGCTCATTTCAAGTGGATATTTGATGTTTAAAATTACCACCAAGTGAGATTGATAATTCCCAGGGAATTGCAGGCCTTACAGGGATATGCTTACATAGCAGTCTTTAAAGTTATAGCAGTCTTTAAGTGCAGTCCCGATATTTGATCCAAGGTGTAATACATGTAAAGAGACATATGAAAAGGAAATCTCGGGTGATACCTTTTTAAAAGACTTTAACACTTTATTAAAAACATATCAAAAATAGAAATAAAAAGGAAAAGCTTCAAACAAATATATACATCTTCAGACCAAATTCTTATAAAATAAGTGAGTATACTACTACCAGAGCCTCATGAAGAACTCAGCGTATAACAGATAACACAACCAGGGATTTCCTCGCTTGAGAGCTTAATTCAGCTGTGACGTGGTCTCCTGCTTCAAATACCAGTATCTCAGATGAGATACTAATAAAATAAATTTGATGTCATATATGTAAAATAAGTTAAGTATGGTGATATTATATTGATATTGCAAAATATAAGATAAAAAAGTATGCAATGAAGTAGCATTCTTCCAAACATTCATCATGATTCATCGTTCCCATGTGCCATACAAGCAGAGAAAATACTTTCAAAACTAAATGTAATACCTTCTTATGTCTTCATAACTTACCCTTTTTTTGTAGATTTAATTTAACATTTAATTATTGCCCATGTTAAATAATTCAGTTTAGTGGTTTAGATTTAGTTTTATAGGAGGGCCCCACTGCAGAGGTAACATAAGACAGCCTGACTGGATTTTGCCAAAAATATACTTGATCAAACCAAATTCCTGCACTAAGGATGTCCTGTGGACAGATGAGTCCAAATTAGAGCTTTTTGGTAAAGCTCATCATCCCTATATTTACAGAAAGAAAAGTGAATTTATTTTTCTCCTTTACCTTTTGCTCTGTATGTACTATTAAAACTTCAAATGGTCACCTACACTAAATGGGAACAATATACACTACTGTACTGTAGACACAAATTGAAAGTAGAATAGGCTTTAGAAATTATTGTTCTTAAGAGCATTAAAAGTTGCAAAAGCAGAAAAGCCATTAACAAAACATTTTAACCAATTTATGCTGAAAGCTATAATTCCAGGTGATTGGAGAATGGTAAATGCAGTTCCACAAAAAAAGGCTGCATAAAAATATTATGGTAATTATAGACTCATGAGTCTCACATCAACAAAAATTGTTGACTATTTAGGTTTAAATAAATGGTTTTTCTACAAGGAAATCATTCATGTCATCCAATTCTATTAGAAGTGTTAGCTCAAGGTGGATCAGTAAATATAGCTTAATTTGCTAATAAATTAATTCTGAAATTGAAAACCCTTTATTTGGGTTCAAAGACAGTGGAATGGATAGAGATTTGGATAAAGGCAAGGACATATAAGTAGAGATTTTCACTGACCCCCGAGCTCTGGTTTTGGATCTGGATTAACTTCCTGTTTTGGATTTGGAAAAACCGCCTTCGTGTGTTTTGGTTTTGGTTTTGGATCTGTATCTTTTAGAAAAATAGCTAAAATATGCTAAAATCACATAATTTTGCTTGTTTTTTGTTCCTACATTAGTAACCTCAATAACACTAATTTCAAGTCATTTGCAGTCAATTTTGACCACCTCACAGGTCACAATATTATTTTCATACACTTTCAAACAAAGACTGCAGCAGTTCTTGCCAGTGTTAAGAAGGCCATTGTCATGCATGGGCATAAGACCAAAAAATCCACCACTTATGTGGGGAATTATTTTTACCCAAATTCTGACAACAGTTGCCTAGCCATTTGTAGCATTGTAAAGCCACTGTCAGTAGAGAGTAGGGACCTTAACCATCTAGGATCCTCATTCATGTTACGCCATTTGAAGCGAGTTCATCGACAGCTCTTGGGAAAATGAGAAACTTATGCTAAAAAAATAACAACAAGCAGTCCAGCATCAGTTACCTCCCTTCTCTCATCTAGATTCCAGCACCTGCAATCTACACCGCCCAACACCCTCATCATCAATATCCTCACAAGTGATCGGTGTTAGTCCTGCATCCAAGTTGCTAATGCGAGATGACCCCTCCCCTATCCAGGTCTCCTCAGAAGAATCCTTGAGAGTTAGGCCCACTGCTGCTGCTCCTGCTGCTGGGGATGGATCTTCAACCCAGAAGCAGTCCGAGAAGAAGATTAGTAGTAGTTTACAACAATTGACTGTTAAACAATCCTTAGCAAGTATGAAAGCTGTCACCCAGTCGCAAAGTCCATCACAGACGCCATGGCAACTATGCTAGTATTAACCACAGATATGTGCACAAGCGGAACTGGGCAAACTAAAGATTATATGACTGTGACAGCTCACTGGGTTGGTGATCCGCCTTCACCAGCAGGAACAGCAGCAGCATGTTCCCAGGTACATCACATTTTTCAGAGGCAGGCTACTCTGTGTATCATCTACTTCACTAAGAGTCATATTATTATTATTATTATTATTATTATTAACATTATTGCAGATTTGTAAGGCACCACAGTGCTCCACAGCGCCGTACAGTAGAGAAGACAAGTACATACATAAAATAAGACATACATAAAACAAGAACAGACAGGGCAGACAAAATGAAGGAGACATGAAAACAAAGGGTATGGAGGACCCTGCTCATTAGAAAGCTTACATTCTAAAGGGAAAAGGGCACAGCTAAAACAAAAGAAGCGAGTGTGGCTCAGAGTGGAGATTGGGATAGTTGAGAGGGTGCATTAGTGTGAATAGTGTTAGCGAGGAAAAGGTCACCGCTAAAAAAGAGATGGATCTATAAAGAGCATCTAAATATTTGAAGACTGTGGGAAAGTCTGATTGAGCGTGGTAGGGAATTCCATAAGTGGGGAGCAGCATGGGTGAAGTCTTGAAGGCGGGAGTGAGAGGTGGTTATCAGAGATGAGACAAGGAACAGGTGAGAGGTAATACTGCTGACAACCTGTTTGACAAACTAAGATATGTCATTTTTAACTTGACTTATCTTGCTTGGACTCTCCTGAGGATATGGGATTTCTGATAACACCACCAATATTGTTAGAGCATTACAGCAGGGGGAATTCCATAGCATTCCCTGTTTTGCTCACACAATCAACTTGGTGGTACAGAACGTTTTAAAACATGACAATGAAATGCAGGTGATGCTGTCTGTGTCCCAAAATATTTAGGGTCATTTTCGGGATTCTGCGACAGCATGCAGGAGAATGCAGCATCTGCAAGAAGAACAGAATTTAGGGTGAATGTACTTAAGTCCAGCGCAATTGTGCAAGGTGCTGAAACCACTTGAAGTAGTCACCTGTGAAGAGAGTGCAGACACTGTTAGTTTTAGTCAAGTGATTCCCCTAATTAGGCTTTTTGAAAAGCAGTAAGAGAAATTGAAGAAAGAAATGAAACAAAGCATTTCCGCTAATTATTTTAGACTTGTAGATTAAGTATGTTATTCACTTCACCAGGATCCAAGAGTTATCAACATCTTGAAATCGGATCATTACATTTTGGTAACTGTGCTTGATCCTAGGTTTAAGAGCTATGTCTTTTCTTTCTTTCCAACTGACCCAGATCTCAAGAGATTCAATGAGCCCCTGGTCAGCAAGCTGACAGCTCAAGTCTTATATGACATAATTGTGTCTCCTCCTTCAGTTTCTCTGGAAATTGCTGCTAGGAAAAAAACTTAGCTTTCTCAAGACACCCAGTGGTGATGCAGATGAGTCTGCACAACATTTTGACATTTGGTCTGGTCTAAAAGAATTACACAAAAATCGTGACAGCTCTGCCGTAAAATGAACTACAATTCCATGAGTAGGCGATTACTGGCAATTACATCCAAAGAGGGCAAAGACTTCTGTGATAGTGGATTCCAGAAGGGATGAATTAGTATTGTTTAAGGATGATGTACACACTGATGAGAGTGGATACGATGACAGTGTAGATTGCAGGAGCTGAGATCTAGCTGAAAGAAGGAGGGAGCTAGCTGATGTTGGTAATATTTTGGGTAGAATGGCATGTTGGCAATTTTATGTTTTTCTGCAGTAAATTTTCCCCTTTATTAGAGAGGTGTTTTTTTCTTTAAAAGGTACAAGCTTTTTATTTACATTATTGTTTCCCTGACTTAATACCACTATTCACTTGAATATAGACTTTAGCACATGAGGTAGAGGGATTAGTATCATCATGACTGAGACTGGAGAGTGACAAGAACAATGCCACCTCTCCTGTTTCTGTATGAGCTATGGCACAGTAGAATGTCACTGGAGACTTTTCAGACCACTGACAGCCCTATTATCGCAAATTCAGTTTCAGCACTGAACTCTGCCACCTCTCCTGATTCTGAGTGAGCTATGGTACAGTAAAATGTAACTACAGGTTTAGACCAAGACTACCAACCCCATTATTTCTATGTCAGCAATGACAATTAGCAATGGAGCTCTCCTCTTTGTGTTTTACCAATATAGCACAGTACAATGTGACTTCAGATTTAGAAGACCAAGACTGCCAGCCCTAGTATTTCTATTTCAGCAATGACAAATAGCATTGGAGCAATGGAGCTCTCATTTTTGTGTGTAACCAATATAACACCGTACACTTTGACTGAAAATTCAGAAGACCACGCCCGCCAGCCCTAGTATTTGTATTTCAGCAATGACAATTAGCAAAGGAGCAATGGAGCTCTTCTCTTTGTGTATAACCTATATAACACCGTACACTTTGACTGCAAATTCAGAAGACCAAGCCTGCCAGCCCTAGTATTTCTATTTCAGCAATGACAATTAGCAATGGAGCAATGGAGCTCTCCTCTTTGTGTGTAACCTATATAACACCGCACAATTTGACTGCAAATTCAGAAGATCAAGCCTGCCAGCCCTATTATTTGCTTTTCAGCAATGACAATTAGCAATGGCGCAATGGAGTGTTCCTCTTTGTGTTTTACCTATATAACACAGTACAATGTGACTTCAGATTTAGAAGACCAAGCCTGACAGCCCTAGAATTTCTATTTCACCAATTACAATTAACAACAAAGCTCTCCTCTTTGTGCATTACCTATATAACACAGTTCAATGTGACTGCAGATTGAAATCAAGCCTGCCAGCCCTAGTATTTCTATTTCAGCAATGACAAATAGCAATGGAGCAATGGAGCTCTCTTCTTTGTGTGTTACCTGTATAACACTGTAATTATGTGACTGCAGTTTTAGAAGACCAAGCCTGCCAGACCTATTAATTCTATTTCAGCAATAACAATTAGCAATTGAGTAATGGAGCTTTCCTGAATGTCGCTGGAGACTTTGAAGAACACTGCTACACCTCCTCTTTCTATTCTACCTATGACACTGCACAACTGCTCTACAGACTGCCAAGAACTGTGCTACCCCTTTAGTGTCAGTCTGTCACGGGCACTAGGAGTCTTTACCCAGTATCACCCGCTGATGGTCTTATCAGAGCAGTAGAGTTGATATATGATACTCTGATGGCAGGGTGATAATGGAACTGGAAACAGCAGATGGTTAGAGAATGCTCAGAAAGTCTATGACTAGCAGCACTGGTAAACAATAGGTAACTGAACACGAGGATCTGGATGGACAAGGACACGTGAGGGTAGTCAGTGGTCTGCGCACGGCAAGTTGTACCACTGCTATAGTGAGAAGAATGTCCAGGAGTAATAAGGAGGTGGAAGTCAGCGGTCTGCGTATAGCAAGTTGTACCGCTGTCTGTAGTGAAGGAATGGAATCCAGGTGAAGGTAACGGGGAAGTCAGTAGTCTGCGAGTAGCAAGTTGTACCACTGCTTATGTGAGAGGATATATGCAACTGGTGACACAGGGAAACAGGAATCAGTGGTCTGCCTCTAGCAAGTTGTACCACTGAATATATATGTGAGGAAGGACACGAGGAGATAAATGCTATGCAGAGTCTACACGGGTACACTGAACTTGATCCCACGTTGAACTGCACACAATAATAATAATGAATGAACAGCACTGCACAGATAAACAAAGTCACTCAAATATTCCAGCAAAAGGAAACACAGTCAATAATAGCAATAGTCTCAGAGGATGGAAACTCCGGAGGAGAACAACTCAGTCCAGATGGATATGCAATACACCAGCACAGTAAATGAGAAGTATGCATACCGTGGTTCAGATGAGCAGGCTGTTAGAGATAGCTGCAGGGATACCTGAGCGGCAGGGAACAGACGAGATGAGAAGTCCTTGCAGAATGGAAGCGGCAGGTAGGTGCAGCGCACTGAAGGTAGGCCAGCAAGGACGACAAATACTCAGGAAGCAGTAGTATATCGAATTGCACAGCAGGAGACCACGGGAGAGTAGAAGCGATGTATCAGAGCTGGAAGCCGAGGAGCGTAGACTCGATGCTAACAGGCAAGTTGACACAAATGGACACACTGTAGAAGCAGTAGGCAGCGGGTCAGCTGACGGCAGGTAGAATGCAGACTGGAACGCTGAGACGATCAGGACTCTGTAGACACGCTGAAGTAGCTAACAGGAATCAGCTGGAACAGTAGCGATGTAACACAGGAGAGTTTGAAGTAATCTGTGACTGTAGATACACGGAGGCAGCGGATAGGAATCAGCTGCTGGAGTCACGATGACACACAGGGGAGTTTGCAGTAATCTGTAACTGTAGATACACGGAGGCAGCGGATAGGAATCAGCTGCTGGAGTCACGATGAAACACAGGAGAGTTTGCAGTAATCTGTAACTGTAGATACACGGAGGCAGCGGATAGGAATCAGCTGCTGGAGTCACGATGACACACAGGGGAGTTTGCAGTAACCTGTAACTGTAGATACACGGAGGCAGCGGATAGGAATCAGCTGCTGGAGTCACGATGAAACACAGAAGAGTTTGCAGTAATCTGTAACTGTAGATACACGGAGGCAGCAGATAGGAATCAGCTGCTGGAGTCACGATGAAACACAGGAGAGTTTGCAGTAATCTGTAACTGTAGATACACGGAGGCAGCGGATTGGAATCAGCTGCTGGAGTCACGATGACACACAGGGGAGTTTGCAGTAATCTGTAACTGTAGATATACGGAGGCAGCGGATAGGAATCAGCTGCTTGAGTCACGATGAAACACAGGAGAGTTTGCAGTAATCTGTAACTGTAGATACACGGAGGCAGCGGATAGGAATCAGCTGCTGAAGACACTAGGAACACGAGGAATAGAAGTGGTCTGGAAACCACAAACGGCAAACAGGAATCAGCATAAGCTGAACACACGAGCAGGCACTGGAACACCTTCAGAGACTCATGAGGAATGAGACTCCAAGATCAGGCAACGTGGTATTGACCACAGGTGCTTAATATAGGGAGTGTTGCCTGAGCAGCCAATTAAGTTAAATGAACAGAACTGAAGGTTAAAAGGGACTGCACATGCGCAGTACCTCATTATAATGGACGGACACGGTTCCTAGCTACCTTAGAAGTAGCACTCACAGTCCGGTGAGTGACACAGTCTGTGAAATGGCACTGTATCGCCGTGGAGGGTGGTACTTATAGAATGCAAAACTTGCAAAATCCAATGATGCAACAATGATGTTTTGCCTTATTTTCAATTCCGAGGGCGCGCAAAAGTACCAGGCTGGCTCGGCTCGGTACTCAGATCTGCTAAGTTCGGGTGTGTTCTGTTCTCGGGGAACCAAGCCTGAGCATCTCTAGATATAAGTGCTGATGTAAAGTGGAACATATGCCAAAAATATATATTTTTAAACATAAAAAAATTCAGAGAAGGGCTACTAAAATTTATGAGTAAAAACCTCAAGAGCTGAACACATACGTAGCTTATAGTAGAGAAGAGCAGAGGTGATAGCATATAAACATATAACTCTGTCAAAAGTAGTAACAGAGTTCAAGAAGGCAGTATTTTAGAAAATATAAGATTATTTATTGATTTTTAAATTGGAAGGAGAAATTGAAAAGTAATGGAATAACCCCCTTACAGTTTTGGTAGGGGCTCATGCAGTAAAAGAATTCAAGTACGCATGGAATAAACATATTACTTTTCTTGTAACTTAGATAATATTAAGAGTCCCCTCCATCAAAATTAAACACTTAATCCTACTAAAGAAAACACACAGATAAAACAGACAAGATTGAGCTATACATTTGTTTCTACCATCAAATTCTATATTTCTATGTTAAAGTACAACTATCTTTTACAAACATGACCTTGGGCAAACAGATGGGGTTTCACAGATGATGTCAGATTATCCGTGAGAAGATGACAGGTTTGCTGTAGATTGGGAGGGATTAATATAGTATAATCCAGAAGTATACCTTTCAGGTCAGGGGTGTCAAATCTATTGTTTAGGATTCCAAAATGTGTTATTTAAATATTTAATTAGTACTTGTTTAAAAACAGGTTTATGTGCATAAAAGCCAAATCAGAGGCATTACTAGCAAAATTAGATCATAGCAACATTTTTTCAAACCTCTCAGGACATCTCTACTTTACTACTATTGTAAGCTCCCCTTAATGGATCAAACCCATTATGTTTCCTTCTCTGACTCATTCTCTAATTTCAGTAATCATTTGCCATCCTTCCATAATCTAGAGACAAATCTCCCTGACACCTGGAAGTTTCTTTTAGATAAACTGAGTATGCTTTGCCAAGTCACACAAGGTTTTTCTTCCCTTAAAGTATAGTGTGAGGCTTCCAGAAGTTACAGTTGCAGTCCCATTACAGGAGGATTCCATAAGTGGAGAGCAACACGGGAGAAGTCTTGTAGGGGCAGGTGAGAGGTGGTTAGCAAAGACAAAGCAAGGCTCAGGTCATAGGTAGATCTAAGAGGGCGGCAGGGAGAATATTTTTATATGAAATTTGAGATGTATAAAGGGGTGGTGTTGTCAATATAACAAAGTGAGGTAAAACTTCACCCATTATTATTCAATGATAATTTATATTTACTGTATAAAGTATTTTTGCAACATGAAAAATGGAACAGTGAGTCCATTCCTTGTGCCATAATAAGAAACCCTGATTTTGTTTCTCCCTCTACTTAAATGTGGCTGCTTAAATTCTGGGAATTCCCACTAAACATCACATTTTTTATTTCTCCACTCCATCCCATTACATTTTTTAGAAAGTAATTATTTTGAAAAGCATAGTATTTATTTCTATTTTTTAATACTGTATGGGAGTTTATGTCTTTGTGTGTGGTACAGTACTGTCTTTCTACCTGCTGTGGAACTACAAGTCATAGAAGATAAAGAGGCATAGCTGGTCCACTATCTAGACTGCACATAAAGGGGAAGTTACAGTCTAATGGTGCTAGGGACACAATCAATGACTGGTCTGTACACTTAGCAGTACAATATTTATTAAAAACATGTAGATCAATTTACAGTACATTGAATTGTTTAGAAACGTATATTTGCATGCCTGTGGGGTATGTCTCTTTTCAACACAACCTTCAATCTGTGATCAGTACACTTGTAGTAAAAATCTACACACAAAATTCAGCATTCCTGTATGCCAGGTATAATTTGTTCCTTACTTTTGGGCTTACGAGTGTTCTTTAATTAATGTTTCAATTTTGCACAAATTAATTAAATGACATATAAATCCAGACACTTTGGTGGAACTATTTGCCAGTGTTTCTCTTGTTGTACCAATAGGTAGTAGCAGCAGGTAATTGTTTTGGATTGTCTCACAGAAAAGTCTGTGTCCAGCAAGCCGATGCTTTTTGATGTTTGCCACTAGCATTATTTAACCGGTTTCCCATATACAAATTTTTTATCAATAATAAAATATAACTGGTGGAGTAAGCCTCACTGAGAAACTGCACCCAATACATGGAATTAGAGAAGATACTAGGGTCTTGATTTGATTTGACTAATAATGGCTTTTATATTTGAAAAAAAAGTATCCAGCAAATCTTGAGTCTAGTGGAGCACTAAGCGGTAACTACATCTTGAAAGATTTCCACACATTGAAGCAAATGCTTTGCCTGAAGCACTGTCTTTTTGTCATATGCATATTGGAAAAAAAAAACCTACATAATGTGCATAGCTTTAATAATTAAAAACAGTAGCCAAAGTATTATTAGATGTACCTGATTTTTAGGTAATATACTTCTCATTTTTCATTTAGTCACAGTTCTAGAAGCTAAACTTATACTAAAAATGACAATCTAGGTAGTAAATATTCACACAATAGGCAGAGGTCATCAAAATGCTTATATTTGAAAATGTATATTAGAAATCCTCCCATTACAAAAGTGATGCCTAGTTGTCTATTCTACAGCTATTTTTATAAAGATTAGTCTATCTCTTGCTGCAAGACTTGCATAGTTGTTTCCAGACATTTTGAAAAAGAAAAAACAGGAAGCATATAAAAGATGTTTCTTTAGATTACCAGTCCTTTCTAAGCCACTACATGTTTCACAAGTCATCATGGCTGCCATCTCATCACTGTCTTCCATAAAAGACATATATCATCATTATCATTATCATCAACTATTTATATAGTGCCACTAATTCCACATCGCTGTACAAAGAACTCACTCACATCAGTCCCTGCCCCATTGGAGCTTACAGTCTAAATTCCCTAAAATACATGCAGACAGAGAGAGAGATACTAGGTTCAATTTGATAATAGCCAATTAACCTACCAGTATGTTTTTGGATCGTGGGAGGAAACTGGAGCACCCGGAGGAAAAATACGCACTCACGGGGAGAACATACAAACTCCACACAGATAAAGTCATGGTCAGGAATCAAACTCATGACCCCAGTGCTGTGAGGTAAAAGTGCTAACCACTAAGCCACTGTACTGCTGAACAGTCTTCGCTTGAGTTGGATAAATGCCTAAATGTCTCTCCACCCAGCCGGGAGTCCTGACAAACATTTATAAGACACATTATATCACAATTTCAGATGGATTTCAAAGATCCTTCAGCTTCAAACAGCGAGAGATGCCTTGTAGAGATTGCATTAGCTGGTATAGATTAGATGCTTGATTCTCCTCCCTGCTGACCAGGTGTTGCAGGAGGTTTCGAGGAGACATTTCACCAGTGGAATCCATGGCCAGAGCATGGTGTCACAATTTCAGGTATATTTTGTGGATTCTCCTACTCCAACCTGAATTTTTGCAGGCAATGAGAGAGGTGCAGAGTTTAATGGAGCCCTAATTTTCACCAGGGACTCCAGCAAGTAGATTCGGGCTTTACTGCTAGCATGTTCACAGGTTGCAGCCCTCTGCCTTGCTTCCAGTTGTGACATATTGCTGACAGATTAAGAAGGTACTGGTGGACAAGCCAGGACTTGTACAAAAGAGAACTGCATAGATACCAATATGTAACACAGAAAGGAATTCCAGAATCAGTAAGCCGCAGAATCAGATCTGTGATCAGAGCATGTTTATATAGACAGGTTTTTTTGAATGTGAACATTTTAGATGTTACTGGTTCATGTGAATGCGCCTTTAAATTAATAGCAGAGCTCCTACAGTGTCCAGCTTGAACTAGAGACCAGATGGCATTTTGGGGAGTGGGGAGAGTAGGAGACTGCAGTGGTGACTTTCAAACTCAGTAAGTGATCCTGAATACCAGGCTTAATGGAGGCTGACACAGTACAGTATAAACCAAACATAAATATTCATTAAAATTCCAAGAAAACATGATACTATATGGATACATGAATTAGAAACACAGCAAAACAACCCTCTTCCAGCAGTAGAGTTACGATCATACTATAGTAAATGGATTTGTAAATAGTGCAGAATACTCTATTTAAACTTGAAAACCATAGCCCTACCTGACACTTTAAGTCTACAAAAACAGGGAACATACTGAACAAATTCCTCCTAAGTATATTATGCGCTTAAATTAATTGTAAAAATGACATTGTATTGAAAATGTGTGAAAACAAGGGTACAGGGGTAAAATTAATATAGTAAACAGTTACAAAGAAACATTTACAGCATATTTTGCAAACAATATAGGACTATTATTTTCTTTAAGTCAATACATTTTTATTAATATTTTTTTTAGTACAATACAGGTAATGTGATAAAAAGGCTTAGATTAAAAGAAAAATACAGAAATAACAGTAAAGTGGGGAGGAATGAGAGGGCGGTTGTACACAAAACAATAATCATAATATTGACCATACACATACTAAGGATATAGAAGAATATGATAAGCAATAAATATATATAATACTAGTACAACAAGTATAACAGCTGGGTTTATGTAGGTAAATTAGAGAGTGGTGAGGGTAGACACACAGAATAAAAGTCAAGCCATTCGATCAGACGGAAGTTTTTGAATATCATAACTCCTCTGGATATTGCATATAATTTTAGAGAGGGAGGGGGCATGATTTCTCAGGCTTTAAGCTAATGCAGATCCTGTCACAATTAAGATGTGACTTGTTATATCTATACCTATATATATATATATATATATATATATATATATATATATATGTGTGTGTGTATATATATATATATATATATATATATATATATATATATATATATATATAATGTATGACTGGAGTGACAATTCTGATGATAAAGGACTGAACTCTGTACAGCAGCAGGCAGAAATAAGCTGAATCCACATGAAGGGTTAATTGCTTAAGTCTTTACAGCAACAGGCAGAATGAAGCTGAATGCACATGAAAAGTTAATGGCTGAAGTCTGTCCAGCAGCAGGCAGAATGAAGCAGCAAACAAACAGCAACAGTGGTAAGTTGGAACTACGAAACTGTTGCACTGGCAATTATCTGCGTGTAGGAGGTGACTTTTATAGTCTGGAGAGAGATCTAATTGGTGGATGAAGTCAGGTGCTCAGAATAGGCAGGATGTCTCAAAATGTCTCACCCAAGATGGCGGCCTCCAGTGCAGCAGTCAATAATCACTCTTTGTCTCAGGATTTAGAATGCTGCATTCTGACAGGAGGGAGATGCACATTAATATGATACCGCCGAGTTGTGTAACAGGGCTATGACCCCGACTCATGGCAAGGAGTAAGTTTTAATACTAATAATCCCCCAATACCATGTGAAGCCATGCATAAAATGCATTTTATAATATGCACTTTCTGGTATAGTCTGCATGTTATTTATGTTTCTCAGATCACCTTCTTTGGTGGTCACTGGATTTGGGTTATTTACATATCTTCAGAGCTTGAGTTTGCAGTCACTGGTAAACATATTTCCAGATCCCCACAGAACTTTTGGGCCTGTTTAATTTATAACCTCCAAGAATCTACTGCACCAGTGGGTTTGGTGGTTAGATATTCCATAGATCCAGGCACAATGAAACCAGTGGAGACCCCATCTATATGTGCCACAATCATAGAAACAGAATTTGATGGCAGAAAAGAACCACTTGGCCCATCTAGTCATCCTTAATATTCCTATAGAATTACATTAATTCTCCATCTTAAAATTTTTATTTGGAGCAGTCTTTCATTTCAAGTTCATATGTCTCATGATTTTTGTTTTAAAATGTGTCATATTCCACTGGTATCACTGTTTAATAAGAAGGTTCTACAACATTTTTAATGCAACATAGTATATACAAGGATGGCTATTTGAAAAATATTTCACCCGATATTATTTACCATGTGAAAAGGTACAGTACATGTCAGTAGGTAAGTTAACAATTTAAATAATGAATCATTTTACACTCTTATCAGACTTCAATCTACAAATGCGTATTTCACACAACCATGTGTCTGCAACCACAGTTACATATAAATTCTAATTAAGTGCTATGAATTTAAACTTTGCCTGCCAGCCTTTAATATTAGCATACAGTTAAAAAATGGTTTAGCCACTTGGAACTGTTTCATTGAATGTCATAATATGTCTTCTAAATCTTCTGTGTTTCTTATCATGGCTCTGGTTTTGTGTCTATGTTAATTACTAATTGTAATGGAATGGAAACATATGCACAAAATAGCTTGTGAGAAGTATTTCAATAGTTGTCATTTGCAAGAATGAGACAAAACAGTTTGAAGCCAAAAGTCCCTTGAGACAAAAACATTCAATAAGTAACTTGGCTTTAGCGAATTTATTGCTCTGAAAGACACTCAACTAGATGACAAAATTAAATTATTAATTCAATACTACAGTGTTAGATTTCATCACAAAACATTTTGTGATATAAAAATGTTCATTGAGCTATCATATGCTTTATGCATGATATATTTTAGTGCTTGTCATTAGATCTATTTTAACTTGGTTGTGAGCATGCTAATTAATGTGCAACAAGCATTAGCATTACTAAGTGCCTTTAGAGTGCCTTTAGAGAAAAGACAGTATTTATGAATCTGCCAGCATCTTCTATTTGCTTGTAATATTAGATTATGTTGCATGACCTTTTCTGGAGAATTTGAACATACTCACTAGTAAGCATTGTCTCATTTTACTGTTTACAGATTTTTCGCATGCATGGAAAATACATTATTTTTCCTCTTTCAAGTTGCACACAGATACATACCAACTGTATTTTTTTTAGAGTTGGGGTAATCTGCGTGACCTTCACAACTCTGAATTGGGTTGTGCCTAATACCCCCGCCCCCTTTCCTGCCTGCTGCAGCCGAAGATTGTTGGAAACAGTTGCAAAATTTGCACCCAGTAGCTGGATTCAGTTTTCTGAAAACTGTACCCACCCAAACTTAAGGGATCCGAGTAGGCCTGCGAGCCGACTCTATACTTTCGTGAATCCTCGGATTTGAATCGAGGCAAAACGTGATCATTGCATTGTCGGATCTCGTGGATTTGGATTCCATAAGTACCTCCCCAGGAGATCCAGCGCCATTGCTCACACAGAAACAGGGGTAGCAGTGTTCTTGTCACTTGACAAAAATTTACTGGGAATGACTGGAAATTAATGTTATTGAGGTTAATAATAATGTAGGAACAAAAAAGAGCCAAATTATGTGATTTTAGCAAGAAAAATAGGGATTTTAGAGAAAAAAAGGGATCCAAAACTAAAACCAAAACATGCGAGGGTGGTTTTGCCAAAACAAAAACACGAAAACACAAAGTTAATCCAGATCCAAAACTAAAACCAAAACACGGGGGTCAGTGAACATCTCTAGTTTTTAATAGTTTTCCATGCAAACAGTGAGCTTCAAACTTATTCGACCACAATGTTTACTGCTCAAATGTAAAAGCTATCATCATCATCATTAACATTTATTTATATAGCGCCATCAAATTCCGTAGCGCTTTACAAGCTATTACAAACTAATATAAAATATAATAATTTGAGCAAACAAAAACAAGAAACAGTTAACAGTTTATTTTAATATTGCAAAGCTGCAATCTCAAACTATGAAAACATATTGTGAACCGTGAATGCAAATTTTTAAACCACAAATGCAAATCTTGAAATGAGATTTTTGAGGTTTGGGTTTTAGGGCAGGGCAGCTGCGGCAGTCAAACCAGTCAAATGTATAGTGAACAAGTTCAAGGCTTTCAAACAGCTATATTCAATCAAATTTCATTGTAGTTTGAATTATTCAAACTGATGAAGAAGTGGTTTGAATAGGTATATATTAACATATATTCAGAGTCCTGGCCGGTGAACAGAGAAAGTTTCTGATTTTCATCACAATCAGGTGTCTGTTAGACACATTCTACTAGAGTGTGTGTTTTACCAATATTTCAAGCTTACTAGTCATTATACTTGGAAACAAATCCATTGGGTTGTTATATTTATGCATTAAAAAAAATACACAAAGGTGGACTATTCCTTTAAGACAGCATCACAACTTATACTATATACAGCAAACGCTTCTTAAATCCCATCTATTTTACACATAATTTCTAAGGGGATACCTTAAACAAATGTATCTGGCACACATTTTAAGCAATAGTGCCAAACACTAACATAGTTTATATTCAGGAAAAGCATGCAACCCTAAAGTGGTAGCAAAGCTGTTAAAAAGCTTGAAAAGTACTTTTTAATTGATAATGGCATGTATATAAATTACTACCACAAAATTACTCAGAGAAATATGGCTCAAACAGTAAAAAAAAACAAAGAATATATTTATTAAACCAGTACAACCGATTTTAAAAAAAGATCTCATTAAAATACCCTCAAGAATATGCTCTTATACATTAACTTTAATGCTTATCTGAATTTAGAAAAACAAGCGATCAATAAAATGATAGATAAAATGACAAGCAACAGCTTCCTGCCATCATGATGAAGTACAATTCTTTTCAGTGAATATTTAAGTTGTGGCATAAAATGGATCATAAATGTTTTGTTGTATTATTCATGTGGAGTCAGTTTGTTTTTCTTATAAATCCTTATTCAGTTTGAGGTCTGTTGGCGATAAGGAACTGCACTAGTCTATGTAATAGTTATGTTTCCCATCCCTTGAAAACACGCCTGTATTACTGCACAGTACCTATTCATACCTGTTACCCAGATAAACTACTTTGAAAGCAAGAAAAAACACACAGTACTCAGGCACTAGTGAGGTGTAAAGTGGTTCACAATTTCCATGAATAATATTAAAATAATATTTAAACTGCAATTTTCAAATTAAATGCAAAAAATCTGCTGTCCAAATGGAGACATTGCAGTCTCCCAAACACATGTACTGTATATACAAAAAGAAAGAAAATGGCAGCACTAAATGTATCCCAATTATCAATGTAACAAACTTAATATTATATTAAGCAGAAATCAGTATGTAAAAGCAAAGTATATGTATTAATTTTCCCATGAAATAAAAAAAGGCAAAGAAAAGTCTCATCATATAATAAATCATATAATGTTTGGTTCAATATATAGCTGTAAGGATGCTGATACATATAAATAGAATGAAACAAATAACACAATTATTTTGTTTTTAGAAGAAAGCCAGATCAATAGAGGTGATTTAAGCATGTATCAGAACTAGCAGAAGTCCCTCTAGGCGGTTAGCCTTGGTAAAAGGCAGTTTGTAAGGGTCCTGATAGTTGTTGATTTTACAGTTCAAAAAGGACTTGTATCCAACACTGGACAGGTGAGTATTATTTTTAGTGTGTTAGATGAAAGAGGGTCCCAAGAGATAGAAACAGACAGGTCTAGTAAATCCTTGGAGAATAATAAAGCAGTCCTGTATAACCTTGATGCGTTTCTCTGTCTAAACTGACAGCTTTGTCAAAATGAGTTTTTTTGGCTGACACTCTGTACTGGTTATTTAAGGACCTAAGCTCCAATCATGTTGAGATTTTCATTAGTGCATACCTGTTATTATTGGAAAAAGGTACCATTGTATATGATCTGAGAGTGAAAGTTCACATAGTTTAAAATCAATTATATTCCACATATTGGCTGCTACACAAAATCTGAGTACAAATAGAAAAATATTTAAAATATTTAATTGAACTGTAAGTAGGATCGATCTGACATGTCATATAGTTAACCATTGTAGTAACAGAGGAGACACCAATTAAACACATATAATTCAGAATTAAGAATAAATCTCGACGTACTCCTCATCAATGTAAAAGCATCTCTCTTCCTCTCATACGTCGGCAATACATACTAGTCAAATAGGAAAGGAAAGAAATATCTAGCTTGGTACCGTTTTATTTAAAATAGATGTGTACAAAAAAAATGAAAGTACATAAATAAGAACACAACATAAATGTAGCCAATAGAGCTCATACTAGATGTTAATAGTAGAAGTTCTTATATATAGTGGAAGACAATGCCTGGAAGATGTGATCCTTGATCTAAAAGGACATTCTAAGAGTACACAGTTTCACACAACAATCTACTCTGCCCACTCCACCAATGTGTTTCAAGTGAATAGTCTTTTTCAAGGTGATCCAGAGATTGATTGGCTATATCTATTTTTCTATATAGCCCTTCTATAGAAACTAGCCAAAATGGAATCTGACTTGAACATGTAATGCATATAAAATACTATAAAATAAGGAGTGGACAGTCATAGAAAATGCATGGCATGAATAATCAATAGAAATCTCTGCCTGTTAGTCTACCCCTCTCCGCTATCCCCTATCTGGTATTATCCTCTCTTTTACCAGAGCCAAAACTGATCTTCAGGTGACTGGTAAGCTGCTGGTATAACCCGTTTTCATCACATAATTGGGGAATTTGCCCCACCTTGATTCACAGAAATCCAGGAGAAACTTTCTTTCCCCAAGATTAAATTTTATCAGCATCTAAAGGTGCGCCATGTTGTTCACTCTCATCACTAAGCAGTGCCACCTGGAAGACCATGCTAATTTCTAGCGTATATGTATCTACTCTCCCAATAGAGGTGTGAGCTCTCTCTTATATCATTCAGCTCTTGCACCAGTAACACTAGATGGTATCTGGTACCAGAACAACTTTATCTTATCTATCTCCAAACATCAAATTTGCATTGGAGGAAATATTGGCAGAGAGGCAGCTACCTACATATTTGGTTGCCTTGCCCTCTCAACATTTTTCTGGAATGATATCTATGCACTAACTGCCAGCATAACAGGGCTAACCCTCAACCTTACCCTCTCCAACTTCCTACTGTTATCTCCTAATCCACACCTTGATTTCAATAAATTTATGATGCACATGTGCTCTCAAGCTCCAAATAACATGTAACTGGAAGACAGATCCCCCCTCACAACAGAAAGAGAGTAACCATATTTGATATATATCCAGTATAGAATATATCACTAACTTGCAGAAAAATTCAATAAAAAAACATCCACTAAGTCTGGTAACGATGATCTGATTACCACCGCATTCACAGGCAAAGAATATTCAAGATTAACATTTCACAGGCTATCATTTACACCCCTTCCGCATGGCTCTTCTTTCTTATCCTTTCCACCATTCCTCTCCCCACTGCTGTTAGTCCACCCCTTTCCACTATCCCCTGTCTGGTATAATACTCTCCTGGACAGATGGAGATATTGGAGATAACTGAATATTGGGGATTACTGAGATCTCCCACACACAACCTGTCAGTTTGCTGTTGGAAAAGCCATTTCAAACCATTTATCAATTGTGCACTCAACTGAGTAGTCAAGATGCCCTATAAGATCACTCTACGCATTTCGAACTAGATGAGGTGGGTTTAGAAGGAGATTATTGCGCATGACGTCTGCACCGTTTACGGACACTACAGGAATTTATATGTATGCATTTTATGACAGATAATGCACCATAGAAGCGCCCCCTTCGTTTTAATCCCTTAGATTTTTATCGACCCGTGGACATCAGGACTATGAAGTGTTTTATGCGTGGACTATAGTCTGCTGGATTTGGATAAACCATTACTAACATCAGTGAATACGGACAATTTCCAGGGCTGTGATTTTGTATGTCATTTTCATCTGTGTGTAGGTGCTATATTTGTTACATGGTTGTGTGAGCTGTGAAACCTTTCTTTTCTATAATAATAAAATAGTCAAGATTAACATTTTACAGGCTATCATTAACACCCCCTCCCCCCCCCCCATGGCTCATGTTTTACATCCTTTCCACCCTCCCTCACCCTACTACTATATACATGTTGCATAACTTGATTTTTTTGCAATAGAGTCAACAATTCACTAGAACCACACAAGATGCATACTGAATGCTCTGTTTGGTTTAGACTCTGTGGCTTTTTAGTACGTTGTTACCTATCTAAATATTAATAGCTCTGCTTTGTACTTTTTCTCATATTTTGGTACTTCACAACTTGCAACCTGACATAATGACTTTGTATCTTCTGTAGATTGCTAAAACATTAAAGAAAGATATAAAATAAAAAGGTGTGTGGTCTTGTAGACATGTTTCCCATTTTTCTTTAGTTTCCCTAGCTACTGCTGGTACCATGGTGGCTAGAAAACTGTTCAGCGATGGGAACGGTTGCAATTAGTAAAGGGGGTCTTTACTCTATTTTCCCTGGCGATATCAAATAAACTATTAAGCCTAGCATTTAGGCTACAGCACACCTCATATTCCAGATCTCCACAAAATCTTCATAGCTAGAAACTCTAGTAGGCACATATGTGGCTTTCAAATCTTTATGTTTGAATTTTTTTTATTATTTTGTGTGGCGGGTCTTCAAGAAATCATATTAGCCAGTTCAGACTAGTAAACTTTACTTCAATATGTGAATGAGAGGGTAAACTGTTCCTTCTGCATGTTGTTAAGAGGGTCCAGGTTTTTCTGACTCATTTTTAATAACAGAGGGAACAGAGTGCAAGGATTTTCACTAATTTAAAAAAGTTGCCAACTTTCTTGTATAAAGTTTCTTTTCCATGCAGGAAACTACATCGTTTTTAAAGACTCACATATATTTGACATTTGCCACTGTCATCATATGATATCTCTTACACTTGCCTGCTTTAACATTCTTTAAACTACTCAATTTGCTGAAATCAACAATAAATGTTTCTAATTTGCTTCTCTTCTTTATAAAGTGCTACTGTAATCCTTAATGAAGGATGACTCATTGCAGACAATTTATAGTGACTCTCGGGAATGGAAGTAGTAATAGATGATTCAGGTATTCACTACACTATGAGTACTCTCTGTTGTCTGTAAAACACTGAAACCCTTTTTATCAGGCTCAGGTAAATGGGATCAGGCCTGTGTACATACTTCCATATTTTTGTGACAGCACCTATCACCAAAATTTACAGTTGTATTTGGTTTCCCAAAAAATGCCCACACCATTGTGGTATTTCCCATCTTACATTTTTGTTATGTTGTGGGATAATGGAGACCTAACCACAGCACTCAGTATTGTGCCCATATCACATCTCCACTGCATTACATTGGTGATGTTCACCTGGTTTAGTTGTTCTAGAGTGGCCCTGTTTTACACCAGTGTTTACCAACTCCAGTCATCAAGCCCCAATAACTGTCCAGATTTTACGGATATCAGTATTTGAATAGAGTTGATTTAATTAGTACCCTAATAATTTTGATCTAACCATCTGTGCACATACATGGATATCCTTAAACCTTGAAAGGTTATGGGGCTTGAGGAATGAATTTGGGAACCCCATTTCTTCACCATCAGTTCGCTCCTGTTTCCCAGACCCATATATACTTCTTCCTGTCCTGATGTAGTGGGACTCTGAAATACTACTTTGTTTTAGACTGACACTATGGTATTCTTAAAAGTTATCTTCTTAATGTCAGGGTCATGGGTGTCCCTTATAAAGTCAAATTTTAATGAATATAAAAATTACATTTTCTTATTCCAGGAAAATCATTTTAAAGTAGATTGATGATCTGATTTTAGAATACAATATTAAAAAACATGGCTACAAAGACTATGTATTAGATGAGTTATGTTTCTGGGGAGTGAGCATAGCTTTCCATAATTCATTATCTTTTACAGTGATAGCATGAAAACAAGATGATGAGGAGCCTTACCTGTGTGTGAAAGGAACTGCATCTGACTCCAAGATTGCAGTAGGAAGTTTGTATGTACCAAAATCGATGTTTGGTCCAGTGGATTCAAAATACTTTGAGCTAGCTTTCCTATTTTGCTAAGAACAAAACAATAGTAGGCAGATAAATTAGCAAAATTTTGAAACAGCTCCAACATTCCTCATCAGTGGAGTAAAAACAATTCTATAGGGCGAGGTAACTGCCAACTTAACCTCACAGTGGGTTAAAAAAAAAAATCTTCCTGTCCTTGTAAATGGCATTTGAATTAATTCCATAGAGAAATCATCCCAATAATGCATTCCAATAATTATAGCTGGAACACATTTACTTGTAGGAAAATATTAAATCCACTTTTAAATTTGGCCATCATCACCTCCATTGGTAGGGTAATTGGTTTTGTCCTGTCTCTTCAAGTTGAGGAAGGCAGTGATGAGAGAAGAGAGCTATTTTATTTTTTACCTAATGGACTTACTTAATTTTCCAATATAAATCCAGAGAGTCCTGTGGGTAAATGTATCAAGATGCGAGTTTCTGGCCGGTTGGAAAAGTGGAGATGTTGCCTATAGCAACCAATCAGATTCTAGCTATCATTTATTTCGCACATTCTACAAAATAATAGCTAGAATCTGATTAGTTGCTGTAGACAACATCTCCACTTTTCAAACCTGCTGGAAACTCGCAGCTTAATAAACTTATCCCCTGGTGTTGCTCCATTGGGTATGCCAACCAGCACAAGGATCCCTGGGCTGTTATTTACTACATTTTAGTAAATACAGCAATATGGATTCTCTGTCCAAGGACAGAGAAATTATTAAAAAGAGTGCACTTTTCCCAGGCAGGCTGTAGGGTGACCTGAACGGCTGAGTCAATGCACATATAGGAAACAAAAGCCAGATTCTATTACAGACACTTGCAACTTGCATCAGGCACAGCCTGCAACATGCAGCTACAATCTGCTTCTATAAAGCCAAAATACCCCATCTTAGCTAAGCCCCTACTTGGGGCTAGGGGCTATCCATTATTTAAATGGATATTAGATTAGTCAATTGCTCATTTCACCTATGTCTCTCAGTACTGTTTAAGAGCTTGTGAAAGTGAAGAAGATTGCCAAAACTCACAATTGCATCTGTTTAGCTTTAGCTTTATGTGTAGACTGTGTTTCCCCAAAGAAAAATCCAGTGCAACTCCCAGAACAATATAAAGAGCTAATTGCCTGGATGATTAAATATTTTCTAAGAAAATGCTTCAAACATGTCAAGGGGTTAAAAGGACCAGGTCTTCAAAGTCAATAGATTAGTGGACAATATACAGCAACTTTCTTCATGTAAGTCTGTGAATTCTGATTGAGAAGTCTCATATGATAGTGGATAAGGAGAGATTAAGGAGGATGTTTAAACACAAATTAGTATATTTGCTGATTAAGCATATTACTAAGACTACATGGGAATACTTATGCCAGTCCCTTCTACCAAATAGAAACCTTTTTTGGAAATAAGGAGCACAAAAGAGTGTACATAATTCATCGACGAAGTAGAGATTGATAAGGAATGGCATCAGTTGAAAAAGAAGCAATCCAACTTTAGAAGATTAGACTTTATGTATTACGTTCACAAGACTGAAACCACTAAAGTGGATGTATTTTGACAAAAACTGCTATTCCATTGAACAATGGAGACCCATTGAAGGACATAATGTATGGGGAAATAGAGAAATGTTTTATAAAGCTTCAGATTTCCTCAGGGGCTGTGAGTAAATTTGGGGTAGTCATGGCTTCAGTCTCCTATGTATTCATAATTTGGATGGATAGTCTGTAAAAAGATATTCAACAGTGAATAAATAGACAACATTTGCTGGGGAGTATGGAAATAATGAAAGCTATTGGATTCCCTTTGTTAGGAATCATGTTTTAAGCATGAAGTGTAGCTTGAACAGTGGTGGCTAGGAGACCTTTTGGCTGCGTCTCTGGGCAGCAGATAAGCGGTATAAACATAACTTAACTGCTCCCTTTTAAAGGGAATTTTCTTTTTGGTGACAAACTAGATGCTATAATTTTGACATTCACAGTAGGCAAATTACATTTTTTTTTGTGAAATCGCAAACACTACACAGTGTACAGATGCTCATGGACAAATAGGTAATTTCCCTATTACCTACTGCCTAGAGAGGCACTGGCTTCTACTCCAAACTCTTTCTCTGGGAACTTATGTGTGTCATATGAAAAACTGAAGTCCATTTACTCTCATCTAGAGTATATCCAAGATCCTTTTCCCAAGCCTTAATGTATTGTGATAGTAAACTTTGTTCAAAAGGATATAAATCTCTACAAAGTTCTTCAAGCATACAGTTCTTGTTCTATCTGGAAGAGCTTTCACTTTGATTGAATATCTTAAAAGGGATATATAATCCCAGTATCCACCAGTTGGTCAAACTGGAAGACTCCTGCCTTCAGCCAAGGTCAAGCCCTGGGGGAAATTTTGAGTTGACTACAAAAGATGTCAAAGGTGAGACCACAGATTAAATAAATTTACTAATTCTGAGAATTTTCCAACTAGGTGAGATGATAGAATGTGAAAGTCCTGGTGGATTCACTGTTTGAATACTATGAATTCACTGTTTGGATATTGTGTTCCTAGCCTTCTTTAGAATTCAATTTAACATAGTAGTGTAATAGTAGCTGGCAATGTGGGGATGACCCCCTAAATGCCTCCCTCTGTATAATACATCTAGTTTCAGTTGGGGATTTCTACTATCCTAGATAAAGTCTCTAATTCATTTCTGAATATATGTAAACCATTTGGAAGGGATGTGTATAGGTTAGGTCTGTAGCAGATATAATATCTTAGGTAGAGAGTTCATTTTGAGAATGCTAATCCTCCCCAACCAGGTGAAGTTATTAGATTTTCAACTCTTTAAATTTTTGCGCAGTTTAGTGAGCAGCGGCAAGAAATTGATAGTGAAGAGCAGAGTGGGATCTTTTGTAATATAAATACATATGTATTTTAGATGGAAGTTCTGCCAAACAAAAGGGAATTCATGTTTTATGCCCGAGAAGTCGCAGGTGCAGCAGCCACAGAGCTACCCTGAGAGGAGGAAGGTTGTGGAGGAGAAAGCGGAGGAAGTGGTGTGGCCGCCTGAGAAGTGAGAGGTTTCTGAAGTGTATCTAGAGGAGAGGACATACTCTGTAGAAACTGTAGCAACTGGGTCTGATTCTTCTCTTGTTCCTCTACCCGAGCGGCAAGATGCTCTAGAAGATCTCTAGCAGAGGGGTTACCGGATCCGTCCATTTTGGTAGGGGGGGTCAGAGCAAACTGTTACGTCTTCCAGGAGACATCTATTAGTGTTGACACAAGCCTTCCCAGGGCGCGGAGTCTAACGAACCTCCCGGTCTTCATCAAGAACCACCACAAGGCGGGATGGGTTTTGCTAAAGGGGGCCCGCAGGTTGCGGCCCCTAAGTTAGTCCCCTGTTGTAATAGATGAGAAACCAGTAGATGGGAGATCCAGCGGACAGACTCTGTGGTGGTAAATCTGGGCAGGATAATTAGCTGAGATTAAAGGCACAGAATGAAGAGTCCTGACGCGGCTCAGTGAGGTTCAGAGTCGGATACACTGAAGCTATTCACAGATAGGAGAGTCACAGGGTTGAATACCCAGGAGCACAGCCGGGTTAGATACACGGGAACACGGGCAGTTGAGAAAAGTATAGGAATAGCCGGTCAGATATACAGTAGTTCAGCCATGTTGGATACACCAGGGAGTGAGTAGCAGAATGGTCAAAATGGATAGTCGAGTCGGATACACAGTAATTCATCCGGGTCGGGTACACCAGGGAGCAGGCAGCAGAATGGTCAAAAAGATAGCCGGGTTGGATACACAGTGGACACAGGCAGCAGAAGGGTCAAATAAGCAGAGGTCATACACAGGGAAATCAGCAGGATCAGCACAGGTACCCAGAGAGGAGCCAGACGCCAAGTAGGAACTCCTTGCTCTGACACAGGCAGTGTGTCAGATCGAGCCAGAAATAGGAGAGAAGATTTCAAATTCCTCGCCTCTCGAGTCACATGACCACAGCCGCGCTCCGCCCGGAAGAACGGTCATTGGCTGCGATTGCGAGTAGGAATGAGGAGAGGTAAGTTCCTAACACAGGGATGCGTTCTTCCTCTCTTTGGTAATAGTTGTAATGTGCGTCTCTAGAGAGTTAGAGAAAGAGTCTTGATTTGAAACTGTATTAAAAGCCTTGAGAAGGAGGAGAGAGACTTTATCCCTAAAAGCTTTGTAGTAACTTATTGTAAAGCCATCAGGCCCAGGACTTTTGACATTAGGGGATTAGGTTATTGCTTTCTCCAGTTCAGTGATAGTAAATGTTTTCTCCAGGTTATCTATGTCCTCCTTCCGAAAGTCCCGAGATATCAGTTCTAGCGAAATATGCATCAATAGCTTCCCTCTTGCTTGCCTTATTCAATTGCATCGTATCACTATATTTTATAATGTGGAATAATAGGAGTGAAATGCAGAGGCAATCTCACCTGTTTCATGATTTGTTACTCCCTTATCTTCTTTGATGGAGTGGATAAAATAAAAAAAGCTCTTTGAGCCCTAATGTCACAAACATACCTGCTTCACAATCCAGTGCTGCTGATTCCCTCTGGCTCTATGTAAGCTCAGCACTTCTTGGTTCAGGTGGTCACATGATCATGGCTGGGAGGTGGCATATACATCTGCACAGTATATAAATCTCACTCTGTCACTGCAGCACTGTTGGAGCAACAGGTATCCATACCCAGACTGACTCCTTTTTATGCTATATTGCTACTGGCCTTGGCTTCCCTTGTAATTCCTTCCTGGATAGTGCTTCTGCCTGTTAACCCCTCATGTACCAGTCCATGCTTATTTTGACCACACTCTCTTGGATCCTGATTGTGTACTGCACTATTGATTGTGTTCCAGATTCCGGCTTGTTATTTGACTTCCCTACTGCATACTGATTTTGCTCCTCTCTACCACCAGTGTATCAGTCCCTGGCTAGCTGATCTGTTTTTGGATTTCTCTTTCTCTTCTCTGTGTTGCGCATAGTGGCTGATTAGAGGGCAGTGACTTACATGTTCCCAGCCACAAAAGTCCATCCTGCCTTGAGGCAGTTCTTGGTGAAGACCAGGGGACCCGGTAGACTCCTTGCCTCTGTTTGGCCAGCGCTAAACCAGGCTAACACATGTATCCATCACCCCAGGGCTCTTCCCCTGAGACAACCGTTACACCTAAATACTCTGGCCCAAATTTTACCTGGTTTATTATCCCAGCCATGTTCCCAGCCTCAAAAGTCCATCCTGCCCTGAGGCAGTTCTTGGTGAAAACCAGGGGACCCGTTAGACTCCTTGCCTCTGTTTGGCCAGCACTAAACCAGGGTAAAACGTGTATCCACCACCCCAGGGCTCTCCTCCTGAGACAATCGTTATACCTAAATGCTCTGGCCCAAATTTTGCCTGGTTTATTTCTTCATGGAAGAATCTTTTGCAACACTTTTGGAAGGATAGTTCCATTTTGTCATTTAATAAATTATTCATATCAGTTCTTGCTGCTACTAACTCTACAAATGTATCTCTGGATCGAGATACTTTATGTGTTGTTTCTAGAGTCCTGAAACAGGATATTCCTTTGGGTCTATTTAGCATTTTTAAGGAAGGAACTCAGTAGGATATCCTTGCCTCTTATAACACACTTATTTGTATTAGAGATTTTGGTTGGTGTTGTTAAGAGCTATATATTCTATATTCTATATAGTCTATATTCTATATATTCTCCGCCATCTCCTCCTGGATGTCCGAGCGCTTTCTCAAAATCAATATCTCTAAAACTGAACTCATTGTCTTTCCTCCGCCCAGACTCCCATCCCACAATGACCTCTCTATTGTCGTCAACAACACCACCATCTCCTCTGTCACCCAACTTCGCTGCCTGGGTGTCACCCTCGACTCCTCTGTCTCTTTTGCCCCCCACATTCATTCCCTTGCCCAAGCCTGTCGCTTCCAGCTACGCAACATCGCCCGCATCCGTCATTTTCTCTCTCAGGATGCCACCAAAACTATCATCCACACACTCATCATCTCCTGCCTTGATTATTGTAACCTCCTTCTCACTGGCCTCCCCCTCTCTCGTCTCTCCCCCCTCCGCTCTATACTCAATTCGGCCGCAAGACTCATCTTCCTCTCATGCCGCTCCTCCTCTGCCTCCCCTCACTGGCTTGCCTTACACTGGCTCCCCTTCCCCTACAGAATCCTTTTCAAACTCCTCACCACCACTTACAAGGCTCTCTCCAATTTTACTGACCCTTATATCTCTAACCTCCTCTCCATTCACACTCCTGCCCACTCCCTGTGCTCGGCCAACGACCGCCGCCTCTCCTCCACTCTTATCACCTCTTCCCACTCCAGAATCCAAAACTTTTCCCGTGCAGCCCCCCTTCTCTGGAAAGACCTCCCTCGTTCCATCCGTCTCTCTCCTACTCTGTGCTCCTTCAAACGTGCACTCAAAACTCACCTCTTCCTCAAAGCCTACCAACCATCTACTTAACCCCCATCTCCTCCCTTTAGCTCATCCTCCCTTCTCTCCTCTTGCCTTAACTGGCTCCTCTTGTGCCTGGTCTGTTTACCCTCCCTTAGGATGTAAGCTCGTATGAGCAGGGCCCCCTCTCCTCCTGTCTCCATACTTGTTCTTCCGCTCCGTCTTTACTGCATATGACTAGCCGGAGTTTCTGAAGTTCTGGTTCTTTTTGTTCATTGTTCCGTATGGTTTTACCCTGTATAGTCTACTGTTAGTACTGTGTGCAGCGCTGCGGATACCTTGTGGCGCCTAACAAATAAATGATAATAATAATATTAATAATAATATTCATCCATGGCCTCCTCCAAATGACATCTACAGTATTTGTCTAATTTCCAAGACCAATGTTTACATGGGGTTAGGTGTAGAGAAAGTTCAGAGACTGATGTCACATAGGGGAAAGTAAAAATTTTATAAACTGAGCCCCAACTGATGAATTTCCCAATATTCTTTGACTTTTTTCTATTTGTTAAATTATTGACTACAATCTCACAAAGGGCCTGATCTACAGTAGGAGACAAACATATGACTAGTATTTTCAAGTCTGTATTTTGAATTGCACACATCATAAGATCCAACTTAACACAAGAAGTACGTTAACATCATAATCATCATCATCATCATCTTTTTGAAGCAATTGATAATGAAAACCTCCATATCTTTGAAATGTAAAAGATAAATTAGTAGTAAAAGTATTTTTTTCTTTTTATAAAAAAAAAAAAAAAAGAAGCCTACAGACTTCTGTCACAAAACTGTTGGCTGATGATAATCATAAATGGATCATGGTAGGTGGAAGCAGAATGTCATTCTGAAAATATACAGACAATAGTTATATGTTCAAAGGTATCAATACTGAATTAAGGTACAAAACACAATAATCTAACAGTTTTTTTGCAAATATCTGATAGTCTTATTTAGTCACAGAATGCAGGGAAATAGCTGCAATCAGGAAGTGGGAGTAGGCTGAATGAATGGAATAATGTCCAAGTAATCTCATAGAGTACAAGTTTTCCAGAACAAGAGATGATCTAAACAGCTGCTGCTATGGCTCACCAAAAAGCACCACATGTGCCCAAGACCCATAATACCTTCAGTTCATCTTCAATGGAGAACATTTGCATTTTGTGTCTGCATAACTCTCTAGTGTGCATATGCATAGAGACTGGATCCTAATGGTACCACTTTCTATTTGTCAGTCTGCTAAATGTCTGGGAATTTTGTTAGCAGCTAATTGTTATTTTATTAGCAGCATAAAGCAAATATATACTTGCTTCCTTTCAAACAAAACCAATGGGGGAAATGGGATTCTGACATTATTTTGTTGTATGTATTTTCATAACAATAAATATGAATATTTTACCTCAATGCGCTTTAAAAGTGTGGCCCTATAACTTCTCAATCTGTGCCTTTGAAGTATTGCTTAATATTGTTAACATATTTTTAGTAAGCTATATGGAATGTTATTTAACTTAGTTAACTGTTATGAGCAAAGCTCATTCACCATCATATAAATTTCCCTGCTACACATTTCCTTTTCGATCTGACATTGTCAAATAGTTTGTCAAAATGTATGACAAATACATATAGCCTCACAGTACAATGTGATAATAAAGATAACTTATCTTTACGTACTTCACTTTGTCTAAATATGATCATTATCACTTTGCAAAAAAGACAAGTGATTGTTGGCAAATTCACAACTTATTCTCTGTAATGTTTCTCACCTATTCAACGCTGTTACAGATTACCAATTGAATTGTGACGCATGTAAAGTATTCAGAACTTTTATTATGATCATTTATCATTTTATTTCAACCTAATACAAAAAGGCCAAGGTTGTGAGCAGAAAAGAAAGGAGCAGTCTCGGTACCAATGAAAAAGGAGGTAATGGGAGGTCTAAGAATTATTTTAGGGATTTAGGAAATACATAATGGATCTCAAAGATTTTTTTTTATAGAATTCTACTTGAGCCACATGCAACACATGAAAGGTAGCATGAGAAAATGTGGCTGAGAAAATGGTTTAAAAGACAGACGGGAACTGTGAAGATGGAGAAGATGCTTCCTTCAGGAGGTGATATTAAACTAGAAGTTGGGAGATGGCAAAGTTAGGAGCAATTTGAAGGATAGTATAGACAGAGAAATGAGCGTATTAAGGAAAATAGAGGAGTGTTAGAACAGCAAATAAGGGCAAGTTTAAAATAAAAATAAAATAGAAGAAAACAAAAAACTTAAAATATATGGTACCAAATGCTGGATGTCTTGAAATAATAATGTGAGAGAAGTATTATAATATTGTGGGCATAATGGTAGCACAGCTAGATTAAGAACAATTTATGGCTTATTTGTTTTGTCTATAATTATTATCCTGTTTAAGACCTAACTTGTGATTAAAGCTCTGTGAGGAAAATGAAAATGCAGAGCCCTTATGGGGGTTTCTTATAAGTTTCCATCAATATATAGAAAATAAATTATTAATGCAAATGGAAAAGACAAATTGTTATTATGGGGCATTTTAACTGCAGAGATATTTGGACACTCAAAATAGCAATTCTGGCAAAGTGGGCAGATTTGTTACACATTTTAAAACTATTTCTTTAAAGTGGTGGTATTAATTAAAATAAGTAATATTACAGTATATCTGGCATGGAGGTGAGGGACTACTGAGGTAATTGCAATAATGCCACGCTTAATTTTGACTTGAATTTAAAAGTCACACTTTGTAGGAAAGTGTCAATATCAATAGGATATTGAAATTGATGCTGAGTTGGACCCATGTTGGGCATTTATGCTGAAAAGCTGTCTGTAAAAATAGTACATGTATGCCCATATGCTGAATCATAGGCATCTCAAAATGTGTCCATCTCTGCACCTGTAGTATATACACCAGGTTTATGTCAGGCATATGTCAGAGATACATATACCCGCATACACACAACCAGGCCATAAACTTATTAGGCTTGATTTAATACACCAGATATAACGTTCCTTCTCACATACAAATTAAAGTAGAAAACAATTCATTTTTTAAAATGCACCCACAAAATCCTATAATATATGCACAATCAATGAAGAAAGCACCTAACAGCTTCAAAGGTGAATTCTCAATCTGCCAATTAGAAGTGGCTAGCTGGTGCCCCTGCACCCTCTAGCAGGTGCAAAAAATATGGCTTCTGACAGGCATATATGAATCTGTGCTAGTTTATCTCATCCGCATTTGCATGAACACTTTCTTACTGTATTAGTCCAGAACTAGATTGTCTCTTCCTTTTCCCATCCTGCCTCTCCGGTTGTAAGGAGGAGCAAGTATAGAGTCGTATAATTCTACATATACACATATGCATGCAGCTTATTTTCTGAAAATGCACAGTATAATTTTATGCAACTCAAGCAAGCATATGCTCATGTCACCATCAGGGTGTTACAGTGCAAAGACTATCATTTCTTGGTGGCAATATCATGCAACATCATCCCTTAATGACTGGCGGCCATGAGGTTGGCTGAGAATGGTCCTCAGCCATTCTTATTGTGTTTAAAACACAATTGGAGCAGCTGGTGAGATCTATGCCTGTCTCTCAGCTGCCTGGTGTGGCCCCAAAATTGCAAATTGTACCAGCCCTGGGAGAAGATGCTACCTGCCCCCTAGCCCAGCCCACCCCTACTCATCAGTGTAAAATACTGTGTACAAAATAATGACAAATTCATCACCACTGTTACTCTTACCTGAAATGATAATTCAGCTGCACTCATTGCCAGGTCTACTGTACCTGTACATCACGGATTTTCCTTAGTGGTATGAGGAAAATTCTGTTTTGTTAAATTACCGTGGAGTGCCTTCACAACCATCGTGGGCCACTCAGCGGCTTATCGCTGGGATTTTAGTTTAAGAAGATGAATTATTGAATTCAAAGATTCTGTAAATCCCACTGATATTCAATCATGCGATTATCACAAAGTTTTAAATATAGCTGATCATCACTCAAGTGTCATAAAACATTCATAACGATCATTAACTTACCTTTATTAGCCATCTTTATCAGCATGCTTTGTTCTTCTTGAGTCCTTTATGAGCCTGACTCTCTTGTTATAGATATATAATTGTATATCATTGGTATAGATATGTTGGGCAGTTGAATCTGGCTCATCCATGAGCACGAAAATAGAGACAAAAGCATAAAAACCTATATTATACTTGTCTGTGTAAACAGAGAATGGATCAACAAATGAATGAACACTATAGTGGTGAAAAGTGAAACATAATTGATAATTGATTTTTTAAACAATTTAATCATATATATCTATATCTAGCCTTTATATATACTGTATAATATATATATATATATATATATATATATATATATATATATATATATATATATATATATATATATAGAATAGATATTAAAGTTTAATCAATTAAAATACAGTTTTTAAAAGCTTTGAAGACTTTCAAAATATTTTCAAAGTGGTTCTGATTTCTAAGACATGAATGTAAAATGAATAGGTTATCCTGTACTGCATCAGGTAATTACATTATTGATCTCAGTTCTAGAATAAAGAGATTTCTTCTTAATAATAAGATGCATTATTCTTAATCTTTCTAAACAAAAAAAAATATTGAAAAGCTTCACATAACATTCAACAAGTTTATGAAATGTGCTGACATTTGGTTGTTTAGTTTTATGTAGAAATAATGATTGTTTTCATGGAAAAAAAATAATACAGGTTTCATTAAGGCAGTTATGTGTGATTATGATCAGGTTGATGTACAGATTTTGACTTAAGTTACTTAGGTTACTTTTTAATTAATGAAGATTTAGGTTTAAATTATCACTGATCTGAACATATTTTGAGAAATATGTTTAGAAAATTACATTTTAATAAAATATTATTTAGTTAGCTGTAAGTATTTGTGTGCAAGCCATTTAAAGTATGCTTTTTCTAATAAATATTGACATTTATAAATGTTGTCCCTAATTGTGAGCAATAGTGCAGCTGGCTGACTCATCTCATGATAACACAATTGGGATTTATTATTTTTGTGATTCAATGTATTATTTAGACTGTTTTAATAAGAGTCAATATTCATGCTGCAATTACCTCTCCTATTTATCTATTCATTCTCTGGAATTCTTGAAGTTGACTTTGAGCTTCTTGATTTTACATAGTAACATGATCTACAGTATGTCTTAAATACAGACTGCTTTTGTTAATGACTCTTCATTTTACTACAACTCTCTATTTTACCTTATGCATAGAAAAGTGTGAGGTTGTATTTTAAGGGCGTGAATATAAAATAGTATTTTCATGCCCTTTTGTATTTTCATTTTAAATATCGGTTCACATATCTAGTAGAAAGCTTAGATGTATGTAGATTACCTGGGTACCACTGGCTTTCCTAGCAAGCGCTGAAGTTTAATAGTCTGATGGGGTAGTAATGGTTATATATATTTTCTGTATAATCAGTACAAAATACAAACTCACTCAGCAAGTGAATCCACAGGTTTCCTCTGATTTCCTCCACTCCAAAGGGCTCCAGCAATTATACACCTTTAATCGTCCAAAATGGTTAATATTATTGTTAATATGGTCAACAGGGCTAAATAAAGATCTGGAAGAATGCCTGTTTTGAGTCTGCTTTCAAACAGGTAAGATGCTTAAACAAGCAACAAATTTCCATGCAGTCTTTTCCCAATATGGGCAAAATATATATTACCAGAGTTCAAGCGTGTTAATATGTCAGTAGGCTGTAACAGTATCAGCAGTTTCTGATGTGTTTCTTCGTCCACTGAATAAATTGTCTAGCGGGCAAAGAAATGAACTAGGATCTACTAGTACTGTCATTTCATTTGGATAAATGCTGAGTCTAGAGGGTGACCTTCCAAAGCCTAAATGACTCTTTATTTTCAGCCATTTTGTTGTTACATAACTCTGATTGTCCAAGTACCCCTGGACATTTCTTCTCTTATGCCCTATGCCTGATGGGAGCACTCCTTCAAATAAATTAATTTCTCATCTCCAAACAGCTGCCAAATCCCTAATAGTCAACCCCTGTAAAAACCCCAGTGTTGGTAGTTAAAAACTATGTCTGGCATATCACAAGAATGGAATGTATTACTTACTATTTCCATGACAAGCAACATAAGTTTGACTTTGTCTGGTCCCCCTTGTGTTTTATAGAAAGTTGTAATTGCCTGTCTGCCTCTGCACCGTGCTTTGTGAGCTTTCATTTCTTTCACAGTTCAGGTTTCAATCTGCCTCTGGGTCCATTGAGTTGGGGGCGCAGTGCTCCATAGGACTATATAGCATAATGGGTTATATTTGTTTCTATTATGGGTTTGCTCTATACATGTCTACCTGTGCCTGGCATTTGATTTTATGTGAGCTATGTACCTGTTTATACCACCCTCCGCTACCCCCTCTCCTGCCTCCATTTTTTAAATCCCCCTCTCCCACACTATCCTGTCACTATTTCCCCGCTACACAATGAAAAAAAACCCAGAAGGAAACAATTTGCATGTTGGTATTATATAGTTTATTATTGTACATACTTTTATCCGTTTGTTCTCTAAAAAAAGTGTTCAAAAAAGGAGAATTCTGATTCTAATAAACTTCAGCTAATGTGAAAGTCTACAGGCTTAAACACGTTGGGGTTGGGGCACGTATTCTTGTCCACTGCAAGCGTATGTATGCGAAAGTCTATTTTAGTTTTAGTAACACGCTTCATTGATCTTGTGCTCATACAATTTTTTCTTGACTTAGCCAAACCGAGGTTATCGTAGGAATTTCTGTTAGGATTTGTTGCCTCTCATTTCTTAGCTTAAGAAGTTTTAATCAACACTTGTGTATTCTTGTGTATTCTTTGTTGAGCACAGTTTTTCAGATCGCTGTGCAGAAGTGAGTCTTTACCGGCTAGCATTGCTCAGCATCCAATGTGAGTGCTAATCTTTATTATTCCATCATCTACTAAACATAGTTCTTGTTTATCAGTTTGATGTATCTGTTCCTGTTTCTATCACTAAGAACTGTTCATTTTGACCATGAATGTAGAATTATAGACACATATCTATCATGATTTCATTTCTCTGTGTTTCTGTGTGAACAGTATTATAGGTTGTTCAATTTAGGTTTCTCTGCTTTTTAAAATGTTATGTGATATCCTTTAGATCTCTGGAATAGAAATTAATTTTATATAGTTTTTTTTCGCTTCTTTGATATAATCAGTTTAGCTGGGAATTACCAACATACTCTTTCATACCTAAGACAAAATACAACTAGTGTAAAAGTAGGTCAAACAAAAAACAAAGGATGACTAAGTCCAAGGCGCAACAAATGTAGCAATCTGAGAGGCAGCTTGTAGCAAACAATAGGTAACACCAAAACCTATACAATGTATACAAACAAACAGAAAGATTGCAGAGGAGCGCCAATCAGGAGATACAATGAACAATCAAATAAAGGAGCAAAAAACATTCAGTTGTAAATCAGTGCTGGTCAGAAAGTTCAAAAGTCCTACATTCCAATAGGGAAAAGATGAGTCTTCTGAAAGAGTCCCAATAACTTCATAATTCCTCGTAGGTCAAACATAAAAAAGAGAAAAAAAAGCAAAACATAGTGCAATCTGCAAATATATCAAAAAATGGCAGAGGAAAGCCCCTATAGTATCCATGCACTTGTAAAAGGGACAGGAACACCACGTGTAGTTGAGGATTAATGTTAACCCCTAAGGGGTGCACACTCACCAAATAGCATATAAAATCAAGCCTGTAATACAGATGTCGCTCCTTATAAATGTCAATCTTTTAACATGGAATCCCACTCGATCATAAAGGAATCCAAAAAAAGAAAAAGCACTCCATTTTCCTCTAGAATAAAACAATGGAACATATTTCTTGTTTTACCTCTTAGGTGATATTGAATCAATCTATTGAATAAATGCAGCCCTTAAGGTACCTGGAAGAGAGAGGGGTGGTAAATGTAAAGCCTTACTTATGCTCTCTCTGCTGAACCCTTATTAGATATGTTAGATCATTGTGCAGAAATAAATATTTTTTCAATAAACATGATAAGAAAATGTATATTGAAGGACATCCCATTGTTTTAGATAAAGAAGATCTATGTCAGAAATACTTGATGAGTGAAAAATTATGGAAATATAATTATGCCTTCTAAACCCTAGATGTGGAGTCTCTTTATAGCAATATTGTCATGATATAGCTTTTAGTGTTATAGAAAAGGTGCTCCATGCTGATTACACTCTCACAGAAGTACACCAACAGTTTATTGTTGACTCTATACATTTCATTCTCACTCACAATTTTTTTTTGTTTGAACAGTCCTTTAGGTTTATTGATTCTTTATTGATACTTCCACTTACAAGAAAAGGGATGTTACTAATCATTTAAATCAGGGGTGTCCAACCTTTTAGCTTCCCTGGGCCACATTGGCAGACGACGAGTTGGTTTGGGCCGCACATAAGATACACTAACAATAACGATAGCTGATCATCCAAAAAACCATAGAAAACATAGTTAACATATATATATATCTTTATCCCTTGAGAAAGTCTTTATGGAAAGGACGAAACGCATTGGGAAGTCGTTTTGCACGCTGTTCTGGACTGGTGCATCGGTGTGGTCTTACTGGCTAATTTTGCCCTGCATGCTGTTACATCTGAGCACGAGAGACTGGACAGATAAGCTGTTTTATATTGTGTTTTATGTACGAGCATTATTATACTTAAGCTGCAGTTGAGGCTGCACTGCCTCATTTTGTATTAAATTTTTTATCACATTTCATTTGTTGTGATGTTATTATACTATATTGGCTTCTTTTTGAGTTCTAGCCAATTTGAAGTGGTGCTACCATTCTGGGAGAAGACCCTGCTGGAGTCAGGACGCTTTAGTGCAACGATCTGCTACAGACTACACTCCATGTTAAAGGTCTATGAGCACTTATCTAAGGCGATTTGAATCTGAATTTCTGGTACGGGAATTGCACATTTGCGGATTATCCCAAAGATGTTATACATTTAATGCACTATGTTGGCGCCCCTCTCTCTCTTTTTTGTATTTTTTTATATATATATATATATATATATAGATATCACTTTTTTTTCAAATCCCCCTCTACTTACCTTTTAATCGCCCTGTTCAAAAAATCCTCTCTAGTTATTATACTATAATCACATTTTGTATTGTTTCGATGCAATATCATTTAAGCCAGGCATTGTATATCAGGGTGCCCTGACCAGGCCTGCGGTACCTGACATATACACCACTGTGACCCCAAATTGTGACCTGTTTTGATAATTACACCACTATGTTAGTTAAGGGATAACAACTTATAATGGGCCAAAGAGAATAAAATATAATGCCCCATTAGTAATACAAGTAGAAGTATGTAGCAGGGAGATAAGGTCCATGATGCTCCAGGACCAGGTGACTTTTATTCACTTGTCAGCGTCCCTTGAAATAATAAAAAAAATCCCCTTTAACTTACCTTTTAATCAGCTTGTTCTCCTGTCCTCTTCTCTTCTTTTCTCCAATTCTGTGCTGCTGATTGTTCTTCTTGTGCGGGTGTCTCCTCTGTTCTGCGCTCCGCAATGGATGTTGGGCGTGATGACATCATGCCTGACATTTACTGCAAGCGCCGCACGGAGGAGGAGACAAGGGAGAAAGCCGGAGTACCAGCTGACGTGACGGCGTGACCGCAAGGTAAGTAGTTTCTTTTCTTTTTTTTTTGCAGGATTTTTTTTTTGCCATTAAGAGTGCGGCCCCTTTGCCACAACCAAAACTCCTTCTGGGCCACATTTACAGGCGTGCTGGGCCGCATGTGGCCCGCGGGCCGCGGGTTGGACAACCCTTATTTAAATTATGACAGTGCTCATTTTAAACATTGGATGATCAATATCCCTAATTGATATGATTAAAATTGAATTGTACCATAGAGGAGTATTTCAGAATCAAACAAAGGAATATTTTACTTGCCATTTTTTGAAAAAAGCTCTTGAATTCTGGGGGATAATCACACAAACACCAATACCATAAGACATAATTAATTAAATTTTCGATCTGGTTAAGGGTAAGATCCTGTAAATCAGGATATTTTTGATCAGGCCTTTATTTAAATATTTACTAAGAAGTCTGGGGCTATTACGGGGATAATCAAGAAGAACCATATCATTTTATGTCAATACCCTACATTGAAACTATTATTGATCACAAAGTCTAAGATCATTTATTTTTAAAAAAGGCTCTTCTATAAATAATCTAGTGCCATTGAATCTACTAAGAGAACCAACTAATATGGTAGGAGAAAACAATGGCACTTGGTTTCCTAATAAACCAATCAGATGTTATAAATGCAGTGGCTGAAGATTTTGGCGACAATTTGAATAAAACTAAGGAATTTGTACATAAAAATTATACATTTAGTGTTAAGGGGTTTAGTAATTGTAACACCACCACATTATTTATGCGTTGAGATGCAGATGCCAGCTGTTCTATGTAGGAAGAACCACCAAGCCTCTAAAAACTAGGTTTATGAAGCTTAAAATTCTGAATAGTCTCACTCCATAGTGTACCAAGTCATTTCTCAAGCCATCATAATGGAGATCCTAGTTGTCTAGAATCAGTAGGCATTGATTATATTGAAGCCAAACATCGTTTAAGAGGTTTTGTCATCAAGAAGTTTTTTGGATTCCTTCCCTCCTTACGTTGAGTCCTTTTAGTCTTCATGAATATTTAGAAATTAATGGCATCTTGTCATAATGTAATAATTAGGGTTTTTATTATTATTATTATTATTATTATTATTATTATTATTATTTACAGTTAAATAATATATTATTATTTATTTTTCATTTGTGTCATTTTATAGATTTCCTTTATATGTTTATACTTAGATTACAACTAGGGCTAGATTTACTAAGCTGCGGGTTTGAAAAAGTGGGGATGTTGCCTATAGCAACCAATCAGATTCTAGCTATCATTTAGTAGAAGGTACTAAATAAATGAAAGCTACAATCTGATTGGTTGCTATAGGCAACATCCGCACTTTTTCAAACCCGCAGCTTAGTAAATCTAGCCCCTAGTGTTTATTCTATATTTATAGCTATGTGTTTAGTATGTTATTACTTTTAGAATCTCAGATTTTTCTTGAATATGTTTTTTTTTCCAGTAGATATTCTATGATGGCCAGGGTGATTGATGATGGAGACTATGAGCACCTCTATGTGTGGGAAAGTAGACTTTAGTTCCTGGGTTGCACATATTTTCTGTAAATGTATATTTATTAGAAATTTATTATTTATGTTTATTTATATCCTTTGTAGTATTTCTGTACACTTTTATTAAGCAGATATTAACAAGAAGTTATTTTTATGTTGTGGTGTTAGAGATCATTGAAGACTATGAGCTACAAAGGTATAGAGAAATTAAGATTAAACCTTGCCTTTATTCATTCATCTCCTAATAAGACTGTCTCCTTGTTTATGGTCTTTATGTTTTATTATTTCTTTTACATTATATCTTAATATGTTTTTGAATTTTAATGTAGACATATTGGTTTGCTTGATATTTGTTGGTGAATTTTAGCAGACATAGCAGCTAGCAGTTACAGCCGCTATCGATTCCAATTAATTATAGGAGTGTTTAAAAGACTCCACTCCGCTGACTCATTTTGTTTGATGTTCTTGGGTTACACACATTTGAATTGTGCCTCTAAAGAAATCACAAAGAGGGTGACGAAATTCGTTATAATTTTTATTATTCACCAGATTGATCTGTTACCAACGGTGATCGCCTATAGAAAGTAGTTCTCATACACTATCTTTTGCTATTTTGAACTGACCCAATTTCTTACTCTGTTGTGAAGTATATGTTTTGTTGAGGATTATTCATGAGATACGGATCGTTAAGGACAACACCACTGATATAAGATTTTTATTGTTACTACTCAATCACAGGGATTGTCAATTTTGCTGTGATTCAGATACAAAAAAGTAAAAGTATTTGACATCTCCAGTTGATAAGTGGAAGGACATCGGCACTCACCATGGATTTGGATTGCAGTGTATCGGACTTCCCAAACTAGTATAGTATTTTACATAGTTTCACGTATTTTACAATGTTCTATTTACTATCACTACCTACCAGCTACCTTCAGGGATACCATATATTTTGTGAAACTGGTACCAGAAGATAAAAGACCTATTTTTCTAAGTGAGTGATCTATATGTGGATGGTATCCACTTTTCTTTCTCATTTGATTTTCCTAACAGAACTTGTTTTTATCTCATCATACTTAACTTTTCAATAAATCAGCTGGTACCATTAGTATATTGTCTAACTGTGTATGGAGACTAAGAGATTTAATAACGTGCTCAGTATCCATTTATATCTACACATGCTGACATGTGGTCATTATTATATGCTTCCTAACAGGGATTATCTGTTAGTCAGATTACTGAAGTAATTATTTTAATTTAAGTTTTTTAGATATATTTGTTTTTTTTATATCAGGTACTACTTATGAATGTATATGTGGATTATGATTTGTGTTATTGTGAATATTGCATTTAGTATTGGTGGCAGCCCTAAGCACTGTACTTATTGTTTCCTTTTATCTGGCAAGTGTAATCTGACTTTCTCAGTTTCTCAAATACCATGTCCCCTTCCAAGTCACCGTGTTCTTTCATTAAGATTGCACATCTTGGCAAAGCCTACCAGGAGTTGACTGTACAAATGATTAGCCACTTGGAACATTTATTAAAGACCCATAATATGATAATTTCACGACAAAGTTAAATGGATTAAATCTTTGATAATAATATAGTATAGTTGAGATCATTGTAACAATGAAATAGAATGACACAAAAGGACAATATTAAATATTAATTTAGTTAAAGATTAACTAAACAATTACATATTAAAGTAATTTTATCATTTTCCAATAAGCATTGTCTAAGCGATTTCTTGTGGGCCCAAAGCACAATCAATTTAATTAGCAGAAGCAAAAGTTTTAACAGTTCAATACATAATTATAATACAGTACAGCCGATACCAAATACATACATACCGCCGTGCCTTCGCTGCTCTTCGCTGGTACCAGCTACAGTACTTCAGTCCAGAAGAGATATTAACCAAAATACTTTCGTTCAGCCAATTATACGACTTCGACATACATTAAATAGAGACAATCAATGATGACAAAATATGATAATAACTTTCAATGTAAAAATAATACAACTATTGGTGAATTGGCAGGTTCACAACAGCAACGCTTGCAAATAACTCTCTATTTTAAACTGGAGAAGTCATCAGGGATTTTAGAATAAAAATGTGTTTTAATATATTGTAAAAATGAAACTCTTGATAAGATAATAGGCTAGGTGTGGGCTTAAAGAGGGCAACACTCTTAAATATATCGATGGGCAAAGTGAAGTGGATAATGTTTAATACAGGCAATATGGATGACATGGAAAAACTAACACCTGATGAATATAAACTGGTCATAGACTCACGACCCACAACCTCAAAGATGACATGGTGACATAGATTGTTGGAAGTATTTGCAACAATTATGATGAAGAATGTGAAGAAAATGGACTTTTGCTGTTACACTGTTGATGTCTGGAAATATCTTACAATATACCTATTGTGGGATAGTTGCCTTGCTGAGACTGGCCTGTTGTGTTGTTTAAATGAAGCCAGGTGGGTAACTTGTGACAAGATGGCAAAAGTCAGAAACATTCAGGTGGTATGTTGGGAAAAAATGGTCTAAAATCATGGAAGGGGTTAATGTGGTATTGATTGCACAAATTACCATACTAATATAATTATCTGGACCATTTTTCTTTGTCATACAGCCTTTTATGTTACCGTGGCCATCTACAGACCTAGCAGAGCTGTCCCAGTAGGGGGGATACCAAGTGCATATCACCTTGGGGAGGTACGAGTGGTTTGGTCAGCAAGGACTCTAAATTAATCAGAAAATGTCCACACTGTTTACGGTCAAACTAGGATCTTTGGATACACAGTGTTAATTATAAATGTGAAAGAACGATATAACAAAAACTTTCTATTGCAAGAATAATTTCATTGTGCAGTTATTTAGATTTGTGCGGTCATCAAAGTGTGTAATACTGGGAGCCCAGTGCCAGGTGAGTAAGAGTATTTTAGGCACCGACTTTTTGTCTTATAAAGAGGCTCAGTTCTTATACTACTGAGATGGATATCCCAGACACAGACTTCCAAATATAGTAACAATATAAAAGTGAAAAGATCAATAGTTATACATATTATACATAAACAGTACATGCACAGATTATAATAACAAAGCCAAGTAACACGTGGTACAACTAATCACACAAAGACATCAGATTTAACCTATTCCATACATTCCACTCCTGGTTCTCAAGTTAGGTTTGATACAACAAATGTTGCCATTTTAAAAGATAATGGATATTTTGTCTCTGTCATTTCCCAACATTTGTCAATACACTTTAGCACCAACTTATTCATTATCCAAATACATAAAACAAATTATATATATATATATATATATATATATATATATATGTAACCATCCAACTGGGACCATTTTGTGCCAAGATAGTCGAGCCATTTATGAACCAAACAAACTTTTTATGTTCCTCATCCAGTGCAGAATATGGTTCAGCTATCGTCTCTGGTTCATCTCCTTTTTGTAGCGGAAATATTTCTTGTTTGGTTGCTTCAAATGTAATCATACCCGCCAGTTGTGTACGGATGGAAGAGGGTTCTTGTGATGATACCCCACCTCTTTCTTACAGATACCACTTTATTTTCTGTATCATGGGTTTCTGTCCAACTGCTGTACTGGATTCAAGTCCTTCTTATCTTACCCATCCAGCAATTGATAAATCTGTTCTTATGGTTATTAACTGTTGCTTTGTTGTGCACTCCACATGTTGCGCCTCTTCTTTGGGCTGGGGAGAACTATTTGGCCCAAAACCCAATAAAAGTTTTTCTATCTCCAGGAGTAGAATATTTCTGCCAAAGTCCTCCTTACATTCCATATTCTGTCCCAGTTACATCAAGAAAAAATGGCTGATCTGGATGTATTGGACCAAGAGGATTATGGACCTGTATCATTTGCTTTGCAGCTTGTAAAGCATCCTCCTGTTTAGCTGTCAATACAAATTCAGTCTTTTTATGACTTACATTGTAAATGGGTCTCAGAATCAGTTCAAGATGTTAGACAAATGCTCTCTAATGTTCCATTGTTTCTAGAATCTGTTGTGCTTCTTACATCGTAGTTGAAGATTTCAAATACTAAATACTTTCCAATATTGGTTGACGTATATTATGCTGTGGTCCTGACCATATCATGTCCAAATATGTTACAGGTTGTACTGAGTCTTGTACCTTGTAAGGATTAATCGTCCAGCCGCGAATCAACATAAAATCACTAACAGACTTTAAATCCTGTGTCATCTGCTTCTATAATTCACCCAACAACATGATATCATCAATACAGTGATACATTCATCATGGGATTTGAGAGGTAACCTTGGCAAGGTTGCATGCAATCATTCCATGACATATGGTAGGACTGTGGAGATTGCACTGTGGAAAAAATGTGGGCGTATATTGACGTCCATCCCATGTGAAGGCAAAGTGATCTTGGGACTCAGATGCAATTGGAATAGAAAATCAAGCATTAGCCAGATCTAGAACAGCTTGTCATTCACCTGCAATTTTGGTTATCTTCTCTACTATCCCTGTTAGGTACTGCTGCAGCCAGAAAATGGGCCACCTTGAGGCCCAGATAGTTGATCATGAGTCTGCATGTACCATTTGGTTTCTTCAGGGGATACACAGCATTGTAGGGGCTCACTGCTTTTCGAAACACTCCTGTTTGCAATAATGCTTGCATTGTTTCTCCGATCTCTTTCAACCCTCCTTGTATGCAGTACTGTTTCAATTTGACAGGCTGTGCAGGTGAAGTTATATATACTATGGACCATTTTGCATTACCTTCAATTACCGGTTTCACTGAAAACACCATGAAGGATCTTACAGAACAGCCGAAAACATAAGTGCCCAGAGGTGTCTCTGGATTGCCCTCTCAAAATATCCATGACATTTATGTTATCAGGTAGTTCAGATACCAACCCTCAGCAGAAAAGATCGGTCCTTTCCCAATTTGGAGTCTGCATTGGACACAGGCTGCCCACGTCTGTGTACTTCCTAAACCTTCCAATGTTACCCAAGTGTGTTGTAATGTGGGTAACTATGAAACATGAAACAATGGTACTTCAGCTCCTGTATGCAGTGCATCTTATCGGTTTTGGGTATGTTGCCAATAAATACCCACAGTGACATGGTGCATCAGATCCTAGATTTCATTATACAGATGTTGTGACAAATCTGTGGCTCAGGGGACCCGTCTTCCTTTCGTAAAGGGTATGTGGTATCATATAAGGAGTTAATTTAGGCATATTTGGTCCTGTCCATACAACACTTTGTCATTTATTACTAAACCAGTTATGCATGCCAATTAACACAATCATTGTATTAACTGTGGAATATCTGCCAAAGATGCAAGTACTAAATCAGAGGGATGGTCATAAACTTCAGCAATTGAATCCCTACTAGATGGAACAAAGATAAATCACCCTTGGCATCCTTTGTATAAACACACTCTGTGGTAAACATAGAGGATCCTAAACTCATACTCTCTGTGTTTGATAACATTACTCCACCTGCACCAGTCTCCCACAAATGTAATAATTTAACTTATCAAATTCTCACCCTTTCACAGTTTATATGTCGATGTCTTAACTCAGACAATTCTGTAGCTGTATAAGATTGTGACTTTTTTGTCGATCTAGAATGTGTTGACGCTTTTACTCCTCTATCACTATTTTTTTTATATTCTCTTTTCAGTTGTGTTGTTAAAACAGCTAACAGTTCACCAGCCACATCCTCTGTATATTCTATTTCCTCATCTGAGCTGAGATGTGTGTAAGAACTTCCCACGCCTGTGTTTGAATAAGTGTTCTGACTCTCACAATGTTAACTGTTTTTTGTGCATACGTATCTTCTTTTTCTTATTTACAGTATCTACAACATATTTAGTGAAATGCCCCTGTACATTTTCTCTTGTACATTCTTTCTCTCTCATACATGAATGCATCAGTTTCATTTGATTCCTCAATGAGTGATTTTCATCCTTCAAAGCATTTATTTAATCACTCAGCTGTAACATTTCTTGCACACAGTTTGAAAAAGTGGTAGCTACAGCTTTCTTCTCCCTATGTTCTAGAATACACAGATTAATATGATACACCGATCCACGCGGGTCTGTCAATCTCACTGGCGTTACTTACACACTTCACACCTTGGATTTCAGGGTCCGGATCTATCTATCCATGATGGTTATTCTCTACCTCCCATACTGAGTTCAGTTTGTTTCTTAAATATATTCCACATTGTTGTATCACACAGAAATTAACCCTATGTATCCTGCCAGCTATGCCACAAATTTTCCCAGTGGAGCTAGGTTCTTTGAATACACAGTGTTAATTATAAATATAAAAGAACAATACAACAAAACCTTTCTATTATAAGAATAAATTTATGTGCAGTTACTTCGCTTTGTGTGGTCATCAAAGTAGTGTTATCCTGGGAGCACCATGCCAGGTCAGTACAGAGGATTTCAGGCACCGCTGCAAACTTTTGATCTTGTGAAGAGGGTGCCTTCCAATCCCCCAACCCCCCTTCTTATACTACTGAGACAGAGCTCCCAGACACAGATTTAGGAATATAGTAATAATAGAAAAATGAAAAGATCATTGGTTATACATATTGTATATAAACAGTGCATGTGCAAATTATACTAGCAAAGCATCAGATTTAACCCATTCCATATACACAGATAAGGATCTGTCAGTTCCCACAGGGTCCTAGGATGGGATTTAAAAGAAGTAATACAATCAGAGAGTACCGCTCCTAAGGTATGGTGGGGAAAGGGTAGTAGAATGCAGCCCTACTTCCCTCTGAAGAGAAGTCTGGATCCTTCAGGAAAGGAAAATAAATTAAAATTTGGGATTAAAGCACAGGTACCATGGCAAAGGTGGGTATGGGTAAAGGGAGGAGTTAAATAATGACAGGTGATGTTTGTCTAATAGACTAGCATAGTGCGCTAAATTCTAGATTGAAATAAGGATGCATTAGTGTGTGCCAGTATGAGAACTGCAAGATCAATCGCTTATACACGTATAATGATTTTAAACCCAAATGCAATCAACAGTTTACAAACCATGAATTTTCTCAAAGCATTTGGTTAGCACAGTAACATTCTGTTTGCTCTGTTAAATATGCTGCTTTCTCTGCAAGACTTGCAGCTTTCTCTGAGAGATTAGTAGCCCTTATAATTTATTGTAGTTTCTTTATACGGTGGTTGCCCTCTATGTCTTTGCACCAAGTTCTAAGCTTTTTGAGGACTCTGACATCACTTACTCTGTCCTCGATCCTTGGTCATGCTGGGAGGTGTAGTTTCTGGCACCCAGTGGCTCCTCCTCCCTGTAATTCAATTCCTAGACCTTTCCTCCCTAGATAGGTGAGTGGTGTGTCCATGGGTTACTTACAGATATGGAAAAACAATCAAATGCAAAACAGATTAAGATCACATGATGTCAAATTTTATTGCAGAAGTAAATATATTTCTAGTGTGCTCAATATTTTTTTCTTCCCCAAGTCATGTGTAAATACAGTATATGTATAGTTGTAGATATTGACATTTTTTTTCCATTTGATTATATCACATGGGCACTTTTGAATGGTGCATTTTTTAAATCAGTAAAATTGATCTCTGAAGCATTAGTAATGAAATATATATTTAAAGGGAAACTCTGTTTCATTGCCACACAGGAACATTTTAGCTTTTATAATGATGCATTCAGCATTTTAGATCTAAAGTGTGATTTGTTATTAATTCTTGTACATAAAAATAATATGTTTGTGTTGTTAGTCAGGCTTACTCATTATAGGAGTCCTCCACTTTCATTTTTTTTAAAGTTATGGCCATTACTGAGGTAAAAAATAAAAACAATGGAGAATAATTTTTTTTAAAGATAGCTATTCCATGGATTCTACCATTGGTTGCTTTCATCTTAATCCAACGAATGAAATATAGTTACAGAGATAACAAATATGTGTTCAAGAAGAGGTGTGAAAAAAATGATTTGAATTACATGAATTTCTTTCCCGTAGGATATAATGTTGATCACGTAACTGGTGTTTCCTGCTGTCACCATCATGCAGTTGAGACTCATTGGGACAGAGATTTCTATGGCATGCATCACCATCATTACCATCATCATCACCATTTATTTATATAGCGCCACTAATTCCGCAGCGCTGTACAGAGAACTCACTGACATAAGTCCCTGCCCCATTAGGGCTTACAGTCTAAATTCCCTAACACACAAACACACCCACAGACGGACACAAACAGACACAGACTAGGGTCAATTTGATAGCAGCCAATTGACCTACCAGTATGAGGAAACCGGAGCACCCGGTGGAAACCCAAGCAAACACGGGGAGAACATACAAACTCCACACAGATAAGACCATGGTTGGGAATTGAGCTCATGACCCCAGTGCTGTAAGGCAGAAGTACTAACCACTACATAACTTGATGTTGAAAGGGATAAATGCTCAATCATAAAGGGCGTGATTCATTAAGGAACGTAAGCCCTGTTGCGTGCTAAGGGCTGTATGCACTTAGGCAATGTACAGTGAGGGTGTGCAAAGGTCGAGTGCATGCATATTTGTCTGATTCAAACACTTGGCATCTCTCAGGTACGTGATTTTTAGCTGTATCTCTTTCACTAGCTACAGGGCAGGTGCAAATGCCAATTGATATTGATGACGGACAAGTATGCATGGCAGAAAATTTGTTTGCAAGTAAGAGTCACTTTTTGGCTTACCAAAACAGAGCTCTGGAAAGACGGTGTGATCAAGCCTGAAGATGCCATGGTCAAGAAAGAAAATGGTGGAAACAAGAAAGAAGCTGGTGGGATCAACAAAGAAGAGGCAAGAGAGAAGAAAGATGCTGGTGGAGAAGAAAAGAGAAGGCAGAAGATGCTAACAGCCAGCGCAGAGCCGGAGAGCATTGGGATCAAGCAAGAGGACAGCTGAAGACTCCATCAAGAAGCAGCAGCAGGGAGAAGTAAAAGAGCTATCATGGTTCCCTTCTGCAGCCAACAAAAGAGTCAGTAATTTGTTGTGGTTTCTTCAGAGACTGAAGAGGTGTAGAGCCATGCTGAGGGTGTTGTACAAATTGGTGGACCAATCATGAGAAAGGTAAGATCTTGTGTGCATCTGTAGATTGGCCGCCAGCATTAAATAGCTATGATCCAACAATAGGATCATTTTGAATAGACCACATCAAACAGATGATTATTAAACAATACATATTTTGTTAAAAACTAATTGTTGAATTATACTTTCATGAACAATACCTATTGTGACATTTGCTTTAATTTGTACTAATATCTGTACTATTTGTTTTTTATTTTACATATTTTATTAATGGAATATTTTTTTTCAAATGGGATAGGAGCATGTAAGCTGTAAAAGCTATTATTTATATGTTTGAAGACAGATGGAAATGAACAAGACATTCTAGTTACCTAAAGAGGTTGTACAAATATTGTCCAGAGAATGCTACTGCTCAAATAATGTGGTTCAAACAAACTAATTCAATTAAATGCTGGGAAAGGACATTTTCAACAACTGGTAACAGAAAATGATCATCTAAAAGAGAAAATATCTTAAACTGAATTAAATAAATTGATTTCGGTGGTCCGCACTTTAAAAAAAATTGTTTCTATTTCTTCTCAGATATGACTTGTCTTTTTCCATCTGAACATGCAATGAGATCTTACCCCCTCCTCCATGTTCACTCAATCCCTCCCCTTTAGCCTTTACCTGTACCCTCTTGCCTTGACCTCTCCCCGTGCCCTTCATCCTACCCCCATCTTTGTCTTGTTTGTCGTACTATGTTTATTTAACAAAATAAGCAGAAAGTTGTATCATTATTTAATTGATTAAATGGTTACCATGATACTGTAAACAATAACTCAACTATTTAAAATTGTAACCTGTTGATTTTGGTTTTACTTTGTTTCCTCTGTTCAAAATTTTAAAATAAAGAATATATACAAAAACACATTTGTTTTGCTGAGTATAAACTCAAAGTACAAACAATAGTAATCATGAACTGACCAAATAGGAGTAGTTTTTCTTATATGTACAAATACAGTGAAGTTAAACTATTTTTAAGTATTTATGTTGCCAAAACAGCAATAAAAAAACTTTCACAAACTATACAGTGGATGTGTGGTATTCCTTAGACCTGCTATGTATTAGTATGCCTCTGTCCTTTCAAAAGTCTTTTTGTGATTGACTTCTGTATCAGCCTGAATGAGTGTGTTGCTCATCATAGTATATATGATTAAGTTATGTCACACCACCTTGGCTATACTGACCAACATAAATATCATAGGACTAAACTTCACCTTTAATAAGCCTTCTTTAGCAAATGTATAACTGATATTTAACTTTATATAATTCATGTTCATGCACATTCATTTTATGCCACGATTAAAGTACACCAAACAATGTGCAGTAAATGTAAATAAAGCAAAAAAAGTATCAATAGATAGAATATATTAATATTATTAATCATACGTATTAAGTGCAACAATAACTAATCGTGCTTTATAAATCTGGGAATTAGTGATTTTGCAAAACATCCAGGGTGCCAACATTTCACAGATGTATTATTTATTGTTCCTATGTGGAACAATTGCAAATGCCAAGATAAAGCACATGGCATGTTTAAAATAAGATAAAAACCTAACTTTGAAATAAAATTTAGATTTCTATATTTTATAGAAATGTTAGATAACACATATTATACACAGATGTGACAAATGCAATAACTACACCAAAGATATTTCATTTTGTATGTAGGATTCTTGTTTTGTTATTTGCAACACTTAAAGGTATTTCTGTATGTTTGTGTGGCTGATAGAAAAGCATGCCAGTTCAGTTAATTAAAATTCACAAACTGTTATCTGCATCCAATTTGGACACTGCTTGCTTATTAAAGTACCATGTATAACCAAGAAGTCTGCTTGAGACAGCTGGAAGAAATGCCACATCCTATGGTTGTAGTAAACGATCATGGGGGTGGCAAAATTAAGTAGCAGCAAGAAAAACAGGATATTATTGCCCCTAGGTTATATCCAAAATGAAAATATCCCTCCTTCTGTCCACAAACCTTTTCATTTTCTGCTGTAGATGTACAGAGCTTGTGTAAAATGAAGCAAAATAGCAAAGAATAGTTTTAAAAATTAGGCATGAGCAGACTATAATTGAATACAAATAGTCACAATGCTTAGAAATTACTGAACAGTAACGTGTTATGCAAGAAAACAATCTCAATATAGTTCATTTCAATCAAAACAGGTAATGAATGAGCTTGTTAAAAAAATATGGAACTAAATACTGAATAATTTTGAAGTATTCTGCTATTAATATTTATATTAATATTATAACATGCAGGGTCATGCAGCAAATGCCATATAAATTGTCAATATAACCAGGGAAACAGTTTCCATATTTTAAGTACTCCGTTTTTATTATATTGTAACCTATGGACCATTATAAATTATAAAACAAAACCATATATATTCAAAAAATAAAACACATTTATTCATATAGTTAAAATTCCCCACAATACATATAAAACCAAAAATAATTTAGTACACAATATAAACACATTAAAATAAATCATAAAAATATGGACACTTTCTGACTTCCAATACATTGGACTTATGCACAGGATGACCTGTTTGATCGCTCTCAAACTCCTCCCACTTTTTTCCCATATGGGCATGGGGAAGTCTCTCAAGTAGAAAGAATTGACAGTCAGTCTTTTAGTCATTTGACTATACAAATACTTACTGATATCAGTTCATTGCAAACAAACATACACAAGGAAATTGGTGGTTAATTGAATATAAGATAAAGCCACCTCTCAGGAGATCTATTAGGATTGGGGCTTAAACTCTGTTCTCATGGTTTTTATGAACCTCTGACTTCCAACGGCAATTGAAAATTCTCCTCCAGCATAAACTAACAACTCACAGTCTTTAATGTCTTTATCCTCTAGTTTGTTGCGATACCAAGAGTTCTTTAGACAGGGTCTGATGATTACATTAGCACTCTTGTGAACAGCATTCACAGTACAATCCTGTAAGTCAGAGCTCCAAACAGACGTACGCTTTTCCCCACACCCGTGGTTTCATGAAATACATCAGCTGATTGCAGTCAGTCTTCCTTTTACGTAAGTGTCTACCAATCGGTTTTCTGAGACAACTAAGCAGCATATCAAAATTCACATTCCTAAAAACACATCTACAAACCAAATAAATATGTATGTGTTATATAGTGGTAATAACTTCTAAACAGTACCATACTACTTTAAAAACAGAGAATTGAATTATAGATATCAAAATAAAAAGCAAAAACCAATTACGGGATCTTAAAAATTGAATAGTAAAATTAAACCTCCATCTTTTGTAATGCATCCATCATGGGACTTACACTCTCAAACTCTAGCATAGTAAACCATTCCTCTTACCATAAGGCCAGTCACTCTCATGAGCTTTTACAGCTATTTTCATAATTAAGTCTTTTCATTTTACAAAACCTTATCTTACCCACAAGGTCTTTTGATACATATCCTCAATAAATCCCTTATTCCAAAAGAAGATCGTTTTCTATATAACACAGCAAAATATTTCTTACTAAAAAGTAAACTTCAAGAGTCATTTTTCTCTTGTGCATTTTTATACCCCTAATAAAAGTTCTTTTCCAGATTTAACCAGCTATAACCCAGCCTATTGGATTAGAAATCCAATTAAACCATGTTCAGCTCCACAGAGTTCTTTAACCCAATTATAATATGTTAAGCTACAGAGTCACTTAAACATTTTAGATATAAAGAACCAAGGGCAAAAATCCAAAATGCCTCACTTTTACAAAGGAGGGCAAACCTATCGTTACCTATAACTGTGGGTTTAAAGTACTCAATGACTGTATTCTAAAAAACTCCAAGGAACCATCATGTTTACAAATATAATGTCTTGCTAGGCTGTGCATACCTCTTTTTGTCAGGATGTTTTTTCTATGTTCTAAAAATTGCTCGTTTAATGCTCGAGTTGTGCGTCCTAAATATTCATCCCCAAAATTACAGTCAATCGGATATATTACAAAACTCAATTGGCAATTCTTAAAGCTTTTAATTTCATTATTTTCTTTTGCCATGGAACAACAGAAGTTGGTCTTTTTGTTTTGAACAACTTACATGTGCTACAACATTTTTTATTAGATTAAAAAAAAACATTAGGATTTTTTGGAAACCAATTTAACCTTTCGAGAGGTTTGGCAGTAATAGTTTCTGATTTCTGACTCCTCTTTAAAAGATTTGGTAACAATTTATTTTTTAAAACTAACTCCCCTCCTAAACAGAAACTTAGGGATTTTACACTGAAGTCATAAGTATTTTGTCGTGCTTTAATAATGAATTTTTTCTCTAATAATACTTTTCATTCTTTTGGTACAAGTTATATTGACTGATAAACATTACATCTTCTTTCTCACCTCCTACTCTATCAGTCACCAATTTGGTTTCTTTACCCCATTTTGCAGGAGGGCCTTCCTATCTATTTTACTAACTTCTAAAAAGCCTTTTTAAGGATATATTCAGGGTAATTTTGGTCCCTAAATGCAGTCAATATTTTTTGGGCTTGTTGGAAAAAATCTAATCAGAGGTATAATTCCTCCTTAATCTAAGTAGTTGCCCCTTCTGGATATACTTTTTCCAACTTTTTAGATGGCAACTATTGTAATTTAGAAAATGATTACTACCAACATCTTTTTTATATGTTTTTGTTACAATACATTTATTTTTCACCGACAGGGCAAAATCCAGGAAATTAATTTGACTTTTGCTTGATACACTAGTGAATTTAAGACCAAAACATTTTAATTTAAGTATAAGCAATATTACAAAGTTCACACATTCTGCAGTATCAGTCCAGTGGTGCTGTGTCCTGTGCTCTGTCCTGCTGAGTTCAGTAGTGCTGCTGGGTCCTGTGCTGTGTCCTGTTCAGTCCAGTGGGGCTGTGTCATGTGCTCTGTGCTTCTAAGGGCATAGTTATTTCCCCATTATTCCCAAGTTTTTAAAAAATAAAAAAAAAGTTATAAAAAATAAAATAAAAATAAATATATAAATAATTATAACCAAATTTGCAAAACCAATCCAGCAGTATAAGCCCATTGGTACTGCAATATTACCAAGTTCACACATTCTGCAGTATCAGTCCAGTGGTGCTGTGTCCTGTGCTCTGTCCTGCTGAGTTCAGTAGTGCTGCTGGGTCCTGTGCTGTGTCCTGTTCAGTCCAGTGGTGCTTTGTCCTGTGCTCTGTGCTTCTAAGGGCATAGTTATTTCCCCATTATTCCCAAGTTTTTAAAAAATAAAAAAAAAGTTATAAAAAAAATAAAAAAAAATAAAAAAATAATTATAACCAAATTTGCAAAACCAATCCAGCAGTATAAGTCCATTGGTACTGCAATATTACCAAGTTCACACATTCTGCAGTATCTTGTGCTACATATAATGGAGACCAAAAATTTGGAGGATAAAGTAGGGAAAGATCAAGACCCACTTCCTCCTAATGCTGAAGCTGCTGCCACTAGTCATGACATAGACGATGAAATGCCATCAACGTCGTCTTCCAAGCCCGATGCCCAATCTCGTAGTACCAGGCATGTAAAATCCAAAAAGCCCAAGTTAATAAAAAGTAGCAAAAAGAGAAACTTAAAACCATCTGAGGAGAAACGTAAAGTTGCCAATATGCCATTTACGACACGGAGTGGCAAGGAACGGCTTAGGCCCTGGCCCGTGTTCATGACTAGTGGTTCAGCTTCACCCACGGATCTTAGCCCTCCTCCTCCTCCCCCTCCCTACAAAAAATTGAAGAGAGTTATGCTGTCAGCAACAAAACAGCAAACAACTCTGCCTTCTAAGGAGAAATTATCACAAATCCCCAAGGCGAGTCCAAGGGTGTTGGTGGTTGTCAAGCCTGACCTTCCCATCACTGTACGGGAAGAGGTGGCTCGGGAGGAGCCTATTGATGATGTAGCTGGCGCTGTGGAGGAACTTGATGATGAGGATGGTGATGTGGTTATTGTAAATGAGGCACCAGGGGGGGGAAACAGCTGATGTCCATGGGATGAAAAAGCCCATCGTCATGCCTGGTCAGAAGACCAAAAAATGCACCTCTTCGGTCTGGAGTTATTTTTATCCAAATCCAGACAACCAATGTATGGCCATATGTAGCTTATGTAAAGCTCAAATAAGCAGGGGTAAGGATCTTGCCCACCTAGGAACATCCTCCCTTATACGTCACCTGAATAACCTTCATAGTTCAGTGGTTAGTTCAGGAACTGGGGCTAGGACCCTCATCGGTACAGGGACACCTAAATCCCGTGGTCCAGTTGGATACACACCAGCAACACCCTCCTCGTCAACTTCCTCCACAATCTCCATCAGATTCAGTCCTGCAGCCCAAGTCAGCAGCCAGACTGAGTCCTCCTCAATACGGGATTCATCCGAGGAATCCTGCAGCGGTACGCCTACTACTGCCACTGCTGCTGTTAGTCGGTCATCTTCCCAGAGGGGAAGTCGTAAGACCACTAAGTCTTTCACAAAACAATTGACCGTCCAACAGTCGTTTGCCATGACCACAAAATAGATAGTAGTCACCCTATTGCAAAGCGTATAACTGCGGCTGTAACTGCAATGTTGGTGTTAGACGTGCGCCCGGTGTCCGCCATCAGTGGAGTGGGATTTAGAGGGTTGATGGAGGTATTGTGTCCCCGGTACCAAATCCCATCGAGATTCTACTTCACTAGGCAGGCGATACCAAAAATGTACAGAGAAGTACGATCAAGTGTCCTCAGTGCTCTAAAAAATGCGGTTATACCCACTGTCCACTTAACCACGGACATGTGGACAAGTGGTTCTGGGCAAACGAAGGACTATATGACTGTGACAGCCCACTGGGTAGATGCATCCCCTTCCGCAGCAACAGCAACAGCTGCATCAGTAGCAGCATCTACAAAATGGCTGCTCGTGCAAAGGCAGGCAACATTGTGTATTACAGCCTTTAATAAGAGGCACAATGCTGACAACATATTAGAGAAACTGAGGGAAATTATCTCCCAGTGGCTTACCCCACTTAGACTCTCGTGGGGATTTGTGGTGTCAGACAATGCCAGTAACATTGTGCGGGCATTAAATATGGGCAATTTCCAGCACGTCCCATGTTTTGCCCACACCATTAATTTGGTGGTGCAGCATTACCTCAAGAGTGACAGGGGTGTGCAGGAGATGCTTGCGGTGGCGTGCAAAATTGCTGGACACTTTTGGCATTCAGCCAGTGCCTACCGCAGACTAGAGGCACATCAAAAAAGCATGAACCTGCCCTGCCATCACCTCAAACAAGAGGTTGTGATGCGCTGGAACTCCACCCTCTATATGCTGCAGAGGATGGAGGAGCAGCAAAAGGCCATTCAGGCCTACACAGCCACCTACGACATAGGCAAAGGAGTGGGGATGCGCCTGAGTCAAGCGCAGTGGAGACTGATTTCCGTGTTGTGCAAGGTTCTGCAGCCATTTGAACTTGCCACACGAGAAGTCAGTTCCGACACTGCCAGCTTGAGTCAGGTGATACCCCTGATCAGGCTGTTGCAGAAGCAGCTGGAGAAAGTGAGGGAGGAGCTGGTAAGCCATTGCGATTACACCAAGCATGTAGCTCTTGTAGATGTAGCCCTTCGTACGCTTTGCCAGGATCCGAGGGTGGTCACTCTTTTAAAGTCAGAGGAATACATTCTGGCCACCGTGCTCGATCCTCGGTTTAAAGCGTATGTTGTGTCTCTGTTTCCGGCGGACACAAGTCTACAGCGGTGCAAAGACCTGCTGGTCAGGAGATTGTCCTCTGAAGAGGACCGTGACATGCCAACAGCTCCACCCTCATTTTCTTCCACATCTATGGCTGCGAGGAAAAAGCTCAGTTTTTCCAAAAGAGGCGCTGGCGGGGATGCTGATAACATCTGGTCCGGACTGAAGGACCTGCCAACCATTGCAGACATGTCTACTCTCGCTGCATTGGATGCTGTCACAATAGAAAAAATTGTGGATGATTACTTTGCTGACACCATCCAAGTAGACATGTCAGACAGTCCATATTGTTACTGGCAGGAAAAAAAGGCAGTTTGGAAGCCCCTGTACAAACTTGCTCTATTTTACATGAGTTGTCCCCCCTCCAGTGTGTACTCGGAAAGAGTTTTTAGTGCAGCGGGGAACCTGGTCAGTGAGCGGCGAAGGAGGTTGCTTCCTCATAACATTGAAAAAATGATGTTTATAAAAATGAATAATCAATTCCTCAATGAAGTACAGCACTGCCCTCCAGATAGTACAGAGAGACCTGTGGTTGTGGAGTCCAGCGGGGACGAATTGATAATGTGTGATGAGGAGGAAGTACACACTGTAGGGGGAGAGGAATCAGAGGTTGAGGATGAGGATGACATCTTGCCTCAGTAGAGCCTGTTTAGTCTGTACAGGGAGAGATAAATAGCTTTTTTGGTGTGGGGGCCCAAACAAACCAACCATTTCAGCCAAAGTTGTTTGGTAGGCCCTGTCGCTGAAATGATTAGTTTGTTAAAGTGTGCATGTCCTATTTCAAAAACATAAGGGTGGGTGTGAGGGCCTAAGGACAATTCCATCTTGGAACTTATTTTTTTGCATTATATGACCAATCAACAGTCGTTTGCCATGTTCAAAAAGTAAAACCAAATTTAAACAAATTCAAGAAATTAAACCAAAAGTAAAATGCCCTGTCATAATTTAAAACAAGAGGTATTGACGTGCTCTAAAACTACTGTATTGTTGTTTATAATTTATAAACACTAAGCTTGAAAGCTTGAGTCTTTCAATGAAAAAGTAACTCTCCATTGCACGAATATTTGCAACAGGGACAATTTTAGGGTTAAGAAAGTCAACTAATAACACTTAGACGCTGTCTGTCTTTATAAACACTACACTTGAAAGTTGGAGGAGGTATTGTGGCCCGGCACCAAATTTACTACCGGGGTCACTCCACTGTGCAGTCCATATTTAGGTGTATCAGATATTAAACAACGGTGACAGTTGTTGCCCAATTTTTTAATTATATTGTTGGCGCTGTAAAAATTTGTGTTCCGGGCACACCACACTACGCAGTCCATACCCTTTTTTGGTGGAATTCTGACCCGTGGAGGGTTTTTTAATTATATTGTGGCCTCGGTACCAAATTGTGTACCGGGGCCATCACACTACGCAGTCAAGAAAGATAGATGCGTATCATAGATAAAGTACATTCAGTGTTGTGGGGCAAATTGAAAAATATTCAAAATGCACTGACATTATCAAAAACAAGAGGTTTTCACACGCTGAAACTCCAACATGTATATGATGGAGAGGATGGAGGAGCAGCCGTATGTGCAGTGTAATGCAGACCTGTTGAAGGTTTTTTATATATTTTATTGTGGTGGCCAGTGGCCAGTCCTCTACGCAGTCCAGATACTATTTTTGGGTGTAATTCAGACCTGTTGAAGGTTTTCTATATATTTTATTGTGGTGCCCAGTGCCCACTATTTACGCAGTCCAGATACTATTTTTGGGTGTAATTCAGACCTGTTGAAGGTTTTCTATATATTATATTGTGGTGGCCAGTGGCCAGTCCTCTACGCAGTCCAGATACTATTTTTGGGTGTAATTAAGACCTGTTGAAGGTTTTCTATATATTTTTTATTGTGGTGCCCAGTGCCCACTACTCTACGCAGTCCAGATACTATTTTTGGGTGTAATTCAGACCTGTTGAAGGTTTTCTATATATTATATTGTGGTGGCCAGTGGCCAGTCCTCTATGCAGTCCAGATACTATTTTTGGGTGTAATGCAGACCTGTTGAAGGTTTTCTATATGCTATATTGTGGTGGTTAGTGGTTAGTCCTCTACGCAGTCCAGATACTATTTTTGGGTGTAATGCAGACCTGTTGAAGGTTTTCTCTATATTATATTGTGGTGGCCAGTGGCCAGTCCTCTACGCAGTCCAGATACTATTTTTGGGTGTAATTCAGACCTGTTGAAGGTTTTCTATATATTTTTTATTGTGGTGCCCAGTGACCACTACTCTACGCAGTCCAGATACTATTTTTGGGTGTAATGCAGACCTGTTGAAGGTTTTCTATATATTTTATTGTGGTGCCCAGTGCCCACTACTCTACGCAGTCCAGATACTATTTTTGGGTGTAATTTTGACCTGTTGAAGGTTTTCTATATTTTATATTGTGGTGGCCAGTGGCCAGTCCTCTACGCAGTCCAGATACTATTTTTGGGTATAATGCAGACCTGTTGAAGGTTTTCTATATATTTTTTATTGTGGTGCCCAGTGCCCACTACTCTACGCAGTCCAGATACTATTTTTGGGTGTAATTCAGACCTGTTGAAGGTTTTCTATATATTATATTGTGGTGGCCAGTGGCCAGTCCTCTATGCAGTCCAGATACTATTTTTGGGTGTAATGCAGACCTGTTGAAGGTTTTCTCTATACTATATTGTGGTGGCCAGTGGCCAGTCCTCTACGCAGTCCAGATACTATTTTTGGGTGTAATGCAGACCTGTTGAAGGTTTTCTCTATATTATATTGTGGTGGGCAGTGGCCAGTCCTCTACGCAGTCCAGATACTAATTTTGGGTGTAATTCAGACCTGTTGAAGGTTTTCTATATATTTTTTATTGTGGTGCCCAGTGCCCACTACTCTACGCAGTCCAGATACTATTTTTGGGTGTAATGCAGACCTGTTGAAGGTTTTCTATATATTTTATTGTGGTGCCCAGTGCACACTACTCTACGCAGTCCAGATACTATTTTTGGGTGTAATGCAGACCTGTTGAAGGTTTTCTATATATTTCATTGTGGTGGCCAGTGGCCAGTCCTCTACGCAGTCCAGATACTATTTTTGGGTGTAATGCAGACCTGTTGAAGGTTTTCTATATATTTTATTGTGGTGCCCAGTGCCCACTACTCTACGCAGTCCAGATACTATTTTTGGGTGTAATGCAGACCTGTTGAAGGTTTTCTATATATTTTATTGTGGTGCCCAGTGCCCACTACTCTACGCAGTCCAGATACTATTTTTGGGTGTAATTTTGACCTGTTGAAGGTTTTCTATATATTATATTGTGGTGGCCAGTGGCCAGTCCTCTACGCAGTCCAGATACTATTTTTGGGTGTAATGCAGACCTGTTTAAGGTTTTCTATATATTTTATTGTGGTGCCCAGTTCCCACTACTCTACGCAGTCCAGATACTACTTTTGGGTGTAATTCAGACCTGTTGAAGGTTTTCTATATATTATATTGTGGTGGCCAGTGGTCAGTCCTCTACGCAGTCCAGATACTATTTTTGGGTGTAATGCAGACCTGTTGAAGGTTTTCTATATATTTTATTGTGGTGCCCAGTGCCCACTACTCTACGCAGTCCAGATACTATTTTTGGGTGTAATTTTGACCTGTTGAAGGTTTTCTATATATTATATTGTGGTGGCCAGTGGCCAGTCCTCTACGCAGTCCAGATACTATTTTTGGGTGTAATGCAGACCTGTTGAAGGTTTTCTATATATTTTATTGTGGTGCCCAGTGCCCACTACTCTACGCAGTCCAGATACTACTTTTGGGTGTAATTAAGACCTGTTGAAGGTTTTCTATATATTATATTGTGGTGGCCAGTGGTCAGTCCTCTTCGCAGTCCAGATACTATTTTTGGGTGTAATTCAGACCTGTTGAAGGTTTTCTATATATTTTTTATTGTGGTGCCCAGTGCCCACTACTCTACGCAGTCCAGATACTACTTTTGAGTGTAATTCAGACCTGTTGAAGGTTTTCTATATACTTTATTGTGGTGCCAAGTGCCCACTACTCTACGCAGTCCAGATACTATTTTTGGGTGTAATTTTGACCTGTTGAAGGTTTTCTATATATTATATTGTGGTGACCAGTAGCCAGTCCTCTAAGCAGTCCAGATACTATTTTTGAATGTAATGCAGACCTGTTGAAGGTTTTCTATATATTATATTGTGGTGGCCAGTGGCCAGTCCTCTACGCAGTCCAGATACTATTTTTGGGTGTAATTCAGACCTGTTGAAGGTTTTCTATATATTTTTTATTGTGGTGCCCAGTGCCCACTTTTCTACGCAGTCCAGATACTATTTTTGGGTGTAATTCAGACCTGTTGATGGTTTTCTATATATTATTTTGTGGTGGCCAGTGGCCAGTCCTCTATGCAGTCCAGATACTATTTTTGGGTGTAATGCAGACCTGTTGAAGGTTTTCTATATATTATATTGTGGTGGCCAGTGGCCAGTCCTCTACGCAGTCCAGATACTATTTTTGGGTGTAATTCAGACCTGTTGAAGGTTTTCTATATATTTTTTATTGTGGTGGCCAGTGGCCAGTCCTCTACGCAGTCCAGATACTATTTTTGGGTGTAATTCAGACCTATTGAAGGTTTTCTATATATTATATTGTGGTGGCCAGTGGCCAGTCCTCTACGCAGTCCAGATACTCTTTTTGGGTGTAATTCAGACCTGTTGAAGGTTTTCTATGTATTATATTGTGGTGGCCAGTGGCCAGTCCTCTATGCAGTCCAGATACTATTTTTGGGTGTAATTCAGACCAGTTGATGGGTTTTTAATTATATTGTGGGGAACACTCCTCTACGCAGTCCAGAAAGATACCTCGTTGCAACATTTTGTACTAAAAAAAAAATAATATTGTGAGGTGTTAGGTGTTCAGAATAGCCTTTAAATTAGTGGAAATTATTGTTATTGAATGTTATTGAAGTTAATAATAGTGTACGAGTGAAAATAAGCCCAAAAACTTGATTTTTACACTTTTTAGTTTTTTTTCAAAAAAAATCCGAATCCACAACCTTAAATCCGAACCAAAACCTTTCGGCAGGTGTTTTGCGAAACAAATCCGAACCCAAAACATCGAGAAAATCCGGATCCAAAACACAAAACACGAGACCTCAAAAGTCGCCGGTGCACATCCCTAATATATATATATATATATATATATATATATATATATATATATATATATATTGCAGTATTTAACAATGTATAATGCTTTATTGCGCTTCTTAATTTATTTTAATGTATTTGGAAGTTTGTCTGTTTTTTGGTGCTTGATACACAGACACCCAGTAAGAAGCAGCAATGAATTATTATTAACAATTGGATTTTTTATGTAAATTTATTAATATTTAAGAGAGAGTTGAAAACTGTAAAATATTTATCAGATTAGTGCCCTATTGATTCCCTTAGTTTTTGGTTATCATATTTTTCGACCTATAAAACATGTTACCTCTATTTCAGGATTCAGGAACTTCCTCCCTTCCACTATCACTAACTGTTGGGTTCCCAAAAGGCTCTTTTCTTGGTCTTTTAATTTTTTTACTGTACACCTCTTCTCTTGGTAAGCTTGATTACTCATTTGGACTCCAGTACTACAGTTACATTCTACCTCTCCCCCCCTGACCTGTCCCCTTCTGTACTCTATCATGTAGCCAACTGTCCCTCTGGTATATTCACATGGATATCTCAATGCTACCTTAAGTTCCGCATGTTCAAAACAGAACTTATCATCTTCCCTCCTCCCAATGTCACCCCCTCCATCAAATCTACCTAACTGTCAACACCACAATGTGCTCAGTCTCCCAAGCTCACTACCTTGGTGACACACTTGACTCTGCCCCCTACTGTCATCCTAACATTCAGATTCTCTCTCAGTCCTGTTGCCTCCACCTTAGAAATATTGCCAGAATGTGCACTTTTGTTACACAAGATGTTACCAAATCTCTTTTCGTCTCTCTCATCATCTCCTGTCTTGGCTACTGCAACCTCTTGTCATCTGGTTTTCCCCTCACCCATTTATTTCCCCTTCAATCTTCATCTTAAATGCTTTAGCAAGACCGACCTATCATTCCACATCTCCAATACTATTTTGCAAATCCCTACAATGTTCCCTATGTCCTCCAGAGTCCAATTCAAATGACTCACCCTTAACTAAAAAGCGCTCAACAACACCACTCCTTCATACATCTCAAATCTCATTTCAAAATACTTGCCCTCTTAGATCTACCATTGACCTCTGGTTATCACCTCTCACTCCCATCTACAAGACTTCTCCTGTGCTGCTACCCACATATGGAATTCCCTACCACTCTCAATTAGGTTTTCCCAATCTTTAGACACTCTCTGAAAACCCATTTCTTTTTTTTAGCTCATCCTACTCCCACTGATACTACTTTTTAATTTTGTCTCATACTATGTAATATCTATTAGATTGATTAATTATCTGAAATATATAGTGTATTCATAGATCCACATTTGTTTTGGAGCAGCTTGTGTAAGTCTATGACACTTTGATTGGACAAATGCTGTAGAAAGAGATTTTAGTAGGACTATGGAATGGGTTTACACAGGTAGGTTAATGTTGAAATATATTAATATCTTCAAAGGAAACTAAACGTAAAGATTAAATAACCATTGCAATATATCCTTTGCTGCAGAGGGAAAACTTGAATAATATGTTACTTGTATTTTATGTTTTGTATAACAAGTATAATATGTTAAGCATATATTGTACATGATAAACATCATCATCATGTCTCTCAAACTCATACAGTATATGGCATCCGCATTATAAAATAAGTTCCCAGTGATATCATATGTAACCAGATTTCTATGGCAATTCTAAAGCAGAAACTACACTTTTGCATTAGGAAATACAGTGTTCATTCATTTATGCCATATAGCAATACCAAATGTATATGATTTGCTCAAGGCATGAACCAGTTATAAAGCCCATGAACAATTGTAAAAATGCTTCTTTTGATCCTGATCAGATAACTTGATTGCATGATTGTACACTCTGGTAATCTAGTGCTAGGAAACAAATCAAATGCTGGAAACAATGCTGGAACCAGAATTTGTCACATCTACATTGTAGCAATTGTTATATATGCATTTAGTATTTTAAGAAAAGGTTCACTTGCCAGTTTTGATGATGTTTCTGTCATGATGATTGGTACACAAATCTGTGATGGCTCAGAAGAAACATTAGATGTTTAATTGATTTGGCTGGTAATGTAATAATAATCAAAGCTTTGAAATTACTTTGCTATTGAATAGTATCCAAGCAACTGATTTGTGAGGCAAAAATCTTTATTTTAGTAAATTAAAAGGAATTTAGTTCTGCATGTAGCTCCAGGCTTTTACACTGTGACATCACTTAGGACCAATGATATTTTAAACAGAAAGTGCTGTTCAGTCAATAACATGAGTATAGATAGCTTAGTTTTCGTAAGTGGTACAACGTATTTATTTATACATATATTTATTTTTACTTAGAGCTGGTCGTGTTTTCCTGCTAAAACAGTTTCTAGAAATACCCTCGCCTTACCGCTTACTGAGAAAGTCCTCAAAAACAAAGCATTTCATTGGTTCTCTAAAATAGCTTTACCAGATTGTAGAATTTTGACAGTCTAATCCTTTTAAGTGTCATATCGCGCCCCCATTTATAAACTTCTACATTATGTAAAGCAGCAATCGCATTGATCATTTGTTTATCTCTGTCTCCTCTACCAATCTTAGTTGTAATGCTACCATCCTGTGAGCTCTTGCCTCTTCTGTGTTAGGACTGTGTCATGAACATTTTGTGTCATGCAGTTCCTCTGTTCCACCACTGTTATTGCTGTTTTGGACTTTGTATATCTTACCAGTGGATTTTGTGGACCTTATCTGTGAGGGAGTTAACTCTCCTCTCGCTACACAATCACCTTCACATGATTCGCTGGCTTTAAATTCCTGCCACTGCACTGCTCTTGGCTGGTCATTGTTTGCTCCTGTGCAAAGGCTGCTCCTCTGAACTCCAGCCTTATCAAACCATTGTTTCAGTCCCACCAGTTTGTATTCTGTATTCCTTTGGGTTCCTGATCCTAGCTGCTTCCTGTTTGATTTCAGCTCTGACTTCCCAAGACCGTTATTGCACCTTCCAGCTTTTCATCTATGCAGTTACCAATAGAGCACCAGCTGTAAATAAGTACTTTTATCCAAACATGATTCTTAGAGACTATTTTCATCTTCATGCAAGCCTATCAAGTTGCTAATCTGTAACACTGGGTATTTTATATTATTGCTTCTAGCATTGAGCTTACCTGTACTTCTGTGACATTGTGGCACTGTGGCTCTGTTATATAGTTTTCCGTATCCTGGACTGTTTGCTGTGCACTATTGTTGCTGTGTTTCTTCAGCCTCTAAGGGGTCCACTAACCTGCTGTCGCAATTTTTGAATGTAATAAATTTCATAATTATTTCACCTATTTGTATCCCCTCTTCCAATTATGCAGTTAAACACAGAGTGATTTATAGCATTCTGTAAGTTTTTTTTCCAAGTATCTGTTTGTATCATTCATTATTTCTAATTTTACAAAGAGCCTATTTATGTATCTAGTGCACCCCACCACACTACTGGAACATTGTTCTAAAATCTGTATCTCCTTTTATGTGTCTTTTTCTTGCATTATTGCTAAAAGATCATTATGATAATGTTAACTTATGGCGCATATGAGGAAGCACTTATACTATGTAACACTTAATTCCCTATTGGTTAGGCAACTATTTATAAGCTCCTTTTCAATAATATAGATAAAAGTAGGAGGTTGGATTTTGCACTCTGGTTTCTTAACTACCAGATATCCATACATCAATCCAAGGTATTTTAGGTTAATAGTAGTGAGGTTAAAATTATTAATAAAGAGCTTATCATTGATGCTCTTAACAATCTCATTAGTAGTGGCATTATTACCTCTTTTCCAATTTAATTGACCTAATTTCTTATCTTCTGACGTGTATCTATATTTGCAGTAGTTAGCAATAGCTGGTAAGATATTTTGAGCCTGAGCTCAAAAGAGCTCTTTCTCTTGTGTACTTTGTCAAGGATACAATCTTCAGGAAGCAGACTCTTAGTGCTTTTCCAGCTAGTCTGGTTTCTTCCTCACATGTGTGATATGGCCACATTATTTGAAAGATGTGACTACCCACTTTCAAACAAAGGTGCCAAGATCGGGATACCAGGCACTTTCAGTGCTCTCATTAATCCCCAGCTCTTCAGATTTTTTTCAGTAGTGCAATGCTGAGTACTGCATGAGCTGTGATGTCATTGTGCTCTGGCGCATTGATATAATTATTCGCAGGCACTTACATTGGCCCCACACCGACAAGGCATACACACCATTCTGGCAAACAGGAACAGTGAGTATTATTTTTCTGCTTAGATTCCCATAAGTGCTAAAGACAGGTGGGACTCTTCCTTTGCATTTTAGGGAGTGAGTCACACTTGTTCTTAGCACTGTAGGAACAAGTATGGTTCTGATTCCGTGCTAAGATGTCACAAGGGATCTCGAACACCGGGACAGAGCAGCCAAATTTTAATAAATTAAAAAATTCTTAGCTTGGGTCCGTTGTACTTTTGAACCTGGTGTGTAGCAACTTGTTAATTTTCTAATTGTCTTTGCTTTGGTAATCCTCTTCGAATATCAAAATTGTTGTGCAATATCCAAGGCTAAGATTTATGAAGAAAATAAAAAGGCATACAGATCTGTGAGAGTATCACCAGGCTTTGGGCTAGATTTACTATGCTGCGGGTTTGAAAAAGTGGGGATGTTGCCTATAGCAACCAATCAGATTCTAGATGTCATTTTGTAGAAGGTTCTAAATAAATGAAAGCTAGAATCTGATTGGTTGCTATAGGCAACATCCCCACTTTTTTAAACCCGCAGCTTAGTAAATCTAGCCCTTTGTCTTATATAGATAGAGTTTACACTGCTTCATCAAGTAGTACTGTCCATCTAACAATAAGTTTAGTTTCCATAAATGGTTGAATACATTTATTTATTTTTACTTATATCTGTTTTTTCCTAATAAATCATAACTTATAGAAACATCCTCTTAAAGTCCCTTAGGATAACACAATTTACTGGCTTCCTAATATAGCATTATCAGAATATATCAGGTTAGCAGTTTATCTATTTCAGGTTCCAATCACCTTTGACAATAAAAGAACTGGAAAATGCTAGTGTCACATTATTGCCTTTTGTCTTCATTTCATTTTCTTAAATTACTGTATAACACACTGTAAGGTAATCAAGCTTGTAATGAAGAGTAGAATGTATTAAATGGCCATGGTATAATGCCCAAACCAATTTATTTGGTGTATTTATTACCACTGTCAGTGTTATAACCTGATAGTTGCAGGGTACAAGCATGTCACTAACATTTTAAAGGGGTACAAATCCTTTCTACAAAAGTTTAATGAATGTGTTATAAGTTAACAATGAAGTATGTTCTTTGTGTATTGTTGACCTTTTGTTTGGTGATGTTACTATTGATATTTTAAAATTAATTTTAGGCTGGGTACACACTACAGTGTTGTCAGCTGATTATCGGGCCAATCAAAACAATAAACAACCGTTCAGCCCATTTTCGCATTAGTGTGTACACTGCAGCGATGAATGATTATCATTCCAAAGCTCATCGTATTGTTTCATTTGATTTTTAAACTGGACTAGAAATCTCATTCAACGATGGAACAATGTCGTTCCCATTCTGCAGTGTGTGCACTCATGACCAGCAGTGTCCATAGATCTCTATAGATTGTGCAGAGTCACAATCTTTTAAGCTGATGGTTATGGCAGATGAAGAGCACAGATCTGAAGGTAAATTGTGTAAAATGTGTTTAGTGTGCTCACATGAATCTGCATGCTGATCAGGACTTGTTTTTTTTTTTTAATGGTTGGTAAAATCATTAAGAATATTGCATTGTGGGAAATTTTGTATAGTGTGTACCCAGGGTTAGTTTGTGCACGATCCATGCTTTTGTACTAGCAGCTATGCCTGACTAATTGATCCTGATGTGCACACAACAGCTTCAAAGAAACTGAACTAAATGCAAAATCATTGGTCCACATGGACACCGGTTTCTGTACAAGAGCTTTAGCTCTGAAGAAGCCCAGTGAGACTGTGGGTAAAATACAGAGGGATAGGTAAAAGACTCCACACTTGTTTGATAACATAATCTTTATACACATTCCCTAACCAAAACTCTGTGTCTGATCTGAAGAAGTTATTGGTTTAGAATCAGCGTTAATTATAATGGAGCTGCTTTTACAGAAGCGGCACTTTCACTGGCCACTGATTGAACATGAAAGGGACTGTTAATGCTTCTGGAGAAGACCGATGGGGTATACCTCCAGCCGGCATGGAGGGATATGTAATGGTAATGTAAGTGAATGAAATGTCATAGCTTTACAATGAAGGTGATTTTTATTGATGAAAACCAAGTGAATACAGTGGAACAACCATAATCAACTCATATTACAACAAATGTCCACTTATTTACTAATTGGATACCTCCTTGAAAACATTAATAACGATATTAAAACAAAAAAACAACAAAAAAATAAACAAACAAAATAAACACACACACAACAAAAAAAACTGTAACTTAAGAGTCCATAACTGTTAAGGGGAACCAGTGACCAGAAGATGGTCCTATTTGCCAGTCTCTCTGAGCTTCCCTTAACTGCTCTATTGTAGATAAGCATGTCTCCTGTAAAAAGAACACATCTGCATCCAAATATTTCAGATGGTCATAGACTGCATGCCTAGTTTGCCTGACTTTAATGCTATTCACATTACTGGAGATCACTCGTAAAGAAAAATCTTCCATTATAGCAAGAGACAAAAAGAGCAGCAAAAAATGAGTCTCATAATTATAAGTCAGAGTGAGAGCCACCTTGCCAACCTCTCGTTTCCATATCGGACTCTACTTGCCCCTTCTCAATAACAGACCTTCTTTTAGATGGTGAGTCATCTTCTGACTCTACATCACATGCCCTTGCCACTCTTTTCAACTGCTGCTCAAAATATAATGAATCCAACCAACAGGCTTCAGTATCTGACTCAGATAACAGCTCAAATCTATTGGAAGTAACTGCTACTCCTACACCTGCTCTTCCCTGAACCTTTTTATTTTTCCATGGTTTATGAACAAGACTACATTCACCTTCAGGCTTATGGGAGGATTTATCTTTTTTCCTCCTCTTATTCCCGACACACTTACTCTCTTCAGAAACAGACACTGTTGTAGAAGAAGATGGTTCAACTGTCTGTTGCTCAACCTGAAGAGCCATTTCTGTTGGCTGTTTACCACTTTCTGGCTGGTGATGCTCTTGCCTTGTATCAGCTATCTCCCGCTGAACTTCCTGCTGTGTTAGTATTGACCCTGACATTAATACCTCCTCTTCCAAAGCCTCTTCTTCTACCACCAAACCCTCATCTGGAGAATCTGTAGAAATGTTATGCCAGGCATCTGGATAACCCTTATGGGGGTAGTCAATTCTTCCACATAACATAGCATTCACACAGGTAGCAATTACATGGCCAACCTCACTGCACAGATTACACTTAAGGATTGTGCAAACACTGGCCAAATGACCAGACTTCCCACATTTAAAACATGTCCTGGCCTGACCCGCATAAAAACATACCCCTCTCTCATGTCCAATAAAGAAAGAATTTGGCAGATGGTGGGTTACATGGTTATACTGCTGCAGTTTTACCAAAATCCTCCAACCACCAGTCCAGACACCATCAGTATCTTTATTGTTTGTCAGGTCTGACACTAGATCACAATGCTTCCTGAGCAAAATCACAATGTCCTGGGGAGACACTGCTTCATTCCAAAAAAATATTGTTACATTGACTGTGTCTGGCTTGGAGATTGGAATAAAACTAAACTTATCCAACCTTCTGCATCCCTAAACTTGCTGAAATTTGCCCAGAATTTATCCAGATCAGACATAAGTTTAAAACTCACATCATACCCCTGTCTATCTGGTAGGTTTATTACTGCCAATATGTTTGATGGTACAAACCCCATCTGGTGACACAATAACTCTCGTATGACATATCTTCTGTCTGGCAACTCCTCTCCGGTACCTTTGTTCCTGAATCTGATCACATTCCTCCTCCTAAAAGCCTGACCTGTATAGTTCCTATTAGAACTAAATGATGGTACCCCGCGGCTCCATGCATTCCTAGGAGGAACCCGGCCAGATCCACTATTTGTATTATTTCCTTGTGTACTATTCTGTGTATGATCCAGTGCAGATTGACTACTCACTGTTGTGGGTATGTCTGCTGATACCTGAGACTGTTCCACTCCAGATAAAGGGGGGAAATCTAGTGTAGTATTCTCTACTGAGACTTCCATCTCATCTATCTCAGTATTCTGATCCTGATTGCTCCACTGATTGTTCTATTTTTGTGGAGGGTTCAACACCCCATAGTAATTGTAAACCTTCCTCACCCTCATTTACTACAACCTCTTGTAAATTACCATCTGTCTATTCTATCTCATCGGTAGCAACACCATTATTGTCCACAATATTTCCAGCACTATCACTATGTAAGCTAGGAGTCTCTTGCATACAATGCTCAGGTATTTCTCCTCTTTCCTGTGTCCCACTGGTTTCATCTCTCTGCTGGGATCCACATTCCTGAAGTGTGCTGACATCTCCATTCAATTGTTTTTTAGCAATATCCCTCAGGACCGGAGGTGTTTGCACTTGTCCTGCACTTTCTCTCTGCTGCTTACCACTGCCGTCTGTCCCTTCTTATACAAGTCTCCTTCCCTAAAGGAAAAACTGGCCTCCTGCAACACTGGTATTTTCTGTAGCAGCTGCGTATCATCTGGGAGGTTTTCAGACTCAGATTTACATGAAGATCTGGACTCTGGCTCCATTTTCTGTCTGTAATTTGACACCTCTTTATATGCATCAAAACTCTCCTCATTTTTATATACTTCTCCAACAGGTCCCAGCTGCTCTAAGACAGAATCAATGTCTCTTACAACAATTGCAAGATCTTTACTTAATGAATTGAGTTTACCATCATATAAATCTTCTTTGCTTGGATTTGCAGCTTTTAGTTTATAGACACATTCAGTTTTGTTTTCTTTAAAGCCTCCATTCTTTATAAAGTGCAGGGATTTTATCTGCTAGGTGCACCTCAGGTGCACGCTCTGCCCCTTTAAGACTCTGAGTCTGCCTTGAGATTTCTCCTGTTTAAAACCACTCAGCCCCTTTCATGTCTCTCAGTGACAGGTATACAAGTCTGCTGAGTTTTGCAAATTGTAATTGCTATCACTGCTGCTCCTGTATGGTTAGAATCTCCAGATTACAGTCTGGATCCTGGGCTTGTTGTAACTGCAGCTCTACCAGCACTTTGCTTTACTGGCACCAAGGGCTTCGCTGCAGATTGCAGCTTAGGGGGGGTCCACTGGCACAAGCTTTGTCACTTTATTAGTGTTCCCAAGATCACCTCCACCTAACTGGGATCGAGTGTGATCTGGGCGCACCAGGCTGGTTACAAGTACTTGCTGTTGCACGTTTTCTTGCATAGTCTGTCTTTCCAGAGATGTTCTCCTCTGTCTCTTGGGGGGAGAGGCCGTTTGCACACCAGGTGAGTTTGCTACACTTTGTTTGCCCTCCTGTGTTCTTTGCAGTTTTTGTTGTGTACTTTCCTTCATTTTATCATGTATTTGTTTTATTTCTTCTTGAGGCTGCTTCATTCCCTTTGTTTGAAGCTGTTGCATTTGCGGTTTCATTTTTTTGCTGCTAGTTTGACTTTCCAAACCTTTGTCTTGTTTAGTATTTACACTTACTTTCTGTGTCACATTCTCTTTCTTTCCTTCATCTTTTCCTTTTTCCACAATCACTTGTACTGATAACATTCACCACATTACCTGGCTGAGAAATAATTGAAAATTTTGAAAGCACGGCTGTTTGGGCCTGGGAGTTTTCTCCCAGAACAGGCCCAGAGGCCTGGGGCTTGCCTGGGGAGTTTCCCCGCCCAGGGTGGCCCAGCCCTGGGCTTGCACCAGACATCAGACAAGCACTAACCACACTTCCTAGCAGGAGGGAGGAGTTACAATAAAGGTAGTAGGAGAAGTGGCGGTATGGCATACCATCATATACAACACCAGTTCGACCACTGCCAGTACAGGTAAGAACTAAGACTGGGGAAATGTAAAATCTAGAGCAATTGTTTACAATATGAAAATAGACATTAGTATACTGTGACTGAGTAAGCTGAACAGTGACTTAAATTAAATAGACTTTTCCACTACTTACAGTGAGATACGTATATATTTTTTAAGTTTACTACATAGAACTGTCACGGGCACTAGGAGTTTTACCCAGAATTCACCAGGTGTAGCTACACTTACCAGAGGTACAGACCTCTGGATAGTGTGGTGAATCAGTGGAATCATACAGTAGAAAAGAGGAAAGGAATTTCAATAGTATAAATGCTGAGTCTTGGCACCGTGGAACTGTGATGATACAGCAGTTTATTAAACAGGATAAAATAAGAAAAGAGTCCAAGTGCCTTAGCACACAGGTAGCATATAGCAGGCCAGTACTTGATAACTGGATAATGTTAGGCAAAGACCAATCAACAATATAGTAGTAGAGTCAGCGACTTGCAGCTACAATACAGAGGCACTTGTAGACTTTAGTCCAGCTAATAGGTACCATACAGAGTAGTAGCTGTATCACAAGGAAACATGAATGGTCTACTGCTGGTAAGTTTCACCACGGATATGTAGAGAAGACTTGTCCAGCGCTGGTGTGTAACGGAATAGCGTGAGTAGTCTGCAATTGGCAAGTTGTACCACTGATGTGACGGGAAGACTTGTCCAGGTGCAGGCGTGGAACGGAGTAACGTGGGTGGTCTGCAATAGGCAAGTTGTACCACTGATGTGTAGGGAAGACTTGTCCAGTGCAGGCGTGGAATGGAGTAACGTGAGTGGTCTGCAATAGGCAAGTTGTACCACTGATGTGAAGGGAAGACTTGTCCAGTGCAGGCATGGAATGGAGTAACGTGAGTGGTCTGCAATAGGCAAGTTGTACCACTGATGTGAAGGGAAAACTTGTCCAGGTATAGGCATGTAACAGAGCAACGTAAGTGGTCTGTAATAGGCAAGTTGTACCACTGATGTGAAGGGAAGACTTGTCCAGGTGCAGGCGTGGAACGGAGTAACGTGAGTGGTCTGCAATAGGCAAGTTGTACCACTGATGTGAAGGGAAGACTTGTCCAGGTGCAGGCATGTAACGGAGCAACGTGAGTGGTCTGCAATAGGCAAGTTGTACTACTGATGTATAGAGGAGACTTGTCCAGGAGCAGGCAGGTAACGGAGGTAGCAAGAGTAGTCTGCAGCGGGTAAGTTCTACTACCGATGTGGAGAGGAGACCTGTCCAGAAGCAGGCAGGTAACGGAGGTAGTGAGAGTAGTCTGCAGAGGGTAAGTTCTACTACCGATGTGGAGAGGAGACGTGTCCAGAGCAAACGGATAACACGAGCAGAAACACCTCAGAGTCTCAAGGAATGAAAACCAAGAACAGGGAAAGGTAATAGGGCAACAGGTGCCTAAGTACTGAGAGGTGATTAATTAACCAATGAGACTAAAGGCGAGGTATTAACAGTTCAGGGTTTCTGCACATGCGCAATCTTAGTCAAGATGGCGGATGGCCGCGGCTCAGGAGAGGCGCCGGCAGGAGCGAGAGAGACCCATGTCCCAAACTAGAGGGACTAACAGTCCGGTGAGTGACAAGAACCCAATAGTCCTTATTTGAACATAACTTAGGAACTAATGCCTGTATTTATTTTTAATTGTTTTTATATTGAATACTGCTGATTTAAACTATTTTTTTAAATACACTTTGTTAGCTTGACAGCTGAATTTTCATTTTCTGTGGTATGATCGTAACCTTTAGGGACAGATTCAAATGGCTATGTTACTGTAAAAAGTAATGTGGCCTGCGCACTATTACCGTTATTATGGTAATAATGCGCTTAATTACCGTTATTATGATAACTTCAACAACGGCTTTTTGCTTGCGGCGCCGTAAGCAGAAGTCCAGGTTAACTTTACCGTAATAACGGTAGTACATTTATTGTGGTGCTATTGCACATTGGACCAGCTAGAAGGCAAAGGTAAAAAATATTGAGTGGGCTGTGTGATCAGTCACACAGCAATGTTGGTCAGAGGAATGTTGTCTTGTGTTAGCTATAGAGGGTGGTAATAGGGTAACCTAGGGAGATTAAGATGCTGGTTGAGGAATATTATAAGCTTGTCTGAAGAGGTGGGTTTTCAGAGAAAGCTTGAAATATAAACATTATAGCCATTTCTCCTTCAGTGTTTTAGTATATTGTGGCACATTACTAATAATTACTAAGAGAAAATTGTGGCATTGTATATGCTATTTACTTTGCTGGAGATTAGATTCTTTCTGGCTGTATGTTTACACATGCCTTAAAACCTTCTGTGACCTTTTATTTCTTAGTGATAACTGTATCTTGGTTTGTAAGGAGAAACATTACTAGTTTGCTGAGTACATTTTGTTTTTTCATCTTGCACCTTGGGACCTGGTTACATTGAAGTTTGGGATTGTTTTGGAAGACTTCCCTTCTGTTTTCCCAAATTGGCAGCTTTTAATATACAATTGCACAAGGAACACAGATAAGTACCGTATATACTCGTGTATAAGCCAAGTTTTTCAGCACATTTTTTATGCTGAAAAAGCCCCCCCTCGGCTTATACTTGAGTCAATAAGTTTCCCCAGTTTTCTGTGGTGCTCGGCTTATATTCGGGTCGGCTTATACTCGAGTATATACTCGTATATAAGCCGAGTTTTTCAGCACATTTTTTATGCTGAAAAAGCCCCCCCTCGGCTTATACTCGAGTCAATAAGTTTTCCCAGTTTTCTGTGGCCCTCGGCTTATATTTGGGTCGGCTTATACTCGAGTATATACGGTAATTCTCTTTGACAAATTAAAAAATACTATAATCATTGGAGAAAAGATTGTTAGTCTTAAAATAGGTGACACATTTTGGTTGTAAAAAAAAAATACATACAAGTAGAGATATGCAAATATATCTGGCAGATTTTGAAATTCATGTATTTATCCAGGTTGACCAAAATTACCAAGCAATTTGGGCCACTTGGAGAATCAGACCAATCACAGTGCATAACAGTACATGGAATATAAAGAAGCCGATAAGCAAGAATCCTCAAATGACATGTGTTTACAGTTTTATAATATAGCTTACAACCTCTTACAATCTCTTCTAGTACTCATTTGTTCTGGCTCATGTTAGGGAAAAACATCTGTAAATGCTATTATTTGTAATTGTAACTTATGACAGAAGGTATTTAAATACCCAGGCAACAAATTGCTTGCTATCTTTATTGGTGTATTATTTGTATACACTTCTTAGTTAAACATATTTTCGCTTATCCTTTTATTAGCTTTTTCAGTCTAAAAATAATCATGGAATACATCGGCATCTAAAAAGGGGCATTTTATAACAAAACATTAACCCTATATTTTTTCTGCACTTGTCACTATCATTGATCAGTCTTTCCACCCTCTCGATTTAAGTCTCTTTATTGTATTTGTAAACCCCAATGTCATGTTCATTGTATTAATTGTCAGTAATTTTATATATGATAACTACTTGTTTTCCGAAAAGAAAAGTACCCCTTAAAAATGCACGAAAAGCATTATATGGGCGTATTCAATTGTTGGCAGAAGCGTCGAAAATCCCGCGGTCCGCGCACTATTACCATTATTACGGTAATAGTGCGCGGAAAAACCGTTAATACGGTAATTTTCTTGCTGGATTTCAGCTCGCGGCTCCCTGAGCCGCGAGCTGAAATCCAGCTAACTACTACCGTAATAACGGTAGTATTTTTTATGCGGCGGGATCTCGGAACAATTGAATACGCCCCTATGAGTCAAATAAATAAAATGATGGACTGGCAATCCATGTTGCTGACTCAGATAATAATGAAACCTATGCTTATCTATCATCCCCTTTATTAAATCAGGACACAACACAGCTTTCTTTATTAATATCAGTGCTAAAAACATGGTATATAATCAATTATAATCAAATGCCAGTAACTATTTGTAGCTATTTGAGGATGAGTATGCCATTTGATAGTCATCCTCAGAATCATGATGAGGATGAATATTTACTCTTGCCCATTCTCAAAAGTAGAAGGATTCAAATTTACCACCAAGCAATATGTGTAATTCTGACATAGGAAAAAAATGTGTACAAATAATCTCACATGACTAAACACATTGTTAAAGAAAAGAAGCATAATGCTAAAGTATCCAAGGTCATTTTTGGAAGGGATAAACTGGGAAAACATACAAAGCTGTTTTATAATGAGTCATAGCAAAAAAGCGAGCAGATCCATAGGGAGGCGCAAATGCAAGGGGGCGATACTGGCGGTAGATTGTTTCATCTGAAGACTCCCCTCTTAACTATAAAATTCTAGGGGTTACATTTTTGCAGGACAAATAACATTTTCAGTGGCAGGGTACATTTTTTTCAATACAATTACATATAATGACGACTGCATATATTTACAATGGTGAAAGAAAACTGTGCATGCCTAGTTGTGATGAAAGAAGCTCTACCTCCAATCATTAATTGTCTATCATTTGGTAAATTTTAGGATTAATAATTAAGATTTGAGATATCAGCTGTGCTGTTGTGCAAATGGAGATTGCTGGGTTGGAGGCAGATAGTGGTAAGTAGTTTTAATATAAATATATTAAGCCCGATTCATCTACTAATATAAATGCTCTCTGGCTACACATTACTAGCCATATGCAGATAAACAGAACACAGTGCAGTATTTTTATAAAATAAATGTACAACTCTTAATACTATAATCATGAATTAGAAAACATGTTTACCATAGTGTATCAAACCATTGTCACATAGATTGTAAGCTTGTGAGCAGGGCCCTCTTACCTCTTTTTATGTATTACCCAGTATTGTTTCATTACAGTTTGTTTCTAATTGTGAAGTGCTATGGAATCTGCTGGCGCTATATAATTAAATGTTAATGCCCATAGAGTTCCAACGAGCGCTCTCTCTCTCTCTTTATATATATATATATATATATATATATATATATATATATATATATATGTATATGTGTGTGTAATATGATGGGACTCAAACAATATTGTTGTGATAACAATGCTCAAATTGAGTCTTTATTATAAGTGCATAATATTAACACCAGTGGGTGTAAAACCTTAATGTGCAGTGCCTGTTTCAGTATGCGGTGTTAATGTTCATTTTAATAGGATATGTAAATACTTAATATTACAATCTATCCTTTGTTTCCATGTCTGCACTTATTTTGTCTATTTTGTGTGTACATGCTTTAGGTAATCTCTGTTTTACTTACTTTTAAGCACTGCGGAGCACTGTAGTGACTTAAAAATTATTAAGCATATTTGTTTGAATGGGGTGGAAATCAGGGGATGTAAGTATGAAGCCTGTCCCCCTGTTTTGTTATGGAATAATTGCATTTGCAGCTCTAAGTTTGAGATGAATCTCACCTTCCTGTGAGGGATGGCTGCATAAAGGTATCTATGTACACATAGTGTGAGTGCAGACTGTTCACTCTTTTCTTATAACATACTGTAATAAATTACATTTCATTTACAATGAAATGATTTATAAACTATTTACATTCCATTTCACAAAACAAAATGGCAATATATTGGAAAACATCAGGGTATCGGCAAATTCTAACACTACCTTTAAGCAATATTATCTAGAAGCTGCTAAATGCATTCTAGACTTCAACCAATTTATTTAGAATAAAAAAGCAATGGGTGACAAACATGTCAGTTGTGTGCAATGCAAAGCAATCCGTGTTTGTAGCATCGGATGACATAGCCTCACAAAATAAAATGACATTAGACAACCTATTTTCAGAAACTACTGCCAAACTTGTATCAAGCAGTGATGATGAGGAAACAGTCATGCAGCTAGATACAGCTGCCATTCAGCAGATACATAACAACCATAAAAAAATGGTCTGCCCCACCAACAGAATCTGAAAAGGACACTCTTCAAACCCACCATCCCAAAACACAACTTTATACTGTGATGGAAAATGTAACTTATCATAGCATTAAATAAAACGGTTGACATAGTATCAAATAGCCATGGCTCTCATTCACTTAAAACCTTACAAACAAGCACCGAGAAAAGTGACAATACAAGAAATAAAAGCCATACATTATGCAAAAGATTAGTCTCCATTACAAGCCAAAAATCGCAATTTGGATTTTTTTTTAGCATGGTTAAAATGGCCATGGTCAAGAGCATAGTAGGTGCACAAAGAATTAATTGAGGTTGCCTGGGAAAGAAACGTATAATTTTGGGGAGCAAATTTAACCTAATTGCTATTGCAAGCAGACTTTTTAAAAGCAAATTTCATGTCATTTTGGCTGAAATAAGGCAAACAGAATTTCTGGGCTTCATAGAATTAATTTTATTTATTTAATTTTTATTTATTTATTTATTTAATTTTTAATGTTTTAGATTTGGGCTCCTATTTTTTGTGTGAGAGTGCTGGGATGACCATCACTGTAGTCCAGCACCCCTATAGGATCAACCCTGATCTATGATGTACCTTTGATACAGACAATGAGGGAATGTTTGGGGCAAATGCTGACAGTGCATTTAAGTAAGAGGAGCAAATAGGATTTGGGTGATACACATTGGTGATCCACTATATAAAACAGCTTAGTAAGAGGACACCTGCCACAAGTAGACATGTGAACTTTATTATTATAATAGTTCATTTTTTATAGGAAAATGGCCATGAGTATGGAACTGATGCTGAGTTTTAATGTATTTGCATAAAAAATGGAGGTGTAAAACGAATTCACAATAAAGCCTAAATTACGTTAATATGCAAAGTTGGACGATTCACAAGATGTCTGCGGCTCTGCACTAGTATCATTTGTGCCAGGTTTACGTCAGACATAGAACAGTAATATTTTTTTTTTCTTATATTTTGTTACGATAGCGAAATATGCATTCACTATTAGGTCTGAGTCATTAAGCAGAGCAAGGCAAAAAAAGGAGTAAGTTTGAACCCAGACAAACCATGTTGCAATGCAAGGGGTGCAAAATAGTTTATTATTTTGCTTGTAAGAAACATAGGGGGGTATTCAATTGTTGCCGTTTACGCTCTCAAACGAGCGCTCTAAAAATATTAGCGTTAATACGGTAATTACTCGCTAAATTTCATCTCGCAGCTCCCTGAGCTGCGAGATGAAATTCAGCGAGTAAACTACCATATTAACGGTATTTACACGCATATTACCGTATAAACTGTAATATTTTTCGAGCGCTCGTTTTTGTTTTTTTTTAGCGCGTTAAAAGCAACAATTGAATACCCCCCATACTGTCTGTGTTTTCATGTAGCACACAAATACTTGATAACTTTATTTTTACACTGAAATTTAAAGTTCATCTAGGAAATGCCCTACCCCAACTATAAATCTGTCCCCACATTTTAAATGTACCTCCCCATCCAATGCAAAATGGTTTTGTCAAGGTGCAAAGTTACTCCTTGTTTTGCCTTGATATCCTTAATGACTCAGGCACTATATTTTTACTATTTTACTCATTTTGATACTATGTCTAATTATGAGACATCATCTGGACAAGTTAGGATACATGGGGCTATTCTTCAATAAACAGTTCTGCACCACATTTCAGGGTCTGCTAATTTTTTCATTACCAATTACTAAAGCTTTGCCTTTGAAGGACCAGTGCTACAAATTATTTACTGATACTGTAATCTCCATTCATGCCCAACTACTTTGTGTTTGGTATTTGTTAGTAGTGAAGGCATTAATATTTTAATTTACTGTAGTTCTACTTTGTGGTATACTTTGGTTTATGTGTTTAACACTAATCATTCTGCAATACCCTCAATTGCATTGAGGGAAATATAGTGTTACTTTGATCAACAATGAAGACATTATTGCACCCAGTCCCATGCTGAAATGTGCAAATTTCTTTTATGCCTTGTCTCTTTTCATAAAAGTCTTATGCATTATTAATGCTTCCTGACTTTGCTGATTCTTTAGGTATGTTGTGTTAACACCCAACATCATGTGTCAGTAGGTTTAATGACATGTATTCACACCTGTGAGAATATTTTTATCTTACAGGATCAATAGGATGTTTTATTCTAACTTAATTGTCTAGATTACTAATATTCTTTGTGCCTTTTTGTGTTAATTGGCTTACACTGAGGCAAAATGTTAATTTATACATTTAATGGGAAGAACATGCAGCCGTCTTTTTTGAAAATACAATTTAAAGTAAGTATTTTAATACTAAATGCAGTTGATGCTGTGAAATCGTCAGTTAAAATGCTCCCAATATAGTCTTATTCAGAATGTAAGGGTTCTATAAAATATGTGAGAAATAAAATGGTAATAATGACATTTACCTTGACATAAAACAATAGAAAAAGCAAACCACAGCAGAAAAAAATGTAATGTGTGTGACAATCTAGAATGTTTCACATGCATTATTCTTGAACAAGAGAAAAAAATGTTAAGACCTTAAACACGTTCATACCAAATATAACCTGTCAGTCTTCTGTCATGTAACATTTACATTATCCTGCTAAAGTCAGTATAACAGGATGGCTCATTATTTTTGCTTACGAGACCTCATTAGTTAGAGAAGTGAGCACAGTAGTAGGTAGCACAGAATGAAGGAGAGAAAGAAGTGGACAGGTAGGACATTATTCTAATGATAAAAACAAAAATCCAACCCTGCAAGATATAGTCCCTCCCTGAGGAAGACAGTGGGTGGTAATTAAAAGAGCAAATTAAAGTAATATAAACGATATAATAAAAAATGTGTATGTATATATATATATATATATATATATATATATATATATATATATATATACTTTAAAAAAGCAAATCTGTTCCTTTTAAATTAATTTGTAGGAATATGCTGTAGTCTGTGAGTTAAACAGTGAAAAGGCAACATAAGCAGGAAAATCTGATTTTTTTATGCGTCCTAATGCAGGATCAGTGCATCAGCATTCAGGAATACAGCCCTGTGTTATAATGATCATGTAACTGGCAGATTTAATGTCTCCTGCAGTGCTGGAACCAGAGGCAGCATAGTTCCTGCCAGTGACAGACTAGCTCCAGCAGCAACATGTTTAAATACACTGTACTGTGCTCACCTGAGTAGATATAAATATACAATGGGCAAATGGAAAGTGGTTTAAAATCGGGTTTGATTTTGTTGACTTACTTCAAGAAAAGAAAATGATAGCTAAATGATCATTTTTTGGGTGACAATGTTCCAAGGGCTTGGAATACATTGTATCAAAATAAGGACCCTTTTTTACTATTTTTTTTTTTTAAATAAGAATGGAGAGGTCTTTGGATTTTTCTTAATTCAATGTTTATTTTAAAACTAATGTGTTTGTATTGTGTCCCTTTTCACTTACTTTACTGAATCAGAGTGGGATCCAATGGAATCAAACATTGTAGAGCTTAAGTTTTGTTAATGAATTCAATAGATCAGCTTTGGGTTGTGGTGGAGATTTACTGCATGAATGTGCGGTCTACAAATCTGCAGCAACTGCATGATGCTAGCATGTCAACATTGACCAGAATCTTCAAGGGCTGTTTCCAGTGCCTTATTGAATCCATTCCACAAATAATTCAGGCTGCTCTGGGGGCAAAAAGTGGGTCCTACCCAATACTAGAAGGTGTACCTAATAAAGTGATCACTGAGTGTATGTGACTCTTTGCAGACAGGGATTAATTGCATCATTTCCACCCTTCTAAAATTATTTTCTGATGTGACGTGATCATAAAAACTGATTTATGTGCACTCTTTGCTGTATTATTTTTTCTTAAATAGACAGTAATATATGAAGAAAATATTACTGTCAAGTACTTGTTCAGTCTGATATTAATAATATTATTCAATATAGGGGAGTATATGTAAAAGAGTGATCAGCTTATCATTCATATAATTTTTATTACCAATCCATTTATTTCTATTTCAAATGATCTTCAGTACATTAGTAATTTTTTAAGTGACTCTAGCATAATAAAGCAAGCAAATTGTTTACACATGTTGGGTATATTTATAACCATAATAACATAAACTTGCAAGACAAGCCCTAATAAGGACACAGGCACACAAAATTAGCTGTCTCATCCTATCTTAAGGGACTTGAAGGTCAGATTTTTATAGACTCTTTCTGTTGTGACTTAAAAAACTCCTTTTGTACAGTACAAAAGTAAAAAAAAAAACAACCTTAAACAAACAATACATGTATCTACATGTATACATGTATTTATTTAATCTCTGTTTTTGACTAAATTGATGAAGAGCAAATGCATCTAGATCAAGTGGAGTATACCCATTAAAGTAAATTTGGGCTGGAGACACCTATATTTGTAGCCTTTAAAAATGGTTAAAAAACTTTGCTTAGCTATAACCTGGCACCCCAGCCTACTTCCAAGCAATCTCTTCTCAATGAAGTTCCCATTCATGTGAAGTTCAATGGGACATTTTCAACAAGGTAAAGATTGCTCTGTAAGTTAGCTGTTACAGTTAAGCACTACAGAAACTTTTTAACATTTCCAATCAGCATTGCTGGATAGAGCCAGAAAAATGTCATTGATGGAGCTAATAAATGTTTCCCTGTAGAACATAGGCAATGTAATACACTGTTTTTGTACAAATGTACTTGCCTATAAGGGCAGCACATGGATAACCAAATCAAGATGGTGGGGTGTAAATGTTTGCATCTTCTGATGGTTTGTGCTGGCTGAAATTTGACTGATAAGGGTGTTACTTGTTGAATGTATGCTAGGCACAATTGTGAGCTGTGTATAAGCCCACATCTAAAAATGTGATCTCAGTTTGGGGGACAAAATGTTTAAACTAACTTAAAGGAGTAGATACCCCACATTTACAGAAATATTCCTAGATTAGGCTGTGGAGCTTTACTCCCACCCCCTCCCTCTACACACACACACACACACACACACACACACACACACACACACACACACACACACACACACACACACACACACACACACACACACACACACACACACACACACACACACACACACACACTAAACTTTCAATGAAGTACCTTTTGAATAAAACATGTGCACTTTCTACAGAGAACCCCATTTAGAGGTGGTTTTCTCCCAAAATAAAAACAAACATTCGAATGCATGAGAGTTTCACAAGTAGTATAGGCAGTACAGGTGTTCCCACATTATTATAGGTTATTTGAGGCATAAAGCAGGCTAGGCATTATGCATTTAGGAGACACAAATGTTAAAATTAATTAAGGGGTTGTTTTTAAAGTGGTAGTAGGGCTGGACTTTGAAGAAGCATTTTTAATGTTTTCAATATGCACATTCCATCTGTAACTGCATTACCACAAATGGTCATGTAGGGACACTTCCCAAATCGTGAAGTGTGCATGCACCAATATATGTGCTAGATTGATAAACATGTGAATTTGCCATACATCACTGACCTCCTACAGTACTACAAGCCTTCTATTGATCTGCTGGTGAGAATCTATGTGGTATATGAAAAAAGGTATACTGTTGGTGCTAGGAGACAGAATGGTGCAGAGGTGATAGCAGATGTATGCATAACACCAGCAGCCGCAACAAATATCAATGCAGCAACTAGTGACACAGCAGTAGCCTATGATGCAACTAGAAACTGGAGGTGCTGTAGAAGAGGCTTTTATTGGGGTAGCAAACTGTGTAGGTGCTCCAACAACCTGTAACATAGCATCTCTAAGATGTGCACAGGTAATTATCTTGAAGTATTACTGACACAATATAAAACAGTGGCAATTGATTTGCTGCAGCCAAAACACCTCAGAAGAGTTTTTTTACAACTGATTGCTAAAAATCATCAAGATATTTTATAATCTAGGAACAATAGATGCTTTGGTAAATGGTCGAAAAGAGAGGACTAGATTGTTTTTTACATAATGCTACAACTAGCAATACTAGGATGCCATTCAAGACTAGTGGCCTGGCATTGCAAAGTTCTTTGTTGGAGACGGCTGGCACTAAAGCTAATTGTTGTGAAACTATTTTTGAAAATCTCACACGATGAAAGAATTTAGTGGGTATATTCTCTCCAGATTATTTGCAAGTCAAAGGCAGTACGATTTATGGAAAATTATGTATCATATAGAATATTGTGCTAACAACTATAAACAAGTCAGTTATTATAAGAGAGCTACATATTTCAGATTGAAAGCATTATGATATTCGCTAGGTAGGGTCTCATTACAAATGTAAACAAGAATCTCAGGGAAATGTCAACAGTTCTTTTGGAACCTCCATTCATATCATTCCCTTTACTTGACATCCATGCTCAAAGGTGCATGACATTTCCACGCAAATTTTTATATGCTATTCTTCTTTATATTTTTAATTTTATTCTGTATTTATTATTTCATTTTAATTTATTTTGCATATTTTTCTTAAAATGCAATGTCTCGTTTTCATTTTTATTAATTATTCAATACATTTTATTATTATGCATATTAACATTCCAAACTGAAATTGCTTAATAACTTCACTTCTGTACATGTATGCCATCTATAGATATTATATTACATTATTTTTATATGTACATCTTACCAGTAGTTATAGGAGAACCATCATAAGTGACATCACTTCACCACATTTTAGTGCCACTTTATGTATATGCAGCATTAAAGTTTGCATCAAGATTCACCCATTTGTAGACCATCCAACCTTGTTATAATACATTATCTACCACAAATACATATTATCATATTAAACTACATAAACTTTGTTCTCAATCCATAATACATCTAGACCTATAATATTAACCAATACACCACACCAACTATCACAGACAACCCCCCACCCTTATCCTACCCATTCCCCCAATTGCATCATTGTGGTTATGGTTATTCTTGCTCTGTCTAAATTGGAAAGGTATAAAAAATATCACGTCACATTTGTTGTCTCAGCGAAAACAGTGATTTAGGAGGATCAAGGTCTTGTTGACAGATCTCTTGTAAGAAAAGGATGCTATTAACACTTACATTTCTAAGATTTAACTTTTTTGCATGCTAAAATCTATCAAATGTGCTATGTATTCTTAAAGATAAGCAAACTTCCAGAAGATTGAAATAGAAAATATCCAGCAGTTGAGCTACAATCTCCCACTGAGTATATGCTTGTAGTCTCTTCAGGTTGTTCCTACTGGCATGAAATGTATTCCAAAGTACACACATAAGCTTGTGATATTATGTAGTTTTGCAGTGGTGAATGGCTTTTTCTTATTGAGTTCAAAGGAAAAAAAAACAGCACCAGTGGACCGAAATACCACAATATTGTAACAAGTCAAATTCAATGAAATCCCATAAACTGCAGCTAGGAAATAATTTTTTTTATATATATCACAATGTTTAAAGTATTTTTCTGGATAAAAATAGTTTCAACTGTTCTAGTCAACATTTGCTTGTGGAATGCCACACATTTCTCAAAATTCCGCCACAACTACGCTTATCTCTAACTTCTATGCTAGGATATCCATATACATAATATATACATTTCAATTGCAATTTAAGAGAGGAAATCACTGTATATCTGGCTTAAGGTTTATGAGACCCTGAACTTTAGGATGTACAAATACTAGCCAAATCTGAGAGATGGCTTTCTATACATCTCACTTTCTTGATTCACATGACCACATACCATGTCAGAGTCCATTTAACAATCTAAAAAGAAAAGTACCACTATGCCTCCATAAAGGGAATTGGGTAGTACTAATATATATTTTTAAAGCAGTCACTGTGAATTTTGAAAACAAGAATTGTGGCACCTTATGTTTCCTCATAGAGGATAAAACTATTAATGTTTAGCCAGCTGACAAAGGTGGTAAATATAGAGGTGATGGATAACAATTCAAAAGTATGTGTTTCATGATGGTTGAGTACTGTACAAAGAAAACTACCAGATTCTTGGTAGTGATCCCACTATACATTATTGGAAAAAACACTCTCAAACTAAAGAATTTTCTGATAAACTCATAAAAAATGCATAAGTCATTTTGTATAATCAAAATGCAACTATAACTAAATAATGATTTCTATAAAAATCTAATTTAAAACATCAGAGGTTAGGGGTAGACTGACTGTATTAGCCAATGAAAGTTTAACTAGAAAATTCAGAAAATATTAGAAGTTAGCTTTAAGCTAATTCATACTTAATCTCCTCCCTGATATGTGTAACATAATGGACGCCCTTAAAAAGCTATAGGGGAGTGACATTGGATCTTTTTACAGCAGCACCCATCATGAGAAATATTTAGTAACCATTGAATCTTTAATCAGCATCAGAGAAATAAAAGTTAGGAAGCTTAATGGTATATTCTGTCATTTGTCCTTAATTGTGATTACTTCTGGCTTACCACATGCTCGGGTAAAAGGCGCTAAGAAATTCTTGTGTATTCACATATGCCAACTTTTTCCTAGACTTTTGACAATACAAGGTAATACTTGAAAGCAAATAATATACAGAAAGTATGCCTTAGTAGTACAAGTTCTCATAGTCTGCATAATTCTAATGTTGATCATTTCCTGTTATTCAGCAGCTCAAGGATGTACGTTGTGGAACACAGAAAAAACTATAAGCAATAAAGTGTAGTAAGATTAGAATATGTAATACACTTTAAAAAGGAACATACATAAAATCAAAAGTAAACAAGTTTATCTGGAATATTTAATGCAGAGTCCCAGCATTATAAGTCCTTTTCCAGAAAATGACTCAATGTTACTTTCTCGGTAATATATCATACTCTGTTTACCCGCCCCCCACCCCCCAACACCATAGCCAGCCCTGACTATTTTCTTTTTTTATATACACTGAAACGCCAGTTGTCATCATCATCATCATATATTAATAAGCTTTAATGGTATCTTCATGGGGCCACATTCGAACACAATATTTTGAGTTGAATGTATCTTTTTATCGTCTGCATTTTTGTGTATATTCAGGACACAAATTCCGTTTTAAATAAGTCCCAAAATGTCTAAATACTGCTTGAGAATCAACCCTATTTCTGATATTGTGTATTTGTTTTTTGAGCTGTAATTTTGTCTAGCCCACATACTGAAACTGAAAGGTACAAATTTAGTAAATAAATAACTACCTGATGTTGTTAAGCAGTTCATCAAATATTTAATCAGAAACATTTTAGCTTTATTACTACATACACTAAAACACTTGCATGATTCATTAATAGAAGCAAAATGTATGCATTGTGGGCTTTTTCTTTTTTTACAAATACACCTATATTCAATTACAGCCTTTCTGAAATTATTATTATTATTGTCATTTATTTGTTAGGCACCACAAGGTTTCCACAGCGCCGTACACAGTACAACAGTACAAACAGTAGACCATAAAGGGAGAAACTGTACAGAACAATAAACACAAAGTACCAAAACTTCAGAAACTCTGGGCAGACATATGGAGTAAAGACTGAGCAGAAGAAAAGGTATGGAGACAGGAGGGGAGAGAAGCCCTGCTCATACGAGCTTACATCCTAAGGGAGGATGAACAAAAACAGGCACAAAAGGGAGCCAGTGAAGCAAGGGGGAGAGAAAAGAGGGGCCAGAGAAGAGAGGGGATATTGAGCAGAGTAGATGAGGGGCTCAGTGGATGGTTGGTAGGCTTTGAGGAACAGGTGAGTTTTAAGTGTCCATTTGAAGGAACACAGATTGGGATAGAGACGGATGGAGCGAGTGAGGTCATTTCAGTGCATGGGGCAGCTCGAGAGAAGTCTTGGATTCTGGAGTGGGAAGAGGTAGTCAGAGTGGAGGAGAGGCGACGGTCATTGGCAGAGCGCAGGGAGTGGGCAGGAGTGTGAATGGTGAGGAGGTTAGAGATACAGGGGACGGTAGACTGGGAGAGTCTCTTGTTGAATATGGGTCTAGGTGCGCTCTGCTTACTCAGAAATTCTCGTATTGAGACAGATGCAATACATTGCAGGACACGTACAGTATATATGTGGAATTTAAAGTCCCAGCAGAATGTGCAGAAAAAAAAGTATTATTTTATTGTCACCTGTTAATAATATAGTCATTAATGAAAAAACATTAAAACTTTTTTTCCATGAAATACATTTATCAGGATGCTATTAATGTCTACTGTATATAATATTCATTTTTACAGTTGCTCCTGATTGCAAACACATGTTCTAGCATACATACATGACCATTATCACTATCACTCAGCACTTATACCTGACACGTACCTTACAGATACCCAAAGTTTGAATTGCACACTGCTGTGTGTGCTTGAGCTTGGCATACCCTTACTGTATATTGACTACGTGCATACGCCCTATTCCACCCATGAAAATGTAGATTGTTAGAAGTGTCCTTTGCATTTGAAGATGAATTGAATGTTCTTGCGTTCACTGGTGTATAGTTCGTTTATGGGAATGCACAAAATGCGGCATATATCGACCTTTACGTTCCTGAATAAATCAAACCCTTCTTGTTAACACTTGTACATTTACATATGTTACAGTGATCATATTTACTTAAATTTACTATACACTTTCCAAGAATATTTGCTTCAAACCTATGTCTCTAAACATATGTGGTGCTACTATATCTTTTAGATTTCTAGCTTTCTTAAAAACAATTTTTGGGTTTTTGGGAAGTAGATTGATCAACATTGGGTCCATTAATAAGATACCTCAGTGATGCTTCAAGACTTTTTGAACTAACCTAGGTAATACATGGGATACATTCACTTAACATTGTTTTTCTTGCATTCTAACAATGATTTTATTTATTTATTCTAATAATGCTTTTGCCTTATTAGTTACCTGTCTGAAAAACTCTTCTGGATATCCTCTTTTTCTAAATCTCTGAACATATGTATATAGTGGATGGTCACTTGTATCTTTAGTATTACAATTCAGCAGAATTATGAAAAGAGGATGTATATTGCCTCTCTATCTAGTAGCTTTAATTTCTACTGTTTTTATAAAATTCTTTATAACTCCTTCATTTGCCTCTCCATCTAGCACCATATGCAAAAACTGTATCTTACTTTTTATCAATTTTATTTTTACATTTTACACTAAAATCGTTATTAATAATATACACAATTAAATTAGCACAACCCCCATTGCCATTTTCCTTAACATTAAACTGTTCTCAATATATCTTTTACATAGAGCAATATTCTCAAAAATTAATTTTCTTTCCCAACTAAAGAGATTAGCAAAAGTAAAATCCAAACTGTCCACATTGCAGTCCCACAAAGTTTGAAATAAAAACTAAAAATAGTTATGTTTAAGAATAAATAAAATAAGGTCATAAATGGAATCATTATGAACTGGACTTAAATTAGAGTATTAATCTACAAATGCTTTATGTGAACATCTATAGTAGCCTACCACTACTCTTCCTGCCATTCAAAATTTTGCAAACATTTAAACAAATTTGAAGTATACTTGACGGGAGATCCACTACATATTTATGTAGAGCTATATTAATATTTTCAGGCACGTGTGAAGTAAGGGACTCAATCCCTGTGATAAAAGAGCTCCCTGGTGGGATGCATAAACTTTTATGAATCTACAGGAGATGATAGAACACAAGGGGTCTGATTCATTAAGGATCTTAAATTAAGAAGGTTCTTGCACACAAACAGCAAATTTGCAAACAGGCGCCAATCATATGCAGAATAACAGATCCACAACATACAGTAATAAAACAAACAAAAAAAGTCCAAAAAACAAAGAAGTATATATAAATACAATGGAAGTCCTACGTTCCAAAGAGCACAGATGTTGACTCTTCTAATAGAGTCCCAAGCACTTCAGTATTTCTTGTAGGTCATACATAAGAGAGAGAAAAATTAAAGACAAAAAACATAGTGCAATCCACATATATGTCAAGATGTAGAGGGAGGAGAAAAAATCCCTATATACTCCGTGCAATAGTGAATAAACAGGAACACCTCATGTGATAACGGGTTAAACTTAACCCCTCAGGGTTGCACACTCACCAAATAGTATGGTAAAACAAGCCTGTATCAAAGATGTCGTTCTTAGCATTCGTCGGTCCTCTAATGCAGAGTTTCACTCGATTATGCCGGTCAAATAGTGTAGTCAAACAAGCCCGTATCAGAGATGTAGTTCTTTACAAACATCAATCCTCTAATGCAGAGTTTCCCTTGGTTAAACCAGGCTCCAATAAAATAAAAAATGCTCCATAGTATGACAACATATGGGTAATTTATTAAAAAACAATAAAAGCAGACAGACAAATAAACATCAGACAGGACCTGAAAGTAAGGAATAGATGGACCCTTACCGTGCTCAGAGGGGCAAAAAGCATGTCTGATGGTCAATAAATGTGGCGAGCAAAGTCCCGGGGAACTCACTACAAATCTCCATTTTGCCAGTGATAACAACCCGATCGACGGAAAAGGAGACACTTCCTACTGCAGGTCTCTCGCGTCTGACGTCACACTTCTCCCATCAGCCAACGCGTTTCATCTAGAGCCTTTCTCAAGGCATATGGCAGGGTGGCGTGCTTGGAGCGAACCTGGTGACTTTGCCTCCCTTTTTACTTGGGTGCTGAACCACTTCCACGCGTGATCACCACCTCGAAGACAAGCTGAAAAATCTCTCTATGTTGTCACACTATGGAGCATTTTTTCTTTTATTGGAGCCTGGTTTAACCAAGGGAAACTCTGCATTAGAGGATTGATGTTTGTAAAGAACTACATCTCTGATACAGGCTTGTTTGAATACACTATATGACCGGCATAATCGAGTGAAACTCTGCATTAGAGGACCGACGAAAGCTAAGAACTACATCTTTGATACAGGCTTGTTTTACCATACTATTTGGTGAGTGTGCAACCCTGAGGGGTTAAGTTTAATCCGTCATCACATGAGGTGTTCCTGTTTATTCACTATTGCACGGAGTATATAGGGATTTTTTCTCCTCCCTCTACATCTTGACATATATGTGGATTGCACAATGTTTTTTGTCTTTTTTTTCTTCTCTCTCTTATGTATGACCTACGAGGAATACTGAAGTGCTTGGGACTCTATTAGAAGATTTAACATCTGTGCCCTTTGCAACGTAGGACTTCCATTGTATTTATATATACTTCTTTGTTTTTTTACCTTTTTTTGGGGGGGGTTTTATTACTGTATGTTGTGGATCTGTTATTCTGCATATGATTGCTACAGGCTGCCTTTCTTCTTTTTTGATACATTGGTTTGCACCTTGGACTTAGTCATCCTTTACTTTTGTCTAAGAGGTTTCTTATTTAAGTCTCCTGGACAAAACCATGTTACAATGCAAGGGGTGAAAATTAGTTTTCTGTTTTGGACATAAGTTTAATACTGACTGTTTTTTCATGTAGCACACAAATACTTGATAGCTTATTTGTACACTGGAATATAAAGTTGATATTTGTGTGCTACATGAAAAAACCATCAGTATTTAACTTATGTGCAAAACAGAAAATTAATTTGCACCCCTTGCATTGTAACATGGTTTTGTCTAGGAGACTTAAATAAGAAACTTCTTAATTTAAGATCCTTAATGAATCAGGCCCAAGATGCTTTTGCATTGTATATTAAAATTTATTTTGAACAAGTAGATAATAAAATTCTTAAGGATTAATAAAATCATCTGTAGGATATTAAAGTACCATATAAAATTAGTATCTCCTAATAATCTAAGTGACTTATTAATATGATCTCCCTTATTTAGAATAACTAGACTTCAACCTTTATCAGCTTTTTAATAATTATTTCCTGATTTGCTGTCCTATCTTTCAAGGGCCTTTCTTGGAGTGTAATTTTACGATTAACCTTAACTTCAACAATGGGGCCACATAAATAGCTTTTTATCATTCCATAAAATAAATTTATGCAATGTCCATGATAGTGTACATCAGCAGAGAAGTCACACACGTGAAAGGTTTTGGTACAACTGGCTTCAGCCAGTTTTTTAAGCAGAAAAAAATAAAGAACAAAATAAACACCTTCCCTGTCCGGTGCTAACTAAACACATAGGAACACCCTCTCTCTTATGAAGAACCTTGTGTCATACACACATACAAAATATACAAGTTACTGCAGTGTCTCATAGGAGGAATCCAACCTCCTCCCCAGATCTGATAGAGCCTGAGACTGATATGCCATCATTTTAAATACTGATCTGCAATCCTTTTAAACACACCCTTCAGGTGTAACCATTAATGAGTCTGCTGTCAGACTGGTAGATCAGAAGACTGGGCCTTGTAAAGGGAGCCCACCCTTCTCTCTCCATTTACACTCCAGGGTTCCATTCTTCCTAAACCCCACCTAATTTTCCTAAAGCTGAACATACTCTTTGGGAAACTTTTCCCAAACACCAGCAATATTCCTGGGGTTTTAAACCGCACAAAACAGATATCCTGGGACACATATAGCTGTGCATATAGCTGTCACCTGCCACTTTCTCAGTGCCTCCATCACAATATATATAATTCACGTGCAACAAGGAGTTATCCAAACTCACATGACAGCGGCCATAATGGAGGCTTGTTAGGACTTTCTTAGTGCATGCATTGTGGCTGCTAATCTTTTTTTCCTGTTCTGCAATCTTCATTCTCAATTGCAAACAATTTATATGAATATAATAATAGCAAGCCCTTATGTTTTAAGGATTGTTGGTATAGAATGACCTAAACTAAATGTGAATAAGGGCTATATGGACAAGAGACTTCTGAGGAAAGACAAAATGAAGTCAAATTTTAAAAACAAGTCCTCCATTAATATAGGTAATATAGGTAATCCTATATATGTTTTACCTTATTTAATTATACTGAAAACTATTAGAGACTTTACTTGATGTTTTTGCATCATTGTGTTCTGTTATGCTGTCTGAAACTTTATTGATTTTTAGAGTAACATTTTATGCATAGTGTAACAGACAAAAAAATACCATTATCCCTCCTTCACCAAACTTCAAAATTGGCATAATGCAGTCAGACAGGTAACATTCTCCTAGGTTTTACCAAACCTAGACACTCCCATGTGACTGCCAAACAGAGAATTGTGATTTATCACTCCACAGAACATGTTTACACCACTCTATCCTACGCTTGGCATTGCTCTTGGTGATGTCAGGACTGCATGCAGCTGCTTTGCCATGGAAACCCATTTAATTAAGCTCCCGGTGTACAGTTTTTGAGCTTACATAAATGCCAGTGGAAGTTTGGAACTCTTCAGGTATGGAATCAGCAGAACATTGACAAATTTTATGCACCATGCGCCTTAGCAGTCGTTGACCTCACTCCGTGGCTGAGTTGCTGTTTTTCTAAACGTTTTTACTTTCTAATAGTATCACTCAAGGTTGACCGTGGAACATCCAGCAGGGATAAACTTTTACGAACCGTCTTATTGCAAAGGTTGTATCCTAAAACCGTCGACGCTTAAAGTCACTCAGCTCTTCAGAATAATCCATTTTGGAGCACAAATGTTTGCAAATGGAGACTGCATGGCTAGGTGCTTGAGTTTATACACCTCTGGCAACGGGTCTGATTGAAACTCCTCAATTCAATAATTAACGGGTGTGGCCAAATACTTTTGTCCATATAGTGTATATATATTATTAATATAATAATATATAAATAATATTAATAATAATAATATATTATTATAGTGTATATAATAGTTACCTGGGTGGATTGTCAGTTGGTGTGTTAGGCCTGGTTTTTAGAGAGCTAGCCTGGGGTGCACATGTCAATCATTAAGGCATATGTTACATGATTTCGGGTTTGTACATACAGTCCAGAAGGATGATGTGGAGAAAAAGTTAAAGAGGATGTTCTTTAACATCATGTTGGGATCCGTATTGTTTCTTTTTAGACATTTTGCTGGATGCAATCTAGTTATGTGTGTTTGGAGGGTTGGTCTATGCTGAGAGAGGCAGAGGGGGGCTGCTTTATTTAGATCTACATTTTCTGGCATTGGTTAGCTGTAATCATGTCTGGGACACAATACATCATTTATATTTGGAGGTCAATGTTATTCTGTGACAGGGGACATTGGGACAAGTGTTGGTTGTCAGATTCAGGCATGCTTGCACTGGATGTAGAGGGGTGACACGCACTGTGAGACTGCTGCAAATGAATTGCACAGGCTATAGATGAGGGCACGATTGTCCAGTGGTTCCTTTTTGAATAAGCTGTTTCACTTGTGGTGCTGGCAGTTGTGGCCAAGTGGTCAGATGGTACCCCAATTGTAGAGCAGGCCCTATTGATTTACCTTTGGTTTTTAAATCTGAAATGCGCTATGTCGGTATATTATGTTATTTTATTTATATGTATTTGGTGTGTTCTCCTAGTTTATTATATTGATGGTGGATTCCTGATTTTTAGCAGCATGGGGATACAATGCCACTGCATGGTTCATGACCTTGCTGAGATTGGAAAATATTAAGGAAGGTTTTTTCTGCACTCGGTGCTTGTAGATTCTCGCTTTGCTGTGCTTATTCTTAATTGATATAATAGAAATAATGCATGTCACATTATGTCTAGTAGACCGATAGTACGCAATAAAAAATAAACACTGTGCTCCCCTCCCAAAACAGCTTAACATTAGTGCTGGCAATCTAGACGACTTCTAGCAGAATTGGGGGGTCAAAAAGCATTGAGTCCACCCAGTTTTGCTAGTGCCTTTACTAGTTTTTCCAGCCAGGGTTAGTGGCAGTAAAGCAAGGGAACCAGCAACATGGAGTCCCTCTGCCATAATGACAAACCAGCCACAGGCTGGTCAGCATGGGGCTGGATTCCTTAGAGAGATGAGGCCCACAAAAAAAAATATGGACCTCCGCTAGGGGTACCTAGCTCCATGATGAAAGCACTAGAGCACTTCCCACACCCCTGGGTGGTGCGTGTGGTGTAATATTAATATAATTAAGGCAAAGCACAATTTAGTCTTGGTGCACCACAGGTACCAGCAAGCCCAGACTGCCATTAACAGTTTGGGCATGCTGATGCTACAAGCAACAGCATACCCATGGCTGCCAGGACATGCTGGCACTTGGGGAACCACAAATTCCAGCATGCCCTGGCACCCAGTGCCTGCTGGGACCTGTAATGCACTAAGACAAAATGTAAACAAAACACACTCTCAGTTTTAAAAATATTTTTATTTGAAATAAATAAAAAAATCTTTCGGTAGTACTCATCAATATTCAGGGTCTTCATCTGTAATAATTTCAATTATCCATTTTTCTCCAAAATAATACATAGAAAATAGATCCAAGGTCTTACAACTTTTAATAAAAATAAAACATGTTAACAAAGTAAAACAAAATAGATCCAAGGTCTTTCAGAATAAGAGACAGCAAAAATAATCCTCAAGTTCCTTGCTCTGCAAAATAAAAATCCATTTAGAAAGATGTTAGCTAGCTCTTTACAGGAAGAGCTTTCTGCATAATGACATAAATACACTGTTAGGTCTATTTATAATATGGGGATTTTTCAAGTCCTAAGCATTGAGGTCATGGGAAATCCCAATGGTATAAATAGCCCTAACAGCATTGTGGAAGCAACCCTAATGCTTTTAGCATGGGGTTGGGTACCCCTAGGTGGGCGGACCCCATCTTGCTAGGGAATCCAGACCTGTGCTGATCAGTATCGGGCTGGTTTGTCATTGTGGGAGGGGGACCCCACACTGCGGGTTCCCCTGCTATAATGTCACCAACCCCTGCTGGGTTTGTCTTGATACTGGGCAGCAGTGCCTTTGTCCCAGGCAAGAAATGCATTTTTCTTATGTATAATTTGTGTGTTGCTCCTGGTTGATTTGTATACTAGACAGTAGAGCAGAAGTTGACGTAATAGAGCTTCCAAAGAGCTACTTCTGAGTAGCTACATATCAAATGTTAATCAAATAGTGCAACTAGCAGTTTGAAGACTTTGATGACTTGACACATGGATGGTACGAGCTGCAGCTCCACTACTGGCCACCGCGGCTCGCCCCTGCCTGTTTCGGGCCCTCACCATGATGACCAGGACATCACTTCCTCCTTCTGCGTCTATGGGCAACAACTGGGATGCTCGGGTCTCCGTGCTGCTGTGCCCGCCCAGCTGTCAAACTGACGGGCGCGTGTGCGCAGGTCTCTATAGCTAGGCCTCCTATGGCTGACTGGGGGCTGTTGGAATAAGCCACCTGGGCTGATTAGTTCCTGCTGCGCACTGTGCTGCATCCTGTTATCCCTTTAACCTCAACCCGTTTCTGGACTTCGCTTCTCTCTACCGTCAGGCCTTCACCTGTGCTGCAGTAATATTATAAACTCGCACTACTCTGAGTTTAAGACCTGGGGGCATCTGTGAGTGCTTACAGCTCTACGGGAATGGTGGCTGCTATATGTGAAGACCTCTCCTGCCTGTTCTACGAGTTCATGATATTGGCTGTCAGTCCTAACAATGGAACAATTTGATGCATATTAGAGCAATTAGAGAAGAATATAAATGCATACAAAAAATGACTCAAAACAAAGGGAAATTGGATTAATTACTCTACATATATTTTATGCTGCTTTATCTAATTATTTTATTTATCAATTGGGCCTGTTATGATCGTTTTGTCGCTATCCAATAACTATTGTCGAATCTCGATTTGTGTTTCCAACGCACAAAGATTTATTCTCAAAAAGTAGCAGTATATATATATTAGCAAAATAATAGTAAGTACAGCCGTTACTTATCGCAGGCACTCTGGATCCAGTTAACAGTCATTCAGTCCTGAAGTCTGTGGTCTAGGTGACTGAACTCTGGATGAGGAGCTGCTGCTTATATGCAAACAGAGATACAGTAAAACAATGCAAAGGTGTGGCTTGCGTCTATTGGTCCAGGCATCAGGAGGGTCCAGGGGGTTGCAGATCATAGGCTAGTTTAAGCTCAGGAATCCAAAGGAGGGGGTCATCTCTCCAGGGGATGAGCTATGATCTTCCCGCCAAGATTACTCATCATAATAGTCCATAATTTCTTAACATTAATAACTTGTGTATGCACTCTGCGATTCCTTCGCAGAGTGAACCGGACAGTTGCAAATGCGAAGAGGATTAGTATGGTACCACATATGACTAGATTCCTTCAACGTGTACCATATTTACTGATATGCCTATAACTTATAATATTACATATACATACTACTATATTTCGACATAAAGGACTATGTGTTGCAACTACCATTAATGTGTACTATTTTACAAGTGTGCGTGTTTGTGTGAATGTATGCAAAAGACTAAATACTGTTGTTGCCACGTGTTGCAGTTGCGTACGCCCTTCCACGCCGTAGCGTGCCCTTTCACGCCGTAGATTACCGTACGCATCTTTTCAAACAAAGACAACCAAGTTTGCTCGATTTTAATTGAAAGGATCTTATCCAATGTGCTGACTTTGACAGGCCATATCGTGTGCCCAAATAAAGTATTTATTGGCCAATTATGATTGGTTTATATTTTCCATCTTTGTTTTATATTTATAGCAGGATTTTTTGTTAGACAACTTTCAGAGATAACATATATCCTTTTTCTTTTTTTCAGTTTAAACATTTCCATAATTAATTCAGTATCCACCCACAGTTTTTTCTGCATGGCACTAATTTATCCACCAAATGTAACTTTTAGGATATTGACCACATATCTTTCATGTGTGAATGCACACTTCTGTACTTTTAGTTGTAAATATTTCATGGTGACATTCCTGAACAGAATTCCATGGACATGGAACATAAGCCTAGGTTGATCCACAATGCAGGGCATTTTGGCATATTACTTAACGGTTTTTTAAGAAGGTAGGGCCAGAGTTAAGTGTGCTGCAGAGGAACTTAGGTGCTTTTTAGAATGTGCATATTTGGCTTCATTTGATAGCAAAGACGGAAGATGTTGATTCTGATTGCAACGCGGTTTGTTTGTTTTTAAATTATTTTTGCTATGGCTTTCTTTGGGGCATGCAGGACTACCAAACACAGATTGTCTTGGTAGGCTAATTGTTTAATCTTGCTAAGAGATGTAACAGAGAAGTTTGCCTTGTATATTGGGCTAAAAAGTATTTGACATTGATGATTACATAATGTTTCTTCTCTGGCTACTGCATAAGTATGATGATCCTTTTTATCCAAGATAAGTTAGGGTAACAGTTAGGGATTTGTGGTACTTTCTTTCAGGATGGGCACTGACAGTTGCTGGGCTTTGTTTGTTATGCCACAACAATTTCATAGCTGGATATTTGGAAGTTCACTTATTGTATAAATATATATGGAGACAAATCAAAGCTATGATTCTTGTCTCCTTTCTGGATATGTTACTGACCACTATTGTGGGGGCATGGAGAGATTTGCCTGATTACTCCTCACAATGAAGGACCTGATTAGCTTGTGGCTCTGTAGAGTTTTTTTACTGTTTTACATCCAATACCTAGTTCATCCTAGGCTAGGTCTGCTGTGTTTAGATCTACATTTTCTGGCATTGGTTAGTTGTAATCATGTATGGGCTTCTGTATTTAAATGTAGCATACCTCTATGTTTCAGGTTGTCAGTGGAACTCCATGTTGGTGTGGATTGTGGGGCATTCATTTGATATTTGCCCAGTAAGACTGGTTCAGCTCAAAGCATTAGCATTTTCCAGGGGCTAGGGGCATTTGATGGTTAGGATTTAGGGGTCTGCGTTAGTCTTTATTGTTAAGTACATCCAAGATTTCTCCCGTGCTGCCCCTCTTCACTGGAATGACCTCTCTCGGTCTATCCGCCTGTCCCCTAACCTGTGCTCCTTCAAACGGGCACTTAAAACTCACCTGCAAACTTGCCTTTACAAGCCAGCGCCGCTTTAAACTTTAGCTGTCAACTCGCCGATTTCCGGCGAGTTGTAAAAATCGGACCATAATACATTTACCCCCTGATGTTAAAGTAAAGAAAGGTCTTTGTGCCTCGGAGGAATTAAGAGACCCCACTCTAATAAAAGCCAGAGAGAGAGTGAAAATTATTAATGAGAAGCCAGTAAAACCTGGTAATAGATTGATGTATCCTCACTTGGCAATAAACCAGTGGGTCTTTGATTGTTGATCATCCTGCTCTAAGTGTCGGTGCCATGTTTCCACATCTCATTATAAAAATTTGCTGGCAACTACCCCAGTTTCCTCACTATCCATTGTTCCTTTGGGTTGGAAAGGATCTGTAACCAAAACCCTCGCACCCAGTTTACAGTATAAAGCTGAAAAATTTGGAAAGAAAGAGAGGACCATTTAGGGTTACAAGTCTTCCACCCATAGGTTGAAACAAAAGGGGGGGGGTATGTGACAGAATCACTGGATTGAGGCTAAATGGCAGAGGTATGTGTCCCAGGCTTCCAGCATTGTGTAAGTTAAAACATCAGGGAGAAGGTGTAGATGTGTGGGGAAAGCTTCCCACAGAGTGTTTCCATATGATAGCAAAACATGGTAAGGGTCCATGGTGTTATGTATGGAGAAAGAGAAGGGCGAGTTCCCTACATAAGGCCCAGTCTGGGTCTTTGGGTCTGCCAGTCTCTAAACAGACTGATCAAGAGATACACCTGTGTGGTGCCTGAAAAAGGCAGCTAGGATATGCAACCATTGTCTCAGACCTGTGAAGGAGTTGAGTTGCCTCCTGAGACACTCTGCTGTGGTAAGCAATAATATGTTGACTGTGTGTTTGGACACAAGGTCCAACACCTGAGAGAGGGTCTTGCTAAAATGTATTAGCTAGTAGCCAGACGGCTAGGATTTTGTTTATGTTTTGTTTTGTTTCCAAGCTGGTGAATAATCTGAAACCTCTGGACTTGTGTGGTTTACTGCTGCTGTTCAGCGAATCTTCCCCTGGAGATAGTACCCATTCCCCTGATTTTACTACAATATATATATATATATATATATATATATATATATATATAAACAACCAATTAGCCACTGCTCCGTCTAAACTCTCTGACAGATTGAAATTAAAACCAATTGATCAGCAAACTATTCAAGCTGACTGATCACTACAGAACTGCTTTACAATTATCACAACTATACTATTGTTTTCTCTGTCTCTCTTTCACCCTGAATGCTATTTACATGGGAAAACACTGCAGTTAACATCCTCCCTACACGCTGTCTGTTCTAAAATAACACATGAGAAAATGAGGGAGGGCTATGTGTATGGAACATATACACTCTTGCAAGTTTTGCATCAATATTTTCCTGGAAATAATATTTTACCTCGTTTTGAAATTGGCACCATTAATCTCGGATCTGTCAGATTTGTCAAAATCCGAACCACTCATCTACTGTAAATATATATTATTGTAGAGTTAAGTAGCAAATATAGTATTTCATGGTTAAAATAAATATAGTGTAATACAGATTGCCTAGATTGTAAGATTGAAATATAGATTGCATGGATTGCAGGGCAAATTTAAAATGTGCAAACGTGTATAGTTGGACAGAAAATAGGGTCCTTGCTCAATACCTACAGTGTTAAAATTAAGCTGCCCTGAATTAGTGTGCTAAATGCAAAAGCAGGCAGTATTTTCCAGGCTTGATAAAAAAAAAATTGTATTTGCACCGCTTGCATTGCAACATGATTTGTTGAGGTGTAAATTTGCACCAATTAGGTAGACTATTCCAAACTCTAAATGGGGCTCAAAGTTGTTAGCCAACCTGTCATTAAATATACTTTGTTTACTGGAAGTGGAAAAAAGGTTTGCATTTCATACCTTGTCATGTAACTAATTTGTTTGACCCAAAACAGCAATCCATAATACTTTTGAAGTTAGTTGCCCTACGAATTATTTATATCCTCGTATTCTCTATCTTTCTCAATTAAAAGGATTTACTTTCATTTATTTTGTACTGTATAACGTAGTCTAAACATTTAAACATTGACTCATTTACCCATACAGCGAGAAGTTGCAATCTACACTTTCAAATATAAATACATTTTGATTTTTTTTAAAACTAGGAGTGCATCTTACTTTTTCTAAAACTTATATTACTGATCTTCTGTATTGTTAGAAGTTAGCAGCTGCACGATGTGCATGTTCAACTTACAGTAAATCAAAGAAGTAAAATAGATTAGGTGGGAATTTATGCTGTAGCTGAACAGATGGAAAACTCAAACACCTAAGCAAAGCTACAAAACACGCCAAGTTGGTTTAATTAGTTTAGTTGCTGCAAAATACTGGATCTTATTAAACTTTTCATAACAGGTATTTAAATCCTCCAACTTTTTTTTAATTTGAACATATTTCAAATATGTCAAAATATGAATACACAGGCTACTAACATGGTATCAGCAAACAATTAAAAACACATATAAACTGTTATATTTAGTTATTTCAATGGAATAATTTAAGAGAATAAGAGAATGTGTTATGAATTTTTGCTTAATGTTAAAGTGTATACCTGTACTTTTAAAAGTGTCACTTTCCAAAAAAAGAAAGTTTGACTGTATTATTGCTAAAGTCTTAACTTTTTATGCTATTCAGTCTGCATTCTGTTTTACTAAACAGGTTTAGTTTTACTGCAGGTGTAAAGCGTGTGTGTGTCTATATGTATATATATATGATACATTCAGTGGAATTAAACCTTGATGTGGGAGATGGGCATCTGTTCTATTATAGTGTTTATATTACTGCAGAGATTAGCATATATCTGTCTTTAATTATGTATGAATATGGTCTTAGTGCTTATTGTTAATATATATATATATATATATATGTATATGTATATATATATATATATATATATATATATATATATATATATATATAATCTGTGTGTAAATATAAATATATATATATATATATATATATATATATATATATATATATATATATATATATATATATATATATTGTGGCTGAATGCAAACTTTCAATTGGAATATATTTATGCGGGTTGGTTCCAACAAATCCAGTGCTCTGGTTTATAATAAATTTATTCTATGTAGTATTCAAGCATTATACTTCTGCACCTGGGAACTATTTAACTACTTTTTATTATCTTGGGGATTGGGATGAACCCTACCACCAATCCGAAAGACAGCAATGTAAAATAGGTAATGTAGCGCCATACCATTTATCACAATCATGTGTGGCGTTGCTTCTCAGCCAAGGGAGTATGCTCACAGAAAACTTTGCCTAAAAACACAGCCATGAATAATAAATGGTACCAAAACATCTTTCAAGAACAACTTCTCCCAGCCATCCAAGAACAGTTTGGGGAGAAGCAATGCCTTTTCCAGCATGTTGGAGCACCTTGCCATAAGGCAAAAGTGATAATTTAGTGGCTAGAGGATCAAAACATTGACATTTTGCATCCATGGCAGGGAAACTCCCCAGACCTTAATCCCATTGAGAACTTGTGGTCAATCCTCAAGAGACAAGTGGGCAAACAAAAATCCACAAATTCTGACAAACTCCAAGCATGGATTAGGCAAGATTGGATGGTTATAAATCAATATGTGGCCCAGAAGTTAATTAACAGCATGCCAGGGTGAATTGCAGAGGTCTTCAAAACAATGGGGTCAACACTGCAAATATTGACCCTTCACATAAACTTAATGTAATTGTCAACAAAAACCTTTGACACTTCTGAATATTCACATATATATATATAAATATATAAATATATATATATATATATATATTGACCCTTTTGATAAAGTCTATTGTGGACGAAACGCGTCAAGGAGGCAGCGTCTTTCTCTGTGTGTTCCAGCTGGCAGCAGGAGAAGGAGTTCCCGGTCCATGCTTGGTTTTACTTGGAACTATATGACACAGATTAGCCTGCTTATATTTTATTCAATGTACGGGCAATTTATTTGTCTTTTTGGAATGTGCCATGTCTATTAAATTTTATTATTTTTTATGAAAATAACGCACTTGTCATGAATATACTACACTATTGTGTTGCTATTTCCTTTTGAGCCCTAGTGTGTGAATCCAATTCGGAGGCCAGTTTTGAATCCCAGTGGAATATCACTAAGATGTGCAATTTATCATCTGCTATCTGGTACGGGGCTAATTTGGAATAATTATTTCCACATTTAACCAATTGGTGATAATACACTATGTTTGGCGCTTCCTTTTTCTATTTTTATATATATATATATATATATATATATATATATATATATATATATATATATATATATTAGGGTGGTAGGGTGGTTCCATCTCCAATGGCCAATTTTTTTAATTCAGTTCCACTTGGTATACTGACATTAAATCATAAATATTTTCAACTTGCACAAGACGGTCAATGTTTGATGTTATACGATTTTCCACAATATCAGACGTAGTGACTTTGCCAACACACAATTTATGTTAAGAATATGCATTATAAATATTCCTATTAATTCTGTATAATTGCAGAAATAAATAGAAGTGAATATTAATAACCTAATGTACTGCAGTCATGTCAATGACTGCTAATATGGGAGATATTCATTGTTATTACTGTGTTTCCCCAAAAATGGGTTGACAGTTTCCCTATTCTGGTTTCAGTACAGAATGTAATAAAGCTGCTCTCAGTTCTGAAATTTTAGACTGGAACTGCAAAAACAATGACTAAGACAAAGGTGGAAACCATAGATGAGTGGGGATTGTGGAACAATATCCAAAGGCTATTTTTTTTATAACACCGCATCTAACACTGGAGTGAAAGGTGGAGTATGTGTGCTGATGGAGTCTGAGATTGACCGACCATTACTAAATTTGGCTTGTCGACATCACATCTCTGAAATAATGCTGGAAAAGGTCTTCAGTATCCTTTATGTATCTAAGTCTCAAAATGGAGCTTTTCATTCACTTCCTATTTGTTCGCCTAAAATTGATCAAGATTCATTTAGCACAGCAATTGAAGATGAAAAGACATCAGCTGTGGTTGCTCCCTGGAAAGATGGCATCATTAAGTTTGCAGTTGCTCATTTGAAGAAATTCCAACCGAGAGATGATTACCATGAGCTATTGGAACTCACCATAATTTTCTTGGGAGGCATTCTTCCATGTGGAGTACATTTCATATTTCCTGGAGCTATCTATCAGGCTTCATTGGATGGTCCGGGCCATTTGCTCCATCAAGATGTGGCTGTTCCGCAACCAGTACAATCCACAGCTGCCAGGGTTCAGCGAGTCACGGAAGACTCGTGGGATATTGTACTGTGTCAAAGTTTGGCATCATCTGCAGGAAGTTTGTCTGTTCATTACTGCCATTTTTGTGAGATTCTGGTTCCAGAGCTCATCACCAACTGCAGCTCCAAGGAATGACCTTGCCTTGTTACATGCACTGTCTGTGTATCCAAACAAAGAAGTTGCAATGGTAGCCAAAAAGGCATTTAATAACCATCAATGGTATCTGTCAGAAAAACTGGTCGGTTTCAGTTTCCTTGATGATAAAGTGTCAACAGAAAAAAAAAAAACTTAATGCTGCTGCTATCAAACACTCAGATGGATCTGACAATCCTCTGAAACGTATTCCACCAGTTCTTCAGTCAGCAACAAATATATAATTTCCTCACAAGATCAACACTGAGTTTGTTCAAAATTCTTGGTCTGTCTGAGGAATTCTTGGCGTATGACCCAGCGGAATGGCAAAACCTTGAATCATACCAAAATAGTCAGAAGATTGCAGTCCCAATGAAGATGGTAAATAATTTTGCTGAGAGAGGTGTGGCGCTAATCCAAGAATTCAATGCTTCGATAACACGAAACGAGGAACAGAAGCAGTTGCTTTTGCAGGGCGTGAAGGAGCAACACAGTAAGTTCTGCACGTCAACAAAAACTTTTGCCATCAAGAGATCATTATCATAGTGACTAACGTAAACTTGGTGATTGTTTAAAATACTTGATGAAAAAATATTTTTAATACCCAACAGAGCTCTGTCAATTTCACCATACGGAAATGCAGAAAATATGGTTATGTGAATTATTTTAGAGCTGGCTTTCCACTTCTATGAGAAAAGAGCACTAGTTCTTAGCATGGTCACCAAGAAGCCTAAAATCACTTAGATTTATAGTCTTAAATAACAGAGATGGAAAAAACTGTCTATGGTATTTTAATAACCAGTGCATTTAACTTTAGTGCACTGGTTACTTAAATATGGGACAATCGCAAAAAGAAAACTAGTGTTGAAGAAAACTCACTTAAATTCATAAAGAGTTTGCTACAAAGCATGTTGAAGCCTCCTAACAGCAAGTGGATGAAGATTATTTGATCTTATGAGACAAATGTTTAACTTTTTTGGTCTCAACATTAGGTGCTATTAATGGAATAAACATGCCACTGCACACATCTCAGAAATACTATCCCTACCATCAAATATTATGGAAGGAGAATAATGATTCTTTGCTTCAGGGACTAGAAAATTTGTCAAAGTAAAGGAAAATGGAGCTTGTAGAGGGTTGGACATGGTGAAAGAGGCAATGTGTTATGTTCTTGCCCTTAGATTTGCCCTCATTCAAGATGGCAGTTTCCATCTTGGATCTCTGTTATGAACTTGCCCTTACAATAGCCCTTATCCAAGATGGCCAGAACTATCTCATGAAGATTCCATTTTGGATCTCATTTCCTGTTTGGGCCTAGAAAAGGCACTTCCTGTTATGAAGCCTTTGCTCGAGTATTGTGTTTGTATCTCAACCAGATGCTTCCACAGAACCTTGCTCCCTTGTGTTTTGGACTACAATTACTTGATTCATCTACCAAGCTTTTACCTGTCTTGAGACTTTGGACTTTGCTTGTTGGACACTTGAGAATTATTTCTATATCAAAATAAATCCTGTTTACTATAGAACTACCTGGCTATTGGGTTCCGTTTGTAATACCAGAAGTGTGACACAATGTATATTGAAATAGCTGTGATTTCAATGCACGAATCTTAGCTTATTTACAGACTGCTGCAAATGTGTGCTAATAAATTGGGTGTGAGAGAGTGAAGAGTAGACAGTCAGTGGTTACTGGTAGTAGTAGTATATTAGTAAACTCATTATTCTTTCTTGCTTCTAAAGTCAAAGTGTTTCAATCTCAAGACAGTTGTGTAAGGGTTAGTATCACTGGCATTTGAACTATTTAGTGGACAAGAAACAGGGTGCTGTTTGACTCTACACACCATAAAAAAATATTTATTGCTTTTAAAATCCCAATTGTTTCAATCTGAAAGCAATTGTGAGAGGAGCAATATCAGTGAAATCTGAACTATTTAGTCTAGAGAAACAAGTGCTTACTCGAGCAGGTTGTCTGAAACCACATCACCAGTTTCCTCTCAAACAATTCCCTCCTTGACCCTCTCCATTCTGGCTTCCGCCCCCTCCACTCCACTGAAATCACCCTGGCCAAAGTTACTAACAAACGTCTCTCAGCTAAATCCAGGGCTCACTTATTCCTGCTCATCCTCCTGGACCTCTTTGCAGCCTTCAACATCAAGGATCACACCCTGCTATTGCAGACCCTTCTTTCTCTTGGCCTCTCTAGCTCTGTCCTTGCATGGTTCACCTCATACCTCGCCAATCGCTCCTTCTCTGTATTCACTTCTGAGTCATGCCTTCCCCCTCTGCCCTCCTTGTAAGTATCACTCTGGGCTCTGTTCTTGCCCCTCTATTCTTTTCGCTCTCCACTACCTCCTTGGCTAATCTCATATTTTCCTTTTGTCTCCAGTATCACCTTTATGCTGATGTCATTTAACTCTACATCTCTCCTCCTGACTTCATCCCCCCTCCACTTTTGTATATCTGACTGTCTTTCCACCATCTCCTCTTCGATGTCCTCATGTTTTCTTGCATTATCAAAGCTAAACTCATTGTCTTCCCTACTTCTAAATCTTCATTCAAGCTTGATTGCTCTATCACTGTTAACAACACCACCATCTCTTCTGTTATCCATCTCCGCTACCTGGGAGTCACCCTTGACTCCTTCCTATCATTTGCCCACCATATTCATCCTCTTTCTCAATCCTGTCACTTCTAACTATGCAACATTGCCTGCATCCGGCCCTTCCTGTCTCAGGATACCATCAAAACCACTATCCATGTGCTCATCATTTCCCATCTTGATTACTGTAATCTCCTCACCCACCTCACCCCCTTCACTCTATACTCAATATGGCTGCAAGACTTATTTTCCTTTCACGCCGCAGTTCTTCTGCCTCAACTCTCAGCCTTCCTTACACTTGCTCAACCTTTCCCTACAGAATCCTTTTCATACTCATCACTCTCACCTACAAGGCCCTTTCCCACTCCACTGCCACTTATATCTCCAACCTCCTCTCCATTCCCACTCCCTTCTGCTCTCTCCAATCCGCCAATGACGGTCAACTCTCCTCCACTCTAATCACCTCATCCCATGCCAGAATCCAAGATTTACCCTGGGCTTCCCCCCTCCACTAGAACGATCTCCCATGTTCCATCTGACTGTCCCCTAATTTGTGCATCTTCAAATGTGCATTTAAAACTCATCTGTTCCTCAAAGCCTACAGCCATCAACCTAACCATCTCCATGCTTGATATCCTAACCTCTCTCTTCCCATATCCCTGTACGTGCTCCTCTTTTGCGTGTTCTTCTCCTCTGACTTCCCTTGTGCCTGCAGTCTGTCTGCCCTTCCTTTAGTATGTAAGCTCTTACAAGCAGGGCACTCTTCCCTCCTGTCTCTATACCAATTCTTCTCCTCCAATTTCTTAAACATGTTTGGAGCTTTTGGAGTCTTGGTTTAACTTGTTTATTGTTCTGTACTGTTTCAACCTGTACGGTCAACTGTTTGTACTCTGTACAAAGCTGCAGAAATCTTGTGGCGCCTTATAAATAAAAGATAATAATAATAATAATAATAATATTAATTCCAAAAAGGTGTATCTGTGGATGCTACCACATGCAAGTAATGTACTCAGATAACCCTTGCCTACCCACCACTGGCCTACTTCTCGTGACATAAGTAGGCACAAGACAATAATACTATTAATGGATGTATGTGTAAGCATTTTTGGCACACATGCCCAGTACAAAAATGCATATCATATGCAGAAAAAAATATACATCCAACTCTAAATAAGCCCTCATCCATTTAATGTTGACTCTTTAACCTTTCTTAATAACCATTGTTTAACCATTGTCTTTTACTACAAATAATTTATAATGGTAAAAAATAATTTCTTTACCTATGTCAAATTGAAAGTAATGTATAATTACTTGTTAACTTTAGTTTGGAAGATTTGACACATTTTTTAAAATACTTTTTTGTTATACTGCAATTATTCAGTACATTATTCCAAATTAAAAATGCTGCTAATTGCAATACTGTTTACAAAGTAATGTAAAACTACATTCACATCTTACACCGTTTAAACAAAAATCTTATTACAGTAAATCTTAAGTTTAAACAAACACAGACAATTGAAAAATGACACATCTGGAAACACATATTCTTTTAAATTCTATTTTAAATAAAGATTATTTAAAAAAATAACAGTTTATGCAATCATAAGAACATTGTGCTAGAACAGATAAGACAACTAGTCAGCAACCCAGCCATGTGACAAACCCAGAGGCTATTTGAGATATGTCAGTACAACTGCCCACAGAGCTCATTTAAGAAGTTGCCTGTGGGTCTGTCAGTTGCCACAGCTGGAAGAATATCTTCCACTGTTTCATTTCAAGGTCTCATAATTATAAATGAATGACTAGACAGCAAGATGTATTTGATTATATTTTTAGGAAGTATTTTTAACTAAGAATAATATTAAAATATTAGATTCTAGTGTGATAGTTAAAGGCACTTATTACATGATGGCTATACACATTATATTTAGGCAAACATGTTAAGTGTAGTATACTAGGCTTGTCTTCTTCATAAAAAATTGGCATGCAAACATATTTTACCAAGTCCATATTTTCTTTTCTAAATTTCCAGGGGAATATGAGCAGCCAACGTTCCAATAGAAAAGTTTAAAAAAAAATAGAGGAGATTTTTTCAGAACAATTTCCAGTTGGAAATGTACCACTCTCCAATTAAAGACGGACATAAAAGTTTTTCATGAAATACGACATGCGTGAAGCTGTTGAACTGCACTGTATGCTTTGTTTAAATTATGTATTAAACGTTTACTAATTTTTTTTCGTAAATGGTAAAAATGTAACATTGAAGTTTATAGAAGACAACGCATATCAGTTTGCATTATCGGTCAAGATAGGTGACATGTGAATCAATGCACAGTGCAGAAAAAAATAATAAAATAAAACCACTCGGCTCTCTACACCGTTTTCCAGTGTTGCCTATTGCCTTTAGAAGGGGAGATTTGCTGTTGTAATTTTTTGGGTCCCCCTCTACTAGAAGTTAACAGCCCAACACAGAATAGACTTGGCCTTTGGTACTATGTTTTTACACTGGGTCCTATGAAGATTGTATACAACTGCAAATACAAGTCACCCTTCAATTTTCACTGCTTTGGTTGGTTATTAAATTAAAAGGGAGTCATTCTTTTTTTCATAGCCACTTTATACTTAAAGCACCTCCTCACAATTGTTTTTTAAAACCATCTTTCAAAGAAACTTCAGTTTGATAACCATTAATATTGATGATTACATACAAGTCTCAATGACATTATGCTAGCCAACCCAGGCTATCTTTACTTAAAATTTAATGTCTTTTTATTGGCAGAAACATTTTATAACAAATTATAACAAGACTTCCAATCATAGTCTACATTATTTGCGTATGCATTAGTCTGAGATTGATGCAAATGAACAGAGAACAAAATGGATAATGCAGTCAGTGACAATGATGTAACGGTGAACATAGACTCCAATCTCTAGAAGAAAAAACATGAATCCAAGCAATAAAAGAAAATGAGGAAGACAATCAAAAGGGAAAGGGATGAGGGGGAGGGAGAATAGGATAGAGGATAGAGGAATGGTTAAGGGGGAAATCCTTGACCTTTCAGAGGGCACAACTATTGGATAAGTTAATGACTGTAGCTTTTATGGATCTAGCAGTGGTAAAATTATAGGACACTTAAGGGTAAATTTATCAAACTGTGGGTTTGAAAAGTGGAGATGTTGCCTATAGCAACCAATCATATTCTAGTTATCATTAATTTAGAACATTCTACAAAACAATAGCTAGAATCTGATTGGCAAAATCTTCTCTTTTCAAATCAGCTGAAAGCTCACAGCGTGATAAAGTTATCCCCTACTCTTTATTGTAATATCTTTTTTATTGATGATTTCAGATAATATAACATAAAGCAGACATGTTTAAAACCCATTCTTGTTAATGAGCTGTGTGTGAGGTAATGAGGTGACTGCGGACTATCAAACATTTACTTTTTCTAGCCCTCTGGTTTGCCCATATTTGTCAGTCATATTTAAGCTTGTGTATATTCTGTTTTGAAGTAACTGTGAGTTGGTATCATTAACATGCAGACTAGTCCATTGTTTCAGTCTGGGCAAAAAGGTTTATTGTCCACCAGTCCTGTATGAATGGACATCACACCAGGGGATCTCCTGTCTTCCTTTAGCTCTGATATATGTGTGCTAGCATAGGAAATGGGCCCACAGACAGAGCTTTATGTTTATTGGCAGAGGACTGGATTGTGTATTTAAATGTAAAGGTGTCTGGATCCTGATCTCTGTTTAAACAAACTTTCCTGTATAGCCACATAACACTATCTGTTCCTAATTAAATCAGGAATGATTCATCTGCTATCTCCTGGTCTGTATGTTTACCTGTGAAAAGGTAAAGACAGGAAAGGACCAATCAGGCTGGTCCTGGAATTGCTGATGAGGACATTTCTGGGTTTAAAAGAGAGCTCTAGAGGACAACAAATTGGCATTCACTTAAGAGTGATAGCTGAGGTCAGGCTGGCGTTGAGATATATTAATCTCTGCCACTGATAGAAAAGGGACAATCGGTCCCTGGAGTACTGCAGTTCACTGACATACCTCTCCAGGTCTTGGGGAGCTGTGTGTGCTCCGAAAGCGGAGTGACAGTTACTTTGGGCAACTACATTTGCTGGCAGTCTTAAAGGAGAGAGGCAGCAGTCCCTGAAAGTAACAAGGATACTTGTGAGGTGTTTTTATTATACCCTGTATGATGTCTATGCCAGACTGAAGTGTCATTTGTTGCAAGTTATTATTTACTTCTGTTTGCTGCTGTTTTGTGCTACCATTTTGTTAAATAAACTTATTTGTTTTATTTTGTATATATTCGCCTCAGGGATTGTGAACCTTGAATAGGTACCGGGTAGGCCAGCTGTGCGGCCCAGAAGGTTACGCTAAACCCGGTATCTTCACACTGCGCAAAAAATTATTTCAATATACTGAACATAAGATAAATAAAAGATAAAATCATCAACCTCTACTATGAAAGAGTCTAGTCTCTAGGAGGAAAAATGGGAAGGGAAAAAGTATCTCATATTCTCATATTCATTGAGGCCGAGTGTCACTCACCGGACTGTGAGTGCTACTTCCCGTGTGTTTAGGAACCGTGGCCGTCCGCCATCCTGAGGGTCTGCGCATGTGCAGCCCTTTCAAGCCTTCAGTATCTGTTACTTTTCATTAATTGGCTGATCAGGCAACACTCCCTATTTAAAGCACCTGTGGTCAATACCTCGTTGCCTGATCTTGGAGTCTCATTCCCATGAGCCTCTGAAGGTGTTCCTGTGTTTCCTCGTGTATTTAGCTCCTGATGATTCCTGTTATTTCTATTGTGGTTTCCAGACCACTTCAACTCTCCTGTGTTCATCTTGTCTACACCAGCTGATTCCTATCCGCTGCCTCCGTTGTTTCTACAGAGTTCCTACTCACTTCAACTCTCCTATGGTCATCGGGTCAGCGCTCCGCTGCTTCCATCTCTGCTACTGGAGTTTAGACCGCCTCAACTCTCCCGTGTTCTTCAAGTTCCAGTTCCATTTACTACTGCTTCCAGAGTATTGCCTCGTTCATGATGGTTTACCTGCCGTGCGCTGCACCAACTTGATTACCGCTTCCACCTTCCAGTGATCTCTCCTCCTGCCGGCCTTCAGCCGTTCAGGTATCCCTGCACGTCTCTCTGACAGCCTGCTCTCCTGAACCACGGTATGCATACTTCTCATTGACTTTGCTTGTGTATTGCATATCTAGCTGGACTGAGTTGTGTTCTCCTACGGAGTCCTCTATCCACTGAGACGATCGCTACCATTGACTTTGTCTCCTATTTGCCTGGATTGTTATTGTGACTTTGTATACTTTAGCAGTGCTGCTCTGTTATCATTGTATTGTGATATCATCGTGGGATCAAGTTCTGTGTACCCGTGTATACTCTGCATAGCATTCATCTCCTCGTGTCCTCCTCACATATATATTGCAGTGGTACAACTTGCTATATGCAGACCACTGCTTCCAGTTCCCTGTGACACCAGTTTCAAGTATCCTCTCACATAGCAGTGGTACAACTTGCTATACGCAGACCACTGACTTCCCTGTTATCTACCTTCACCTGGATTCCATTCCTTTACCTAGACAGCGGTACAACTTGCTATACGCAGACCGCTGACTCTCACTACCTCCTCGCTACCTCTGGACATTCCTCCTCACTATAGCAGTGGTACAACTTGCTATACGCAGACCACTGACTACCCTCACGTTTCCTTGTCCATCCAGTTCCTCGTGTTCAATTATATACTCACTACCAGTGCTGCTAGTCATAGACTTTCCTCGAGCATTCTCTCACCATCTGCTGTTCCTCCAGTTCCGTTGTCACCCTGCTACCAGAGTACCTATTACCATCTATATTACTCTGGTAAGCCAACATCTGGTGATTTCCTGGGCAAAGACTCCTAGTGCCCGTGACACCGAGAAAGGATAGCTACATGAAAAAGAGGTTATTGATTAAGAAGGTATTTGTATTTATAGCAGAACTAAGTATTAGCAAACTCTGTATAACAATCTTTAGATGATAATGTAAGGTCCTCCATATCAATACAGAAATATAGTCTGTTGAACCAACCCTTTAGAGTAGGGGGAGAAGAAAATATCCAACGGTGCTGCATTCATTCAAGTGCTTAAGATCATCGAACTTCCCCCGCAGAGACTGCATGTCAATTGTTTGGAGGGAAACATCTGTTGGGAGAGTTTGCCAAAGATACAACATTTTCGATGGCACATCAATTTTCACAATGTTGATCCTGCCCATCCAAGAGAAACGATGAGTTTGTCAACTCTTAAAAAGGTAACAAATTTTGGATAACAACAGGGTAAAATTAAACCCTGAGATAGATTGTTGGTTAATGTGACACCTAGATATCTATAATGAAATGGGCACCAAGTGAAAGGTGCCCATTCTGCTGCAAGCCACTAAATGTTGAATGAGAAATAAATGGGCCTGATTCATCAAGGAATGTAAATGTCGATTTTGTGCAAATTTGATTTGCACATGCCCAGAAACGGACCATACACAACTAAACACAGTAATGTTCATTTCAGCTTTGTACACAAAGGACACTTATAACAGCTTACGATTTCTGGGAGGGAATGGGGTGGGAAAGGGGCGTTCGCCTGTAGTCAATGTACAGTAAGGGAGTGCCAAACTCGAGCGCACGCAGCCACATACAAGCTTTGGACATCTCAAAGATGCTTGTTTTTCTGCTATATCTCTTGCTCCAACTACAGGACTATTATCTTGATTACTAGTGGTAACAGCTTCATATGCATGCTATAATGCCCTGATTCATTAAGGAAAGTAAGGCAAAATAATGAGTATGTTTTCTCCTGGGCAAAACAATGTTACAATGCAAGGGGTGCAAATTAGTTTATTATTTTGCCCATAAGTTAAATACTGTCTGTTTTTTCATGTGGGACACAAATACTTGATAGCTTTACTTTTACACTGAAAATTAAAGTTGATCCCTACCCCAACTATAAATCTAAATAGGCTTCACATTTTAAATACTTATTTAAATCCCCTTTGAAGCAACATAGTTTTACAATAAATGAATGAATCAGGTCCAATATGTGTTTGCAATTAGGAGCAACTGTAAACATTTATTTTATGTTCAGTAAACATTAAGAGCACCCTAATAAATGTATTTCATAGAAAAAATAAATAAAACAAACTGTAACAATTAATGCCTATATTATTAACAGATAACATTAATTGAATATTTTTCTGTGCATTCTTTTGTGAATTTATATTCCAAATATGTATTGGATGTATGCTGCAGTGTCTTGTGTAATAGAGCTGAGCAGACCTACACCCGTATTCATCAGCGCCTGTAACTTCAGATTCCTGCCTTGTTGAATTCGGGTGTGTGCAGACTATAATTACGTGCATCCTGAAACAAACGCACGTTGCGCTCAGTGGGCCTGATTCATTAAGGAAAGTAAGGCAAAAAAAAAGTAAGTTTCCTCCTGAATAAAACCATGTTACAATACAAGGGGTGCAAATTAGTTTATTATTTTGTATATTAGTTAAATACTGGTTGCTTTTTCATATAGCAAACAAATACTTGATAGCTTTAGTTTTACACTGGAATATAAAGTTGATCTAGGACAGGCCCTATCCCAAATATAAATCTGTCCCCACATTTTAAATTTACCTCCTCCTTCAATACAACATGATTTTGCCAAGGTGCAAAGTTACTCAATTATTTTTTCCTTACTCTCCTTAATGAATCATGCCCAGTATGAGTGTCTAGATGAATCAAGCCTGATGTTTTTATTATTAGTTACTTTAAAACCTTTGACAAGAGACTGAACCCTATCTTACTTCAACCCTTTAATTACATTTTGGACAAAACTCACTTTTTCAGCAATCATTTGAGGCACATATTACCATATTTCCTAAGTAAGGCAAGGATCCCTCCCTGTGCCTCAGCTACAGAATCATCTCAGTCTCTAATATTGAGATAAAGCTGTCTCTAATTTAACAGTCTATGACCTCAACACATTATTTGCAGATGTAAAATGAGCTATGTGTCAGGTAGGGAAGCAAGAGATAATGCCACCAAAATAACTGACTTAATTTATCATATGTCCAATTGGACATATGTCCAAAGATGCTGAGAATGTGTTTGACAGAGTAGAATAGAATTTCCTGACAGGTCTGTAGAGGCACATGGGGATAGGTGACATATATGCCTATATAAGACTCCTGCACTCTATAAATCACATACTAGCACAATCAAAGTAAATTACTTTCTTTATGACAATGTTCACATTAATAATGGGAAACAACAATTGTGTCTATTATCTCCTCTTATTTGTATCCTCTAAATGGAGGCACTGAAAGGAGAAAATCCAAATAATTCAGGCTTTAGATTGGAAAGTCAACAATTTAGTTTAGCATTATTTGCAGATGATCTTCTAGCAATAATCACAAATCTAGTTCTTAGTATTTCTAAATGGATGACTAAATTCAAAGATCTTTCTAATTTTAAGTTAAACTATACAAAATCAGCTGCTCTAAACATATCAGGTCTTGGATTTTTCCCCACAGGAGAGGAGGAACTCACCTCCTGTTCTTGTACAGAGGATCTATCTAAAATCTCTCTCATAGTTATTGGAGTTGTTTGGAAATTAATCTTGTCTAATTAAACAGCTATCTTTTTCTGTTTGAGAGAGATATTAACATGGGCTGTAAGGTCTGCTATGTTGTACAGTTAAGAGTAAAATGCATGAAACACCTGAGCTATTCCTTTTGTAATGTATTGAGGTTTGTCCTTGAACTCTTTAATTATGTGTTTATATATGAGGTATCTGAGAGCGTGAATGGCGTTTGCGGGTAAACAACCAGACAGATTATATTTTGCCATTTTAAGGTTTGTTGAGTAGGGCTCTGAAACTGGACAGCTCCTCAAAGGTCTCTCTCTTAAGCAAGAATTTATAGCTAGTCTCCTAAGCCAGTCTCCTTTTAAAGAACAGAGCCCAGCTGACCACATATGCCCATCATCACTTATTTTTCAGCTTATTTTCTTTCTTTTAAAACATAAGAGGGATAATGGTGTAATCTTTTACCTTTAAATGTGGTTTGCTGGGCAATGGTCCTTCTGACTTATTTTGCCATTATACAGGGATATGGGAGGGGTTTGCATTACCCAGCTTTTATGTTCAGAGGCTGATTATTAATATTAAAGTTTCTTTAAATTTGAAAAGTTTTTTTTATAAAATAAAGCTTATCTTTTTATTTAATGCTGTTTTCTATACTTTTATTTGAGAAGAATACAGAAAATTAACTGAAAAAAAACTGTTCTTCAAAGTTATTAAAAAGCTTAACTATACTTTTTATTTTCACTCTGTTCAGAACTTTGTAATTAATGGTCATAAGAGTAGTAGAAAGTGGATAGGCAGATCCTTGACACACATTGCACTCCTGTCAAGTTTTTGCCTCTTCTTTGTCTGTCTAACTCATTGTGGCTTGAAAAATGACACGGCAGATATAAGTAGTCATACAGTACTGGGTACAGTATTATTAAAGAGAAGTTTAGTAAAAATTCAGAAATATTGGTGGTGCCCATTCTCTGTGTTTAGATTTATCCCTGACTTATAAACGACAGTGTAAGCGTACAGTAGAATATATACGTTGTGAAGCTCTGTTTATTAATACATTACTGGTTGTATGCCTCAGGTTCCCTTGCCTATTATAAAGCCTTATACTGAACTTGTAGAATATAAGGACATGAGTTAGGCAAAAATATTATCTTGATTTTTTTCATTGCAATTGCAATAATTTAACAGCTAGGTTAGTCTCACCTACTCTCAAACACAGCGCCTTTGCCCAAGTTAAAGTTAAAGCAAAAGCATTATCTTGATTTTTTTCTTTATACTGAAAAAATATAGTATTTTATGATTAGAGACGGACCACTGGGTAATGTCTGTCCAATATAGAGTTAAATACGCATGAAATTGTATAGAGATGTACCCACTAATAATGCATCTCCATATTTCAGCATACCTGGAGGTTGGGAGGGGTGAAATAATTTAACAGCCAGGTTAGTCTCACTGTAATATCCTGCAAATCACAGGTATATTACTGCATGCACTCATTCAGAAAGCTACAGTTCACTGGGAAGTTCAATGCAAATTGGATCGGCCATTTTGCGCTGGACAAACTGCAAACTACAGCCCCAACTGCTCACTAGAACCCCTGATTGCACTAGAAGCATGCAGAGACAGTTAAACACAAAAAACAGGCATTTTGGCACCAGAATGAACTAGAAGGCTCCAGGAGATTCTTGGGAAGAAGGGAAGGGGGCAAAAATGAACTGGTGTGGAAGCTAGTGGGTTATTTTGCTGCCTGCTGTTTATTTTTGCAACTTGACTGCTGCCTGTATTAAGCCATTGAGTGAGTGTCTGTGCTTGACTGTTGTCCTGAGGGATTTTTGCAGCTAAAGGAATTTTTAGGGGTATATTTACTAAACTGCAGATTTGAAAAAGTGGAGATGTTGCCTATAGCAAACAATCACATTCTAGGTATAATTTATTTAATAGAGTCTACAAAATGTCAGCTAGAATCTGATTGGTTGGTATAAGCAAAAAAGAGAGAAAAAGAGTAAATAGAGGCACTCCAGTCCCCAAGGAAATAGTATCAATTAAAACTAAATTTTATTAGATTCATATTAAAACATCAAGTAAAGCGGCGAAATATAGATAAAAATGAAAATAGTGTGTGTAGTGTATTAAAATACTAAGCAACCTGGCAGTGGCAGATATAGGGTATCACAAAGGCCAATTAAGGTGCATTAAGTCTATCCATGAACGTGTCATATATCAATTATAAGTTCCACAATCAGATAGTATCCAAAACCATATAGGTCTGCCTATGGCCTATTTAGAGTGTATAGCCTATATATCAATCCCTATGCAGTAGGGCTATGAAGGGGGAGATGATACCCCTAAATATGAATGAGCATCTATATATAACCATATAGTGGAGGTATAAAGGGCTGGGAGGGAGAAATGTATCACCATTTTCTATAGCCGGTCACGAAGCACACAACACCAAATAAAAAAGGTCCATAGACATATATATGTGATGATGTCTAAAGGGAATATATTACCATAATATGGATAGCCCTTATTGAATATGGTTTACGGGCGTTTACTAGTTATATTCATTCCTTATTGGCTATATTAACACAGTGTCATGAAATACCTTATGTCAGGTCTGAATAACACAAGACACTAAATTTAGTAAACACCCAAGGTAAATAAGTGAAACATGCACTCGCACATGTAAAACAATATAGTGTTTAGTGTTGTAAAATGACCTTGTCCCTCTGTAGGTATATTGCCACTCTAACACCTAACGGAGTGGTGCAGTGGCGTCATTCCCATTCTGCCTCACTCAATTCCCATTATGCCCCACTCGGTTTATACATGCACTCATAGTTTATAATACAGATCACTGCATCCCAAACACGCGCTTATTAGTATGAGGGTAAATCAAATACCTCCAGCGCTTTTTACGAAGTGTACGGGATTACTAGCCGCAGTGTACACAGCACTATGAGTGCATGTATAAACCGAGTGGGGCATAATGGGAATTGAGTGAAAGTGCATGTTTCACTTATTTACCTTGGGTGTTTACTAAATTTAGTGTCTTGTGTTATTCAGACCTGACATAAGGTATTTCAGAACACCTATATGGTTTTGGATACTATCTGATTGTGGAACTTATAATTGATATATGACACGTTCCTGGATAGACTTAATGCACCTTAATTGGCCTTTGTGATACCCTATATCTGCCACTGCCAGGGTGCTTAGTATTTTAATACACTACACACACTATTTTCATTTTTATCTATATTTCGCCGCTTTACTTGATGTTTTAATATGAATCTAATAAAATTTTGTTTTAATTGATACTATTTCCTTGGGGAACGGAGTGCCTCTATTTACTCTTTTTCTCTCTTTTTTGACTATGATCAAAGTATACATTAGAGTGTACCCCATCTTTTCTGTGAGGTTACTTTAAGTACCCATTATAGATGAATGGTCCTAATTTTTGTGTGCGACCATACTTTTTGTTTTGTATGGTTGGTGTAAGCAAAATCTTCAATTTTTCAAACCCACTGTTTAGTAAATATACCCTTTAGACGTAAAAGCCAACACATAAGGAAACATCTTTTGAGAAACAGAAAAAAGACCCAGCTTGCCACTGGTGATCACATGTCTGCAGACTCAAAATACAGATATGTTTATGGATTTTTTTTTACTTTGTTATTTTCAAGTTATTAAATTGAAATGTGGAACATCAAGCTGTGTTATTAGAATCTGACTGGGCCTGTAAAATTGCTATTGAGAGTTTATGCTACTGTCTGAATGAAGAGATTATTCCAGCCAAATCTGCTGTATATAAAGTTATCTGCAAGCTAACTCAGTGTGCAAGGGAGATAGAGCAATCATTTGTCACAAGAATTTGTCTATATTGCATCAAAAGTTTGGACCTATTGTGAACTGCCTAAAATGGTTGCTGAGGAGATAATTTCAAGTTGTTTAACTCTACAGTTGCTGGGAGAGATCAATTACTGATTGCATCTTTTTCAAGTAAATAAACTTAATTTATCCAGTTGAAACTTTGCTTTAACCTGTGGATTACAATTTACCCCCATGGGTTTTGCCTATTGTAAAGTGACCCTAGTCTACAGTCATCTCTGCTAAAGCATCTAACCTGAGCAAGCTGGATTAAGCCTTGTTGCATATCTACTGATTTAGTGTGAAGTGGTATAATTGCACTAAAAGTCTATTGTGATTGATTTGTCTAGATAATCTGCTGTAGCAGCATTTGGTTCAAATGCCTAATTGACTTGCTAGTAACTGTTTGTCTCTTTAAAAGTATTTTTCCAGTGAAACTCATTTCACTAAAGCACAATGTCTAACTTCAAAGTGAGAAATATTTATTCAGTGACCTACATGTTGTGATGATTTATGTTTGCACATTGTTGATATTGTTGTACCAAGATTCCTAAAATGTTATTTATTTTGTGACATGTTGAATAACATTGCATATTGATGGTTTCATGGTTTTACTTCCCTACACTACCGCTGTGGTAAAACCTTATGCCACAAGCAAAGAGAATAAACCCATGAGTTTATGTAGTTTTAGCCCTGTGTTCTTTGTTTTTTTTCAACACTGCTGTGAGACCTTTGCCTCTCTACCATACAATCGAACTAGTAGAATCTTTCCTTATACTATTTCTGGGGTACCAACCATCCATCCCGTTACATCACCTCTTCTCAAACGCAGTACCTCCACCCAAGTTGCAATCTCTCTACTTGCAGATCTTGGCAAGGAGTTAATGCTGGAAACACAAGCCTAACTCAAAGTAAGTGTCTGTACACACAAACAGGGGAAAAGGCTACTTGACATGTTTGTTGAATGACCTGACAACTGGAAAGCCAGTAAATTAGGATGCTGAATAAAGAAAGAGGATATTATCATTAGATAAAGTGGCTTAAATGACTGTCACCGTGAAATAAAAGTTGTATATAAAAAGACAAATAATACAAATTTTATGCAGAAGGTTTTCAAAACTAATTTTCCCGGGATTAGGTAGAATAATTAGATTCTAAACTAAATGGCCTGCTTGGGTTGACTCCACCCACCATAGAGGTGCGGAGTCTAACAGAGTGAAGGTGTTCACCAGGGAACAACTGGTGAAGGAGGATTGGGCTTCGCTGCTTCACCTGCAGGTCATAGTTCTCCAGATGGGTACCAGGCAAGACCGGAAGTGGAAGAAGGTGCGTCAACAAGGAAGAGAAACTGAATACAGGAGCAGGCACAGTAGAGAGGCAAGACATAAGATACCTATAAACCAGGGAAACTAGAGGTTAGAGAGGTTGCATTATGGGCACAAAAGGCTAGATTTGTGTACAGGATCACTGGATACCACATTAGTTTAGGTGCAAAGGATATTAGATACCAGGAACAGCAAGAGCGGATCCCAAATGTGAAGAGCTACAGAGTAATAAATAATAATAAATGTAAAATAACTTTTGGAATAGTGGCAAAGCTGGTATAGTTTTATTTGGGTCAGTATTATGTGTTTGACCACTGAGATAAACCAAATTAGCTTTATTTTATAAAATAATATTAATAATAATAACAATAACACTAATAATAGTCAATGATAGAAATAAAGAGCTATAACAAGTGTGGTTTTCTTTCCTACGTCAGTAATTTTTTTATGTGATTTTCATTGATTTAAAATACATAAATTCACCAGAGATATTTAAAACTCTTTTGTCTATAACAACCAATAAGATTCTAGTGTTCATTTATTTAGTGCATTCTACAAAATGATAGTTAGAATCTGATTGGTTACAGTAAAGATAGGAGCTTTTCCCATTAATTTAAATGTGTCTCTTTATTTCAATGTGAGTTCCAGCATGTGTACTTCAGATTGAAACATCAGTGAAATTAATTGTTGACAATGAAGGGGAAAAGCTACATCTATGTAGTTTTTCATAACTAGCCAAACAGTTTATTTATGGAATACTGTTACTCCTGCTGGAGTTTTCATATGTATTCTAAATGATTCTGCATTGTTTATGTGTGTCTAGGTCCCAACAGTGTTGGAAATCTTTAATTAAGTGGTTAATAATATTTTATCACTTTGATTATGCAAAATATTGAAAGCTTTCACTTCAATTACATTAATGAATTGTAGTAAGAACAGTCAATATTGAGTATAATCACAATGATAACAAATGAATTAACCAATTAAATGAAGACTGAGGATTTCACATTCATTTGAATACAACCATTCATAGAACAGTTGAGGAAATCCCATTAAAATAAATGAGCCCATCTATTACAATGCTTCTACATGCTTTCTATCTCACTCTTCTCTCTCATTTTGAACTTAAGTGTCTGTAACCATTGAAACATTTTTGGTGATTTGCACAGCGATTTACTAGAGTAAATCAATGTTTAATAGCTTCACCTGTTCTATAACATTTCTGCAAATCAACTTTTAATACATCATCCCAATACTGGTAGTTTAATTTGTTTCTGTTCAATGTGTCCCTTGTGTGGGTGTTAGTGTGCTTTTGTATGGAAAATAAATTGTAAGTTCCACTGAAGCTGAAACTGACATGCCTGAATAAAATCTCTGTACAGTACATAGCATTGGAATATGTTTTCTGTATATAAAAAATTTAATAATAATAATAATAATAATAATAGTAATAATAATAATTATATAAAATACCATACTCCTTGCTATGATGTACAGTTACCTTATCTTTTTATTTAATTTTAGCTTTTCATTTTAATTCCTTTTCATACCCTCCTTCATTTTGCTTCAGAAATGTATAAATAAATGACTCTCAAACTAGGACATACCATATTTCTAATTCCTATAAAATCTAGAGTATTTGTTCAATGCTGCTCTTCAAAAGTAAAATAATCTACTGCATGCTCAAAATAGTACTTTATCTAGTTTAGAATGTCATTAAGAGGGATAATTGAACTATCACTGCAAAAATCTTATGGGAATCATTTCTATTAAAACTCTGATCGATACTTGGCAATAGAAAATATTGTGAAGATCAAAAAGCAAATAGTGAGCATTAACTAGTATAAAACTAGAAAAAGACAATCGAAGATAGAGGATAAGATCATATCAATAGATTTGCATGAACATTTTCCTGTTATTTTGTTTTGTGTTGTCAAATAAATCATCTGTAATATACAGGATAATTTATCATATGCAATTATAAGGCATATTATATTAGAAGTGACGTAATTGTGGCATCATTTAAATGCATTAGGCTTCAGTCCAGATGTGTTAATATAGAAATTATATAGCACTGAAGTGGCTACTAATATCCTTATAATACAAATGACACAGGACACATTATCCTATAAAATCTTGAAATTGTGTTTTTAAAATAATTTATTGTTAAAATGTCAATGAAATACATTGGTTATAATGTTGGGACGACAAATTATTTAAATAAGCAACTAAAAGTAAAAAGTGTTAGGTGAAAGAGTGGGGGAAAGTTTGTTAAATGTGATTTTTTTTTCTCCTAAGGCAAGAAGCAGATATCAGCTTTTATTCTTGGCAGATTCTAACTATTACAAGTTAAACAAATGTCTTTCCACCTATTTTTATCACATAATTTAATACAAATTTCACAATGGAATGCATACAATTTAGTGAAGGAAACACATATAAATATCAGTAGTACCTCAGCAAGCAGAGATGGTTCCTGATAGTGATCAGAAATTTAGAGAGTTGATGTCTGCAAATTAATTCATGAATTGTTCCTGATTTTTACAAAATTCAGAGAATGAAAAACGCACACTAGAGAATCAAGCCAATCACAGTGCATGGAACATGAAAAGACCAATCATCAAGCATCAACAAATGACACATATTTATAGCCTTGTAAAAAGAGCTTACAACTCATGCATTCAATCTTTCGTATCGGTATTAAAGGAACATTACTGAGGATGTTTTGTGTGACTCTGGTAATTAGTGGCCCAGACTAATGTACACTGGCATGCACAATGTATATGCTGCATAAAGCAGTAGTGCAAACAGCACTTTAGCATTTCACAATTAAATGTCTAGGTGTAAAAACATTCAGGCAACTCATTGTAATATCAATCCCTGTATTTGTTAAAATGTACTGACTGGAGTAAATTATTTGTATCATTACTTATTTAGATGTATAACTACCCAGTAAATCAATTGTGACATCATGTGTTGCATTTGTTGAAAGAAACTGCTCAAATCTTTTTTTGTCTGTACTTGTCATTGCCAAGAAACACTTGCACAAACTCTTCAGACATTTATATGAAAAGAAAGGGAAACATGCCAAACAAAAATATATCAGTGTCAGGGACTAATTTATTAGTAAGTCCAGCTAGAGGGTGGGAGCAAATTTAAAATGTGCCAATAGATTTAGAGTTGGGAGGAGTTGAGCCATAGTTCAACTCTAAATATAAATAAAGTTGGTCAGTATTTATGTGCTGCATGCATTTTCCCTGCATATAAAAAAAAATATTCTATTTACACTACTTTCCCTAATAGTGCCACACAAAAATGTATTGTTCCATGCTAGGTGTAACATTACATTGATTTGAAACAATGAAATAGTGTGCAATATTTATTAACTATGTCCCATTAGATATTAAACTGCATATAGAATTATATTTATTATTTTACAATTTTTAAGAAGAACCCTCATGAGATAATGTTACATCTAAAATTTGGGAAAATCTGGGTTTCATAGATCTCTAACAGCAACCAAGTACTTAAGCGGTAAACATGTAACAACTGTTTTAATCAGTTAGTCTAGATATTTTATTATATATAGTATTGGGCCCTACTTCAAGTATAACGTAGAGATGGTGGGATAAATGTATAAAGCTGAGAGTTTTCCGGCGTGTTTGAAAAACCAATCAGATTCTAGCTATCATTTTTTTAGTACATTCTACAAAATGATAGCTAGAATCTGATTGGTTGCTATAGGCAACTATAGGCAACATCTACACTATTCAAACCCGCCGGAAAACTCTCAGCTTGATACATTCACCCCTGTGTCTTGTGTAAAATAGGTAAGAGGCTGGTGTTTTTTTCCTTTACACAGTCAGATAATATAATGTTTATTGAAAAATTTTGCAATAAAAACGAAATAATTGCACCTCAAACTATTGGCTTATATGGGTAAATCATTTTGCAAGCTATTGTTATATTTTTATTCAAATGTCATGTCATAAGATGGCAAGTTGCAAATAGCAATACCTATACTATAGTTTGAACCATATTTTCATGTGTGGATTTTACAAGTATGGAGTATTTTATAAATATTATACAGCTAAACATATTTTTGCACTGCTACATTTTAAATTAAACAACCAGATGGTATGAGTTCTTCATAAGAATCTTGCATTAAAGAAGTTTGTTCACTCTGTTATTGGTATAGGTAGGTAACTAAGAACAAGAATAACTCAGTCCATGAGTTATTCTTATATTTCATTCAAATAACATGCAATAAAAATGCTACTTTGGTTTCAGTCATTGAAATTTATGCAGCCAAACTGCAGTATAATGAAATTTCTTTTTTACCTTTGTGCACCACAAACGTAGTTACATTATTAGCTTTATTTAATTGAGATGTTAATATTTAATACTTTTTTGTTTTTCCACCTTTCTCTGCATATCTTTTCTCACAGGTGAGAATAGCTTAAGGAAATTTAACGCTCTGTAAAAAAAAACAGTGTGGGTTGGGAAATACGAACGCATTTATTTAACATAGCTATGTTGTCATTTTGCTTGTGACATGATGGCTGCCTATTTAAATCAACTACATTAAAAATGAAGAGATGTCAGAATATTGATCAAAAACGTGAACCACTGCCACTTTGGAATCGGGTCATAAATGTATTGCTTTTTAAAAGCAGTCAAAGAGCTACCAAGCAATAAAGTGTATGGGATAAGTGCTTCTTTTAAGGCACAGTCACTGATAATGTTATATTATAGGGATATAAAATAGCAACAATTTTAGGCTACTTGTGTTTAGTAAAATCCCTAACTACAGTACCACACAGCTAGCTTTACAAACTAATAGTTAGAATTTTTTTATGTATGTGTATGTTCATGTTTGTATATATTTAACAGAATATCCATTATATTTTACCTTTTTACAGTTTGAAATGCCTGAAGCATATTAGGGGGCTGCATAAAACACACTGTTAAAATGTCGTAATTTGATCACTGGAATAAAATATTGGATTCTGAAATTCATATCATTTCAGCCTTTGTGTAACTCATATCTGTTAAGTTCAAACTTTTTCAACAGTATCAACTTTTGTAAGAATTGGAATGTATTTACCTATGCTTCTTTACAAGTCAAATTATTAAAGGTCCACTGACCCAAATTGACATTTTTACATATGAAGCATGCAATTAAAATGCATTGTTAATCTGTCAGACCACTGCAGCTATTCAAAAGTAAAGTATGAGAATGCAGTGTGATATCTCAGTAACAAGCAAATGTTGATATACACACGTATAAAATATGTAACAATATATGAACAATATTATTATCAAGCAAAATATACACACAAACACACACACACACACACATATATATATATATATATATATATATATATATATATATATATACACAAGTTAACCCGTGCATGATACTCATGCATTCTAGTCAAATCAAGCTACTTAAGGTGTTAAAAAGGTTCTTGTCATGCATTTGGGCCTAGCCCAGGCCTCCTCAGGGGAAGAGCGTTACTTCCCGATGCAAGCGCCCTTTTTTAACGTGGTTTTGTCCACATGTCACCACCTCATCATTTTTGCTGACTTCTTAGGAAAGCGTCAGTATTAGTTTTTTGCTGACTTGTCAGTAGAGCTTGAGTAGTAATTTTTGGCGACTTGTTAGGAAGGCGTGAGTAGTAATAGTAGGTGTTTGCCAAGTTGTTAGGGAGGAGGGTAGCACAGTAATATACTACACATGTGTGTTCATGAGGTAAAATTTCCTCACGAAAATGATTTTGAGCCCTCAACTCGTAAATTTAGCCTTTACTACCCCTCCCACGGGGGGAAGGGGGTATGATGGAAGTTAACTGACTTCACTATTCTAATTTTTTTGTCAAATAATGTCAGTATACCAAATTTCAGGTCATTCGGATGAGCCCTTTCTGAGAAAATGTTTTTTTCCACAGACACACACACACTAACACACGTGGCTACACATGCAGGGGCGGATATAGAAAATGTTTGTTCCCCGGGGGGATGTCAGGGTGGGGCGATTTAGGCCCCGCCCCCTTTCCGACTTCTGAGGCTGCTGGGGGCTGCACAGTATGTGCAGGTCCGCTTGGCAGTGACAGGCAGGGACAGTGTGCTGCCCGGCTGCTCTGATTGTGTTTAAAACACAATCAGAGCAGCCGGGCAGCACACTGTCACTGCCAAACGGACCTGCACATACTGTGCAGCCGTCGGCAGCAAACCCCTGCTAGGGGGGGGCGATTCCCCCGATTGCACCCACCTGGATCCGCCACTGTACACATGTGTGTTCATGAGGTAAAATTACCTCACAAAAATGAGTTTGACCCCTCAACTCGTCAATAATGTCAGTATACCAAATTTCAGCCCTTTTTGAGTTTTTTTTCCACACACACTAAGAATTTAGTAGGTCAGTTAACCCGTGCATGATACTCATGCATTCTAGTCAAATCAAGCTACTTAAGGTGTTAAAAACACCCCACTGTCACCCCCGGCAACCACCAACCACTCCCAACTGTCACTTCTCCTTCAAGAAATATATAGGTCAGTGTATAACTCTGCCCAGCAGGTGGAGCTGCAGTTTGTTTGTTTTTTTCACACACGCCACTAGGCATTTATATAGCAGATTATATATATATATATATATATATATATATATATATATATATACACACAGGGATTGAAGAGCTGTCCTCTACCAGGGTCAGTTTGTCAGATTGATATTCTCCAATGTAAGGTGATCTTCCAGTTTCTTGATCACTTCCACCTCCTTTTTCAGATATTCAGACTCCAGGAGGTCCCACATATGAGGGTCAACATGGTCTGTAGCAATCTTGTGGAGGTCCAGCATAACATGGTTTACACTCTTCTCAGGCTTCAAGACATACTCCATTGCTTTGGGTATATTTAAGAAGTGGAGGGTTGAACCACAGTCAAAACACAAACAGGAATGTGGTTGGGAAAAGGCAAACACAGATTAGATTGATATGTGAATCTGTCTACATAGGACATGCGTTATTTGGCAAATTACTACAAACAGGACTAACCTGAGTTTACATTTATTTATATAGTGCCAGCATATTTCTTAGAATTTTACAATTGGGAAAAACACAGTAATAAAACAATTTTGGGTAATACAGACAGACAAAGAGATAAAAGGGCCTGCTCTCAAGCTTACAATATCTGGGAGTTTGGTACATGAGGATAAGTGTTACATATTGCATATTAATCCAGCCAGATTGCAAAGGTTGAAAGTGCTTAGTGGGTTATATGAACTAGCCACAAAGCAATGTTGGGCAGTGTGAGGAAACGGGGTGCTACTGGACGGTGAATTTTGTGTTCATCACCCATTTCTTACGGTTTAAAGTACTTTTAAATCCTTGGCCAGTCTAAGTATATACACCAGAGCATCGGTGTATTATGTGTATTATTATTTTCATGTTATTAGGTACATTTTGCCCTTGCTATTACCTGCAATATTGTATGTAGTATAAATATAAAGAATATTGCCATATTGTGTGAAAATAACCAGCAGCGGTCATTTTGCTAGTGTTAGATAATGTAATTACCATTTGTCTCAAATATCCATTGTTATGAGGGGCACCTTAGATTTGGTTTGTAATCAGAACAATGTCTGAGTTAACAAGCTGGCAGCCCATGTTAATTAGCTAGGTCAACAGGTATTATGAGAGGTAATGAGGTTAGAACTTCTAAATGATATGCAATGTTCCTCCACAGTAATATATTGGGTGAAATAGCATTGGGAAATGTATCAATATATATGTTATTGTATCAAAATGTATCACAAATACAGATGGCGTAACACTGCTGCTATAATGTGTCAAAAGTCTTATTGTTTCATGTAAGCGTGCAGTGTCATTCCCTGCTGTAATATTGTAACCCCATGTTTAGTGTTTCCAGCCAAAACAGCTAATTAAGTTAAGCCATTCTATTGTATAATCAAGGTAACAGGGACAGTATGTCTAGCTGCTACAGTGTCCCTGGTGTAAGGGGCAGGTTTGAGACATTTGACCCTACTTCCTGTGTATACAGGGAAGAATATAGGGAAATCAGAATGTCAAGGGAGCTAGCTTGGAGGATCCTGGTGTACAAGACATCAGCGAAAAAGACTCTGGGCCAGGCATCATGGTCCCGCTGGAGGGAATCCTACCAGGACAGGGTCGGTGTGTGCTCATTGGTAGTGGTAATTTTGCAGGAGGATAAGACTCTCAAAGAGACCGAGATTATTACTTTGGAGTGCTGACAGCAAGAGGCTGCTGGAGGATACATGCTACCATTTACCCTGTAACTTGTGATCGTCTTGTGGTGTTGTGCTGTCATAATAAAGTCTTATTTTGGATATATTCTGGTCTACCCGAGTGAGTTGAATGCTACAGAGGGTAACTGCCTCCCAGCTAAGGGTGGTATCCTCACAGTCAGGGTATCAAAGGGTGTTGCTCTGTGTAAACTGTATAATGGGTGGTAATAGGGCACCCTAGGGAGTTTAAGAGGGTGGTTGAGGAATTTGATAAGCTTGCCTGAAGAGGTGGGTTTTCACAGAATGCTTGAATGTTTGAAGACTAGAGGAAAGTTTTGTTGTGTGAGAAAGAATTCCACAAAGTGAATGCAGCCCAAAAAAAAGTTCTATAAATGGAAATGGAAGCAGGTAATGCATGTTGATGAGAAACACAGATTTTGTGCAGAATGTAATTGTCAAGTTGGGAGATATTTTGACACAAGTGAAGAGATGTATGTTGGTGCAGTTTTGTTGATTGCTATATATGTCGTTAGAAGTATTTTATATTGGATTCAGGAGAAAAGAACAGGCAACCAATGTAGAGACTGACAGTACGAATAAGCCGTGGAAGAACGATTTGCAAGGAAAATCAATTTATCCGCTGCATGCAAATAGATTGTAGGGGTGAAAGTCTGCTTCAGGGAAGACCAGTAATGACGGTGTTGCAATAGTCAATGCGGGAGATGATGAGTGCATAAAGTTTTTGCAGTGTCTTGTGTAAGATATGTGTGTATTCTGGAAATGTTTCTTAGATGTATGAGGATTTAGATATAGATCGGATGTGGTGAACAAAGGATATTTCTGAGTAAAGGATCACAGCTAAGCGGCAAGCTTTTCAGGTAGGATGTATTGGCATATGTCAACAGTAGTGGAAATTTACGTAACTTACCTTGTCTGCTGGGAATATTATTAGCTCTGTTTTTGAAATATTGAATTTGAGGTGGGTAGAGAACATTCAAGATTTGAGAGATCCAGAGAGCATTGGTAAATGTGGGTATCATACACATTGAGATTATACTGAAATCCAAAGGAGTTTATTCATTTTCCAAGAAAAGTGCTATAGAAGAGCAAAGGATCCTTGTTGTACTCCAACAGACAAAGGAAGTGGAGTGGAGGTTGATCCCGAGAAACTAACACTGAAAGAGAGGTTAGATAGGTAGAATGATAACCAGGATAGGTCAGTGTCACAAATAACTAGGGATTATAGTGTTTGTATGAGAAGAGCATGGTCAACAGTGTCAAATGCAGCAGAGAGATCCATGAGGATTAGAAGTAAGCAATGGCCTATAGATATAGCAGTGATCAAATCATTGACAACTTAGTCAGTGCTGACACTGTGGAGTGTTGGGAACAAAAGCCTGACTGAAGAGTGTTCAATAGGCTGTGTGAGGAAAGTAAGCATGTGAGGCAAATGTGTAGGTAATTCCCTCAAGATGTTTGGAGGGGCATGGAAGCTGAGAGTTTGGATGGTAATATGAGAGAGCTGTTTAGGCAGAAATTTGTTTTTTCAGAATAGGAGTAATTACTGCTTTCTTGAATAATGACAGAAAGACACCAGTAGAGAGATAAAGATTACAGATTTAGTTAAGGTTAGCACATGAGACCGGGATCTATTGATTTCTGAGGGTAAAGGATCAAGAGGACAGGCAGTAGAGTAGGAAGTTAAACAGAGAGTGGATACTCCCTCTTCATTTGTCGGATCAAATAAAGAGATGGTGCCAGAGGGTGTTGAAATTGAGCTGGTTTTCGAGGAAAAAAAAATGTTTCGATTTGGATCTTATCAATCCTTTCCTTGAAGTAGGAATCAAGATCATGGACACTAGAAGGGTTTGTCATGGAAGGGTTGAGAAAAGTTTTAAAAATGTTAATAAGACATTTGAGGTTTGACGTCTGTGCAGAGATGAGAGATTAGAAGAATGTTTATGTATAGATAGCAGTATATGTGAGGAAATCATTAGCAGTACAAACTTTACATCAATGACATTTTGTATTGTGAGAAAGTTCTTGATGCTGTCATAATAATTTAGTGTACCACTGCTGAGTCGACACACAATAATAACAGTAGAGGAAGCGACTTGATCAATGACTATTGCTATGGTTTGGTGAAATTGTGGAACTGCCTTATCAGGAAAGGAAAATGTAGAAATTTGGGAGAGAATGGGTTGAAGAGAGGTGGAAAAGTGTTGGAAATTAGCAATATTTCTCTGTGTATGACGAGGCTTGGTAGAGTTTGTAAGCAGAGAAGTTAAATTACTTAGTGTGTAGTTAGCTGGTAAGGTGATAATCTGAGAGAGGAGACAGAAGTATTAAGGAAATCTGAAACGGAACATACTCTAGAGAAAATAAGATCAAAGCAATGGCCATCCCAATGAGTAGAGGAGTTAATCCATTTAGAGATGCTGAGGGAGGAAATTAGAGAGAAGAAGAAAGTGGAATGTAGATTATCAATGAGATTTTTAAATCACCCATGATGATTATCAGCATGTCATAAAAAAAGACATAAGAGAGCCAGGCAGAGAAGTATTCAAGAATATGTTGGTGTGGCCGAGGGGATTATAGATCACAGCAACATGCAAAGAGAATGGATTGGAAATCCAAATAGCATTTACATCAAAAGATGTGAATGTGAGTGATGGGACATTTGATAGAACTATGAATGTACAATGTGGGGAAAGAAGAAGTACAACCCCACCTTATTTCCTGCTGGAGGTGTGGGTAAAATGGAGGCTAATATGTGAAAGGACTAGAGATGAGGCAGTGTCTGATTTGTAAGTCATGGTTCTGTTATTGCTAGAAGGCTGAGGTTGTTGGAGAGGAAGAGACTGTGTAAAGTTTGATACAATGCCTATCAATGTCCAAACATGTTGGCCATATAAAACCTGTTTGTTCAGCTCAGCCCTCTGATCTTGTGAGGTAACTAGTATAGGGTTGAGTGTATTGGCGACAATAATGACACAGATCACCACACAGCCAGCTGCTGATTCTGACACCTTTCTCACCATCTGGTTAGGGCTTACTTGTGGGTTAGACCTCTTGCGATTACTGCACTCATTCCTTTAGAATAGGTACGGCTACCTCTGCGGCAGTAGCAGGGTCCTTCGTGGAGAGCATAACAATTGGGCGGTTGGAAAGCCTCTACATATAAGAGATACATTACAGCCACTAAATTGTAGTAATCATTCTGCCATTTCGGCAAACCAGGACTTGATCGCTTGTGAGGGGATGAATAGCCTTATAACAAAACCACCTTCAACATTTTTTACCTTCATATTGGTTGCCTCACCCCCCTTTGCCCCCCTTTGCCCCTTCAGCATGTACATTTTGGTACAGCCCTCCTTGTCTACATGGAAGCATCTCAATTTTTATTCATGTTGTGATTGTTTACTGATGTTTAATTTGTCATTATGCATTTAATTCACCCTTGGGACTTCATTCTGATTAGCAGATCATTACCCGAAGCCCTTCCGAGTTTGGAGGGTTAGCCACACTTTCATCTTCTCAGCTGCCAGACATTCCTTAACACAGAATGTCTATTTTACCATCCCAGTGGACATTGAGTGGATTGTTAGGAGGGGAATGTACTGGCCTGGCTTGAAAGATTTGGGGGTACATTTTTCAAGCTGTGAGTTTCCGGCGGGTTTGAAAAGTAGAGATGTTGCCTATAGCAACTAATCATATTCTAGTTATCATTTATTTAGTACATTCTACAAACTGATATCTAGAATCTGATTGGTTGCTATAGGCATAACCTCCACTTATCAAACACGCAGCTTGATAAATTTACCCCTTGGTGTTTAACATGATTGCCAGAGGTCAAGCTTCAGATTTCTTAGTTATTCATTTAGGGGGTAATGATTTGGGTAAGGGTAAAGCTGTTGGTATCATTTGGAATATCATAGATTATTTGCAGCTCATAGCTAACAGCTGGCTGGCAATTAAGATATGCTTAATACCATCCCTAGATTAACTTGGAGGGGCTCCCGTAGTGGACTTGTCATGGATAAGGTTAAGTGACAAGTTAACCAATCTGTCTCTAAGTTTTTGAGGGGCTCGAGGGAATGGTAATCTAGCAACCTTAGCATCTCACAGATGAGGGTTTAGGTAGTTTTATAGCCCAAATTTACAGCTTTTTGGTGGTTTCTAGGTTCAGGTGATAGCTGGCTGTGTGTGAGTTAAAGGAACACAGCTTTTGTCAGGAAAATACCGCAGTTAGTAGTTAATACATGGTGCAAGAGTTTATGTTTGGCCATAGGCTTCACCCTCCTTAGATATATCTCCTATTTGGGTCATTTGTGCGAATGCCCTGGGTATCGTTTGTGCAAACATGCCCATTAAGGCCAGAAGGAGTGTAGTCTCTCTGATGCCATAAGTTAGCGCCTGGGATTCTGCTCTGGTTGTTTGTTTAGTATGAGCTGGATACCTGAAGTTGCATCTAAATTCCTAATCACCATCATTTATACAATTAAAACTGTGGCCTTAGTGTGCCAAAATTCAAACCTGTGTTCATGTCTTATTTCAGGTATTAAGTAGTTTTATATTTAATTTAAGAGATAGAAGGGAGATGTGAAGAGGGAGAATATCAGCTGTTTGGCTTTTAAAAATTGTAATCTCTGCACATTAGTAGGTGTTCCTGTAATAGTAAACTAGTAATAATTGTAACATATTAACACTCTGGATGGCTGCAAAAAAAAAATTCAAAGCGGAGAGAGGAGCTGCCATTTTCTCCTGTTGGTCTAGGCCTTGGACTAGTGTAAATAATCTCCCATAAATTCTAAGCCTATAGACTTTGCCAGATGCAGTAAATATCAAAATTGGTACTTGCTTGTCTGTCTGTCTTATTTAAATATTTACATCTAGATATGGTGATATGAATATATAATATATACGTAATCATTGCTAGAAAAGTCAAGAGTCACTGTTCAGTATGTGGATGGAATGCAACAGCCACAAACATGTCCATCCGCCCCAAGAGAAACAGATTCTGTGCTGACTTTTTTAATATAAACATTTTTTTGTACCTCTCTAAGATATTATACATAATTCTAAACTGTTGTGTAACAATATGTTCTTCTCTGATAGTGACATGAGGACGACCTTTTATTATTAGAGTTCATTGCATGTTGTTGATAACACAAAACCCTCCCAGTCTTATTAGCTTATATGATCTAGTTATATTATAAATTGTATTTTTTTGCAGTTTTACAGTGATGTATTTGATGCATTAGTGGTTTGTTGTAAGTAAGTACATATATGTGGATGCTTATAAAACATAGATAACATCTAATGAAAATATTAGACTGTTTGCTTGACATTTTCTCTCTTTCTCTCTCTCTCTCTCTCTCTCTCTCTCTTCTTCTTTTTTGTTTTCTTTGTTTTACTAAGAAAAAAGTAAGAAAAGGTAACATATAGTCAATGTTTGTAATATGCTTGTATTATTATTTATGAAAAAAATTGGATTTGTTGAGCCAATGAGCTTTGAAAGTGCTACCTGCACCTTCAAGAGTGTCTGTAGCTAACACTATTAATTCCAAAGCAGCATCCCAAGGGAGATTTGGAACAGGCAACAAGATTAATTTTATGAACCTGCATTATATTGTATTGTTCTGTGCACTGCAGTGACTCCATGTGGCAAAGAAATTAAATAATTTATAAACATTTCCTCCTCCATGCTGAACAATATTTAGTTAGCAATAGTTTCTTTGAGCAACTGCTTTTACTACATATAAATTGTTGTGTGCATTACACAATTAAAGAAATTGGATAGCAAGCAGTTGATTACAATATTGAATTACTAGAAATGTGAGTGTCAGATTCTTTAAATATATTTACATTCTTAAAATGATGCTATATTGTGATAATGATTAATAGTATTTTTTCAGAATTTGCTTTTATTAAAGAGAACCTATGTGAAAATGATTTTTAATTGTTGTTTATTATTCCTAAATTTATGATGTAAAATGTTATGTATTTGTTTTGTACTCCCTTTCCCGCTCCAATGTTGCCAAAATTTCATTTATTGGTATTGCTCTCTTACCAAATCAGTGACCTGAAGCAACATGAACTGGTAAGATTAAAGGGTCAGTCAAGTACTTTATGTCATGAAACTCAACATTTAAACTGTGTTGCAGATTCTCAGGATGTTTTACATAGTGGAAAAATGCAGTCTAAAAAAGTGTAGTCTAATTTGCCCATATGCACCTATTTCTTGATCAATCTGGTATACAGATATACATTTTACTCTTAATTGTTTATTCACATACATTTTTGCATGAAATTTTGCAGGCTTGTTGTGTATGAATCATGGAAAATACAAAAAAAGTGAAATGTCACTATAAAATATAGCCCACAATTATGAATATTATAAGATTAGGGACATCTGGGTGGTCTTACTTTCATGTGTCACATTTATGCAGTCCGTCACATTTGCACAGCTTAATTTATTAAAGGGGATGGAAAGTCTGTAATTGAGTCACAATATTTATTGGTAAGGATATTCAGTAACAGTGAGGATTACCTTGTCATACTAGGACCAGATAGGAACATTATGTGATTGGCTCTCATTCTACCATAAGTTGTCCAATTCTCCGATGCAGCTGTGGGTCTTTACATCTACCGTAATTACATTCATTAAGATGTGCATATTTACTTTCCAGTATAACTTGTGGCTAGGTCACACAAAAGGAATTCTATTCAAAGTAATAGCCAACTGACATGGTGTTTGATGTTTGGAACTTTTGACTGCTTAAAATGTTGTGGTTTGCAAAAACCTCTATCCTATCAAGGTGACTCTGGGTGACAAGCTTCCAGTTCAGAATGTCAATTGACATGTTTCTTTCATTTAGAAAAAAAGTTACATTTTATAGAAGCATTAGCAAGAGCGTGGCATTTCTATTGCTCTTAAGGCATTTCCTTTTTTTTTTTTTTTTTTTGTATTTTTTAGTAGGACAATACATACAACTTAAATGTTTAAATAAAAAAAAAACAGATTCTGACAATGGAACTGGTGATGCTTGACACAACTTAAAAGTTTAAGAGAAAAATATTATAAATAAACATCCAAGATTCAGGAAACAATTAGAATAATCCCACATTTTTCAGATCATTCATTTTATGTATTTTATTTGAAAGCTTTTTTAGATCCACAGCTTGGACCCTCTCTCACTGGAACTTTATATTTTTGTTTGCTAGTGTCACAAGCGACATCTAATAGATTCCTTGAATCCTCTCCTTCAGATGAAAAGAATGATGTCTCTTTGTATCTACTTTACCCTTGCCAATCAATACCTTCTTTCACCCGAAATATCTTACATATCCAATTTCATCCTGTGCGTTTCATCCAATTTTCATCAAAGACTATACATCTGGGGGTATATTTACTAAACTGCGGGTTTGAAAAAGTGGAGATGTTGCCTATAGCAACCGATCAGATTCTTGCTGTCATTTTGTAGAATGCACTAAATAAATGAAAACTAGAATCTGATTGGTTGCTATAGGCAACATCTCCACTTTTCCAAACCCGCAGTTTAGTAAATCTAGTTTAGTAAATATTTGCCACTATGCTGACCTGTGACACATGCAAATCACTGAGTGCTTCCTCCAGCAATCACTGTGAGGAGCATTACTAAACAGTTTCCTGAGGATGGAATTACCAGGGACAGTGTGGGGAAAGACAAGGATATTTTCAAAAGTAATTTAGTATATTTTAGACATTTTGCACCAGATTATGGAAAAACCCTTGACCTGAGAAGTTCAAGTCCCAAGCAGTCCGGACAGTGGAACCTATATGGAACCTATATGTGTGCTTATGAAATTATGGTAATGGAATAATTTTGTGAAAAACAAAAAGTTGCAAAATATAATGTAATTTTAGAGCAATTAGAACAATTCAACATGAAAAGAATATTTTTTTAGAAAAATCTACTATGTTAAAACTTCAGACACCTAGTTAGAACATACGTAGTTGCTGACTTTTTGATGTCCCCCTCCTGGAACTTCTGGAGGAGAGGTGGGATGTGAGGCCAGAGGGGGCAGGGCTTGGTGAATTACATTATTTTTGGCCCCGACCAGAGAATTTCGTCATGGCGGCTCTAATCCTGTTCACTTCATTAGGAAGTGGGTAGGAGGTTGTCCTACTCACCCAGGAGTCCAGGAAACCTACTCGGAATTTGTGAGTCTCCCGGACATTCCAGGAGAGTTGGCAAGTATGAGTTAGAAAGTGCAACATACAGCTCTAGCTGCTTGACCCACAGGGGAAAGAAGATCAGTACAGGCAACATGTCTGTCTGTCCTGCCAATGTGTCAGTCTGATCTGGTTATTAAATTAAACTATGTGAATAAACAACACTTTGGGACTCAACTCTATTTGTTATATACAAAAAACAATTCAACGGCAAAAAAAAGTGTCTGTTTCATGTTTTTTGCATCAATTTTTGTTAGCTTTGTTCAGAAATCAAGCATTCAGAGACTCCCATACAGAAATGCACAATACCAACCTGCAGCTATCCTCGCCCTAGGGTAATCTAGTGAGGTTAAGAGGGTGGCTGAGGAATATTATAAGCTTGTCTGAAGAGGTGGGTTTTCAGAGAACGCTTGAAAGTTTGCAGACCAGAGGACTGTCTTATTGTGCGAGGGAGTGAAGATACGGTAAGCAAATGTAAATTTTATTATATTGTGCTCTGCATACATTACTAGACTAGACTACAAAAAGATATATAGTTTGCACTTAATGCATATTGTTCAATCATTTGTTGTAATATTTTGGTATATACATGCACACATGTACACACTCAACACCAAAAACGTATATTTCCCATGTCAACATACTAAAATGTCTAATGAAATTTACTGATATGATGGAAAGGCATGAATGTAATGGACACAAACATACATGCTTATGATGTTTTTTTACTCTTCCACTATGCTAGCTGGATATGCAGAAGCTCAAAGTGAGCTGGAAGAGATTGTCACAAGAGATGGCACCAGTGACAGGACAGATGAACAACAGTCCTAGGATGAAGAACCAGGGGGTAGTGGGAAGCACACAAAGTTAGACATATTATTTGATAAAATGTATCAAAGTAATACAAATTTGGAGGCAAAAATGTACCCAATCAACACACTCACAATGATCCATTCTACCTGAGAGCAATTCACAGACATGTTTGCTAGTCACCATCAAAATCTATCTCCTGCCCCTGTACTACATATTTCCTTTCTTACCCTGCTGCCCTTGTGCCACCTTATGCCCATCCTGCCCATGTGCCACCTTATGCTCATTGTTTCATTGTGCAATATTATGCCCCTTCTTCCCCTGTGCCATATTTTGCCCCTCCTTCCATCTGCACTGTTTGTACTCTTCTTACCTTATGCAACCTGCTGCCTCTTCTACCCCTATGCCACCAGTTTATTCTCATTATTATCAGCCACCTGTTTACCCTCCTGCCGTACTGTCATCTTCTGCCCTTCCTGCTCCTTCTGCCCCAGTGGAATCAGCTGCACAGGTGATCCATAGCAAGCTCAGATCCAGCACAGCCAATGTAGGGCCAGGGGGCAAGCGAGGGTGCAAGTCAAAATAATTTTCTTTCTATTCACGTGTGTTTTTGTGTGTCACTCTTATCTTGTCACTTAATACTCAATTTTGAAAAAAAACCTGTTTCCTTGATTATTTGTCCATTTACTGTAAGCATTACATTTTAAGCCATCCAAACGGGTATTACATGTAAAGTATGATTAAATCATATATTCATTGAAGCCAGAATAGTCTTTGGAATCTCGAGGACTAGGATCAAAGTCATCCTCCTTCTGGCCAGCATCCACGGCTTCTTCCACCCATGGAACCCTACTCCGGATAGCGATGTTATGGAATACCACACTCAGACAACTTACCGGTATGTCAAACGCTATATCTGGTGCATACATCACCAGACCAGTCAAGGCACAGGAATCTGGCCTTTAAAAGGCCAAAAGTCCACTCTATAACTGTCAAGCCCTTAATTTCAATGGACTTAATGGAATTAATGGACTATTATAATCATAATAATAAGGTGGTCCCACAAAAAACTCCCCAATGTCCCCCATACACGTTTCAACCTATGTAAACCAGGCTGAATCTAGTTCCCACTAAAATTTTACTTTCTATATATCTCAGGTGTGCACCCCTGCACTATATTTATAAAAGAATTTCTAAATCTTAAAAATCTGGCTAAAATCATAATGTGCAACCAAAAAGTGCAATGATGATGTATTTTTTAATAATAATTAAAATAAGTCTGTGGTTTCATAAGAGTTTTCAGAAACAATTAGAAATATAATATTGTTGAAATCCTTCACCCTTGTCATTTAGCTAGTGTACAAAAGAGCATATTTGTATAGTATATTTTCCATATTTGAGAAATGTGTGTACTTTTCCCACATGTCTTATGCTAGCATTGCAGCTAGCTAAAAAAGGATGTTCCCTCAAATATAATCCACTTACCAGTAGGGACTGTGTTAAAAGTAATCTAATTGGTCATATGGAAAAATAATACTGTGCAACTGGACTTTTGGCTACATTACAAAATGCACCTAGGGAAGGATTCCAACATTAATTCTAGTAGTATTATTTTATCTATCGGATGCATTTTCCCAAAGTAGTACAGTACAGCACAGTGGCCTAGTGGCTAGCACTTCTGCCTCACAGCACTGGGACTTTGAGTTCGATTCCCGACCATGGTCTTATCCTTGTGGAGTTTGTATGTTCTCCCTGTGTTTGCGCGGGTTTCCTCCGGGTGCTCCGGGTTTCTCCCACACTCCAAAAACATACTGGTAGGTTAATTGGCTGCTATAAAAAAATTGACCCTAGTCTCTCCCTCTCTGTCTGTCTGTGTTTGAGTGTGTGTCTATATTAGGGAATTTAGACTGTAAGCTCCAATGGGGCAGGGACTGATGTGAATGAGTTCTCTGTACAGCGCTGCGGAATTAGTGGCGCTATATAAATAAATGATGCTGATGATGATGATGTATGTTCATTGTGAAATTATTATGTAATATATTAATAATAATACAATCATACTTTGTATAAAACTATAAAACATATTAAGAATAAATAAAACATGTTAAGAATAAATAAAATAATTTACAATACAGAAATAACAATTACATTAGCAATTAAACACATAGCAAAATAAATAACATGAAACAGTCATTACATGCAGAGTTCTCCCAGTACTGTTTCTGCGTATTAGACACAAAATTGTCTGCGTATTAGAATATTTACATTGTAATTTAGTCAATATTGCTTTGTTGTTCGTTTTATGTGCATTTAATAATATGGTTATTCATAAATACACAACTTGTACATGTTTGGTTGCAAATTGCAACAAGTCTGTCCCAGAGGGCCTATAGCACTAAGGATAGTGTTATTTATGGATAACACTGCTTTTCCATATGCTCCCTAATGATTCTTTGGGAAGTTTCTTCATAAAACACATGGATTTTGCAAAATGGTTTCTTTTTTGCAAGTGATACTGTCAGCACAGAATGTAGTAGATTCTTAAATGCCAACCAGTACTGTCATTAGTAGGAACAGTGTAGGTGTCTAACAAACATCTGGCTTTTATCAAGGACCCATGCAAGGAAGTTTGGGCTTCCCTCATGGTGTTTACATAGGTCGCAGCTATCTGTCCTGTCCCCCAGCATGACAAGCTGGTGCCAAATTATAGCGAGATGACTAGTCTGCAAGCTGGAATCTGGTACATAGTCAGACTGCAGAGTGTCAGAAGAAGTCAGGTCAGCAATAGTACCAAGTCAACAGCTAGGAAATGAGTCAAAATGGTCTGTGACTGGCATACAGGAATCAACCACAAGGAATCCAGATTAGCTGTAAGAACTGCATTAAAATCAATGTCTACTATTAGTTCTCCTTGTCTGATGTGAGCTATCATTAATTTAAATTGATTTAACTTTCTTGAAAAAGTAATGTTGAGCCTTATTCAGGGCACAGATATTAACCAGTGTGCACAGAAATCAGTCACATGGAATCTAAACAAGGTACACTGGACTAGAGGTATGGAGCCTAATACTCTGGCAATGAACAGTGCAAAAAAACATGGTTTAACTAGATTGCCAGATTCAAATTCGTTGGCTTGGTGATGCCAGCAGTTATATGACAGGACTTATAAGTTCCCTGGACAGAGGCACGCACATTATTATAGCAGAATATGAAAAAGGTACAGAAGCTAGCTTTGGGAAGGAGGTCAGTTGGAGCGTGCCAGACCTTGGATCTGTTAAGTGATAGCCAGACTCATGGCCACTATGGGACAAATTGTCTGCCTAGTTAAAGAAAATATATGGGTGTTGGTTAGTTTTAATGTAATGTTGTGACTGAGATGGATCAAGTCAATTCTGGAATAGGTGTTGTAAATTGGGGAATATAAGGTAAAATCTCTGGACAGTGTTATGATCTGCCTCTGGGACTATTTTGGACTCTGTTATGTTACCTTAGAGTACCTATGGAACACCAGAGGTGCCACTGTTTTGTCTTTTCCCACTATCAGGGGTTAAATAGCATAGCTAATTAATCGCCCACACATGAGGGCCTTAGATATATACCAGCTACTTCCAGCCTTCCTAGCTTGTCATTGATGATCCAGAGCCTGCTATTGTTTGTTTGTTTCTGGACTACCTGCTTTGTTATTTGCTGTTTCTGTGGAAATCCTTGTTTTAGCCAGCTCCTGCTACTCATGTGTACCTTATCTCCTGGAAACCTACCTGATGTTTGTCTGGACACTCTACTAACTTATAGTTACTGACTACCTGGCTTTTATTATAATCTGGATTTAGCTAAGTTGCTTGCTGTATTTTCATTATTATTACATGCTATTTTGCTATACCTCAAAGTCCGTTGATTTATCAAGCCTGAACTGGTCTCTGTTTATTTTGCTTCACCTGGACTGTGTTTTTGCTGTAATAAACAGTTTAATGGTTGTATCATATTTTTGGCTCTGTGGCTATAATTATAAGGAAATCGTTTTTTGAACAGAATCATAACAGAATGACCAGCCTAAAAAACAGGTTTGGAGCCGTGTGAAAGATCCTGCTTCAGATTTTTATTTCTGTGACTTTTACTACAATTGTTTCCATTTGTTTTCTCCTGCAACATGTCTGCCTTACAAATTACTGAATTGCCTCTGCTACAGAATCTACAAACAGATGCAATTTTGTTATGCTCACAGCTGGCTCAGTTTTTTGCCTTACTTTCAGACCCACTCAGGAAACTCAGATTTTGTTCCTCACGATTCAAATACTGTTAATTTGTTGCAACCAACTTTGTCTGCTGCTGAATCAGTGCAAACAGCAACTCTGAGTAATGCAATTCCAAGTTTGTTTCTGTGTAACAAACTCCAGGGGAGCAGGTGGTCCACGCCTTCATCTGTGCGAAGAGCAGTGGCGGTGCAGGAGGACTAACAAATTATATCTTTACTGTGCCAGTGATGTACACTTTTTACAAAACTGTACACTCCGCAGATCACAACAGCATACAGAACCATCTTCTGTTTACTCTCCTCCTCATTCCGGATTTGTTTGAGACGCCAGTCTCTGCTGATAGTTTTGAGGTGCCATCCTCTGCCTCCAGCACCGAGGTGCCATCCAGTTCCTAGATGCCATCCTCTGCTTCCAGTTCTGAGTTGCCATTCAGTTCCGAGGAGCCAACCTCTGCCTCCAGTGCTGAGTCTCCTGCCATTGTCTCCAGTGCTGAGTCTCCTGCCATTGTCTCCAGTGCTGAGTCTCCTGCCATTGTCTCCAGTGCTGAGTGTCCTGCCATTGTCTCCATTCCTGAGTGTCTAGCCACTTTCTCCAGTCTTGAGCCTCCAGCCTCTGCCTCTGATCCCGAGTTTCTAGCCTCTGTTTCTGGTCCCAAATTTTCAGCCTTTGTCTCCAGTTCAGAGTCTCAAGCTTCTCTCTTCGTTCCAGAGACATAAACTGCTTCTGAGAGGGCGCTGCCCTTACAGTCTGTTCCAGAGGGGGTGCTGCCCTTACAGTCCACTCCAGAGAGGGTTCTGCCCTTACAGCCTGCCCCAGAGAGGGCCCTGTCCCTCCAGTCCACTCCAGAGACATTGCTACTTAATGCATTTAGCCCGAGTTGTCATTCCATGCGCTTCAGCCCGAGTTGCCACTTGGTGCTGGCTGCTCTGTGGCTTCTCAGAGTGCTGTCTGCTCTGAGGGTTCTCACAGTGCTGTCTGCTCTGAGGGTTCTCACAGTGCTGTCTGCTCTGAGGGTTCTCACAGTGCTGTCTGCTCTGTGGCTTCTCACAGTGCTGTCTGCTCTGTGGCTTCTCACAGTGCTGTCTGCTCTGAGGCTTCTCATAGTGCTGCCTGCTTTGAGGCTTCTCACAGTGCTGCCTGCTCTGAGGCTTCTCACAGTGCTGCCTGCTCTGAGGCTTCTCACAGTGCTGCCTGCTCTGAGGCTTCTCACAGTGCTGCCTGCTCTGAGGCTTCTCATTGTGCTGTCCAGTCTGAGTGGTTTGCTCAGTCAAGGTTTTCCGTTAGGTGTGCCCAGCTTGCCGTCCCAGTTGGGGACTCCTGCTCTGCTGTCCCAGTTGGGGACTCCTGCTCTGCTGTCCCAGTCGGGGACTCCTGCTCTGCTGTCCCAGTCGGGGACTCTCCAGAGACTGCTGCCCAAGTTGAGGACTCTTCAGAGCCTGCTATTGAGCCATTGCGTCCAGAGCCTTCGATTGAGCCAGCACGCCCAGAGCCTGCTATTGAGCCAGCGCGCCCAGAGCCTGCTATTGAGCCAGCGCGCCCAGAGCCTGCTATTGAGCCAGCGCACCCAGAAGCCTCTTCTGATTCATCTTCTTTGGCGGAGACATGACTCAGTTTATTATGGTACTTCAACTTTCCTTGAAACATTTTCAAGCATCTCTAGATTACTTTGCCGACCATTTTAACCAAGTGGGTTAAATAATAATAATGAGTTTTAGAGGGGAGCCACAGACTTGGGCTTCCTCCCTTCTTAATTCTGAATATCCCATTTTCCCATTATCCATAACACTACAGATTTTGTTAATGTAGTTTGTCAAAAATATTTTCAAATCATCTATTCATGATTCCTCTGTTCCAATTCACACCTTGACTTCAACCTCTGTATCAGTTCCTGAGTTAATTCATAAATCACCTGTGCAAATGGCATCAATCCATCTTTTTATGTCTGCAAAGAGTAAAATTAACCAGAAAGAAAAAGTCCTTCATAGTCTGCATCAGCCACAACAGACACCGACTTTGGTTACTTTCTTCATGGGCATATCACTATCTTGTGATAGAATAAATAATTCTACTACTATTCTTGTCTAGTACTCAAACTCCCAGTTAGTTGACAAACTTTCCTTTTCTTCTTCTGCTTTTGAGTGATGGTTCTTGCTTACACTCCATTGGAGAAGGGCGCTATTGTTCCTCCAGGGAGAGCCCATAAGAAGAAAATGCAGAAGAGGAAAAAAGTCTGAAAGGAACAATTTGTGGAGCGTCTGGAATCTGTTCCTGTAAGGGGGGGAGGAATAATTTTATGATCTGCCTCTGGGACTATTTTCGACTCTGTTATGTTACCCTGCAGTAACTGTGGAACACCAGAGGTGCCGCTGTTTTGTCTTTTCCCACTATCAGGGCTTAACTAGCACAGCTAGCTAATTGCCCACACCTAAAGGCCTGCTTCTTCCAGCCATCCTTGCTGGTCATTGATGATAATGAGCCTGCTAAAGTTTGTTTGTCCCTGGACTACATGCTTTGTTATTTGCTCTTTCTGTGGAAATCCTTGTTTTAGCCAGCTCCTGCTACTCACCTGTACCTTATCTCCTGAAAACCTACCTGATGTTTGTCTCATGCCTAACTTATAGTTTCTGAGAACTCCTTGGTTTTATTATCATCTGGCTTTTGCTAAGTTACTTGCTGTATTTTCATTATTATTACATGCTATTTTGCTATACCTGGAAGTCTGTTGATTTATCAAGCCTGAACTGGTCTCTGTTTTTTTTGCTTCACCTGGACTGTGTTTTTGCGTAATAAACAGTTTAATGGTGGTATCTCATATTTCTGGCTCTGTGACTGTAATTTTAAGGACATTTTTGAACAGAATCATAACAGACAGGGGATCCTTTAGTCTACAAGAGTCATAGAGGAGTTGAAACTATATGAATTTCTGGAAAGCTTTAGAATGTTGGATGTCTCTTCCATTAGATGAGGGCCCCAGTGGATGACCTATCCAGATTAAATGTAAGCATTGCATTAAAATCACCCCTAATATTAGTTCATCTTGTCTGAGGAGAGTTATCGTTTATCCAACTTTCTTGAAGAAGTTATTTAGATACTTATTTAGAGAGATCTCAAGGGGCATGCAAAGAGCTTTGTGATCCCACATTTCTTCTGCCTGATTTTGGAGTGTAGATGTTTAACAAAATTAATTTCCTGGGGGAATAATTGGTCTCTGGATTAACTTTTGTTGATAAGGTTTTGTACGTTTTTGGGTTAAGTTTAGTACCCTAACACCCTAGCACCCTAACACTGTAACCAGGAGTGAAATATCAGGTAGAGAGTTCAAGCAATTTGGTATTTTACTATCGCTGGAGTGAGTTTATGGTGTTAGGCTTTCTTTCAGGGTAGATTTTCTACATATTAGATTTAATTATTACACTTTATTCTCATCATTTAGGCTTTAGGAGTTTATGTGCTGAACATTAGTATTTTCACTGAAAAAACTGTGTATTAATAATAAATTGTAGTGCACCAACAGTTGTTGAGTGCCCTTGGAAAATATATTAAAATGTTCACAACTATGCTACTGAAGGTATATATTTTCTGTTTGTGTAATTTCCATAAGCATTTCAAACTAGTTAACACATATCTTATATGATTTTCAATTATAGAACTGTAAACGCATTTCTATTTTTCTCTATCCTATTTATATAATTTTTTAGACACATTTAAAAGTATGTTTTTATGTTTCTCAGTGCAAGCACAGGGATTTTCTTCCATTTTCACTAATTGTGTAATAATCACTTTGCAGTCAGCCTGAATTGACTTTATTGTGTTAAACTATATGCTGTATTTTCTTTTTGTTTACAATTATGTGAATTAAACTGAGTTTTTTGTTGTTACCTATCCTGCCAAATAAATACTGATTAGGAATCATCTCTAAGGAGAAAACATAATGTCTATGTCACTGGTAAAGATGCAGATTTATGTGCTATTGAAAAAGTGACCCTGAACAGGCAGCTTCAGAGGTGAAGCATAATTCCTAAGAGTACTTTCCAAGGACATAACACAGAGCAACTTAATCACTTTTTAGATAGCTTTTATTAATACTTTTAGAGTGCATTTAGCATCTGTTCCCAAATTACCTAAAATAGATGCATGTGTTCATTTTAATGCAAGAACACTATCTTACTATTATCAAGAGGAAATTGTGCATGCTAACCAAATCTGAAACATGAACATTCACTAATTGAAGCAATACACACTTCACTGTTTTTACACAGTCATGTTGAATGGAATTATACTGCAATTTCCTATACAAGACATGATAAAAAGAATACGACCAGATGGCAATCACAGACTGATTTGATAGAAATAGGCACATCTTCCTTTTAATTGAAGAAGATATATTACTGCATGTGGAATGTTAAAAAGAGCATGCAAGTGTTTATTAAATGTTTTTTTCTACATAATTTAAGCAAAAAGACCCTTTCATAAATGCATTTTCAGCTGTGTACTTGAGGAAATGCTTTCAGCAAAATGGAAAGTATTATGTGCTAATTTGCAATGTACTTTATTAACAATATTATATGATATCTGGAGTGTGTTTTGATTTTTAATACATTTATTGTTACATTTTCTGAGAACGTATTATCAGCTGAAAATGTAAGCAGATGAAAATGATTACAACAACACAAACTAAAGGAGTGGGGGTGGTGAAGAGGGCAGGTCTTGAATTGTAAAAGGGGACTTATCAATGCTCTACGTTTTTACTTTCATAATCTCGTTTGTCTCTTTGAAATTTGTTTGTCTTTACCTCCATAACCTCTGATTCAACCTTATCAACATCATACCTTCCAACATTTGGGTAGGTAGCATCGTGGCAGGGTGGTGTGGCATGTAATGATGGAGGCATGACCGCATAATGATTGTGGCATAGCTAGCACTGTTATCCCCTCCACTCCCTTCCAAAAACACCTCAATTTCCATGCAAACCAGTGCACACGGCTCTTATTCACCATTGCTCTGCATGGCAGTGAACAGAGAATACTTCCCAACTTTCCCAAAGTGGTCCCAATCAGGATTCCAGAGCAGAGCCCTCAAATTGGGACTGAAACTGCTTAATCAGGATGGCTGTGAGATATGTGGCATTCTTACAAGGTATATTTTCATAGATCTTAAATGAAGGATCATATTAATGTTGTTCCAATCTTCCAGTATTTCTTTAGTACTAAACATCTTTAGTCTCATAAGATTTAAATAACCTTGTTCCATAACTTTATCCCAAGTCTTGATAAAGGGCATGTGGTTAGCCCAAAGGTGGGATCTTTAAGCATACTAAGATCTCTTAGAATGCTGCCCAATGTAATATCCTGCTCCAAATAATATAAGAATAACAAAGGGACAATCACCATCATTACATTTATTTACATAGCACCGCCAATCCGCTCTGTACAGAAAATATTTGCCATTCACATCAGTCCCTACCCCATTGGTACTTACAGTCTAAATTCCCTAACAAACACACACGAACGAGGGTCAATTTGTTTGCAGTCAATTAACCTACCAGTATGTTTTTGAAGTGTGGGAGGGAATCGGAGCACCCGGAGAAAATCCATATAAACAAACAAACTCCACACAGATAAGGCCATCGAACTCATGACGAAGAAAACTTAACAATACTTTTGGGGCCCATTCACAGGTCAGGTTTTAACCACATTTTAAATTAATATTGATGTTTTGCTCTTTTTATAACAAAGAACTTTCTTAGAACAAAAACATTTACTCAATGTGCAAAACACTAGATAGATCAATAGTTCAGTCAAACAGAAATTTTACCAAAAACAATTTAAAAAATATAGTATCTTGCTAAATTAGTAATATGAGATTTCCATGCTAAGTGAGACAGCATGAACTTGACAATAGATAACACCCATCTGTCAATCATACATTATCTAAACGATATGGAACTGTTTTTACTAGATGTACATCCAGCAGGGATACTACATGGACACAACCCCACCAGGCTTATAAATATAGTTTGGTGGGTTATTTGTATGTTGTGAAATTATAAAATGGATGCTCTTCTATTTCATGGCTAAGAGTCACCCTGCAGTAAGAACATGAAACATGGACCATCCAAAGCACCATCTATATCACAGAATTATGGAAGGGGTGAAAACATGGAGACTCTCTTACTCAACCAGGATTAAAGCTATCAATAAATGGTTTGAGCAGCTATTGTTGTCCCTGTGATATACCAGACTACTGGGCTCCAAAACAGCAGGAGGGAAACAATGATGGAAGGATATCTATCCCCATCTATCTGCATCCCCTTAGGATTTAAAAATCAATAGTATTGTAGGCGACCCTAGGCTAAACCTGCAGTGCTCCCTCTTCGTAATTTTGAATGTTTATAAAGGCCTTGCAGGGGAAATGCTGGGTGTTTAAGGTTCTGCTGAGCCAAGTTTTAGAGTGATGTCTCTTACCAGCTCAATTGTGGTTACTATTCTAAATATTTGCATCTAATTTGTATTTTCAATGGAATGTCTTGCTACACGGAAACTCTGCTCCATTAGGAGCTATTTGTAGGTCTGTGTGAGGAAACTGGGTGCTTCCGGACTGAGAACTTCTAGATGATATGCAATGAGCCTCCACAGTAATATAGTGGCTGAAATAGCATTGGAAAATGTATCAATATGTATCAATATAAATTATATTGCATCAAAATGTATCACAGACTCAGATGGTGAAACACTGCTGTTACAATGTTTCAAAAGTCTTGTTGTTTTATGTAAGCCTGAAGTGTCATTCCCTGATGTAATAGTGTAACCCCATGTTTAGTGTGTCCAGCCAAACAAGCTAAATGAGTCAAGCCATTCCACTGTATAATCAAGGTAACAGTAATTGTATGTCTAACAGCTAAAGTGTCCAATGAGAGACCCCTGATGCAAGGTGGGGGAGGATTGAGACATTTTAACCTACTTCCTGTGTATACAGTGAATAATATAGGAGAGGAGAAAGCCAAGAGAGCTATTCTAGTTTGGAGGATCCTGGTGTACAAGACATTTGCGAAAAGGACTCTGGGTGCTGATTGCAAGAGGCTGCTGGAAATACATGCTACGATTTATTCTGTATCTTGTGAACATCTTGTTGTGTTGTGCTGTCGTAATAAAGCCTTATTTTGGATATATTCTGGTCTACCCGAGTGCGTTGAATCCCACAGAGTGTAACTGCCATCCCAGCTAATGGTGGTATCCTCACAGTCTGTTACATCTGATGTGCCCTACTTGAGTAGGGTGACTGGGGTACAGGTCCCTACCACCTTGATAGAGAGTGTTGGTCAAGCAGTTGGGATTCTCAAGATTGAAAGATTTCAGCAACAGCTTGGCCTGGAGTTTATACTTCCAGCCTATGGGGCTAACCAACTGTACAGTAGAATATTGATCTTACAACCTCATTAAGCGTCATAGTTCAGAGGGATCTGGCAGACCCAACTGCTCCATTGCTCCAGCAACAGCATGTAGACTACTGTCTTCAACAACATCTAGACCCCGGGAAAAGGACAGCTTGGCTGGAAATTGTGGATTGGACACATTCTTGTAACGATGGGATGCTTAATCGTCCTTAATTGGAAGAAGAGAGACCCACCCACTATTCAAACATTCATTCCGAAAATCTGACAAACACATAAAATGGAACATATCACCACTATTATTCATAACCATCCCCTCCAGTTTTTAACCACCTGGAATGCCTGGGCCTCCTATTTCACAACAGACCTATAGAATAAGGCACACTCCTAACTCATTCATACACTTTTCAGTTTCCATCTCCCCACTACCCTCTACTAACAGTCCCCTGTCCTCCTTCCTCCTCTCTCATTCGCTTCAATTACCTACTTTTATTCCTCACCTCTTATTTAGGACCCTCACCCAAAGGACCTCATATCTCCTCTTTACTATATATATATATATATAACACCTAGGCTCACGCAAAGTGTAACCTGTACTATATCAAGCACATTCATCTTGCCAGACCTGGGTTTATTTAGAGACTCTTAATACCAAAGGGCTTAGTACCAAATGGATTAAATATCAGATTGTAATTAACTAAATATGCCTCTATTTTATATATTTTAAATCAGTGGGTCAAGTGGATATCAAGAAGTGGTGGTATGGAATATGTAAGTGAATGACCGGTGCCCTGGTTTCCACCTAGGCACTCTGCAGCTTCTAGGAACTTGATAGTTTGAATTCAATTTAGATGCTTTTTAACACTAGGTACAGTTAAATATTAAATGAAAGGCTATAACCTCTGTGTCCATCTGCTCCAATTTCCCTTACACTTTTCCCCACTTGTGTGCTTTCCATTCTTTGTGTTTAGTGTTCTCTACCCTCATAGTGTGCACAGAAAAATAAAAAAAAAAGATATAATACAGTGCTAAAGTGCTAAAGGTCAACCATTCATCATATGAAAACCACAATATAAGAATCTAGAAAAAAATGAATATATCCATGAAGCTCTATAGCAAGCACAAATTTATTAGCATAAAAATATATGGAAATTTAAAATATTACATAAAACTAATCACACTCCCTACACTGGCAAATATAAACAGACTCTAAAAAATTATCTACCCACAAAATGTACAATCAATAATAATCAAATACCATCACAACGGGCAAAAGCAAAACATTAATATTAAATCACATAGTAGATGTAATCCTACAAGGACCTAATTGTCTCAATATACTTTTTTTTCTGATCAAGATATGCTTCTATAGGGAATACAAGTGAGAAGGTTAATTGAAAACAAATAAACATGGAACATGATATAAACAGTGATTTTGGAACTATTTTATTAGGAATCTATTGTCTGGTCTTCAGCTACAATTGGAGCCTTTTATAAAGACACTGAAGACATATATCATCATGAAGCCTTGCTAATTTATCTCGCTCCCTCCAAGGACACACAGTGGGGAGCTCTAGGGAAGTTTGTACGATTTATTACACTTACTGATTGTGGACTCACACTGCAGCTACTACGGCCACTTTATGACTACAGAACGCCTGCAACAACAACAGATGGAGATACCTGAGATGTAGGTCACTCTACAGCGTTTCTGCCTCTTTGTCTCAGGAGCAGGAAGTGTTCTCACGTACTGGCTGTAGGGAGGGATTTACTAGTTTGACACAGTCTGCAGTTCATATGTGGTCTGACCGCAATTCAGTGCGGACTTCGTGGGCCGGATTATATTGATGATTATTATCTGGCTTTCCATATAATTAAAGCAGTGGTAGAAGTGGCAGTATGGCATACCGTCATATACTGGCTCACTTCGACCACTGTTTTAGAAATGAGTCTAAAGTGGTATACAATATATTATTTTTAACTGTATGTTAACTCTACAGTGACTCAATCTAAAATGGTTTCATGTGAATGCCTTCATCTTCATACTGTACAACAGTACAATCCAATTTTGGGGATAATGTAACCACATTTATTTCCCTTATCTGTGCATTTACAGTTTATTATGTTTATATTATGCATTTTGAAAAATTAAGAAGAGTTTTGTGAAGGTCTGGATCTAAGTTGATGCCTTACAGGGACAGAGCTCCATTTCTCCTTGTCCATAGAAAATAACCACTCAGCTTGCCCTAACTGGAAACAACAACTCAACTTATCTTATTCTATGACAGTGTTTTGCATCTACTAAAATAATATATTCAACATAGGTTATTTTGAAAAGACAGGCAGAGATATGTCCGGCAGAGATATCTAAGCACAGTTTAAGGCCAAATTCTTTCTGCGAAATGTGCAAAATTTGGTGGCCAAATGCAGAATCAATAAGTATTTTCTCCCACCGATAATTACAGATAGTTATTTTGTAAATATATTCAAATGGATACTTGTTTCAGCTCATAAATAATAAACCGTATGCACTTGACTTGCAAATATATTTTCAAGTTTTTCAGTTATTCATAATAAATCAAGTAATCCCACTAGTACACATAAGACACAATCATGTGATGACTAATTAGTCTGTAATGTGCTGAATAGCAATGCTCCTCTTATGTCACGAAAACATATCCATTATGTTAAAAATGTACAATTAATTAAGTTTAAACTAATTTAGGATTTCGATCATACTGTTTAATTCTAAAGGGAAAGTGTATTTTGTTTACATGTAAAGTTTGCTTATTGTTTTCTAAACATTTTTAGTAAAACTTAATTGTTCTTCATAAATGTATTAATGGATTTGAGTGGAAGTAACAATACTTTTCTTTCACTCAATATAAACACAATAAAGAAACTCCACTGTAGCAGTCACATTAGCAAAGAAATAGTTGAATCTTTAAATACTTATTTTGTACCTATATCCATATTGAAGGTTCAGTACAGTGCTCTTGTATACAGATGCAGCCTTTTCAATCAAGACAAAGGGTGCAAGCAAGTGTCTGTTGTATAGTGTGCTGATCTTGCTTTTCCGGGTGTAGTATGAATTAACGATGATGTAAACACAGACAGTGTTTACACCTTTATAATTATTATGATACTGAATAGAGCGACATATAAGAAATACCTACTTAGCTGTAAACAGACATAGGACAGATCCTATGTGAGGAGAGGGCGACACTTCCAAATGACGTCACTTGCAACCATGATTTGGATTAATTTGTTTTTAAAACGGACCCATTTCATCATGGCAATGTTAATTGTATTGCTAACCCTAACCTGCAACCTAACTCTAACCCTAACCCGCAGCCTAAGCCTAAGCCTAACCCCTAACCTCTAACCCTAACTCTAATCCTAACCCCTAACGTAACCGTAGTACTTACATAGGTCCGTACTTTGCCACTTTAAAAACCAAAATATCCAAGTCGCGGTTGGAAGTGAAATAATTTGGAAGTGACGCCCTCACTTGTTTTTTACATGTTGCTGTGTTCAGTATAGTAATATTTATTTAGGTGTTAACACTGTCAGTGTTTACAGTATCGTAAATACCATTACCACCGTTTTTCCCCATATAACAATGCCCCATTACTATTGTAGTACAACAAATAAACATCTAAGAAAAAATTTAACTTCCATTAAAAAGGTGCTTAGAGAGGTTTCAAGTTTTTTAATGGCTGCTTCTGATTGACTAGATAACTCAAACATGCTTTTTAAGCTATCTTGCAATTCAGAATATAAGAGGTGGTATCATTGACTAAATTAAAGGGAAAACATTATTTATTGACTCAGTGGCAAAATTAAGGGATAATTAACCACTGCAGGCAAATTGTAGTTTTCAGTATGTTAATGGGCAATATTATTGTATTATTATATTGTGGGTGTACTATGTAGTGTCACATGTTTGTATCATAAGTAATTATAGCTCCCATTAGCAATCAAATAGCATTGCCCAGTTAATAAATTTATATTCATATTCCCTCATAGTATAATATAATAATATTGCATCCTTGATATAATGAAAAATTAAATGTGCCCCCATAAGTTAATTATAAAATAATTTAGCCTCTTAATCAATAAATAACGATTGAACCATAATATATATGTCAATAGTGATTCCTCTTAGTATCTGAATGGCAAGATCGTTCGAACAGCATGCAGTTTAAGCAATCTCGCCTCTCACAACCATCTCTTTTTTCTGGCTGTTCTTCAGGCTGTTTTCATGGAGGTTTTGCCAAATAACAGCTTAGTAAATCGGTTTGTTTGTGTTTTGATCATGTTACAAATTGTATTGTCCATCTGCAAAGTACTGGTTTGTTAAACTGTGGTTTTTAGACTTTTAGCTGTTGGTTTGACCTTTAGTAAATTCTGCATTTTTAAAACTGCCGGAACAGCAGCCGAGAACTGGCGGTTTCATCAAACTGACCCTTTAGAAAAGTCAGCTATAGCCATGAGGTGGGAGGTTTAAACAACATTACCAACATTTGCTAGGACTGTTAATCTCATGTACCTTCAGAAGGCAGGCAAGTAGTGGTGCATTCTACTTCTCCAATTTAACTTGAGACAGCGGGTCTGATTCATTAAGGAAAGTAAGGCAAAAAAGGGAGTAAGTTTCCTCCCGGACAAACCATGTTACAATGCAAAGGTCGCAAATTAGTTTATTATTTTGCACATAAGTTAAATAATGGCTGTTTTCATGTAGCACACAAATACTTGATAGCTTTATTTGTACACTGAAAATTAAAGTTGATCTAGGACATGCCCTACCCCAACTATAAATCTGTCACATTTTAACTTTATCTCCCCCTCCAATGCAAAATGGTTAGGCCAAGGTACAAAGTATATTCCTTTCATGTGCTTTAGTTTCATTAATGAATCAGGCCCAGAGTGTGTGTTTTTTTAACATGGGACTGTCCAAGCTATAATTTCCTGTAAGTGAGGTAACGACTGATCATTGTCTATAAAAATGTTTCAGCAGGTAAAGCACATTGTTCTGATCATTATTTTTCTGTTCTGTAGCCACAACGTCAAAGGTAATGCAATAATTTTAGGAATTTAAGTGACACTAAAATCTAATGTAAGCTCTTATTTGCAGATGAGTATTGGTATTTGTATGTGTAGATGTTACTATTGAAACAGAAATAAACATTTAACACAAAATTTGAGGTGCTATGGACTAAAAATGTACATTTAAACAAGCAGTGATTATTAAGTCTCTCCCTCCCTATGTGTGCATGTATATGTGTATATACGTATATATATATATATATATATATATATATATATATATATATATATGGATCAGAGTGAAACAGAGTCATGACTCTGATTCAAATACAGATCTCAAAATGAGGCTTAACGTAATTTCTAGGGAATTTTTTTTGCAAAACTCTCGCAAGTTTTGTATCGTCATCTTTTATGTATTATATAGTCCACCCTCATTTTCTAAAGTGCCATTTTAGAACAGACAGTATGTAGGTAGGAGGTTAGCTGTGATGCTCTGCTCAGAAAACAGCGTTCAGGGTGAACAAGGGACATAGGAAAGCAATATAATCGTGCCATTATTGTAAAGCAGTTCTGTAAAGATTAGTCAGCTAGAATAGTTTGCTGATCAATTGGTTTTAATTTCAATCTGTCAGAGAGTTTAGATGGAATAGTGGTTACTGGTTGTTATTAATGCATTGCATATATATAATAGTAGACAGTTTATATAGATAGCGTTAGATAGATATCATTCTGAATTAAGTAGTATATTTTTATTTATTGGAGAAAAAAGTGTGCTTTTGATGTCTGACTATTAGCAGCAGAATCTAAAAAACAAATAGATTTTTTTTTAAAAAAAATTTAAGTTTTTCTAGTGAAACTAATCTTGAGAAGGGCAATGACAACCGAAAAAATGTTGTGTTTGTTGTGAGATTCAGCAGCAGTTGCACACCCCCCAAAAAGATTAATATTATTATTTTCTAATCTTGTCTATTTTTCAATACTTGTCAGATTTGAAAGGCTCATTTAGGGACATTTATATTTAAAAAAGGGTGTTTGTGTGTGAGGGTCAGCACACAGCTGCACACCCCTAAAAAGCCATATATTATTATAAACTAACCTTTTCTATTTTTCAATACTTGTTTATTTTGAAAGGGTTATTCAGGGAAATCTATAGTTAAAGAGGGTGTTTGCGTGTCAGGGGGTTTTCTGGGCATATTTGACATTCAGCGATCACATCTAGAACATTGCAGCAGCTGCAAACAAAAGTCATCTGCTAGGCCACCAACTGAAGCAAGCCCAGTGGATATAGTAAACAACAACAAAAATTTAGTGTAAGGTGCAAGAGTTAAAATGTTGAAATGCTATGCACACACTAAGTTTGAAACTTTAGACAACATGCTTTATGGAGAGTGAAGAGACAGTAACAATTGGGTTATTAGATGGACAGAGGAATCAGTAGATATTTAGGCAAGTAGATACCCAATTCTAAAGAGCTACTTCATTTGCTATCACTATATAAATAAAACAGGATGCTGAGAGATGAAGGTGACCTGCAGCTTTACTAAAAGCCTTCAAGGACTAAGCACACAATACAATACATTACCATAATATTCATTAGTTTTCAAGATCAGGGCTTTCCTTACCTTGCCACTAAATAAATAAATAAATGAAGCTGAGAGATGAAGGTAGCCTGCAGCCATACTAAAGGACTTCAAAGACTACGCACACACCATATTTTTTGATGGATAAAACATTTATCAGTAGCCAAGAGCTCTGTGCTTTACTTTTATGCTCTTTGCCATAATGCTGCCCCTCTGAATAAAACCAGGGAACTTGTATATATTTATGGGGAAGTGGTCCCCAAGACCCCTACATATAAATATGGAATGTATATAAATAATATTTATATGTTCTATTAGTTAAGTGTAAGAAATATGAGACAGTTCAGATAGGCAAATAGTTGCCCTTCCCACACATATAACTATGTATAATACTCACATTGATGCAGATTTGGTTGCCCAAAACATGTCTTGACAATGCAATCCACATTCTGAGAAATTAAGAGGATTTTTCCCCTGGGAAAGAATACATATATAGATGGAGATATGATGGTTGATTATTTTACATGTGATGGAGTTAGAGAACCGTAAAATATTGTTAATTATTTTTTGCATTGTATTAGAAAAAGAAAGTGCACCAATGGCAGATTTACAAGATTCTCCATTAAGATGACAATGGACAACTACGGACAGGGGAATTAGTAGACATTTAAACAATGATGAGAGGGTACAATCTTAAATGGTGGAATTGAAGATGGAATTGTTCTTGGAGTGTGGTAGGTCTGTGCTGTAATGGTGTCCTTCTCAATCAAACCAGGGCACTCATATATATTTATAGGGAGGAAGGGCTGAAAAATCATTCATCTAACCCCAGGGTAAAGGGGACTGCCCAAAACTTGCAGCAGAGGCGGTGCCCAAGAAGGGGTGTACTCACTCTGATGCCAGGGCTACTTGTACACTTCACACTGGCACTGCAGCCCGGATAGTAACAAGCAGCCGGGGAACGCGGCCATAATTAAATTAACAGGCAGAGGTCAATTGATGGACAGTGGTATGAATAGAGTTAGATATTTTGGAAAGTAAATAGAACAAGTCGGCCTGCACCGACGCTACAAAAGTTCAAAGATTAGGCATATAATACATTGCCAGAGCATTCATTGTTAGCCAAGAGCAGGGCTTTTCTGCCTTGTTTTACGTACATGCTTTCATAAATATTTATGCAGAAGGAGGGCCGAAAAATCATTCACCTGGAGTAAGCTTCGTCCTACCCTGGAGAAAAGGGACTGCCCGAGACTTTCAACAGAGGCCTCACAGGATGCCTCACAATGCCACTGCATCCTGACTAGTGATAGGCAGCTGGGGCGCCTGACATTAATTACATTTTTTCTGCCTCTTGAGTGGATGTGGGGGCTTGCTCTTAACCCATTTCTCCTATCTCTGTGCTACCGGTTCCTGCTCATAAGCTTTTACTACATTGAGGCAAATCCTGAGGACATCTGATTACCTGTGAGTGCGTCCAACTCTACAGGAATGGTGGCTGCTATAGGTGAAGACCTATTGGAAGCCATAATATTGTAAAGGATTATATCCTGAAATAGTGGTGTAATGGCAATTCGACCTTCCACTGTTTGGGTTTGCTATTAGTTGTTAGCTGACTCGCATTGCTCTCTCCGCCACCAGTTTTGTTTAAATAAAAATTGAGACCTTTTGGCAAGTTTTGTGTTTACAATGTTTTTTGTTGCTAGTTTTAAAGGAGAAGGGTGGAGTTTGTGGATTTTTTGCTTGTTTATTTTGTTTCTTCTTAATAATTTCTATCTAGGCAACAATATCAATATATTAACTTCATACATTCTTGATATTTTTACTGTTTAAGTCCTCACGACTGCTCGTAGATTATTTCATGGAACTATTAAGGACAAACCGTAGTTCAAATACGCTTCTATAAGGTTTCCAGATTCAACATCCTGACCACAAGACCATCACCCTTTCTGTAAAAAAGTGTCTTTCTTATGTTACCTTGCAGTACAGTTTCAAAGTGTGTTCCATATTCCAGAAAATATATTTAAAAATAATGTTCATACATGTAGGAATAGTTATTAGGGCTGTGAGGCAAAATAAGACAGAAGCTGGAGGTATGGGAGAGAACAAAGTTGGAATGCAAGAGAGTCGGTGCAGTGAATAAGGTGTGTTGCTTTGAGTGCAGGGTGTAGGGACATTATTGGAAGGATTTTTATTCTACTTTCACAACTGAGGGCCTGATTTTGGGTTAGGAGCAAAGCAAAGAAAGGAGCAAATTTGAATCTGGACAAAAAGTGTTACAATGCACGGGGAACAAATTGACATTTTTTGCACACAAGGAAAATACTGGTTGTTTTTTTCATGTAGCACCCAAATACTTGATAGCTTTATTTTCACACTGAATTTTATCTATAACTTGCCATATCCCAACTATAGATCTGTCCCAACATTTTAAATGTACCTCCCCCTCTAACGCAACATGGTTTTGCCAAAGTGCAAATTTGCTCCTTTTCTTTGCTTATAACTCAAAATCAATCCCTGAGTGTGGTATACTTTTGTACTGTTCATGGTAAAATTGACCTTTCTCCATAATATAAATCAGTAAAAACCAATAAGACTGGCTTTGCAGAATTTTGGAAAAAACTCTGGTGAGCTAAACAATGGAGGTCACATATTTAAGTAACTTTACACATCCCTTGCTCAAAGTCTGAGATTGATAAAAGTAAAACAAAAAATAGATTTATTGTTTTTGACATATTAGCTGCCAATATTGGACATGATTGGGCAGCATGATGGCTTAATGGTTAGCACTTCTGCCTCAAAGCACTGGGGTCATGAGTTCGATTCCCGACCATGGCTTTATCTGTGTGGAGTTTGTATGTTCTCCCCGTGTTTGCGTGGGTTTCCTCCAGGTGCTCCAGTTTCCTCCCACACTCCAAAAACATACAGATAGGTTCATTGACTGTTATTAAATTGCCCTTATTTTCTCTATGTCTGTGTTTGTGTATGTTAGGGGATTTAGATTGTAAGCTCCAATGGAGCAGGGACTGATAGGAATGAGTTCTCTGTACAGCGCTGTGGAATTAGTGGCACTATATAAATAGATGATGATTAATTTTGATTTTGCTGACCAAAACGTTTGAAGTCATTGGTCATTCAGTTTCTGCAGGAATCACCTGTTTGCACTGAATGTGAAACACTTGTCATGTAAGGTAAATGTCAGGACAGAGGTGAGAGGTGCAGATGACATATATCACATTCTTCAAGTGTTTAAATGGATATCTGTGACAGATTAGGTGAAACATAAAAACATGAAGTCTGGCCAATAGAAACATTATCATGGACAGTGTATCAAGCAAATGAAAAGAAGCAGATAGGCACTTGGAAAATAATTATTTTAGTGTCTATTATATGCTGCTATGGTTTCCAGCATATTATGGTTTTTTTCCACCATGTTATTAAATGTTATGTGTGTGAATGTGTGGGTTTTTGTTTCATAGACAAATAAAATAAATAAAATAAAAATAACTATTTTACAAAAAGTGTAAGTTTTTTTTCTGTAACAAAGATGAATTCTAAAGCTGTCCTGAATCGATGTAGATTACATTTGCAGTTTAACTGCAGTTTTTATAGATTTTACAGAAGCATTTTATTTTAGATTATACCTGAGGACAGATCTATACAATAGGAATTGTTTTAATCTTATTTGCGAGCAGGCTCACTGCTAAAATTAGATTTAGGGTAGTTGCTCCACGGGGTATTCTGACTTACTGAAAACTTAATTTAATATGATCAGAAATTAATTTTATTTCAAAGAAGACTTTAACCCAGTTTTTGTTATTATTATTTTTTACATAGTTGTACCTTACTGAATAAAAATGTGTGTATACTTTAAATGGAAACACATTTATTGAAGAAATTGCCTACAGATTAGTCACAAATAAAAGTGATTGGCAAAAGGATATACTTTTAAATTTGTATCAATATTTATCCTTTCTTGCCTCACATTTTAAAGTAAAGCACAGTTTTGCCTATTGTTATTTTTTACATGCTATTGGCTACCATTAGGTAAATAATTACTATTATGTAAATAGAAGATGGTAAATACATTAACTATTTTCCAACATCAGCATCAGAAACCAGTTTATTATAAATGAAAATAAAATAATATCATCATTACTACTATATGTAAAGCACTGCTTAATTCACTACAATACATTAACTAGCTTAATAATTCGCATCATCCAGTGTAGGAGAGCTAAAGCTTCACTTTGGTTATTTAAATTGCACATATTTTAATTCATGATTGTCCTTCATGAGGGAAAGTTTTGGAATTTTGTACAGCATATACAATATTTTTTTTCATTATATGGGTTTAGTTTATTAGAAAGTTTCAAAATATAAAACAACAAAACAAATACAAGATTTAAAACAGACAATGACATCCATGTGAATACTTGTCTGTCATGTCAACAACAAGGTCAGCTGTGCTAAGATTACTATTATTATTATTATTATTATTATTATTCTTGAAGTATATAGTGCCAGAATTTTATGCAGCATTTTACAGAGAATATTTATTTATATATAAATTTGAATATGTAACCTCTATCAGGGATCATAGGCAATATTCCTGGTTACCAACCAAAAATGTTGGTTGGCAGCCATACAAGGGTTAAGAGTCACGAGCAGATTAATAAAATCAGTACCCTAATTCAAGACAGACAATTATAAAAGCATCAAAAACAATACTGATTTCGCACTGGGTGCGCCATCCGTTTCATCTGTTGTTCTTTCCTTTTCCTAATGAGGTCAGACCAAGAAAGGCTGAAGATGGCAGTTATGTATACCACTCCCTGCATACGAGGTGGCAGCCTTCCTTCAAGATTTTCGGATGGTACCCCAAATGTAGACAATCTGAAAAATGACAAGCAGAAGGAACAAAAGGGCGCCTGATAGCATAGTATGTTTCTGGGAAGTGAACCCCAAAGGACCCTGGTGTGATATATGCGTACTAGATATCAGCAGTGTAAAGGCACATCAATCACAGTATGCTGGATGTGTCAATACCACATATATCTTCATCATCTCCAACCATATGTGAACATAAAAGTAGAAAAAAAAAAAAAAATAGTGTAGTATGGTTATGACACCAGTGAATGTTCTATAAAACCACTATATAGCAGCATACCAGAGGGAATGCGTAAAACAGCTTACCTGTATTAAATCATCTGTAGGCTCAGTATCTATTCATCCTGGTCAATCCAATGCTCATTTCAGGAACCAAGGAATAAAAGGGAAAATTCTCATATAGTGTAGTATTTTATAAAAACAGCATAAAAAATGCATACTCACATGTCATAAAAAAATATATCCTCAATAGCTAAAATGGTTGATTTCTTACTATGCACACCAAAAATGTAGTTAGAAAAGTTGCAAAGCTCAAAGAATGATTGTTTAAAAAAGAAAGTTTCCATTCTCCTCCAAATGGAGTTTATACTCCCTGTTGGCATGCAATTATGTTTTTCATTCCTGGAATACTTTTTATATGGGAAATAGAGGAGTAGAAGCATTCTTTTATATAACTAAACTTTAAAAAAAAGTACAAATTGTGTTTAATGAGGCAGTCTTGGTGTTAGTAAGGCTGAACATGTCTATTTGATGCAATATATGATTGAATGTTAGAAATATAATCATCAAGAGGAATATTAAGTTCCACTTGGGGAGTTGTAAGAATCTGTCATATAGTTGCAATTGTGGTAACAGGGGGAATTGATCAGATCTGTGATAAAGTAAAGTATATGTTATGACTGTATCTGCTTTAGCACGCAAAACAAGGAAAAAAACATTTATATCTATATTTAGCTCTGAAATATGATATAAAGTAAATTTACTGTACATGTAAGATAGAAAGAGATATGGTGGGTCTGTGTTCAAATAAATGACATATGGGCAGAAATCATGATGTGGGCAACTTCATGGTGAATATTTGAACAACATCTCATTACAATTTTACCTTGCCATGTACATTATACAAACCACACATTGCACACACCTACAAAAAAATTACTCTCTTTTTGACTTTAGTTAGAGGGTATAGGATATACATTAGTGCATAATAACATGGATTTTTTTGTTCATGTACATGTGTTATTACATTATAAAATAATTATCAACATGTTTCAATGTCACTGTTGTTCACTTAAAAAGTAAATGCTCTTAGGAGAAAAGGTGTTTATGAAATATTAGCCCATGCGGTGAATTTCTGCATTCTGATTGTCTCTTTTCTACTTTTGAAACTTTTACTAGATTTTATAAACATCGTAAAACAAATATACAAATAAGAACATGTTTAGGGAAGGGGAGGGGGAGAAATGAATTGGAAACGGGTTGGAGGTTGGGAAATTTGCAATGGGAGGGTAAGGTATTAATAGAATTCCAAAAATCCAAAAATAATAAAGTTTCAAATGAATAACATAGCCAAGAGCAGTAATAGAAACATATCAAAGAAATCATTGTAAAAACAACCTTACATATTAAGGTGTAATTATTGTAGCTAGGTTGCTAAATGTTATCAGTTTAGGCAGAGTGAAGCAGAGTGTTCTTCCCTGTTAGTGACTTGTAAGAGAAGGACGCTCAGATACTAGACAACTTACTACACCTATTACAGAAAGGTATTGAGAACAGCACCACGAGTCATCTGTTTACAAATAGGGACCCCATGTGCACCCACTATCCCGTCTGACTCATCATCTTCCGTGTTATGGTTTATGTAATATCCATTGGTAGTTGTGATATACTAATATACGGGGTTTTTACACTATGTCAGTTTGATTATACTATTTAAAATTCTACTTTAAGGCGCCTACTACTTTCTTGCATCTTAGGGAAATTAGTAGTATATAATTGATTCATGATTTAGTTAAAAATACTCGCAGACCTTTAAGCTTTGGGCTCTTTAAGTGAAAGTTATAATTCAATTTTAAAGTATGCAACATATCTTGGGGTACATTAAATCCAAAATTTTATACTTGTCTGCATTTATTTTATAATTGAATAAAGCACTATAGTATTGAATTTCTTGAAATAGTTTGGGAAGTGTAATGTCACAACATCTTGAGCTCTTGTGAACCTATTTTTATACCTGATATGTCATTGTTGAATGTGGGCAGCAAATGGTTCTATAACTAGTGCAAATATTAAGGGGGACCAAATCAGATCTGGAAGAGCGTTGAGGTGAATCGATTAGCAAGAACCAATAGACACCCCTCTACAAAAAGCTCCCTTGATCCCTATCACCAACTGGACCCCTTGCCTTCCTTGCCAATGACCGGTACACTGCTCCACATTGTCCAGGCACTCAAGGGACTCTCTTCCCTTCCAGCACTGCCAATGTCGCCTTGATGGCAGATGCCATCTTGGATTTTTCGAGCATGCGCAGTAGCGTGCATGCCTGATATATATATATATATATATATATATATATATATATATATATAGTATTAAGACATCGATCTCTCTAACCCCTTCCTCATATAGGGTATTTAAGGCATCATTATACACAAAATGGGGCCAGAAGATAAGTCTTGTTTAGACTAGCTCTTCCTTGTTCCTTAGTGTCTATTGCCTTGTTGCCTTCCATTATCTCTGTATCTCTACAATGTAACATAGTAACATAGTTGATGAGGTTGAAAAAATACACCAGTCCATCAAGTTCAACCTATTTGGATCTGCTGCAATCCCTCTCTTATATTTGAAATGGATCCAGATAAAGCTACCGCCAATCTGTTTCAGTCCTGACCCAATATTGCAGTCCTATTTCTCCCTGGATCCACTACTGTTCTTCATTTTAATTAATGGTAATAACGCTGGATACCATTTTCAGCAAAAAATGTGTCTAACACTTTCTTAAACATATCAATTGAATCTGCCATCACAACCTTTTCTGGCAGTGAACTCCATATCTTGACTGCCCTTACTGTAAAGAACCCTTTCCTTTCTTGGTTGTTAGATTTCCTTTCTTCTAACCTAAGGGGATGACAGCATTTCCTGGGTACAGTCCTTAGCGTAACAAGTTCCCATGAAGAATTCTCTGTATTGATCCTTATTATATTTGAACATAGTAACCATGTCCCCCTCTTAGACGCCTTTTTTCTAAAGTAAATATTCATAACCTTTTTTCATAACTTGATGACTCCATACCCTTTATCAATTTTGTCACCCTTCTCTGAACCCTTTCTACCTCCAAAATGTCTTTTTTATGAAGTGGTGTCCAGAGCTGTACTCCGTATTCAAGATGAGATCTTACCAATGATTTTTAAAGTGGCAAAATTACACTGTCTTTCCTTGCATCTATGCCCCCTTTCATGTCCCAATTTTATGCATGCCAATTCTGTAATGTGTCCTGGTTGCTACACCCACACCAATGTATTTTATTACTACACCTAAGCCAGTGTGTCCTGGTTGAAATAGCCATGCCAATTTGTCCTGGTTATTATGTCTACACCAGTGTGTCCTGGTTCTACCCTCTATGCCAGTGTGTCCTGGTGATACCATCTTTTCCAGTGAGTTGCATATATTTTCACCGGTCCTCTACCACATGACAGTCATGTCGAATAACTCCTTGGATGGCCATGACCTATGAGGTAATATCTCCTTGGGGGCCCATAGACTTTGTGCCTCCATTCCAGGTAGAATCAATTTGGACTGGCAGTTAAATCCAGAGAAGTTTTCTGTGTAGTCCTGAAAATCCCCATGCTCAGCCTTTTACCACAGCTCTTTTCTGTGTCAAGGATCACCACTAGCGCCAGGGGTGCTCTACGTTTAGCCACTTGGATTATGTATGTGTACATATATATATATATATATATATATATATATATATATTTAATGTATATGGAGATAGAGTTGGAGCACTCTTATTGCAGCTGCCCAGATAGTGGACTGAATATCACCCTTTGATTCAGAAAATACAAATACAAATATAAAAATTCCACATCTAATGGCGCCACAATATAAACTGATATATATTGCACATGAAAGGTAGGGTTTTTAAGAATATGTATATTGCATAGTCATTTAAAACATTGTCCTCATAGTTCTTCAAAGTGTAGTTTCCACAGAGTATGTTCAGTTTTGATGTTCTCATTCAGTGAAGTTCAATGTTCATATAATGAAAAAATATGGAAAAAAGAAGAAAAGAGACAAAAAAAAGTCCCATAGGGCATTACCTTTTTAAACGTGTATTTATTCACATGATCATTAAAATGTATATATAAAAAAATAGTATAAAAATATGATTTTCCTTTTTATAACGTGTGTCCTGAAAGAATAAGAAGTGGCTGCTCACCAGAAATGACCGATGATCTGCATATATAATATATGGGTCTTGGGATCCGGGTCTCCTTAAACAAAGAGCCTCCTTCAATGGTATCGCAAACAGAAATCAAGTTTCAGGATCCACACCACACCAATGCTTTTCGACCCGCCAGGAGTCTTTGTCAAGGTTTCATCTCTTTTCCATATTTTTTCATTATATAAATATTGAACTTCACTGAATGAGAACATCAAAACTGAACATACTCTGTGGAAACAACACTTTGATGAACTATGAGGACAATGTTTTAAATGACTATTACAATATACATATTCTTAAAAACCCTACCTTTCATGTGCAATATATCTCAGTTGATATTGTAGCGCCATTATATGTAGAATTTTTGTATTTGTATATATATATATATATATATATATATATATATATATATATATATATATTTATTTAAGTGTATTGTGTCATGTATTTTAGATTTAAATTTTTATTTTTGTGTAAACAAGCGTAGCCACTTAATTTTGTCCAGCCTAGCTTAGCACAATTCTCAGTAGAAAAGAGAATCATTGTATGAGTATTAAGGTTTGACTCTGAGACAGCTCCAAAATAATAAAAGAATATTACCCCAAGTTGGTAGAGAAAAAGTATTGTACATAAAATGCAATAAATTTTCTACTGTCGACTGTGAAGACTAATAAAAGAAAAGAATAAAATACAAAGAGAAAGTGAAGGTCATCATGATCATAAGGATAGTTAGTTACCAGTTTGTGCTTTATCTCTGGTGTGAATGCCTATTAATAGTTAGTACTATCATTGGCTGCTAGGTAGACCTAGAAACAAACATAATATGCAACTTTATAAAAATCCCGACCCCGACCCCCTTTTATCCTCCTAACTCCTTTAGTTAATATATATACACTTTATTTTAAATCTATCAGCCACACTTTCAGATTTTTTCCACAAGGTGGTGTAAGTAAAAATCATCAGTTCATTTCTGTGGCTGCTACCAGTGATTCAAGATAGGTTAGGGCTTCATAATATGTTTGATAATATTTGGAAGTCTGGGTCAGGGCTGTAACTAGGGCTGTGTGAAAGGGCACAATACGGTCATTTTGCGCTCCTTTGATGAATGTCATAGTTACCTTTTAAAAGTAAAAAAAATTGAAGATGTTTGTATGCTTAGTTAACTGAGAGAAATGATGAATGGTTTGTTTATATTAATAATGCAGTTTAGTGAAGTGGATGATAGTTTGGTATTTATTGATTAACACATAATGTTGAGCTATTTGACGTGGAGGTCAATAAATGTGTAATACTTGGGTGGTATAGAACCCAGTCAAACAAAGGAATTGCATAAGTCTTTCTTACAGATTTCTAGTCGGGACACCTTATCGTTACAACTGGGATTCCCTGTTTACGGTTGACCTGGCACAAGGCAAATGTTTAAAAAGGTTGTATAAAATGATTCCTCTTAAGAACATCTCAGATGCCATGAGTGCATGTTATTTGACATGACTAAAATAGGGATATGGTTGCAAATTGCATCATATTTCAATAATTAATGAGATTAGTTATTAGTATCACCAAAGGCATTGTATTATTATTATGGCAGAACACATGTATTCTATTACACATAGCAATGTAACACCCCCCTGTCCCCCCAAAAAAAAAACAAGAACATTTTATTAAAATAGTACTATTCTGTGTTATATTTTTGCTCTCCCCATCATAAACATAAATACACCACCAATTGTTTTATATAATCTACCAACAAACTCCCATAGTAACTACCAATCCACTAATAATCAAAGCATCAGCCTATAAAAGAAATCCCTTGGAACACTGACCATATTATTTATCACCCCTCATTAATGCTACAGAAGCAACTCAGACTGCAGGGCACCATAAATTTTAGGTAGGTAAGAAAGCAAGGATATGTGAAGATAAGGTAGAAAGAAAGTATGATTCCAAACATGTTATATAAAGTCTGTGCACTAAATTCATTGTTTTACTCATAAACTGTTAATTATTTTCACTTAAAATATATATTTTTAAAAAAAGTATTAATTACACTAAAACTGAAAGTCACGTTACAAGGTTTTCCTAAATAGCCAGTGTTTCCCAATGAACTTCACCTTCTGTACACAATCAGACTGTTTTCAGCTTCCAGTGCAAGCTGTGTAATAATTCAAATAAAGTTATATAACACATTATCTTGAAATATAGTTCCAGCAATGCCATATTTTAAAATATGAGCCTAAAAGCTTATTTTGGAATTTAAAAACAAAGTTTATTTTTTATTCTCTAAATATTTTTTTACAGGAAATATGATACATAATTATTAATCATGGTTTTATATGATAGAAAAATAAGCAAATCAATATCTAGTTAGTAACATTTGTGTCCCTTATGTCTGCTTACAATAAAGAATATTACTGAACATAGTGTGGCCTAGCTGAAAGAATGATGGTAAACTTTGAGGTCCTACAAACCCCAAAAAGAGTAATTGACCTTTATCTCTTGCCATCTACAAATGCAAAGAACGAAAACACAATGCAAAACCATAGGCAATAAATTGTGAAGAATTAGTAAAATTTTAAAGTACATACTATTTTTTAGTTAGGTTTTGATTGGCTTAAAAGATTAATAAATAGCACATGGAAAGTGCTAATTAATCATTCTGCAATGTTGTATTTAGTTGATATTTAATCTGATTGCAGATTGTATTATTTAAACATGGATGTCATTTTATCCTTTCTGTATAGTTCTGTGGGAGTGTCCAAAAATATTGTTTACTGTGGTAGACCTATGGCAATGCCAGAGTAATTGTTGACAATTGATTGACAAATTGACAATTACCTATAAATTGGGGGATGAATGTTTTGGTTATACATCAAATGTAATTTTGTATCATTGAAAATGAGGACGTGCTAGGGCAAAAATCAGATTCTTGATATTGTATAAGATTGTAATGCATTGTATGTTTCAAATCTTTCTCCTTTCTTATTTAGAACATTTATGGAGAGATTTACTAAGCAGTGTTTTGTGTGCATTTTACAGACTGCCACACATTGCATGTGGGTTTCAGAGTTCTGACAGCTGAGATAGCATGCAGTTTGCTCTATCTAGCCTGTTGGAACAGGAAAAAGAACAAGATAAGTGTGTATTTGAATATTAGCATTAAACATTGACTTATTAGTTATGGGACTGTGAACATACTGGGTTTATCTGGCCCAACTATACCCACTTCAAGCTGACTGGCCATCCAGTGGTGCCTTACTATTCCTGGGAAGTATATCCAGTACATTCTAGGGCTAAACCAATCACACAGGCAAAGCAGTTATCAAGTGCAATGGTACTTTATTGTTATACATTAGTATAAAACTACACTTTAAACAAGTGCGGGGTAGGTTTAACACCCAACCTGTCCCTTACCCCTCTCTATCCCAAAGAACTGCAGTCATTTTTCTCCTGTTCCTGTAGTCCCTACAGATTGGCCCAATGTTCGTGCCCTCTACCAGTATCATGAGAATCTAATACAAAGTTCCCCTGCCCCATCAGGCCCACCAAGCTATCGGACTAATGGGGTGATGTGTTGAGGAAGCATGAGCGAGCACCAGTCCAACAGAAGCCAAAAACTCCAATGTGTGGACCCTCCAACACATTAACCTCTGCCCTATGTTCTCTTCTCTTCACTCTGCACCTGCTCTCAAGGGCTCGGTCGCTTCTTTTGACAACAGTTAACTTTCCCATGCTCCTGGGACCAGGGATGCCAAGAGGAATTCAGGGCCCCGGTACAACAACTGCAGGAGGCCCCCTTATAGTGGAGAATGTAAAGAATCCACATTAATGTGTACACCATTGAACAGTCCCCAAAAATTGGCCCCACTAAAGTCACAACATTTCACAGACTCTGCTCCTCTCTCCTACCTGTTTTTCTCACTTTCACCACCTGTGGCTGCAGGTTTCTTTAGTTGTGGCTTGTCTGGATCCTGGAATGTTGGGGGCCCTATTTGTAAAGAAAATGGGTACATTAAGAAAATTACAGCCAGCCCCGGCGTTAAATCAATAGCACCCTCGATTAATAATTAGGTCTTCCTCCAGCCCCAACATTAATATAATAGTATTTACATTTAATAAATAAACCTATTTCCCTCCCTACAAACAGTCCCAGCAATAAATTAATAGTATTTACATTTCAGAAATATACCTATTTCCCGTAACCATCACTGCCGGTAAATAACTCATAGGCACATTTAATAAAGAGACCTCATTCTCGCCAAACTCACCCCCACATTTAGTAGCCCCCAAACCACCCCATCTTAAATTAATAGTCCCCCTATTGTGCCTCCCCCCCTTTCCTCATACTGTGCCTCTCCCCCTTTTTCATCATACTGTGCCTCCTTTCCCCCTTTTTCTCATACTGTGCCTTTCCCCCTTTTTCCTTTTCCTCCTACTGTGCCGCTCTCCCTCCTTTGTTCTCATGCTGTGCCTCTTCCCCCTTTTACTCTTGCTGTGCCTCTCTCCCCCCTTTTTCTCATACTGTACCTCTCCCCCCTTTTTTCTTATGCTGTGCCCCCCTTTTTATCATACTATGCCACTCTCACCCCCTTTTTTCTCATGCTGTGCCTCACCCCCCTTTTTCTCTTGCTGTGCATCTCTCCTCCCTTTTTTCTCATACTGTACCTCTCCCCCCTTTTTTCTTATGCTGTGCCCCCCTTTTTATCATACTATGCCACTCTCACCCCCCTTTTTTCTCATGCTGTGCCTCACCCCCCTTTTTCTCTTGCTGTGCATCTCTCCTCCCTTTTTTCTCATACTGTGCCTCTCCCGCCATTTTTTCTCATACTGTGCCTCTCCCCCCACCTTTTTCCTCATACTGTGCCTCCCCCCCTTTTTTCTCATGCTGTGTCTCTCCCCCTTTTTTCTCATACTGTGCCTCTCTCCCCCTTTTTTCTCATGCTGTGTCTCTCCCCCTTTTTTCTCATACTGTGCCTCTCTCCCCTCTTTTTCCTCATACTGTGCCTCTCTCCCCCTCTTTTTCCTCATAATGTGCCTCTCTCCCCCCCTTTCCCTCATACTGTGCCTCTCTCTCTCCCCCCTATTTTCCCTCATACTGTGCTTTGCTGCTTTCCTCCCTTTTTTTAACTTACCTTTCTATTAGCTTTTTTCTTCTCTTCTCTTCTGTCTTATCTCTTCTTGCTTCTTTCTTGGTCCTCTCTGCGTCACTCCTCACTGAATGTCGGGCGTGACTTGATGATGTCACCCCTGACATTCAGTGTAAACAGAGCAGAAAGGAAGGAGGAGGGACACTGGTGCCGCGATCACATGAGTATATGTATGGGGTATTTTGTTTTGTTTTTTTTACTATCCTGCTCCACCCACCAACAAAATGGCTGAGCCCTGAACCCATCTGCAACCGCCCACCCCCCTCTCGGCGGCCCTGCCTGGGACTAGCCCATGAGGTGAGCGTAGAAATATCACTCATCAGGGATTTAGAAGCTGTCATAAGGGGCTGTTAGTAGGCTGTAACTTCTCATACCAATACAACCCCTGTACCCCTGCTGGTTTTGACTTCAAGGTCTCTAACTCATCACGGTCTGAGACAATGGGAACATAGGCAGGTTAATTAAGAGGCTATGTCAGTATAATTAAGTGACATTCCAAGTATTAACCCATTTCAAACTTTTTCAGCCAGAACAAGCTTCCAGCTGTTCAGGGCTTTATGTAGACAAAGAATGCAGCTTCAGACCCCTCACCTGTATCCTGGAACCAGACCACCCCTGATCTTTACCCATTACCCATCTGGCCATCTTTAAGATAAACATATATACATTTAATATAATGTTAACATAAATATTCCAAAACATTATCAAAAACATTTCCCAACACAAACACATAACAGTTCTCCATTATTTGTGCATATAAGCACATATCTAGGTTAGAATGAACATACCTATACATTTCAACATTCTAATAATATTATGGCACTCCAATACTTATGTAGAACCAGAGGGTCGCTTCCTTCTTGTGAGGGGTACCCTCCGCTCTACTGCTGTCACTCTGGTATCAGTCTATGCCCTGAAACAGAAGCAGAAGTATTTTTTGTTAGACTTTTAAACGCAATGAGCGGTTCGTGCGGGGTCACGTTATAATAGGTGGGAACTTTAATGTGGTTCTTGACCCCATCCTGGACAGATCTTTCCCTTCCTCCTCCCGGCAGGGTACTCCCTCCTCATCAGACAAGACCTCCTTAACCACACTGCTTACTCAACACCATCTGTACGACTATTGGCATCTTTGTAACTTTGATGCCAGGGACTACACCCTCTTCTCTGCACCTCACCAATTATGTCTCCTGCTCCCTAACTTCCCATGTGACCCAGTTGGGCATTACTCCGTTTTCCTGTACTGATCACTCTGTCACAGCGTGGTAGGTGGTGTCTGGTGTCTGTACTTAACCAGTACACCCTAGTAGAACTTAAAACCTCAATCTCCAACTATTTTTAAGATAACTCTGAACTAGACATTCCCCCTTGTATCATCTGGGAAGCTAATAAAGCCACCATTAGGGGTCACCTGATTAGTCTGGCTATCGCCTATAAAAGGAAGACCACAAAGGAGGTGATGTCCTTAGAATGTAAAATTGCATTACTCCTCTTCAAAAACCTTACTGTACGTGCTAAAACTATTACTCTGAAAGGTTAAATGAATACCTTGCCCTCTCGTTGGGCCTCTATCACTATGCAAAAATTCCAACAGTGGTACTACGATAAAGCAGACAAGGCAGATTCAGTCCTTTCTAGAAAGCTTTGCAAGGGACTAGCTTTGGGTCACATAGACATAATCCACCAACCACAGACGGGGGCCACCACATACGACGCAACGGCGATAATCCAGGAGTTCAGGGACTTTTACTCCTCTGTCTATAATCTTCCCCCAGCCTCTCCCTTTTCTGGAGTCTCCCTTGTACCTACACTGGAAGAGTACCTCGCATCTACACCGCTTCCCACGATTACTCGTTTGCACCGATCCTCCCTAAACTCGGACATCACCCTACCTGAGGTCCTGGGCGCCATTAAATCCCTAAAAGCCTCCTCAGCACCAGGCCCTGATGGTTTCACTCCACAATACTACAAGAAATTGGCAAGGGACCTAGGCCCTTTTCTAACACAATTCTTTAGCAAAATTTTGGACGGGGCTTCCTTTGATGTCGCCAATACCAGAGCTAATATTATTGTTATTCCAAAGCCGGGGAAGAACCCTTCTTTATGTACCAGTTAAAGTCCCATATCACTACTTAACGCGGATCTTAAAATCTCTGCAAAAAATGTGGCCTCTAGTTTAAACCTCCTCCTCCCTTCCTTCACCAATCCTGACCAGGTGGGTTTTATACCAGGGCATCAAGCCCCCAATAATAATAGGAGAGTAATAGATTTGATTCACATTAATCATGGTAGCAACCTTTCCTCCCTACTTATGTTGCTTTATGCTGAGAAGGCTTTCGACTGCATTTCCTGGTCTTTTACGGTCGGGGTGTTAAGAGCAATGGGGTTCCCTAGTATATTTAGGAATGGCATCTCAGCCCTATATCGTTCCCCGTCGGCTACATTATCGACGAATCGACTGATCTCAACCGCCTTTACTATCTCCAACAGTACACTTCAGAGCTATCCCCCCCAAGAGCTATCCCCTATCCCCCCTCATCTTTAACCTTATAAAAGAGCCCTTGGCTGACAGGATCTGGGCTAATCAACAGATAGAGGGCATACTAGTGGGCTCCTCTACTCATTAAATAAAACTCTATGCAAGCGATGTCTTAATGACGATTGCTAACCCAACTATGTTTGTCACTTCCCTCTTGGCTGAATTGGATCTCTACAGTTACTTTTCAGGTTATAAAATAAACTCGGACAAGACAGAAGTTCTAGACTTTTATGTCCTCCCTAGCGGCAAGGTGCTGCACGAGAGCTCCTTCCCATTCAACTGGCATCTTCAAAAACTCAAATACCTTGGGCTTTATATTTCCAAACAGCACCACCAACTCTTCCAATATTACCTCCCACGCATTTTGGCTCAAATTAAAACAGACCACAACATCTAGTCACAACTCTATAATTCTTGGATAGACCGCACTAATGCTGTTAAAAAGAATATTCTCTCCAGACTTCTCTATCTCTTACAGACTCTCCCCATTCGTGTTCCCCCTTATGTTTTTAAGTTCCTTCATTTCCATATCTCTAATTTATTTGGTCAGGAAAGCACCCATTGGTCCGTATCAAGCTCCCACAGAGACCATCGCGGGGAGGGGGACTGGGAATTCCCAATTTTAGACGCTAATCCCACTTTCCGCACCCCGCTCAATATGTTCTCTGGTGTAGTTCGACTTCCTCTAGAGTCTGGCTCTCTCCGTTGACTCTTCTTTGGCTCACACGGGCACATCGCCCGAAGTACTCCCAGCTTCATCCAGTCATTTCACATTCCCTAACGATTTGGGACTTGTCCTCTCAAAAATCCGGCCTTTCTCCTAACCCCTCTCCAATGATACCACTATTTAATTCTCCAGATTTCTCCTCAGGCCTTTCCCCCAAAATGTTTCAGACATGGCTCTCATGGGGAGTCCGTTTTCTAAATGACCTAACCTCCATGGCAACTTTCCCTCAATTCTCTGATGTTCAATCCCTCTTACACATTGCCTCAAAATACTTTTATCAATACTTACAGCTCCATCATTTTCATAATGCAGTAAAAGCTTGCCTATCCTCCCGTTCTCTAACCACCTTTGAAAATCTTTGTCTCCGTCACTCATCTACGAAAGGCCTCATCTCCTTTGTACACTATGCACTTGCTCCACCTACACTAGATCTCAGAGACCCTCACGAACTTGCCTGGGAACGTGATCTGGGTGAAACCTTCTTGAAAGAAGAATGGTCAGAGATACATGAGAATACTGCCTCCAGTTACATCTGCGTTAGAATAAAAGAGAACGCCTACAAGTTATTATACCGAGGTACCATGTGCCCTCCCAGCTCCACAAAATACTCCCAGACTCCTTTTAACTGTTGTTGGCGGGGATGCACTCAGGAAGGTACATTCCTCCACATATGGTGGACCTGTCCCAAGCTAGTCTCCCCCATCCCTTCACACTATTATTAACACAGTATGGCAGATACAACGAATGGAATACATGAGTAGCATACTCGCTCTCCCTTTTAAGACCTCCCACTCGCCCATCATTGTTCACAACCTGTTGGAGGGGTATTTAAAGCACCCGAGTTACCTATCAGGTGCCTGTTCTTGTGCTCACTTCCTGCTAGTGGTAAGGATCTGGCTCTTTCTCTCCCTGCTCCTACAGATCGCCACAGACTGCATTGTACTCCTGCTGTTCCAGTGACTCCAGCCGCTACCAATCCTGAGTTACCACCATAGTGTCCAGCTACTGTTCTGTTTCTCCAGTGCGTAGGCTGCATTGAACTCCCGCTGTTCCAGTGACTCCATTCACTACCAATCCTGAGTTGCCACCATAGTGTTCCACTACGGTTTTGTCTCTCCAGTCCGCAGACTGCATTAAACTCCCGCTGTTCCAGTGACTTCATTCGCTGCCTATTCTGACATACCTCCATGTGTACTGCTTCCGGCTGTTCTCGCTGCTTTCTGCTCTCTCGTACTGATCTGACTGGTACTCCCTCAAGGGGACTCACCCTGCGGGACAGGGGCTGCTAAGACCATACCTCCTTGCGGGGGCTCCCAGTGAAGGCCACCTATCCCGTTACACTCCGTGCCCTTGGGTAGAGTCGGGTCAAATCAGGCAGATCTAGGGGATCCTAAGGTCACCCTCGGACTTTGTGACATGGAGGATGGCTTGGTGTCAAGAAAGCCAGCATTGAAACCATTTCCCTCCAGGAAAAACATCAGGGACAGACTGATATTCTGCAAAAGGTAGAGGGAATGGACTGCTGAGGACTGGGGCAAAGTCATTTTCTCTGATGAATCCCTTTTCAGATTGTTTGAGGCATCTGGAAAAAGACTTGTCCGGAAAAGGAAAGGTGAGCGCTGCCAACAGTAAAACAACCCGAGACTATTAATGTGTGGAGTTGCTTCTCAGCCAAGGGAGTGGGCTCACTCACAATTTTGCCTAAGAACACACAGCCATGAATAAAGAATGGTACCAAAACATCCTCCAGAAGCAACTTCTCCCAACCATTCAAGAACAGTTTGGTGACGAACAACACTTGCATGATGAAGCCCCTTGTCATAAGGCAAAAGTGATAAATAGGTGGCTCGGGGATCAAAACATCAAAATTTTGGGTCCACGGCCAGGAAACTCCCTAAATCTTATTCTCATTGAAAACTTGTCGTCAAACCTCAAGAAGTGGTTGGACAAATAAAAACCCACAAATTATGACAACTCCAAGCATTGATTAGGCAAGAATGGGCGTCCATCAGTCAGTATGTGGCTCAGAAGTTGATTGACAGCATGCCAGGGTGAATTGCAGAGGTCTTCAAAAAGAAGGTCAACACTGCAAATATTGACTCTTTGAATAAACTTAATATACTTGTCAGTAAAAGCATTTGACACTTAAGAAATGCTTGTAATTTTACTTTAGTATACCATAGCAACAACTGACAAAAAGGTCTAAAAATACTGAAGCAGCAAACTTTGTTTAAACCAACAATTGAGTCATTCTCAAAACTTTTTACGATGACTGTACTGTGTGCCCTGCTATTCTCTGGATTGATCTATCGTTGTGACCTCTTGCTTGTTATTGTACCTTGCCTGTTTTCTGATTTCCCTGACCTCTGGACCTGTTTCTTGGATTCTCTTGTTTGTCACCATCCCTGATCTTATTGCCTGTCTCCGACCCTCCTATCTGCTACGGACCCCCTGACCACGGCCTGTCCTCTGACTACCCGCTACCATCTGGATTTTCTCCATCTTCCATCCGCTGTGGTATTGCTCATAATCTTACAGTGCATTAGAGTTTAGCCTGGGGGCATCTGAGTTCCCGTGAGCACATCAAGCTCTATGGGAAAGGCTGCTGCTACTGGCGAAGACCTCTACCATCAGTTCTGTAAGTTTATGACAAGACCCACCAACATAACATTATAACTTGCCTAAAAATAAATGTCTAGGAGGAACCCACCTTGATGGATGAGAATGGGATCAACCCAACCCCAGCCAAGGTTCTGGCTGGTAAAATTTTGACCTTGTCTCAGATGGTTCAAGGCTTATCACACCGGTTGTCCGCACAAGCAGAAGCTTCAAGAACTTCGCAAGTTGCCCTGGCAGCCACTGTAGAACCTAAATTAAATCTGCTAGACCGGTTTTCTGAAGACAGATCCATGTTTTACAATTTCAAGGATAGCCGGAAGCTCTCTTTTCGTTTGAAAACTTGGTCTTTCGGCTCAGAGCAGCAAAGGGTTAATATCATCATCTTCCTTCTCCAGGGTGATCAGAAGTTCTGGGCCTTTAGTCTGGTTTTGACAAGTCCAACCCTGTAATCTGTGGATGCTTTCTTTAAGGCCTTGGGTCTGCTTGATGATTACCTGGATCGGGTGGCCTCGGCTGAGGCTCACCTCAGGGCTCTGAGGCAAGGTTGGTGCTCCGCTGAGGAATATTGTGCTGTATTTAGGTGATGGTCTTGAACAGCGAATGGAATGATCCTGTGTTATGCAGTCAATTTCGCTTAGGTTTGTCGGAACAGATCAAAGACGTTCTTGAACAGTATCCACCTCCAACATTTTGGAGACTGTCATGCAACTTGCCATAAAAATTGACAGACATTGTCTTGTTCATTATCTGCTTTTGTCTCTGCACCAATGGACAATCTGAAGGTCTGTCTTTACTGTGGCATCAAAGGTCACTTTTCTCGTTCCAGTGCTAACAAATCAGGAAAAGAGCAGGCCTATTGAGTGAGGGGGAATGCAGATCATCTCCTCCAATGTGCTCTTCGTTCCTGCACATTTTATTCACGGTTCACGTTCCGTTGCTGTTTCCGGCTTTTGGGGATAATGGTGCGGCTGGTAACTTTCTGGACATCAGATTTGCTCATTCCTCTGGGATTCTTCCTATGAAATATGATTCTGCTTTTACTGTCTGTGGCCTAAATGGAGGTCCATTGCCGGGTGGCAAGATTTCTTTCGTAACATCACCTCTGCAGTTAACAGTGATAGCACTTCTCTCAGAAACCCTGTTTTTCTACCTCATCAATTGTTCTTCTGTGCCTTTAATACTAGGCTATCCTTGGCTCTATCTCCACAACCCTGTAGTGGATTGGGCTAAAGGCAAAATTACGGGATGGAGCTCTTATTGTTCTCAGGCCTGTCTGACTTTGCCCCTCCTGGTTTTGTAGCATTCGACAGAACAGCTTCCCCCTCAGTACCATGAATTTCGGATGTACTCTCAGAAAAAGCAACTGACAATCTTCCTCCACATCATAACTTCGATTTTGCCATCGCGTTAATTCCTGGATCTAAGCTACCCTAAGGAAGGTTGTATGCACTCTCCTGTCTGGAAACCAAGGCCATGCAAGAGTATGAGAGTATGTGGAGGAAAATCTGCAAACAGGCTTTATTAGACCTTCTAAGTCACCGGTAGGAGCCAGATGTTTCTTTGTATCAAAAAAGACAGTGGGCTACGTCCCTGCATCAATTTTCAGGGTCTTAATAAAATTATGATTAAAAACACCTATCGTCTTCCCCTCATCTAAGTGTTATTTGATCAATTGAAGACTGCCACCATCTTTTCCACAATTGATATCCTCGTAGCATTTAATCTTCTCTGAATTAGAGAAGGGGATGAGTGGAAAACAGCATTCAAGACACATTCTGGCCATTATGAATACTTGGTCATGCCGTTTGGTGTTTGTAATTCACCCGCGGTATTCCAAAATCTCATTAACGAAGTACTCCGTGATTTTCTTGGTCAATTTGTTTTCGTATACTTAAAAGCCAGGGATATCATTTCCCATAAGGACCCTCATACTCACTGTTTCAATCCCTCTGCATTCATTTCCCACACATTTCTGTTGCAGAGACTAATTATGACATAGGAAATAGGAAACTTCAAATGGGCCTTTGAAGAATGGCATCATTGGTTAGAAGGGGACATTCATATAATCTTGGTTTATACTGAGTCCTAGACAAGCCCGATGGGCGTTTTTTTCACCCGTTTTCATTTAATTTTTTCCTACAGGCCTGGATCCAAGAATATTAAGGAGGATGTGTTATCCATAAGTTTCATTTCACATCATGTACCTGCTTCTGAACCACTGCCTATTATTCCACCTACCATTATTCATGCTGGATTAATCCAAGACTTGGGTGAAACTCTTTACAGATTTCAAATCGCCTGTTTATTCCAGTCCACCTAAGAAAAGCAGTTCTCTCTGAAGCTCATGAGAGCAAGACCGCATGACATCAAGGTATCTCCAAGGCCATGGAGATTCTTTCACACTCTGTCAGGTGCCCTTCCTTGTTCTCAGATGTTAGGAACTTTGTTCTGTCTTCTGGGAAATGTGCTAAGAGCAAGATTCACAGAAAGTGCCCTTCAGGTCAGCACTGTCTATTCCTTCAAAACCCTGGACACACTTGTCTATGGATTTTATTGTAAACCTTCCATGTTCTGCGGGGCACAACACTATATGGGTGGACATTGATCGATTTAGTAAAATGTCCCATTTTAACCCCTTGACTAGACTTCCCATTGCATAGAGTTTAGCCTCACTCTTCGTTCAGCATATCTTTCGGCTCCACGGCATTCCCACTGACATTGTCTCTGAGTGTGGCTAAGTTTGTTGCACAGTTTTGGAAATCTTTTTGTACACTCCTTGGGATCAATATCAGCCTTTCATCCGCTTACCACCCATACGGACAGACAGAGAGGGTTAATCAGTCCCTGGAACAGTTCTTACATTTGTACACCTCAGAACTCAGAATTCCATGACAATTTGTCATCTTTGTTAGCATGGGCAAAATTTGCATACAATAACTCATTCCATTCCTCCACTCGCACCTCTCTGTTTTATTGCAATTTTGGATTTCATGCTAAATCTAATGCTTTGTCTTCACTCAGTCCTTCTGGTCTTTATGAAATAAGTTCTACGGCTTCTAATCTCAAAATCATCTGGAAAAAATTTCAGTCTACCTTGAGGCGGGCCTCATTTCATTTAAAGTCGTTTGCTGATCATCTTTGTAGAAATTGTTCCTTCAAAGTGGGTCAGGAAGTCTGGCTCTTTACTCGCAACATGAGGCTTAGACAGCCCTGTAAAAAACTCGGGCCTAAGTTCATTGGACCCTTCTCTGTCATCAAGCAAGTTTATCCTGTGGCCATCAGGTTAAAGTTTCCTTGTCCTCTGAGAATCCCAAACGCCTTTCACTGTTCTCTTCTCAAACCTGTATTCTACTCAAATCAATTCGGACATCTTCAGCCACCAAGAACTCGATCACCTAATTTGGATGAACGATAAGGGATTTGTGATTGAAAAAATTCTTGATTCTAAGAGAGTCCAAGGACAGGTCCATTTCTTGGTTCAGTGGAAGAATCGTGGCCTAGAGGAACAAGCTTGGATTATGCGATGCGTCTACATGCTGACATACTTAACAAGAAATTCTTCAAACAATTTCCTAAGAAGCCAGGGTGTCAGGGTTCCATAACCACTCCTCAAGGGGAGGGGGTACTGTCACGAGCAGCGGTGCTCAGCTCCTGCCTGCATCCCTGCTGTCATGACAACAGCTGGGACGTCACTTTCGGGTCCTCCGTCCCTGCCGTTGCCAGGACAACGGCCGGGGCGCTTCTGTAATCCGCACCGCGTCCCGGCATCTAGGCTAGTCAGGCACGTGCGCAAAACTAGTTTGTTAATTAGGCACATCATGAGAGGCTTATTAGAGTGTTCCCCACCCCTGAACACTATTGGTCAGCTTCTGTATTAAAGACAGGGAGGGCTTAGGCTCCCTGCCAGTTTTAGCTTCTGGATTCCTGTTGCTGACCTGCTTGTGTGTACTGTGAACCCTGCTATTCTCTGGATTGACCTATCATTGCGACCTCTTGTTTGTCATTGGACCTTGCCTGTTTTCTGATTGCCCTGACCTCTGGACCTGTTTCTTGGATTCTCCTGTTTGCTGCCAGCCCTGATCCTATTTCCTGTTTCTGACCCTCCTATCTGCTACAGACTCCCTGACCTCGGCCTGCCTTCAGACTACCTGCTACTATCTGGATTTCCTTCATCTTCCATCCGCTGTTGTATTGTTCATAAACTTAGACTACATTAGAGTTAAGACCTGGGGTCATCCGAGTACCTGTGAGCTCATCAAGCTCTACAGGAAAGGCGGCTACTATTGGCGAAACCTCTACCATCAGTTCTGTAAGTTTATGACAAGACCCACCAGCATAGCAATATGTCAGTACTCTAAGACTACTAAATACTTTGAAGTGCATTAATCATATAGCATTAATATATGGTTAACGTAAATTAACATAAATTGCAGCCATTGGACCTGAATTATTAAGGAACGTAAATGCTGATAAGTACAATATTTTGTGCAAGGACTTTTACTACAGCCTATGATTTAATGAACAGGGACTGGGGGTATGCACATAGTTAATGTACAGTAAGGGCCAAGCTCGGATTGCACAAAGCAATGTATGATTCAAGCCTTGGTCATCTCAAAGGTACATGTTTTTCTGCTGTATCACTTCCACCAGCTACAGGTCTGGTGTAAGTCTCGATCACTAGTGAAGACAGTTACATGTGCATGCTAGAACATATGTTTGCAATTAGAAGCAACAGTTAAATGCATTTTATGTACAGAAGATATTAATTACTAATAAAAAAAATTATGTAAGGAAGAAAAAACTTTTTTTAAAAAATGATTTTTCCTTAATGACAATATTATTAAGAGATGACAATAATTGTTTTTTTCCTCTTTGTTCTTTTGGAACGTTATTTTACACTTATACAGTGTATTGTCTGTAAGAGCATAGCGCACCTAGACCTTTGTTCAACAACAGACATATCTTCACATCTGCTCCTAATTCAATACGGATGTGTGTAAAAAAAATGCAATCTATTTTGATTTTGCGTGCCTTAATGAATCAAGCCCACTATGTATGTTAAAAATCAGAGCACATGTCGTAGGATGTATGCATTTCTGGAGCAACTGATCAAGGGTGAGTACAGCTGTGCATGTTGTGAGTTAGTAGCGCACCTGAAACGCAAGGTTCTGGATCAAAATGAGCCATTGGCAATACTTTGGCAATATGGTCTGCTACTCATTGTTCTGGCACCCATTGGATCCAGGGTACAAAGATGAGGAGATATGGAGAAGAACCATTCTGAAATAAGTAGATGGAACTTGCAGGAAGAAGGGGTAGAAGAAAAAATGTAATGAGGTGAGTTCTGATCTGATACACCTAATAAATATTTCAAATTGGCTAATATTAAGATGTCAGTTCAGGAGTAGTAAGCTTAAAGCAAGGACTTCCAAGGTAGTATTTTCTAAAATACCACCTTCACCATGTGATATACTTAAGGAGGAAAATAAGTGGCTGAAGGTTCGCCAACAGGTATTTCAAACTAAAATTATGTAATGTTAGATAAATATAATTCAAGTGAAACTATAAATATTCAATTAAACAATATTATAGCTTATAATAATGCTTATGTTTAGCATTTATTTTTATTTCTTTATATATTTCCTTTGAAACGAAATTGCATTATTATAAAACTGAAGTTTTATATGTGTTCTGGGATTTCATTTGAGTTCAACTTCAGTTCACGGTTGCAAGGAAAATATTGTGGGTAGCTTCTAACATGTATTTCATTAAACTGTAGATCCACAATATGTCACATTGCTTGTGTGCAGTAGATCATACGATATAATGAGGTCTGTGTGGGAAATTTGTTCAAATGTCTTATATTTGTTAATAATATTAATCCAGTTCTAAATATCACCTTCATAAAAATAATGTTTCTTTCTATTATCTTGCATTATATATAGTAACCCTGTTAAATGTAAAATAAAACAAGGCATATAATGGTGCTACTCTGAATATATATTTAGACAAAATTATTTGGGGAGCATTTAATCAAAAGACAATAGGTAGTAATGGTCTATTTTGAAGGAATACTCCTCTCCTGAGATGAAAAAAACTTATAATGATGCATAAAATCAGAACAATACTTTAAGTATAATAAAAAAACAGTGTTTTTTTCTAACACTATAGCAAAGGCTAAATATTTTTGTTTAATTTAATTTCTAACTGCTAATAATGTACACCAGATTAAAGTCTAGGATAACTATAAAATAAATGTGCTGTACATTATTTCTGATGAAAACATGGGTGCCCTAACTGCCTGCTTCAACAAAGTTTGTGCATATTCTTATTCTTATTATTGTTGAGTAGAGCATTATTATTGTATTCATTTATGAGCATTTTTTTATATGGCACCAGCATACTCTGCAGCACTTTATATTTGGGTATTAAAAAAGAGACCAAAATGTAAGAAGGACCCACTTGCAAAACTTGCACACTTACAGTCTATAGGAAAAAAGAAGTTTGATAGATGAGGTTAAGTGCCACATATTGCATATTGGTCTAGACAAAATGAAATGAGAAATAATGCTTATTGAGGACAAATCTATATGGCGGTCAGAAGATTGTTTATAGATAGAAAGGGAATAATTGTGTTTTAAAAAAAACTCTGATGTAATTATATAGAATGGCCTATGGAGGTTTGGGAATTTGTTAAGTTTCCCTAAAGAGATGAGTTTCCAAGAAACAGCAGCACGGTGTCTAAGTGGCTAGGACTTCTGCCTCACAGCGCTGGAGTAATGAGTTCAATTCCCGACCATGACCTTATCTGTGTGGAGTTTGTATGTTCTCCCCGTGTTTGCATGACCTTAGTCTCTCTCTCTGTGTCTGTGTGTGTATGTTAGGCAATTTAGACTGTAAGCTTCAATGGTGCAGGGACTGACAGGAATGAGTTCTCTGTACAGCACTGCGGAATCAGTGGCGCTATATAAATAAACGATGATGATGATGATGATGATGAAACACATGAAAGGTTAGAGGCTAGGGGCTTGATTTATTAAGGAACTTAAATTAGGAAGTATTTAAGTCTCCTGGACAAAACCATGTTACAGTGCAAGGGGTGAAAATTAGTTTTCTGTTTTGCACATAAGTTAAATACTGACAGTTTTTTCATGTAGCACACAAATATCAACTTTAAATTTCAGTGTACAAATAAGCTATCAAGTATTTGTGTTCCCTTATTCCCTTTCAATTCTACATGTCCACATGGCGGTGCACAGGAACAGGAGGTAATAAACAGAGTAGGGACCGGCCAGAGATCTGTGGAGTGGCCGAGCACAGGAGGAGATGACAGGTGCTAGCTTGATCAGTAAATGACTAATTACCGGTAATCAACACCTGGAAAAACCACTGTAGTGTGTATCAGCGATTAAAGGTAACACCCATAAGTGATGATAGAATCCAGACAAACATACAATAGGTAATGCAATTAGCAATAGACTTACATACAAAAAAGATCCACTCTGATGGCACTTTGTTCGTCCATATAAATATTCCCAATGACCTGTTTTCAATCAATACATAGGGAAATAGAAATAACATCTAGTGTATTACCTCCAAATAATTTATTAAAATGCATAAAAACAAAACATCCTAGACAATTCCAGCCTAAAATCCTGGTATAAAAACGGCTATTGCACTCCTACCGGATAGTAAGAGATAAGTCAGCGTGTCAGAAAACAATCCCTATCGTAATCAGCTGTAACAAACGGCTCACATTCAAATAGCATGGATCAGCAGTAGAAAGCAGGATGTCCCGTGGTAACCGACGCATTTCAACCCCGCCTCTGGGGTCTTTATCAAGGGGTCAATATGTTTTTTTACATATTAAAACGACATCCTACTTAACGTCTGGAGGAATAACTGAATATTTCTTCAGATAATAACTTTCATCATTAAGCAATTTTTGCTGAGAAATTATTCCATTCAAAAATAAAAAGGAAGCAAAGAGGAACATTTATGATGGACTTTAATTCCTTTTTTATAAGCTGTTGAGAAGTGAGACTATATTGTTTGATGCGCCTTATGTACTTTTTTGTTATATCTATATATTTAATGCAGTGGCATTATATTGTGTATTTAGGCTGACATTAAGCAGGGAGTGCTGTAATTGGGAACCATTTGATTTTTTAAGCTAGCTGGATAAGGGCCACAGGCAAATATTCAGAATCCGGGTACAGGCAGAAGATCAGGGTCACAGGCAAATATTCAGAATCAGGCTGCTACATCACGCCAGGATGCGGCGTACTGCCGTGGCTGTGACATCAAGAAAACGATTAAACCCTTTTATCACTTTATGCTTTTGTGGCACCAGGTTTACCTTGGCTACAAATAAGAGGACTTTCAATATTGCAATAATTAAATAGACATTCTTAAAACATTTTAATAAAATAAAATTGTTCTTACTTTCTAAAACAGCCTATCAGTGAATAATGACTGACAAGATTCTAATGTCATCCTTAATATTAATCGTTTGGAATATTTTGCATTTACCAGGTTCTAGGTAAGGATAGTCTAAGCATTATTTTGAATAAATAGAAACTCACAAACACACACTATTTTACATAATATATAACCTATCTAAGGACTAAAAACTATGGGCCTCACTTATAGTCGGAAGCAAAGACCATTTCAGGCGCATCCTGCACATTTCCACTGGTGGTGCATTTGCAGCAAGAAACAGTTCCCTGCAGTTCTGTCTGCTTTTCAGACACAAGTGTACACTGCAACAGCTTGCGTCTCAGTACAAGGGAAATGGTGGAACACGGAGGCGTAACCGTGAATAATTCAGATACTATGGGCATCTACCCGCAAAAACTACCCAAGACGCAGGCAGAACACACGGCAAACAAGACTGAAAAATTGCAGCAGGAATTAGGTGGCGCAAGTAGTTAGCTAGCTGCAGGAGCTGGTTGCAGCTTGGTAGGGTATTACTAGTAGGACGCAACTGGGGTTGCATGCCACTTGTAATAACCTACCTAGCTGCGGCACACTCCCACACCTACTCTTACTTGTAGGTCACAGACGCACATTGCGTCCGACTCTAAATGAAGCCCCATATGTTTATTTTCCCTGATATTGGCTGAAGAGTGAATGGTCTAGTTGGCATTAGTTTATTTTTAAAGCCTTACATATATAAGAGGGCAGGATGTTACAACTGCAATCAACTGTTATTAATATTATTATTATTAGTATTAGTAGTAGTAGTAGTAGTGGTAGTAGTATTTCTTTTATGCTTATTAGATCTGATTAAGTGAATTCTAGTAGTGATGTTAGACTCCCTTTATGGGTGATACTGCTAATTAATAGATTATAAATTACTTTTGAATGTATTTTTATGTGTTTTTTTAATTATTAAAATTGTTTTAATTGATATGTGACTGTTTGCAGCTCGTTATTCTGCAAACTTAGTTTTGCTTATATTTTGAATTTCCTCAAATAGAGCTTTCAGAGCGCTGTATTTTCCCCATTCTTTTCTTTTGATCTAGGAGAGATGTTTGGGCAGTCTCTTTATAGAGCAACCTGAGCATATTTGTATAGGATTTAAAAATAACTAGAATCTCTTTGAATTCTTACTTTTTTTTTATATTTCTAGGTCTAGTTTTTATCTGAATTTTTGTATTTTCATTTAAGTACGTATCCATTCGGCTCCTAAATTTTCCTTTGGGTGGATTTGAGTTCAGTTGTCATCGTTAATGTGATGCATTTCAGATTATCTTTCAACAATACTGAGGCACTTCAGCGGAATCAGTACAATTGATATTTTATATAAAAGTCTCCCTTATTCAAGATTGGAATTAAAGGATTTAAGTTAATTAATATAATATTCAACTTCATAGTACAAGAAAACATTAGAATTGAAAACATCATTAAATACAGTCTCTTCCCACAATGCAGGAACATACTGGTAGCAGGACTGATGGGAATGATTACAACTTATCTGTACAGTGCTGTGTAATAAGATAATAATATTAGTGCTATATAAAAGTTATCTACTTGAGTATGATTTTATTATATTAATAAACACTTGATCTGTCAAGTGAGTTTTCTTCACAGTGCTTTCCATTCCTGACCAACTTACCTGTTTCACTGAGGACCCTGGGGTGTCATTTCAATGGTTAACCCTCTGGTGAAGGTGTTGCTGTCTGCTTCCCTTACTGGTCCTTTGGACATTCTTCATTCTAAAATCCTTCACTATTTATTTGTTTCCATCCACTATGTATAATTCAGAGATGTAGCAAACATTGAATGGACTACAGTTGTGTCACAATTTTACAGTATCGCACCATTCAGGAGTTAGTATTTTATATTGCAAAACTTTAACATACCTGTTTTTTTTTTTTACAAATGTTACTGGCTGCTTGGGGACTTGTTCCACCCATTGTGAAACTCCTTCATTGGAAACAAAAAGCTCATTAAAAAATGTTTAGGCTGCCCATCCTCCAAATTAATAATCAGCACCAGTGCTATAGCCTTGGGTGGTTGTCACTAAAGCAGAAAGACAACAAGTATGGAGCCCCACTGCAAATGCAATAGCTTTTTTTCTTATGTAACTACAAATAAAAAGCATACCCTTTATTGAGTTGGATGCAAGTCTATTTATATAACACATGACCAATGATTACACTAATTTCATATTATATTGAGAAATGTATACATTAATTCATGTATTTAAGGTTTTAGAAGAAAAAATCATAGTTCTGATATACTCTTAGGATCCAAAATACTGTAGGTTTTACTTTTAAAGTCATGTTGTGCTACAAGGGCCAAATGTAAAATGTATATTTCACTTTAGATTTTGGAGGATAGTATGGCCTAAGCAAACTACCGTATTGAAAAAGATAAACTATTTTTGGAATACTCCCTCCATGTCTTTTAGTTAAAATACAATGTTTTTACTTTTTACACAACACCCACAGTTTTTAATGTAAATCAAATTTAATTAGTTAGCTGTAAAACTAATGCAAGTATAATTTTTGTGTACTGTTGCTAAACAAAATAGGAGAAGGTTTCCAACAGTAATTTCAGAACCGGACAAAACGCCAGTGAACGCAGCGAAATCTAATACATCTTTGAGCGATTGAACAGGGAGGGAACTGACCATCTGCACATAATCAATGTACAGTAAGGATATGCCTAGCTAGAGCGCATGCAGCAACGTCCCATTCAAGCTTCAGGCATATAAAAAGATATGTGTTTTTCCTGTCATATTATTTGAATCAGTACAGGTTGGGTGTAATTGCCGACCACTAGTGATAATGGTCTGTATATATTCTAGAATATGTGTTTGCAATCAGGAGCAACTGTAATAATCTATTTTATGTACAGTAGAGATTCATAGCATCCTAATAAAAGGTTTTTTTGGGGGGTGGAGTAGAATAAAGAAACTTTTCTTTTAATGTTTTATCATTAGTGATTATATTTACAGCTGAAATAAAAAAAATTCTGTTGTTCTTTTGGGCGTTTTGATTCCACATTTGTATTGGACGGATCCTGCAGTATATTGTGTGTTAGAGCAGAGAGCATCTACACACGCATTCTACAACAGACACATATTTAAATCCACTTCTAGTTGAATGCTAATGTGCATATGCCCGATTTACATGCGTTTTCGGTGTCTTAATAAATCAGGCCCACATCATCATCATCATTTATTTATATAGCGCCACTAATTCCGCAGCACTGTACAGAGAACTCATTCACATCAGTCCCTGCCCCATTGGAGCTTACAGTCTAAATTCCCTAATATACACACACACTCACACAAAGACAGATAGAGAGACAGACAGGGAGAAACTAGGGTCAATTTTGATAGCAGCCAGTATGTTTTTGGAGTGTGGGAGGAAACCGGAGCACCCGGAGGAAACCCACGCAAACACAGGGAGAACACCACACAGAGAAGGCCATTGTCGGGAATTGAATTCATGACCCCAGTGCTGTGAGGCAGAAGTGCTAACCACTAGGCCACTGTGCTGCCCACAGAAACTAAAGACCAGTTCAATCATGATAGTTGATATTAAAGCATGATTAAGATACTTCTTACTATTTTCCTCCCAAAATGTCCTTAGAGAAAGCAGTTACCGCATAAAGCGAAAAGAATGAGTTTTTCCAGGCTTTTTTCCTAACCACCAAGGAGGTTTTACAAATGGTATGTTTTATTGTAATTATGGCTAATGTAGGAGAATATGTGTGAATATGTACATTATTATAGCTGTAAACTTTTCTACTATGCTATTTAGCAAAGTACCCAAGGCTAATTATAATGAGTCACTGTTCACAGGATCAGGATGGATATTGTCTTGATAACTACTGTAAACACATGAATGCCTTACATTTAGCACAGTGGTATTTTTACTACATTACAGTGAATGTATTCATAATAATAAATCAGATATTGTCAGCTCATTTTGAAGAATCAATGTTTTGTGATTGAAATAATGCAATTATATTTTTTGTAAAACCATACATTTTATTACAATTAAATAAACAGCAACAACAAAACATCTATAAACAAATAATAAAACCAACTTTGGCTTCAGGGACCTATGTTTGAGAAGAAGCAAAGTATTTAGTGTTACAATATATGTCACGTAATATTTAATGCTATTTTCTTAATATAACATATCATAATGTGACTCTAGAGATGTTCCAGGATTTGAATGTATTAAAAGTTTGTATTAGTATGTATATTAGAATATATGATCTGTAATTTGGTTAATGCTGTTTTTTTGCATCATGTACATTTATATTCTGTTTCAGATTTTCTAGTATGCTTATTCATAAAGACACAAAATTGAACATGTTCTATTGTAAAATGCAACCAGTCTGTGCTTGAAGACCTATAGCACTAAAGGCTACAAGGATAGCACTTATTTTCCTGGAATCTTACAATAACAGATAAAATTTGAATTATTACACATGTTGTCATATAGGTTGTTCAACATTTTGTCGTAAAAAGCATATAGTGTCATGAATGCAATATGTGAAAATTACATTATGCATTAAAGGTAGTCTTTCTCTCCTCTGTATCTAAAAGAAGCAGTTTGTTTGTTGGCAAATATCTTCCACAGCTCTCAAATCTTACATATCATCATCACCATTTATTTATATATAGCGCCACTGATTCCGCAGCGCTGTACAGAGAGCTCATTCATAATAGAATAGAAATAGAGATAATCTAATTCATAATAAATATATATATATATATATATATATATATATATATATATTTATAGATACATGTATACATATATGCATTTTTCTAAATTAAATTAATAAAATGTGTAGGAATAATATGTGTAGATCATGTTTAAAAGTTTACAACCTAATTCATAAAATGAGGGTACATTTAAAGTTGATCTAGGACATGGTCTATCCCAAGTATATATTTGTTCCCACATTTTCAATTTATCTCCCCCTTCAAATGCAACATCTTTTTGCCCACGGTGCAAAGTTACTCCTTTTTTGCTTTACTTTCCTTAATGACTCAGGCCCCTAGAATGTGTCTTGCCCTTGGCACTTTTAAAGGTATATGCCAAGGATGAGCCCCACTAGTCCTAAGCACTGAAGGGGTTAAAATCCATATGGACAGTGAACATCAGTTAAACTGATATCATTTTAGACCACAATGGTTTAAATGTTGTGGGCTCACCAATATTTTCAAGGAAAATAATTTTCACAATCAATTTAGTTTGGAATCTGAAGGCAATGGTATCTGTAGAAGCAATCCCCCCACATTAAGGCTCATTGGAAACTCGATAGCAGCTCTGACGATCTGCATTCAATGTGCAGTCTCCATCAGAATCAACAGAAGAAGGGTAACAATGCTGACTGTCTGCAATTATATAAATATATATATATATATATATATATATATATATATATATATATATATATAAATAACAAGTTAACCCGTGCATGATACTCATGCATTCTAGTCAAATCAAGCTACTTAAGGTGTTAAAAAGGTTCTTGTCATGCATTTGGGCCTAGCCCAGGCCTCCTCAGGGGAAGAGCGTTACTTCCCGACGCAAGCGCCCTTTTTTAACGTGGTTTTGTATACATGTCACCACCTCATCATTTTTCTCCATCACCTCATCCTTCATCTTCATTGCCACATCCTTCATCAAGCTACTTAAGGTGTTAAAAACTCCCCACTGTCACCCCCGGCAACCACCAACCACTCCCAACTGTCACTTCTCCTTCAAGAAATATATAGGTCAGTGTATAACTCTGCCAAGCAGGTGGCGCTGCAGCTTATTTTATTTTTTTTCACACACGCCACTAAGCATTTATATAGTAGATATGTAGAAAGGTTGTCCTAAATCTGAATATGCTTACCACTTACCACGATTTCTGACCAAACTTCTTTAACAGTATAAACTCAGTGTAAAAAATTCCCTGTATTTAAACTTCACAGGGATCAGAATTAAATTGGCTAATTAATAAACACATCTAAAACAAGTCAGCTAAACACACAGTTAAAGTGAGTCAGTTACATTTAAAATCAATTGTAACATAACTAACATTGTATACAAAAGAGCACCTTTTTTATATAACAATTTAATGACAAATATATAGAAATTATAGACTAGAATTGTTCAATATTTCAAATCCTCCCATTCTGTTGTTCAGAAAATGGCACATCGACATTAGCCAGATTTCATAATAAAACTTATGTCACGTAAATCTAGGATGCTAGAACCCTGATCTGCCAAATTACTAGTACTCTTACCGAAGGCGCAAAGTCTAACGCAGGGGCTGGTATTCTCCAGGTACCCTCGCAAGAAGGTATAGATTTTACGGCTTCCGTTACGCAGGTTGCAGCCCTCAGGAGAGTATGGCGAGATTAATGGAGTTCAGCGTTAACTGTAGACTGGGTCACAGGAATGGTGGGTGAAGATCAGCGGGCAGTCGGGGTTACCACTGGGATGGTGGATTGTTGATCGGCAGATAGCAGGTATAGCCACTGGGACAGCAGGTATGAAGATCTGTGGTTAGCAGGTATAGCCACCGGAATAGCGGGTATGGTAATTTGCGGACAGCAGGTATAGCCACAGGAACAGCGGGAATGAAGATCTGCAGATAGCAGGTATAGCCACAGGAACAGCGGGTATGATGATCTGCGGATAGCAGGTATAGCCACTGGAACACCGGGTATTATGATCTGCAGATAACAGGTATGGTCACAGGGAACAGTGGAGAGGAGCAATCTAGAGCTTGTTCTCAGCAGGGATGATGAACAAGAACAGGCTCAGATGGCAAGTGGAGGCTGCTTTAAATAATGGAGAAGCAGCCCAGGAGCCACTGAGAGAGCAGAAGAGTTTTTAAAAGAAATCAGGTCTGTGAATGTGCAGACCCGAACCTAAAATGGCGCCCCACCGTGGAGACGGGAGGGCGCCGGCAGGGAGGTAAGTAACCCGAGTCTTGGTTTAGAGGTACCGAAGACCCGGCGTATGACAGGAAATCTCTGTAATTATCCTTATTTCTGATTTTCTTATTAAATACAATCCACTCTCAATAGTTTAGTCATAATCAGCATCATTCTGATCAGGACAGGAATATATAATATATGTGCAATTAATCATAGTATTGTTAAAATATACTGTATCGAATGTCAAAGCTTAGTAAAAAACACCTATATCTACACACCTACTTAAATGTTGATTTATCAAAACTAGAATTTCAGAGTGATCAATGTATGCAATCATTCATGTTTTACTCTCTGCAACATAGTACATAGTTTCAATAAGCAGATTGCATTCATTCAAAAACCAGCTATATTGTATCCAGGACATTTCATTGGGAGTTGCAAGGATATGAAAACGTATATTAAGCCTATTACAATAATAATACATGTCTTTGTCTTGAATCATAAAGAATTGGAACAAACCAATAGTAACAAAAAATATATCATTCTTATTGAATTACTCCATCTCTTAAAAATGATACAGATTCTCTTATGACAAAAGATCAGTAATAGTTGCTGGACAATATCCAAAAAAAAAAAAAAAAGACCTTTACATCAAACTAATTAAACATATTATCGAAGCCCAGATATATAGCAAGACTTGAGACCATATGAAAATGACCTAAATCTTTTTACAGGCATATATGCTCAAAAGGAAATATTAAAACTAGCCTAGCCCTAGGGTTTATGAATCAGTTTTCAGTTTTTTCACACATTAATTCTAATAATTATCACAGTTTATTCACAAATTTTTGGGATATCATTATCTTTGTACAGACCAATGCCATTGTGTCTACTATCAGAAACCAGTATACTCAAAAAAATGTATCTATAATATTCCAAAAAGTCAATTCAATAGACTGTACTATGTTATTTATACTGTATATTATCAAATATCTAACAATTTTATGGGTTGAGAAAAATCAGTTCAGCAGCTATATAAGGTATTACAGTGGGCTTTAACCCTTTTATTAATTAATATGGTAGATATATAATTTGTTTTGCAAATTACTGTTATATCATAGTTATATATGTATATTATATCAAGCCGCTGAGTTTTATATATGTATGCACTTTGAAAAAACATATTGCAAATATTCAATGTAAAAACATATCAAAGTACTTTGTCATTTTATATTACTTTGTCATTAACCTTTTAATGTTAATAACATCTGAGATCTATTCCTCTATTTAAGCCAAGTGAAAAAAGATAATCCAGAATTGTTTTTCTAAAAAATTATTCTCTAAATTTCTTTTTAGCTCTGTCCATACACTTTTTACTATTTTCTTATTATAGTCTTTTTCAGAAAGTTACTGCACACATCACTAGGTCACTTTTCAAACTTTTGCTGTGTATTTGTATTTGGCTTAATAGTGTGTTCAATTAAGCACCTAGGATAGCAACTATTTCTTGTAAATATGCATTCTTAACAGTGGGCTCAATAAATCAATCTGAAGCAAGACTGTAGACCTGGATAATTACCTTAACATCCAATAATTGATATAGTATTCACTACCTTTGTAAGTGAATTTTATAGTTTGGTGGCGTATGTACAATCTATCATATTTTTTAATTCTGTTTCACCTCCAGTCAAGATCATAAATAGTTTAAGGTGCTTATTATATCCAATAAAGCAATTTTTCCCCATGCTTATCATAATAATGTTAGCTTAAGGGCATGACATAGAGGTGTTCAACACACACCTTAAATTTTGTATATAGAATATATCTCACAAACAAAAAAATGTAAGCACTAGATCAAATAGCCCTCCTTAAAAAGTCTATTTTCTGTGGATCTATATTATTCTCTGTTAACAGGTCTCTAACACAATTCATTTTGTGGGATATTTGTTTACAGAGAAACAACATCTTCCATGACTAATAAATCTCACTTTTTAACCTTAGCCTATTTTAAAAATAACTGTAGTAGTTTTAAACAGTATTCAAACTTTTCTGCAATAATGCTCTAATTACTGACCCAAAGGTTGTAACAGACCTTTCCACTAAATAAACCATTGGCATTCTTGGTGTTCTTTAGTTTGAAATTTTAAAGTATCCTTGTTTATAAAGTTATTCTGAAATGTTACCTTATTTGTCTGCACTAATTTTTATTTTGATCAGTTTTAATCTCTGAATATTGGTAGGACTTTTCCAAAAGGGAGTTAGCTTCTTCTAAATAATTATTTCACTGCCAAATAACAGTTGCAGCTGACTTTCAGATCATTTTTCTGTTGACTAATTGTTTAATTTAGTAGTGTTAGATTTTTTTTTTTTTTCAATTTATTTGTTTTATTTATTTTTCGACTATATTAATGATGTCTGTAGTGCTGCATTATTTGAGGGTGGAATAATAATACGTTTATCATTTAAATCTATTTTTTTCATCCTCTTCAGTTGTTAAACCGTCTATGTCAGTACTTATCACATCATAAACACATTTATCTGTGTCAATGAATTTCTAGCAGCAAACACGTTATTCTCTTAACAGTTCTAAATAAACCAGTCAATTAATTTTGAGTGCAGAGACTGTTTTCAAAGTCAATGGCAACAAACCCCAGTTGGTTTTGCAACACTTTGGGTCTTGTGTATGGTTGGATACATTTTAAGTAAAAAGACACTGAGGTAAAATACATTAAAAAAAAAAAAGGCGCAAATCCAGGTCTATGCTGATTCGGATGCATCTCAAGATGCTTGCAGGTGTGCAATAATCGCATATGCACCAGGTTGATGTCAGGTGTTCATTGAACATAATTGAATCCACCTCTGCATATGCAGCCAGTGCAAGATATGACTGTGTGACTATATTTCTCAATGACTATAGCTCATAGAAACGGGCTCACATTTTTTACATTATTTTCCTTTGTGTAATTAATGTTTACATGCAGGATGATGCTATCGACTAGAGTACTGCGACATCAGCAGTGTGCAAGATTTTCGTGCTGTTTCTTACACTACTACATTTTATTGTGCGCTTTGTACTTTGTATGACACAATTACAATTGCTTCAACTCCTAACACTTCAATTAAGTAATTAACCATGTGCACCCTGATGTTGTGCTCCAGATTTATGCAATTTTTATGATGCAATTATAACTGTTTCATCACATAATGAACCCTATAAACAAATAAACTATTTTGAGGAGATTTCTGGTGTACTATACTATATATCAGATTTAAAAACCTTAAAATTACACTAAGGTGAAAAATGTCACAAAATCACTAAAAGATAATGTAATCTAAGTAAAAGAAGACCATTGTTTTTTTTTTAAACAAACTTTATTTTTTATTTTTAACCAACAGGATTACAGCCATCTATTATGAGAGCTGTAAGAAATTGATGTCTTAGTTTTATTTTAGGAATATGGGTGTGGGAAGGGGGGGTTACATTAAATCATTATTTTTATGCAGCACCTTAAATTATATTGTTGCAAATCTAATTTTTTTTTTTTTTCAGTAGTGACACATTCGGATTTGACTCATTTTGCTACGCATGCCTCTGTCTTAACGACTTCTTGTCCCGTTTAACATGCTATGGCCTATACTTTCTGTTTATAATTTACATTGGCTCCCTCATATGCTTTACACAGACAATTGTATTAAAATGGCCCATTATACCACATGCAGCTAAGCATTTATTTAATAATACAAATAAAGGGTATACTTATATTGTTGTTTTTCTGGCTTTTAATGTGCTGTGGCTCCTTTGTCTAGCCGCAGCACCGGAAAAGCCAGAAGAGGAGAAATTGCCATCTTCTGGCCACGGGTTCGAAAAAGTGTCTTTTATTGGTGGTCATCCTGCCCTGAGTGTCAGTGCCATGTTGCCAGGTCTCAGTATAAAAGGATATGTGACAGAGTCACTGGAATGAGGCTAAATGGCAGAGGTATGTGTCCCAGGCTTCCTACATTGTGTACGTTAAAACACCAGGGAGAATGTGTAGATGTGTGGGAATAGCTTCCCACAGAGTGTTTCCATGTGGTAGCAAAACATGGTAAGGGTCCCGGGTGTTATGTATGGAGAAAGAGAAGGATGGGCTCCATACATAAGGCCCAGCCCGGGTTTTCTGATCTGCCAGTCTCTAAACAGAATGATCAGGAGTTGCACCTGTGAGGTGCCTGTTTAAATGCAGCTAGAATATGCAACCTGGGGAGGAGGCCAGATGGCTCCTGAGAAACTCTGCTGTGGTGAACAATGATATGTTGAGTGTGTGTTTGGACACAAGGTCCAACACCTGAGAGAGGGTGTCGCTAAAATGTATTAGCTAGTAGTCAGATGGCTAGGATTTTGTTTATGCTTTGTTTTGTTTGCAAGCTGGTGAATAAACTAGCTGTGGTTTTTAACCTGAAACCTCTGGACTTGTGTGGTTTACTGCTGCCCCAGGAGATGGTACCTATTCCCTTGATGGTATGTATTGGACAAAAGCTATGATATATGTGTTTGAATCAGCGGATATGTGATGAGTAATCTGCATTAGATTGTATTATTGTTTATAAGGAATCTGTGCTATATTATATAAGAGTATTAGTGTTATATGAGAATTATGAGCTAATGCTGCTAACATGGGAATTATAATGGAATCAAGGATTAAGATACACATTTATCAGAAAATCAGTAATAAACGTTAATATAGCTACACGCATATATTGTACAATCTATATTGAACTATTATATATTCCGTGTGAAAGATCATATTAAAGATATGTTGTAACATTATTTTGTAAGTAAAAATTCTATTTCATACATATACTGTACATCTACATCTACATTGTGATTATAGGCTTTATACTGCTTTGACAATACAGATAAATCTCCGCCCAGAAACCAGTTTAAACTAATCTATTCACAATACACAGGCAGTAACAGTTTGAACATTTATTCCCTAACATCGCTAACTAGAGTATGCTGATGAATAGGGGATTAAAATTATACTAAACATGACATGTTTCCTGTAACCTGAACCTTAAATATCACTAAAGTGTACATATAACCTTAAAATATATGTATAACTATAAACTAATTACCATCTGCTCATAAATCACTGGGGAATGGAACCATTATAATATGAAATATATAAATAACTAAATAATAGAGTGCGAGTGTGTGCGTGCGTATTTTACCACGTGATCGCGCCATGCCACGTAACACATGGCATACTGATCGCAATCGCACAGTAAAACAATTTTAACCAATATACTTTCGTTCATCCAAATATATGACTTAGACAATATATGTATATTCCATAGACTTCTTACACTTACACATGATCGAAAATAAAGCTCTCAAAGCTAACACTCAAGCCAAAAAGTAATGAAATTATAGCAATTTAAGCAGAAACCTTAATAAATGCTAGGTCAAATTAATCCAATGTCTAGATTTCTGTGGGGCTATCTTTTGTGAAAGCTTTTCTCTCACATACCCTCACCATCCACCAGCTTTTATTATTAGCCAAGCTGCCCACCTGCTTTACCCACACAGCTGCTTTTATATGCCACCTCCTTGCACACCAATTCCACTCATATGCCACCCCCTGTCCACTTCTCAGGCCTTCAGTTGCATAGACTGCATGTGTGTATTCCAATGAACAACAAATGTGTGAACTGGCAGCCATTTTGTGAGTGACAGCAATCTCACTCAATGATAGTGTTTAATCTGCAGCTTGCCACAGGATGTGATAGCATACTATTTATCTGTTGCACAAGGGACATGTCCATTGATTTTTGGAACATGAGTGGTAGAGTTGAGAAGATGTAATTGGACATGTTAAACCATAAGGTGTTAAACCACCAGCTTTTCTCCTATGTCTATATATCAGCTTTCCTCTCATGTCATTCGATCTGCCAACCAGATTTTTTCTTACATGCCAGCCAAGGCCAACCAGTTTCTTACACATGGCCCCTCACCCCCCCCAGTTTTTCTCACATATTTCAGACTCAGCCAACCAGATTTTCTATTACTTCCACACTGTGTTAATGAGCTTCTCTCTAACATGCCACCCCCTGCCCACTAGCTTCTGTCATGCATTCCACTCATGTCTACCAGCTTATCTCACACATGACCAAATCCACCAGCTTTTCTTCCATGCCCCCTGCCCATCAACTTTCATCTCATGTTTCTCCCTGCCAATCAGTTTTTCTCTCACATTATCCCCCTGTTCACCAGCTTTTCTCACACATGACAGTCCATACACACCAGCTTTTTTCTCATATGGCAGCCTATGGCCACCAGCTTTTCTCTCCAATGCCAGCCCCTGTCCACCAGGTTTTCTCACATGTCCCCCCCTTGTACACCAGCTTTTCTCTCACATACCCCCACCATCCACCAGCTTTTATTATTAGCCAAGCTGCCCACCTGCTTTACCCACACAGATGCTTTTATATGCCACCTCCTTGCACACCAATTCCACTCACATACCACCCCATATCCACCAGATTATCACATACCACACCCTTGTCCACCAATGTTTCTCTCACAATCCCTGGATAATATTAATCTCTTAGCAAATCAGTCCACTATATGGCTCTGTAACACTCAACATTTCCAGTAACTTCTCCCGGTTGCAGACAGTGCCAATCATCTGACCCAGGATGTAGTCCAAAAAGCAGCTGACCTTTAAACCTGGGGGAAAGACAGTACAATGAAGATGTGGTAAATCACAAAGTGTTCACCCCCATGGCCAGGCCTCACTGGGATTACAGAGTATGGAGCTGAGGGAGTAGCTCTCCTTATGGCAGACAGGCTCGATCTTCTTGGGGCATCTACTCTCCTAGTCTGAATTACAGCTCAATGCCACCAGCAACTCCATTGAGTACAGAGTTATGGCATGCAGCATGACCAGCCTCTTCAGTCACATTAAGCTGGACATCATGCAGCAGGTCCATTGTGTCCTTCAAGCAGCTGCAGGCATCTTGTGGCCTCATGGACATCTAGTGAAAGCTAGCAGCTGTTTGTTAACTGGCCACAAGTAAAGCCAATATAAGGGAGCTGGATCCATCTGCCCTCCATCATCTGTAGTTCTCCAGTCTCTGATAGCTTGTTATAGTGGTCGCTAATCTCCAGCTTGAAGCCCAGAATGAAGGGCAACTACTGAGTCAGGGAAATATGGCCTGGGAAGTGCACAGTGCCAGCATGTGAAAGAAGGTAAAGACACCAGCTGAGGAGTAAACAGAAGGTGTAAGGCCAGGTATTTTGCTACACACTATTTTTAAAACTGTCTGGAAAATTATTAGACATTATATGAGTTCAGGATCTTTAGTGGTTGTAGGAAATGTCGACAGAGAGAGACAGCCATTAGGTTAGCGAAGTCATCCAGTGGTGGCTGGACACAACCCCCAGAGGTGAGAAAGAGAGAGAGAGAGAGAGAGGTTAATGAAAGAATGAATTTGGGTGAAACTATAGAAACATTTTTTATCATCTCAATGCCAGTCGGTATTCAACACAGATGCTGAATACAAATAAATGTACACTTTAAAATCCAATACTATTTGGGGAATATCTAGGTCATGATTAGTTTTTGCCAGATCTAAATTAAAGAAAGTGACACTTTAAAGTATCAGTATTATTATTAAACAGCTAGTATGCACAGATTGTACTACGATCATCTTTGCATTTGGGAGTATACAGGAGAACTTATTTTATAGAAGTCATTTATGTTACAACTACACAGACTACCAATACAATATACTTATTGCATAGTAAATAATAAGCAACAAAATAAGATACAATTTTGTCAGTACAATAGATTTATGCTATGACCTGTGATGCAAGTGGAGAATACGACTGTTTCATCTTGTGCAGACACTAATCACTGGTAAGACTCTTTAACACAGTAAAGGGATATATATATATATATATATATATATATATATATATATATATATATATATATATATATATATATATATATATATATATATATATATATATATATATATATATATATATATACACACAGTGTAAGACTGTCCCACCAGTACACCGGGCAAATCCCCAGTGGGCCGCTGCTGTCAGTAAGCCCCCAGTCACTAACAGTGAAGGAGGGGAGTCATAAATGTCTCCCATCCTAATTAAATAGATGTGCTGGCTCCAGCTGCCACTGCACAGGAAGTTGGACGGCAGTGTTATTGTTATTATTATTATTATTATCATTTATTTATAAGGCGCCACAAGGTTTCCGCAGCGCCTTACACAATACAAACAATGGATGGTACAGGGAATAACAGTACAAAACAATAAACGAGTAGTACCAAGACTTCAGTGTTATAAACCTGTGAGGTCTCAGGTCGCGGCTTCCCTACAGCAGGAAGTAACGCGTGCAGACTGAAAAGCTGGCAAGAGACATTGTGCTGTGAAGAGAAGAGGAATAGATAAAAGAAGGAAGATAAGGGCCAGAAAAAGAAGTAAGGGGGCAGAAAAGAAAGCAGAGACCAGATATACAGAATAAGTCATGGGGATGGACAAGAAATACAGAGAGCGGGGTGCAGGCAAGGGGAGATAAACAGATAAGAGGTAAATATTTAAACATGAAATCACCTTTTATATATTTTGCACCAGTATCTTACTATGCCGTTTGTCAGCTTGTACATTTAAAGGATACAGGTCATTCATGTAGACATTTAGGATGAGCCCTCAAAGGTCAACAGGGTAGTAAATTAGAAAGATATCACAAAACATTTTTCCAATGACCTTTGCAGACCTTTAGCAAAATATACAGTGTCTTGAATATTATGTTCAATACTATATCCAATAACTGTAATGTATATAAAGTGTACAATCAAGACACCAGCAGACAATTCAGCATCACTTCTCAATTTCCTTGTGATAAACAGCAGCATATTCCAATGGTTAAAGGGTTGATAAACACAAACAGGGTACTAGAACACAGAGCATTATTACATTGCCATTCTCTTATAGACACCCCTTAGCTGTTAATAGGTGTTAAGGAATAAAACTCTCATATATATATATATATATATATATATATATATATATATATATATATATATATATATATATATATATATATATATACACACACACACACACAAATTAGTAAGTGAATATATAATATATATATATATATATATATATATATATATATATATATATATATATATATATATATATATATATATATATATACACACATATACATATACATACATACATACATAAACATACAGTGGTCAAATTGGACTGGTAATTCGATATGCCATACCATCACTTCTCCTACTGCCTTCATTGTAAAACTATGAAATTCCATTTACGTACACTTTCCATACCACCACTTTTTAATTTCCATGTCAACCACAATGTGTATATGTGTGTATGTATATATATATATATATATATATATATATATATATATATATATATATAAAATTTATTTTTGCAAACATTTGCATATTCCCCTTTAAATGTGTAATGTAAGTATAGATTTTTCATTTGGCCGTGCCTTCACACCAATTTGCAGGGCTAAATGTCAGTAGGTAGGCTCCAAACATTGGTTTTCCCTGTGGGCCCCTTATGACCCAGTCTGACACTGTGTATCTATCTATCTATCTATCTATCTATATATATCCTGGAACATATCCTTCATCAGCTTGGACATGAACAGAGTGCGCTCTGGTCACTGAGAATTTCCTTGGCCACCCCCAAATGTGGAACATCAATGCAAGCTCCCCAGCCATGGTGCTGGACTTTAGGGGAACTGGCTCATGGATATCATGTATCAAAGTCCATACCACTACATACATATCTATCTATCTATCTATCTATCTATCTATCTATACACATATATAATCCCACAAGTGGATTTCTCCAGTGGCCCCACAAAGGTCATAGCTATACTTTCAAGGAGTACTTGTACTATCGGTATTGGTATGAGAGGTGCCCTGTGCATGGATTTGGGACAGGTTCTTTAACAAATGACACATGACTGTCAATGTATTTTCACTGCCATAAAAAGGGAAATACATGAACCTGAGGTACAATGCCAACTTTAAACAGAAAGTTATTTTTAACAACAAAATGTGGTATACCTTCTGCAGGCTGGGCGGCTTTCACTACACCATTCACCTCAGTCACACTCTTAAATGCATGTTCTAAAGTTGCATTGTTAAGTTGGTCACGAACAAAGTCCTGCAAAGGAAACAAAATTGGTATTGCGTACCAGTCCGTATCCTCACCGACAGATGAGTAATCCGCGATGTCACCAGCCAACGCTGCTTTTTGACTGTCCATGTTTCCCCACACGGATACATTTGTGGAAGTCCTGCTTTGACTCCAAGGATAATATTTTAAAGATTGAGATACAGATATTGTGGTTTGTTAGTCATATCTTTTAAGACCGTGCTTTGGATCTTTGTGCCCCCAAGGTGACAGGCAAGGGGGTATGTCTTTGATGTAAATGGATATCCTAAAGAATTTCACCTGTAGGTGATAAGGAAGCAGGATGTCGGAAAGTGTAAGATGTCTTTTCAGCACTAAATTGACTGTGATAGCATCTTGCTTGTTGACATCTGAGTACAATAGACACAACACTGTTCTATTTACATAGTTGTTCAAAGCCTCTAACTAAATATAAGTTGCATTTTATGGGGTGATCTCAATAGCTACTGCTATATGCAAGGATAACATGCTTCTCCTTGTTTCAGACATTAATTTGTTTGCCGGAAATCAGTTTTAGATTTTATCATCCAAAACTAAGTTTCTATATGATGCCTTAGCACACCTACTTTTACACCTATCTATCTATCTATCTTATATCTATGGCATCTATCTATCTATCTAACTATATATATATATATATATATATATATATATATATATATATATATATATATATATATATATATATATATATATATATATATATATACACACAATTATCTATACTATTTCATTTTAAACAGTGTTCCTTATTCTTCTACACGCTACATTATTTTATTTATTAAAACAACATGGGTTCCGGTAGTTTAATGCACTTGTCCTGTAAGTGACCTGGTTGACCACATTCATGGCACTTTAGGTCAGATGGCTTTGTAACCGGCTCTCTCAGTAGTAGTTTTACCTTTGGCCCCTGTAGCAAGGATTGTTAAACCTGGCTTATGACGTGACATCGACATTGGCATGAACGCAGGTGCTTTGGTCAATTGCTGCAAAGCACAAAACCTCTCTACCACTGTGGCAAGCTCTTTATATATCTCTGGGTCCGATTGCAGCACTCATCTTTGCAGACCAGCTTAAGAATGCACAAACACACAGGTGCACCATATGAGTGTTATTGATTTGTTGTCTATGATTGTTTGCAGTGTTTGGGTGAAGAATATAAACTAGTATTGTGCACTTATGCTTTGCGACAGATGACAAACTGGCATGTAAAATGAACATGTGCATGTTCCTTTGTAAATGCTTGCAGTGCTAAACCATCAGATTAATTAATTAAAAACACTCCCACACTTGTTGCCTTGCTACGTCTGAGTGCAACTAGAATCTTATGCATGTGTGCCATGATAACTGAATAGCTGAAAAGTCAGAATTGCAAACAGAAACATATGCTATAGATGGAACCCAAATGAATAAAGAACAATCAGCTGTAAGTGGCCATCGGCAATCAGCCAATAATAAGGCAGCCAATGAGAAGCGCCTTGCTAATGCTTCTTCTTGTCATCATTATCAGTGTGTACTTTGCACCAGCAGCCGCAAGTGATCCTGAAATCATCTATGCATTTTTAACCAAGTGTGACACCCTTATTGTACTCAGCTTATGTTTACTTGCCAAATCTCTCACACTTTCTACCTCTTTAAATGCAAGGATTCATAGCTGTAAACTGAGACAATGGACATATGGACATAAGCATAAAGTTTTTTTGTGCACATGCATGGTAGGGAAATGCAATAAAAAATGCTAATGTCGAACTCAAAACGAGCCCCTTATGTTCAGTCTTTGGTAATGTGTAAGATTAAGAATTAATTACCAGTTCATCCAGGTACAGTAGCTCCTTTCACATGACTTTGATTGGTGTGCCGGCACTGCCTTGTTGTCTAAGGCTGGGTACACACTACAGAAAATTTCTCCCGATGCGACATCTTTAACGATTTTATCAACAACAGAAAAAAGTCGCCATCAGCATGCCGATTGATGAGTACACACTATACATGCTTTACACGATTTGCCTTCAGATCTGTGCTCTTCATCTGTCATAATGTCATATCCATTGACTGAAAAGATTGTGACTCTGCACACTCCATAGAGTTCTATGGACAATGCTGGTTGAGAGTGAAAGCACACTGCAGAATAGGAACAACATTGTTCCATTGTTGAACAACATTTTCAGTCTGGTTTAAAAATCAAATGAAATGATACAATGTGCATGGAGCGATAATTGTTTATCATTGCAGCGTACACACTAATACGATATCAGGCCAAATGATGGTTTATCATTTGATTGGGCTGATAATCAGATGAAAACACTGTAGTGTGTACCCAGCCTTAGGGTTTGCTGTATTTTTCACATTTCGTATTGCTGTCTCCTGATAAGGGCTCCTTTTCCTAAAAATAATTTGTAGCTTGAGCAGTAGATTGGTTGGAATCCTCACCATTGTTTCTCTCATTATTTCTTATTCTATATCTGTTAGCAGTACTTGGATTTCTCTTCCCATCATGTATGAATATAACTTTCTTGACTTATCTTTGTGTCTCTGCTGTGCTTGCCTAATTGCATTTTACTTGACGAATGTAATTCTTTAATTTTTGTATATTGACTTTTCTTCAGAGTGAAGACCAAATGAAATAATGAAATGCTACAGCCTTCCATTTGAAATGTATCTTGAGATTCGATTAAATGCAGTTGGAACTGCATTCAAGTTATGTGCTAATTTTAATTTTTTAGTCGCAATTTGTGTGCAGGTTGCATGCGAATAAGAATCAGTCCCAAGAACTCTATCACTTACAATGAGAATGTGATGATGACATCCTTATAAACCCACCTGAAAGCAATGCCAACAAATCATCCAGTCCAGACCTCACAGCACTAGTGAATGAATGCCTAGCCCCAGTTCACCCCTCAGTTAGTGAAGGTGTCAAAGCAAACAATACACAATCCACTGAGACTGTCAAAAGTATGATAGAACCAGGTATTAAATTGGTCCACGCAACTTTAATATTGAACATTTAGGACAGAAGATGCACATACAGAAATCACTGCAATTCTTAGTAATATAGTGACTGCTAATAATTGGTGAGAACACTGACCTAATTCAAATTAAGTGTAAAAAAATCAGTTGGCATACTCACTAAAAGCAAATTATTAAGTGTAAAAAAAATAAATGAAAATATAATACGTTATACTGCAGCACAAATAAAGGAAAGGATGTTTTCCTATGGGTAGCAGTATATTTATAGATCATACAGAAATATCTGTAAGGATTTTTTAATTGTTTTATTTATACCTAAATGTTGTGTCTTTTATTATTATTATTATTATTATTATTATTATTGTTATTATTAATATTAGTAGTAGTAGTAGTTTTATTACAGTTTGTTTATTTATATGTTAAATATTTCTTTAAATATTTTACTCAAATATGTTAGCTGTTAAAATCTCTGTTTCAGTGTGTTTTAGATCATTTCTAAGGGCTGAAGAAAAGCAATTAAATGTAATAGCAAGACTGAGGTTTCAATATGATGAATAACCATATAAAACTGTTATTTGATTTAATTCTCAAATGAATTCTCCTGTAGAATTATTATTAAAAAGTTTAGGGTATAAACTGTTCTCCCTTTAAGCTTTACTTATAATTCACTTTACAATTTTTTGAATAAGCTAACAGTTTAATTAGAAAAGCTTGCATTACTAAGACACTTTAAGATTTCTATAACAAGTTGATTTTATATTATTACTGATTTGGAAAATATAGATTAAGACAGGTATAGAAATAAGGAACTATTTTTACTGCTTTTAAACAGCAAGCAAATCCATTTTTTGACATTTATATATTTTAAGGTTGTGTATTCCTGAGCTGAAAATTATACCTGAAATAATTGAAGGGTTTATAAGTAAATAAATATGTGTACATGCTCTCTGTCATTGTTCTGCAACACTGCTTCTTTAAATGAGGTCCTATGTGTCTACCTGTTTAGTTAGGGTTAGCTGTAAATCCAGGTAATGCGTAAAAATGTGCATCTAGACAAACCATAGAGCCTGCTTTTGCATGTAGCACACAAATACTGGGCAGCTTTATTTATTTATTTATTTATTTGATTTTGGGTTGAGTTAAGACATGTCCTGTCTAAATCTGACAGCACATTAACTATAAATTAGGTAGCCATTTATTAAGAGCAAAAAATGCACACCAGCACTGTCACTTTTTTGTGCAATCATTTCAAGGTGCATTTTGACTTCAAAATCCTTCTTGGTATTTGAATGTATTTTTTTACATTGTTTGAAGTGCACCTGAAAATAAGCTTTCCAGAACAGTAAGACTGAAAAGTGCAAAATGTATCTCTTTGAAAAATAAAAGGGTACTTGGGCAGGTGATGACATAGTAGCGCTAATTACTTCAGTTTTTGCTTTTTTTTAGCATTTATCAGATTGCGTTTGGACACTGTCTGAATTTTTCAGTTATGGGGCTTAGTGGTCCTTGAACACCTTGGGCTAGATTTACTAAGCTGCGGGTTTGAAAAAGTGGGGATGTTGCCTATAGCAACCAATCAGATTCTATCTGTCATTTTGTAGCATGTACTAAGTAAATGAAAGCTAGAATCTGATTGGTTGCTATAGGCAACAGCCCCACTTTTTCAAACCCGCAGCTTAGTAAATCTAGCCCCTTGAGTGCTAAGGATGAGTAGGACTTGTCCTCTATACAACTCCCTAAAGTGCTAATGATGAGTCCCACTCATCCTCTGTGTTGAAGGGGTTAAAAAAAACCATAAATCACTTCCCACCATGATCTGTGTGTTTCCTGATACTGTTGTTTTAAAGGAATCTTCCTTGTATATTAAAAACATGCATTTATTAGAAACATGCATGCACGAGTGTGTCACTGCATGCATGCCAGCGATAGGGTTAGAGCCTCCAGCTTCCTAACTTAGAAAGTTTGGAATAGCTTTATTTAAAATAGTCGCCTCTTTCAAATGATAGTACCCCTGTTTGTTCATTGCCTGCTGATTAATTAAATATGTTATAATCCAAAAAGTGCTTAGCACAGAGGCGACAAAAGCCTCAGTAGTGAAGGGGTTGATGACAAACAGAATTATTCAATTCTGTTTGTTATGCTATATTTACATGCCCACTGAAAGATAACTTGTAAGTTAACATTTTTTTTAAAAAAAACTTGCAAGTTACAACTTGCTGCTTGGCTACTGTTTAGTATTTAAGAGTCAGTGAGAGTCCACTCCAGTAGTTAGCTGATATAGACCAATATTGTCCATCATATTGTAGCCACATATTCCTGAATGCCATATCAACACAGAGACCCAATTACAGTGACAGCCTGATGCATTATCAAAGTGCACAGGTATTGCTTTATTCCAGGGTTTCCCAAACCCAGTCCTCCCCAACAGTGCAGGTTTTCTGGATCACATGTGACATAATTAGGATCACCTGTGGATCTGTTACAATGTGTCTGTCAGTAATGAATACACCTGTGCTCCAGCAAGGAGATATGGAAAACCTGCACTGTTAGGGAGCCCTGAGGACTGGGTTTGGGAAACCCTGCGAATAGAACCCTTTTTGCTGTACAAATGTGACATGAGCATTTCATGTTGATATATATTGTTGGAGAGAAGCCTTCCATCCTTCCAGATTTACCCACAATTTTATCTCTTCTGTTGCTCTCTCACTGCAGTTGCTTGGTGCCTGTTAATGAAGTTAATCTGGGATTGTCTTATTTTTAAAGTGGATATTTAGTCCCACTTCCCATTGCAAGCAGGTTTCTGAGCCCCATTAGGTTAGCTGTTCATATTATTCTCACATACTCTTGCTCAATTACAAGTTTCAAGATGCAGATATATGTTTATGAATCTATATACTGTTATATAATTCTCTAGATTGAAAAATCCTACAAGCAGGGCCATTCCTACCCATTCTCATGTCTCAACCTTGAATGTCCTTTATCTGTTTCTGTGCATGATTTGTTTTTTTTGTATGATTTTGTGTGGTGTCTTATAAATAAACAATGATGCTAATATAAGAGGAAAGAATGAAAGTATTTTCCAATAAATCCTTAATAGCTAAGAAAAGTCCTAGATCTAAATGGAATTTATATAGATTCTGAAGATCCAGGTCTGCTATTTCCCAGCTGAGGGTGAATAAGAGAGCAGAACTATACATTATTGAATTTAATCAAGTGTTAACAAATACAAGCAACCAAAAAGAGTCTTAGAATGGATTGATTGTGCTTCTGAATCTCCAAAATTATTTTTCAATTATTTACAGAGTATCCTGTGGCCATTTTAAATGGAGACTTCCTGGCCCCTTCATTATTTCACAACATCCATCAGCAAATAACGTTCCAATACCAAGTTTTTGAAGACTTAGAGATTTTAGAAAAGATACAATTACTCAAAACGAGGTAATTATTGTTCTCCTAAAAGCCAGAAAAACATCTACCACTTAAATATTAAAATTTTGTGGAGCAGTTCGAATTGTATCCTCTGCAGCTAAAGTTATTCTATGTATACAATTTTCTCCAGACAGCAGTCAACAGTTGAGAAAAAATAATATTAAAGTTCAGATTTTTGACATGTATGCTCTCTCAGTGACATGTTGAGTGGGAGTGTGATACTAAAATAACTCATAAGGGCAGATACAAAAAGCATACCCCCTCCCTATACCTAGTGAGTAGTCTCAAGAACATCCATGTGGCTGTGGAACTTTAAATGCCAACAGTCACTCTTGAACCAAATAGATCACAAGTGATGCACTGAGGACCAATAGGCTTACTAAAGAATATAAAGGTATGTGAATATAGAGAGCATTTAAATATTTAAAGGCTATGGGAGAGTCTGAAAGGGTGTGGGTAGCTGGATGGCAGCATGTGAGTTGTCTTGTAGTTAGAAGTGAGTGCTTGTTACCAAAGATAATTCATTCAGGTGTAAATCTAAGAGGGAGGGAGATTTGAGATTTTTGAAGTAATGGAGTTAAAGGGTTTTGTAGGAAAATGTGATTAATATGATTTGATTTCTATTAATTGAATCGGGGGTAGATGGGTGACAACTACATCCGATACTTGAATGTTGCAGTGGTGAATCAGGAGATGATGAGAAAGTGGATAAGATTTTTGGTAGCGTTGACAATATTTCTATGGGGGAGGCGACAGGACTTGGAGAGAGACTATATATGATGACTATATATGATGAATAAAGCACAGTCAAGTGTAAAGTCAAGACAGCAGGGGAAACTGAGATAATTTTGGTGCTATTGATGATGAGAAATTTGATGGGAAGGGGGGTCTCTGAGAGGACGGAGATGTCGATATATTGAGCTTCAATTAGTGTTGCAACATTCATGTGAAGATAACAGATAGGTAGTTGGGCAGGTGTGGATAATTAGATTTTGGTCTAGTTAGCAGTATTGGACCTCAAATGAGTGAATTAGTTTCCAAAGAGTAGATGTGTACAGTGAGAAAAGCAGAGGCTCAAAAACAGAGTTCTGTAGGATGCCAATAGATAAAGTAAGTAGAAGAGAGGATGTGCCAGTGGTAGAGACACTAAAATTGTTCAATATGTAGGAACTGTAGTAGGAAAGCACTTTATTGCAAAAGTCAATGGAGTAAAGGATGTGCTGTATAAGTGGGTGATCCACAATATCGAAAACAGCAAAGAGGTTGAGAGAAGGAGTATGAAAAATTGACTTACAGACTTTACTAAAAGTAGATAACTTTTGCGAGTGCATTCTCAGGGAAATGTTGGGGGTGAAAGTCTGATTACAGAGAGTTGAGAACAGAGTGAGAAGAGAAAGTGAGATTGTGGTAGCCAGAAGGCCAAGTTGTAGAAACTAGAGACAAAGCAGGAGCAGGAGAAAGCAAAGTCAAGGAAGTGTCCATCATAGTGGGTGGGAAAAGGATTTCAAAGGGAGAGATCAAAGGAGGAAATATGTAAAAGAAATGTTGTGACAGCCGAGAGTAGGGATGTCAAGGACAATGTTGAAATCACCTAGGATGAGAGTCACCAGTTCAACGGATAGGGAATAACTGGGCCATACAGCAAAATTGCCATGGAATTTGTAAACTGAATCTGGGATACAATAAATGAAAGCAACACAAAAGTGGAGATTAGAGAACAGATGTATAGTCTGGACTTCAAAGGGATACAAAGATTAACAGTTCTGGGGGTATTACTTAGAAGAAGCAGTATGGAGAAACTAGTAGTGTATTCTAACAGTTTGTTTCCTGGTCTTGGAGAGTGGCCGATGGAAAGTCCCACCTTGGAGAGACCTACTGTGAATATTTGGTCAAAAGACGTAAGCCATATTTCTGTATTGGCAAGGAGGTTGAGGAATTTTGAAATGAATAGACAACAGATAAATGAGAGTTTGTTACAAACAGATCTTGCATTCTAAAGTGCACAGGAAAAGGAAAGTAAAGAAAAGATATATGGATAGGGTTGGAGGGATTGGAAGTACAAGGAGAGTGAGTAGATAGTGGAGATTGCATTGGGCCCAGGGTTCTATGAGATGTCAGAAGCAGCCATGAGATGAAGCAGGGTGAGAAAGAGGACATGCAAGGACGATTGTGGGTGTGAGGATTGGTTCTGCTTATAAAGGCCATTGAATGTGGTGGGTGCAGGAAACAAAACACTTCATCGATATAGTCTAGTGAGGAGGAAAGTAATGAATTTTAAAAAGGGAGAGAGGAATACGATGTTGGAGAAAGAAGCAAGGTTTGGAGTGAAGTGTGAGGAAAATGATTAGGAGGAAAGTAGAAAGTGAATTGAATAGGTGCACGGTGGAGTGATGTGAGAAATGTGGATTAAATAAGGGAGGTAATGAGAGATTTGGGGGTTATAATTGATCAAGACAATGAAGGAGCTGGAGACTACTTTACCATCCTCTGGCTGGGGTTAATAGAGTAGGCAGTTTCTGCAGCTTTGACACATGGTTCAAAATGCTGACAGTTCAGTTTAATCATGCTGCTATCAAAGGCTGAATCTCCATGTTATACAATCACATTGTCAAGTGGGCTTGGCAGCTGTCAGCACACCATGCAGCATTGTTGTGAGGAAATCACAGAAGCAACAAGGTACTGTATGTTGTAGTGATAAATAGTATGAAGTTTATTGATGAAGTCAACATCAGACATTAAAAAACATAAAGCTCTGAAGAATTGCTGATAGGATGAATTAGCCACAAAGGAATCAAGCAGTTTTATGACAGTCTGAAGTAAATACAAAATATGAACAAGTACCCTGTTATTATGGTGCAAGTTTACATAAACTTTGGAAATTCAAGGTAGAAAATAATACCTCTTGTATCAAAGCTGGTGCAAATATTCATAGAGTTCAGTCAACAATGTGAAGCCCTTCCAGAGAGCAGATTCTAGTTACCACAGTCAGGAGACAAACTTATGTGAAGCAACCAGGTATCAGTAGTCCATAATGAGTTGAGCCAGAACCAGCATAACTGCATGATGCAGTCCAGAAGTCAGGATACAAATGAAATACTGAGGCAGAAACTGGGGCAAGGTCAGGAACAGGATAAAGGAGCCAAAAAGCATGAGTGTCAAATGCTATTACTGGCAATGAGTGCATGACAAGTGACGGTTTAAATGGTTAAGTCTTCCAATCAGCTCACAGGGCAAGGCACACCTGCACTGCAGCTCAGAACTAATTGAAAGCAGGGATGCAGAAAACAGTTCTTCAGAGGGTGACACACCTATGTAGCTGAAGTGCATAGCAGATCTGAGAACTCACAGGATACAGGGCAGATTTAACCATAACAATTGTCATTTAAGAAGATCACCATTAATGGAACTCTGAATCTTTTATATTAACCAAATTAACTCTTTTGATCTCTGATTCAAATCTGCATGCAGCTCATAGCGTTATAAAGTACATGCCATTAAACCTTCACTTGTACTTTTTTAAGTAAATAATTTTCTCTCAAGAAGAGGTGAGCCCAGAATCAAAATTTGTCAAGATGCCCACAATTCTCATAGGTGACCCTGAGTCCAGTAGCCACAGATGGCAATAGTAATCACAGTTGAGCTCAGTGGGCAGCTGAACTGATATGGTAACAACAATGGTTGTTGAGCTCAATGGTACCAACAGTCAAGTGGGTATGACAACAGTACTCTGTATAAATCTCACATACTCCTGACAACTAGTGGTTCTGTGAAATGCTAACATACTGCTGGGACTAGTGAACAGTTCCAAGAAAATGGTAGACAGTGAAGGTCACATAATGAGTAGCACAAGCTACCATTAGTAAAGTGTATAATAAGCACATTTTACCATCAGAATGTTCCCATTATGATGATTTCAACTCAACTGAGTTAATTGATGTGTATTATTAGGAATAGCATACATTATACGCTCTCCAAAGCACATCAATACCCCATATGTGTATCTTCCTGTCAGGTTCAGTGCTACCTTTAGGCAAACTCAGGAAGTTGCCTATAGCTCCAAAGTTTAAGGAGCACCTAAAACCTTGAATGAATGGCATCATCTAAATTCTTTATTTTTTTTTGCTTTTTTCATAGCATCCTGGCATTGAGCACAGGACATCTGGGTATTGAAACACCCCTATCGTTCAGGATTAGCTAATAATGGGTAGGTGTATTTTAATTAACTTCAGCACCCCCTGCATACTTCTTACCTGTGACAGTGCTGAGTTCTGCTCTTCTGCTTCAATTACAATTGCAGGTTGTGCTGTGTCCCAACCTGGCACAGTTGAGCAGAAGCCAGGAGCTTTACAGCACTAACACCAATCCCCACTTGCTATACAGCAAAATAGAAGCATAAGGAGTGTTTAATGGGCGCAACACCTGAGGAGGAGCACCTAATGCAAGAAGGAGCATGGCAGGGGTGGCATGGGTTCCGAGAGCAATTTATCTAGTCCAACTTCCAGAACACATACCCCTAGCAGAGCAGACATGCCTACTAGTGCCTGCAACCAATAAGAGCCAATCCCATATGTTTCCTGAAACTACACAATCCAGAAAAATAAAAAGTTAAATAATATTTTTTAAAAATTCACAAAAATAATGCTGAAATGCTTGGAAAAATTTGTATGTTTTTCTTAAAATAGTTTAGTAAAAATTGCCAGGTGGTGTGCTAATCTACTGCTGGTGGTGGTGCCAGTACCACACCTTAGATTGAGTGCCCTGGAATTTTCCTTCATTATGCCACAAGGTTTTTATTATTTGACCAACTCCCACATGAATATTCCTACCTGACCTAGAAAAGCATTGTGAGAAGGCCAGGGCTGTTCAGACTGCATTTCCCTTGTCTGTCCATGTTCATGTTATCTTGAATTAAGGGGGCTGAGGCATCCAAGGAGCATATGGGATGGATGGCCATATGGGATGATCTCTCTACTTGATGGGCATGGAGGTCCCAATTTCTCAAGGTTGATGTGGAGTCCATTGTAGAGTATATTGTTATTCACCAGCAACGGGTACTCTGTATCTGCCTTGCCTGTCCTTGTATCCAAGCAGCCTAAGTGGCTGTCCATTTAGGCTGGAAACACAAGGCACTGGGTCAGACTTGTGCCCTAACTTGACCAAGTGCTCTGAAAAGTCAGACACTTGTAAATCATATTGGCTGGAAGGGAGTTTTACTGAATTTGCGGTTTCCGGGGAAGAGTGGGCCCAGTGAAAGCAATTCTGAAAAAGTTGGGCCTGGAGAACATATTTTCAAACAGCGTGGCCAGCTGGATGGTGTTTTTGAAAGGCTTGGCCTGGGAAAGACACAAACCAGTTTTGCTCCTTTCTATAGGAGAGTGGTCTGATATCACCATTGTTCACTAAAATTAATGTGTTAAAAAAAACATTCTAGAATACAAATTGGGTGAGAGAACAATATATAGTTTTAGATTTAGAAATATTTGATTCACCGTTCATTGGACCACTGATCCTGGAAGAGAAATTTCTTTAGTTTGTAGAAGGTCATATGAGAGATAGCAGAGGAGTTACTTCATTCATGTATTAAATGGTTTGCCACACAATTGAAATTGCTTTCCAAAATTTATAAGAAATATATCATGTATACCATGCTTATCTCTAAGAGTGAACAGGGGAGGGAGAAAAGGTGGAGTGGTGCAAGTAAGGAAGCCCATTTTACACTGGTGGGTAGAGATGATACTCTACACATATGCACCTACCTCTTAATCAGACTTCTCTTGGTAAACTCAGTATCTCTTGTTTCTCCATGTTCTGTGGGTTAAAGTGTAAAAAGGACCCTTGTACATGAAAATTTGACATCTCAATTTATTTCAGCTCTTAAATGATACAGGAGTTGCAAATGTGAGCTCTTAATCAATATCAGCTCTTAAATGATACAGGTGTAGTAGTGAAGTACAGGTCATAGATGTTAGTAATACTGGCCACCTGGACACCTTTTGATCTTGATAAACTCTTCGATTACACACTTGATTGTTGCAATAATTGTTTGACAGTGATTTTGGATAAGAGAATAGTCGTTTACATAAGGGATTATCACCTAATCTCTACACCTTCCTTCATGACAGGTGCCCTGATTTCTTATCAACATCAGGTCATTATTCATGTCACCTGTCCCCTGTTCCTCTCAATAGACATGGGCATTTGTCATTAAAGTTAGGTGCCCAGTCCTCACCCTTCTACCCTGTACTTTCTAAGAAGGCGGAATTAGCAGTACTCACTAAGACATTGATGCCTCTGTAACTATGCACAGCTCTCTGTCTAGTCTTCCACTCTGAACTCTGGCTAGTGTAACTCTCAGCTAAAACTCTCCCATTATCTCCTTGTCAATATGTGTGTCAGCATAACTCCAATTGACCACTAGGCAGGTCAAGTTCCAAATTGATGATGTCAGTTTTGGCACATCAGGGAGAGCATTTAAATCCTTTGATTCCACCATTAACTCATGGTCCTAGTCAATTTATCTAAACAATGTTGCTCAGTTCACTAAACTGTGTTCAGACAAATGAGTGAGAAACCAGAATACACACTAAATTATGGTGGCAGTAGGTATGCTTGAGCTATTAGAAATCAATGTAGATAAAATATCTTGTAGTAAATTCTCCAGCTGGATTAAGTTTTAGCTGGCTACATATTACTTAGTCATCTTCACTATTATATATATATATATATATATATATATATATTACTAAGCAGAGGGAGAGGTATTAATGAGCTGGTTTCACCATATTCACCCTGTGGTCAGGCCAGGACTAGTACTGCTTAGTTTGGTGCCTCTCTGTTCATCTGTCTAGTCTCATTGAGAGATCCTCCCTGTGCAATTCAGTGAGCAGTATTTCTACTAAGCCTGGGGGATTCTCTATTGTTGGATGAGCATCCTTAATGTGTTGCTGTGAGGCAGAAGTGAAAATCTCATTATGCAAAATGTTTAAGTTTCTCAGCATCTGGAGTACTGAAGTGCTGGCTTTTTTCCTGTGTTGCCGTGTGATATCCTGGGATTTTTAATGATATCCTGGTATATATACAACTCTGTGTCTCTATAGGAAATTGCTTGCATTTGTCTTACATTCACCAGTACTTCCTCTTTGAGATAAGAGCTTGAAGTGATGTATTTAGGAATATCTCCAGAAACATCTATAGGACCAGTAAAGGTTTATTGGGGAAAAGAAGGTTGGCCAGTACATAATGTGGTAATCACCGTATTCTTAATTTTTTCTTTTCAATTATCAATGTTTTCAAGTTGCCTGCAGCCCTGTGTTGACCTGATGAATTTGCTCTCTAATTTCTGATTAAATGTATTAGACCTGATTTGGTAGACATGTAATCTGGCATAATCTGGTCAGCAGTTTTAATCATAGTCGTTTTGTACTCAACAAGTTGAAAGTGATGCCATTTTTGATATCTCTGCCATGATGCCCATGATATGTCAAAAAAAATTAGATTTTTATAATTAGTCCAGGTTAATTTGCGCACTTGAGAGTCTGATTAGGGTCATCTTGAGTGGCCCATCACAAAGCACAAATGAAAACTTTCTTTGATTCAGAGCTTAGCCATGACTCCATGTGTCTTTTATTACAGGTGATGCTTCACCCATTATACTGGAGAGTAGAGTATTCAAAGTCCTTGTATATATGTGGGTATATATGTGGGTATATATATATATATATATATATATATATATATATATATATATATATATATATATATATATATATATATATAATATGGCATAGAAACACACATGTACAGTTTTTTTATTTTTACTTTGTTTTAATGTCAAGATGGTAAGATACTTGACTGCATAAAAATTGCATACAGTTTCTTGTGCCCCAAATCACTAAATAAACAGAGACCAGCTCTCCAGACACCAGCCAGCTTTGCAAGCATTGGTCACACTGAACAGAGAGAAGCAAACAGGTTTTTATACCTGACACTCCTCCCACAGCCCTAGCTTGATGGGCAAGTGAAACTTCTACCTTCCTTTTAAAAAGGAGATCTCATCAGCTGCTCTGTTTGCTCTGACTACAGACACACCGTGCCAGCCTTCTGTCGAAAAAGACACTTCCAAAACATGTAAGTGTAATCCCACTTCATACCTTTATTTTTTCACACATATGTCCTCCACCTGTTTATCTTTAAACAAGGTGCACTTTTGCACAAATGTGTTACTCTGCATCGCCTCTATGCAGATTGCCAGCTAAATGCCTCCCTTTGTTACAATATATAAATATGTTATATCTGCTCAACCACCATGCTCTCCGGTATTCTGACACAAAATGTACCAATAAGCAATAAGTGAAATAATGTTTAAAAAAATTATGTTCCAAATTAAGATAGGCAAAAAGCACCAGAGAGTGAAATGCAATTATATATATATATATATATATATATATATATATATATATATATATATATGTATATGCTACAGTTCCAATGAACTCCCATGTAATCGTTTCAGCTGCATTTACATAGAATTTACAGAGAATAAATTGGGGTGGGGGGGGTAAGGTAAGGCACTGTAAAACATACAGCACACGTTACATTGATATTGTATAATGAATGTTGTGGATCACACTGCAGTTCCTTACTTAAACACCTGCAGTTAGATTTGACAGTTGAAATGGTACTGTAGCTATAAATGATATAAATGATAATGAAATACTTCTTGTAATATTATATGGCAGTCCATAACTGACAATGATAGATAACGTTGTAAAGGCAGGAAATTAGGCCAAAAAGTTTTAACAGAAATTGCAAATGGTGACAAAGCCAGGATGTTTAGAGTGTAGTTGAATTGGATGACAGCTCTTTAGCTATGGGAAAATTAAGTGCTCCCCAATAGCTCCTGCATGCTTAAGGCATGCAACCTCCTGTTTCAACTAAGGAATCGGACAGGGTAAACTATGCAAATGTGAATTTTTAGAGCTAGGTCACAAATGTTTTGATCCTGCTCACCACTGAACAGCAAAGCTAAAAATTGCACCATCCATAATGTTGTCTATAGCAACTGGATCTGCCTCCCACTGGCTCCTACTTTCTGTTTGTCTACCCTGTCTCTATTGTCTCAAGGGCGTTGGAAGTGTCTGCTGAGGTGGGGGAAGGTACAGAGTGTCTATTTGACAACTTTAATAGAGTCAAAACAATGGCTGGAAGTAATGTCATGCCCCGGGGATGGGGATGTCCTTCACCTACTAGAAGGCTAGAGAGGAAGTAATTTTACTACTTAAACCTGGTGCAGACTAAGAAAATGCAACAATCTGTGCAATGCTTTTTTTAGCACTTTTTGATTGTTTACTTGTAATGGCTCTTTAAGCCACTAATTACCAGGCAAGATCCTGCTCTTCTCCATCACACTTTGGGCTTACAGACTGCAGGTGATGGATAATGAGTCATCCATGCTTTTGTCCTAGGCCAGAAGTCAGAAGTTGTTCCACTTAATGGAGTGGTTTACCCAGGTTGACCCCTGTGCTATTTTCCATCATTCTGAGGCTTTTGGGACATAAGCAAGAAGCACAGCCTGAGAATTACTGGATTCCAAATGTGAAAGAGATGCATGATTATGAGGAATCAACTGATGCATTTTCTGCATGATCACTTGAGTCAATAGAAGCAGGGCACTCAATGACAAGCAACTCACTGGTCCTTGAAGCAAAAGCTTCAGCCTCAAGTCCAAAAATCAAAGCACAACATACTGGAACAACTGTAAATTGTCCACATCAACTTCACTATCTGCTGTCTAAAGGGATAGCACAATCTCTAGCAGCTGCATTTTAAGTACTATCTCTGAAAGAGTATCATTGCCACCTTCTATCACATCTGAAAAAAATCTCTGTCAATTACTCACTCATCAGTAATTCCCCTAAAGACTACAATATTCTGTGATTTTAGGTTGGAAGAGCTGAAGCTCTTGATCCCTCAGATCAAGCTCTGCACCTATTTCTCCCACTATATATTGAACCCCACAAAAAGCTGCTAGGGTTTTTTTCTATCAGCAGGAATCAACTTTAATGCTGCTGCCACTGTTCCCTGAGTGCTAAACACAGTATCTTGCATGGGCAGCACCTTGCTCTAATTCATCCTCACCCTCTAACTGAAAATAAATAAATTCTTTTTTTTCTTTGTTAAAAATTAAAATGTTTCCCTCCTGACTCCTACCCAATTATGTTTCTGTCAAAAGCAACAAGTATAATATCAAAGAGAAAAATGATGTTTCCTAAACTGTTCCTGACAATGAAAAAACAACCAATAAAGTGTTTTGTCCTCTTTGACTTATATGTGTTAGGTTTTTTAATTGGCTTGGCAACATAGCAACTGAGACTTCAGGCCCTAGTGGTAACAGGCATTATCAGTACAATGCTCATAGCTCTGTCTAAGTTCACCACAATCAGCCAATGTGCTTTTACAGAATTACTTAAAATTACAAACAGAAGTACAGTGAATACATTCATTGCAGACTTGGACCTGCTTCAATAGGCATGAAACTGCTAAAAAAAGGATTGGAGCTGCTAATAGAGGCTAAAACAGTGGTGAATATACGTTTTTGATATTTTGCTTTGCTTTAGCAAATATGTACAAGACCCAATTTTCGACCTGTTCACGCATCTTCTTTACATACAAAGCAGAAAAGTACATATTCTCTAAAAAAAAGTTACACATCCCTTGATGAAGAGTAACATAGAGTAAGCATAAATAAATATGTGTCCATGTCTCAATTAAGATCTGTCATGCTGGAAGTTTGTTATGAATCAGAGATTCCTACAGGGTAAATTTTCTGCTCTTTGGCAGGGGTAGCAGGCAAATATCTCTAAACCAAGGAGCTTGTCAAGGGAGAACGAGTGGTGATAGATGATTCCATGCTTGAAGAGAGAAGAATAGTAATGGGCATAAAGTTTGGTAAAAATATTGAACATTGTACAATATTTGGAAAAAAAGCAAGGGTCAAAAAAGTCATTACATTGCTAGTATCTAAACAAGGAAATGCTGTAATAAAAAAAATTGCTCCTGGAAAGTTTGACTGTGACTGACGATAATATATAGGCTGCAAATAGATATTGCTTCTCAGCCCTGATTGTTGCTGCTTGCATACGTGCTGAGATGGGTTTCATCCCCCCAGTAAGCCAGAAGCTGATGACACTTGTATTTTTGATGTGTGCAATGTTGCCATTTGTTTACAATCACTGTGTGGTGTTGATTATTTATATTGCATTTCTACTATATGATTGGGGGATGCTTACAGGGTCCACTTGGGGCAGTTTGCGTCTGTGGCCCTTTCAAGGTCTCCCTGACCTATCTGTCACCTGTGCCTTCATTTTCTTATCATGAGTTTAAAGAGAAAAACAAAAGAAAGAAAAGGGAAGGCCTGAAGTGGACCAAGATCCAACTGTAAACACAAAACAATACACATAGAGAAGAAATCACACAAATTCCATACTTTTAGCATCATTATCACAAAGTAAAAGAACCAACATTGGATATGGTGAGAATATTGTTAAACTAGTGCTAATGTTTCTAATTGATAAGAAGGATCAATCAATTAGACAAATGGGTAAAGGTCATAGGAACCATCAATTTGTCTAGATTAACTTGGAAATATTATTGACCTATGGGTGGGGGGGGGGGTTGTTGGTGAACTTCATTTCTTATAGTGGCTATCTCTGTGGGTAGCACAGTTTTAATTGGCATGATTTTAACAGAAATTTTAAGTAATGTTTTATATTTATTGTTTTGTATTTGCATACAAAATAACTAAAGAAATGTTTAGATAAATGTGCAAATAAATGGAGTGTTGATCAGACTTACTAAAAATCTTTGGATATAAAATTAAAACAAATTCACAGATGTTGCACAATTAATTATAAATGACATTTGCAGTCTTTTATTCCAGGAAAGTTTACAGGATGTGACCAAAGAGACAAATGAATTTTAAATTAAAAGAAGAGAGTCTGTTTAGAAATTACTTTCATAGTATCTGTAAAAAGATGGATATTTGAAAGAAGCTCTTAGCAGCTTCTCGGAAAGGTCAAGCACCAATTGGACCATTATTTCAAACCATTTAAGCTTAATTTGCATTTCTAAAGAGAACTTCACTAATGATCTTGCCAATAGAATGCATTAAGAATGGAATGAATTGCACAGCTTGATGAAAGTTTTGTATTTACACATATCATTTGTTTCCTTTCATACATCAGTTGAATTTTGTCTTTTGACTTTTTATATGTCTGCATATAATATTTACTGTATAAATGTTAAGCATAATTATAATTGCAGTAGTGATTTTAAACCCACAAATATAATAAACCTCTAATGTTTAGAAACGTTTACATAGATATTGCTGTGAAAGGTTTAGTTTTTGACAAGCTACAAATTCTTAAAGCTTTTTTAATAGTAGAAAAATATATGTGCTTTGCCCCATTTCAACATTTGCATTGCGCAAATGAGATTATCTCTATATCATATTCTAATTATTAATGATTAGATAATGTAATGGAACTGATTTATGTTTGGACGTAAGTCTATATGCGTGCCATATCTTGTGTGAGATAACGCAGAGCATGTGAAAAAGCGGGACTTACACTATGAACACAATTGCATGCAATTCATGTCAAATTCAAATGACACTTACGACTGCCTATGACTTGAATTCGTTCATAGCAAGGACTCCATCTCATTAACAACAAAACAAATTGATTTTATGTTATTTTATAACTATTGTATACATTAGCACGTGCAGATGTATAAATTGTCCTTTTGACCATTTGAATGTATTTGCGTACATTTGCCTTGGAATATATTTTTATAAATGTACATACATAGTTGCATACATTAGCATAGTGTTTTTTCCTATAACAGTAAAATTTTATTTTAAAACATAACAGTAAAATTTATTTTAAAAATAACATTACACGGTTTATTATACTGAATTGAAAATAATATTTTTTTTAAACACAGAACTTTAAAATAGTATTTTTTGTATATTATTTGTAATTTCACAAGGGACCTAATAATCTACAGTGCATAAGGTAACTATTAATTATTTCTTTTTTTTCCCCTTCATCTTTCTCACATATCACATGTTTCTGCACATGCAATGAATCTGTTGTCCTCTCCGAAACCAGCAATCAGGTACACCCAGGGCCGCCATCAGGGGGGTATGGGGGGTACTGTTGTACCGTGCCCGGGCTCACCAGGGGGCCCGGTACAACAGCTTAGCACAGACTTACCTGGGGCCCACCGCTGGTCTCCGCTATTCTGTCTTCAGCCTGGCTGTCACCATGACAGCCAGGCACCAGGATCCGATCGCAGGGGTGGAGGATTCATTCCCCCTGCGATCATGTGCTCTGCCTGTGACAGATCACATGATCACAGGGGGAATGATTCCTCCACCCCTGCGATCGGATCGCCAGGCTGAAGACAGAATAGCGGAGACCAGCGGCGGGCCCCAGGTAAGTATGTGTTGCTCATGGGGGGGGCGCTTATGGGGGGGGGGGCACTCATGAGGGGGGGGAGGGCCCGGGTGGCACGGGGGCCCATACTGGGCCCGATTTTTTTCTAAAGGCGGCCCTGGGTACACCAACACTATCTCAAGGAGATTGCCTTCAGGACATGTGTCAGTCTTTTTTGGGTGTCAGATGCTGTAGTGGTCTGTTCTAACATCAATTCATTTTCAAAAGTTATAGGAATAAGTTTGAGTTTATGGAGTTTATGGCATATCTGATCCATTTTTGCTTGCACATTGATGCTGTTCACATTCATTTGATGCATTCATTTTTGAGATACTGACAGATTTGAACAGATTTGCACTGTCATGAGCTACAGCTGCAAGTATTTCAGTTTCCCTAGGTGCCTCTTTTTATTCTCAACTATCACTGGTGTCCTCAGCAGGGGGTCATATTCATCCTCAATTTATTCCTTGGTATGTACAGCTGACATAAAGGAAGAAAAAATTACAAATGTGTATATTTTAGTCAATTACATCCATCTTCTATCTTCATATAAGTAGATTAGTTTAGTAGTAAAATTCATTACACACATTACGAATTTCACATGTGAAATGTACACTCTTTTTTTCATGTGTATAAATGTGGAATCATTTACAGAGCAGAAAAAGCACCAAATGGATTGACAATATGCATAAAGTGCAAGATTTATTTATTTGGCTTGATGGCAATTTTACATATGCATCCAACTAAATTAGTTATTTTCAAAGGTATTATTACAAAAAATACATATTATACTTGACCACAGGGCTTAATTATTCCATAGGGGGTGGTGTTAAAAAAATGTCAAGATCCTTTTTTCAGAAACAAGTGGAGATGAGGTTTGAAAAGATGGGAACATATATATTGTTGGTGGAGGTTTTAAAAAAAAAATTGTCACTAAATTTAACTAATTTGAATGGTTAATGCAGGTATTATTGTATGATATTTATCTGAAGGGGATTGTTGTATGGTTGGAGGAGGACCAAGTGCTTCACTTGTCTTTCAACTTCTTTGTCTATGCTTAGAGAATGCTCGACTGGGGCCAGGTGTCACTTCCGCTGAATGGGGCATTCTACAATATCACAAGACCTTATAACTCCAAAACTGAGAATGAATCACAAAATGGCAAGACACAATCCTTGCCTTTTCAGCTTTATATAGTGTCTGCAGAGTAGTATGCGCATGCCATTTATTGTGTGTGAATGCCTAGGCATTGGAACTCACCTAATATTGTTGGAATGGCCCACTATTCTGATTGAAGTGAATATAACAGGTACTACATTAGGGACAAGTGAAAGGAAAGTTTAACCACCATTTTAGATATGGTTTTGCAGGGAACCTTGATTTACATACCTCTATTCATGCATGTCCTGCAAGCCAATCAGTGAAAAGATTTGCCTAGGCCAATCTTCTAGTTTCCCAAACCCAGTCCTCAAGGCTCCCCAACAGTGCAGGTTTTCCAGATCACATGTGACATAATTAGGACCACCTGTGGATCTGTTACAATGTGTCAGTCAGTAATGAATACACCTGTGCTTCAGCAAGGAGATATGGAAAACCTGCACTGTTGGGGAGCCTTGAGGACTGGGTTTGGGAAACCCTGGCCTAGGCAAAGATTGCTAATGAACAGGTATATAACTTAATGGGCCTAATATGTGTATGCCCTTAAGTAAAGCAACCACCCCACAATAGATCTACATATGCCTCCAAAATGCAGTCCTCTAGCTAGTACTGTGTCTATTAATGTAGCATCTCTGAATTCTGCAGAGCTTAATAATTGTGGGACCAAACTACACCCATAGTGTGGTGTTAAAATGTGTCATATTAATGTTTTTTTTACCAGGTGTAGAACCAACAAGTGATCAAGAAAAAATATTTATAATTTTTTTTTGTACGGTTTATAAAATGTTTATTTTTATTTTATTGTTTATAAAAAAAATCCTGGAAATGATGTGTTAAAGGGGTTATTGTTAGCATTGAATACTGCAGGTTAATGAGGTAATACAGTGATAGAGTTATTATTATGTAATAATATGTAATTGTCAGGAAACATTAGTGTTTAGGAATAAAAAGTCAATTAGGGTAATTAAGAAAATGCATGGATGTACGTTCAGATATGCATGTAGCAAAAAAAGAGCAACAATAAGAATTAAGGGATACGATCCACAGGGTAGCATTTTAAATCACATATGACGTTTTTTTCTCATTGTTTTTTTGGTAATAGTATTTTTTGGTTTATTTTATTTACTCATTATTCATTATTTTTTGTTTTGTTGTATTAAATTTTGCTTCTTTCATAATTGTATTTTATTTTTATTTTTTATATTTTGTTTTCTACTTTTTGTGTGAGGGTCATTATTTGTTCTTTTGACTGGGTTTAATATAATTTTTTTATTTATTATTTTTATGTAACTATTTTTTATGTATTTGCTACTATTTTTCAACATACATTTATGATTGCAAAAATGTCCTTTTTTCCGTGCATTTTTGTCGCCTTAGATCACTACTGCTACCATACAGTTAATAGTTCACACTGACTATATAATAGTTGGTGTGCTTGTTTTAAAACATATTCATCTGCTACCTTTAAACATTGATAAGGACACTTCTCTTCTCATTGTTTGCATTATGGGACCTGATGTATCCTGATATTTACTTCTGCCAGTTGCTAAAAATTTTTGGAATGGGGGATGTCTGCTTAAATGGTTGATATGGTAAACAGAACAGGACAGTGAGCTGATCATGTTTATATTGTTTGTATTGTTATGTAAATAATTTTATGTTGATTTTGCGTTTGATATGTTTGCAATTTGTTTTTTGACAATTGTATTTAAATATAATAATATTTATAATATATTTAATTCACTGTATTAGCATATGTGTATGTAATTAGAACAGCTGATTCTTGGTGCAACATGATATAAAAGGACAGCAGTAGTGTCTAACCAGTGCACCTGATGAAAGTAAAGGGAACTGAAATGCTTGTTGGGCAGTAAATTTTTTGCAATGTACCTTTCGCTTTGATTTTTTGGGGACTTTCTTGTATTTCTGTATTAAAATTCTTTTGTATATTGTATTCTGATTTGCAAGTTCTGGTCTGTTCACAGTACTTGAGCAATTGAGGATATGCAATTTACTATAGGGACTATCCACAGCACTTGTTGTTACTTTTTTTGGTAGCTAATTGAGTGATCCACATCTAACTATTTTTGTGTGTGTATATATATATATATATATATATATATATATATATATATATTGTGGCAAGAGCCCGCTACTGCTGAAGCACTTGGAACAACTTCTTCTTTTTATGCAGCTCAATTGTCAGGATGGAAAAATGTATTTGACACCATATGAATTTCACAGCAATTCTGGAGACTCTACACGCTAGCTAGACATAGACCAGCTCTCTAAAGACCAGCCAGCTTCCCCAGCGTTGGTCTCACTGAACAAATGATACAAGCAAGGTTTTATATATGATACTCCTCCCCCAGCCTTAGCTTGATGTGCAGGTGACACACCCACCTTCCCTTTAAGAGGAAACTCCCATCAGTGGTTCTGTTTGCACTAACAGACACACCCTGTCTGTTTGCTGAGAGGAAGGAGCTTTCAAACCATGTGAGTTAACCAAACTTCAACTATTATTTGTTACACATAAGTCTTTACCTGGTTTATCATTAATTTAGGCGCATAACTGCACCAATGTTTAACTCTGCTTGCATGCTTTCTCTGCATCTTGTCAGCTAAATGCCTCCCTTTCTTACATATCCCTCCCCTAGCTTCTCCAAGTAGGGGGATGCGGACTTCGCGAGGAGCGCATATTTTCGTGACAATGCATCTGCATTCTTGTGCAGAATCCCAGGTCTATGTTCTACTGAGAACTTGATTTGCCTCATGGTTGTTCTGCATCCATCGCAATGATCTGTTATTAAAGTGAACTCTCTGCCTAGGAGATAATAGCGCAGAGCTTCTGTAGCCCATTTTATGATGAAACATTCTTTCTCCACAGTGGGCATATTTTTGTTCCCTCGGAAGTAACTTATGACTTAGGTACATGACAGGATATTCTACTCCAGTCTTCTCCTGTGACAAGACTGCACCTAAGCCAACACCAGAAGCATCAGTTTGAAGGAAGAGCCTTCGGGTAAAGTCCGGTGCTTGTAGAACTGGAGAGGAACAAAGTGCTAACCGAAGATCAGACCAGGCGGCTTCTGCAGAGTCAGACCAGGTTAGTCTGTCTGGACAACTTTTTTTAACATGTCCGTAAGTAGAGCCGCTCTAGTGGTGAAGTGGCTTACAAACCGCCTGTAGTAACCTACTAAGCCTAGAAAGGTTCTTAACGGCGATTTTTTTTTTCTGGCCTTTCCCAATTTTTGACTGCCTCCAATTTGTCTAGCTGGGGTTTTACATGCCCTCGACAAAAAACGTACACCAAATATTTGGCTTCTCTCATGGCTATGGCACATTTCTCTGGGTTAGCTGTTAGTCCTGCTGACCTTAATGAAGCTTAGACCGCCTCGACTTTGGCAAAATGTGATCCCCAGTCTGGGGTATAAATCACTATATCGACCAAATAAGCGGCTGCATAAGCTGTGTGAGGCCGTAACAATTTATTCATGGCCCTTTGGAAGGTGGCAGGTGCCCCATGCAACCCAAAGGGTAGGACTTTATATTGATAGAGACCATCAGGGGTGGAAAATGCAGTCTTTGGCTTGGCCGTGGAAGTCAGGGGATCTTGCCAGTTACCCTTTGTTAGATCAAGAGTTGTCAAATAGTTACTACCAGTAAGATTTTCTACCAGTTCATCCACACGTGGCATCGGATAGGCATCAAACTGGGAATACTGTTTAGGCACCTAAAGTCATTGCAGAACCTAATTGTCCCATTGGGTTTCGGGACAAGCACAATGGGACTATTCGACTCACTAGTGGACTCTTCAATCATGTCTAACTGGAGCATTTTCTCGATCTATTTTTTCATGTCCACCCGTCTGGCCTCTGGAATGCGATATGGCTTCTGTTTTACAATGACTCCTGGCGGAGTGACAATTAAGGTAGTGTGCTCAGGAATGGAAGAGAAGACATCCCTGTTCCGGCGAATCATTTTTTCAGTCTGTTGTCTCTGCTTGATAGACAAAGCTGGCTCTATGGGCACTTCAGACTTTTCAATGGCAGTACTCACTACCTGAGGAGAGGTTTCCTCATCATGCCAAGGTTTAAGGAGGTTAAGATGGTATATTTGCTCCTCCCTTCTCCTACCCAAATGGCGGACCCTGTAATTGACAGGACCAACAGCCTCTAGCACTTCATATGGACCCTGCCAATGGGCGAAAAGTTTGCTTTCCTGGGTAGGAACCAGGACTAGAACCTTGTCCCCAGGCTTGAAAGATCGAACAACAGCATTTTTGTCATAACTTTTCTTCTGTCGCTCCTGAGCCTCTTTTATATGGTGTTGTACAATGGGCCCTATCTTTGCTAGCCTCTCATACATTTAGGACACAAATTGTACCAGATTTGGCTCCCTGGGACCTTGCTGCTCCCACCCTTTTTTTTAACATATCCAAGATACCCCTGAGCTGTATCCCAAACAATAACTCAAAGGGACTAAACCCTGTTGAAGTTTGAGGTACCTCATGGATGGCAAACATCAAATAGGGAATAAGAGTGTCCCAATCTTTTTGCTCTTGAGCCATGGCTTTCCTGAGCATGTGCTTTAATGTGCGGTTCCACCAAGCCGTCTGTTTGTGAATGGTACACGGAGGTGTGAAGCACCGTCACCCCTAGCAACTGGCACATGTCCTTCATCAGTTTGGACATGAATGGAGTACCCTGGTCTGTGATAATTCCTTTGGGTATTCCCAAGCGTGTAAACATCAATACAAGTTCTCTAGCAATGGTGCTGGACTTTATGTTTCATAGGGGAATTGCCTCTTAACTATGATGGCCCAAGGATATTTCATGACAATATTTTTATTAAAAACTTTTTTTTATTATTATTATTATTATTATATTCTTTTTTTTTACTTTAGCTTGCGTAATAGCTCTCAGTTTGCTTCTGAAGCCAAATTCTGTTTAGAAGACATAGGTGAAACTTTCAAACTAAACATAAACAAAATTACCAGGCACTGGAAAAGGGTGCTAAATATTTTTAAAATATATGTGACGCTGCTAAACTTGATATTAACTAGTAATCAATATAAAAATATTATAGTTTAACCAACACCAAAAGTTGATAAACACTCACTGGTTCCAAACTGAGGTTACTGCCATCCTCAAAACAGAAAAAGATTTAAGAAACCGTTGAGTGTAAATTAAAAAGGTCATACCATTGTAGTTTAGTTCATTACACTTATAAAATTAGTAAAAACATGTGTTCATATGCAAATCTGATATAAAGCAAAGCCTTACAAACACAAAAAACTCTGCATAAGGTAATTGCTGTCACATAGATCAGATCCACATGTAACACGTCTGAAGAAATCTCATTCTGTGAAGAAACGCGTCACAGGTTTTATCTGGAAAATCACTGCTAATCACATACTAATATCGAAGTTTAACACTATAATCATAGCTGAAAGATTGTAAGTTGAAAGCTCCACTGATGTGGTTTCATTGTAGCAGCTTCTGTTTTCTTCATTACAGAGACTGTAAACAATTCAACGGTCTGTGCACACATTGCCTTCCTCCAAATCCAAGATCGTATCTCTATTAAAGTCACAGAAACTCTCTTTATTGTTATTTTTCAGCTAGATGAAAATGGTGAATACTTATAGTTGCGATTGCTGCTTTTATATTCAAACTGCAATCAATGTTAACTAATGCTGAACATTTGAATACAATGACTGTTTTATGTTACGGGAATTCTATACCATCATTTAAAACAATAGTGTGTGGACTAGACAGTCTCCTATGTGGGGAAACATTTCTCTACTTAAACCCTACCTACACCACAGAGAAGAATGATTTGCAACAGTTGTCACCTCATGGCAATTTGTAGGTTATAACTTCTGGGGAATGCAGAGTTTATAAATACAGTGTGGATTGACTGTTCTATGGTACAGCGAACCAAAAGTAGAACTCAAAGAAAGTTTTTCTGGGATTTGCTCTTCTGCAAAACAGCTTGCTCCAATAAAATGTCTTGTGTGCAATATTCATCTGGAACGTTGCACATCTCTACTCTTATATTAAGAAAAATAAAAACGGGTGTTGGGGTATATTGCTTATAAGATTGCTTTGGAACAAACACATCAGATTACGGGTAATATATTTATAGTTACAAAAGCGTAGTCCAAATCAGGTAGATAACCAAGCTGGAGTACTATTACTGTTACCAGTTAATTTCCTGTACAAACAAGCTAGCCATCCATTACAAATATGTATGCATAAAAAAATTAAATTCATTGTCAGTATATAATTTTTGACTTGTGAAAATTCCTTATACGTTTTTAAAAGAAATTAACAGAGCAAAATTCTATTTTTAATATGACACAAGATTCCTTTCATGGACATTGCAGATAATTGCTAATTTTTTCTTTTACAAGAGCACTTAAACTACATTTATATTTTACATGTGAATATTTTTAGCAATGGCTAAAAATCTCTGGGTGAAAATTCTCTTATTTTCTGTCTGAATGTATACATTACAATTCAACTTAATTTTTATGCTATACAATTTACCAAAAAGTCATCTGTGTAGTAAGACAGACTAGGGCAGCAGCAACTTGCAGAGGGGAAAATTTATAATGTTTTTAATGTCATTTGTGTTCATACACAAACTGGAGAGCAAAGCAATCCCATAATCTGGTTTTGAGAGATTCTCTTGAAAAATACTCTTCTCAATCATTTATTATTGTTATCCTTTATTTGTAAGGAGCCACAAGGTATCCGCAGCGCCGTACATAGTACAAACAGTAGACCATACAGGGTGAAACAGTACAGAACAGTAAACACAAAGTACCAATGCTTCAGAAACTCCGCGCAGACAAATGGAGTAAATACGGAGCAGAAGAATGGGTATAGAGACAGGAGGGGGGAGGGAATGCAAGCCCACATGGAAAGGTTAAAAGGTCACTTCAAAGTCTAGCCTGCCACCACTCTAGGACAACCGCACTTATTAAAGAAAACTTCTACGCTTTCTTCCAAATCGCTGCTGAGTTTATGTCTTAAATTAAGACATAATAAAATAAAAAGTGAGTTAACATCAAGTTGTCTTATTACATTTTAAAGAAGCAAACAAAAAGAAAACTGCCGGCTCTGACATTTACATTAGATTAAATTCAGATACTAGCACAGAATCGTATAAAAGAAGTTCAATTCATTAAAAAAACCTCATAAATCCATGAACATTATATAGAATAAGCCAACGTAAGTTAAATAAAATAATTGCATCTTGCATGTTCACTTTATACAACAGAGTTAGCTGTGAACTAGGAAGAGTATTAGCAGTGGTCAATTTGAGATGTATGGGATTTTTTTCTGTAATATGGAGAAGTCTTGTAGAAAGCATTTATAGAAGGATATCAGTGGTTTGCATAGACTAATATTGCAGGTGCAGATCTCAGCACTACAAGTGTCTAGACAGGTCTTACCGCAATGTCCATCAGTCTCCTGAGTATTAACTCTCCAAACACTCAGCTTCAATTAGGCAGATGTTTTTCTGTCCGTTTCAGTGAGGGAATCCCGTATTTTCAGCAGATGAATATACTACTGTACATATGAAGATATTTCTGTAATTTTAGAAAGTTCCAGCTGCTTGAAAAGTGAGTTGAATAACATGCATTAACGCAATTCATTGCACTTTCATCAGAAGGACATCATATGACATGTCACTTGCACATTCGAATGTTTTTTCTTATATTGTTACAAGTCCACATATAAATGTTATTTGCTGTTTAAAGTGCACCTGGGAGTAAATAAGAAATACAAGCTAAGGCCTTTTCCCCTCTATTTCCAAGCATATGTCAATTTCAAGTTCTATAGTATCTGCATCTTATTCCTCAATTTGGGCTACTTAAGATACTCACTAATATGGTATACTCACATATATTTCTAAGCCTTTGTTCTCTTTTACGTGCACACACTCTATAACTGATTATTGACATCTGTATCTTTTGCAAATCTGTGTGTGTGCATCAGTTTCATTCCCTGTGACAATGCATTTCTTGTATCATTTCATAAGGGATTGTATTCTGGAGCCAATAGTCATATTTAATGTCAGACCCGATATTCTGTCATTGTTTTGGTACATACTAAAACTATGACCGAAGTGTGAGCCTCTATAGTATTGTTTGTTTAGATATTCAGATTGTCAAAGACCTTATTTGCTTTCTACCTGTCTGGAATTCCTGCCTTAAACCTATCTACTCTTTTGTGGTATGATCCTGGATGTTAATACCTAATTGATGCTGCCCATCTGCTTTTAGTGTGTCTTGTTTACTATAAACTGTACCTGTAAATGACATTTTCCCTATTAATGAACAACTAAAGCTCATGTTGAATGTTTGGGGAAACAGATAGCCTATATGCATATTAAACTTTAAGGGAAAGCAGGTTCCCATAGTTAAATAATACACAAGCCTGCTATCAGGTGTGCATAAAATGGTTTATGGGCTTAAATGTGATGGATATGCTTAAGGCACAACTAAAGAGCTGTGATTCTGTTATTTACAACTTTTTAAGTAAACATTATGTGTGATTTATTTTTAATACCAAATCCTTGCAATCCACCTTTTGCTTTTCAATAACATTTTCAAAATGAAACAGTCATCTCACACTTAAACATGCACACAGAGCTGCCCTCATTCGCCCAGATTAATGACAAAGCATCACCTATGCAACCATTTTGACAACCTTAAATCAGTGTTGGTTAAATTAATACAGTACTCAGCTGAAGTGATTTATTGATGTTGGTTGCTAAATTGGCCTGATGATGTGTCATCACACATACTACCGGATTGCCAGATCTGTATAAATATATCTGGATTGTCTTGGCCATAAACATTATATTTAAAGTGCAGCAGTGTTCCATTCAAGAGAGTAATCCAATCACTAATAGTGGGTGATGCAGGAATTCTACATTTCAATAACAATAATTAGAGTGTGTGCAGACCCCTATATTTGGGTTTTGGTGGTGTTTGCGTGCAAAGATCCTCATGTGTGTGGTTTTGATTTTGGTTTTGGATTTGGTTTTCATTAAAAACTGTGAAAAACAGATGTATTTGTTACGACATTAGTACTTATATAATTAACATTAATTTACAGACATTTACAGTCTATTTTCTAATGACCAGCTAACAACTGTCAATATTGTCACCAATATTGATCAAAGATTGCAGAGAATAGGCTGGCTAAAAATAGTGACAGAGTAGCTGCACAAATATATGGCAGTATAATAGAATTTATGATCTCTATGAAACATAGTGGCAAAGCACTGGCTGACAGGGTGGTCATTTTAGAAAAGAACATAGATCAAGCATGGCATCACCTAGAAGTGATATGGTGAGAGACTACAGACCCAGTATTTTCAATGCTAGACAGCATGTGTGACACAATATAGAGAAGCAGTGATAAAAGCTCAAATGATAGATAGCAACATCAATAGACATTTTAGTAAATATTATATAACGACCATTACAAGAACAAATTTGAATTAAAAAAAGAGTAGGATCATCTGAGTGAACAGAAAACCTTGATAGAAAATTCGGATGTGACTGGATAACTTGTATGAACTAGAGATGCTCACTGACCCCTGTGTTTTGGTTTTGGTTTTGGTTTTTGGTTCTGGATTACCGTCGTGTTTTGGTTTTGGTTTTGATAAACCGTCATTGCGTGTTTTGGTTTTGGTTTTGGTTTTGTTTGGTTTTGTTTTGCCATTTTTGAAAAAAATAAAAAAAATTTGGTCTAAAATAACCTAATTTAGTGCTCCACTAGTTTCTTGGATAAGTGAGGTAATTCTAAAACTAATAAATTATGAAAAAAAACAGTTTAATCCCTGGTAGGCCGTCCTTAATGCGAACACTTGCCTGCAAATTATACAGACAAACCTGGTTGTCTACCTCCTCCATCTTTGATTATTGGCAATGTAGCCATCGTCTTTGGGTGTATATTACACCCTCCACTTGTAGTTGAATAGAAAAAAAGCAGCCTACATAGACTGTGGAATTAGAAAGTAAAAATAAATGGACAAAGGCAGTTTGGCATATGTCTGCATCAGACCCCCTCTCCACTAGGAGTAAAATAGAAAACTATTCAGCCGTTATAGAGTCTAGAATATAAATAGAAATTGAGAAAGGCAATTTGGTATCTGTCTGCATCATAATCATCAACATCATCATTAGTGTCCTCGTCGACTACACAAATCTCCCCCTCATCCTCTTCTAATTAAAAAGTGGCATCCTCAATTGGTGTATCACCGACTACATTTGGGCTGTTTTGGCACACATCAGCAGAACTGCTGAAAGGACCCTTCTTTATGGGTACACTGTCACAAGCAGAATGCTCACGATTAGACATACCACTGGTGGATGGACTCTCCACAGGGATTGGTGTCATTTCTGATTCAGAGCATACATTTTCCTCTAATGCCTTACTGTTTTCTTGCAGCTCGGCTTTCACGTGTAACAGTAGTTGTGCACCACTTTTAGACTCCAAATGACTTGGTTTTGCTTTGTCACGAGTGTCCGTACAAGAAGAAGGCTCAGTAACATTTTTTGATCTGCCACTAATAGACAAAGGTGAAGGCCTCATTCTCTCTTTGCCACTGCGTGTGTAGAATGGCATGTTGGCAATTTGTTTTTTTATCGGCAGTTAACTTTTCCTCAGTTACACTTCTTTTTCCCTTCAAGACTTACGCGTTTCATTGAACACAAGCAATGTCCTTAGAGACCTTGCCTTAATACTTACATAGAATGAAATTAATCATAGGGTTGGTTATGTGACATTAAGGGTAGTGTTTATTATTAAGCAAATAAACTAAATAGCTGCTAAATTTACTATCTAGTTTAGGATATTTTTTGTTATACACTGACCTATTACAACTTAAATTGAAAAATAATCAAACTAATAGATGTTCTCAATGAAATTATAGCTGTTTAAAAGCAATATATACAATTTACTATAAGTTACTCAAAATGTAGGAGTAATACCAAAGTAGTTGATACCTCAGTGAATGTCTTATGATGAAATATATGTTCAACCCAGTGGCACATGATACATACTCAGTGTTTGTTTTAATCCTTCTTAGCCATGACCTAACCATGAAACTCCACAATGCACATGTTTGTTCAATCACATGTTCGGATCATGCCCCCATCTCAGCTGAGCTAATGCAGGCTACATGGAGAATAAACTAAGTTACATTATAGAGAAAATAGGATTCAAAGGATTCTTGGACATTAGGGCCATAAGATCAACATGGAAAGAGACCTAGCCCCTCCCTGATAAATACTGCTGAGAAGAAGTGATGGACAGAGTAGCAAACAGTTTAATATCTACAAAAATCAATGAAAATGCTTATTAGAACTATTATAGTTAACAATACACACCTGATGAAGTAAAAAAAATGTGTTTTATATTTAGTCGTGGGTGCTGGAAAAACTAGGAACATATAGCGGACATATCTTAAGATAATTCCCTTTTAGGTCAAGGTACAAAGCTTGATTCATTCTATATCGGACTGACCTATACTCATAGAGCATTAGGTTTACCTTGCCTGCGACCCAACATGTAATGTGGACAGGCATCTGTTTATAGCCAAATGTTCAATTTCTAAACATTGGATGCAACCAGAACCACCCTCCATTGCTTCCCTTAAAAATGTAAAGTGCTTCTTCGCTCACATGGAAAAAAATTCATACCACCTACATGATGATTTCTGTTTGGGCTAATGGGATATATAAGAAAAAGGGCAAGAGTTAAATCTTAGAGCACTCCAGTCTCAAAGGTTACCACATATAATTAAAATCAAACATTTTATTAGATCATATTAAAACACTACAGATTACCAGAAGAAATAGGCGAATATATGTAAAAAATATATAGTGTTAAAGTAGAAAAAAAGTGGTTCAATTATATAGATGGACCCTGTGGTGATATTGATCTCAAGTATAATGTGCCTCAAGTCATGGACCTCACAAACCTTTAATCATTTATAATATTCTCAATATATAGTTGCTGCATGGTTAGGTAACATCACATGAGAATGTCCTCTGGCTTACTATTTGAACCAGGTGTGGCAGACAGGCATATTTGTCACAATTCCCCTATAAGAAAATATGTAAAAGCACAGCTAGTCTGCAGCAGCAGGCTGCAGACAGGGTTACATTTTCTCTGGGATCCTCTTTTAGCACATACACAGGTGTTCCACATGGGTGTAATTGGTTTGTTTTGCTGTGATTTGTTTGTAGTGCTTGGGTGGACTATAAAGACACTGTTTGTATTTGTGGGTGGGACCACCGATCCCATTAAGTGGCCAGCTAGCAGTCAGGGAACTATTGTTTAGCCAGATGTAGTTGGTGGGAGATTTTTTGATACTTTTGCTAAATATGACTGCCGCACCATCGCTGAAACTGTTTAGCCATCCAGACAACTGCTAATAAACAGTTTATTGGTTCAGCCAAGCTGTATGAGACTGTAGTGAATGCAGTACTTTATCACATAGGGGATACGTGAATGTCATCCAAACTTAAATATTTATATATGACATCCCTTATTTATATTCTTCTTATACATGTTCAACATAGTATTTCATTTTGTAACTATATGAATGCTTTTACACATTCAACTTAGTTTGACACTTGGTAATTATATGTGTTTATTTGCCATAAACCACATGGACATACCAGTTCATCCAAACAAAAACAGATATTATGTATATTCAATATTGTTTGTCTCTTTGTAATTATATGTATTTATTTTCCATACGTCACAAGGACATTCCAGTTTATCCAATCAAAAGCAGATATTATTTGTGTTTAGGTCCTATCGTTATGTCTATTTATATAGTGGATTACTTCTAGTAACATATTGGTGTATCAAGGGTCATTAAATTCTTAGTTATTCCTATAAACACCATCCAGATCTTTCAAATTATATATTAAGACTTTTGGTAATCAAGGTTGGTTATCTTAAATAATCTGATAATTTCCCAAAGTGGCTATGTAATTAGTATCATACTACTTGTCACCCTCCTGCATTCAAGGGTTACGTGGGTTGTCTACTAAATATTCATAAGTAGTACCTAGTATACACTCATATCCATCCACATACACTCATCTATGGGATAAAACCAAACAACAAAACAGATCTCTTTGATAGAACGTGGCGATACTGTAAAACTAACTAGCGGCTACACACCGCAAGCAGTCCCTACCACTTCGGGGTCTGCCGTCACATGACGTAACGCCTAGCCCCGACATAGGTTTCGCCTATGACGGCTTAGTTATGGGAAATAACTCGTCTGTTACCAGGGTGGTTGTTTTGTACTAATATTGGCCAATCAGCATACTTAGACATGATTGACGTATATTTTGGCCAACCCTGCGTCACCAATGTAAATGATTAGGAGAACATTTATCTTTCACATTGCCAGTGTATCTTTTATATAATGCAAGATCAAGGGATTGTATTGTAATAATTTGACAGTGCATAATTAAGTATATTAGAAATTATGATCGTCCAAAATAGAAATAAAAGTAACTGATATGTCTTCCCTATTAGTACAGATGTATATTATTTCACATGTCAGGGTATCAAATGAAGAGACAGATATTGGGCACCTATATTGCTAATGCTGTCTATGATTTTAATTTGAATATGTATTTTTATTTATTTTATCATTCTATTTTACCTTTTATTTAATTTTGTATATGTTTATTTTAGTTTCCTAGCTTTTTGTTTATTTATACTTTATTTTTTATTTTTATTTATTATTTATTGTTTAATCTTGATTTTATATATATTATATCTTCCATTTATTATTATTTGTGACTATTTAGTTATTTGTTCCTTATTTTTACTTGTGTTGTATTGTTTAAATTATTATATTACCATATAACAGGCTACCATATTGTGGAGTGAAAGTGGTGAATCATAAGAAATTCAGGTGAGTGTGATTATTTGTTATTTATTAATTTTTATTTTTTTGTAATTTTTTTATATATATTTTATTATTAATCATCTATTATTTTAATTAGATAACTTGTACATATGTGTAATATTTATATTGTGTTAATGTTATTCATTTTTTTAATTTTTATATTTTTTATATATTTATTTATTTTATATTTTCATATTTTTATTTTATATTTTATTAATTATTACATTGATTTTTAGCTTTTATTACTAATATAATAAATAACTAAAAAAATTATGAAAAAATGTAAAAAATATAAGAAAATATATTGTGTGTGACGATGGTAAAAACTATGTGCAATAAACAGTGAATAAAAAATACTAAAATAATAGCTGAGTGCTTAATAAATATTGAGGAACATACTATTCGTAGCTGGTTTTTTTATGGAATAGATCTGTGACTACTTTACAGTCACTCATCTTATTAATGGTCAAATCCAAGAAATGTATACTTTCTTGGTGCATTTTGTATGTTAGGCGTAAATTATTAGGGTTACCATTGAGAATGGTAACAAATTCATCAAATGTTTCCGATTGCCCTTCCACATTATGAGGATATTGTCAATATAACACATCTAGATCATGATATCGTCCATGGATTTCTTTAAACTCTCACTAAAAACTGTTTCTCTCTCCCATCTGCCAAGATATAGGTTGGCGAAAGTGGGGGCACATGCTGTGATTTATGGAAAATAAATAGATATAATTACCAAGTGACATACTATGTTGAACATGTATAGCAAATATAGAAAAACGGGGTGTCATATATAACTATTTAAGTTTGGATGACATTCACTTATCGCCTGATTCAAATCGCAAGCATTAGGACATTCTCATGTGATGTTACCTAACCATGTAGTAACTGTATATTGAGAATATTATAAATGATTAAAGGTTTGTGAAGTCAATGATTTGAGCACATTATACTTGTGATCAGTCCCACCACAGGGTCCATATATATATTTTAACCACTTTTTTCCTACTTTGACCTATATATTTTTTACATGTATTCGCCTATTTCTTCTGGTCATATACAGTGTTTTAATATGATCTAATAAAATGTTTGATTTTAATTATTTGTGGTAACCTTTGAGACCTGAGTGCTTTAAGATTAAACTCTTGCCCTTTTTTCTTATATGTTCATTACATGTTGAATGAAGCACCCCCTCACAGCATAGTAATACACAATATTTATTGTAAGAAAGGTCCCAACCTGGTGCGGAACCTATCCTTTTCCCCTTTTTTCCCTTATGGCATATGAAGTATTCTCTGAGATCTTTTTCAGATTATGGTCCTTGCACAGGCAAAATTAACTATATATTATTATTCGTATGGTTTCCAAATGTAATTACGACCAGTATGTTAGCAGAAAAAGGAAATTTATCCAACTTATGATATTAATGGGATCTTTGAAATACAAATAGTGTCGTAACATGCCAGGAGATTACTATTTGTTAAATTTATAAATAGCCAAAATAATTGATGGACAGAAATGCTAACTCTTAAGAATCTAATAAATTGCAAATAGAAAAGCATTTCTTTCAGTCTGGAATATCAGTGATATAATTATTGGAATCCTTCCCCTTCTAAATTTTACCTGCATTTCATCTTTTAATATGGCCACTTTTAATTTGAGAACAGATTTCAATAAAAGATGTGACAAGTGGACAAATAACTTGGAGTCTATCGTCCTTGACCAAGATACTGTTAGTAAGAATGGTGCAGAGAATATGTAGTTGAACTATTTGAACAAATTAAAAGCATTATTATGCAATCAAAGTAAAACAAGGTGGAATATAACAACAGCTGATAATTATATAAAATAATCGATCACACCACGAGGACTTAGACCTAAATTATTCCCGGTATACGAGTAAGCTACCACTGAATTAAAATCTGAATGGGAAGCTGCTCTCTTAAAGTGCCCCAAAGAATTTATGCAGATAATCTTGAAGCATGATAATCTAATGCTTGAATGTTATTCTAGAGATATAGAACATCTGATCCTCAAATTGAAAGAATTGATTAATTTCAAAAAATGTATTAAAATCCTATAGCGCTCAGTGATAGAACATATAACTCCACATATACAAATCAATTAACATATGTCAATGAAAACATGCACTGGGTGGACCTTAGTTACACCCATGCACTTGCTAACATACAGCAAATACCCCTTTGGGGTGATCCAGTGTATTGCTTGTATTATATATGGACTAAAAGCTGAAAGAAGCGTGGACCAGAGAATAAAAATGTACCGTTATAGACTAAAATCTAGAAGACAGTGTTGTTCCACACAATAAATCAGTCCTCCAAGATCCGTAGAGATGTATCATCCGTTTGGAAGAGCTGTATTCCTGGATAGAAATTCAACCTCCCGATGGTGAGCGCTGCTGGTGATCTCAGTGTCCAATCCAAGGATCGTGAGTAATGCTGGGTAATGTAGTTTGTATATGGTAATAGATCCTCCAGCGTTGGACACTGTATAATCACAACCACCGACAGTGCCAGTAGTGTATGTCCTTGGGAGATGAAAAATTGACCTGTATTCAAGATACTAAGGGTGATGATACCAGATTCTTCATTTGTCTCAAATACCTTTGTGCCGAGGTCTCGTTTTTCTCGCCCGGAGCTCCGGTGAGGTAGGGCAAGGTGAGGAGTGGGTGTTACAGAGGTACGGAAGACTCGGGACACCGGGCGAGAAAAAACGAGACCTCGGCACAAAGGTATTTGAGACAAATGAAGAATCTGGTATCATCACCCTTAGTATCTTGAATACAGGTCAATTTTTCATCTCCCAAGGACATACACTACTGGCACTGTCGGTGGTTGTGATTATACAGTGTCCAACGCTGGAGGATCTATTACCATATACGAACTACATTACCCAGCATTACTCACGATCCTTGGATTGGACACTGAGATCACCAGCAGCGCTCACCATCGGGAGGTTGAATTTCTATCCAGGAATACAGCTCTTCCAAACGGATGATACATCTCTACGGATCTTGGAGGACTGATTTATTGTGTGGAACAACACTGTCTTCTAGATTTTAGTCTATAACGGTACATTTTTATTCTCTGGTCCACGCTTCTTTTAGCTTTTAGTCCATATATAATACAAGCAATACACTGGATCACCCCAAAGGAGTATTTGCTGTATGTTAGCAAGTGCATGGGTGTAACTTAGGTCCACCCAGTGCATGTTTTCATTGACATATGTTAATTGATTTGTATATGTGGAGTTATATGTTCTATCACTGAGCGCTATAGGATTTTAATACAGGATTAACATTGGGCTCTTGGGAGAGAGTCTCTCTATGTGCTGCTTGTGATAGGGTGTGTGTTTTTATCTCTGGATTTGAGCGCTTGTTCCCATTATATATATATATTCATTTAAAAAAAAACCTATGAAAAGTATAAACAAGATCTGGAACATTTTGAGGACAATTTGATGGATAGAAAGATATCCAAGTTTACTTGTGATCAAAGAGATTATGCAAAGAACCACATCTTTAAATGGAAGAACTTTCCATCAAATAAGGAAGGACGCAATACATCAGTCAGTCAGGACTAATCAGAGTTCGAATCCTCAGACAATAAAATGAGGACATGATTCCTCATGGTAGGGGTAGGGCCCAGTATAGGAGACATTGAAATCCCAATAACAATATTTTTTTAATGGAGTCTCTGAGACCCCTGGGGAAAGGCGATATGGGCAAAAGCGCATTAGGAGGGGGTATAAGAAATCTACGATCCTGAGCAACTTGGAAAGAAAATCGCCAGTACAACAAGATATACAAGGGCAAATAGATGTGTCAATTTTTACAGATAATTAATTTATCAGATAGGATTTTTACGGACTCACACAAAAGATTATTAAGCCATGGATTATCTTTCTCGCCATCCAATAACTTCAATCGTTTTAGATGGGAGAAAGACCTTCATTCATTCACAAGAAAGTTACTTTTAAATAAATTCTTCATGAGAGATAATTCCAATCAATTGGAGAAAATGAATCTCCGGTCCCTTATAACTGATATTGGTTTAAATGATGAGGATACTAGATCTCTATTAACCTTGGAACAACTGTTGGAAGAACAAAATGAAAATCCCAACATTTTGGAGTCTCCCTTAATGGTATTGATTCTAATGATGAGGATTTTGGATCTTTATCAATTCTGGAACAACTCTTGGATGAATAAACTGACAATTGAAATTCACAGACTTGAATATTAAGACCTATCTGTAAAAAGAAATACACCTTTTGCCCTAATGAGAATATATGCCCTCAAATAAAGGTCTTTCAAGATATGATATCAAGAGACTTGGATGAGCTTAAACTCAAATCAAACACTGGAATGAAAAGTAAATTTGACAACCTGGGCATAGATGAAAGAAAAGCCATTAAAGAAATACAATCATGGGAAGATGTGGTTATTAAACCATCTGATAAAGGTGGAAATATAGTAATATGGCTGACAATTATGTACAAAGAAGAAGTGTACAACAACTTAGAGACAGGAATTGTTATCGAATATTGTTCTCCAATCCTCTGGAAAATTACAAATTACTATATTATCGACTAATTAAGAGAGCTCTAGAAGATGGAGTCATTACAAAATCTGAGTTTGATTTCTTACAAGTTGACTATCCCAAAATACCCACTAAATATCTATTATAAAAGGTCCATATACCACATGGAAAACTGATTGTCTCTGGGATTGGTGGTTTAACCAAATAAGCTAGCATTTTTGTGGACTTACATTTACGTGAACATGTGACCTCTCTGCCTTCCTATGTAAAAGATACCATGGACATCTTAAAACTTTTAGATGGCTTCACATTGGAACAAAATATTTGGTTAACAACATAAGACGTTGAGTCACTATACACTAGCATTCAGCATCAAGTGGGCATTGAAGCAGTGGAGTTTTTTCTACAGGCAAATAACAATCCAATGTTCAATTCATTCTTGATTGATTGTCTTGAATTTTTCCTTAAGAATTTTTTTTTTGTTTTCGAGAACAAATTTTACTTACAGGTACAGGGTACAGCGATGAGGGCCAGCATGTGCCCCCACTTTCGCCAACCTATATTTTGGCAGATGGGAGTGAGAAACAGTTTTTAGTGAGAGTTTGAAGAAATCCATGGACGATATCATGATATGCATGTGTTATATTGGTCAGAAACACGTGATTGACCATTTTATAAATTGTACCACTAAATGTGTTATTTATGTCCTAATATGTCCATGTAATAAGATCTATGTTGGCATGACCAACAGGATGTTAAAACAGAGAATTTTGGAACATGTGGGCACAATTAGAAATGCCAGAACAGACAAAAGTAAATTGCAACAACTTACGTCTGTTGCTCGCCACTTCCTACAAGAGCAAGGAGGTAATCCCCGAGATATGAGGGCATTTGGAATTGAACATGTGAAAATGAGCATAAGAGGTGGTAATGTAAACAGACAACTCTTGCAAAGAGAAAGCAAGTGGATATTTTTGCTTAATTCTCTAATATCAACTGGTCTAAATGAGAATACAAGCTATGTCAGCTTTTTGTAGAAAAAGAAACAAATATCCTAATAATGCCCTTCTGCTATTAAGTAGAACATGGATATGTTAACCTGAACTACCTATCCTCAAGTTCTATCCCAGATTATACAGAAATGTACATAAAAATATTTTCTACACAAATACCAGAATTGATCAACGTTAATAACAGACATATCAATATGAGGTAAATGTCCTCTATTTTTATTTTCATTTTTTTCATTTTTCTCATTACTACTATTTCAGTATAATTGAGTTATTCAGGAAATCATGTACTGTGGAAGGGGCTGAGTCTAGGTCAGTTAATATGTCCTTGATGTCACTTTGGATGTATTAGAGATACCCTATTGGATGCCAACTATGGAAGAGAGATATTGGACACAACGTATCAGCATATAATGTTTTGACTATTTTGTTGTAAAAATAAAAATTATTTTATTACCAGATTATGTAATCTTTAATATATCATTATGCCTAGTTTTTTAAGTTTCTTAGTTTTTGCTTTTTGTTTTTTTATTAATTACCAACATTTAGAATATAATCAACAATATACATTTCAGGCTACTATTCCTCAATATTTCCACTATTGTTCAATTTAGTAAAGGGATTATCCCAGTAATAATATTTATTAACCACTCAGTTATTGTTTTGGTACTTTTTATTCACTGTTTATTGGGGTTGGGTACGATTTAACTATTGTGAGTATGCCAACATGGACAAGCCCTAAAAAAAAAACCCTGAAAAACTGCAAAACCGAATGTAAAAAAAATAGACTTACCTTGAAGATGACACTGGAGATCTCTGTTTGGATCAGCATGATGACAGCAGGTGTTTTCGATTGAAGAAGTGTTCGGCAGTGCAGGCTGACGTCATCGCGATGTCTGTCACTAGAAATTTAAAGCGGCAATGTCGGGACCCCTAAGGTTAAGTGTTTAAACATTTAACCTGACATTGGCGCTTTAAATTTCTAGTGACAGATGTCGCAATGACGTCAGCCTGCACTGCCGAACACTTCTTCAATTGGATAGTGGTAATTGTTTTTACGATTACCACCGGTTTATTGGACGTAGTTTTCACCATCATCACACACAATATATTTTCTTTTATTTTTCCTTTATTTTTACATTTTTTTACAATTTTTTTAGTTATTTATTATATTAGTAATAAAAACTAAAAATCAATGTAACAATTAATATAATAGAAAATAAAAAATATCAAAAAATAAAAAATAAATATATAAAAAATATAAAAAATAAATAATAAATAATGAACAACATCAACACCGTATAATTATTATACATATGTACAAGTTATCTATTTAAAACAATAGATGATTAATAATAAAATATATAAAGCACAAAGTAAATAACAAAAAATAAAAAATAATAAATAACAAATAATTAACACTTACCTAGATTTCTTATGATTCACCACTTTCACTCCACATTATGGTTGCCTTTTATTTGGTAATATATTCATCTTATACAATACAACACAAGTAAAAATATTAGAACAAGTAACTAAATAGTCACAAATAATAAATAACAAAAAATAATAAATGAAAGATACTTGATATAAAATCAAGATTAAACAATAAATAATAAATAAAAGATACATAAAAAAATAAAGTAAAAATGAACACAAAGCTAGGAAAGTAAAATAAACATATACAAAATTAAATAAAAGGTAAAATAGAATGATAAAATAAATAAAAATACATATTTAAATTTAAATCATAGACAGCATTAGCAATATGGCTGCCCAATATCTGTCTCTTCATTTGATACTCTGTCATGTGTAATAATATGCATTTTTACTAATAGAGAAGACAGATCAGTTACTTTTATTTCTATTTTAGATGATCATAATTTCTAATATACTAAATTGCGCACTGTTAAATGGTTACAATACATTCCCTTGATCTTGCGTTATATGTAAGAAATACTGGCAATGTGAAATATAAATGTTCTCCTAATCGTTTACATTGGTGACTCAGGATTGGCCAAAATATACGTCAATCATGTTTAAGGATGCTGATTTTCCACTATCAGTACAAAACAACCACCCTGGTAGCAGGCGAGTAATTTCTCATAACTAAGCCATCATAGGCGAAACCTATGTCGGGGCTAGGCGTTGTGTCATGTGATGCCAGACCCCAAAGTGGTAGGGACTGCTTGTGGCGTTAAGCCGCTAGTTAGTTTTACAGTATCGCCTCGTTATATCAAAGAGATCTGTTTTGTCAGTTGGTTTTATCCCATAGATGAGTGTATGTGGATGGCTAAGAGTGTATACTAGGTACTCTTATGAATATTTAGTAGATAACCCACATAACGAAACAGGGTGACAAGTAGTATGATATTAATTACATTGTCACACACTTTGGGATAAGCCCTAGGACAGTGATGGCTAACCTTTTCAGCTTGGTGTGTCAAAAATTGGAAAAAAGTGTAGCCTTCCTCTGGTCGGGGGTCATTTTAAAAAAAAAAAAAAGTTTAATATATATATATATGTCATTGGGCTACAGGATGAAACCAGATACTGGCCACAAGCAATCTTATGTAGTGTTTTTATCAATAGACCAAAGACTCAATTTCTGGTGAGCCTGCAGGGTATGCAGAGCTGTGAGATTATATATAAATATTGTATTATAGGATTAAAAAAGTAGATGAATCCTATAATACAATATTTATATATAATCTAACAGCTCTGCATACCCTGCAGGCTCACCAGAAATGAAGTATTTGGTCTATTAATAAAAACACTACATAGGATTGCTTGTGGCCAGTATCTGAGTCTATTTTACGATTAAATATTACAAATATTCATTATAAGCCCTACCGTGCCCCAGGGAGGCCAGCCAGTGAAGTCATGCCGGGAGATATGCAAGGGAGGAGCTGCTGCGACCACATATGCGCAGCAGCTCCGTTTCGCCGATGAGGAGTTGTACAGCAGCCGCGGCGCTGTCAAAGAAGCGTCCGCAGCTGTGCTGTCTAGAAAAAATATTTAGTATGTTTAAAACAAGCAGTTTGACTGACTCACCTGGCGTGTCAGTCAAACTGCCTCGACGTGTCACGAGTGACACGCGTGTCATAGGTTAGCCATCACGGCCCTAGGGCATTCTCATGTGCTGTTACCTAACCATGTAGTAACTTGAGAATATTATAAACGATTAAAGGTTTGTGAGGTCCATGATTTGAGGTACATTATTCTTGTGATCAGTCCCACCACAGGGTCCATCTATATATTTTTACCACTTTTTTACTACATTAACATTATATATTGTTTACATATATTCGCATATTTCTTCTGGTCATCTATAGTGTTTTAATATGATCTAATAAAATGTTTGATTTTAATTATTTGTGGTAACCTTTGAGACCGGAGTACTCTCAGATCCAACTTTTGCCCTTTTTTCTCATATGTTCATTACATGTTGAATGAAGAGCCCCCTCACAGCATAGTAATACACAATATTTATAGTGAGGATGGACTCAACCTTGTGCGGAACCTATTCCCTTTCCCCTTTTTTTCCCTTTTGGCTAATGGGATATATGCAAAAATACACAATAGCCTTTGAGGAAAGTATGGACACTTCTTTATTCAATTAAACTGAAGCTTCACTTTATTTGCAATCCCAATTTACAAAATAAAGTGCTCTTTAATAAAAATGAAGTTCTATCAGCGCACCTCGGAAATGGCTCAGTCTGCACCTTGTTTCCCCATTCCAAGTCCCCCAATGTTTTCCCATTTCCCATCTATATTTGACATGTATTTATTTTAGACATGTAATGCAGATTTATATACGTCTTTATGAAAAATTTCTGTGCAAAATAAAAGTTAAGCAAAGTCTAAACAAGTACGACATATAATTATCCATCAATACCGATAGTAAACAAATTAACACTGCCACTCACATTAAATTAGTGGAGTCAGCTTTATGTAAGCCATTTGCAAACTCCTATAAATTAGTGCATTTATGCAAAGATGTTACAAAACAACATTTAAGCTGTTTTTTGGAAGTTTCTTTTATTGAACCTTACTGTCTACAATATTTATTATTTCATTAATCATTCATCTATGTTATGTTAATATTTCAAAATATTTTCAATTAGCTACTCATTTAATACCTATTAAAATATAAAATGACTTTGTAACTTTAAAAACAATGTTGTATTTATGCAAATGGAGCCCCATTGAAACCAATGCTTATTACCACATTGAACATGGCTTTAAAAATAATTAATCTTATTATTTGCCCTTTAACTAATTTGAATGAAATCTAATTTTTGCAATTTTGCTACTAAAACTGGCAAAATATAAAAACATTTGGCTCTACTCCATTATACGTGTGACACTGTGGACTTTTCTAAAAGTTATTTAAGGTGACTATTCCATTTACATTTAACATTGCAATTCATAGCATTCAAAAATAATATTTTGCATAACCAATAACATCCTAGTTGCTATCTTTTAAGTTTTATATCCCTCCAGGTTTTGTTTTACGCATATTCTTATGTATGTTCTAAACATAAAAAGCCTAGACTCAGCACAGCAGGGGACTGTAAAACTGTGTGAACTTAGAATCACAATAATAACTTGTCATGGAAATGCTTTTTGAACCTTAACTCTTATTGATCTAAACTGGAAAAAATAGTTGTAAAATACAAAACTTAATATCTAAATAAGTATCAGCCTACATGGTATCGAAGTTGTAATTGTGATCAGCGCCTTATGTCTTTTTCGTATTTAGCCCCTTCACTGCTAAGGGAGAGTGGGACTCATCCTCTGCAGTACAAAGGCTTTCAGGGAGAAAGGGAATACACACCATTCACAAAATTCCAAAATATGAATATTTCCTACCTCATTTTAATGAACAGACAAAAAAACCTTTTATACTACAACAAATAAGAAACATTCCAAGTATGGGGAGGCTCTAAAATTGTCTTCATCTTCCACATAATGGCTGCTATTGGCACAGGGGTACCCTTGTTTCAAAGAGGGGAAAACTTCCTTTCAAATAGTGATCCTCTTTAGTAGATAATATGCAGTGATAACTGGTGATACCAGACAATATATATGCTATACTACATCAAATAAGAAAGAATTAATATACTTGCATGTTCGTACAGTGAAAAAAGGTAAGAAAAGTTAATGTTTTTCCACTTTTTTCAGAAGACTATGGGTTCTTAGGTAATGTATAATAACCCATTTTAGTAAACAGTTTCCAAACTTTTATTTGGTAGATGTAGTAAAAACTTGATTTTGTTTGCTATTTTACGACCTTCTGGAAACTATTGTACAATGTCTTGTGAAAATAGAAAGTATTGTTTGTCTGGGTACTACATAGAAAAATTGCTAACATGATGATGGAACCATCACCCAAAGTGGCAAAATTGGCTGAGTACAGGGGTGATAAACTTTCAGCAGCAAGGGAGCTTATACATTATAACACTTTGCACTCCAAAGCAAAAAGTTTAATATCCATGGAAGCTAGCTTACCATTAAAAAGAAAATAGATTTTCCACAAGTAATTTCTTACATAGCACTGTCATGTTTTACTCAAAAGAATAGTGCATTTAAAACATGTTTTACTTTGCTTTTTCAGAATAAAAAATGTTCAACAATAATTTCACAATAAACTATCATTCCGTGTAAGCAAAAACATCCAACATATTTCAATATGACTCTGACACATCTAGAGGAAAATGAATATCCTGATACAGATTACCATTACCAAACAGAAGCAGTTACAGACATAATAGACTGAGCATTCTCCTTTTAGACAGATGTGTTCCAATGTTTGCCACAAAATGCATATAGCTTTATAACTATGTTAATGGAAATGAAACATTTGGACAATGATTCTTTGAAATGAATCATTCTTTACAGCTAGTACTTGGTGTTGTCTCTTGGGCGTATAGTACTGTTTCAGCAAATAGCTTAAGGCAACTGTAGAAATTCAAACCGGGATCTCGTATCTAGCCTGGCTATATCATAATCAATCTCCATAGATCTGTTAGTATATCTTCAGACTGAAGCTTATTTGCAATAAAAAGCAACAGCAAAATTATGTACTATCCATATATGGAAACAGACTACAAGATAAAGGACTATTTTGGCCGGGAAATTCCAAGTCTTCCTATTGTCTGATCCTGCAAATGATATCACTATAATCCACTAGATGATCAATAGATAAGCTCATTTCCTAGATACATATGAACAACATGGATAAAATAAATGCCCTGAAAATTTGTTAATTATAATTATGGAATATTTGGGATTGGCAGATATAACTCTTATTGACTTTTTTGACAGGATGACTAAAGTAATAGATCAAGCAGGTGCCATAGATGTAGCTGATCTAGGATTTAGTAAGGCTTTTGACACTTTCCCACATTGCAGACTGTTAAATAAACTCAAAAGCTTGGGATTGGATTTGAAGATGGTTGAATGGATAAGATCTTGGTTGAAGGATAAAAAAACAGAGTTGTAGTAAATGAAGTGCATTCACAGGAGGGAAGCTAACCAGTGGAGTAGCACAGGGATCCATACATGGACCAGTTATTTTTCATATCTTTATTGATGACATTGCAAATGGTATTGAAAGGAAATTATGCCTTTTTTTGCAGATGACTCAAAGATATGCAACAGGGTAAACACACCAGGAGGGGTAAAACAAGTGATCGAGGATCTAGTTAGACTAGAGGATTGGTCAAGAGTATGGCAACTACAGTTTAATGCCAAAAAATGCAAAATCATGCACATGTGTCTCAAAAACCCAAAGGCTAAATATAGTATTAACAACACTATAATGGAAACTAATGAGGAGAAAATGGATATTGGAGTCACTATTTCAGGTGACTTAAAGGCAGGTAAGCAATGTAACAAAGCAATGAGAAAGGCAAGTCAGTATCTTAGCTGCAAATGGAGAGCAATCAGTAGCAGAAAGAAGGACGTAATAATGCCACTGTATAGGTCATTGGTCCGGCCTCATTTAGAATACTGTGTTCAGTTCTGGAGATCATATCTCCAGAAGGATATAAATACATTAGAGACTGTACAAAGAAGGGCAACTAAAATGGTGCATGGCCTATACCACAAAACTTATTATTATCTTAATATGTACCGTTTGGAGCAAAGAAGGGAAAGATAAAAAGACATGATAAAAACTTTCAAATATATCAAGGGTTTTAACAAGGTAAAGGAGGGAAACATTCTTCAAAGCATTAGAATACGAGGACATGCACTGAAACTGGAGGGAAGTAGATTCAAAGAAAATTTGAGAAAAACATACTTCACATAAAGGGTAGTGGATAAGTGGAATGGCCCCCCATCAGAGGTGATAGAGGCTAATACAGTAGATCAATTTAAACATGATTGAGTTGACATTAGGATCCTTACAAAGAACTAAAGATCAAATCAGGTTTGAGGTTTGTATAGGTTAAAAAAATTGGCAGACTAGAGGGGCCAAGTGGTTCTTATCTGCCTTCAAATTCTATGTTGATATTGAAATGCTTTTTTTGAATTTTTTCTATTATTTATACTATTCCAAGAAAACAAAAGTGAAAAAATCCTATATATATATATATATGTCTGTTTATATGTGTGTCTGTGTTTGTGTCTGTGTATGTGTTTAAAGTATATGTGTACTTCTGTATGTGTATGTGGGGGGAATGAGTGCTGACAGGGTGAAGGACTGTGGTAAAGGGTGCTGGGAAGGTGAAATTCATTGGTTTAGTATTGCAAGCTGAGGGGGGAGTTATTAGGTGCTGAGTGGGGTTGTTACTGGTTAAATAGGTTCATAAGTACTGTGTGGGAAGATCTTTAAATATGGGAGCTAATAGAGTGGGTGAAAGTTTTATTTGATGTTGGGAGGGTGAAGTGATGACAGAATGGAGAGGAATAGGTTAATGGATTCTCAGGGGGGGGATATTGATGTTTTTTTGAGGGCATTAATTAATTTGTAATCATGTGTGTCAGTGTGTGTATAGGGGGGGGGCACCGTTACATGAGCCTGCTCCGGAATCCATGTCTCCACGCTACGCCTCTAAAGAAGGCAACCATTTTCTACCCTATGATCTGGCGATAATGAGACTTCTGCTAATGCTATAAACCATCCGCAATCATTCGCTCTCTCTGTTCCATTGTTGTACAACTTACAACAGCCAAAAGCTTTACGTCTTGTGTGTCTGCTTATGCTTACAGCAAATTGTGATAGTAAAATGAGTGGGGCTTCTAAGAGAGAAAAAGTGTTTGCAAGAAGAAAATGTACACAGAATAAACATGAAGATATACACCTTAGCCATGTTCAGTATAATAAATTTTCATATGTATGATTGCAATTGCTGAATGTGAACACATAATTAACCATTCGCTTACAATTTGAAAAATTAGTGGCTTAAAGTGGCTTAAAGTAATTGAATATATCATTTCCTGAAAGGGCACAAAGTATGTTACTGCTACAATACTAAATTTAATCATTAGTGGTCCTAAGATATTAAATATTAAAAATGAGTTACTATATTATTATTATTATTATTATTATTATTATTATTTATGCACACTATCAAAGTCAATATTCTTTTTCAGTAGAGATCATTGCAGTGAGCATATTAAATTATTAAATACTAGCTATCAACAATTAAATGAATGTAAACTAAGAGATCTGGCTCAAAATAGCACACATTTACGATTTAATTCTTCTCCAGGGTGTATTGTTGTCAACAAACTGTAATCCAGCTTTATACAAAATCTGAACATAAGCTATAAGGAGAGATGAGTGAGTCCCTTCAGATTAATTGTGGTAAATTTTTTGACCCACCATTTAGATCTTTACATTTTCATGCTTTCTTAACTGAAAAGTTTGAATTAGTAACATTTTTATCAATAAGACTTGTAATAGCGAGGTGCGTGAGCAAAGCTGATTGCAGTTTACACAGCACAGCTTAGTGTACTGGATATAGAATGAGAGCAATACATTTGTTGCTGGAAAAGGACCTAGGGGTAAGTGTATCATACCCCGGTTTTTGCAACTCGTGGGAGATCCGCGTCTTCGCAGCTTAAATTTAAAGCGGTGCTGCCTTTTAAAGGGAAATTTCCCTTTACAAGGCAGCGCCGCTTTAAATTTAAGCTGCGAAGACGCCGATCTCCCGCGAGTTGCAAAAACCGGGGTATGATACATTTACCCCCTGGAGAGCTGCTGGAAAGGACCTGTGAAGGCAGTCCATTGCCTCTTTGTTCCCCTATTTAGATTAAATTGGATTGGAGGCGTGTAAAGAGCATAAATAACTACATTAGATTCTGATGCAGACGTGCGGAACAGCAGCACCCTTATATATGTACATACTTTATATAGTGGTGCAGTTGCGCTCCACATCTGCAGATAAGTTAGTAGTTAATGAATGCAAATGAAAGAATACTGGTATGTAAGAGGGGTATTATCACATTGTATAAACAGAATGACATTGATACTCTGTACTCACCCATAAAATGTTTGCAATTCAGAATACAGTTTGAAGTGTCTAAAATGATGGTCAACCAGTTATTAAAACCAAGAGTTCACATACTTTTTCAACTTGCACTGTGAATGTTTACATGATGCATTCAATAAAGACATCAAATCATATAATTGCTTGTGTGTTATTAGTTTAAGTAGACTCTATTCTTGTGACTTAGATGAAGGTCAGATGGCCAATTTTTGCAAAAAAAAAAACCCAGGGAATTCCAAAGGGTTCATTCTTTTTCTTGCCACTGTATATGCATTTACCAGTCTGCACCTATGTTCAGTGGTTACACAGATTGGGCCTGATTCATTAAGAAAAGTACAGCAAAAAAGGAGAAACTTTGCACCTTGGCAAAAACCATGCTGTATTGGAGGGGGAGGTAAATTTAAAATGTGGGGACAGATTTATAGTTATGGTAGGGCATGTCTTAGATCAACTTTATGTTACACCCCCCCTGTCAACTGACTCAAGTGGGTGTTTAGGTTGAGTAGACTGTGTGTGTCCTGTCTGCAGTAATCTCCTTTACCTTACCTCATGTAGTGCAGTGCCTCCATATTGTTCTGAGTGCAGTATGTTCTTCAATGGGTAGTGTTCTGGACAAGCAACACCAGAGGGAGACCAACCCTCTGCCCCCTACTAATGAAACCACAGGCACACACACACAGGAAAAAAACAGTAATATAGAGTTTGGTATTTGAAAGCCACGACTGCACTTTTATTGTTGAGGCGCAAGCTCGCAAAAGATTTTTTATATCTATGAAGACTCGTTTTATGTCAAAAATAAGAATATTACTTGGAAGTTAAACTTTGAAGAAATAACTTTTGAATATCAGTTACTATAAAAATAGCAATAAACTTAAACCATACTACACTTTACACTTCAGTAACATATAATTCAATTACTATGACAGATCATAAATCAACCTAAAGGCTGCAATTGAGTGGTCTTTTCCGGGTAATAATGAAACAGATCTCCTCTGCTAGCAGCAACACAAGTACAAATGGCCAATGAAGATGTCACAGCTGTCAGTTTTCCTTCAACTTTAACAAGACGTATATTATTCCACATTGTGACACTTTGTTAAACGTTCACAATTCAGCAAACTCAGATTTTGAAGTGTCTGGACTCCAACTTTAGTGATAACATGAAGTAATCTATGTACACATTTTCCTTCTTTCCTTGATTATCACAAAAGCACTGTCCCAAAGTAGACTATAGCTCCACTATGCTCCCATATGGTAATCTTCACACTCCTGAGGTAAATGTATCAAGCTCCGATTTTTTCAAAGATTAAAAATCGTGGGAGATAACCAGCGATTTTAGTCCCCAAGTTGCCAGATGTATTAAGCTGCATTTTCTGACCTTCAAAATCGCTGGTCATCTCCCGCGATTTGCTGGGAATTTAAACACGCCTATATTTAACCAACTCTCCCATGTTTAGGTGAAAAGTGCCATACACAATACTTTGCTTCCTAGCTGCGATATTAGTAAGCATATCACTGTTACACAGCTCTGCCTATAGAGCTGCAGATCCCATTGCTTTCAAAAGTTTAAAAATAGGTGAATGTTTGAAAAAAATATACGTGGGGTACCCCCATCCCAGCACTATTAACCCTAGTGCTGCCAGCCTACTGCTGGTTAAGTGGAAATCGGGGAAAAATTGGCGTGGGGTCCCCCCAATTTTCATGTAACCAGCACTAGGCAAACCAGCCAGGATGGTTGGCACTATAGCAGGGGGACACATGGCAGGAATTCCCCTCCCATAATGACAAACCAACCCCAGCTGTTCAGCGCTGGGCTGGATCCCGTAGGGAGTAGGGTCCGCAAAAAAAAACAAATGGGCCCCCCCTCTAGGAATAACCAGCCCAGTGCTAAAAGTATTATGGCTTTTTCTACACCCATGGGCGGTGGGTGTAGTGTAATAATAGCGATGGAAGTTCTAAAATACAAACAGATGCTATTTTGTTTGTGGAACTACAAGTCCCAGCCAGGCAGAGCTACCCTAAACAGTCTGGGAATGCTGATGCTTTTAGAACTACAAACACCAGCATATCCATGGCAGCCAGGTCATGCTGGCACTTTTAGAATCACAAGTGCCAACATGACCTGACACCCATGTCTGGCTGCGACTGTAGTTCTAAAACAAAAATATATAAAAAAAACAACATTAACTTTTTTTTAAACCACAGCATTATAATAAAAAAAACCCAATAAATATATAACACACCCTCTTTAATACCACATATATTTATTTAAAATAATAAAACCCCATATACTCTTCATCTTTTGTCAGCAGTTTTTAATCCAAAAATGCTTGTAAACCACGTCCATAAATATTTGCATTCCAAAATAAGGTCCATGAAGATGTCCCCAAAATATTTGTATATCCAAATGTTCATGCTTGAATTAAATGTTCTGATCTTCGGGTCACATAGATTCCCATATTTGTAAATTCATGTTGATTGAAGTCTTCTTTCTTCGGGTCAGGGAGACCCCAATTTTGTATATTCAAACCGGAATATGCTTGTTAAAAAAATAAACCCAGTAAACACAATGGGAACTATGGTTGCACAGTGTACAAGCAATACGACGCTAATGAGTATAATAGAGCAGCAAACTCTATTTATGGTCTAAGGGGAATTCCCATACTGTCATGTGAAATTTCAGTATACAAATTATGTGCAAAACTAATTTGCACCCTTTGATTTGTAACATGGTTTTGTCCATGTAAAAACTTACTCATTTTTTGTCTTACTTTCGTTAGTGACTCAGGCTCACAGTGGCCATTGGTTTTTGTAATAGTATATATAGTATATACATTAGACATATGAACTATTTAGTGGAGAAAAAGGAGGATGCTGTATGACTCTAAGCAGCACACCACAAAAAAATATTTCTTGCCTGTATAATCACAAGTAAAAAAGTAAAAATGCACACAACCTCTTGTATGTTTCACATACAAATTATTTTATTAAACAATCAATGCCTAAAACTCATTACAATTTTCTTTAATAATACTTGAAAGCTTAAATACTTAACCAATAGTATCAGTATAACATCAATATAATTTAGCTGAAATAACATTCAAAATTGAAGTAGTCCAAAAAACCAATAGGATGATATGCCAAGTTGTTCTCAGTCCAACCATCAGTAAGGGCAATTCCAATGTAATATAGAATGGAAAAAGTCCAAACTAATTAATAATGTGCCAGATTTTCATCTCATGACCAACCGAACCTCTGTCTCCTGTATTGGGTCCAAGTTATTAACTGTACTATCCACACAAAAGTCCAGATCGTGCCTCCTGTAATACAACTTTCATTTCCACCTCAGCCATTGGATCGCATGCGTACCTCCGGTTGTGCGCACAACTTCTGATTGTAACTGTCAATCATCCAAGGATCAATCTGTTCATCTCCCAACACGTTATGTCAATGAGGACTCTCTCATGTGTTTCAAACTGAATGCAATTGTGTGAAGGGCAGTATCAGTGACATCTTTCACCTTGTGTTGCGGCAGATCCAAGTAGCTCAAACTTCAGGTAGAATTACTCCTCTTGTCAACCATGGATCAGTCTACAGATCAAGAGCATATCAGTACCAATATTAGAAACAGTAGTTCTTTTTCAACCTCTACTAGTAAAAAAGTTCATTCGGGAAGAAAATGTAAGAAAACGTGCTCAAAATCCAAACACTGTTTGTCAACCTCAGAGAAAACATCAGTTTTTGATGTAAGGGATAAGGGAAAAGTTTCTGATGAATATGATGATTTGACCCCAAAAAATGAAAATAGCTAACATTCCACACACCACCCACAGTGATAGGAAAAGGCTCACACTATGCCAGCATTTTGCTAGTAGGGGTGCTGCTACTGCTGTTTTATTAGAATGCTCATTGCAAAAGAAAATGCCCGACACAGTCATGCATCTTCGTTAACTTTCCATACACCACCTTTACGCTCAGAGTGTAAGTCTGTCACCTCCAAAACAGCCACATCAGTGCATGAAAAGAACACAGGTTGGAGAACAACTTGGACACTCACAGACTCCTGAGGAGAGTCTAAGGGTATCCATGAATGCTATATATAATTCTGACATTTCGTATTCTGACACTGTAATTATAGAGAAGCCTCCTTCCCAAATTTCTCAACCATTTGGAAATGTGAGGTCGAGTAGTAAGGATGATGATTTACACATAGAAATTGAGGATGCTACTTTGGAACTTGCTAATGTGCAAGAGGATGAGGGGGATAATTGTGGCTCGGAAAATGAATGTGTTATACTTGAACAATATTATGAGGAGGAGGAGATTGATTGTTTTGAACTAAGGCAGCCACCAGTGGTACAACCTGTCACAATAACGATGCAGGAGTAGCCACTAGCTGGTATAAGCACAACTGATCAGGTAGGAGCGGAGTCTAATGCACCACCTAGTATTCACCAGGGACCCCTGCAAGGGAGTGTGGACTTAGTCAAACGATCCAAGATCAGAACCATCTGGTAAGTGAAGTAACAGGGGTAACCCAGAGAATTATCAGGAAAAGCCAGAAGTCAAACCAGAATGAGAAAACAGGTACCAAAATGGGATCGAAAGGACTAATTAAGAGATCAAGTCGAGTCACGCACCAATAACACTGGGAGCAGAAAGCAAACACAACAAGAAACGTTAGAGTAGAAAGTAAACCAATGGTCTGGCAACCTAGTGGTGCCAGAGTCTACTTTATTTAGAGGTAAGTTAGCTCTGATTGGGCAAAAGCAATTCAGAGGTCAGAACATAGCTGCTCACCAACAGACAAGCTGGGAAGCCCCTACTGCGCTGACCGCCGGGCAAAATAGGAAAGAAGCGTTCTGTTGCCTATTAAGTATACATATGAGGCAGGCAGTTATCTACGGCACATAGTGAATGTGCGGGGAGAGCGACTGACACAACCTCTTGCCCATGATAAACACATTTTCATGCCGTCTTCATCGTCAATACCTTCATCATCAACCTCCTCATTAGTGCGTAGTCTAGCATACAATTTTTAATTCAAAGTGACTCCCCTAAAGCAATCCATGATTCTTAAGTTCTCAAGAGACATCCTTGTGCACTTCAGCTGCTGCTGGGGGTGATACATCAATACAGAATGGAACCAAGAAGAGTAAGCACAGTTTTAAACAACAATTGTCTGTGAAGCAGCGTATGACAGGCAGTATCCTGATGCACAGTGGATCACTAAATCCACAACAGCTATGTTAGCATTGGATGTGCGTTCAACTTCCACAATCAATGCATCAGGCTTTAGCCGATGAGTTGAGGTCATGTGTGTACGCTACAAAATTCCATCTTGATTTAATTTCTTCTCAACGACTGTATTAGACAAAGTAATTATTAAGACAAAGTAATTAATTCCATAGAAAATGCCATTGTATTGATTGTCCACTTAACTACAGATATTTGGCACTGGTCAAATAAAAGATTACATGACCATGACAGCCACTGGGTAGGTGTATTGCCATCAGTAGCAGCAGCGCTATTAGCTTCATTTTCATCCTCCTCATCCTTTCAGCATAGTACTGCTAGCACACGCAAGATCGTTCACTGACAAGCTACTCTTTATATCACTGATTTAACAACAAAATATACCTGTGTGAATCTGTTGGACAAACTCAGGAAGACAAGCGATACTGGTCAAGCAAAAGACTATATGACTATGACCATGGCAGCCTACTGTGTGTATATATATATATATATATATATATATATATATATATATATATATATTAGAGATATTCACTGAACCCCGTGTTCAGGTTTTTTGGTTTTTGTTTTAGTACCCTATTTTTTTCAAAATTCTCTATTCTTTTTGCTAAAATCACATCATTTTGCTTTTTTTCCCCTCTACATTATTATTATCCCCAATAACTCTAATTTCAAGTCATTTGCAGTCAATTTTGACCACCTGACAGGTCACAATATTATTTTCATACACTTTCAAAAAAGACTGTAGCAGTTCTTGCCAGTGATAAGAAGAAGGCCATTGTCATGCCTGGGCATAAGACACCTCTTATGTGTGGAATTATTTTTACCCAAATCCTGACAACAGTTGTCTAGCCATTTGTAGCATTGTAAAGCCATAGTCAGTAGAGGTAGGGACCTTAACCATTTAGGAACCTCATCCATGTTACGTCATTTGAAGCAAGTTCATGGAAAGCTTTTGTGAAAATCAGGAACTTATGCTAAAAATAACAACAAGCAGTCCAGCATCAGCTACCTCCCTTCTCTCAGCTAGATCACAGCAACTGCAATCTACACCCCCAACACCTTCATCATCAATATCCTCACAAGTGATTGAAGTTAGTCCTGCAGCAAAGTTTCTAAGGCGAGATGACTCCTCCCCTATCCAGGACTCCTCAGAAGAATCCTTGAGTGTTAAGCCTACTGCTGCTGCTCCTGCTGCTGGGGGTGGTTCTTCAACCCAGAAACAGACCAAGAAGAAGACTACTAGTAGTTTACAACAATTGACTGTTAAACAATCCTTTGCAAGAAGAAGCAAGTATGAAAGCTGTCACCCAGTCGCAAAGCAGATCACAGACACCATGGTGACTATGCTAGTATTAGATCTGAGTCCAATATCCACTATTAATGCAGCTAGTTTTAGACAGCTACTTGAGGTATTCTGTCTCCATTACCAAATTCCAACACGACACCATTTTACTAGAAAAGTTATTCATCACCTCTACTAGAAGGTTCGTAAAAATTTAATTATTAGGCTACAAAATTGTATTTTACCCACTGTACACTTAACCACAAATATGTGGCCAAGCGGAACTGGGCAAACTAAAAATTATATGATTGTGACAGCCCACTGGATTGGTGATTCGCCTTCACCAGTAGGGACAGCAGCAGCATGTACCCAAGAACGTCGCATCTTTCAGAGGCAGGCTCCTCTCTGTATCATCTGCTTCACTTGTCTTAAATAACCATCCTATTAGCCAGTGTTCTGTCACTTTATTTGATAGGGATTGTAGCATGCTTTTCACACAAAGCTCAGGCGGTCGATAAAATCCATAACATTTCTGGGCATTTTCGGCATTCAGTGACCGCATGTAGATCATTGCAGCAAATTTCAAAAAATTACCTGTCATGCCACCAACTCAAACAAGAGGTTGCAACAAGGAGGAATTGCGCAGTTTTTGCTCTCTGCTCTGCCATTATGTTTTATAGGGATTGTATCTTTTATTAAACTGCCATGTATTTGTCATGCTGTTCTGTTACTAATTTTAGCCATCTCACTTTAAAAAAAATTGGCCACAATTGGCAAAAATGCTGAGAATTGGGAAGAGATCATTAGAAAATAGAATGTATATGACTGTAAATGAATGTTAATGCTATAAATAGTAATGTAAGAAGAAAAACAGCTCAAAATAACATGATTTTACCTATTTTTCACAATTTTTCATTACATCCACATCCAGAATAAAAACCAAACCATATGAAGATTTTTGGGCAAAACCAAAACACGAGGATGGTTTTAGAACCAAAACCAAAACTAAAACATGGGATCTGCCAATATCTCTAGTTGACACAACTATTTTAAATGTGCAAAGCACGACTGAGCTGTGTAAAATTTAAACAACTTCATAAAGCTGGAAAACTGCTTTAACAAAACCGATGGTTATTGCCAATATGAATGTATACATTTATGTGTAGGATTGCATATGGATTATGCAATTTTGATTTAAAACCTAGATGATAAAATATCTGATGGTTAGATACTTGGACTAGAATGAATATATCATTTAATAGGAAAGAAATCAATAAAATTAAAGCTTGCATTCACCAAATAGCATAAAATCAATACATTGAGAATCATGAACAATTCCGTCTTAAGTGATATTTTCAGGTCTTGTTACTTAATAGCATATTGATTTCAAAGGAATATGTCAAAAATGTGGATTTCATTACCAGATTGAAGAACATTCCAAACGCATTCATTGAACCATGGAGGAATGGCAAATTTATAAATCTTTTTTTACAGGTATGAGAATTTAGACAATAAATATAATTTTTAGGATAAAATTACTGGCGAGTTAAATTAAATCAAAATATGTTTTGCTGAATTTAAACTTCACAGAAATTCAACATATGTAAAATCACTTAATCAATACTAATGGCATAATCCATAGTAATGTCATAAATATGTAATCTTCAGGGTTATTTTATTAACGCTGTTTTAAAACTGTTAGTTTCCGCTTTGTAGCATCAAGAGCCTAATTCTGTGTATAATAAATGGTGCATTGATCAGCACAGCAAGATTGTTTCTACTCTTGATCAAATAAATAAAAACCTTTTTTATGTGATACAGTATATTATAATGAACTTCAAGTGAGAAGAATGCACAGATCTGAAGTTGATCTGCTTTTAGATGGTGTCCTCAGAGTTTTTGTAGCTATACAAAGAGACCACATGTTTACTGTACCTTAGAGGGTGGTGTTAAGTTGTCAGACACTGCTTTCAGTTGCATGCCAAATTTCTCAGTCTAAGTGCATTTTCATAGAGAACACAAATTAAAAGTGTTATATACCTAAACAAGAATAAAAAAAGCCTGCAATATTTGATATCTTTTCACTGGGAGTGCTTTAAAAAGGGGAGTGTGTTTAGTGATATAGAAGGAGAGTACAGCTCAGACGCCAATGAACGGTCTTCCCTCTGAAACATATCTTTGCCCAAAAGCTGTCAAATTCTGCAGGGATCAAATACAACTAATTAGGTGTACATCCCAGTTAAAATTAAATAAGTTTGCCCCAATGTTTTGTTCTGTCACAAGTTGCATAATAAATTAATTTTAAACATTCAGGGCCTGAGTCATTAAGGAGAGCAAAGCACAAACAAAAGGAGTAACTTTGCACATTGGCAAAACCATGTTACATAGAAGGGGAGCTAAATTTAAACTATGGGGACAGATTTATAGTTGGGGTAGTGTATGTCCTAGATCAACTTTAAATTTCAGTTTAAAAATAAAGTATTTGTGTGCTACATGAAAAAGCAGCCAGTATTTTCCTTACATGCAAAATAATAAACTAATTTGCACCCATTGTTTTGTAACATGGTTTGTCCAGGATCAAATTTGCTTGCATTTTTTTGCCTTGCTCTCCTTAATGATTTAGGCCCACAAAGTGCACACCCTGATTTTGTACTGGATGGTCCGCTCTGTGACATCAAGGTGCACGTCTGCCAGGAGCAGGCTGGGCTGGGGGCCAGGGGGGCATCTGATCCAAGGCTGATCCCATAGTGGGCTACCTTGGGCTGGGTGACTGGCCCGTCTGCATTTTTTTTTTTTATTTAAAGTGTTCATAATAGGCTGCTGCATTTTATATGTTTGATTTCTTTTACATTGAGCAAAATGTGCCTTGAAAGGCATCCGAAATGCAAATTCTTCCAATTAAAAGTGTGGGAGAAAACTTGATCAACAACCGGTTATGAAAAATATTGTTTAAAGCATTTGCTCCATTGCATTTTTAAATATTATAAAATATTGCCACTGCATATGATACCATAACATAAGGGCTTAATAATACATTTTATACCATGTGTATGGTTTAGGACATTACAATGTATGGCTGCCTTTAATTTAAATTACTATGTTCACTGTATGAGTGATATAGTGAATGGAGCAATGGTCGAAGTGCGGGTTTATACGGTGGTATAGCTTACTTCCAATTCACCTACTGCCTTCATTGTAAAACTATCAAATTCCATTCATTGACATTCCCACTATATTTTTCATACCACCACTTCTAAATTATCACTTCACTGCTATGGAGTGAATTCTATAAAATTACTAAAACAAAAAGTAGTGTGACAATGTGTTTTTTTATTATTAGATAAAAAAAATTATGTAATAAACATCCTTAATTTTTAGCTTTTGGTAAAATCTTTGCTATTGATGTGAAATGCTAAGAAACACAATTATTTTTTCTAATGAAAAATATAAGTAAATTAAAAAATTGTAACAGAATGTATTTTTTTTGCTTTTATCTTCTACTGCAACAAAACAAAAATAAACAGCAAATTTGTATAAACACTTTCAACTGTGAAGCCACTTTAATTATGGACAATTATTTTTGGTTTGGTTTGCAGATCTTGTTTTACTTAAACCATTTAGATACTCCCAAATGACACAGTAATCACCAGACATGAATCTTCAAAGAAAATACTATCATGTCCTTTCCTTGTGTGCAAGGTTTTAAAATGTTTTGTAAACTCTTCTCTGAAACTTTCTAACACAAAGTTTTAAGGTAAAATACTTCTGCTTCAAATACTGAATGTGTTTACTGTCAGTGGGAAAGCATACAGCTGGTTCTCCTCTTATGTATCACAGTGTTACTTTAGTACTTATTGCTCTCATCTGTTGATCTGTCCGTGGATGTGCCCCAAAGTTGTGTCTTGGAATATTCCCTCAATTTACATACTCCATTATGATCAACTTATTAATACATTTGGTTTCAAATATCACATTTATGTAGATTTTATACAGTACAACTCTACATGTCTACAACTGAACTCTTCCCCTCATTTCAATTAGGATATATTTAGACAGCTAGCACAAGTGTCCTGGATCTGCCTGAAAAACATCTGGCATATAGCTACTCCAAACTGGTGGATGATCACAAGAGTACCAATGCAGCACGAAAGCAAAAGCATTCTCTAAACTTTCCTACCACAAAAAATTTACATCTTCATCCAGGGTGTTTATAACTCTCATTAATCTGGTTGTACCATGTTCAAGTCTGATGGTCACCTGTTTTTCAGTTTCTTTCAGTTTTTAAAACTGGCTTCCTCCTACTTGAAATTGAGTAACGAAATTTGCTTCTCGTTTCAGTTAAACTCTTACAGCAGTGTCTGGGAGGATATCTTGCTACCATTTTGGGCATTCTTCCCTTCTCATCTCCTATATTGATACCTTGGATGGGCATAAAAGAACATTACACACCCAGTGGCAGCATGTTTAACTGGGTGCAGTTAGTGACGTACACAGTGAAAGATAGATACAAAGTCTGAGTAATACAGGCGTTAGGTGAAACCAGTGAATCACACATGCAATAAAATAAATAAAATAAATTGACATACAGCTTCTTCATCTTACATACTTGATTGCAAGTGTAAAGCCTAAATTGTAAAACAAAGAACAGAAATGCCAAACATAGTGTATTACACCAAAGATATTTTTTGTAACCTGCAATTGTGATATATCTACGTACCAAATAATACATTTTCAAAAGCTTATCTGATGACACAGTTTAAGATATTTGGTTTAGATATTAACACTGATATTATTGAGTCAGATATTTAAAATTAAATGTTGCTTTAGAGCCAGCATCCATAAGGCCTGATTTATTAGTATACCAACACTGGGGTCTGAGAAACTGAATGTGATCACCACTGCATCCTCTCTCCTCCAATACCCACCCATTTAAAAGATATGGACCTTGTTAATTTAGTGCCAAACAGGAGTCATGGATAAAATATTGTATCCCCATACATGCTTGTACTCAAGTTCTCTACAGTCTAAACCTACCTTTCTCTGCCTGAAAATATGAAGATGAAGTGTAGGTTAGATTTTGATTACCATGTGACTCAAAAAGCCACTAGCTGTTATGATTCAGTGAAGAGAAGGTATATTTTGAATATGTTCTGCCTAAGCTTGAAGGTATAGTGACCATAATGGAGAGATGAGTCTATGGGGCTAAGGCAGAGTTGGACATATGCCAGTTTGTATAATTATCTTGAAAGATTTAGCACTGCCAATGGTCACAAATATGCTCATACAGACTCACTCATATATACGACACTTACAACTTTCTATGACTGGAGAGACAAAATGGGGAAAGAAAAGGGTGTCTTGCATAGGTCAAGTACAGTAAGGGAGTGTTCTTGCAATGCAGGTGATGTAGACCAGCAGATTCATACAAATGCTGTTAGGAGATATAACATTTGCACCAGTTACAGGACTGATACAAATACACACTTAAAATGGTGATTACAAAAATACCTCCACAGCTGATACCACTGCATCCATTGAGCATAGATTTATTAGATTATTGTGACATTTCGGTGGAGGTATACAAACATTTCTTTACAAATAAACTTGCATGTGTATCTCTTGCTGGAAAGCGATTGTCCGTAATTGTGTTTACATAGTAAATTACATTGAAACTATGTGATTGTGTATGGTGACTCCAAGTGCTGGCTCCAAGTAGCCCCAGCACTGGGGGATATAGGAGCAGAGGCAGGTGTTTAGTCTTCTGCTCTTTAGGCTCAGGTTTTCTTAGGCCTTCAGGAGTCGAACCACTGTTGAATGTTCTGCACAAGCTGGAGGCGAAGAGGTTTGTCCTTGCAGCGTCTAGACCTACCTCCATAGCTTCCTTCCACTACTCCTCACCCACCTCCTCACGCTGTGCTCCCGCAGTGGATGGGTGCTCTGCATTTGAGAAAAATAAATTGACAAACTGCACATTTTTGTACAGACAACCATATTCTCTATAGTAACTTTTTTACATGTAAAAAGAATTTTAAAATTCTTTATACATTTGCTCAAGTAATGTAATGATTAGCCATTATTTCAGACTTGGTTTTTAAGTACAAACCTAGCTTTAGATATTAGGACAAACTTTAAATGTAGAAATATTTCCAAAATTAAATTAAGGTGTAATCTCTCTTTCTTTCCATGTTAATTTGTAATTAACAGAAATCAGTTTAGAATGTCATAATATTGCAAAACCATCATTAAGTTCTGGCATATGTACTTATCGTAAGATGATATCCTAGCTAAATTTCGATGTTTTACGGGAAATTAAATATTTTTACAAAATTAGTTATTCAACTGAAAAACGAGGGGGGTTAGGTGATATTGCACAATTGGAACAATGTTGTCATAGTACTAGACTTGATATAGTCTAGATTTTAGATCATAAGGGCTATCACCGTATTGCAGTTATTTTGGATCTGTAAGGGGACCTTCATCAATATCTAGTAGTTTCAAAAGTTCTTAGCTATCTGACACAGTGCTGGCAGATGCCAAGAAACAACCAGTTGACTGGGATAGAAATCAGAGACACACCACAATGCTTAGACCTGACAGGAGTGGTAGTGAGATACCAACTGAAGTCAAAAAATTGTGGAATGTGGAATAGTGATTGGTAAAGTCTAAATCAAGGGATTGGAGAATATAGAATAGAGGGGAATGAAGCTAAGGGGAATGATTGGAGAAGATAGAATAGTGATGTGCAGTCAAGTAAAACAAGTCCTTCCTCAAAGCACAAGCAAAGAAATAAAAAAAAAAACTTTGCTCCTGCAAAGGTTTGGTAGAACTCAGGAACTTTATAAAGGCTACAAATTGATTAGATAAATGTTCTGATTGACTTGACCTTTTCCCTTAAGGGCTGATAACAGACATTTGGTGTAGAGTAAGGAATGCTGTGCAATAGTCCAGGTGAAATGACTAACTAGATTGCTGTTCTTAGCAGAGTGCTGATTACAGAAATTGAGAGAATGTGTTTCTAGCTGTCACTTTGAACTGTTTTCTGACAACTGTTATCTGGAGCTAGTGTTGTGAATCTTCACACTATCACAATAACTCATAGTCAACCATTTGTATAGCAGGAACAAAAGTTATTACCAGTCATATAAAACATAGGCATAGTAAAACAGTAACAAAGTTGCTCACTTCTTCTTGATCTCAGGCTGTGGCTGTGACCTCTTGAGGTTATGTCCTTCATTATGTGCTTTTGTAGCCCAGACTTCAGCTGCCTGATGGTGTGGTGCAGTCACTCTACCAGGAGCTGCATCAGCCCTACAACTTCTATAAAATGGAAATTGGTCTACTGCCAATTAATGGGGACATGGCCTGTGCCGGGTGCTTCTTCTTCCTGCTGGGGCATATATTAGTGTGCTAAAGAATTTTAGACATTTTTTTGTGATAATTTTGTAAATGACAAGCATTTAAATGTGGTATTAGCCTAAGGGGCCTTTTATATTATATGGTTAGACATGTTTGTAGGATTTGGCAAGAGCATTTCTGCTCCAAATGTTTGCGCTACTTTTCTTATTAAGTCGCAGCAATGTTTGGTAGATGTGCTTGCGCAACAATAACTTCTGTCATTTTTATTATGAACGTTTATTTCACTTAAATATTTTATTTAAGGAAATTTGGAGATATGTGGCAGCACATCTGCAAACTTATGCTGGCAAGGACATAGCCTAACATAATCAATCAGTGTTGTGATTGCTAAAATGCATAATTCAGTTGTAAGTATGAAGGTAACCAACTTCACACACGAGGATCTTCTGACACCATGGGTGATATGGATATGACTGCACCATACTGCTCTAATAACCATAACATGGCTGCTTACTCTGCCACTAATTGGCAAATATGCTGGGAGGTGGGCTTCAGCTTCATGTGATCAGAATGCAAATGGAGCGATTTGCATCAGTAGCAGTCCAAACTCCTGGCAAGGGCTACAAGAGAGTGTGGGCAAAGTGACAGGAGGTAAATAAATGTAGGTGAAAAAACACTCAAATCCCATGGTGCAAATGATGCACATGCTAAGTGAATTGTAATAATAAGAGTAGAATGTCACTGAATTAAGGTAAGTGTAGTGTGATGTGTATTGGAATTCTGACAAGGCAGATGAACACAATATAAATCAGTAAAAATTCTCAATGCTCCATATACAGTATATGAATCTCAAAAGTTCCAGGTGTAGGATGGGAAGAATACTTAAAAGACAATCTCTAGGGTACCATATTGAGTAGTATTCTCTAGTATCTCTAGGGTACCATATTGAGTTGTATTATGATATTACTTTACGAACTGGAGGTTATATGCTGATGAAATAATGTTGATAACATTTCACTCTCTTTATCTGTTTTAGTCAGAATCTTCTCTACAGAGGTGTTTGTTATTTAAACTTCTGTCCTAATCCTAGTGAGCCAAAAAGCGTACTCTATATATTGAAAACTGTACATACATAGACTTAAAATAGACTTAAAACACACAAAGTAAATATAAAACAATTTTATTCAATATTATTTTTTCATGCTTAAATGCATATTGCCGTATTCCAGAACACTACTTATAGTCAGTGCAGTAACTCTTGTCCCTCTTAGAAAAAGTCTAAATTAGCAAGTGATGTCCTCTGTGAAAGTTAGTTAATATCCATTTATAGATCTATTCTTTTGTATATGTGCTTGTAATTAGTTGGAAAAATTTCCATGGCAGACCAAAGAGTTTATTGACACAGTTCTATGGGTACCTCATATAAGATATCCTGTTCCACATGGAAATTGTGTTCAATAGTTTAAAATTAATAGTTAGTATGGAAGTTTTCATTGACACTGGTCAGGCATAACTACTGATACATGGTAACTCCAATATCCAGATCTGCTAGCATTAATTGGTCATTGGCATTGAAAGGCTGTGTTGTGAGCTTTTCTGCTTTAAGAAGCAACTGTATTTTCTGTTCTATAACCTCCACAAGTGATGATATTTAGCAGATAGGGAAAAGTGCTCCTAAGTGCAGAAACTCCTGTTTGTCTCTCAGGCTTATTTAAACTGGAGGGACCCTGGGATAATTGGTGTTTACGGTCCTATTAGTCTGCCCTCACTTGAGGCGGTGCAGATTAATTGTAGGGACCAATTTCAATCACCAATAGTGAAATGAAATAAAACAAACTAAATGATTTCAGATCTTATTGTGTTTTGTTTTTAATATTACCTTCAACAATGAGTTTATGCAAAGAACTAAGCTTAAATTACTCCAAACAGTGAGAATCCAAACTCTGCTATAGTTCTGTAATACAGTAATGAAACTTATAGGATAGCATATATAAATATATTAGAGATGACCAGTTTAGATTATGTGAAAATCTACGTTGGGGATCTCAAAAAATGAGGCAAAACGTTATTTTATCTGGGAATCATATTTTGAAAAACTCTTGTAAGTTTTGGATCCCCATCTTTTGTACATATACAGTAGTCCTCCCTCGTTTTCTTAAGTGCCATTTAGAACAGACAGTGTGTATTGTAGGGAGTGGGTTAACTGCAGTGGTCTGCTCATAAAATAGCGTTCAGGGTGAAACTGGGGTAAAAGAAAGCAATAGAATCATGTCATCATTGTAAAGCAGTTCTGTAGAGAATAGTCAGCTACAATAGTTTGTTGATCAATTGCTTTTAATTTCAATCCTAAATAGACTTTACACAGACTAGCGCCCACTGATTGTTGTTAATGAATTGCATATATACAATATGTATAATAGTACTAAACAGTATATACTGACTGAGTTAGATAGATAGATAGATAGATATCATTCTGAACTTACTAGTATATTTAATGCTTTGAGAAAAACAGTGTGCTTTTGCTGTAAGACTATTAGCAGAATCCAAAAAAAAAACAGATTTCTTTCTTTTAAAATGACAAGATTTTCTAGCGAAAGTAATCTTGTGTGGGGCAGTGACAACTGAAATATTTTTTTAAAAAAACTGGGTGTTTGCATATGAGATTCAGCAGCAGTTGTACACCCCCAAAAAATGCTAAATATTATTATATAAATGTATATATCAGGTTCTGGGTGCTAATGAGTATATATAGCAGGGTAAAATGCTTAAAGTATTTATTGCGAAACAATCTATATAGAACACATTCCGGCCGGAAATGGGTGAGCATGCATTTGTACTAAAAACAAACAATGTACATACAGATCAGGAGGTGGATAAATGACACAGTCCTGACACATCAGTTTGGCCCGCTGGATCTGCTATCAAGCCCATATACACGGTGTGGCAATAGAGTATCAAAAGTAATGTCCAATGGTCCAATGTAATAGCCAATGTCCCCTTCCGCGCCCCAGGAGGGACCCTCGCTCCTTGGACTACTTTCATTGCTGAACGGCTCCACGTAAGTCACTTTGGATCGTTTTTAGACATTTGGGACATTGGCTATTACTTTGGACCATTGGACATTAATTTTGACATTACTTTTGATTTGTTTGTTAGAAATATATTGCTGAGCTGTGTCATAAGAGTTGTAAGATAATATTCCTTCCATTCCCTATCCCATTTAGCGCTCCCCTGGTGTGTTGGCAGGCATCTACAAATAGTTCCATCTCCCCAACAAACCTCTACTAGTAAAAAAGGTAATGCAGGAAGAAAGTTAAATAAAAGCGTCCTCAAAATCCAAACAATATTAGCTAAATTCAATCTCAAAGAAAACATTAGCTCTTGATGCAAGGAGGAGGATTGTGAGGGAATTTTCCGATGAATGTGATGATATGTTCAAATTAAGGAAAATAGTTAACATTTTATACACCACTCACAGTATCAAGACAAGGCTCTGACTATGTCTACTTTTTGCTAGTAGGGTCCTGCTACTGCTGGTACTGGCATATGTATTAAAATGGCCATTCCAAATCAAAGTGGTAAACGCGGTCATGCATCTTCCAAAACTTCACATGTACCATTTTGTCGCTCAGAGAGTACGTCTGTTGCCAAAGGGTCAAATCAGTGTCTGAAAATAACACTGAGGTTGATGAAAAACTTGGACACTCCATGAGTGCTACATGTGAGTCTGAGGTTTCAGATTCAGACACTGTAATAATAGAGTCATCTACTTTGAAAAGTCCTCAACCATTTGAAAATGTGAGGATAGGTAGTAGTACTAATAGTTTTAGTAATGATGATGATTAACTCATAGAAATTGAGGAGGCTACTAAGGAAGTTACAAATGTGCATGAGGAAGAGGGGGATAATTAGGTATCTGAAAATTAATGCATTGTACATGGACAAGATAATGAGGAGAATGATGATGAATTAAGTAAGGCAGCCACCAGTGTAACCACCAGTGGATGCCCATGATGAAAGCACATTATCATGTCAGAGCATAAGACGGAAAAAAAACATCTTGTGTTTGGAAATATTTTTATCTAAACCTAGACAACATTTGGCAAGGCATCTGTAGCCTTTGTCAGGCCAAAATAAGTAGTGGTAGACTAGGATGTTGAACATCTAGGCACCTCCTGAAATATCATTCGCAGCAAATTAATTCAAATTGCGTTTCCAAACATGGCAAATTGTGTATAGTACAAAGGAGCCTAGAATTATCTACCAGCTGATGGCTAGACATGAATAAGCAATCCTCACCAGTGTCAACACCTTCATCATCATCCTCTTCATTATTAGTATGTACTAGTCCAGCATCCATTTCTCAAATTCCAAATAACTCCCCTAATGCAATCAATCATTCCCAAGACACAACCTTATATGCTGCAGCTGCTGCTTCTGCTCCTGTTAAGGGGGAGAAATCTATACAGATAAGGAGCAAGATGAGTAAGTTTTGATGTATGTGAACCAAGCATTTGCAAGTGAAAGCAAGTATGACAATCAACATCCTGTTGCATATCAGTTCACTAAAGCCATGACTGCTATGTTAGCACTAGATGTGCACCCATTTCCACCATCAATGCATCAGGATTTAGATGATTAGTTGAGGTTATGTGCCCACGCTGTAAAATTCCATCTCGATTTCATTTTTTCAAGCACATCAATTCCTCAGCTGTATGGTGAGGATAACCAAAAAGTACATCAGTTCCTAGAATATGCCATTGTATCGACAATCCACATAACTACAGATATGTGAAAAAGCAGTCTTGGTCAAAACAAAGATTATATGACTGTGAGATGCCATTGGGTAGGTGTATCACCATGAGCAGCAGTAGCTTCACCATCATCATCCTCATCCTTTCTGCATAGTAGACCTAGCACTCACTGTCAGGTCATTCACAGGCAAACTACTCTGCTTGTTTCAATCTTGGAAAAACTCAGGAATGTGATAGCAAAATGGCCCACTCCACTAAGACTTTCCTAAGGATTCCTCATTGCCGATAACTGAGCCAACATTGTGTGTACATTATGACACGTACCATGCACTTACTTTGCACACCTAAAATAAACTTGGAGGTGCAGAATTTCTTAAAAATGAGAGGTCAGTGCAGGAGATGCTATTTGTGACCCATAAAATTTCTGTCCATTTTAGACATTCCAAGACCACATGTAGAAGATTGCAGCAGCTGCAAAAAAAATGTCCTCTGCCATGCCACTGACTGAAGCAAGAGGTAGTAACAAGGTGGCATTCCACACTTTATATGCTTCAGTGACTAGAGGAACAGCAACAAGTCATCAAGACCTACACAGTGAATGATGACATATGGAGAGGGAGGACATGTTATCTTACGCCAGCACATTTGAGAATACTTACTGTTTTATGCAAGCTACTAAAACCCTTTTGAATTGTAACAAATCAAGTGAGCGCAGACACTGTCAGCCTGAGCCAAAGTCATACCCCTAATCAAACTACTGGAAAAGCAACTGGAGAACCTAAAGGAGGAAATGAAAGTTAGCGATTCAGCAAAGTATGTTGACCTTGTGGATCAACTTCTTTATTCACCTCGCTACAAGCCAAGGGTTTCTATCATCTTGAAATTGGATCAATACATTATGGCAACCATGCTTGATCCTAGGATTAAGTCATATGCCATGTCTTTCTTTCAGATGACACAAATCTTCATAGCTCCTTGTGATCAATCTGTTGGCTCAAGTCACATGTAATATGTTCCCTGCTTAAGCTTCTCCCAATGCTACTTCCAGAAAAAAAACTTTCCTTTTCTGATAGTCACACAGGAGGGAACAAAATACAATCAATATTATACTTGATAGGAGTGTGAATAAAATTTACTACAAATCAAAGTTTTAGGTACTGTTTTATGTACTAAAATCAGTCTTCGTTGGAAAGTGTGTCCCATGATATCTAAATGGATGCTTTTTTGTTGTGGGTAGAGCAACGAATATCTTTTAAATGGATGAGATCAAACCAGAGGAGATAAGTGTAATATACAAAAAGATTCCAGAAATGAATGAGGATTCTTCTGACGATTAAGGTAGGTGTCATCACTTAATTGAATTTGTAAAAAATGATGAAAATGTTCTTTGTAGAGATGTAGTCTTGTTTAAAGAATATAAAATGTTGGTAAGGAGTCTAATGAAGTTAAATTATGAGAAAATCTAATTTAATTAGGTAACAAAGTGGAAAAAAACTAGGCTGCATGCCAAGTGGAAGATCTGGATTATTCCAAAGAGGGTAAACAAAAGCTGTCACTTGATCCCAAAATTTACCTGAAAATACAATAATAGGGATGGAGAGGCATACAATGGTGTTATATTATACTATACAGTTATATAAGAAAAAAAACTTTTAACACATGACATAATGTAAATTTTACAACCCTATAATTTATATTACATTGATCTGGCCATGTGTTCTGCTCAAATCAGTTTAAAATAATCTTCAAACAGCAATATTATATTAGATTTACTTTATATTATTCTGACATTAGAATTACTTTTTTAATACAATAACAATTAACATGTGCTTTATAACAAAAATATAAATAATTGGGCCTCAACAATCATCACTGTTAATATTAAGGTATGTCTTGTATAGCTCTAGCTAGTTTTCTCCTTTGTAGCAGCTGTGGGCAGGGCCATCTTTTCCATTGGGCACAATGGGCAGGTGCCCGGGGGCCCACGGGGAAGGGGGCCCTATAGGCAGGGCTATTAATAACAATAAATAATCCTGCAAAAGAAAAAACCTGCAAAAAAAACCTTCAAGGGTCACTGAGCAAGTACATCTATCTATCTCTATATAGCTATATCGGTATCTCTATAATTCTATATCTAACTATCTATCTATATCTATATATATATATATATATATATATATATATATATATATATATATATTTATATATATATATATATGTAGGGGCCCCAGTGCACTGCTTTGCCCGGGGGCCCATAATGTTGTTAAGATGGCCCTGGGTGTGGGCATGCTAGATGGAGGATTTTGGAGGATTTTACTACTTGTCACCAAGTAGCCCCTGTATTTCAGAATACTCCCTGGATTCTGTGGTCTCTAGAAATTGTTTAAGTAAATTTACAAATTTACGTGTGGACTATGTACTCCTGGCAACAGTTTGAGGTGCTATAGGTGCCTCCTCCTGAGCTTCTAAACAAGTGGCTAATTATTGCAACTTTTGGGTGAATATCTGGAGTTGGTTAGTAAGAACTTGTGCTGAACTTTCATATTGCTTTTTGGCCTGTTTTAATATGAAGCTTGAATACAGAAACCCTCTAATGAATGACACAAATTAGACTGCTTAGTCACTGTTTCCTTTAGAGCTGAGAGCATCTTTAATCAACTGCCCTCAGTGCTTTAGTTTTAGACATTATAGGCATGTCCTGTGCAGGCAGTTATGGTGACCATAAATCAGACAGAAGTAAAGTAGTAAACCTTTCGCACGGGTCTGAGCAGCAAGATGTGATTCGTTGCCAGGGATGGATCTAGGTTTTTCTTGAAGGGGGAGCAGTTTATTGATGAATCCCAACTCCTCCCCCTCTCCATTCTGGACTCCTCCCCTCTCCAGTTCTAGTCCCCCTTCTCAAGTCTTGACATCTCCCTGTCTCCATTTCTGACTCCTGCAGCTCCTTTGGACTAAAACACTATGAATCTCACAAATTAATGTATTTGAGGATACAAGTCAATCAGATTTTGCTTTATTTTAAGTCAAACACTGTATAGCTATGGAATCATAAAAATAAGAGCAACAAATAATAGATATGTCTGTCCCATGATCACACTGTGCTCCTTTCATCACACTGCTATCCCTTCATAACACTGGGCCCCTTCATCACACTGTCCCCCTTTGTAACACTGCTGCTCCCCTCATCACACTGTTCCTCTTGATCACACTTTTCCCCCTTGATCATACTGTTCCCTCTTCATCTCACTGTCCCACTGTGCCCCTTCTTTACAATGTGCCCCTTCATCACACTGCACACTGGACCCCCTCCATGACACTAGTCTCCTTTCATCAGACTGTTCCCCCTTCATCAGAAGCCAATCATTCATTAGCTGGAGGGAGTGACATTATGCAAATCAATTTTTTATTAGAGATCTTTATCTATAATATTGTGGGTTTAATCCTAATGCAGATCTCAATAAATGTATTACTGTAATCAGATTTTTAATTTCTCCAACTAATTAAGAATATAATTTGTGTCCATTTTACCACAATGGCAGAAAAATAGCTGTAGTGTAGGGACTTAATACCACAAGACCTTCAATATTCACAAACTCAATAACGCCTTAGAAATCTTGTTTCAATAATATAGCAGAATCACTACAACACATATGCCAATTAATAAATATATCTCAATTTGAAGTTAGGCACCGTGCTTCACTTGAGAGACAACCAGTTGCTTATAGGTTGACTGGTCAATTACTAAATGCTGTTGCAGCAGATTAACTAGAAACATCAATCACAGTAGCCCATGCATTGGGCCCCATTATCTCCATGTGCCCACTACACAGAGCCCATTTAGATAATGGGGACAACTGCTGCACCAATGGTAGTTCCGCCACTGCAAGGATTAATCCTGCGGGTTCAGGTTAGATGCTTTGCAGAAATGATTGTAAATTAGGAGCACCTTACAATTGACAGAACCCACAGGTTTACATTTTAACCCTCAGGTTAAAGCAAAGCTTCAGCTGGACACATGAAGCTTATTTACTTGTACAAGATGAAATCAGTAATCGATCTCTCCCAACAACTGTAGAGCTAAATAACTTGCAATTCTCTACTCAGCAACAATTTTAGGCAGTTTCACAATAGAATCAAACTTCTGATGCAATATAGACAGACTGTTGTGATAAATGATTTCTCTCTATGTCTCCTGCACAGTGTATCAGCTTGCAGGTAACTTCAAATACAGCAGATTTGGCTGGAATAAACTCTTCCGCCAGACAGAACCATAACCTCTCAAGATCAATATTACAGACCCTATAATTTGTTGATATTTTTACCCATTTTAAGGGTTCTTAATTGGCACTTCAAAATAAACCATATTTGTAAGATTTTACATATATGTGGCCACTTTGTTGGTCTGTGTTTCTATCTGTATTGCAAGAGAATTGCTATTTGACTGCATTGGATTTACTTGAGAAAGATCAGCCTCAACCAAGTTATCAACAGATAAGCATAACTTTACTTTATAAAATGTACAATGCTTGTTTTTTCTTACTTTGATTAATGGTATTCATATCACACCATGAGCACCCGTTTCCTTTATTGTCTTTGTTTCTATACTTCTTAATAATGGTTTAAATAGAAAGAAGAGCATGTTTGTCAATTGATAAACAGTTTAATAGTTGAATGACTTTCTTTAAATGATGTGTAATACAATTAATATATCATCTATATTTTACTCTGGCAAAAATTCCATACATGCCATTAGCTAAAAGTGCATAAAAGGTTACAGGAGCTGTGATAAAAGACCAGCTTATTATCACGGTCATTCAGGTGTGCAGACTGCAATATACCCCAAAATGGAAGCTAACAGCCATCTGAGAATTCAGTGCTTTCTCTTTTTACAGCTGTGACATGTACTTATTGATTGCAACTTACTTTTCCCAGAAGGTCTTAACTTTCAATATTCTTCATTTATATATTGCATTTTACTTTGTTTTGTTGAACTGCCAGAGGCTTCAAATGAAGTAAAATATTTAATTAGATATAAGTTTAAACACAGGAGATCCTTGGCTGAGACTGATCTAGAATTAAGGTATTTTATAGAAGCAGTTCAAGGTAAGATCACATTTGAATACTGTCTGAAATGTTTTATATTGTATTAACACAGTATATGCAAAATAAACCCAAATAAAAATACTTGCATTTTCATTGTTGTAGCTTCAGAAGAGAAAGGGTCGTTAATCTATGCAGGACTAAGTGGTATGTTTACCATTAATTAATATTTTAAAGTCCAGTATAACATTTTCTTTGTTTTAAAATTATTCAATCATATACCAAACACAGCTAATTGAACAGTTTGCTGGTATTGCCTTAGTGCTACATTGTGGGGCTATTTGTCACATGTTTACTAATCTGTTATACCTAATATTGCTGTAAATTAATGGGACCTTGCAGTACAAAGATTACCCATCACAGTTCAAACTTATATAGATAAACAAAATATTATTATTATTATTTTCATTAGTATTTTTAATTTGCAAGGCACCTCAGTGCTTCATAGTATTGAATAGTGGGGAAAACAAGGACTACATAAAACAGGTACATAAAAGGTAACCAAAAAATTCAGGCATAAAAGAACATGGTACTAAATGTCCCGCATGTGAGAGTGCGTAGAATCCGTTATTATTTCCTCTAGAAGCTTATTGCACAAGTTGGGCTTGATTCATCTTGAAATGCAATGTGAATGCAATTTGCGCTTTTTAAAATCGAAAGTAAATTGCACACACGTACACCAGTATTCAAGTACAAGTAGATTTCAAGAAATGTTTCCATTTGAATATGAGTATATGCTCCGGCTATACGGTACTTGCCATATGCAGATAGTCAGAACACACTGCAGAATACACAAAATGCATATGTGCAATATAGTTCACTCAGAACACATGGAGAAAAAATAAATACATTAACATCTCTAAAAACTATAGTCATTCATGAAAATACATTTATAAAAAAAACAATTACATGAATTTTTTACATGAAATACATTAATCAGAATATTCTTAATGTGTACTATACATAAAAATCATTTTTTACCGTTTTTCTTACAGATAAACAAATGTTCTGGTATGCATACATGCCAGTCAACACTTACTTTTGCCCTGCAGCTGTGCTATTGATATGGCTAAAAAACATGTACCTCAGAGTTGCCCAGAGCATTAATTGGACAAATGTTTGGGCTCTTGACCTCAGCAAGCCCTTTCTGTACATGGCCTACATGCCATTCTGCCCTTCAAATCGTAGGCAGTCAGAAGTGTCTTTTGCGTTTGGACATGAATTGGATGCAATTGAGTTCACTGGATAAAAGTCTGTTTGTGAGCACGCATAGAGCAATCACATGAAAGAGGCTGCATGCAACAGTACTTATGTAGGAAGATGAATCAAGTCCAATAACTATAACTAACCTAAGCTGCAAGTCTCTAGCTGACTATTGCCAGCCCTGAAAAAAATAGAACATGTTGCTCTTTAAATATGAAGTAATATATGAATTTATTAAGTAGGTTGAATATTCTTGACCATTCAAACATAAGCAAAACCCCCCAAAAGTAGTCAGGACTTGAAAGAATTCAAAGCTGATTGCATTTTGTACATTATACCATTTAAGTATTCACAAATTAACTAACTAACTAACTAAGTAACTAACTAACTAAATAAGATTCAAGTATTTACTAACCATATTTCAAGAATACAATTATGTACAGTTAAGTTTATAGACTCAAACAATTCATTGCCTGACTAAACGTAAACCACACATATTAAACAATATTTAAATGTTAAACTTGGGTAGCCCTTCAATGATTTCACCACACATATCGAAAAACAATGGGTGTGTTTATCAATTGAGGTTGAACAAACTGTAAATCAGAATACATTTAAAAAAAATCATATATGTAGATTATCCATATAAATAAATCATAGAGGTGATTCATGTAAAATACATGCAAAATATAAACACATTTCATCCTTAAAACAAATTCAGAAGCAGTAATTGACTGTTCACTGTCAAGTCAAGGATGAAGTAATCCACTTAAAATAGCCTTTTGTTTATGGTCTTGACGAAAACCCAACAGGGTATATGTGTGACGAGTCTGACTAGTATGATAATATTTATCATCAATTACAGCTCCCATGTAGACATTGTTCGGACTGGGCAAAAAGATGATTTTATAAATTAAGATGTACACAGATCCCCATGTTTTGGTTTTGGTTTTAAAACCATATTTGTGTTTTGGTTTTGGTTTTAGTTTTGTCCAAAATTCTCTTGTGTTTTGGTTTTGGTATGAATCTTGATTCAATAACATTTTTTGAAAAATATGTAAAATCATGTGCTTTTGAGCTGTTTTTTCCTACATTACTATTTATAGCATAAACATTCATTTACAGTCATTTACAGTCTATTTTCTAATTATCTGTTTGCAACTGTCCAAACTTTCACCAATTTTAGCCAAAGTCTGCAGCGATCTGACTGGCCAAAATTAGTGACAGAGCATGACATTGTGTGCTAGCATTAGTATGCTGAAAGGATGAGATGGAGGAGGATGAACAACAAAGTTTTGCGAGTAAATTTGCTACATTCCCTATGAAACATAGTCAAAAGAATATAGGATTGAGCTCTATTCCTATTGATTGAAAGGGCTGCACTAACCAAGGGTATCCCTCCCTTATAATAACAAATAAAATAATATAATGGTTAGGCGCCCATTGCCTTTGGATGTCTAATAAAATTAATAAATATAGAGCGTGCTTCGTGGTAAGGTAAGTATGTATGGTGGACACAGAAAGTTAAAGGCAATTTATTGTGACTAATCAATAATTGAACTGACCACAAAAAACATATACAAATATATACATATAAAACCAACTGATGGAGACCAGGTTAAAAACTAAAATACATAATGTATCACATAGTTGCAAACAAAAAGCACATGAACAAAAACCACATAAACAGATATAATGGCCTCCAGCCACCGAGATATAGGTATCTATAATTGTGCTCTCTGAATGTCCAAATAAATCAGACCAATAGTTGTCCAGATAATGAATGCCAATACTATGTCCTTGAGGAGAAATGTGAATAAATCAATTGCGGTCCATGCAAAGGTCCAGATTATGGGATCCGATATTGTGTCCTTTGGAGAGAGGGGCAACAGCTTCGGCCCAAAAAGTGAATAGCACTTACCCTTTCTCAAGGGAATGAGAAAAGTCCATATAGGGATGAAACACATTGGACCACGCCCCTTATGCTTCAGACCACCACTCTGGACCCAGGAAGTCACGATTGTGCGTCTCAGGCTGAGACGCACAAACATCCTGTACTGCCGCGCAGCACGATCATCACATCCTCATCTGCTGCAGCGTATCTATCTATTATGGGAACCGCAAGTATCTTCCTCCCTTTCTGGCGAAATTTTTGAAGTGTGTGTGATTGAACTTATCGTGTGATGAAGGTAAGTGCTAAAAGACATTACATATTACTTAACTCTAGCAGCAAGCATAGTTTCCAAAATTTAGTGATCCAATTTCAAAATGCTGTAAACCCTTCGGTTCTGACAAAGTGGATAAAGAACTTAACCTACAAGGCCAACATACTTTACAAAATCGCTAAGTTTCATCTCCTCCTTCAGCATCCCCAACTGCTTTTCCAGTAGTTTGAATAGGGGTATGACTTGACTCATGTTTACATAAAACAATACTGATTCTCAAATGTACTGGGGTAAGGTAACATGCTCCCCCTCTCCGTATCTGATGGCTTGATATGTAGATCTTGATGGCTTGTTGCTGTTCCTCTAGTTGCTGAAGCATATAAAGTGTGGAAATCTACCTTGTAACTTCCTCTTGCTTCAGTCGGTGGCATAGCAGATGGTATATTTCTTTGTAGCTGCTGCAATGTTCTACATGCGGTCACTGAATTATGAAAATGCTTAGAAATGTTACGGGTCAAGAACAGTATCTTAACTCAATCTCAATGCATACACAATGTTCCCTCCATTACCAGCAATGGGAAATCCTGAGGAGAGTCCTTGCTGGGTGAGCCATTTTGCTATGAAATTCCTGAGTTTTTGCAACATTTGGGAAAAAGGCTGTATTATAATTAAACTGGCATAATCTGAAACATCAGATTCACATAAAGCACTCATAAATACACTTAAGGGTATATTTACTAAACTGCGGGTTTGAGAAACTAGTGATGTTGCCTATAGCAACCAATCAGATTCTAGCTGTCATTTTGTAGAATGTACTAAATAAATGATAACTAGAATATGATTGGTTGCTATAGGCAACATTACCACTTTTTCAAACCAGTTTAGTAATCTCTGTGAGTGCTCAAGTTCTTCAGTCTCAGTGTTCTTTTAACGCACTAATTTTGCTGTTTTGAAGGTGACAGACTTAAACTCTGAGTGAGAAGGTGGTGTATGGAAAGTTAAAGAAGATGCATGACCAGGTAGGGCACTCTATTTTGCACTGGGTATTCTACTACATGTATCAGCAGTAGCAGGACTCCTACTAGCAAAAATTGGGCATGGTCTGAGCCTTTTCTTGCCTCTGTGAGTGGTGTATGGAATGTTAGCTTTTTTCACCACATTCAACAACTTCACTCTTAAACCTTACATCAAGAGCTAATGTTTTCTTTGATACTGAATTTAACAAAAAGTGTTTGGATTTTAAGCACACTTTCTTAGATTTTTTCCAGCATGTCCTTTTTTCTAGTGGAGGTTGACAAATAACTTTTACTGGGATGCTACTGAGCTGTAGAATGATCTATGGTTATCAAGAGGAGTAATGCTACTTTAAATTAGAGCTACACCGAATCAGGTGAATGCCCAATGGCCCATTTATATTGGTAAAGGAGGGTATGTTACCTAAGAAATGTTGTTGGTGTGCTGCTCAGAGTCAAAGAACACCCTGTTTTTTGCCCACTTAATAAAGACGTCATTGAGACTGCCCCCCCTCCACGAAAAAAAAAGCTTTCAGCTCAAAACACTTTGGCTTTTAAAAGAAAGAAATATATTTTCTTTTTGGGTTGTGCTGCTCAGTGTCATCCGCTAAATAGCACAGATGCCTATACTGTATATACTATTAATAATGACCAGTAGCCATTACTATAAACTCTCTGACACCCAATTGATCAGCACACAATTCTAGCAGACTAATCTCTGCATAATCTGCAGTAAAATCACAGCTATTGCTTGCTTTATAATTTGTCTCTTTCTGAGCACAGCATTGCAGTAATCCTCCTCCCCACATGTTAGCTCATCTAAAATGACATATGAGAACATGAGGGAGGGTTATATAATAGATATCGATCCAAAACTCATGAGATCTGACATTTTACCGGAAATTACAAGTTTGGCAAGATAAACTGAGTAGTTTTTTTTGGTTCAATACAGAACCCCAAAACTCTTATCTTTCAGATTTCACAGAATTCAAACCACTCATCTCTAATTACAAAGCAAATTCCCAGCAGCACATATCAACAGGTTATTACCCAGATTGCTTACAAACCCAGCCAGGAGTCAATATTCAACAGTTTAGACACATGATTATGTGAACATTTAAATCATTGAAAAGTGACTACTTAGTTTATACCTGACTATTGCCTTGAATGTTAACAATATAAACAATACAAATATAATAAAAAATACAAGGTGGCATATGTCATAACAGAAAAAATGTCTATAGAGTCAGCTTATTACACAGTTCCTTACAGAGATTATTTAATCATTCACCAGTCCCTGTCTCAATGGAGTTTCCAGTCTAAATACTTTACTACACATACACACTAGGGTCCATTTTGTCATTAGACAATTAACCTACTAATATGTTTTTTCATACTGTAAAATGTACTTAATCAATAACCAAACACAAGGCATTTCTCTTCAGTTGGCCCAAACACAAGAAGTGATTACCTATTTGACATAAAAGTGCCACTGAGCCTTACTTACTCTTATAGGGGGTGATTTAGAGTTAAATTTAAAAGTTTTACCATTTGCATATTCACAAATTAGCATCTACAACCTTATATTTCCAAGTTATTGTTTTGAGTTACACAAATTTAAAAGGACAAATAAATTTAATTCAAGCATATATGCGTCCAGAGCAAAAAAGTGTCAATCAGCATCATTAACTCAAAAACTGCACCTAGTTGTAGGCATGAAATTGCTTTGCAAAGAACGCATCTCAAAGATACATGCAGCCCATGTTAAGACACATCTAAAAAGGACATGCTTATCTTGCATCTGAACACCTTTTCTTTACTGCATTTGCATCTGAATGTCCCTGTTCTACTTCTTCTAGCAGGAGATGCCACAATTGTTAGATATGTGCAGCTCAACATACTGGAGCAACTTGGGCAGATGTGCATAGCAACAAGTTTCACATGATACACAAAGTTAGGACATGCAAATGTCCTTGTGTCCACAATAATCCTACAAATCCTAGAAGTATGGCATGATTAGACGCTGCAAATTAAGCTTGCTCAACACTGGAATCATGGAAATTTGTCTGCAATAAACTTAATCTGTATAGAGTAAGTAAACATTTTCATTATTTCATAAGGCTATTGCAAAAAAGACTATCTAGTTTCTCTGTTTAATAGACTTTTTCCTATAAAACAGACTGATACATCCTATTGGTAGTTTTTAACTATAAATTAACAGGAAACATTTTCCCCAAGTTTACCATAAATGTATTAAATGAATAGTACAGAATTTAATCATAACTAGAACTCTTGAAGACTGTGCTTTATATGCAGTGTGTCTTTTCTTAGTGTGAAAAAATCAAGGAGAAAGTCTGACATTTAGTTTCATTGTACCCCTGCCACACATAAAGATACAAAAGAGTGTTGCCAAGCTTTATTTAGTGTTATCTTTCCCTTTTGAATTTAACAGAAGGAAATTTTCAGAGTTCATAGTCTAATCGAGGATTTTAGATTAACTGAACATTTGGTCTGTTCTCAGATAGAGGTTATATTTTGAAGGGTAACCTTTTCATATTTTCAGAGAAGGGGTTGGATGAATCAGGACATTCCTAGTTAAATGCAGGCTTGGCTCACTTATGCTTCAATAATTGAGGCCACATTTAAAAAAAAGATATCTGCATACAATTCAAGTGGCTCAAATTTATGGGACATGGCCTGGTTAGCAAGCTTCCACTGGAGTTATCCTACAGTTCAATGGGATATCTTATTTCCCTTCTAGGCATCTTTGAGGTGCAGAAATACAAATGTAATGAAACAAAATTTTGAATGCATCAACCACATTTAAAACAGGACCCATAATCTTTCAAAAGTAGTCAAAGATGATACAGAGACAACTTTGGATAAATTGTGCAAAAATATGTATATGAGACACTTTTTTAGTAATCTGGAAATTACCTTTAAAGTATGATGTATTTAATCAATGTACATAATACATTATGAAACACAGTACAGGTAAACCTTCTAACTTAAATTTAGCCAATGCTACAAGATCTTTCCAAACACCAACTCAAGAGTGAGTACAAAGCTAGGGTAACTAACATATGATTGGAGAAGAAGAAATTACTGAAAACGTGATTGAAGACAGTCAACAGAAGGTTAAGTTGTGGCCAAGTATATCTTCCTTTAAATACTTTGACACAACTGGTTAATACAGGTAGTATAGCTTTTAGAGATTGCATCTGAAGACTTTGCATACATGGGGTATACATATAATTGCCTACTGTTCCTAAGTCAAATGGACTTTTGTTATAACAGATTGATTATTAAATGTGATAATAATGTGTAATTTTGCATTTTCAATTTCTCCTGCTACTCCTCTTACTCCTGTAATCTTTGAAGTTACTCTTAGGACAGATTATATAAGGTTATATAAGGGTCCTTTCACAGTTAATATAAAATCCAACACTTCTGTAGCACTGATACTCCTCTGAAGTTAGATGAGTACCTCTAGTTCCATAGTACCTTCTATAGAGGTTACTGTAGGGCACAATGAAACTCAAAAAATACAGTATCATTAGTTATGGCAGATTTCTTTTAGTGTCTCTCTCTTGCTGTCTTCAGTCAGATGGGACAACAATGAAATTAATAAGTGCCAGTGGCCAAGCAAATACACGGCCCAGTATTTAGACGATTAATATTTTTTGGATCTCTTTGAATAAGAGATAGAATATCTTTCAGTGTCAACAGTCAGTCCGTAATGCATGTGAAATATACCGTATATGATTATTAATTTATTTTGGTATTGGAACCATAGAATAGTCAATAGCTCCAAATGCAGAAGCACTAACTATAGCTACTAGAATAGTTGATTCTTTAGGTGTTAAACAAGCATAAAGTGTTTCATAACTTGGGATAAAACATTTATTTGTTCAGCCATTGATGGCTCCGTAAATTCAATCTCTTAATGAGTTCAATGTAATTAGAGCAATAACTATTATTGACAATTTGCTAGGCTTCTATTTAAAAATCTCCTTGAAGTTTCTAGCAGAAAGTATATAGGAAACATGGCAGAATTAAGTTGCTCATATTTATGTTGCTTTCTGGACTAGCATCAAAGTGAGGAGGTTATAAGTAGTTTGAGAGACTCCTATGTACATTTTTAACTTGGAGTCTAATTATTTGCTTGTCTGTCCATATGTGTGCATGAACAAACAGGGCACTTGCATGGAATTATGGCATACTAAGGACTTTGATATCAAGTGACCACTGTTATCACTGTGTTGCATCAGCTTCACAAGTAGAGATAGCCCTTGATTAACTTAGTGCTATTACATGTAACAGATATCCTTAATATGTTATCAGCCACAAGTGCTGGTGATGTTACATGTTACAACCTATCTATAGCTCAAAGTGTGGCTTTTTTCAGTACAGCATATTAGATTTGGACTGAGGATTTTAATATATCAATATATTACACTATAAATATTAACATATTGTTTTTTTCTGACTCATCTGTGTTAGTGTTTGTGCTCAGTCACTAGTACCTGAGCTACTTACAGGACTGTACACTTTGTTTTCTGTTTGCTTCTCACTATTTATGTGGGGAATTCACACAGCACAACAGCTTTAGTAGCCTGGTCTCTACTGTCACTTATGTAAAGCTTTATATGATATTTACATTTATTTATTGATTATAAAGTTGTCACTATTTGCACCCTTTTGGGTTAAATGTTCGTTCTCTATGAAATAATTCATGTACATACAGTATGCCTTTTAGAGGGTGTGGTTTATTTTTACACTTTATTTGTAGGTAGGTAGCCATCTGTGTGTTGATGACGTATATATGCACCTCTACAATTAGCATGCAGCAAATAGTCACAGTGGTCTCTACCACATCTGTAAACCATAATTGGATGTTGTCATATGACAGTCATAATAAGTGACCAGTGTGTATGTATGGTCTTCTAGATGCAGTGTGAAGCAGGTGTTTATTATAAAGCATTATTTTTTTGCTTGTTCTTACTGTTGCTACATGCCTCCAACTGTAAATTCTCACATGCTTTGGTCAAGCAGCCAGATATGTCATCATGTTTAACTTCCTTCTGTTTAAAGCAATCAGCCATCAATGCTAACTACTGATTAGTCAAGGTGTTATCAGAGCAGATCCTTAGATCAAATAAACCTATAAAAACTAGTTGGATGTAAGTCTGAATTCTGGTCAGTAGGTTTTTTGAACCCTGTGGTCAAATGACCATCTTGCTTAATAATTTCCAAATCAAGGTAGTGGATGTTGCTAGCAATGTATTCAAATGTGAATCTTATCAGCGAGTGTAGTGCCTTAATGCATTCTACCATCACAAGTATTTGTGCTTCAGTGACTGTCCAAATGAGAAACAGGTCATGAGTGTAGCATCTGAAAAATGCAATAAGGTGTCTAAACTTCCTGAGAATGTGTTCCTGCACATAATTATGCAGAAAATGTTTGCAGAGCTAGGAGCACTGTTTGAACCCATAGCAGTACCTCTCACTTGAAGAAACTATTGTGTTTAGAATATAAGTTAGTTTAATTCAACTCAAGGTGTAAGGAGTCAATGATGAACTCCAAAGGGACATATTAGTTGCAATTGTGCTCTGCAAAGGAGCTGCAGATTGTTTCGATACAGCTTACATTTATCAAAAAATGAATGATGGAAGCTTGCAGTCATCATTCTGCTGTGTTAAAAAGAGGGCTTTCCTACTCTCAAATGTTACAGGTACACTAGATAACAAGTCACTGGTGAAGCTGAAATACAGAATGCCAAAATGATTAAGAAATTCCTTGCTTGTATATATTCTGCCCTACCCTTGTAAGATACTTAAAATATGGGTGAATTTAATCCCTCTATCTGGAACTCTCAAACTCAATGCCAAACTTAAAAATATGCTAAGTAATATACTACTAATCTCCCATGGGTCCACTCATACAACACAGCTAGCAATATAAAACTGACAACTTATGCCTTATGGTCAATTGTTAATACAAACTCAGATCTACCAGCCTAAAAAAATGCCTTGCTAAATCTGAAGAAAGAACATTAATGATATGGTTATGCATATTAATGTAACTTTTTATAATTAATTAACTTAAACTCATTTACAATTCAATATTAATGAGGGCTACTACAGGTACAATAATTGCATAGCATGTTGTTATCCAGTGCCTATATAACATCATCATACCATGTCAAAATCATTACCATTTGTCACTTTGCACCATGGAAATTGAAGTAAATTAAATCAAACTTTTTCCAGCTGAATTTACACATGATAATCCTCAACATCAAAGTGAAAATAACATTTACAAAAATTCTTAACAATTAACATAATTTAATTACTAAAATACATTGTTTGTATAAGTAATCATACTCTTAGAGTTACCAGTGTAAGCTCAGGTACAATTAGTGACCTTCCAGATCACCACCTGACATCAATTGCAGTAGTTTTGATCTCTTCAGAGTAAAACGGGTTGTTCCTTGAAGATTCCACTACTAGTAGTACATCGTAAGGGAAATGATCCACCGTGGTTAGAAAGATGCATACAAAATGGCTCTGGGATACAGTTATGGAAAGCCACAAGTCTGTATAAAGATACAATTTTTTTTAAAAAAAGAATACTCTCCCTCTGAATACTATTCAAAGCATTAATAAGAAGTGGAAAGCATATGGCACCACCAACACCTTGCCTAGATCGGGCCATGCCTCCAAACTAGATGACAAATCCAGAAGGATATTGATCAGGGAAGTTACCAAGAGGCCAATGGCAACTTTAAAGGGCTTGCAAGTCTTTATGGCTGAGATTGGTCGGTCTGTGCATGTGACAAATTTTTCACAAGCTTTACACAAAGCTTCCCTGTATGGCAGGATAGGAAGAAAGAAGCCTCTTCTGAAAAAGTGCCACACTCATTCTCATTTGCACTTTGCGAAAAATACCTCTTTGAAGATTCTGATGCTGTGTGGCAAAAGGTTGCATGGTAAGATGAGACCATGATATAACTTTTTTGATTGAAATCCAAGTGCTCTGTTTTATGCAAACATAACACAGGACACCTCCCAAAACACACCATATTTACCTTGAAGCATGGTGGTGGCAACATTATGTTGTGGGGGTGTTTCACTTCACAGGGGCTGGGCAATTGCTCGGGATTGAAGGCAAGATGGATGCTGCCAAGTACTCCCAATTTCTTTAGGAAACCCTATGACCCTCTGCTAGACACCTGAAGTTTGGCAGGTGGTGCACCTTCCAGAATGACAACAACCCTAAACATACCACCAGGAAAGCAATGCAGTATCTTACTAATACAATAATAATAATAATAATAATAATACAGTGGATTAAGGACAGGAATGTGAATGTCTTTGAATGGTCAAGTCAGAGCCCTGACCTAAATCAGGTCGAAATCTGTGTATGGCCTTCATTACTCATGACTAAATTTCTTCAAGAAAGAATCAGCAAATATTCCTCGATCTAGGCTGTTAGAGACATAACCAAACCAACTGAGGGCTGTAATAACAGCAAAAGTTGGCTCTTAAATCAGAGGATTGATTATTTCAATGGTTTAATGTGACAAAAGTTATTGATTTTAAAAGGGTATGGTGATTTTCTATAGACAATGTAATAACTTAAAAGGAGAGTACCAGTGCACTCCTGAGGCACCTCTCTGTGTGCAAAAAGGAGCTACTGCAATGTCCTTTCCCAGTTCACTCCTTCTATGTATTCATATGCCTTCAACAAATCTTGAATCTTTCCCATGATCCATTTGTTTAGGGAGGTTAAGGAGTGGATCTCATTGGCCTGATTACCCACTCTTCCCATAAGTCTGGAGCAATTTCCCTTACAACTGTGTTCCCTAGTCTGTAATCACCTTCTGAGTATATCATAATCTGTTGAATATATCTACCAGAGCCTGGGCAGCATGTTCAGCAGTTGCCAGTGGGTATCGGGAAGCAAAACCCACCAGAAATAGAACAAACCTCTTTCCTGTCCTGCTCAGGATTTTTATGGGACCGACAATGTCAGTGGCCACTCTCTGGTCAGGTTATCTAATGATAGGTAAGGGACGAAGAGGAATCTTCTGAGGTGGGGTACCCATTTGCTGACAAGTGTCACAGGATGCTCGGAAATGTTTCACATCCTGGGTGAGTCAAGACCAGAAAAAGTTACACATAGTCAATGCTAAAGTTTTCATAGTCCCAAAATGACCAGCTGCAGGAATGTCATGAGCCAGGCTAGTAACTTGGCCAGATACTTCTGGGGTATTACCAACTGTATAGGGTAGTGCCTGGGTCCTGATGTCTTTCTGGGATGACTATTTGATATAATAACTCTTTGCCCCACACCATCCTACTTCCATCAGCATCTCCAGTGCCTGCATCAGCTGCTCTGAGAATTTTAGCCAATGATGGGTCAGTCTGTTGCAACTCTCTAAATTTTTCTTGTCCACCTCTCTCAAAAGCATTCATAGTCATATGAGTCAAGCATTTGGTATTAATCACTACCCGCAGACTAGATCCTGGAGCAGATCGATTAAATGAGGATGAGTCTTCATTAGAAAGGCCAGACATTTTTTTCACTGAGGGGGTTGTCCGTGAGTTACACAGATTTTCAGGCTTGCTGCAAGTCACAGCTTGCACAAAATTGGTTACCAGCCCCTCCCAAGATCAAGATATTTGCGCAAAATAACTCTGGCAGACAATCCGTTGTGCTTCTGCCATTTCATAGTTTGATTGGGTACCAGCTGGGAGAGAGAGAGCACCAAATCAGACTCCACCAAAGCTAATTATGCTCATGAATCTCTCAATCCAGGCACACTCTGAACCCCAGCCCAAACATGCTGCAGGTTCCTCTCATGTTCCTAGGGTACTTTTCCCCTCCCCAAAACCAAATTTTCCACATATACCCACTCCATCACCTTCTAGCATATCTGGAATGAAGCCATTCTCCTCAATTCCAATTTGGTATGTGGGATCTCTATGGTATACAACAGATATTGGATTCAGTGATGCCCCCAGAAAGGGGCCTCTAGTCCGGGAACAATCTCTTTTTAAATGTCCCACCTGGTTACACCTATAACAGTGCTGAGGTGGGGGTGTCTCCTGAATCTTTGGTCAAAGCAGATTTGAGTACACTGTAGTAAGACAGCAGGGATGCACTTTTAAGGATGGGGTCCCCAGTGGTACTCATTCAGGATGGACCTCTGGTGAGGCTTTATGAGGGGAGGAGTTCTGTTGCACCAGGTGCACTTCATTTGGGTTGATTGGCCACAAAATGGTCTACCAACCAAGCCATTTCTGAATTGTCAGGATTCTGATCAGTCATCAATTCCTGAATTTCTGTAGCCATTTTTAATGTTAATTGCTCCAGAATAATCATGTTCATGTGGAGGCTGACTTTCCTTCCATTCATGTTGTAGACAGGTAAAAAACTAATAATATAATTCCATTGTTCAGCAGCGAATTGAATTTCCCCGCTGAATAGCTCCAAATTCCCAGACACGCTGCAAGTGAAATATCTCCATGTAAAGTTTGATGGCCTGATGAAGCTGTAGCCGCGTGCAGTTGTTCTGAGTCAGTTACATGCATAACAGATCCTTTAGAACTTCCGGATCCTTCCAAACAGTGAACTCCCGACTGGCACAAACAGAGTATTGGACGGGCCACTTGCTGGTTTTAGTGCAATTGAACAAGAAGGTGTTGAGTTTAAATCACCCTTGGTATTCACCATTGACCCCCACAAGGAAGTATGGGCTTGGCTTCAAAGGGTGTGCAGGTCGCAGTTCTACGAGACAGCCACCAGCGAAGCGGTAGGTGAAGTCAACAATCTGGATCAGAACCAGTCGAGCTGTGAGGTATAAGAGGTTGTCAATAGAATGGTGGGGGTAAGCCAAAAGTCAGTATGAACCCAATTACTGAGAGATCAGTATGAGCCCAAATAGCAATCCAAAGAGAAGGTCAGAAGACAAGCCGGGTCTGGAGCCAAAATGTACTGGAGCAAGGGAGCAGGATACAGGTGAGTGGAACAGGCAGGGAGAACACTGAAGTTAGGGTTTGACCTAAAACTCTAGTGGTGTCATAGCCTTATATTTATAGGGTGGAGAGAGGCCTGAGTGGCCAGGGGTGAAATCAGGTGGTCAAAACATTGCTGACCACTGACATAGGAAGCAAACAAGCATCCTGTTGCCTAGAGAATGGGACTCAGCGGCTGCTACGCAAGCGCCCGTTATGTGCTCAACTGAAAAGAGGAGAAGACACGCCCAGCAGGTGGACGTCTCCAGCACACAGAGGGAGTGCGAGGAGAGTGCTTAAAATGTACCAAGCTGTTCTAAAGACAAAACTCCCGTCCAAGAGATCCTTGAAATCTCACGATGGTAATTGCAAAACTACTGTCTAGCTGTATACAAGAATATACATGGTATGCCTTGATCTCTTGATAATTCTGGCTGCTCAACAAAATCTTTCTATAAATGTATTAGGGATCTGAGCCCCCAGTCTCCCTGCTCCAGCAGGCTCACCCATGAGCACCTCTGGATTGAGCAGAGACTGATTGCAACAAGATGTATGGAGAAGTTGCGGATCTGATGCAGGAATCACGGTACAGCTGGTAAAAGACAAAACTCTAAGCAAAGCTCAAGAAATCCTGGAACACCATTTGGTTCTCCCCTGAAGGCTCTTTCAAACAGTTCAAATTCCCATGGTGAGGTAGTTCTACGTCAGTCAGCCAGGATTGGCCAGGATGGTAAGGTGATGATCTGAGATTAGGATCCTCCCCAAGTGTGGCTCTCCCCTGCTGGATTCAAAGTCTACTAGAGTCCAGGGGAAAACAATGGTGGTTAGAGCTGGATAATGAGATTCCTAATCTCTGTTGATGAAGAGTAACTCCTTGATTTAACTCCTAGCAAGCATTTGTAATGTTGAAATAGCTGAACGAGTTTCTCACTTCCTGTGAATGTGATGAGAAGTTGATGGAGACCAGGAAATGGGAAACCACCATTTTGTAAGACCCGAGGTGGTACCAGTCCACACAAAGTTAATTTGGTTAAAGTTCTTGAACACCCACAACTCCAAACAATAAAACACATTTTTACTTACTTTGTGCAGATAACTGTTTGAACATAAATTACAAGAGACTTTATAGACCGATGTTCTTCATGGGCATATTTGAGGGGTATGAAGTAGAACTACTCCATATACTTTTGTTAACAGAAATTAATAATTATGCAATATATCACATGTTTTGTTAATTATATTATACAGCATGTATTACATAAGAGTGTCAGTGTATTTTGTACCCACTTGTGACATGAGTATGCAGAAGGATTTAACCATTTTCCCATTATATTGGATATTTCATAGTTGCTATCCCAGGGAGTCCCAATTGATCTCCCTGGCCACTACAGCCACTAGCATTGTTAGGAATAGCCCATGTCCTTGTTTAGTATGGGAGATTCAGACTTGTGTGTTTTTCTTTGAACAGAAACCATATTCATTCTTATGTGACAAGATTCTTGTTACCAAAATGATTTCCAAAATAATGGCTACCCAGCCCTTGCCTGTTAGTTTGTGGGCTGCTTATATACATTATAAGAAGGCTATGTTGCTTTTAATTATTAAAGATATTATTGACACAAGCCATGCTCATAAAGCAGCATTGTTGCTCTTACAACTTTTTTTTAATCTGCATCACCGACCCTTTTGATACAGCAAAGTTCATTCATCCAACATTTTTAATAGGGTATACATTGAGCTAAAAGTTTGACTCACACAATTTGAAATCAGTTTAGAAATTAAATCTTTATTATTTTCATCAATGCAATGTTTTAATACAATCTTGCAAATATGGGGCTTAAAATTTGTACTGCATTTTCAGGCGTACTGCTTTTCTGTTCAAACAAAAAGAACTGCCCTTTGTATTTTCCAAATAACCTTTTCTGCTTGAAAGTCTGCAAAAGGCCTTTTCTGTAGCAGGTGCAGTTTTAATGATTCTTTGATGCCATATGTCAAAAAAGCATCACTTGCTGTGAGGACTGACATTTCTTTAGGGAGCTCTTAGCAACAGTTACTAAATGTATTAAATTGGATGGTTTTTTTCTTACCTATATCACAATGTAAAATTATACAAAACTGTAAATTCTGTAGCATTTTGGTCAACATTGCAGGTATAATTTGAAAATTAAGTTAGGCATGTCTGTGTGAGTGATAAACACATATATTTACAGTGAAAATATATTGTAACTTGAATCATTAACTGATATGCATTTAAGTATGTATTCAAGTAGTTTTATCTATATATCACCATTAAGTATGCAGCAATTTACATCTTAGGGGGGTATTCAATTGACGGCGGGATCGCCGAAAATCCCGCGCTCTAAAAATATTACCATTATTTCAGCTCGCAGCTCCATGAGCTGCGAGCTGAAATCCAGCGAGTAAATTACTGTATTAATGGTATTTACGCTCAATATTACCGTATTAACGGTAATATTTTTCAAACGCGGGCTTTGTGGTGATCCCGCCGTCAATTGAATATTCCCCTTAGAGTTTCCACTAAGAAAAAACTAATAATAGAGTGATATCAATGCAATTATAATGTTATCTATATGGAATAGCATCACTATGTATGCAGCTCTTTACATCTTATAGCTCCCACTGAGAAACAAAGAATAATAGCAGCCCACCCCACCCCACCCCCAGAAAGCTTACAATCTAATTATGTGAATATGAACACAAAATGGAAATAAATGCATATTTTAATGTAACTTAACAGGCTACAATGCAATTGTTTGACTACATTGCTGCTTGAGAAGGGTTTTATGTGGTAGCAGAAGCATGATTGACATGCATTTCAGGGTAGAGAATTACAGTGAATTGGGGCAGCATTGGAAACAACTAGTTAGTGTGATAAGGTGGTAATGATGTATGAAATGGAGATAAATCCAACTTTAGTAAAGTATAAAGAAGAGAAACGTGTTATAACTGGATGCAAAAGAGTTAAATGTGTTAATGGACAGATACACACATTTTATGAATAGTCAATAAAGACTGAAATAAACAGCCTATTGTTAGATATGAAAGAACCAATTTTGCTCTACTTACATTCAATCATCCATTGAAACCTGTATCCCAGCACAAACAGGGAAACTAATGAGGATTGTGCCCTTAACATTTTGATGTCACATTTTCATATTACAGAGAGAACAGTAAACTGTAGCCATGGATCAAGCAAAGACTTCCAGCACAATGCAATAAGTCAGGATTTTCAGTGCCCCATTATAGTAACCAATTAAAAAGCTAAATAATGCAACTCTTTCCTGTGGAATAATGCAATAATTGCTCCATATGTATGTACAGATGTTCCTGGAACTCCCCATTGCATATCCACCATGTTTACAAAGTTAAAAAACATTAGTGTCATTATTAAATTTAATAGAATTAAAATGTATGCATTTTGTACTACAAATCAATTAAAGAATTACAAACCATCCAATGTCCAACACTTTGATTTTTTTTAACAACCAAAGAAGGATTTCTATTTTTTACAGTACATTACTCATATACTTGCACTTGTGCCAAATTAAAGAGTATAGCAATTTAAATAGTCTCTCCCTTTTTGATAATTTCAGAAAAAAAACATTATACTTAAGACTCTGATCGTACAGCTCTGCAAAGAGGTGCTTTTAACTATATTAATGCTTGAGGCTATCATTACAACTGACCTTTCTCCCAAGCTTCCCTTTAACTTGAGTGCCAGTTTGACTTGTGATAGATATCCCAGTGCTAGTCATAGCTTCAAATTTATAGTAAGTGCAAGATTAAGCACACAGTGACACATATCACAGTGTGTTTCCTTTCTGTTTGAAGGTTCTAGTGATTGACAGTAGGATCAATAGTGGTAGAGGGGAAGGAGAGGCTGTTAGCCATCAATCTCCTAACATATTGACTGCAGGAAGAAGAACGCAATAATATGTGCCATTGTGCAAGTACTCCTAAACTCACATTACATGGGACACATAGACTGGTTTTGGAGATGGGACTCAGGATGATTTGCAGGTGCCAAACCTTGAAATCTAAATACTTTCCCTCAAGGTAGGTATATGTCTTACTACAGAATATAATGTTGCTGTACAAATAAAAATAATAATAACACTAATATAACTTGGAAATAAAAAGTCATATATTAGACTATGTATAAAATATATGTGACATATAAAATGTATGATATTTATGTTATTTGTGATTGCTTTTTGCATTGATTTATTGGCATAGCTATAGCCGTTTTTGTGTTCAAATTTTTTTTTTATCGTTTTTTAAAATAACAATAATAAGGACATTTAATATATACATTTTCTATAAGTCAATGAATCACATTACAAATGATAGCATCATCATAACTTATTAAGTTAAACATATAGTGATATATTGATAATGATACCATAAACATTAGATGTGTTAACATGTTTGAGGGGAAATCCAGCTTAGGAATTGTTTGAGCATATGAATCAAAATAAGTATATCATGTGTACAATGATGTATAATTATAATATTATAATGTATATGAATAAAGGATATCTGAAGAAAAAGTCCAATAGGGATAATTGGAATTGAGGGGGTAAAAATGGGGTGATTGAAGGAATGGTAGTTGTCTACGTTAAAGTAGGAATAGATTATTATAATGGTTAGGAAATCATTAGGTAAAAAAACGTATATACATATAGGGGGGGATATGAAGGGTGGTAACAGAAGGAGAATCTAATTACAGCAGGTATAGATTGTAGGGGGTCGATAATTGGGAGGGCAAGGTGTATCTATCTTCAGCCCAGTTGCCTAAGAAGATACCACATAGTGAGTTCAAAAAGTTTGTAAATATTTTGTTGAATAGAAGTTAATTTTCTTTTAAATCTGCTATTTGTGTTTTAGGGCATAACCCCATTTCACCTTCAATCATGAATCGACATCTAGACTGACGAATGTAAGCCCTATGAACCATTTTTAGGTGAACTTCCTGAAGACAAGCTGAGGTTAGGATTTCCATGTGGATTCAAAGTAATCGACTAAAGTGTTTGAATCATTCATGTTTGGAATATGTTTTTGCCATGCCTCAAATGTTCATTTCCAGGTGGCTGCTTGGTCTGTATGGATGAGATCAGTGTATAGGTATCAAATCCTATAAGGTGATGATTTTAGAAAGGTGAGTAAGGTATCTAAACCGGCAGGGTTTTCAGGTGTTATTATCAGTAATTTTATTGGGACTATATAATGGCAGATTTACAGATACATATTAAAAAGTGTATTTGGGATATCATTTTTTTTCTTGCAATTGTTGGAAAGTGTAGAATTTGCCTCCTGGGTAAAATTCATATTTGATTGCTATTATGCCTTTCACCCACCATGCCGAGAAATTAGCATTTCCTCAATTTGGAGGAAATGCCAGATTGCCCCAAATTGGGAGAAATCTAGTCTGTTATATTTCTTATTAATGTGAATTCAGGATTTATAAGTTTCTTTAAATAAGATATTATAATGAAACGTTTATCAAGGATCTAGATAAACGTAGTAACACCACTGGGGAATATGGGTGGAATAATGTGTTTTCCAGTGCTTGGTTTGGAAAATGTTCAATCTCAATCTAGTGGAACAAGCAAGCTTGTGTAAAGGAAAGTATGTCTGGCAATCCTAACCCTTCTTGAGCCTTTCCAAGGATCAGTTTATACAAAAAAAAAGAAAAGGAGGTCATTGTTGCACCAATTGTTTGGAGTTTGGTTATCCACAGTTCTATATATAGAAAATGATTCTTTTATTAACCGTGGGGTGACATTGTTAAGTATTGCAAAGAAAAAGAAAGAAGTTAGTTCTTCTTTCCTTTTCTTTGCAATACTTAACAAGGATCAGTTTATGTCTGGCTATACAAGGTTTCTTGGATTGCCATATAAATTTAGAATCTAATGTGGTGCATGTATGTAAATCATATTTAGTTAGGTCTGTTGGGAGCATTTGAAGTGCATAAGATAATTTAGGTAAAATGATTTTTTTAATGGTAGCATTATGCCCAAGAGGGATAGTGGAAAATTTTGCCAATTAAGCATAAGTGATGATATTTTTTTGATAATAGTTGGGTAATTAAAGGCATACAGATTATGTAATTTAGCAGAAATGCAAATTCCTACATATTTGTTTTTAGTGGGAGATAATATGAACTGGGAGGTGAATTCCACATTACACATAATATCAGGAATTCCCGATAACGGCATTAGTTCAGATTTATCAAAATTTATTTTGTAGCCTGCGAAAGAATAAGTATGTAAGATAGCTTGGATAGAGCTATCTGGATCAGAGATCATGAGTAGCAAATCATCTGCGAAGAGTGCCAATTTAGTTACACATCTCTGTAGATAAATGCCGCAATAGTCTGAATTAGTTCTCAACGCCACTGTCAATGGTTCTAAGGCTAGTGTGAACAGTAGTGGGGATAAAAAGCATCTCTCTCTCCAATACAAATGGAGAAGAAATTAAACCATTTGCTAGGATTTGTGTGGTAGGGGTTTGGTATAAAGTTTTCAGGGTATTTATATATTGGTCAGGGAATACAAACCTGTGGAGAGTCCCAGACAGATGACCCTATATCGCAATATCAAATACTTTTCCAACATCTAAAGATAATAATATTGCAGGATCATCCGCTTCTGAGACTACCAGTGCGTGAAGAATCATCAGCACTTTTCTGAGGTTTGTCAAAGAGTGTTGTCCCCATATAAATCCCGTTTGATCTCTATGTATTAATCCCGGTAATAGTAATTTTTATTCGCTCCGCCATTATCTTTGTAAAGAGTTCATAATCCATGTCAAGTAATGAAATGGGTCTAAAAAATTCTGGGAGTGTAAGGTTCCTTCTCGCCTTGCGGAACACTTTGATTATAGCTACAGCATTTTAATTTTACATTGCAAATATGTTACAGATTGTGATCCATTAGTCCAGATACTGTAACAATAGCAATAGTTATTCAGAGCTGTCAAATATTGTTATGTTTAAAGTGTTTTAGCTCAAAATGTTCCATTGGTGAGTTTCATCCAGTTGTGGCTGTGGTGTCACAGCAATAGCTATAATGTAGTTGCTCTTTAATAGTGATTGTTCAGAAATACACAGAACTGAATAGTTGTTTTGCAATGCCATATAATCTTATTATGATTACTTCAATTTAATAAGTAAGGGGACATCCTAGAATTTTATAAACTTATCTGCAATACATATCAATGTATTATGCAAACTACTACAAACATAAATTTAAACGTTGTCGAATAGATAAACCAAATAATGACTACCTTATAAGGAGGAAGAAAAACAATACTCTGAAAAGTTGTGTGTTCTGTTGTCCTAAATAAACCAGCATCATGTGAGTGTCACTCTCCTCTCTCACTGTGGATGACTAGCAACAATATAATCCTATTTATTTAACATATAAGCTGCACAACCAACTGTTGAGAAATGTGCATTAATTGGCTGTTTTTTTATATGATTGTAAACAAGCCTAAATACAATTCAGTGTTGCAATTTTACATCTGTATATTCATTCTTAAGTTATCTCAAATTAATTGGCCCTGCAAATTTTATAATATGCATCGTTATTCTTATGAGCATTACTTGTACAATGACCTTTCAACTTTTGCTCAATAACACTATAAAACACAATTTGAATTTTAAGAAATTCTTACCTACCTTTCAACACACAGCCAATCTTTCATCTACAAATGTTAACAAGCACAGGATGGTTCTTGATTCTGGCATGCCATAGAACAACTTGCAGGAATTCTGCCTGAGGCAGTTCTTTAGGGATGACAGACGGAGTAACCACAATCATCAATGGGAGACTCTTGAATTAACTTACTATTCATAATTAATGCTTCTAAGTACATTTAAAATTACCAGCTGAAGAATAAATATTCAAAATCCCTGATAAAACATCAAATGCATACATCTTTGATCATTCTAAACTTTGTATGTGCATATTTAAAAATAATAATAATAATAATAATAATAATAATAATAATACTATCCCTTAAGTGGAGATATTATTTAAGCTATTATTATTTTATCTATTGCTTTCTTGTAGAAAAAAAGTCATATATCAAAATAGACCTGTCACATCTCTAGTCTTCGTTCCTTTAAATGTATTACAAAGATTCAAACCCACAAAAGTTACACGTAAAAGAAAGCCCAAATAGTCACTCACTTGCTTAAATAGTTTAAGTCACAATTTCAGCTAAGCTACGCAATTTATAGGAGAAATAATGTAAAGCTTAAAGTTTATTAAGAATTAATGTGGTGGTCTTAAAGTGGTAGTGGGTTGGACTTTGATGCAAAATTTTGATTTGTTCCTCCCTATTTTCTGTGGAACTCGAAAGACTAAGCACAGTTTGATTTTGCAGGCTGTTTTCAAAAACATTGCCGTGGAAATACCTATTTATTGTACACCACACACAAGTAGGCTCTGTGTGTGGTGTACAAGTTAGGACACTGTAAATGACTGTGTGAGTGGAGCATGGCTATAGGCAGGTGTTGTGCACGGTGAGCTTTAAAGCAATTTTAAAGTTGTGCCAGATGTCTGAAGAAAAGTCAGCCCCTCTGTAGCTTTGAATGTTTTATGCCATTTTTATTTTAGTAAAATATATCTTATTTTTGATTTTCTACTAGTCTAGATATTTAAAGTGGCTGCTTGTTAAGGCTCCCAGTATGAATACAAAGGGAAAGTGTTGGTAGTTACTGCAAAATAAGTGCATGTATTTTAAACACAGGTCACACAGGTGATTTCAAGATGCAGTCAATGTTAATATAATCCATAAGCACAACAGATAATGCTGTGAGATATATCGCAGAATTAAGCATCAAACAAGCAGGGGTTAATGCAAAATAGTCTGGCACTAGTCTGATGGAGAGGGCAGCTTATGGTAGCAGGTAGTGTCAACCAGAATGTATTTGGCAGAATCCAGTAACGGTACAAAGGTGCACTGAATCAAACAGGAATTAAAGACTTGGTAATGCTGGTATCTGGATATAACATAAGGAGTGCAGGTACAAGGAGATTGGATTACCAGGTTAGCCACTGGAGCAGAAGTTGTGTAGTTTTTAATAAAAAGACTATGCCATGACAGTCAGCACTATCAGTCAGCATTTACAGCTGCCCTGGTGCAAATGATACAGCTAAAAAAAACTTTAGAGAAACACAGGACTTTAATCAGCTATATTGTCTACATTCATTTGCCACTTCCCGTCCCGTTCCACCATTTGAGTGATAGGCAGTCGCAAGTGTCATTTGAGTTCACAATTGCATGCAATTGTGTTCATTGGATTAAGGTCCATTTCTGTGCATGCACAGACCTATTTCACACAAAATAATGCACTCAAAGGAATTTACTTCCAAGCATGAATGAGGCCCATCATATATAAAGCACTGATATTGCTTCGAATTCCTCATCAATGGATTTTTAGCTTTATATGTATGTGACAAGATGGACTGCCAATGCCACCCTGTCTGTTGTTGCTGGGAACCAGCTGGGCTTACTTTGCCACTGTTTCCTTTTGTTATTTCAAATGCGCCCTTTAACTGCAGTAGGAGGGGCTTACAAATGCTGCCACCAATGGACTCCTTACCAGCATCCAGAACAGGGTTTCTTCTGAGTAACTGATGCTGCTAGTGTACCCCGTTACTGGTGTACCTGGGCTGGTACCCCTGACCTCTTCCGATGGATTAGGGTTACTGTGGATGGATCCCCACTGGCCAATCACGCAGGCCACAGCTGCTGGGTAGCAGGCAGAGTGGTGGTACCGGAAAGCTGGGTCCAAATCTCAGAACAGCTAGGAACCTATTACAGTTGGGTCTAATCTGTAGGTCACAGGTATAGAGAAGTTTCCAAGCAGGTCTTTGAAGCAAGTGATGTTTATTTGCTCACCCTGGTTGAATGTACCAGTGAGCAGGTCAGATGAAACAAGAAGAACAATTTTCAGTAAAAAGTACTTTTTATACAGTTTTTGGACACAGCCTCACAGGGTAAGCCAGCCCCTTGAGGTCTGAGCTATTTTTAGAATCAGGATGCAATATGTTTACCCAAACATAGATATACATACAATGCAAAGCTCAGAAATAAGAAATAAAGATATTTCCTATACCAAAATACACACAATATCAAAAATAAGTACATTTGCAATTATACAAATAAGCGCCCTGCACAATTTCCTTTAAATAAATTTATACCTTAAGTTATTTATAAGTGCTGTACTAACAAACAAAACAATCCCTGATTGGCGCCAATACAATAATTGGAATAATAAAATAACCAATAACAAAGATCTACACATAAAGCTAGCAGTTGTAATTGCTAATATATGACAGAGGTCGAGCTGCTGCAAAAACAAAGGTGGCTGCACCCACCTGCAAGCAATCTGTTAACATACACAAGAGAATGCAGCGCTGATGACCTAACTGTCATACAACTGTGACAGAACAAATGGATCTGGGTCACGAATTATTTAGATGTACAAATTTATTACAATACAATAATAAAAACATGTAAAATACCTATACTGCTAGATAACCATGCCTAAGTGTAGAATACTCCTCATAAAATAGATCAAAGTGCACTGTGATATAATATACATATATAAAAAATAACAACGTTGCTCATGAGTTGTTTGATCAAAACAGCGCTACTGATTGAATAGATCTGACAGCTGTCCCAATGTAGCCAATTCTGTGCTGATAAAAATAAAATATATGTAAAGAGCTTATAGAGTATTTCCACAAGAATAATTGTTGATAATAGCCACCACTGTCGATAAAAAGATGGTAATCAATCACATCTAGACGAATGTTGATATCCTAGTATTTCAAAAATAAAAATATTAGTGGGTGGCTTCTATGCATTAGATAAATACATATACAGCTAGTACCATAACTGTGCAAATTGATAAGCACATATTCACTGAAAGTACAGTCCAAAAATTACTTTTTTATGACTTCTTTTAATAAACTCAGGCTCCCAAAATGTCTCCAAATGTACCAAAAATCATTAAATACCCACATCAACCCACTGTCCACGAAAGTACACAGCCAGAGGAATAAAAAAACAAAAACGTCTTAGTTACCTTCCTTGGTTGGTTAATTGTTGACCTAATGCTTTTGAGAGAGGGAGGGATTTTCTTCAGCCCTTAACTTCTGCAGTGGAACGCATGTGCGTTCCACTAACAGGAAGTTCGGCATTTGGAACGCAAGTTTGCGTTCCAAATGCCGAACTTCCTGACAGTGGAACGCACATGCGTTCCAGTGCGGAAATTAAGAGCTTAGGGACCGGAGAACAGGTAAGTGGGACCCTCACTCAAGTATAAGCCAAGGGGGGCTTTTCAGCATAAAAAATGTGCTGAAAAAGTCGGCTTATACACGAGTCTATACAGTAAGTATATTTTATATGGAAATGCAGCTGTTGCATTTATTAATAACACTGTCAAGGCACTATTCTCTCTTGTGTATATGACACTTCATTACATTGTATTGTGTATGAATAGAAAAATGTGACTTTTGCATAATTAAGATTGCCAAGCCACATCCTACTCTATCATTGATCGTATTTGTGCTCATTTGTGTGCCAGACCTATACCTGACATTGAAAAATTGCTATGGTTTAAGTAGGACATATTTTCAGATACATATTACTCAACATGCATACATCAGTCCAAATTTTTGCAGCATCATTTTTACGTGTACAATCACAATGCATATTAATGGAAATTAGCATTGTGAAAATCTAAAATGTAATTAACATAAACGGCACTTCCACCTGATAGAAAAACCCTGTACTGGTCATCATCATTTTTTATACTGTGCCACATATATGAGATTAATTTTACCAGTCAATGGGTCAGGAGAGATTCTTAAGGGAAGTCTATTAAGGATAGCCATAAAATCAGTTCTTAATTCAGAAAATAGTGCATATGGTGAGAGTGGCAGGAATGGTCAAATAAACAAGCCAGTTTCTGCCTTAGCCAAAAGGGTCAGTCCATGATCAAAGCAACAGTCCAAAAGGTAAATCCATGAGAGTGGTTGAAAGCTTATAGCCAAAGGTCCTGATGCACAAAGAAGTCAGTATGAAACAAACCAGGCTTAATAATCCACATGTAACAGCAAGCCAGGTAAGCAGGTCACAGGGAGAACAAGTCTAAGAGAGATTTCAGACAAGCAGAGGTAAACAGGTCAGAGACCTATGATACAAAGTCCCACAAGTAGACTTTAAAAAGCTAGCAACTTTACTCACCGGTCAGCATATTTTTATAGTGTAGAGACCGGTGGCTAAATTTCCTGTTCCTGAAAAATGAAATGGAACCCATATGAAACACATATAGAACGCATTACCATACATGTGCCTGTGGCTATATTTAAGTACAATAATTATCTATTATGCAAGTGAAAGTTTTAAATGTATTTTATATTGTAATGGTGTTTTGAGTAGTCCGTACTATATTATATTACTGTTATAAGATAGAATAAATGAATTAATGAATTTATATATGATGTTATATCTACTATTTGATATCCCTTTATTTTATTCAATCACAAATCATGTGTATAATTATTTTTACTCAATTATGTATGACTATTTGTTGGCTGTGTGATAATAATATACTGCTATTACTTAGTCTTTCAGTAAGTAGGGTAAGTTTAATGTAATTTTCATTTATATCACCTCCTTAATTACTACGTTTTTTTCCAAAGAATATTGCTCAATGAAGCCTTATTTTTTAGATGACTCATAACAGAAATGAACATTAGGGGCTATCTTTATTTCTAGTTTCACAATCTTACATATAGAATTAATATATTTATATTGGTTGAGTTGTGTATATTGCCACACTAACATCCTGCGGTAAGTTTAGATGGTGCACAATGTTCCTTATTGAAAATAATTATTGAGGCTCAATTTCAAAGTGGTAATTGGTAATGCAAAGTGGTGTAAAAATATATATTTTATATATGACTAAAAAGCTTCTGGAGGTCATTTACCAAGTGTAGATTTTGACTCATTGAGCACCACAATTTGCGCAGTTTAGATTTATGCCCATGGATTTACTGTGCAAGATGGTGGCATTTGCAGCAGAGAAGTTTTCATAGGCAGAAGAAAGGAGTTGGCCAGAATAAGGGTGTTCCTTGCAATTTACTTTCAAAGAGAAAAGTACAAATGGAGCTCCTGGCTTGCTCTGCAGGCTGCTGGACAGAGTGGCATGTGTTGTGTCATTGGATGTAATATTTACCAGTTTTTCATGGGTGGGCAACTTGACACATGTTTATTCATTACTAGCCTGTGCAGCACCCCTCTCTCATGCCCCCCAGCTTACCAGCGTTCCACTCACATGCCCCCCCTGCATACCAGCATTCTCCTAACATGCCCCCCCTGCACATTAGCGTTCCCCTCACTTGTCCCTTCTGCATATCAGCGTTCCCCTCACATGCCCCCCTGCACATCAGCGTTCCCCTCACATGCCCCCCCTGCACATCATCGTTCCCCTCACATGCCCCCCCTGAACATTAGTGCTCCCCTCATATGCCCCCCTGCACATCAGAACTCCCCTCACATGTCCCCTCTGCACATCAGCGTTCTTCTCACATGCCCCCCCTGCACATCAGCGCTCTGCTTACATGCCCCACCCCAACTTACCAGTACGTTTGTTGCTGCAGCCATCTATCCTGTGTACCATGTGACCGGAGCAGTTATGTGACCTGGTGATGTGAGTTCTTTCAATGAAGAGGATCTAGCCTCTGCCATGTGGGTAGTTTAAACACTGTCTGACCCACCCCCACTTGCGGGTGCGCGCATGGACATAAAAAAAATAGTTTGAATTTTTTTTTATAAAATGATAGTGCTCCAGTGGGTTCCCGGGCCCCCCAGGCAGGCCCGGGCCCTGGTAATTTGTACCCGCCCCCCTCTTGGCGCCCCTGAACAGACTCATGCAAAAACCAAAGCATTTTGGAGTGCATATTAACTGAATTTTGTAAATGCCATCTTCCACTAACACTTCCAGATATTTATTATTTCTACCCTTACCTAACACAGTGAAATCTCATATTTTCACTTGTGCTCAGTATAGACATTGCAGCTATGCTGCATTCATTATGAATGACTGCAATCCGCTCATGTCTTGCCAGTTACACTCATTAAAGATGAGTCCCAGTCAAGGTAGAAAAGGTGGAATTATGTCTCAGCACTTGTCTGTGTCACGTTCTGAATACCTTGCAATGTAAATTAAACTAACTCAAGGAATATTCAAAGTGGGAAAACACAATAAAATATTAATTAGTTATTTACAGCAGTTTCTGTGCATTCAGCAAAATTGTCAGAGTAAGAGGATTATCTTCTGTACTTTGTTGAACATATTGAGGTCCAGAATTTTTTTCACATTTTCCCATATAATGTATTATTTTTACTTATATTAAACCTAACTGACATGGACAACATACAATATGAACATTATGCTTTTACACAATTATGTTTTATTTAAAAATAAATTTTATTATTATTATTATTATCCTTTATTTGTTAGGCGCCACAAGATTTCCGCGGCGCCGTACACCATACAAACAGTACACTATACAGGGTGAAACAGCACACAACAATAAACAAATATACCAGTACTTCAGAAACTCCAGGTAAGTTAAAGCAATAAACATGGAGCAGAAGAACAGATAGGGAGACAGGAGGGAAGAGGGCCCTGCTCATTTGAACTTACATCCTAAGGGAGGGAAAACAAAAAGACACAAAGGGAGCCAGATGAGGCAAAGGAGAGAGCGAGTGGAGGTGAAGTATATATAAACTCAGAGATTGACTAACAGAAACATGAATTACAGAGTGACCAATGAAGCTCAGTTGGGCTAGAAATGGTTCTACTAAGTATATAGTAATGAACATAATACTGAGCATATTTCTTTTTTGTTTTTGTTGTTGTGTTTTTTAAAGCATACTTGTTAGGCATATTTTTTTCATTAACATTTAATTTATCATGCCTGCTTGCAGTGGTAAGCTGATGTAATAAACATTAATGTGTAAAAGGATTAACAGTAAAATTAATCTTGAAATGAAGATTTAATACAATCTCTTCATTATGAAATACATAATGCAGGTGTGTTACCTTTATGGTTATGGAATTAAATATAAATCTATTCTGCAGAATGAAATTACTTCTATTGCATTTATTTATTTTATTTCTAGAAAGTAAAACACTACTTATGCCAGCGCAAAGTGGCATTTAAATAAATGCTTTGGCAACAAAAGTGTTGAGCAACTGTTCAAATTACACAGCATCTTTATTGTGGGTTTATTATTTTTAATAAATGCTAGTGGTTGTAATGAGGGTGTGGTGATTTTGTAAACATTCTGTATTGTGGAACTACAGGTCCCAGCTAGCCGTGGGTGTCAGGGCATGTTGCACTTGTGGTTCTCCAAGTGCCAGCATGCCCTGGCTGCCTTGGGTATGCTGGTGCTTGTAGTTATACAAGTAGCAGCATGCCCACACTATTTATGGCAACCTGGCTGCCTGGGACTTGTAGTTCCACAAAACAAAATGTCGTCTGTTTGTTTTTTTAACAATTAAATTGCCGTTATTACCCTACACCCACCGCCCAGGGGTGTAGGAAGAGCCCTAGTGCTATCAGTACTGGGCTGGGTGTCCCTAGGGTGAGGGCCAGCTCATTTTTTTTGGTGGAGCCCACTCCCTAGGGAATCCAGCCCAGAGCTGAACAGCCTGGGGTTGGTTAGTCATTATGGCAGGGGGACCCCTGCTGCGTGTCACCCTGCTATAGTGCCTCCAACCCCGTCTGGTTTGCCTAGTGCTGGTTCCATGAAAATAGGGGGGCCCCACACAAAACTTTCCCCCGATTTTCACGGAACCAGCACGGAGCTCCGGCAGCTGTATGACAGGCAGTGTAACAGTGATGGGTTTATACAACACACTGCTACAACACAGGAGTGTTTTACATCGCAGCAAATCGCCAGTGATGATCAGGGTCAAAATCGCAGCTTGAAACTTTTGAGAAAATTTTGACTAAAATCGCGGTTTATCGCCTGCGATTTGCCACGATTTTAACACGTTGAAAAAATCGGACCTTGATACATTTACCCCCAGATTTCTTTTGGTGAAAACAAATTAATGGCAAAAGTGTTCATCGGGATTGGCTTATATACTTTAAATCAAAAGGCACTGTATTTTGCATCCCTTGTAAACTATACAGCAGTATATCACATGCCCTTGTAACATCAGGATTTAATGATTGGAAAAATGCTGGAGCAAGGTTTAAGGACCTCAAGTGATCATCGCAGCTGTGTAATGAAATTCACACAACAAGCCAAATTTGGTTGTCGGATAGACAATGCCCTTGCTTTACAAATGGGTAAAAAACAAAATTAGTGGAGAGAAGTTTTAAAGAGAGTTGTTGCCGTTATCAAGTTCCTAGGGGGACGTGGTTAACCCATTTGTGGCACTAATGAGTTATTTGGTTCTCCACAGAATGGATGTTTCCTTGGATGTCTAGAACTGATCGCCCAATTTTATCCATTTCTTAAAAATCATATCAAGCAATATGGAGGAGCTGGAAGTGGAGTAAGCAATTACATGTCCTCCACCACAGTTGAAGAATTTATTGAGCTTATGGGAGCTAAAATTTTAGATACAATAGTCCATGAACTCAAAAAGGCGAAATATTTTTCGGTTATTGTGGACTCCAGTCCAGTTCTCAGTTATGTTGATCAACTAGCAATAGTTGTGAGATATGTGAACAAGGATGGACCAGTGTGCCAATACATTCCCATACTGGAGAGCACCTTGAAAGCACATTACTATCAGTGTGTTTCAGATAAAGATATTGACATTTGCAACTGTCAAGGACAAAGCTATGACAATGCCAGCAATATGTCTGGCAAATACAATGGCTTGCAAGGAAGAATTTGTGCAATCAATCCTTTAGCACTGTATGTACCTTGTTCTGCTCACTCAATCTAGTGGGAGCATGTGCTGATGATTTTTGTGTAACAACTGTCTCATTCTTTAATTTCTTAGAGTACCTTTACACCTTTTTTTCTTCATCAACTCATCGATGGGAAATACTCACTAATCATCTCAGCAAAGCATCTGGACATATTTTCATAAAGAGATTGTCAAGCACAAGATGGTCAGCTCATGCTGATGTTACAAAAGCATTAAGACGAGGCTACAAGCATGTTGGTGATGCACTCAATGAATTGAAGATTTCAGAACAACAACCTGCGAATGCTCGAGGAGAAGAAAAAACTCTGGAAGAGCAACTTAACACATTTAAAACTCCCATCTTGCTTGTTTTATGGGGAAACATTCTTGAAAGGTTGGATGCAACAAGTAAGACTTTGCAAAAAACAAATGTCTGTATTGATGAAGTAATGAAACATTTGTGGGTTTCACCATATTCCGAGCTCCTTAGCTGTGACTTTTGCATTGAAACGGGACAACTATATACCACATATGAGGAGGATCTGAGATAAATTCTGCTTACGGAAATCATATAAGAGTTTTATGTGAATGACACAGGCAGACTTCTTGCACAACAACATTCTGGTGCTTATAGCTATATATTTCTAATTGTTGTAAATTTAAATACAATAACAAACCATCTATGATTGTGTGCAAATCAATTCAAATATAGTTACATGTTTTGTATTGTAAAATGCCACGTGTATAACAATTTTTTCACCACAGCATAAAAATAGTCAGTAGTCACAAATTGTCCCATGGTTCAATCAACAGGTTATTCATAAAGACAGAGGGCTTGATTTATTAGCGATCTTATCTCCCATTTTTTGCAGATCTTACGAAAATTGTCTCTGCACATGCCATGAAAAGGGATAAAAGAAGGAAAATCAGATGCGCAAGTTAAGAATTTCGTAAGTTAAGATGAAAATCCTTCTTAACTGCACTTAAGAAGTTCTCTGACCACTTAAGAAAAAAGGGTTGAGAAAGGGGGGGGAATTTGTGGAGATTGGGTGGAGATTGTACTGATTTAAGAAGAGTAGGCATTTACCTCTGGATCCGTCGGATAGATAAGAAGAAATGCTTAGCGTTTTTCTTAACTTTTAGTTCAACACTTAAAGAAGTTCGGGGTCATGTTTAAGTCCAAAAAAAGCTATAGCAGCACTGAATAACAACACTAAAGAGTAAAAAACACTCACAACTAAATATACACAACATACATCTTAACATCTTCACTCAGAATTTTTTTTAAAAGTTTATTATATTAATGTACTATTTTTTAAAAACAACCATGGTGGATGCACAGTTGTAATAAATTACAATGTGAAGTAGTTGATGTGTAATATCTAATAGTTAGACTATACCTATTTTTTAAAACAAATGGCTAATAATGCAATAGTATAAATAAAAGGCATTACAGCTTAATTTGTTTAAACTATGTACTGAACTTGTGCATGCAAAAACCATGCATACTCTTCCATAAGGAACATATTGGAAACCCACACACACATGGGGAAGATATCTAAACTCCACAGAGATAAGGCCGTGACCCAGGAATCAAACTCATGACCCCACTGTTGGAAGGTGGATTGTTTAACCAAAACATATACTAGCAAACTCTTCTATAAGTGACAGATTGGATTACACCCACAGAAACATGGGCATATACAAAGTTCACCCAGATACAGACGTGACTCAGGGTTGAATCTCATGACACTACTTTTGGCAGATGGAATGCCTAACCACGCCTAAGGCAACAGGCAGATTGAAAATTACAAACATTATATAGAGTAGACCTTGGAAAAAAAAATACAGCATGTCTGCAAGTGCAAGAAGTGCTACATATCACATAAGGAACACCTAAATATTATAAAAATAAACAAAATAAATGAACATAGACGTTTGTTACAACCTCGTTCAGGAAACAGCTCTGTCTTAAAGCACCTGCATCGGTCGTCATCTGATCCGCGGCAGTGTGTACACCTGCATACACTTCTTTAATTAAAAATCAGTTTAAAACACCCTTTGCTGCAATGCTTTTTTATTGGGAGGGTAGGCGTTTCAGTGAGAAGCAGCTGAATCTGAGTGTAGAGGTATTTTTTAATCTATCTTTAACAAACTATCACCAGTGAATTTTGAAAGCATTTTTACTTGCCAATATAACAATATGCACCTCTAGTTTTAAATGAAATGTGTTTATAATGGGATATTTGTGAAATTTTTTTTAGTGGTGTGGGTAAAGTGTTTTAAACTTTTTTGGATTGACAAGCTTCTTGCAGTGTCTTTTCACTTTACACAGGGTCTGAGTATTTCAAAAGTTTTTTTTCTCTCCATTTTCTTGTCTCTATTTCTTACACAGCCCCCCAACCAAATTGTCAGGAATTGGTCTTGTTTTGTGCCCAGAGTGGAATTATTTATGTTTTGGATTCAAGGTCCAGTTTTGTTTTTCCTGTGTTGTACGTATCCAGTCCAACCTACTCTTTATTGTGATGATGTATCTATATTGTGATGATGTTTCTGGCATTGAGTCTTTTCACTTTGCCTAGGGTATACATATTTACTAATTTTTTTTTCTCAAATTCCTGATTGGACTTAAAAAATTGAAGCAGCAATATGATGTATGATTTTAATGTAAGTATGATTTGCATGTTTGGAATCTAGATTGCAAATGCAAATCTTTTAAGGCCTCAGCTACTTTTTATTTTTTGTTTTTAAGTACTTTTTTCACACATTCAGCGTATTCTGGAATTGGATGAGGACCGGTTTCACGAGGAGTTTGATCCTCCACACCATCCAAACCAGCAACTCGCCCAACATCGCCGTCTTAGGAAGCATGTCTTCAGGCCACGTGTCAGGATCTTTGGAATATCAGATGCTGAGGTTGTCTGTCGCTATCAGCTTACTCCTCATGTCATTTTGGACACTGTGGGCATTGTGCAGAGTGACCTTGAGCCAATGCACCACATCCCGACAGCAGTACTGCCTTTGACCAAACTGTTGGCACTACTGCACTTCTGCGTCACTGGGTACTTCCAGACCACAGTGGGGGTTGCGGCAGGTATGTCCCAGGCCACCTTCAGTTGTGTTCTGAAGTTCCTGTTGCGGCTAGCACAGTTTATACATCTGGCACTCAATGAGGAGTCCCTTGTGCACATTAAACGGCAGTTTGTCACCATAGCCGGTTTTCCACACATCATAGGGGCAGTAGATGGGACACATGTGACCTTGGTCCTGTCGAGTGGGGATGCTTCTCTGTATTTAAACAGGAAGCAGTTCCACTCGATAAATGTCTAGGATATATGCGACCCGTCTCTCCAGATTCGAGAACTGGTTGCCAAATGGGGTGGGAGTACCCATGACTCCTTTGCGTTTCGGCAATCAGAGACATGGCGCATATTGCAAGAAAGACAAGGAGGTGCAGGGCAACATGGAGATGCGTGGCTGTTATGAAATTTGATTTATATATTAAGTCTATTTATTCCTAACCTTTCTTGGAAAATCAGTAACTTCCAAGACCCTGTTCTCTGAATGTGAACTTTGTCCATGGATGTTAATTTTCCACATGGAGTGATATAGTGCATGCAACTAAGCTATTGTTTTTATGTTTTCTTTGGGTATTTGTTTGATTAGGTTTACAAATACTCCTGTTAATGTTCCATAATTTACAAAACACATAAATCACATACAATGTAAAATGATTTAACGAAAGTTGCTAATTTTACACACATTTTAAAGTTAGTAAACTCTCCAAGGACACATGCATAAGTTAAGGTGTTGGGAAATGTGTGTATTACCCCAATTACATTTAATATTTAGATTTGCTAAATTTTTATTGGTATGATTAGTTTAAAACTAATCAATACATGACACTTATATATTGACCATGACCTCCCTCAAATATCATGTCTAAAACACATTGTAACAAGCCTTGAACTACCTATGGATTTTGTTTTACTAAATTTGTAGTTTTTACAATAGTGTATTGTTCATTGTTGCAAATATTCAAGACTTACCAGCCAATTTGATTTTTATATCATGTACTATTTACATCATATAATGAGTCCATTTGTAGGGGTGGTCATTTCTATGTCCAAGATTGTATGAATGTTTGTCTATTTTGTCTTTCTTCTCACCCTACGTAGGAGATAACGCATATCCCTTATGCTCTTGGCTCCTCCCTCCAATGTTGAACCCACTGACAGAGCGTAATGTTGCATACAACTTGGCTCATTCAGCCACCAGATCGGTCGTTGATCAGGCACATCTTAGATGCCTGGAATGGTCTGGAGGTGCACTCATGTATGGGCCTAGTAGAGTATGTGACATCACAGCTCTGTGTGTGTTGTTTCACAATATTGCTATACTGAGTGGGTGGATGAGATTGCTGGGATGGAGGAGGTGGGGAGTCAGAACCCAGACCTCGGGAGATAGATGAGGCTGCCAACTTCAAGCACTATCTGATTGACACATATTTTTAAGGTAACTCCAAATTATCATATGAGTTCCATTTCTAATGTCAAGTCTATAATACACAAATGTTATATGATTTTTAAAAGTCAAAAGCAAAATGAAATTATTATTATTATTATATATTATATATTTTTCTAAACAAACTTAAAGCAAATCATACATGTGTTATTGTCAGAATGAAAGGTAGTAGATAATAAAGGTAATAAAATTAGAGACTAAAGTTTAAGCCTAGACAAGCTTCACTTCCCAAATCAAAAATGAATTTAGTTATCTCCTTAGCTAAAGTTAGTTATTTTGTCCAAGCAGTTTGATGCATAACCCACAAAAATAGCTTAACACTTTATATGCTGCTATGATCTCACTAATGCTGAATGTGCCCAAATCAAAGGGCTTTCGGATACAAAGTTAGGCTTAGCTTGCAATTGTTCTGACATTACCCATATGCTAGGTTCATAATATCATTGATGAAATCTGTGAATGTTAGTTGCAGTCAATGGCAATGACATCTCCAAAGTTTAAAACTGTACAACTTTTTAAGAGACTCACAGATCATAGTGATACAAATGTATAAAACTTACATATTGACACTGTTTGGATGGAAATGAAAACCATGCAACATTATGCAAACAACTAATGTGTGACCTTTTTAACAACAGCCTGTATGACCAACATGCAGCACCACGAAAGTGCTGGCAGGGAGAAGTATTATTTGCAAGGTAGCATTAATCCACATACTGATAGAGGTGGCACATGGTCATAAACACGACAGAAACATTAACAGATACAATTATTATATAGGAAAAAATTACCCAGGGGACATAATGGTCGTGTTATGGGTGGGTCGCAGCGGGTATCAATTCCGCCAACCCCAACTAGAGATTCCTCTGTAAATCATACAGATGCTCGCTCCTCCAGTGGGGACAAATTCAGATCTGCAGGTGGGCCACCTCCAGTTTCTTGAGCGTGCCTCCTTCTGGAAATTAATTTTTGCTTCAACTTTAGTTTATAGTCAGACCAGTTGTCCAAATGATATAATTATAATAATGTTAATAATTTACTAAATTTCAACATGGAACATAACATTGTTAACTTTCAACACACAAAGCCCACTCACACACACACACACTGCTAAATGTGTATGCCTTGCCCTGGGTGGATAATTGTAAGTAACAAGTACATTTTAAATCCAACACTTTGACACCACAATGGGTATTTCCTAGGTTCAAATATGGCTTTCAAATATAAATGACACACACAGGCCAATGTGTCAAGTTAACAGTCACATGACCTGTACTATGTTTACATTAAACCAATAGATTATTTTGTTTTACAAAGTAAAACATATTACCGTTTTTGAATTTCTTTGGGCATCCTCCAACAGGGAGCCACCGCATTGATTTGAAGTGTTATTTCAACCCATCTTTTTTATTTTCAGCTGTGGACAGCCACGTGTTGTTGATATGAATTTCAATTTCTCTTTCACTGAAATTAAGCCTTCGGTGTGTGCTGCCAGAATTTTCTTCCCGGTGACTTGGCCCTACATCAGACATATTTATGTAGAATATAAAGAGAGTCCAAAAAATGATGAATACGCCACAAATGACAAAAAAAAGGTTTAATCTGCCACCCACACCAACCCCAAAATATAAATGTTTGCATGCTTAAGCAAAACAATGTATTCCTCGGGCTCCTAAAGAGTTTGCAAGTACATGCACATTAGTATAGAAATGCTTGTGCAGTCAAATTATATACCTATAAAGTTTTCAATTTGTCAAAATGACTTATGTAAAATAAGAGAGATTCTCATTTTTACGAGCAACACAAAAACACATTTTGACCTATATTTAATTGTACTCACCCCAATAATGTTTTAGAAACCAAATGTATGGAATGGCAAATCAAACAGCACAAAACAGGAAAGGAGTGATTAATCTATACAGCAGCTTTTAAATACTACGCGCAATACAGTTTTTTATTATAGATACAGATAAAGGTGTCTGAAACTGCGAATAACGGTATACACTTTTCATATATCTGTAACGCCTCTCACCCCTCTTTCTAGGACCCGAGTAATGAATGACAATTTCGACAGTTTGCATTCCTAATCCTAGGTCATCTGCATTCTTCAAGGGACACACCAAGTACTCACCAATATCCAACCTGGCACCCTGAACACCAACAAAGGCAAAATGGGCAAAATGTATTTGTGCCATAAATCAAAGGAGAGCGTAAAAGAGAGGCATAAGGATAGATGTTATAGAAAATGATATTTAACTTTTAATTTTTGGCAAAAATTAAATCTCTATATACATTTCAATGTTTTAGCTCAACATTGCTATTGTCTGCCTACTCCTGGGTTTTGTGGTGGAAACCCATCAGCAGAGTGTTGCTATGAATGTCACACTATTCACCTGCATGTAGAGCAAAACTATACTCATGCTGTAGAACAAGTTATTTTCCTATTACTAGCCAGCTATGTAATATCTAAGGAGACATTTCGAATAACACTCACTCCAAGAAGGTCTTTGTAATCCAAATCGACCAAATGATGTGGCTGCCAAAAAACATCAGTAAGTAGCAGGACTGAAGGAACCGCACAACTGCCTTAAAATACACATTTAATTACAACTACAGGTGTACATGTCTCATCCTAATTGCTAAGTCCAGAGTACACGTCTCATCGCTCCGTCTCCACCTCCACCCCCTTTGCTAGGATACTATGACCGAATGACAGGTAGACATTTTGTACACAGGTGTAGAAAAAATCTGCGAGTGACGTGAGCTCGCACACACGTGCTCTGACAAAATGAGAGTCAGCACATTCACAAGGCTTGAGCTGCCGGTGTTGGCTGAGGTCATGGAGAGTATGACCCCAGGAAGACACATCTCCAACGAGATGAAATTGCGGGCGTACCAGAGGTGCACAGGCACATTTTGCTCTGGTTTCACCACCGTAGAACAATTGTGCAGTTGCAGCGCCACCTGCTCCAGCTTATGGCTGAACTGAGAGAGGAGATTGTTAGATGTGAGTTCTCTATTTTTTGGTAACAATACTGTAATACACATACTTGCTTTATTTTTAAAAAACATTTCAAACTTTACACAAGACATCTGGTTCCAGATTAGAAATATCACTCCCCCCTCCAGTGCCGCATGCTTTGGTACATGTAAAATTGAGTTTTTAAAATAAATGTATTATCCCTACTCCAGACCAATAAAGCATATTTGGGATTCAAACTAATGACCCCAGTGCTGTGAGGCAGAAGTGCTAACCACTAAGGCAACATGCTGATATTACGTTCCAGACATTTATAATATTACAGTGGCAGATGTGTTGTATTGCAAAAAGAGTTGCACGCCATCTTTAGGGACAACGCTCACAGTTTTCCTAAGCTGATTTTCACATGATGCAAGGCCTTACCCAAATACCTCCTGTAAAATGTCTCCCTAATCTGTCACTAATTAGATGTTATAATTTTTGGATCAGAAAAAAATGTAATACTTTAAAACTAATTTAAACAGTAATAATGTCATTTCCACATCCATAATCCCAAACCAAATATTGTTACAGACCATCTGAAAGTGGTGTGTGTCTGTCAAATTTATTTCCTTTTATTAAATATTATCTTTACATCTGTAGAAAAATGCATGTTTCCCAATGTCAGCTCACATTATTATCTTGCTAGATGTTTATAATTGAGAAGCAGATTGAAGTTATTACAATAAGCTTATGTGTAATATTTTTTTAAACAGATAGTTGAAATCGTGGCCACAAACAACAGGTGGTAGAGGAGACGGCGGAGGAGCTGGCGGAAGTGGTGGAGGAGGTGGAGAAGGTGGAGAAGGTTGCTGAGTGGCGGAGGAGGTAGCGGAGGTGGAGGAGGTTGATGAGGCACAGAAGGGGGTGGAGGTGGAGGAGGTTGATGAGGTTGTGGGCGAGGTGGCAGGGGTGGAGATGGCGATGATGGAAGAGGTGGAGGAGGTGGCTCAGGATCCTGCGGCTGACACACAGTCGGTGGAGGAGGAGGCGAGGGTTGAATGTAAGTATTGACATTAAACCCTTTTCCTAATTGTATTCCTTTTGTGGTGCATTGTATTTGTCCAAAAAACATGATTTACCGCATGCCATTTACCCAATATCTAGTTATGTATTCCACAAGTTTCAGCCATGATGGTCAAAATAATTTTTTAAGTGAATCAAGTAAATTCCCCACCACGTAAATGTGTATATATAAATACATCTGCCACCCCAAAGTAGTAATCCTCTGGCTAGTACTGTGTTTAGCATACCATCAACTTTTGCCAACATTTTAAAGTTATGTCACACTTAAAGCCTCTGCTGATCCCGTCAAATGGGGTAAACAAAATACACCCTTTGAAGTAATATGTGTTTGAAGAATTACCTAAGCATGTTTTTTTTCCTTGTTTTTAAACAGCTCAAGAAGACACCAAGGCTGTGGGAGAAATCCTGCAATTAAAAGAATCAGTTATGCATGATATATTAAAATATCGTAGAAAAATTAATAAATATTCCAAACTGTTAAAAAATATATATATATATTTTGCAACAAAATTATTAGTTTTTAAAGTTATTTAGAATATTGTTTTTTCAAATATTAATGTTAAAAAATTGTGATTAAATAAAAAAAATTGTTGTGTGTGTGTGTCTTTGTAATTTAATTAAAATAAATGTGTTGAGGTTATTTTAGTCAATAATAGTTGGACATTTAGAACATAGCATAATATTTAATTTATATTGGTCCCTTTGCATTACATCATAATTTTTTTTATCATTTATTTATTTATGATGGCACCAGCAATTCAGTGGCGCTGTAAAGAAAACACAGTCTCTGGCCCAATAGAGCTTACAGTCTAAAAACACACACACACACGCATGCACACACACGCACACATTTGATTGGAGGTATATTTAAAAAGTTGGTATATATTTATAATTGGGGTAAGGCATATCCTAGATCAACTTTCAATGTATCTGCGTGTACCTGAAAAAACAGCCATTAGTTTACTTAGGTAAAAAAAAAAAGCTATTTTTCCACACTTTTACATAGTTCAAAGTTCCTCTATATTTGACTTTACTTTGCTTAATGGCCCACAAAGTCCACGCAGATAAGGCCATAGTTGGGAAACAAACTCATGACCCCAGTGCAGTAAGGCAGAAGTGCTAACCAATAACGCACTGTGCTGCTCAATAGTTGTCTGCATTGATTTGTAGGAAATCTGAGTATATAACATACAACATCAATGGAGCATGGCCCCTCAAAATCAACCCCCTCTCCCAGAAAAGTCTAAGGACATTTGTAGTAATAGATGGTAGCATGCAGATAATGTGAATGAATGTGCCCTGTGGGCCAGATTAATTTTTGAACCAAAAACATTAAAAGTTACAAATGCACCTTTGCCTTACAAGGTTGCATTTGAGGGGGTGGGGTAAATGTAAAATATGGGACAGATTTATAATTGAGCTAGAGCATGTTGTAGCTCAACTTTGAATGTCAGAGTAAAAATCAAGTGTTTGTGGTTGTGTGTTATATGAAAAAAACTTTACTTTCCTTATGTGCTAAATACTATCCTAACACTAGCCCTTGCTAATTAAAGACATCTGCTGGTTTGGACAAAGCTCGTCTTGTGTTCCTTTTCTTAATGATTCAGGCCCACATGCTGCACACAGATGCTAAGACCATCTTTGGTATTTGAACTCATGGTGCCAATGCTGTGAGAAAAGTACAAACCGCTAAGGTAACCATGCAGATGTTAACTGGCATCTATTTTTCGTAATAAGGAAGAGGGCCAGTGTGGTTTTTTGGGGGGGTTTACAGCACTATTATCTAGTTCTTACATCTGTTGCATGCATGCTGTATTGTTGTGCTTTTCGCTCTAGTCTATAGAATGTATTTATTTTTCCAACGTTGCCTTAGTGGTTAGCCAATCCAACTCCTCCAACAATGGAGTCAAGAGTTCGATTCCTTTCTCAAGACCATTATCTGTGTGGAGGTTGTATGTACTCTCCTATGTATCGATTATGGAAGAGTACGCTATGCATTTTGTAACATTAATTATATACATTTTTATAATACACTAATGTTTATTTTAATATGCATGTTTATTTATGCTAGCGAATTATTATGAGATGCAATTGCATTCACATTCTCAGTTCAAATCAAACACATTACACGATCGTTCATGTAGGTGAAAAGGAATGTGTGTTGATTTAGCTCATTAAAAGTCATGTGGCCCAGGTTATATACACATGTGTTAAAAAGAATAATTAGGTAATAACAGTTCTGCACAATACACTATGATTTTGTTTTTAAATGTGTAAACAAACCCTTCGCTGCTCCCACATTTTCCAATACGTAACACCGTCTTATCTTTAAATAAGAAGCAAACCTTAAGAAGCGGATCTTCTTAAGATTAATTGACTGCTTGAGATCCGTTGCATCCTATTTTCTGTTGCGTAAATGGCTTAAGAACTTTGAACTTCTGTTCCTTGATGAATCACAACTTTCCTATCTCCCCGTTTGTTCTTATAAAACACATTGCAAGTTCCGCAACAGATTAGTCCGCTAATAAATCAGGCACAAAGTCACCTTCTCAACATAGCAATCCAGAGATGAAGAAGTAGCATTTATAAATAGGTCACTACTGTTATTGTACTACAACATAGGTAACATAGGTTGCATTTACATTTTACATACACCTATTTTGTCATTTATAGGACCAACCCACCAGCTTGAAAGGCACAATGCAGAAGAATTTGATGATATATCTCTGCAGTTAATACAACACCCTTATTGACATGGAAGCTGCTGTGGCAGAATTCAGACATGTCCAAACTATGCAGGCCCAAATGTAAGCATTTATTTTAAATGTTTTTTATACGGTTTGTGTGGCTTTCTTTTAAATTTTTACATGGTGCACTATCAGGCCCGAGATGCCAGGGTATGCTGGAATTTGCAGTTCCAGAAGTACCAGCATGCTCTGGCAGCCATAGAAATTCTGGTGCTTTTAGTACTACATGCCTCTCAACATTTAGAATCATGAAATCGGAACAAATTAAGCCCTATCCCCATACAACCCATACTCCGCACACAAACAAGCAACTTTATGTAAAACCCCATCCACTTTAGTATGGTAATGAAAGTGCCAGCATATCTAAGAACACTTTAAAACTATCAGTGATTGTTGGGATCTGTAGTTCACCATATAAACATGCTTAAATTTGCTTTTTACACCATTTATTACCCCACACCCACCACACTAGGGATATGATATGAGCCTAGTGCTTTCTACATGGGGTAGTTTTCTTCTATGAGGTGTCACAATTTTTTGTGGGCCCAATCCCCTGAAGGAATTCAATGCCATGCTGACCTGTCTAGGCTTGTTGTTCACTGTGGCATGGGACCCAATGCTATGGGTTTCCCTACTATCGGGGCATCAGCCCTGTCTCTCATAGCCTACTGCTGGTATTGGTATTGCCAGTGGTCCCCATGCTTCTCATTCTCCCGATTTTGCAGATACCAGCCTAGGCTATGAGTACTAATGCTGCCAGTAATTTGGAGGGTGACATCTACACTTTTTAAAATATATTTATTAAAAAATGATTCAAAAGTTGATGATGATGATGATGGCAATTGTCTCTCTATCTTATAATACGATTAAAGCGTATCACACCCTTTAAACATATCACTGGCTATAAGCATACCTTGCTCAGCTATGCACATTTTGCATACTATGTAGTCACAAGTATCTTAAGATACCTGCAACTCTGCATACTACGTAAGATCTGTATTTTTTCAGACGCAATTTATGCCTACATTTTTAGCATAAATTATGTCCAACTTCACATGAGCCCATCAATGCACAAAAAAAATAATCATAAAAGTGGGCACAAATTTCTGCAATGAGATAGGCTTCTCACAAATCAATACATTTTATTGACATTTTTAATGCCATACAATTTTTGTTCCCCAAGACATTTTTAAACTTTTATAATGTTTAGCACATTGGTGCATAACTTTTGCTTTATAAAAGTTAATAGCGGTATGCACCTTAAAAATATTGTCAGAATATGCCCTTTTTTTATTCAACATGCTACCAAAACTCTTATCCATTCTCTCATCTTCTCCTGTCTTGACTACTGAAATCCCCTACTATCTGGCATTCTCGACATCCATGTATCTCCATTTAAATCCATCTTAAATGCTGCTGCAAGACTGATCTTCCTCTCTAACCACTTCACATCTGCTGCACCACTTTGCAAATCCCTACACTGGCTCCCTGTGTTCTCCAGAATCCAATTAAAATTACTCACCTTTACCTATAAAGTTCTCAACAGCACCACCCCTTCATACATGTCAAATCTCATATCAAAATACTTTCCTTCCCATCTTCTTTGATCTACCTCTGATCTGCGCCTTGCCTTGTCTCTGGTAACCACTTCCCACTCCACTCCCACCTACAAGACTTCTCCCGTGCTGCTCTCCAAATTACGGTATTCCCTATCATACCCAGTAAGGCTTTTCCATAGCCTTCAAATCTTTAGACATTTTCAGAAAATTCATCACTTTTTCAGAGCTTATCGTATCCTCAATAATACTATTCACACTTATACCCCTTTCTCACCAAAATCCAGGGTCAGACACAGGATAATGAACAGGGCTTCAACCCATGTTGAAACCCAAATACCGCACTTTGGACCCAGGTATATACCGGGTTGCTGCCTTTTACACTGGACTCGTGTCTGCCCTGCATTATTAAGCAGAGTCATTAAAAGAGGACAGCAGAGGCTCGTATAGATGACATACAAGGCTCCTATAGATAATATAGAAGGCTGTTATAGATGAGTAATACAATTGGGCAGTGACTGCATTGCTGTAATCATGACCGACGAGAGATATCAGCAACTACTGTGCAGTTTAGAGTTCCTGTTTTATTGTGTATTCCTTTTGTTTATGAATGAAAATGACAGCTTAATGCAGCTGGTTGCAGGCTGTAATCTGGCAAAGTGTTATTTCCTCAGGAGTAGGGCGTAATATTGGCTGAGAGGGTTAAAACTTGATGCCAATACTGACACAGAAGGAGAGCCTTTATGTTGTCCATTATTGGCACCATACTAAAATTCAGCACTGCAACAAACAGAAGAATGTGGGTTCAGAGAATGGTGTAATTGACAAGCTTTCTGGTGTACTGTGGAAGGTTTTGATGATGATCAGAGTATGGCACACTTTTTCATGTCAAGTGCAACATTTAATATTGGCTAGAACTCATCACCCCAGCACTAGCAAAACAAATGACAAACTACCGAAAAACCATTCAACCAAGTAGGAGACTAGTCATAGTGTTGTGGTGATATGTAACCCCGGGAGAAAACTGCACAATCTTGTGTTTGTTCAGTGTAGGGCTATACACTGTTTGCACTCTAGTGCACAAAGTGACTGCAGCATTGGTGAAAACCCTGTAACATCATTTCATCTGCATTCCACATGGACAGCGCCTATATGACACCATAAAACGTTTCAAACAATGTGGTTATCCACAGTGTGAGTGGAGCCATAGATGGGACACACATCCTAATTATTGACCCCATAGAAAACCCGGCAGACTACTATAACCAAAAAGGTTTGCATTCAATTATTCTAAAGGCTGTAGTTGACTACAATTTCTGGTAAGTGTCATATACACTTGATGTTTTGGTTAAAATATAGATAATACATTATATGTACTAAAAGGTATTCTTTTCAGATTCACAGATGCTTATATTGGCTGGCCTGGTCATGCACACGATGCCAGAATTCTTTCCAAAGTAGACCTCTACCAAATTTCTGAGGAGCAACATGATGGCTGGCTCCCCAGAGAGGTAAGTTTTAATTTTTTGTAAAAATAGGTCTAAAATGTAAAGTATAGGATGTTTCAAGTAATATTTAACCTACAGTGCTGGTCATGAAATTTGTAGCATTTTTATTTCATATATTATTTTTAGTCCTACCAGTTTTAGACTTTAACAACATAGATTGCATATTGCATATTTTGAACTGACACATTCCCATATGTGAACCTACTCTATTGCTTTATTGTTTTTGAAAAACCCAAGATGGTCCAAGGAGTGGAGATATCAGTTCATATTACTGGCGATGCTGCGCATCCATTGAGGCAACAATGGATACACCCAGATACCAAAAGGGTGTTGGCGTTGTTTGTTAAAGAGGAATGACAGTGACATCAACCTAATGCCAGATGTAGTTGCTGTTTGTTGCATTTTACATAATATATGTGAAATACAAAAAAGAGCAGTTTCTTCCAGAGTGGAATATAGAGGAGCTTGAATTGCCTGACAGTCAGGTAAATGCTGTCATCTATAAGGAAGAGCAACTTAACAGTGCTGAAGTCATCTGGAACATTATTACTGCAAACATCACAGAAATGCTAAACACATAGATGATATTAGGAATTATTGTTAAGAAACATTGAATAGTATTTGCAAACTTCTATTGAGTCACACCGGTACAAAATTGCACTTCACATCAGTGTAGACCAGTGGAACCCAAACTTTCTTAGTTCGAGGCACCCTTAGGGTTTCCATAATTTTTTCAAGGCACCCCTAAGCCAAAATAATTACCAAGTAGTCACCCGCCTTGCTTACCACCAGCCCTTGCCCGGCACCCCAGGGAGGTCACCGCGGCACCCCAGGGAGCCACGGCACCCAGTTTGGGAACCACTGGTGTAGACCATTTATATTAACAAATTTTCCTTGAAAAACACGAACAGTCATGTGTTTGATTGCAAATATGGTTGTGTACACAATAGTCTGTGTACCTTGTGTTTTAAATAAAGAAATGTCTGTACATCTTTACATCAGAATTGGGAGGAGTGTCCATTGTCCTGGGATCAAAATAACTTGGAAATACACCGTAATTAGAATAATTTCCCTCAAAATAGTGTTAGGAAGGGTGTGGATGTGGTGTGCGCCCTTGCACTCTAGTAATCAATTGATCTAGGAAAGATATCTGACTCTCTTTATTTTCTCTACTGATACACCAATGCATAGTCAGTAGTTGAGCCGTAAAATTACTTTGTTGAAGCTCATGCTCCAAGAACATCTGCAGACGGGCATCTTCTTATGCCTGCATAGCCAAACTATCTCCCGCAGCTGCTTCACCAATATGGTAGACATTGCTTTATTGGCTTGTTCCATCTCAGTGTTCTTCTTTTTCCTTGGTGGAACATTGTAGACTATGAAAAAGGAAAACAAAAGTAATAATAATAATAACAATAATAATAACACATCCTTCCTAAATCCACAGTAAGGCTAGGGAGGCATGTGTAGAGCCAGATTTCAGCCCTGCAAAATGCTGATAAATGACGCACATATATATATATATATATATATATATATATATATATATATATATATATATATAATGTGGATATTTTCATTATGATTGAAAAAATCCATTGCAAAATGTATCACAAAAAGTGCAACAGAGAAGCAATTATTAACACATAGGCCTCCACAGGGAGTTAACTTACTGTTTGAATGCAAAGTATCTGTATCAGTCTGGTCTGCTGCTTGACACAACTTGATGAAGAAAGGTGAATGGGGTTGGATAGAGCTGGGTTTCCATATCAAACATTGCACAAATCATAATATGGCCACTCCATCCAGCCATTGCCATTTTTCTTTTTGTTGTGGTCATGCACTCTCCTGTATTGCTTTCTGAGGGCCTTGAGCTTGTTGACTACTTGCTGCTGTGAACGCTTGATCCCCCGGTCTATCAGTATCTTTGCAATGTTCCCATAAATGGTTGCATCTTTTACTGTGCCAGTAATTTGTTTTTTTATCTCCTCTTACCCTCTGACAACCAGTAGTTTTCTGACTTCTGCGTCCTGCCAATCAGGGCCGTCTCATTGGGCATGATGGGCAGGTGCCCGGGGGCCCTGCAGGCAAGGGGGGCCCGTCCAAATCCTAAATACTTACCTTGCGGTCACATCAGCGGTGATCCGGCTCCCTCCCTGGTCCCCTCTTCCGTGATGTCACACCCAGCATTCACTGCAACCACAGCACAAAAGAGGGCAGAAGAGACTCAGCGGCGCGGAAAAAAGAAGAGGATCGGACTTAAGGTAAGTTAAGGGGGCCCCTATATATATATATATATATGTAAAAAAAAAGTGATTATATATATAATCACGTTTTTTTTTACATACATATATATTTTTTTTACACACACACACACACTATTTATATATCTATATATATATATATATATATTTTTAGGGGCCCGGTACACTGCATTGCCCGGGGGCCCATAAAGTAGTTAAGGTGGCCCTGCTGCCAATTCGCTATCCCTTCCATTCTGCTGTCCTGCAGCATGTGGAAGACATCATCAGAGAGCGTTTCCACCCCTCCAATTAGCTGCTTTAACTGAACCCGGGTTGAATACCCCAGGAACACCTTTCAGACAGAATCTGACCCGGCTCCTACCCGGGAATAACCCTGGTTGGGACAAGGCAAATGACCTGGGTTATTCCCAGGTCCATACCTCTGAGTGAAAGGGGTATAATGCACCCTCACAACCATCCCAATCCCCACTCTAAGTCACATTTGCTCCTCTTGTTTCAACTGTGCCCTCTTCCACTTAGAATGTAAGCTCTGTAATGAGCAGAGTCCTCCATACCCTGTTTTCATGTCTACATTTATTTTGTCTGCTTTGTATGTCCTTGTTTTATGTATGTCCTTTTTTCCCTACTGTACAGCGCTGCGGAACACTGTGGTGCCTTACAAATCAGTGATAATAAAAATAATAATAATACTAAAAATAGTAATAACAATACATAAAATATTGTCTGACAGGGCATAATGGACACAATGATAATGGCCAATTCTGTATAGCATTTACTTCTGATCTATTCATATATCATATTTTTACAGTGTATTCTTTGCAGATATATAAATTCCTTTTACAAAGCTGTGTGTTTTGTATCATTGCGTGTCACTAATTTTCGCTCTCTATGCTCAGTAATTTGCTCTCTGCCTATCTATTCTATTTTCCCAGTCTTAGTTATCTCTCCTTTTCCATTATACCTCTGTCTGTTACCTGTACTTTGTTAGCAGACTTGACAGACTTACATTACTTAAGTTTGATGGTCACACGGTAAAGGTACTACTTTCCAAATTAAGAGCACTAAGAGTTTTGCTCCCAGCAGGAAGTTTAGTTTCATTCAGCAGCAATTTACTGTGTCCAGTTTTTAAGTTCATGAAAACCTTAACCATGGTGTAAAATTGATCCACACTGGACCAACAAAGCCAGCAGAAGTTATGTAGATTCATTTTAATAAATGCATTTATTCTTACAGTTACATACACAACAGCTAACTGTAACCGTTTTATTGAACAATAGATATATGAAATACAACTAGGGATTTGAACCAGGTATGTGGGGGGAAATGAAACAGTTGTAAGGGGCTGTACATGTATTGAAGGGTTTTCCCCTGTCACCTAGGGAAACCAATGACTATTTAGGTAGCCATTCGATACTCTGGTCTTATATCTGGTAAACAATAGGAGGTAGGTACATTAGCAGAGCTGACCCATATGCTCTAAATGTTTTCAATGTATTTAGCTCAATAAAGATTGTTTATTCGTATAATTGCATGAAAAATGTTCTGTCATTCTTAAAAATTGTAGTTATAGTTATAAAAACAACTTTTTCATTTTAACATTAGTATCTTTTCACACCATCATTATCTCAATTATTAATTAGGGTCACAGGTAGATTGAGCCACTTTTATTCCAAAAAGAAAACAAACTGCCATCTAACTTACAAATAGGAATGTAGCTTAGCAAATATCTTTAGAGATGAGTTACTCTGTTGGGTTCCTCTAGACCAGTGAAGGTCTGGTTGGCTTTCAAATACAGCCCCCCAGTTATAGACCCCAGTTTGATTAATACTAAACAAGAGCATCCAGCTTTTGCAACATGTAACCTACTCTGCACAATGCAGAGAGATCATGCAGTACATCAGAGGAGAAGGGAGTGTAATGATTCTACACTGCATGGTCTGCCTCCTTTGTCTGCAGGTTCCATCCTGTAGGTAAACAGTTTTTAGGCTGCTATTAATAAATTATAATTTAAATAAATGATTTAATAATTGTAATTAGGTTATTAGATTAGTTCTGGGTGGTCACAGGAACTGTCAGTGGGTGGGGGGCATGTGGAGAGGTCTCAGTGTTGGATAGCATGAGGGACAAAAGGGCTAGTGGAGTGACATGTGTTGGCATTTTATGGAAAATAGGAAGTATAAGTGCCATGAAGAGGCATTTATGGCAAGTGGCTCTGCGGTATGGGAATATTTTGTGTGGGAATTTTGGAGCAAGTGGGGGGACCTGAGTGACAACTCTGGATATTTTGGGATAAGTGATTGGGGGGTGCAAGTTTGCTTGGTAGATGTTTTGTATTACTGAAATTAAGGGTAGTGTGCCACCTACTGAAGGTTGGAGGGCAGCCCTTGAAGTGCCCATCACTGCTTTAGGTATTACCTTAGTAAAACTCTAAACACATTGGCATATTAAAAGGCTATTGTTCCAAAAACTATATGATGGGTAAATTTGTTTCTATCTTTGTTTGTGTTTCATGCTCTTTAAATAACACTTGCACCATGATAAATTATGTGTTTATAAAAAGATATTGTTTGGGTCTATTAAACGTGCTTTTTGAATTATCATATTAAATTAATGTTTAAATGCATTTTTAAATGAAGCTATGTTGTGGTCTTTTTATTTTCTTTCTTGTGTTTCTACTGATTTTCTTACTCTATAGAGATGCAGAATTGTAAATGACCTTCTGTCGAAATTACTTATGCTGCAGACCAACCTGATTTATTTGCAAGACACATAATGGCAAGAATTCTTACATCTCACATACAGAAAACATTCAAAACAACTAGGAGGTGTTTTATAATTCAATATATTCAAGTGCGTGTGCTTTACATCACTTTTTACTGCCTCCAAACAAATAAAATATGTAACAACTAAAGTGGGATTTAACAATTGGAGATTTGTCATTTGAGACTTAAACTTTCACAAGCCTGCTGAAATCGTCAAATGTGATTTCTATCAAATTTATTTTTAGGTAATCTAATCACAAAATATAAAAAATACACCACAAATTTATATATGAGCAATCATGTAGCACTGTTGCCCTACAAATGTAAGATGTTTGTTGAGTACATTATATAATAGTGTATGGGTTAGGCATTTAGCTGTCAAGCCAGCAATTTTAATCATGCACTAGAATTTGTTTTGTTGGAACTTTATCCAAAATGAAAGTGTTTTTATTTTTAAAGAAACTGTATGTATATTTATATCCACTTTACTAAAGTGCATATATGTTAAGGCAAAAATAGAGGGGTGTGTTACCTATTAATATTTACCTACGTGAATATGTATCCCAGCCCAATGCTAATGTAGAAAAGAATAATGGCAACTTATACGTTGCAAATATAATCAATTTCAAAGGAGTTTATTTAAATGTACTATTAATTTTATACAGGGTTACAGTGGGGGTTTGTCACAAACTACGTAAATCATAAACTGGTCAGAGGCAACCATGTTAGGTTTGTTTTAAATTAAATTTATCTTTTAAGGGGACATGGCTCGGCTTGGTGTGGAACAGAACATGTGCTTCCTACTCTCCCACATTTTCTTGGTTAATCATCCTTTATCCCACTGACTTTGGCCCCATGATTGCCAGCAGACTTACCCTGGAAACTCCTGAACACCTACTGCTGCCAGTTTGGTTGCTTCTGTGGTCATTCCAACTCCCGGCCCTGTACATTGAGAGTGAGAGGTGTTGAATGTGACGCCATTACCAACGGAGTGGCTGGAGAGACTCACCAGTGGCCGTAGACTGGTGAAAACTCCCGCTTCTCTCTACCCTTTCAAGACTGAATCAGCATCTCCTTTGAGTGCCTCTTGACTTAACTGAGGTATGCTGGTTGCCCCTCCCGCTTATATGTGTGAGCACCATCTTGCCAGGAGAGACGTAAGGGAGACAGGCGGCATGCTTGTGGAAAACACCACTCCAGCTATTTAGCCTGACCCAATAGTTTCTGCCACTCCTGGAGACAAAAGTAGACGGCCATTCGGTATAAAAAGTGTGCTCTTGAGGGTCCAGCTGTGAGACTGCACCCAGAGTCATTTTATAGAGTTTCACAGATGGGATCTGCTCCCTGCATGGAGCCTACTGCTCTTCACTTATCATGCCCATCAGATGCTGTCAGTACTCTCTGCCTCCTATATGACTGTATCTTGCCTACAACATCTTACTTCCCCAGTGCAGAGTAGCTGTTACTGACTCTGAGTTATGTACTGGAGGATTTTACTGGCCCTTTTTGTGGTGAAATTATGGGCTTGACTACTCAGAACAGTGAATGCTGAATGAAGATGACAGATTTAAAGGTCAGGCTCCGTCACAACACTTTACAATTTGTTGAGCTGCCAGAGACAGCGGAGGGCGCTAGCCCAGAATTGATCGTAGAGAACTGGCTCATAAAAGAATTTGGCAGAAAAGGGCTCATTGGTTGCTAGCTCAGTCACCAGAGGCGGGTGACTCGGCCCACACCTTCATTGCCAAGTTTTTACACTTTAAGGACTGGGATGCTGTTCTTTGGATGACCCGACAGCAAGACCCTTTACGATTTGGGAACCATACAATTTTGGTATTTCCGAACTTTGTAGTGGAAGTTCAGAAAGCTTGCTCACAATTCACCTTGAAAAAGAAGAAAGTACGAGAACACCAGCTCCCTTATAACATGTTGTTTCCATCCAGGTAGGAAGTATATCTTAGTTAAGAAAGGTACGGAGGGTGTGCTGGTAGAGAATTCATGGGTTAGGAGTGTTCTTATGTTTTGCTATGTTACTCATTGCCATGTTGACCTGTATCTTTATGTATTATTTAGACTTGTGCTATGTTTTGCTGAGATCTTAGCTGCACATGACTAGCAGCTATTGAAGGTCTTCAGACTCTGCCTTTTGGCCACTCTCTCCATTTCAACTCTGGTCCCAGATGGCTGACATAAATGTGAGCAGACCTGTTTGGGGAGTCTCTGTCTGCTCACCTGGAATGTTAGGGATTTTAACGACAAATTTAAGTGGTTCTTAGTGCTGACTCAGGTCAGGAATATATAACCCAGACATGGTTTGTATGTTGGAAACTCACCTTACTGGCAGTAAAGTCTTCTACCTTAAAAAAACGTGGGCAGGCTGGGCCTACCATGCCACCCATTCTACATACTCTAGGGGGGTGTCCGTGCTGGTGAGAAAACAGATTAACTTTGTGTTGTACCAGGTACAGATTGATCCATATGGTCACTATGTCTTTCTTAGAGCCACATTTAAGTCCACACCCCTGGCTTTACTGGTTATTTATATTCCACTTCCCTATGCCTGCGATATTCTATGCAAAAAGGCTTGCTTTATGGCCGCTGCTCTGGATCCTCCGGTGATGTGTCTATGGGATATCAACACTGTAGTGGACCCTGCTCTGGACAGATGAAGGGAGTATCCTGGGTCTGCTACTGGTAGACTGACATCCTTTGCTAAGCTAGTGGATAATATGAGGCTGGCAGATGTTTGGAAATACCATAATCCTGTTATTAGGCACTTCTCCTGTCATTCTGCTTCACATCACACCCTGTCCCACAATGAAATGCTTCTTGCCTCCTGTTGGTTGGTCCCCTTAGTTTCTTCCGTGAGGTATCTCCCAAGGGGCATCTCAGACCACTCCCCGATCCTTGCGGATATTGACCTCCTGTCGGATCGTGGTGTACAATTCTGGAAGCTTCATCCCCAATGGTTGATAAGGTTTGGCAAGTGTACTGGTCTGACTAGTCTCTAGGAGGGATATTTCGGTGATAATTCCCTGGTCATTAACCCTGGGGTGTGGTGGGACTTCTTCAAGTGCTTTATGAGGGGTACTGTTATCAAACAGGTAGCAGGGCTTTAAAACCTAAACAGACAGAAGGAGGGTGAGTTGGAGCAGAACTGCCGTGACTTGGAGGTTTTATACATTACCTCCCACTCTGTAGCCAATAGATTGAAGTGGCTTCATGCCAAGTCAGAGTGGTTAAATAATTTTTTGGATAAGAATAACCAGAATCTCTCTTTTCCAGATATAATCAATATTTCCAGGCTGACATGGGGGGTGGGGTAGCTATTTGCCCTGTTTGGCCAGGTATGAGTTGTCTACTAGAACAATTTCTGCAATCCTGGATACCAGTAATAATAAACACTATGTTGGTGATAAAATTGCTGTGGTGTTTTTTGATTACTACAAGCAATTGTAAGCCCTGAAGGCTTGTTACACTTCTTAACAGCTTACAGAAAATGTGGGCAGAATTAGGCTACCCCAACGGTCACTGTATTTTGCTGCATTACTGGACTCTGGCTTTATGGAAGAGGAGGTAGATGCTGCCATTTCCTCATTCTTGAACAGAAAGGTCCTGGGTATAGAGAGTATACCCATAGAGGTGTAAAAAAGTATAGAGAATTTTTTCTACCTACTCCCACCTTCTTGAACACTGGTTGTTGCCTCCCTCTATGTCAGAAGCCCTTATCATTCTTATCCTTAAATGTGGTAAGGGTGCTCTATACCTGCACCATTTCCTTAATCACCACTGACACTAAGATCTTGGAGAAAATTCTTTCCATTAAACTCAATAAGTTTATTCACAAGTTCGTCCACCTGGACCAGACGGGGTTTATGCCTGGTAAATTCACTCCTAATAATGATAGAAGGCTATACATGCATCTTCAGGTGATCTGGATGGTGGGGGTGAAGGCAATGGTCATGTCTCTGGATGCACGAAGGTCTTTGACACCATTGAATGAGAGTAGCTGTGGCATGTTCAGACTAGCTTTTGTATGGGAACTAGGTTTCTCTGCTTAGTGTAGCTGCTATACTTAGTACCACCCACCAGGATCTGGGTTAATGGGTACACAACAGCCTTGTTTGGTCTGGGGAAGGGAAATTCTACAGGGCTGCCCATTGTCGCCTGCTCTTTTTGCACTAGCCATAGAGTCGTTAGCATACTTAATCCGTGCCCACTCGGATATTAGGGTTCTTAGGATTGGGAGAGCTGTACACAGCATAGCACGGTACGCAGATGATATGCTTGTCTTATAAGGGACTCAGATTCATCTGTGATGTACCTCTTTCAGACAGTTGACCATTTTTGCAAATTTTCTGGTATTAAGATAAACTGTAACAAATCCACAGTATTCTCCCTGGACTGGTCACCTCCACAGGGCTCCACTACGTGTCTCTCCCTGCTGTGGTATACAAAGTTTAACTATCTGAGTATTTGGGTGACTGGGAATCCTTCTGAGTATGTTCAGCTTAATATTGATCCAATCACTGACTACCTTAACCACAAAAGCCACTCCTTACAGAAACTTCCTCTCACGGTGATGGGGAGAATCAATTTGAAAAAAATTGTCGTTCAGCCCAAATATCTTTATGCATTACAGAGTTTCCTGGTGTATCTGCCATCTAAAGTTTTTCATACTATTAATCGACATTTGGTGTCTTTGATTTGGGGCTCCAAGGGAGTGCAGGTTCAGTTCAATGCGCTGTGTATATCTAAAAATTCTGGGGGCCTGGTCTTACCAAATCTCAGCCTCTACTATTTATTCTGCCAGTTAACTCACATGGTCACCTGGCTAGGTGACTCGCCAGGGTCATCTCTCAGATATTTCCTTGGTGAGCAGATGGACCCCTCGCTGGGACCTTTAAAGGTACTCCTTGAGATCCCACGGTCATGAAAGGTGGTCCATATTATATGTCAAGCTTCCATGGTTTGGTCAATGTCGCATGAACTCCTTGAGGGGGAAGTAAGTACATGACCCAGGTACTCCTAAATGATTTAATCATGATCTCCAGACATTGGCAAAGATGGAAGGGGCTGTGTTGTGGCAGAGAGCAGGATTTCATACACTTAATCATATTTATGTGGATGGTCACCTAAAATCCTTTCAGCGAATGAGAACTGAGTTTTCACTCCCACAATCCCACTTTTTTCATTACTTGCAGATCAGACAAGCCCTGGCATCTCATTTTGGTGGGAGCATGCCCAGCAGCTGGACTCACCCTTTAAGAGCCCAATACTCTTGGCGAGCTTGCTTAGGGCGATATCTGCTCCCGCAACTATTAAGAGAGGGTCTAAACCCTCTTTAAGATAAGTGGGAGATTGACTTAGGAGATATCTCTGATGAGGATTAGGGTATCATGACTACTGTCAATTGAGAGACACTTTGTGTCTAAGATTCCAGCAAGTGATTTTTAGATTTGCATATATATTGAGTATATTTCACCCCTACTAGACTGCACAAGTTGGGATGTTGCAGTAATGCCCGCTGCACAGATTATAATGCCCTCTCAGGCACCTTTTGGCATATGATTTGGATGTGTCCTGTGGTGCAGGCCTTATGGGGCTCAGTGCCGAAATGCATTTCATCTACACATGACATTGCCGATGCTTTTTTGTCTGTGAATCTGTCTCTTTGGTCTCACATTAGAAGAACAAATTAATAAGATAGTGTTTAAATATATTTTCAAGCTAACCTCACTTGCCAAGGTGATCATATCGAGGGGATGGATGGCGCCTGAACCTCCCAGCGTTCCTAACTGGATTGATGTTTGGTTACACAAAATATTCATGTATGCGAGTCGGGAAGCTATACACAAGTATCATAAAATTGGGCAACCTTGGTATAAATCTCATTTTGCTATTCATCCCCATCAGGATTATGATGAGACTTGGGTGTGAGATGGGAACACAATGAGTCTGCCCCCTCAGTACAAGTTCTCACAACATGCGTATGTTTTAGTCAGGAATGCTATGTTTAGATAGCTAGACATTTAATTGTGTATATTGTCTTTTGTGAGTGTTGGAAAATCAATAAAAATACTTTATTAAAAAAGTTAGCTATTATAAATGTCTTGCCATTAAGTAACTGTCTCACATTTAAGAGACTAGCTCACATCTTTATAGCATGGTAATAGAATGGAGAATAATCACTTGTTTTAGTTCCCATTCACAATCTTCTCTAAATAATACTTTCAGCAAACTTAATGTCATGGTGCTGGAATCTCCCAGGAAAGAACAGCTTGGCTGGGGTAGCTATCTGAGACACACCTTGTCCGGCCAAGCGGCTTAGTCCTGAGAAAACTGGTTGAGATACAAGCTGAAAACAAAAAAATTGGAGCAAATAAAATAGTGGAGGATGAAGCTGAGATGGAAGGATTGAAAATGTAGAATCTGGAGCTAATGTTGTGAATCCTCACAATTAACCTCTATTGAATACTCCCTTGGTGTTTTTCTATGTCAAGTATTTTAATGGTACTTTGTATAGTGTACTGTATTCCACCAGCTCTACATTGGGAAGGGCAAAGCAGCCCACCACCTGAACTTTGGTAATCATATCTCCATGACAATTCAGCTATCCATAAGGACAGCAGAAGGTTTAGTAAAATCTTAATGTCTTAAGATACCACTGCTACTATTACTACTATTATCACTAATAATAATAATAATAATAATAATAATAATAAATGGTTGTTTCTACTTAATTTGTAGTGATGCCGTGTGCCATGCATTTAGCATAGATCCTTATTTAGTTAAACAAATAATAATTGTAGAACTTGTTTTATTTAAATCACATACTGTAATTCACTTAAAAATATGATGTACTACATTTTAGGAAATTGTAATTTCGTGTGTTTGTATAATAATAATAATAATAATAATAATAATAATAATAATTGTAATGATATGTATTGTAAAATGCATTACAATATATTGGTTTATTTGCTCTACATTGTATAATAACATTTTACTGTATTCTCATTAAGGTATATAAGAAACAATTGTACAGCATACCATTTACAAATCACATACCATACTAACAGATTTCCATTCTGTTTTGGATTGCAAAATATCAGCATTTCATTTTGAGGTCATATAAGTCAAGGCTAGCAGAATAGTAGATGCTTCCAGCAGTGATGATGGGTCAATCAGATACCTCTTGTCTCAGCATGGGACTTCTTCTGTATGAAAGGTAAACTATACTTTGTATTCCTGGGAAATTTCCAAACAAAATAAAATTTTCTTTTCCATGTCTTTTTGTATTTATTTCTTTATTAATCCTCTGTATTCTTTGTACATAATCAAGCGCAAATAGCTTTTACAACATGAAATATAGTCAATTCTGACTATATCATTTTATAAAACTTAAAATAAAACTAGAAGACACAGAGTTAAAGCTTATCTATAAAATTTTGTAAGATAGAACAGCACTAACCTGCTAAATAAGATTGAGCATTTTGTAGCTTAGTCACCTTTAGAATTCAGTACCACTTTAGTATGACCATTGACATTGCAGCATTTTTTAAGTCTACATCTATTTATTGAACTTTTTGCCATCACTTTGCAGTTCAAAGATTCAAATAGGTGGTGTTAAGACATCAAGAACATCTGAAAGCTTAATAATAGCCATGAGTGAATTGGTTTGTCAAAACTTGCAGTCAGTGTACTCAGATGTGTTAAGGTGATCGACAGAATTTTAAAATTTATAGCAGCCAAATTGTCCATTTAAATTTCATTTATATAAGTATAAAATAAAAACTCGTTACCTTTGACTACCACTAATTTTCAGTCTTAAAATGCTAGGTGCACTTTGTGTGCAATGCATTGTTTTTGCAAAGTGTATCCCAAATCAACAATGATTTTGAATTGTTCTTGGAATACCTAGCGTAGCATAAGCAAATAAAGTTATCAGGAGACCTGTTTTTATGTTAAACCATAGCAAAAAGAGAGCCTGCCATAGGCAGCAATATAAAAAAAATGTGGAATATTTATATAAGAATTGAGAGTGTAGCTTGGCTGCCATGATAAATCTCACCAGTCAATTCTAATACATATTACTTTACAATACACGTCCCCCATATATCATACAACAATCCAGTTTCTCATTTATTTTACACAACTAAAATCTAGCTTATTGAGTTGGTAGTTTATAATAAAACACAACTTTACCACTTATTCATCATTGTAATTTAAACACATATTGCAATGTGCAATGTATTATTTTAAACTTCTTCTTCTGGGTGAGGCTGAAAGCAGGTAAAATAACAGAGAATACGGTTGGTACAGATGAACTGGCTTAGTGAGATGAAACCAGGAAGAGGGATGAGTTAGCAGCTTGCAGTAGTACAAAGAAACTAGAACAGTAGCAACAGCAGCAACACAACAACAACATCAATGACCAACAAGGTGAACTGAGATAAGCAGGCATAAAAAATAGAGAACAGGTGCAATAATTAACAGGAGCAGCAGGTTAACCTCTGCTAATGGGGGAAGAGACAAGGGTACTATAGCAGCACATCTGGTGAATCAGAGGTACTGCAAGGCTAATACAATTGATATTAGGTCCAAAATAGTCCAGGAGACAGGAGCTGCCAAGACAAAGTAGCATCCTAAGGCGATGCTTCAGTACACGCAGAGGCAGATCCTGACAGTGATGTGCTTAAATGTCAAAAAGTGAAAGTCTGAGTTCCAGAAGTTATCATGTACACAGCAAGTGTGCCTGCCACACAATTTGTATGTAAAGCTTGGTACACAATACAGAAAATTACTGCAGATACGATTTCTGTAGCGATTTTACCAACGACTGAAAGTCTCAATGAGCATGCAGATGATGTGTACACACCTTCACAATTTCCCTTCAGATCTGTGCTTTTAATCTGTCATAACTGTCTACTGAAAATATTGTGACTCTGCACACTCTATAGATTTGCCTATTCTGCTGGTCGTGAGTGCATACCCACTTCCACATTTGCCCGACATCATTCCATCATTGATAGTGATTTTTAGTCAGTTTATATAGTCAAATTAAACTATGCAGTGTTACAATAAAACATAATCATGGGAGCCTTCCTCAGGGATTTGTTGTGAAGTAAGAGTGTCTGTTTGTTGGAGTTCATAAGGACCACCCCCAGCGTTCCATTGGTTGGTACCATTGGTGAATCAGTATCTTGCATAATGATTATGGTTGACAGGTACAAAGTTACAAATAAAGGTCCAGAACAGTTCTACAAGTAGTTTATGAATACATTAGGGATATATAACTAAGTTTTATATGGTAATTAACTTGTGAAAAAGCAGATGGTCTGAACACTGAGTCAGAGTCTTAATGGAACTGCCGATGTTACAGTCAGCATCGGCAGTGTGAGAACAGTGGTTCAGGGATTAGTGTGTACAATTACTAATGCAGCGGAAAACCTGGGGGGATCTGTGGGGAAATATATGTCAATTACTAAAGTTTAAACTTTTTATCTTTTTTTGGAGTTTGGACACTCCAGCTTCCGGCCACTCCCAAATAGCTTAGCAGTATCTAACTAAGAGGGAATACCAAAGCACATTTAACCATTATTATTAACGAAATCAATATCCACTCAGCTTACTCATAACATACCAAGCAATAAAAGGAGAGAGGGCAGAAAACTCAGAATGCATTTACATTGAGATAGTACTTAAATTAAAACGTGAAAAAAAAAAAATTAAAACGTGACCCACTGAATGAGATCCTGGATTTAAGAGAGCTTGTACAGGAGAGATACACTGAGCTTCAGAAGAATAATACAGAGGAGGCCCTAAGGCAGGATAATAAATATGTTCAGTTTAAAGAACAGCTAGTAGACCACACAAAACAAATGGGTGTGTCACTGGCCCCTGCATATAAAGATTTGGAAGATGAAGACGAGGAGATCACCATCACCCAGAGCACTGCGAATTTCACTTTTCTTATAACACAGTTGAAGAAGATGAACCCAGTGAAAAACAAAGTATGTGGTCACACGTACGAGAGAGAAGCAATTGAAAGGATGATTGAAAACAAACTTCAGAAGGATAATTCCGCCAGGAGTGCAAAAATTGTCTGTTATCACTCTGAGAAGTGTATACCGGATCTTGCTCCAGACAATGCACTAAAAAGAGCCATTGACATTCACAGCAAAAAGCAAAGTCATCGCTGAGCTTCGAATCGGACCCCATCCCCCAGAAAATTAAAATATGGCTAGGTACTTTTGACGTAAAAAATACAGATTACAAAGACTTCTGCAATACTGATAAAACAGCAGCAAAGTGAAGGTTTGAGTAATACACATATGCGTCTATTTAGACACCCATGTCTACATTACTTCTACAAGCAACTTTGTTCTTTCTTATTAAAACAGTTGTCTTTATACTGTTAAAAAAATAAAATAATCCTTCACCCTTCCTTGGATGTTGATAGTAGGATCAGGTGGCATTACGGCAGTGGTGTCAATTCTTTTAGAGTAGACCAGACCAAATGTCAAAATGTTGTGCTGAGTCATCTGCATCACCACTTGGGGTCTTGGAAAAGTTTAGTTGTTTCCTGGCAGCTGTTGCCTGAGAAACTGATGGAGGGGACGCCATTGTGTCATGTACCACTTCAGCTGTCAACTTGCTCACCAGGAGCTCATTGCATCTCTTGTGATCTAGGGAAGTTGGAAAGAAAGAGAAGACATAGCTCTTAAACCTAGGATCAAGCATAGTCGTCAAAATGTAGTGTCCAATTTCAAGACGTTGATAGCTCTTCGATGCTGGTGAAGTGAATAAAGTACTTGATCTACAAGTCCGACATACTTAGCGTAATTGCTTTGTCTCATCTCCTCCTTCAATTTCTCAAGCTGCTTTACCAAAAGTCTAATTAAAGGAATCGCTTTGCTCAAGCTAGCAGTGGCTGAACTCACTTCACAGGTTACTACTTCGAATTGTTTCAGCACCTTGCACAACACGGAAAGTATTCTCCACTGCGCTGGACTAAAATACGTTCCCCCTCCTTTCACAATGTCATGGCTTGTGGAGTAAGCGTGGATCGCTTTACGCTGTTCCTCCATTCTCACAAGCATATAAAGTGTGGAAGTTCACCTTATTGCCCCCTCTTGTTTCAGTTGGTGGCAGGGCAAAATAAATTGTTCTTGCAGCTGCTGCAATTTCCTACATGCTGTTGCAAAAACCGAAAATGTCCCTAAATTATTTAGGCCACAGACAGCATCTCCTGCACGTCCTTGTCATTTTTCAAAAAGCTCTTTTCCACCAAGTTAATTGTGTGAATAAAACAGGGAAGGTGATGGATTTCACCCAGCTGTATTGCTCTCACAATATTGGTGGCATTATCAGGAATGACATATCCTCAGGAGAATCCAAGTGGTATAAGCCATGTTGCACCATCCCTTAGTTTTTCAAACAGGTTGTTAGCGGTATGCCGCTTAGTGAAGCAGATGATACACAGAGTAGCCTGCCTCTGAAAAATCTGGCATTGTTGAGCACATGCTGCTGCTGTTCCTGCTGTTGAAGGTGATTCACCAACCCATTGGGCTGTAACAGTCATTTAAACTTTAGTTTGCTTGGTTACGCTTGTCCACATATCTGTGGTTAAGTGTACAGTGGGTACAATGGCATTTGGTAGCCCTATAATTACATTTTATTGAACCTTCTGGTAGAGGTGAGAAATAGCTTTTCTAGCAAAAATGAAGTTGTGATGGAATTTGGTAACGGGAAAACAGAACATCAATTAACTATCTAAAACCAGCTGCATTAATTGTGTATATCGGACGCAGATCTAATACTAACATAGCCGCCATGGCGTCTGTGATCTGCTTTGCAACTGGGTGACAGCTTTCATACTTTCTTCCTCTTGTAAAGCATTGTATAACAGTCAATTGTTGTAAACTACTATTAGTCTTCTTCTTGGTCTACTTCTGGGTTGAAGATCCACCCCCAGAAGCAGCAGCAGCAGCGGAACTAACGCTCGATAATTCTTTAGAGGAACCCTGGATAGGGGAGAAGTCATCTAGATTTAGCAACTTGGATGCAGGACTAACTCCGATCACTAGTGAGGATATTGATGAGTAAGGTGTTGGCAGTGTGGCTTTACAAACGCTACAAATAGCTAGACAACTGTTGTTAGGAATGGGTAATAATAATTCCACACATAACAGCTAGATTTTTTGGTCTAATGCCCAGACATGACAATGGCCTTCTTATTATCGCTGCCAAGAACTGCTTCCACTGGTGCAGGACTAACACAAACAACATCAATCTCATCAACATCCACATTAGTGCCGACATCAGCTGCACAAATATCCCCCTCATCCTGTTGCAAATACAAAGTGGTATCCTACATTTGTGTAATACCGGCTACACTAAAAGGCGTATCGCTTACAATCTGTTTGAAAAACTAAGGAATGTCATTTCAACATGGCTTATTCCGCTTGGACACTCCCGAGGATATGTCATTTCTGATAATGCTACCAATATTGTGAGAGCATTACAGTGGGAAAAATTCCATCACATTCCCTGTTTTGCTCACACAATCAACTTGGTGGTACAGAGATTTTAAAAAAAATTACAGTGACATGCTGGAGATGTTGTCTGTGTTCCGAAATAATTCGGGTCATTTTCAACATTCTGCAACAGCATGTAGAAGATAGCAGCAGCTGCAAGAAGAAAAGAATTTGAGGGGGAATGTACCTTAGCCCTGCAAAGTGGAGAATACTTTGAATGTTGTGCAAGGTGCTGAAACCACTTTAAGTAGTCACCTATGAAGTGAGTTCAGACACTGTTAAGTGATTAAGTCAAGTGATTCCCTAATTAGAGTTTTGGAAAGCAGCTACAGAAATTGAAGGAGGAGATGAAACAAAGCAATTCCGCTAACTATGTAGGACTTGTAGATCAAGTACTTTATTTGCTGTGCCAGGATCCGAGAGTTATCAACATATTGAAATCGGATCACTGCATTTTGGCAGCTGTGCATGATCCTAGGTTTAAGAGCTATGTTTTCTCTTTCTTTACAACTGACCCAGATCTCAAGAGATGCAATGAGCTCCTGATCAACAAGCTGACAGCTGAAGTGGTACATGACACGCCGACATCTGCTTCCTCAGTTTCTTTGGCAACTGTTGCTAGGAAAATCTTACCTTTCCCAAGACACCCAGTGGTGCTACAGATGAATCAGCAAAACATTCTGACATTTGGTCTGGTCTAAAAAAATTGCCCAAAAATCATGACAGCTCTGTCTTAAAATATTGTTTATCCTTGTTTAACTTAAAATAGGTATTGGGCATGCCAAATGTAATTTTGTTATGAACCAAATTTGTTTGATAATGTTTTAAGTGTTTTGATGTTTACATTTGATGTTTACAAACTGGAAAAAAAAACTTGATGCAAAACCATCTCTTATTAATGCAGAAGGAGGTGTAACTTATAAAATACAGAAATAACGTACTTCAAATAAATAGACTGTATACTTAATAACAGCAGAGAATTTTCTCCCCTGGGCTAATCACTTTAGAATTGCATTCTCTATGATAAGTAGTTCATAGGAAAAAGATGTAATTTTGTATTATGTTCTTAACCTACCTGTTAATGTATTTTGCGGTGCTTTTTATACCTGTCAGATTTGATGGCAATTTTGAAAATTTACATTGTGTGTTGGTTTGCCTTGGTAAAATAATGAAACAAGAGCCTTTGTGCAATACTTTATCACCAGAATGTGTAAATGTGGGTTATGCCACCTACACATGGTTGGAAATGTCTATATTTCAGGGATATTTGCAGTAGCACTGTAAATTGTTTTAATATTTATATTTAAATGTCTAATTAGTATGATATAATAATATATCAAAGTTATGTTTCTCTATCTTTCTGTAACTAAATGTATGTTATTTATTTTTATTTATTTGTTCTGTACATCACAAATGTATAAAGTAAAGTTGTTAATATGCTTATATTTGTCTGTTTCATTATAACAACATTAAATACCTTACACTAAAAAGGTTGCTATTTCGTCAGAACTTTTGTCATGTATTTCTGGGAGATCTGTCACACACTGGTTAGCGGTTGCAGCACACTTCTGCCCATGGTGTATGTGACAATACAGGGTTTTTTCTGTAGATGGGTGGCCTAGCACTTTCACCATGCTAACATTATAGAATTTAGAAGGCACCCTAATATTTTTTCACTACTGTAGTCTTACTGAAAACAGATTTTGAAAATTAGCTTTTTTGCTCACTTGGGAATTTTAAATTGCATTGGCTTGAAGAGTCCATGCTTCAAAGTTTGAATTCAATGAACATTATTTTTTAATTCACTTTATTTTCTGGGGGCTCGTGACATAAAGAGGTGCTACACACAACACACCTACTGTACATAACATAAGATCTTGCTGTGCAGCCTTATTTGTTTCTCTTGTCTTAAATGAATGAAAGATCTGGGACCCAACCCTCTCCTTGTCAACTGTCTCATAAGTTGTCTGGCCTGGTATTGCCACTCTCCATGATTTTCGGTATACCATAAAAGAGCTATTATATCTTATAGCAAACCAAAGGGCAAATATGCTGGTGGGAATCCCATAGGAGAGACTGACGATGATTGAGTGCACTAACAGAAGCAGCATTTATCAGTATCTCTAACTTGACATGCTCATAATATTATATTTCTTATAGTGGTGTACAAGATTTGTTTAATGTCAATGCAGACTAAAGCAAGTTATGTAGTGACATAACTGTAACACAGGGGTTTAAACTGCACTACATACAGCCTGATGATAACAACTAAGTAATAAAGGCATCTCAATCAGAAATGTATCTCAGCGTTTTAGAGATTATGACAGGTACTACTTCCACTACAATGGTAAAAAATGAAAGCTATTACTATATTCACAAAAAAAAACAATTTAGAGCAAGTTCCTATATCATACTTGCCAACTCTCCCGGAATGTCCGGGAGACTCCCGCATTTTGCGAGAGTCTCCCGAACTCCTGGGCGAGTGTGGCAAAATCCCAGATCTGCCCACTTCCTAGTGAAGTGGGCAGAATTAGGTCACAAACGCCACGATTCCTGGTGAATTGCGGCGTTTGGTCCAAAATGATGCAGATTTTGGAGGCCCGCCCCCCATTGACGCCCACCTCCCCCGCAGGCTCCCGGATACCCACATTGTAAAGTTGGTAAGTATGTCCTATATGGGCGGAGGTGATCCAGAGGTTTAGTTTGTTGAGAAAGTGTCTCAAAGCACAGATAGATCACAGTTTTTATGTCTATCCAGTATTTCCAGCACAACATGTTAATCATGTGATTTTAGTAAGAACAACAAAAGACAGGATGAACGGTAACAAACAGAAGTATGGGCGGCATATTGAATAAAAGGTTACAAGTTGAGGTTGAGGATAACATGTGACAGGCAAGTAGAATAAAAAGTGAGTAGGGTCCATAACAGACAGACAATAATATATTACAGAACATGAACACCTAGGCAAGCAACAAAAAACTTTAGCTGACCGCCTAATTAAGCCACTATCGGCCAATCCCTAAAGTGCACCAGTTCAGCCCTCCTAGTGCTAATAAGTAGGTAAAACACTAGTCAGAGACTGTCAAGAGAACAATTACATAGTCTGAACAGTTTGAGAGGCAGTGGAATGCCTGAATCTGCCACTGTTTCTGTCCCAACCTCTGTCAACGATCCTGACAGTTCCTCTCCCCATTGAGGAGGGTTCACTTGACCTCTATAATGAAGTTCTTCTTGGAATTGTCTATGACATTGTAATGCTTCGGTCCTGCAAGTAGTACCTGTTCTGTTACCCGCATGTCATTGGTCTGGAAACTGCCATGTTCCAGCATCAGACAAACTTCATTCATTTCATTCAGCTATACTCAGTTCGGCACAGGTGCAAATCTATTGCACTTCTGGACCTCTCTCCATTTCTCATTGGCTAAGCATTTCTGGAGCCGCTATTACACCTGTGACTCCTCAGCTGTTTCCAAGAGTTGCCTCCGCTATTCCAGTCTGCTCTCAGTCTTTGCCTGAGTTGAACTATCACTGCTCCAGTACTGCTACTACCATCTTCTGTGTACTTCATCATGACAGTTCCAGTTCTCTCATCGCTACCACTCAGAGCCATTACTACTATTGTGACTCATCAGCTGTTACCACGGGTTACCTCCGCTACTTCAGTCTGCTCTCAGTCTTTGCCTGAGTTGAACTATCACTGCTCCAGTACTACTACTACCATCTTCAGTGTACTTCTTCGTGTCAGTTCCAGTTCTCTCATTGCTATCACTCAGAGCCGTTACTACTATTGTGTCTCAACAGCTGTTACCATGAGATACATCTGCTGCTGCAGTCTGCTCTCAGTCTCTGGCTGTATTGAACTGTTGCTGTACTGCAATTTACCATCTCAACTGTACTACATCGCGACAGCTACCGTTCTCTCACTGCTATCACTCAGAGCCGCTACTACTGTATCTCAGCCACTTCAGTTGCTCTCAGTCTCCTGCTGCATTGAACTATTGCTGCTCCAGTACTACTATACCACCTCTCATGTATTTCATTGTGACAGCCCCAGTTCTCTGACCGCTACCACTGTGGACCGCAACTTCCTCGTGGCTTATCACCTGTTCCCCCAGTTATCTCCACTTCCTTGTGTGGTCTGCACAATTCTAGTGCTGTACTCCAGCTGTTCCAGTACCTCTACCTATCACCCTTGTGTCAGCCTCTGTATCTCCTAGTTTCTCCACAGGACATCTACTCTCCTTGTGCCTCATCTGAAGCTGCCCATGTCACCTGGCTCCTCCACACCATTCTGCTGTACACCCACTCACAGGACCGCGACCTGCAGGTTTGGTGCCGCAAAGTCTATACTTCCTTGCAGGTGTTCCTGGCGAAAACCACCGGCCTGTTAGACTCCGCGCCTGTGGGTGGGTTAAGCAATGTCCAGCAGAGCCTAGGGATCAATTTCCTATAAGCCAACCGTGACAGACATATAAATAAATGATGATGATGATGATGATGATGACATGCTCTTTTAAGTCTCTTTGCTTGTATGTCATTGTGCTTAACCCATGATCTTTCCTCAGAAACATATCTCTTTCAGGTACTGTAACTGCCCATTATACCAGCTAGAACTCAATATACTCTCAATTTTATATTCTTTTTCTCCATCAATGATGATAGGAGAAAGTCTGGCAGGATTCCTATTGAACCTTGGTCTAATCAGTGGTATAAGCAGGGAAATATAGAATATTTAGGGTATCCTAATGGGTGGGTTAATTGAAATTATACAGCCACAAGGTTAATAATTTTCGAGATCTTATATGGATCAATACAAGTAGAACCCAGTTTAACAGAAGGTTGTCTCAACCTGATGCTGTTGGTAGATAACCACACTCTACCTCCAACCTTGAACTCAAAACCTGAACCCCTATGCCAAACAGAAAATATTTTAAACTGGGAGACATATTGATTCAAGGAAGCTTGAAGCTTCCTTCAAAGAGATGACCCACCTCTGGAACATCTGAAGGTCAAAATTATCCAAATGACTTTGGATGATACACATACATACAAACAAATACAGAGACCTTAGAAGATGAGTTTGTCATATTGTCTTGAGCAAATTCAGCCCATGCTAAAATATCAGCCAAATTGTCCTGTACATCTGAAAGGTAACAACTGAGATATTGTTCAAGGTTCTAGTTGGTATATTCTATTTGTCTTCTGGTTTGAGATTTATAGACTGATGTAATAACAAATGAATACCCACTGTACTCTACTAAACACTCTTCAAAATCTAGAGACAACTGAGATCCTTTATCACACACTATGTTTACAGGAATCCCATGGAGTCTAACCACATTCTGGACAAATATTGATGCCAATAGTTTAGGCAATCATTAACCTTCGGGGGTAAATAGTTACTCGTTTTGTTAAAACGGTCCTAAATAACCCATGTTTTATACCTTTTAAATGAAAGCTCTACAAAAAAAAATATATGTAGATGCAAACAAGGTCTCCTGAGCACAGGAAACAGCATTAACTGTCCTGATGTTCTGCTTCTAGGAACTTTGTTTCTGGCTCAAATATTATGCTGCTACATATTCCTGAGTGTTTCTTAATTGATGGCCACAACAGTTCTCTTCAGAAAACAGGATAAGCTCAATTCTCAGTTGCCTACATCATAATTTTTTTCTGCAGGAGAAAAATTTTCAGAAACGTAGGCACAAGAGTCTGCCTCCGAGACATCCACCTCAATAACAAATTGAAGATTGATATCAGAATGTTGAACGATGGGTGCAGATATAAAACTGTATTTTAGCAACTTCAGAGCTTCAGATGACCACACTGATGTGTCACCTTCTCTTTTAGTCATGAACTTGATAGGTGCCCTAAAGGTGGAAAATTATTTAATAAATTGTCAATAATTATTGGAAAACCCCAGAAATGGAAGATGAAAATATGAGGTTGGCGTCCAAATATACCATCAAAAGCTTGCCCAAGCATTCTCTAAAGAAATCATTCACAAATTTTTGAAAAACGATGGGGAGTTACATAGGCTGAAAATACTCATAATGAGTGAAATGTGTGTTAAAACCAGTTTTCCAATCAACACCCTCTTTGATCCTGATTAATTTATAAGTCAACCTGTGATCAGTTTTACAGAAATTCGGGAACCAACATTTAACATAACCAGGGAAGTATAAAAAACAATAGAACCCCCAGGTAATGGAATACAATCCATTTGGTAAAATGTGATACCCTACTACACTAGTGGTGTAACAGACATCTTCAATGTCTGGGCTAACTACCCAGACTGCTGACCCACTATCAATAAAAGCCAGATTTTCAACTGCCAATTCCCTAAAAGTTATCTTGAGAAGCAATGACTGTGTGCAAGGAAATAACATTGGACTTAGATGTGCTTCTTTCTACAAACCTAGGCCGCATAATTTCCCAACTTCTTAAGACAGAAATGTGTATTGTTTTCTCCACAGTGGTTATTTTCTCCACAGTAAAGGCAGAGGCATAGGGATCTTCAATTCATCAACTGACAACTGTATGTGAATGTTTTCTGAGCTTAAAGTACAAATTAGAAGTTTATTTAACACAGCTGGAAGCGGACATTGCTGCGAGCACTTGACCTTGGCATGCCCTTACTGTACATTGCATATCTTAGTCCTCCCCTTCCTCTCCCTATTTGCATGTAAATGACAGTCGTAACTGTCATTTACATGCAGACAGGAATTGCTTTCTTTCTAGAACCCCATTGGCAGGCTTTTTGAAATGTAAACATTAGTCATCAGAGGTACATAGGTTTTTGTGTATGTTTTGTTTAATTAAGGTATATATTTATATTCAACTATTTTAATATTAATCCAAAAGTTGCTTCAGCATCTTCTACACAGGACACCACAAAACAGATGTAACACAGATAAAATGGAAGATTAGGTAATCTTGCAGGACAAGTGTAATAATAGTGGTTGCATGCACTGAACTGATTCCAGACTAAATTAATAGTTAATTATTGAAAGTTAATTTTATTTATAGCTGTACTATGTTTGGGCATAACTAAGTTTAAATTTAATTACAAATGGGACTTTCAGTTTATAAGTAGCTCTACTTAAATTTATTTTGCTGATCACTCTAACAAATTTGTGGTTAAATATAGATGGAAATAAGTTTGCAATGTGTGTTTTTCTGGTTAAATGTTTTATATTTGAATGTGTGCTGCATTATCTATGCATAAGGTTTACTATATGACAGTGTTGTATCTGTTGTTTTACTTGCAAACTCAAAATAGCATCTTTTTCCTAAATAGACTAATGTCAAAATCCCCAGGGGTTTAATTTACTTTCAACATCTTTACTAGTGTTGCTGCAAGCAGATGCTGCCTCTTCCCCTATGACATCGATGTACCTAGTCAGCCTTAGGAGATGCCATCTGACATACATATATCTTGAAAAACACTATGAAGACATCATGACTTTCATGGGGCCATTTATTTCAGCATGAATGAAAGTACATATCCTAAAATGGACATATAAGTTCATTTTAGTTTTGTGTCACAAGTGTACCCTCTCTTATCCCTACTACCATTAAAATATTTTACCATGTAAATAATATTCTTTCAAATCTTATTTCTCTAAGCTAAGACCAACATTTTATGCACAAATGTTTTGTCAATTAAGTAATATGAACATCAGAGCAAATTAAATATTACACTAATACAGTAGTTGACCATGTCATATCAAATTTGGAAAATATTGACATTAGAAAAAAAAAATGTTGGGATAAAAACACAGGATACACAATTATATTTTATGTATATATTTTATTTATCTCAATAGACATCACAGAATAAAATATGGAGTATGCTTTGTGGACTTAAATTAAAATAATGAAAGGAGCTAATAGAGAAATTTGTGAAATAGCTAAAATACCATACACCACCAACAGTGGCAAGGATTTAAATTAAAATAATGAAAGGAGCTAACGGAAGAATATCATAAACTATTTTTTTTCAAAGAAAATAACTTACATATCATACATACACACACAGTGGTAAGGGATGTCTCAGGCTATGGCTGTTTCTTACTAGTACTGGTCCTGCTATTTCTCATGCGTCAATACCCAATGCTAAAGTGAAGGTCCACCAAGGTCATACATCTTCTCTTCATCACCTTCTAGCTGTATTTGGCTGTCAACTTCAGATCAAGCACATTACAGAATCAGAGGAATATTGAAGTCTAATAAGTACCATTTGGACCTTAACATAAATCTGAGAAGAGTTTAGAGTGTTCATGAATTCTACATCTGAATTTCAGAGTATGACACTGTAGAGCAGCTTACACCCTTTCTCAATTTCTCAATCATTTAGATATGAGAGGATGACTAAAAATTTAAAAAAGGCACAGACTTTAGTTTTGGGTCTAAAACTATCCTTGTGTTTTGGTTTTGGTCAAAAATACTCATGTATTTGGTATTGGTTTTGCAACTGGATTTAATTAAACATTGTGGAAAATAGGTAAAAAAAAATTTTTTAGTTGTTTATGTTCTTACAATAGTATCTATCTCATGAACTTTCATTTACAGTCATTTAAAGTCTATTTTCTAATGACCTCTTTATAACTGCCACAATTTTCACCAAATTTGGCCAAAGGCTGCAGTGAGCTGGCTGGATAAAAATAGTGACAGCAGCAGCACATATACATGGCAGTTTAATGAACAATACAATCCCTATGAAACATAGTTGCACAGCAATGCCAGACAAAATGCCAGCTTGATTAAGTAAATGACACCTTTAAAACATACAGGCAGAGCACTTGCTGATAGGATCATTGTAACAAAAAAGACAAAAGAGTTGCACAAAATCACCTAATAACCATTTATTATCTCAATATATCAATATAAACATAAAAAATATGATAATAGATAAGATACTGTTACACCATATATGATATGTAAATAAGAGGCTAGATAAACCAATCTACAGACAAAGTTAAAACAAAGATCAATATACAAATCACATAGTCCTATCACAGAGATTAGATGCACTTGAGCTTTAGTTGGTAGAAAAAAATGTATGTCCAGCTTGTATATAGACGTCAGAATATCCAGATCAATTGTTGTGAAAAACAGGGATATCCCTAAGTGATCCTAAATGGCCGTGCATGCATCGAAAAAAATTCCTTCAAATATAAACTCCATAGGGTCAGATGATAATTCTCCAATCTGGAGGAATGCTACTAAGTTGCAAACGTGGCTATTGAATATTAAAGTCCACAAAGGGGTTATAATTCTTCAAGTATATACCCCTCAGAGTCAGATGATAATTCTCCAGGTATGGAAATACATAAGCTTCTATATCACAAATATGGCTATTGAATATAAAGAAAGAGATTATAACATCAAATAGCTGGGGCTAATCATGGAATAGGCACATAGTAAATAGAACTTCTTACCGCCTGAGCGGCTGATAAGAAGTTGGAAAACACGTACCTCCGGTAGTTCTGTGTCCAGAAAAGATATCCTCATATCAGAAGCAATAATAAAGGAATGAATCCTCTTACCGTTTGAGCGGTTTGGAGAAACACAATGCAAATGATCTTCGGTGCGCACCTTCAGATGTCCGAATAGATAGCAATTAACGTGAATAAAGGTTCCATTTGAAAAGCAAAATTGTCAATTCCATCCATGGGTTTAAGATAACTCAGGCAGCAGGCAAAGCGATGCGTTTCGTCTGCACAACAGACTTTCTCAAGCAGACTCTCTGTCTCCCTTTGCCATCTCACACGATGTGTCCCCGTCTTCATCAGCTCACACTCTGTCCCCCCCTTCAGCATCGCACTTTGTCCCCCCTTCAGCATCTCTCTCTGACCCCCCATTCAGCATCTCTCTCTGTCCCCCCCTTCAGCATCTCACACTCTGTTCCCATTTACTCTCCTTTCCTTTACTTATCTTCTTTCCTCATTTTCTGTTTTCTTCTTTCCTGATGTCCTCTCTGCTGCTGCTCCTCACTGACACTGTTAGACGTGATGACGGCAGTCAATGAGATCAGTGAGGAGGAGAATCTGGCGCTGGATTGGTAAATTATTTTTTTCTTTTTTTTTTCTTCTTTTTCTTTTGCAAGGACAGCCGCGGCACCCCTGTGACATGGCGTCTCCCCTCCTAGCTTACACCGTGTTCCCATCAACCATGGCTGCCTTTAAGGAAGTGGTGCGAACATATGTCATACCTTCACAAACCGCCCTATTATGAGCACTGAGTAAAATCGCAGCTATTTCAATATGCATTACCTCTTTCACCCTGCCCAATCCTCTACAAGCCACTTTATGATCATACAATTGTAGCAATCATCCTTCTCACATACTATCAATTCTAAAATGACAGCTGAGAACAGGAGGGAAGACTATATATGGAAGATATCAATCCAAAACTCGTGAGATCCAACATTATACCGGAGTCATGACTTGGTATCCAAAAAATCTGATCTGTTGGATTTCTTAGAATCTCTACTAATAGTTTAAAATATTAGAGCCTCAGGGTGATGAAGGTGGAGAGGATAATGAGGATGATAATGAGAATGCTTGCGTTGAACTTGAATAATTTGTTGAAGATGATATTGACGCTGTCGAAGTAAGAAAGCCACCAATACTAGCCACCTCATAGATAAGCACATTGTCATGCCAAAAGACAAACAGATCTACCTCTTACATGTGGAAATAATTATACCCCATCCCAGACAATATATGTCAAAGCTTATGTAGCCTTTGTAAGGTCAAAGTAAGTTGAGTTAGTAACCCAGGCTCTCTTGGCACCCTCTCCCAGTTATATTATTTGCAGTAAGTTCATTGCAGGAGTACTCTTTCAATTATAAAAATCATGTACAGTAACAGGTAGTCATCAGCTACTGCATCATTGATAGATACCTGTTGCTTTCACCACAACTTCATCATCAACAGTCCTCCAGTAAAGTTGCAATTTTAACTAAGATCCACAAAAGCAATCATGTTTCCCCAAGGAGAATCTTTGGGCATTAGGGTCACTGTTGCTAAGCTGAACCTCCATTAAAGACGGGAATATCTAAGAAAAATTAACATGTTAAAAATTATAATTAAAAATTGAGAAATAATACTTTGCAAGAGAATCCAAGTATGGCAGTATCAGCAGATTCCTAGAACCATGTCTTGGATCTGTGCCCAATGTGTGACAAATTATAGGCTTTACTCTATTTGCTTTGCCACTTTGTTTTATTTCTTTTCACTGTCATCTTGTTGTACTAATAGGCAGTGTATAATTTATTAAACTAACATCTAGCCACCAATCTGGTGCTGTACACACAGTATTTTTCAATTGTATATATGTTATCTCCTAGTTTTAGAAAGACATAAGACTGTGTTAATGTAAAAGGTTTGATCAGTATGCAAGAGAAAAAAAATATCAGGTCAATGTGTGTAATTGTCAAAGCAAACTTGCTTTCCATGGTGGTAGTCAGTATAACGATATTGACAATGCCAACTGTGAAGAGGCCAACAAATGGATTTGTGTAACAGATCAATGAAAAAAGGGGGGTACATTATAACTAGAGATGCTCAGGCTCGGTTTCCCGAGAACCGAGAAAACACCCGAACTTAGCAGAACCGAGTACAGAGCCGAGTCTGCTCGGTACTTTCGCGCGCCCTCAGAATTGAACACAAGGCCAAACGTCATTGTTACATTGTCGAATCTCATGAGTTTTGGATTCTATAAGTACTGTCCTCAATGGCAATTCAGCGCCATTTCACAGAGGGACACAGAAGAGGTAGCATAGTTCTTCGCAGTCTGTAGAGCAGTTGGGCAGCATCATAGTTAGAGTAGAGAGAGGAGGGGTTCTTCAAAGTCTCCAGTGACATTCAGGACAGCTCCATTGCCCCATTGCTAATTGTTATTGCTGAAACACAATAATAGGGCTGGCAATCTTGGTGTAAACCTGCAGTCACATTGTACTGTGTTATATAGGTAACACACAAATAGGAGAGCTCCATTGCTAATTGTCATTGCTGAAATACAAATAATAGGGCGGACAGGCTTGGTCTTCTCAATTTGTAGTCAAAGTGTACGGTGTTATATAGGTTACACACAAAGAGGAGAGCTCCATTGCTAATTGTCATTGCTGAAATTCAAATTATAGGGCTGACAGTATTGGTCTAAATCTGCAGTTACATTTTACTGAACCATAGCTCACTCAGAAAAAGGAGAGGTGGCAGGGTTCAGTGCTGAAACAGAAATTATAATAATAGGGCTGTCAGTGTACTTAAAAGTCTCCAGTGACATTCTACTGTGCCACAGCTCTTACAGAAACAGGAGGGGTGGCATTGTTCTTGTCACTCTCCAGTCTCAGTCATAATGATACTAATCCCTCTACCTCATGTGCTAAAGCTTATGTTCAAGTGCATAGTGATTTTAAGTTTACTGTAGAAAAACATAAAATTCCAAGATGCCAGTCTACCCAATATATTATCAAGCATGCCAGCATCAGGTAGCTCCCTTCTCTTAGCTAGAGTTCAGCACCTGCACTGTCATCATATTCACCCTCATCAGTGTATACAACATCCTCAAACAATACTAATTCATCCCCGTCGGAATCCACCATCACAGAAGTCTGTGTACTTTGATGTAATTGCCGGTAATAGCCTTCCTCATGGAATTTGTAGTTTATTTTATGGCAGAGCTGTCACGATTTTTGGGCAATTCTTTTAGACCAGACCAAATGTCTAAATGTTGTACTGACTCATCTGCATCATCACTGGGTGTCTTGGGAAAGCATAGTTTTTTCCTAGAAGCAGTTACCAGAGAAATTGAAGGAGGAGACGTCATTGTGTCATGTACCACTTGAGCTGTCCATCTGCTGACCAGGAGCTCATTGCATCTCTTGAGATCTGGGTCAATTGGAATGAAAGAGAAGATATAGCTCTTAACCCTAGGATCAAGCACAGTTGCCAAAATGTAGTGATCTGATTTCAAGATGTTGATAGCTTTTGGATCCTGGCGAAGCGAATTAAGTACTTAATCTACAATTACAATATATTAGCAGATTTGCTTTGTTTAATTTCCTCCTTCAATTTCTCTAGCTGCTTCTCAAAAAGTCTAATTAGGGGAATCACTTGACTCAAGCTAACAGTGTCTGTACTTTCTTCACAGCTGACTACTTCGCTGGACTAAAGTACATTCCCCCTCAAATTCTATTCTTCTTGCAGCTGCATTTTCCTATATGCTGTTGCAGAATGCCGGAAATTAATCAAAATATTCGGGACACAGACAGCATCTCCTGCATGTCACTGTCATTTTTTTAAAAAAAACTGTACCACCAAGTTGATTGTGTGAGCAAAACAGGGAGTGTGATGGAATTCCCCCTGCTGTATTGTTCTAACAATATTGGTGATGTTATCAGAAATCACATATCCTCAGGAGAGTCCAAGTAGGATTAGCCATGTTGCATTGACATCCCTTAGCTTTTCATCATCATCTATTTAATTATATAGCGCCACTAATTCCGCAGCGCTGTACAGAGAACTCATTCACATCAGTCCCTGCCCCATTGGAGCTTACAATCTAAATACCCTAACATACACACACACACACAGATCGAGAGATACTAAGGGCAATTTAATAGCAGCTAATTAACCTACCAGTATGTTTTTGGAGTGTGGGAGTAAACCGGAGCACCTGGAGGAAACCCACATGAACACAGGGAGAGCAGACAAACTCCACACAGATAAGGCCATGGTTGGCAATCCAACTCATGATCCCAGTGCTGTGAGGCAGAAGTGCTAACCATTAAGCCACTGTGCTGCCCACAAATAGGTTGTCATAGGTATGCCTCTTAGTGAAGCAGATGAGGCACAGAGTAGCCTGCCTCTGAAAGATCTGGCATTGTTTGTTAGATGCTGCTGCTGTTCCTTTGGCTTTGAAAAAGTCTCATTACTGAGACGAAACGCGTCACCAGCCTTTTTTATATCTTGAGCCATTATATTATCACTACTACTGACCTGGAGACTTTACACGCATTGAATATACTGTAATGGAATAAGTATATGAAGAATCAACAGTTGTGTTGTGTTTCTGCCCAGGCAGCTTTCTTACACGCACTACATCCCGGATTATAATGACAGCGGATAGCTGCAGGTGGTCTAATACCGGAGAGCCATTGATCAAGAATTACGAGATGGATTGTGAGTACTGATGGTTTTCACCATCTACTCTTACTTATTTTTATTATTAATAAGTGCCATCGTATTTAGGAGGGTTTCTCTTATCTTCTATATTTGAATGTATGTGTAATAAAATTACCTTGATTTTATTTCCCAGCTTTATGATATATAAATAATCTACTGACTCTTGTTTGTACTCCAGCACTGTTTTTTGGAGTTGTTTGTTAGATGCTGCTGCTGTTCCTGCTGCTGAAGGTGATTTACCAACACAGTGGGCTGTCACAGTCATATAATCTTTAGTATTCTCAGTTTCGCTTGTTCCCATATCTGTGATTAAGTGTACAGTGGGTAGAATGGCCTTTTGTATCACAATTATTTTATTTTTCTCTTTTGTAACCTCCTGGTACAGGTGAGGAATTGCTTTTCTAGTAAAATGGTGTAGTGATGAAATTCGGTAACAGGGACACAAGACCTCAATTAACTGTCTAAAACCAGATGCATTATTAGTGGATATTGGACGCAGATCTAATACTAGCATACTTGCCATGGCGTCTGTGATCTGCATTGCAACTGGGTGACAGCTTTCATACTTGCTTCCTCTTGGAAAGAATTATTTAACAGTCAATTGTTGTAAATGACTAGTAGTCTTCTTCTTGGTCTGCTGCTGGGTTGAAGGTCCACCCCCAGCAGCAGGAGCTGCAGCCTAAAACTCAAGGATTCTTCTGAGGAGTCCTGGATAAGGGAGGAGTCATTTTGCATTAGTAATTTGGATGCAGGACTAAATCTGATCACTTGTGAGGATATTTATGATGAAGGTGTTGGGGGTGTAGATTGCAAGTAAGATGAGAGAAGGGAGGTAGTTAATGCTGGACTGCTTGTTGTTAATTTTTTAGCATAAGTTTCTGATTTTCCCAAGAGGTTTCCTTGAACTTGCTTCAAATGGCATAACATGGATGAGGATCCTAGATGGTTAAGGTCCCTATCTCTACTGACTGTGGCTTTACAATGCTACAAATGGCTACCCAACTATTGTCAGAAGTTTGGTAAAAAATAATTCCACACAGAAGAGGTGGATTTTTTTGGTCTTATGCCCAGGCATGACAATGGCCTTCTTATCACAGGCAAGAACTGCTGCAGTCTTTGTTTGAAAGTGTATGGAAATAATATTGTGACTTGCAAAGTGGTCCAAATTGACTGCAAATTACTTGAAATTAGTGTTATTGAGGTTAATAATAATGTAGGAACAAAATACGAGCAAAATTATGTGATTTTAGCATATTTTAGCTATTTTTCTAAAAAATACAGATCCAAATCCAAAACCAAAACACACGAGGGCGGTTTTGCCGACACAGAAGGTGTAATCCAGGACAGGCTGATTACACTGACTGGTGGAAAACGGTTCTTGAAACAGCTCCAATAAAGGCAGGCTACAATGACTTCAGTTTCAAGTTCCCCCACTGTCATTCACTGCTAATTTAAGGAAGCACTGGCTGTACATTACTCTTTACAAAGTCTACAACATTGTACAGCCAGCACTTCCTTAAATTACCACCTTAACAGCCAGAATGACAGTGGGGATTCTTAATTGTATGATGTAGAATTGGTATTTTAAGTATAAAATTTGGACTGTATCCCAGAAATAAATCTGCACTTAACTTTTATTTGCCTAGTGCAAGTTAGTCAAAAAAAGTAACTATCTAATTGGTTGCTATGGTTTAGTGCAAATTTTGCACTAAAGTTCAATGTCATTAATTGAGTACTACTGTGTTCTTATCCTTATATTTGCAGAAAAGTTAATGGTTTTTGCTTACTACGAATTTAGAATCTTTTTTTTTATTGTTACCAAACACAAATTTTCTTTTTTATATTTTGTCATGCATAGCCATAGTCAAAATGGCAGAAATGCATATAAAGTGTCTGATTTTTAAATAATACATTCAAATTTGTATTAAATGTATTGCATTATTTTACTATAAAAAATAAATATATAAATGATCCCAACTTGGTTGGTGTCATTTTGTATTTTTTTTTAACCACATTGAACTGTGTGTGGCTCCATTCTAAACCCAAACCACTGTTCAAACGGCCAAAATTAAAATTTTTGAAAACCACCACTTTTCGGCTCGCATCGCGATTTTAAGAATGATGAACATACAAACAGCCCAAATTTACTAAGCTGGGGTTTGCAAAATCTTCGCAAAACAGCCATCCAGACAGTCAAAACAAAAGACGTGCTTGTGAATGGCAAGATTGATGAAACAGCATACTGTTTCAGCTATGTTAACATTCAGAGCATAAGAGAAAGCAGCAACGAATGTTAAATGTTTGGTCCAATGTGTTTTCAGATAATAAAGACCCCAAATAAAGTTTGAATTAATGTTTGGGTACATTTTAAGTGTTCAGTATATTATGTTGTATTATTTTTTAAATCATTTGTTAAAGATAATTCTGAATATATATATATATATATATATATATATATATATATATATATATATATATATAGTGACAGAGTCACTGGAAGGAGGCTAAATGGCAGAGGTATGTGTCCCTGGCTTCCAGCATTGTGTACGTTAAAACACCAGCGAGAATGTGTACATGCTTTGATAAAGCCTCCCACAGGGTAATTCCCTGCACCAGCAAAACATGGTAGGCGTTCATGGTGTTATGTATCGAGAAAGAGAAGGGTGGGCTCCATACAGAAGGCCTTCTGGCCTGCCAGTCTCAAAACAGACTGATCAAGAGATGCACCTGTGAGGTGCCTGTGAAAAGGCAGCTAGAATATGCAATCATTGTCTCAGACCCGGGGAGGAGGTGCCTCCTGAGACACTCTGCTGTGGTAAGCAACAATATATGTTTGATTCATGTGTCGGACATAAGGTCCTGCACAGGAGAGAGGGCCTCCACAAATGTATTAGTTAGTAGCTAAACGGCTAGGATTTTGTTTGCAAGCTGGTGAATAAAACTAGCTGTGGCTTAAACTGAAACCTTTGGATTTGTGTGGTTTACTGCTGCTGTTTGTCACCATCTTCCCCAGGAGATGGTACCTATTCCCCTGCTTATGTCACAATATATATCAATATACATATATATATATATATATATATATATATATATATATATATATATTATTGAAATAGATGTTTGATAATACTTGTATGTTATTGGTGGGTATAAATATTAGTGATGCACAATGTTCCATATTAAAAGCACTAATTTTTATTAAATTTGTTTGAAGTGTGAGCAATGTAGTTTTTTTTGTGCTTTTATTCCTATTTTGTAGAGTTTGTACTTTTGAACCAGAGGGTGGAAGGTATTTTGGGTAGAATGGCATCTTGGCAATTTTATGTTTTTCTACAGTAAACTTTCACTTTTTTTTTCTTTAAAAAGGTACAAGCTTTTAATTTATATGTTTTTTCCCCTGACTTAAAACCACTATGCACTTGAACATAAGCTTTAGCACATGAGGTAGAGGGATTAGTATCATCATGACTGAGACTAGAGAGTGACAAGAACCATGCAACCCCTCCTGTTTCTGTGTTAGCTATGGCACAGTAGAATGTCACTGGAGACTTTTAAGAACACTGACAGCCCTATTATTACAATTTCTGTTTCACCACTTAACCCTGCCACCTCTCCTGTTTCTGATTGAGGTATGGTACAGTAAAATGTAACTGCAGATTTACACCAAGCCTGCCAGCCCTAGTATTTCTATTTCAGCAATGATAATTAGCAATGGAGCAAAGGAGCTCTCCTCTTTGTGTGTAACCTATATAACACTGTACAATTTGACTGCAATTTCAAAAGACCAAGCCTGCTAGCCCTAGAATTTGTATTTCAGCAGTGACAATTAGCAATTGAGCTCTCATTATTGTGTGTAACGTATATAACACCGTACAATTTGACTGTAGATTTACAACAAGCCTGCCAGCCCTAGCTTTTGGATTTCAATGGAGCAATGGAGCTCTCTTCTTTGTGTGTTACCTATATAACACTGTACATTATAAGACTGCAGGTTTAGAAGACCAAGCCTGCCAGACCTAGTAATTCTATTTCAGCAATGACAATTTGCAATGGAGCAATGGTGCTCTCCTTAATGTCACTGTAGACACTGAAGAACACTGCTACCCCCTCCTCTTTCTATTCTACCTATGACGTTGCCCAACTGCTCTACAGACTGTGCTACCTCTTCTGTGTCCCTCTTTGAAATGGCGTTGGATTGCCGTGGAGGGCGGTACTTATAGAATCCAAAACTCGCGAGATCTGAGATCCGACGATGTCACGATGTAACAATGACGTTTTGCCTTATTTTTAATTGCAAAAAAGCGCGAAAGTACCGAGTCGGCTCGGCTCGGTATTCGGATCTGCTAAGTTCGGGTGTTTTCGGTTCTTGGGGAACCGAGCCTGAGCATCTCTAATTAATAAGTCAATTAAACATCTAATTGGTATACATTTTGGTAATATATTTAGGTATGGAAATTTGGGTTTTATGACTAGTAAAGTTGAAATTGAATGATTGGCTGGGTTTATTGATAATGTGACTGAAATTTATGATGCAACTTTTCACTATGTTGGACATGAATTACAGGCTTTTAAAAAATACATTTTTGCAACATTGATTAGTCTTGGACTATTTAACCGTACAAACAGGAGGATATTGTTTAATCCTTGACTCTGAACTTGGAGTGCATTTTTGTAATTATTTGCCAAACAACACTACGGATCCGGAAACTGTAATTGCAAATTATATGAACAAAGCCCTTAATTTGAAAGAAGAATTTCGATGACAAAATTATGATAAAGACTCGGAAAATGATTCATGGTGGTCATGGTTAAATCCAAGTACATGGTTCTCTGGGCTTGGAAAGTGGTTATCTAATATATTTTATTTCTGCATGCAATTCATTTGATCATAATTATGGCAATAGTTCACACAAATGTGGCTTATGTTGTACACAAAGACTCGTCAAAGCAAAACTTGCTAAAACCAAACCTGCCAGATCTGAAAATATTATGCTAACTGAAATATATGTTCCTATTAACTAATTTACTCACATGAAAAAGTACATTTTATGTGTATAAAAAAGGGCATAAATTTCTAAAAGTCACAACTGAAAAGTAACAGTTTTCTATATTACTTAAACTATATTACTGATAAAGAACTATATTAATGTGCCTGTTATTTTAAGAAAAGTGTCTAGGTGACACTTCGAGTGTGAAACAAGTTAGGAAATTTGTTGATGTGGCAGAATTAAACACAGGATGCATGTCCTTTCTTTTCCCATAATCAATGATTGTCCACCGTATCTAAAAATCCTTGAGCAGAATAAATATAGTACATCAAGAGATTTATTTTGACAATATCAGTACTGTTTGTCATAAAAGTGGAGAAGCCAAAGTGTGTATTAAAGCTCTGTAAAAAAAATGGCTTTATTCGCTTTCTACCCTAAGGGACATGACATGTCACTTAGTTAAGGTTTTTATCTAATTAAAAAGAATTATATTGGACACAAGACTGCTTATCATCAATTATTATAAAGAATATACTAAAAAAGGAAAGGTACATAACTTCAACAAATTTATAAACAGAGGGTGTTATTTATTTGTATGCATTTATTATATCGACTCATTTATTATTTATTTATTACACTGGGGCACTTTGATTGTTTCTTCAAAAATGGGGGCACTATTGCAGAATTATTTATTAATCAATTATTCATTTCATTAATAATTATTTGTTAATGGGAGCACTATGTCTCATTTATTTATTGTTTTGGAGACATTTTAATAGTATGTACTATTTGCCCGGCACCTACTGACAAGTAAGGACCCAGTGCTGCTTAGCATTGAGCTGGGAATCTCTAGGTGTGGGGCCCAAACATTTGCTAATTATTGGGAAATCCAGCCCTGTTGATCTCTAAGGAAAGAACAATGAAACACAATGAAAATTGAACAAGGAATGTTCATTGTGCACTCATTACTTGCAAAAGTATCAGTTTACACTGACACTGCATTTTCCATAGACATCAGTAAATCACAATAGCTAAATCTGTTCACAATGCAATTTGGGATTTCGACTTGGGCCCTACCTGTTTGGAGTTTGTATGTTCTCCATGTGTATGTGTGGATTTCCTCTGGTTGTTCTGTTTCCACCTACAGTCCAAAAATTTAAGTGCCTTTCGACAAAATGGATCCTTGTTCGTGTATGAGTGCGTGTGTGTGTGTTTGTGTTAGGGAATTTAGGCTGTAAACTTTAAGAGGACACGGACTGATGTGAATGAGTACATATTCTCTGTACAGAGCTGTGTAATATGATTGTGCTATATAAATAAAAGATCCTAATAATGAAAAAAACTCACTCCCTTAGTATGAAATTGTAGTTCTAACATCAGTGTGTATGTACCCTAAGTAAAAGCTCTGCTAAACTTATACACTCACACACACACACATTTTTTAATGTAGTACTAGTGGTATCAACAAGCCCTAGCAACCATGAATTGCTTGGGAATGCTGCTGCTTGTATTTTATATATTAATTTTAGACAGTGGTCTACTAAATCTCTAGACATGCAAAAGTTAAAAGTATGTACCTGGCTGATTAGGAGCATGAGGATGAATTTGCCTGAGGTTCTTAGCTCAACTAAAATGTATTTGGCTGACATAAAACTTCTGCACTGTTCTTAATCTAATTAAAGTAAATATAGCTATTACTTGTCAGCACTTTATTTATGCCTAGCATGGCAACAGGATTGTCACTTCTCAATAATTTTTAAACTACTGGTTGGTAGAATGTTATTAATAGTTATGTGTTTACCATGAAACAGTACTAAGTAGTCTGAATAAGCATTTTAGATTTTTTTTTCTGACAGCAGATGTCATGCATGCCTTGTTCAAAGCATCCTTCACTGAGGTTAGAAAAGATTAGGAAATAACAGTGATTTAGCTGATCAGTATATTCCTATGTTTAAAATTGATGTCTAGAGACTTTGCATGATATTCATTGATCATAGAACGTTGAGGCAAAATATAGCAAAATTGAACTTCCTTACAGAGCTGGATGTTTAGCAGAGATGCAAAGTTACAGTGATATAACATTTGATCTCCACTTTTGCTTCCCTATCCCACTGAATGGACATTTTGCACTATATTTGTATATTTGCTTTCTCCAGAATTTACAGTGTATGGTTAGAGCTGGGATGATAAAGTTCAATATATTATACTGTGTGGTTCATTTGGGGTACAACTGAGCAGTGGCAATCGGTATCCGGAAGCTTGGAATACCGACACTCACTATTACTACAAAACAAAACGAAAAGTAAAATGAGATGATGAAAATATGCACTTACCTTCACAGCGACGGCATTGATATCTGAAGAGTCTATTATGTGACAGCTGGTAATTCCGAAGATGCTGCACGTGGGCACTGGATTGTGACGTCAATGAAGATATTTAAAGAGTTAATCATATGGTTAGCATTAGGGTTAGGGATAGGCTGCGCCAAACATCCGTTACTTACCTGATGTTACAATCCAGCGCCGACATGCAGTATCTTCGGAATTACCAGCCGTCGATTTCTTTTGTAGGAATAGTGGGTGTCGGTATCTCAAGCATTGGGATACCGTACCCCACCGCAACTGAAAATGTTTAAGGCCAAATTCTGTCAGTGAAACAATCACAATTTACTCTTTACTAAGTCTAAATAAAAAGTTAACATGGGGAGAAAGAAAGGTGCATATCTGTTTGTCTAAAAGAACCTGGTTCTCTCTTGCTCTCACATGCCACACCTTGATGATATTGACTGATGGTAGGACAATCCTCTGAGTAGATCATGGAGGAAATACACCCATTCCTCCTAAGGTATACTATTGAGAATGAACGTATATAAACTGTCCTGCAAAACTGTTTAGCCAGGCTTTGTATTTGGTATGCACAACTCTTAAAAGCCTTGCAAGGTGTGACTGTGTATATGTTCCAAGTGCCATGAGCCACAGATGCATGTGTCCATTATCTTTCCATTCTGTGGTCCTTCAGGTCCCCCTAGAAGCTATTTTATCTGCCAGACAGCACCTAGCAGGAAAAAGGAAACAGGAAATATTATTTATATTTATTTATTTATTTATAATTTTATTAAATTATTCCCCTTTTCATGCAATCTGCTGTATTCTTCAGCATCAGGTCTGCTTGTAGAGTCTTTCTAGAATGCTGCAGTTGTCCGATTTGCAATTTCTAAAGTAAGGACAAGTATTCATTTCTCCTCTACAGTAGGAAGTCTTCAATTCCATGCATGATAAATTGTGCCCCCTCCACCATCTCTGATGGTATAATATGATTTTACTTCAGGAGACTAGCAATTCCTGCTGACATTGATAGTCAATAATCATATTTCACTTACCATTTACAAGTATTATGGACCAAGCTTCACTCCACTGGGTGTTATTCAGGAACCGCAGGCTGCGTGTTTCTACATCTGAGTACTTTTTAATTTGTACTTTCTCTGTTTGTATTATCAAACTTTCCCACCCTCTTCTTTCCAATTATCTGTTTATCAATTGGGAAGGAGAGTTGGGGAAACCAGTTCTTGGTAACCTTTTTGGAGACTGAAAGAAACATGATTATGCATAATGCATTTGTGAAAACCAAGAACCTGCAGTGGGTATCTTTCTGAAATACGTTATCTAATCCTCCAAATACTCTATCCCTAGAACACACTTTATTTTGACATTTTCCTATTTACCTTACTCCTTTAGTGCTATGGACGAGTAGGACTCACTCTCAGCATACACCTTATGTGAGTATACCAGGGTTGGTAACTTATTCTTCTTACCTAATCACTCACGCACAACACTGAAGGGTGAAATAATTTGTTTTTTATTTAATATTCACACAGCGCAATAACAGCATTTCAAGTTACAGCCAAGGGTGAACCCAAAGCTTACACTGAAAGGCAACTGACAATAGCTGCTAGAGTGTCAGTATCGCTGCTCACAAGGTATAACGGCACTTAACAATCAAGCAGTTTGCAATGTCAAGTGGAGGATAGAAGCTGAGTATTTTCACTATATTAGTGGGGAATAGCTCAATGTTTCACAGTCTGGGATTCCGCATTACACAGCCGGCTAAACTACCGACGGATGTTTTAGGCTGACAAAAACTGGATCTCTGTTCAGTCTTCCTACAAAGTAGCACAGTATCTATTTTTTTTCATCCCATCTCTATACCCACAACCTACCGATCTTTCCTATGGGCAGGCTGTATGATGTCACAAAGTCTGAACTGACAAGGAGCTACTGTATGTGTATTAGATTCTTATTCAAACAATAGGGTTAACTGAAGGCATAATGAAATTACCTCCCCAACCCACAGACTCTGCAAAGCTCATTAAAGCCCAGTGATTGAAAAATGTATCCCATTATCTCTGGTAACCACTAGGCTGAATTTTAAGGAATATCAGATAGGTTTTCTACGAACACAAACATTTAACTAAACATGGTCAATAATTTAATACACTTTCAAAATACCAGGTCTGTCTATGCAAGGTCAATGCAGTTAATTCACAATCACATACAATATGATTTTACAATGGCAACATATGAATTCACAGGAATAAACCCATAGATACATATTTATTAATGTTGCACACAGTTTATCCACAACAGTTGTGATAGAACAATATATACGTATAGTTGCGATTTATACGCAAGTGAAAGTGTGTTTAAAAGTGTCAGTTTTTATTATTCAATCTGGCCTCCCAGCATTCTCCACAGCTTAAAAGTACTAAGGACAAATCCCACTGCTGGTTACTGTTAATGGGAACCAGGAAGGGAATGGGATTTGATGATGTCATCACGCCATGGTGCAATGATATCATCAAGTACTGCCCATACCATACACCAAACTACAAATAATTCTAAAGAGCCAAGAGATGGAGGGAGAGCACTAAAAGTGCAACGTCTCCCCAATCCTGGCACCCAGAAACTCAGGGTACCCTGTGAAGTTATTTTCTGATTATCATCTGTAATAACAAGAGAATAACCCCTACAAAAAAGAAATCATTAAGAAGTCCAGAAATGGAGTGGGTCTTACCTATCTAGGCTTCAATTAATTCAGGGGTACCCTCATTTTAAAGAATGGAGACACCTCTTTAAAATTATGTGCCCCCTTAGTAATTATTGACTGGTGATCACATGTGATCACCACACATTAATACCCTACACTTCAGAGAACATTAAGGACCCTAGGATGTGATTTATAATACCCATCCTGGCTCCAAGAAAATAGGAGGACCCCTTATTTGAAAGAGGATTGTCCCCTATTTCAAATGATGTGCCCTTTATTAATAAATGCCTGGTGAACACCATACAATAGCACTCTGCACTATAGAAAACAGTAATAAGTCCAGAGATGACTCTACACTACAGAAAATGGTAAGTCCAGAGATGGGAGGTTCTAATGCTCAGATCTCCCTGATCCTGGCTTCAAAAAACACAGGGGTATCATCATTTGATATGTTAGGTTGTCTATTTCTAAACATGGTCTACCCATAGTATTCCAAGACATTTATATATTTTCATTTAATTTTGCAAAATAGCAAACAAAAAATAAAAAAAATGCATTTTCATTTTTAAGTGCAGATTTTATTATGAAAACAGTGTACAAATCTACTTTTTGCTGTTTTGGAAATGTGGATTTATCATACAGCAGTAACCAAGTATTTCATAGTGATGTTTAGAGAAAACATACACACATTTGCTTCTAATTCAATTTCAATATAAAAAAAACACTTTTTTGGCCATTTTGTGTTGATTTCTTTTCTACCATAACAGTATATATGAGAAACGAATGGTGTTTTCTGAAACAAACCAAGTTATTATTTGTGTGGGTACTGCATAAACAATTTCCTGATATTGATGTTGGAGTGTGACCAGCTCAAAAAGTGACAAAATAGGCTCAACATACGGGTGAGAAATGACACAGTGGTGAAGAGGTTAAACAACTTTAAAGTTGCAATTTTTCATAAGTCAGCACAAAATAAAGTACCATGTTAATTATAAAGTTATTGGCACGATAACCTCTTTACGGTGGTGGATCTGTGCTTTCACTGGTCCTTTATCTTCTAACCACTTACTAAAGTTAACATGTGAGTGCCCCTGCTGACCATCTAGTCCAGACATTTTGCATCTAGACCTGGGCAAAATTGCTTTAGAAGTGTTGTAAACAGTTTCTAGCTCAGGATTCATTACTGAATAACATATCCACGATCCAACGAAATCAGACCACGAACAACCCCCCCAAAAGAATAAATTTTTCAATGGAAGACTAGTTATTGTGAATTGTGAAATATTTTATGTTTGTTTGTGAATAATTGTTAATATTTTGTTTATTAGTACTTAGAATTTGTGTTTTCCTTTTCTTTCATTCTACATTTTGCCTTTTTCAGGGGATTTTTATGTAAAAACTGATTGATAAATAGGCCCCTAAATCAGAGCATGGGAAAGTAAGAACTTCAGAGTTCATTGAAACCATAAATAAGTGGCTGCGTTGAATGGCTATTTAAGGTAGGAGGCAGTTTGGAATATTATCTCAGTGATCTTCATGCTGCTGATTGCGTCTACTATCACACCTTCAGTGTCAGTTTTCAAAGTGGAAAAAGCCTTCCTTGTGAATACTCTTCCTCCAACAAGTCTTCCAAGAAAGGGCGACCAAGTAATGAAGAACAATACCACACATTCCTTCAGATCTGTGCTTGCTTCGAAGAGAATCATGAAAAATAATTTCTGATTGGAGACCAATTTCCAATTACAGTGGCTCTCCAACGATCAAGGACATGGCCCACAGAAGACGCTGCACTAATACCAGTAGGAATGTTAATTTCAGCCTGTTCATGAAGCTTGTCAGCAAGAAGCAACACTTCTTGGCTAATGAAAGCAACAAGCAAGCAATGATTTCCCTTATAAAGGTGTACTATGCACAACACAGATGGGGATGCTGATGTGGACATTGTTCCTGCTGCAGTCTCATCATAAAAAAAAATCAAAGACAACAATAAATAGGGGAAGACACCGACTTGCTGATTCTGCTTCTGTACCAAGGACAGTAGTTTCTACTACCACAGTGACATAAGACAGGGACCATCTCCCAACCCTGTGTATGATATCCTCTGCATTCAATCATTGTTGAGTGATGACATCTGCAAGTTGTAATCGGCTGTGATACCACATCCAGAATTTTTTGATTGGGATGTCCTTAGCATTCGACAAACTAAAGGTAACTGAGGTCTATTCAGCGGTAAATATATTTTGTTTTGATTCTTGTCAACATTCTGATATAGAGGCTGATGAAGGAAAGCAATGCTTCTATTGCATGACTGCAAGTCATTGGAATCCACAAACGCACTACGGCATTGAATGCTAGTTAAAAAAAATTTGCTGCAGCTACATCGTTTGTTACACCCAAGCATTTGCCACCTACTGAATCATCAAAAAGAATGTGGAAGACTACAGAGAGCATCATGGCAGAAGAGTGGGGTTGGTATGTAAAGAATAATTCCTACTACCCTATACTCTGCGACATGCCACCAGCTCCAGATTATCTACTCAATGATGATGATTCGTTTTTCTTGTAAGACGAAATGTGCTACTTCATGATCTGGATGCAAGCGTAATGATTTGTTTTGTTCAATAGCTTGTGGTGAGTGCCAAATCAGTGGTTGCAATAACAACCATCCCCCTGCAAATAGTAAATATGATGACAGTGATGAAGACAATAAATTAGAATTTGTCTTTACTAAGTTAAATCCTCTAATTAACAGAACTTAAAACAAGAAAGTGATGTAATTTTTATTTTCATGATTTTTAAATTCTGTAAAAACTTTCTAACATCAACATTACATGAGAAATGTTTGTGTTGTTGTTAAATATAAATAAAAACATTATCTCCCTCTAAAAAGCATAAATTAGTTTATTTTTGTTTTTAGTAGGAAACTATCTGATTTTGTCAGATTTTGGATATATTATTCATCAATGATTTCTGAACTACAAACTCTTTACAAAGCTTCTGAAGCAATTTTGTCCAGGTTGAAGGGATAATTACTTTTATTTACCTGGACTAAATGTCCACTTTTTATAGAACGTTCACTTTAGTTATTTAACATATTTGACACTGTTACTATTTTGTTACTGTTACTATTTGACACTGTTACTATCTAAATACAGTATTATAATATATTATTCTTATGGTTTATGAACCTCATGAAAAAAACACAATATCGTCCCTGGTATAAAACTTGTTATCACAGTCCTGAGGTTTAGCTAAATGTTCCTTAAACACTAGAAATGCTCAGGCTCGGTTTTACGAAAACCGAGCCCACCCAAACATTGCAGACCCGAGTACGTTGCACGTCCTTGGAACTGAAAATGAGGCAAAACATCATTGTTTCGTTGTTGGATCTCACAGGTTTTGTATTCTATAAGTACCACCCTCCACGGAGATCCGGCGCCATTTCACAGAGAGACACAGAAGTAGTAGCAGGTTTCTAGTTAGTCTCTAGTGCAGTTGGGAAGCGTGATTAATGAAAGAGAAAGAGGAGGGCTGGCAGTGTTCTTAAAAGTCTCCAGTGACATTGTACTGTGCCACAACTCACACAGAAACAGGAGAGGTGGAAGTGTTCAGTCCTGAAACAGAAATAATAGGGCTGGCAATGTTCTTAAAAGTCTCCAGTGACATTGCACTGTGCCATAGCTCACATGGAAACATGAGAGCTGGCAGTGTTCAATGCTAAAACAGAAATAATAGGGCTGGCAGTGTCGTTAAAAGTCTCCAGTCATATTGCTCTATGCAATCAATATGGATTCACATCAGTCCACAGAAAACCAGGAGCAGCAAGCAGCTGCTGGCACCAGTAATGATGATAGTAATCCCTCTACGTCATCTGCTAAAGCCTATGTTAAAGTACATAGAGTTTTTAAGTCAGGGAAACAAAAATTTAAAAAGAGACCTTTTACCTTGGTAAAGAAAAAAAAACACCTGTAATCAAGGCAAAGTTAACTGCAGAAAAACAGAAAATTGTCAACATGACGTTCTAAGCACGCAGTGGCAAGGAAAGATCAGACTTTGCCTTTCTGTATGAGTACTAGTTCTGCAATTGTCAGTGAGGCATCTTCTTGTAAGGTCAGTAATGACAATTCAAGACCTTGTCATTTAGATTCAAACAGTGGTGCCAAATTTAAGTGTAAATGCTGAGCTGGAAAAAAACAGTAAGGCAGAAGAAACTGTATGTTCAGATTCAGAAATGACACAAATCCCTGAGGAGAATCTAATCAAAAGTGCTATATGTAAGCCTGAACATTTTGATACTGTACTCATAAGGAAGTCTGCTTTCAGCATTTCTGCAGATGTGTGGACAAGCAGCCCAAGTGTAGCCAGTGATACACAAATTGAGGATGCCACTTTGGAATTGCAACAGGATGAGGGGGATATTTGGTTAACTGACAACTTCGCTAATGAGAATGTTGAGGACAATGATGTTGTTTGTGTAAGTCCTGCACCAGTGGAAGCAGTTCTTGCCATTGATAAGAAGAAAACAATTGTCATGCCTGGCCATTAGACCAAAAAATCCACCTCTTATGTGTGAAATTATTTTTACCCATTTCTGACAACAGTTGTCTAGCCATTTGTAGTATTTGTAAAGCCACAGTAGAGGTAGGAAATTTACCCATCAAGAACCTCATCCATGTTACGCCATTTGAAGAGAGTTCATGGAAGTTTTTTGGAAAATCTGAAACTTAAGCTAAAAAAAAAAAACAGTCCAGCATCAGCTAGCTCCCTTCTCTCACGTAGATCCCAGCACCTGCAATCTATACCCACAACACCATCCTCATCAATATCCTCAGTAAAGATCGGAGTTAGTCTTGCATCCAAGTTGCTAAGGCTAGATGGCTCCTTCACTATCCTCAGAAGAATATTTAGCGTTAGTGCCCATGCTGCTGCTGGTGAGAGATCTTCATCCCAGAAACAGACCAAGAAGAAGACTACTTGTAGTTTACAACAATTGACTGTTAAACAACCCTTTGCAAGAGGAAAGCAAGTATGAAAGCTGTCACCAAGTCGCAAAGTGGATCACAGATGCCATAGCGACTATGCTAGTATTAGATCTGTGTCCAATATCCACTATTAATGCAGCTGGTTTTAGACAATTAATTGAAGTCTTGTGTCCTCACTGCCAAATTCCATCACAACACCATTTTACTAGAAAAGCTATTCCTCACCTTTACCAGAAGGTTCGTAAAAATGTAATTATTAAGCTACAAAATGCAATTCTGCCCACTGTTCACTTAACCACAGATAAGTGGACAAGCGGAACTGGGCAAACTAAAGATTATATGACTGTGACAGCCCACTGGGTTGGTAATTCGCCTTCACCAGCAGGAACAGTAGCAGCATGTACCCAACTGCGTCAGCTTTTTCCGAGGCAGGCTGCTCTGTGTATCACCGGCTTCACTAAGAGACATGCAGAGACATGCAGCTGACAATCAGTTACAAAACCTAAGGGTTGTCATTGATATATGGGTTTTTCCTCTTGGACTCTCCTGAGGATATGTCATTTCTGATAACACCACCAATATTGTGAGAGCATTACAGCTGGGGGAATCCCATCACATTTCCTGCTCACACAACTTGGTGGTGCAGAGCTTTTTAAAAAATGACAGCGTTGTGCAGGAGATGCTGTCTGTGGCCTGCAAAATTTCAAGACATTTCAGGCATTCTGCAACAGTATGTAGGAGTTTGCAGCAGCTACAAGCAGCTCCAAGAACAATTTAATATGCCCTGCCACCAACTAAAGTAAAAGGTGGTAACAATATGGAATTCCACCCTTTATATGTTTGTGAGGATGGAACAGAGAAAAGCCATCCACACTTACTCCACAAGCCCTGACATTGGGAAAAGTGGGGGAATGTATTTTTGTCCAGCGCAGTGAAGAATACTTTCCGTATTGTGCAAGGTGCTGAAACCATTCAAAGTAGTCATCTGTGAAGTGAGTTCAAACACTGATAGCCAGAGCCAAGTGATTCCCTTAATTAGACTTTTGGAAAATAAGCTTGAGAAAGTGAAGGCGGAGATGAAACAAAGCAATTATGCAAAGTATGTCAGACTTTATTCGCTTCACCAGGTTCCAAGTGTTATCATAATCTTGAAATCGTATCACTACATTTTGGCGACTGTGCTTGATCGTAGGTTTGTTTAAGAACTATGTCTTTTCTTTGTTTCTAATTGACCTAGATCTCAATAGATGTAAGGTGATCCAGGTAAGCAAGTTGACAGCTCAAGTGGTACCTGACACGACAGCGTCTCCTCCTTCAGTTTGTCAGGCAACTGCTGCTAGGAAAAACGTAGCTTTCCCAAGAGACCCAGGGATGATTCAGTGACTCAGCACAACATTTTGACATCAAATGTATTTCAAGGTATGTTTTGATTTGAATCTGGGTGTAAGTACACTCTGCCTAAATGTTACTAGCCATATATAGAAACACACAACAGACTGTAGTCTGTACAGGGTCACATCAAAACACATAAAAGATTACATTACAAAATAAATGAACAACTCTTAATATTAAATCATTAATAAAAATATAGATTTTGAAAAGATACCTTTTTATTTTTTTTACATTAAATACAAAAATAAAGATACTTTTAATGCGTAGTGTAAATACAATTAATTTATATAGTCAATCTTCTTAGCATACACATGTTCTGTGTTAGCTACTGGGATGCATATGTGTATTTTTAATACAAAGAATATGATTTTAATACAAATAATATGACGTACATGAGCATGTAGAGCTGCCCTGTAGCTGGAGAAAGTGATCAGCTGGAACCAGGCTTACTCACGCGAAACTTAGTACTTGAATTGGCTGCAACTGCGTTGACATGCTCTCAACACACCCTTACTTTCCCTGGCTTATGTTAGTCCGCCCTTCCCTCTCCCATTCCGCCTCTCAAGTCATAAGGAGTTAAAAGTGTCATTTTGGTTCAGACTTGAAATGCATGCAATTGCATTCATTGGTGTAAAATCCATATCTGAGCAATCACAGAGCTATTTCATGCAAAATACAGCATCAAACGGACTTATGTCCAAGCATGAATCAGGCCCTGGACGTTTCAATTTGCACTCTGCTGAGGTTGTGTTAACTTCTCTTGAACTTTAGATTTCAGTGTAAAAATAAAGCTATAAAGTATTTATGTGCAAACTTACTCCTTATATTTTTGCAGGCTTGCTCTAGGTCAAGAGAACAAATTATAAAAAAGGAGTAAACTTGTATATTGACAAAACTATGTTGCATTGGAGGGGAGGTAAATTTAAAATGCGGGAACTGATTTATAGTTGGGATAGGGCATGTCCAAGATCAACTTTAGATTTCAGTGTAAAAATAAAGCTATAAAGTATTTATGTGCAAACTTACTCCTTATATTTTTGCTTTGCTCTTCTTATTGACTCAGGCCCATCAAGTTTATTTTAGCATGTGTAGATTGCAGTGTACTAACATCGTATATACTTGTTGGGTAGCAAAAAAAAATGCAAGTTGCTCTGACACATTTATAGCCAGGTGCTCATGAGGGTGGGGAAAGTCATTACACCATTCATTCAATGACCAAATGCTAAAAAAATAACAAATATAAAAGTTGACAGCACAGAACATAATACAAGTTTGCAAACAAATACATAAATACATAAGCTAACCTGCCATGCCGAGGCTTCTCTGTATTAGGTTTGAATTAAATAACTGTATTATCATTTGCTAAAAAACTTAATCAGAATATACATTAAAAATACTATATCTGTATTAATTAAGTAATTAAAGCAAATGCTTAAATAAGCAAAGCATGCAAAATATTCTGAAAACAGGTGCTTCCACACATCTGTGGATTCTGAGTAAATTAAAGCGCTAACATCTATTAAGCTCAAGATTTGAAAATTGTTGGGTAAGTCTGGGTGCACAATATTTTAGCTTTTATGGCTAAAGCAAGTGACTTCTGTTACTTTAAATGAGGTGCAATTTTTGGTGAAGATTTATCAGGGCCTATTATAATGAAAACTGCTCAAGTTACTGATGTTTTATGAGGATCATGAATCCTTACAGGATTCTGTAAGGATATCTGGAGTAGAGACAGACTGGGCAGCATCTTACAAAGATGTCTGAAGCCAGCAGAGCCTGAGGACCACAGGGACAACTTGGAAATGCAGCAAAGAGAAAGACTGATTACAGTTGAAACGCGTTGGTGAAATGTACAACAGACGGACCGGGAACCCCTTCTCGTGATTTTACATCATTGTCAGAAAATGCTGTGGTTAGGAGCTCCGGAACATCATTAACCATCCATGCGATTTTCTTTCAATTATCCGGTACGGGTAACCACATCCCCTGTTGTATTTAAATGTTTTGTATTAAATTTTTAAACGTAGTACACTAGATGTTTTTATTTTTCTTTTAATGTGGTGTCCGAGACATGTGGGAGACTTCTGAAGTACTCTGATTGTTACCGTATGTGAAAAGTGGGCGGACAAGATCAGGTTTCCTCGTTACAAGTACCTGCTACGGGAACACGGGCTTATACTAATTGTCTATTTCTGATTACTGGGATTGAATATCCTGAAGTTGTGAAGTTTCTACGTTCTATATGGCAATTAACATTACCTAAAAAGGAGAAACTGGGTCCTGGGTATAGACAGACCCATGAACCATCTGCGGGAGCATTCTTGGAGAGTTGAACATGGTCCATCTAAATGGGTTCTTTGCATGCAAAAAGTAGTGGCTTCTGGCATTAATGTTGAAGCTCCATTTTCAGGGTTTGATTTCTTTCCTAAAAATGCTTTCTAAACCTAAAAGCCACTGTCAAGCAGGCAGAACACAGACAGATAATTTATTAGTGAACTGGTGGTTATTTTTCTGTGGGGCTTTTTCCTTTTTTAAATATCTGGACTATGGAGAGAAGACATTGTATTCCAGTTTAGACTATGATTGATTAAGAAAGTAAATGTATTAAATATTTTTTATTTTACATTTTATAAAGTGGTGTGTCTTATTCAGTCAAAAGAGTATTTTAAAATCATGTGTGCGGGATTCATGTCCACGAAGCTAAGGCCACGCAGAGGTGAATTTACCTCTCTAGAGTTCCCAATCTTATTGCTTATCCTGTCCACCACTGCCTGTGGATGTTGGGATTTACACTTTTTATGCAAATCCTCCCCGTTTAAAGGTAGCAGTCCTGCGCTAACCAGCTTGGGGCTGGTTTTCACTACAGCAGGAGGACCCCATACTTGTGTTAACCCAGGTTGTCTAATGTTATGGCTGTTTAAAGATTTGGGGAGCCGGAATGCTGCCCATTATTTCTTTATTTCACGGTGCCCTAATAGTCTCATCATTCCTTATATAGGTCATTGTAATTGTGTTTAAATGAGTGATCACTGTAATGAATCCAAGGTATTGAACTATAGTAATTCTGCTTTTCTTATAGGTGACTACATATTGATCACTGCCTTGTGTACAAAATGTGTTTTGTAAAAAATTGAGGATAGTTAAGAAGGGCACAGCTGTACTTTACGGTATGTCTCTATAGCTTATGTCTTCATAGGCAAGTATTGCTAAGTGTAAGCAGTGCAATATAAAGTCCCTGTATTGTAGGTACAATGCAATATTACATCAGATCACTTTTAATTAATGAGAAAAGGGAAGGTTCTGTAAACACATTATTCTTTCAACACTGGTATCAAAGTCATTTCTTAAAAGGACAATTTCTCTATTGACAAAGGCAGCAAATAGTGACCAAAACAATTAAATAATATGATGCATATGAAAACTGGACACTGCCTGATAAATTTTCCTCTAGCTCCAGAGGCGGAACTAGCGAGCTGTGGGCCCCAGTGCCGGGAAGCAGGAAAAAGGAACCGGGGCCCACAGCTCACTAGTTCCCTGTGCTGTGGGCCCCGTTACTTCCATGGGCCCGGTACACCGCACTTGCTGCACCAATGGTAGTTCGGCAACTGTCTAGCTTGCAAAGGGGAAAAGCTAAAGGTAGGATGCCTAAAATTGTACCGTGCAATTTTTTTGATAAACACAGATTACACCTTCTCAAATTTCAATGTTTACATTAAATACTGTCATGCTGCTCACGATTTGCATAAAATCATTAATGTATTTGGCTATGCATAACAATCGCAAAACCAGTCTGATATATTCTTTCAAATTGAAGCATTTGAGTATGGTAGGATGGCATTTTATGTTTTCTGCTCTATATACCTTTGGCTTCTTAAGACAATGTATCACATTTCTATAGAATTAATATAATTCTTCCTTATTGGCATGGCACTGGCATGACCTTTAATTCTCCAAATAAAGATTGAGCCTACCAATGTGACAATAATATTTTTTGGGGAGTCACTTCACAGACTGTTGAATTACAGAAAACCTTTTAGCATAATAGATTTGGAACATGCAATCTAAATGTTAAGTCTTACTCCTTTGTGCTTTATTTTGCTGCTGATATCTCAGAAATCCATTCTATTTTGCTGAATATCAGGGTTGTTGTGTGTCTGTTGTTGTGCAACCTTACTTACCCTGCTTTCTGAGCTGCTAATGAGGATTCCACATTGCAGCTGATTCCCAGCTCTTGCTAAGACTCATCACTGCTCATTACTTAGCAGTTGAGCAGTCAACTCATACACTCATTGCCATTATTGCCTTGCTGGTGTTAGGTTTATCTAGGCTAGTACCTGCATCTTTATCCTGAAATCTTATTATCTTCTGCTACTGGATTTCTGTGTTTAACCTTGGCTTTGTTTACTGGACCTTGCTGTTGGAACTCTGCCTGCCTTTGAACTCCTGGCCAGTTTATTGACTTTTGTGTACCATTTTGACCTCTGACCAGCTATCCAATTGACCATTCTCTTTTGTGTCTTGTTTGTCTTGTTTTGTGTACATGTTGCTCCTTAGTTGGGAGTCTCCCTGACTCTACCTCACCCACAACTGATAACAACTATACACTACTGGGATCAATTCCAGGGGCATTCGAGTACCAGTGAACAGTGTAATTCCGGGAAAGGCAGCTAATAACTGCTAAAACATCCCACACTATAGCTTCTGTATAATGATTATTACTTGCTGATTGTGGGGTTCATGACTCTAACCTCATCACTCATTAGCAGTGTCCATAATAACAGTGTTATTAAGGCTGTGTTTGGAGTAAATTAAGCAGCATTTATACACTGAAACATGCAAAAAATATTGAAGGGCATTTATGAAGTTGTACTAGAGTGCATCAGACCTACAAATGTCATTATGCCATCACAAAGCTGCAATTTGAGGTTGTTAGCATAAATATAAAAGACCATCCGATGATTTTCCTATGAAGATAATGACTTATGTAATATGCAAATCTTTGATTGGACAGGAGTAGGGGTCAGGGTGATAAGTGTTTTTTGGTGTAAAGACAAAATCAGATGTAAGCCCACTATGGAAATGGTTAAACCTGGGGCGCAATGTCAAATGGGAACCCCAGTATTCACCAGGCATCACAGCAAAAGAGTGATGGACTTCAGTGTAATGAACTCGTAGCTTAAAGCCCCTAGGTTATCCTTTCTAATTGCCCTGACAGACAGGAACATAGCAGTTTTAAGCCCAGGTCAAGGCAGGTAGCTTAGGTGCTAGATCCAAATCCAATCCACGGTCCACAGCAGGTAGCACAGATACAAAACAGAGTCACAATATTATATTAATATATTATAGAAAACATGCATAGGGTTAAAGTTGTATAGGATAATGATATGTATATCTTGTAAAAAATGTACAGTGGTGTACTTGTATTGTAAACAAATGGTAACTGTGCCCTTTTATGAGAGAGAGATGTGATGAACCACTAACAGTTTGCCAGTAAAAGGCTGCTTGCATGTGTCCAACCAGACATGAAACCTCATGTGTTCAGAGCAATCTCTCTCACTGCTCTTCCACTGGGCACCAGTTAAAAGAGAGCCCGAGTTGCAAAGAGCTCAAGCTCAGTCAGAGAAACTTCTGGAAATAAAAGAACGGCATGTGTGTAGTGACAGATGAACCAAAGAGACAATCAGTTAATGGGGAGAAGCAGAAGGGATGAGAAAGAAATAAAAGCTGGGAGAGAAGAATGGACATGGGAGAAATTTAAACAGAAAGGGATACAAGAGAAGTAGATGTGGTTGTGACGAGAAGCAGTGAGAGAGGATCAGGTGGGTTAGAGAGGAGCAAACAGAGACAAGAAGGCCAGGTTTAAAAATATAGTACCCAATAAAAGTGAAAAGAGAAAAAGCAAAAATAAATTATAGTATAGATTAATAGACAGTGAAAAATACGAGAAAAAAGACTAGAGTGAATGGATCAGATTTAGTCAGTGTGAGGTAATAGGGTAATTATTATTGACTTTATAAAAAGAGATGACTTTCAGTGAGGGAAGCAAGGTGTTAAAAAGAGTAATAAAGAAAGGGAAAGTACCAGAGGAAAAGTGTTTTATAGAACAAGGATAAACAACCGACATTGAGGTATAATCTTGAGAAGGGAAATTAAAGTAAACTTGACAGTATTGACAACAACCAACAGAACAACTTAGAGGTTTAACCTACAGCTGATCCAACAGCAAAGAAAAAAGTACCTAAATTACTGAGCTGTCACTCTTCAAAGACTAGCCCACGTCACCAGGAAACCGCAGACCATCTGAGGCATTGCACTATTTCAGAACTCAACAAAAGCAGATAAGCAGTAATTGCTAAAGTCTTATACACTACATCTATAAAAATATGATAAATATGTCATCTTATTCATGGCCAGGTGAGTGATCTTTAAACAGTGTTCACACAAACACTATTTAGAAGTCGATAGAGAAAGACGTTAAAAACATAGTTGCAAATAGTGATTGCCACTTTTAATGACCTGATCTTAATACGAATGTACACCTGTTTTTGTAGCGTAAGCTGTGAAAATTTGCACTGCGCATGCCCTCAGAGAAAGCGCACATGTATATGAGCATCTGACACCTGAGTCGCCTTACCACTGTAGAGGATGAACAGGGGAGGGAATGGCTGTTTTAATGTTGGATGAGTACAACAAGGGTGTGTTCACGTAAATGTGGCGAGACAGACCATCAAGGAAATACATATGTATGCCTGTCAGGAGCCATATCTGTCCGACTATAGATGCAAATATATGATTATGATGGTAATAGTCCCAGCAAATTATACTGGATATAGTTAAATTAGCCTTATTTATTTTACTCCATATTAACATTTTAGGATATATTTATATTTATTTTTACTTATCTTTGTATGTGCTCATTATAAAGTAATAATACAATTTTTCAATATTAATAAATATGGGTTTCATACTGAAATATATATTTCCAAACATTGTTTCATACATACTGTTTTCTGTAAGTTTTTCTTTTTATTAAAAATATGTCTTGTGGATCTTTTATATTACTGAGAAATTCTAATTAGGGGTTTCTGCTCAATAGATTCAAGAAGTTGAATCCTCCAGTGCAGAAAAAAAACTAAAAGTCAAATAGTATGTTCATTACTGAACTGGTTTCTCAACAATTAAGGACATAAAGAAAGAATAATGAAGAAATCTTTAAAGTCCCATATATTATATTTCCAAATCACAAAAACAACCATCAAGTGTCCTACATGCAGTAAAGGTTAATTAAAACAGTACAGATTATTGCTATATTTTTCAGCAAAATTTTCTAATTCTCCATTAAATTATTCATTCTTCAGTTATTATAAAACACATTAAGCAGTTGCTTAAAATGAAGTGTTTTCTGTCATTAAGCTGAATTACCTGGTCTCTATCATTATATAAATCCTTCATAAATTTTCGAGGACGATTCTTACATTAATGTGATACAAAATAGATGCTAAAAATGTGTTAAATGTAGTTATAAAAGTAAGGTAACCACATTCACTGAAAGTACAGAAATATACAAGAAAAACATGCTTTTCTAGGTGAAAAAAATAAAAATATTTTATCTTATATCTCAAGTGCAACTTATTACGCATCTCACCGGCTTAGTTGCATTCTGATCCTTGTATACATGGGTTTCCCGTGGTTACTCCTATCCGTTGTACAGCCTGGCATTCCTCTATCCTCGGACGCTATCTTGACAAGTATTCTGCTCATGCTCAACCCCAGGTACCTTTAAAAAACTCTGCTCCGCGGTGATAGCAGGATTACCAGTCAGTTCCCATTATAAGGGTCCTCCTCCTTTCTATGGGTGTCAGATCATCAGGTCCCCCTACCTGATAGGAAGCATCTTTTCTGACTCCCGTCCGTGCTCATACTTACCTTTGTTCCTGTCTTCACGAGTTAGGCCATTCGTTCATCGGCTGTATCTTCACTCATCATCGGTCCTATTCAAGAATTATAACACCTGTGTGGATCTCAGTGTTTTTCCTCTCCGCAGTTCATCTCTTCACAGTAATACCTGTTCAGCTTATTTCACAGTAAAGACCTGTGGCCTCATAGCAGAGATTCGCTCATCATCGGTCCTGTTCCAGAGTTATAACACCTGTGTGGATCTCAGTACTTCTGTTCACCGCAGTTCATCGCTTCACAGCTATACCTGTTCAACTTATTCCGCAGTTAAGACCTGTGACCATAGTGCTTTGCTCAGTATTCGTCCTGTTCCTGAATTACTACACTAGTGTATACCACAATACGTCTGAGTCTTGCAGCATATCACTTCACAGCCTCATCGTTCAGTTTATTCTGTTGTTAAGACCTGTGACTATACTGCATCACTCAACATCTGTCCTGTTTCTGAATTTCTACACTAGTGTATACCTCGGTTCTTCTGAGTTCAGCAGCTCATCGCTTCAGAGTACTACCTGCTCAGCCTATTCTAATAACGAGACTCGTGGCTATACTGCTGATCATCACACAGCATCCATCCTGTTCCAGAATTCCATACACCTGAGGCTACATTTCATTCTGCCTTACAGTTACTTTGTGGTTCTCTGAATTATCTGCACTGCGCCCACTAGAGGACCGCGACCTGTGGGTCTTCTTATCTCTTCTTACAGAGTTAAGATATATAATATCTCTGTGTAACCCTTTCTTTTTAGTGAATTATATTGCTGTTATATTAATCCTACTGAATAAAAGGATTTCTTAATACTGATTGTGAAATAATTGTCTCTCCCGTATATAATAGGGGTAGGATATAACGATATCACTCATATACAAAGCACCTACTAATAACTCTATATATCTATATACAGGAGGGACGGAGTGTTCTGGCAGTGTTCTGCTGGTTTTAACAGTCATTGCTAATTTTGGTTATTCATCTCATTTACAACTTTTAATATTTCACTACTCTACATATGACTATACGTTATGATATTATTTTAATGCATATTAATAAACTTTAAGTATGATTTATATCAATCTATTATCCTTTGAGTGCCCCAAAAACACAATTTGGTTCTCCGTAAATTTGTAAATTTAGCACTCTGTGTGGGTGCACCACTTCTAGGCTAGTTGGCTTCATATACATAAGACCAATAAATATATTCGAGTCAAGCCATTTCCTAGAATGTATAGGATGTTCCTGGTGCAATATAGTTGTGTCTGTTCACATCTTCTCTAGAGTAAGGTCAATATTTTGTAACAAATGTCAAAGTCGTATATTTGGATGAAAGAAAGTATATTGATTAATATTGTTTTACCGTGCGATTGTGATCAGTACGATACGTGTTACGTGTCATGGTGCAATCGCACGATGAAGCATGCACGCATACACTCGCACTTTCACATTCATTTTTATATATATTTCATATTTATAATGGTTCCATTCCACAGTCGTTTATGAGCAGATGTTATTTGTTTTATATTTATATGTTATATGGTTATATGTACACTTTAGTGATATTTTAAATTCAGGTCATGGGAAGCATGTCATGTTTGATATCATTCTAATTCTAATTCCCTATTTATCCACAGTTGTCCGGTTCATTTGCCGAAAGGATCGCACATTGCGTGTGCTAGTTATCGATGATAGAGAATAAGTGATTGGAATGTGTAATGCTAATAGACCACTTTAAACCAGTTCTTGGCAGGAAAACTAAGTATGCATCATCTGGAGAGCAGACCCACACCCTTGGAATGTTGACCCCCCACCCTTGGAGGGGTTTGTTTGAACTGACCTAAGGACTGCTTTACACTGGACCTTCCTGGAGCCTGAACCTATGGAAACTTGCCAAGTCACATTTATTGTCTTCACTGTATCACTAAATGTATATATACAGCTCCCTGGAACCAGCTAAACAATCACACAGACCACAGTCTACTGGTCTAGCTGGATCCAGAAGATAGCGCAGCTGAGCGCAGTGGGCGCAGCGCATGTATGTATGTATCAGGTATCGGCTGTACTGTAATTATTTATTGAACTGCTAAACTTTTGCTTTTGCTAAATAAATTGCTTGTGCTTTGGAACCACACAAATCGCATAGACAATGCTTATTGGAAAACTATGAAATTACTTTAATACAAATAAATTTGGTTTGTCAGTATAAATATATACATTGTTGCCACAAATTGTTGTGATATTAAAAAATAAAACTATTTTAGCAATGAAAAAAGCAATGTTCTTCAGTTAAGACAAATTACGATGCTGTTAACCTATCAATACAAGATTTAAGTAAGGTGCAAATCTTTTATTTTATTTAACTTACTGTATTGTCTTAACTGCAGTACTGAGTGGACAAGTGAGTGACCTTTATAGAATTGAAAAGATTGATTATGCAATCTTTTGAACAATCTGTTGTAGTTAAATCTTCCCTAGTATGGTGTTCAATAAATGAATGCACATATTAGTTTAATTGAGCTACTGGAGTAGAGGACTTGTCATTTTTCTTCAACACTGGGTTGAGAGAATGATTGTGCAATAAATCTTTCTTCATTTTTAGTTTAACATGAATTATCATGTTTTCAGTGGCTACAGTTAGGTTTTGTGTGTTCAAAATGTTTACAATGTCAATGTATTCATTTCAGATTCCCACTCAGCCATACTGTATGAAATTAGATCTTAATAATGATGTACTTTCAACTGAGAAACCTATAAAGAAATCTACTTAATTTAAACATTTAAATCGCCATAAACAATTATTCATAAAAGAAATGGCAACTCATTATTAATTCAACATTACTATTTTTCAGTCTTTTCAATTTTTCTTTCTTTACACTATTGACACCTTTGGATACACTATGCTCTATTTCATTATTTGGTTGCTCCATTTTAAGGTAGAAAGAACATTGTTATACATTTATAAACAGAATGACTCTTATTGGCATTTTAAGGGGAAATAATTGGAACCACTACTTTGAACTAAATAAATTCTGTATTTGATAAAAATTTAATAAAGTTCATGTTCTAGTTTAGTGTAAAAAATCAAAACAATCCATACAATTCATTATATTATGGGGTTCATGATAAGTTGGGTATACATTAGTCAGAACTAGTACCACATTTGCCTACATAAAAGCATATACCTATGTACGCATGCAGATTCAGTACCTGAGAGCTGGTACAAATCTACGCTTTTAATGATGATGGTTGCGAGCACTAGCTAGAGGCTTTTGATGGTCTGATTTTGGATTCACATTTGAAGCTGATAGGTGCTTTTTTTTTTCATTGCTTCATTGTTTGTGGCTATATAATATTATATTATTTCTTGTTTTTATGACCTATTTGTGCATAAGTGTATCTGCATGTAAGTATGCCTGATATAAACCTGGCACATATGCAATTGGTGCATAGCTGCATGCATCCTGAAATGCATCCAATTCAGCATTTGGGTATAAATATGCTATTTTTCATTTTCACAGCTTATTTTTTTACAAATTAATGAGCCCCTACAAGTACATATGGATGTTTATCAACTAACAGGTACATTACAATATTCATTACACTGAAATGTGACTGACTTTACAAAGATTACCTAGATTGAAAAATCACTGATTTGATAATAGAATTTTCTTGTCAAGAGTAGAGCAAATATGTTGATATACAACTTACCTGAGCAAGAAAAGGCTCTGACATGTTAACATTAAATAAATATTTGTTAAAAAAAAGTATAAAACACCTTGTCAAGAGTTCCTTATAAAGCAGGTTAATAAATGCCCCACTGATGGCAAGTATTCTTCAACACATATAGAAAAAACTCCACAAAAGGCATGAGGCATATGAAACAATACAACATTCAGGGCTAGATTTACTAAGCTGCGGGTTTGAAAAAGTGGGGATGTTGCCTATAGCAACCAATCAGATTCTAGCTTTTATTTATTTAGTACCTTCTACAAAATGACAGCTGGAATCTGATTGGTTGCTATAGGCAACATCCCCACTTTTTCAAACCCGCCGTTTAGTAAATCTAGCCCTCAATATTTTCCTTGCTTGTAACTTCAGTTTTGTTGAAAAGTGAAGTATAATTATGTTTTCCTTCAGAAACAGGTAAAATTACATCTCATGGTTTAAAGTCATGATAATTTATTATAAAAATCTAAAAAGATAAAGCATGCTGTATCAGTTATGTTTGGCGTGACATCATTGTACATAGATTCACACACAGAGCTGGTCTCCAATTATATGAAATAGATAATGATCAATGATTAATACAGCAGTAATATTTCTTAATTGAACTATCAAATGTATTGTGTATATATTGTAAGTTTCAAACACATGGCTTTTCAGATATGATTGTGACAGGATCAGGCTGACAAGCACCACCCTGCATCACTGTGAAACTTAAGACTGAGTGGCCTAATCAACACTGTTGTAATGTACTTTGTGTTATTTGCACTTGGTGGAATAATATAAACTCTGCTTATTGAGATGCTGGAGTTATTAATCAGCCACGTGTCATTTTGGATTACAAATGCCTGACAACCCTATTTTATGGCCAGAAATTCCCTCCCACTGTAAGAACATGGAGTTTGAAGCCTCAGAAGCCCCTTCCACATCACAAAAGCATGGAAGGGGTTAAAACAGGGAGTTGCTCTTAATCTATTGAGATTATGCTCTTCATCAATGGGTTTTAATCAACTGTTGTTCTCCTCTGCACTTTACTAGGCTCCAGAGCACCATCCCAGCAGGGGAGCACCCAATGTGGAGTTGACCATCATCTCCACCCATTTTTAACCCCTAGGCCTCTCCCAGACAATCCAAATGCAGCTGACCTCAGAATAACTTTGCATGGTGGGATTTCTGGACTAGTTAAAAGAAGTGAAAATGAGGGTGCTTGTTGATACTCTGAGATTGGTTTTGGAGATCTGGCTAGTAACAGCTCAATAATGAGTACAGATAGTATTCCTTTATCTAAGATGTATTCTTAGTGAGATATCTTGCATCAGATAAACTCTGCTCCAACAGGAAATGCTTGTGTTTCTGCCCTCCTAGTGTGCCTACTGGAGTAGGGTTAATGGGGTCCAGACTCCTACGACATTGGTAGAGAGCCTGTGGGCGTGCAACAAGGACCAGCAAGACCCAAGCTTGGGATGCAACAGTAAAGTAAAGTCTTATCATTCAATAATACAGACGGAATGATAAAGCATAGAACATAGAGCTTAAATCCGGATAAGCAAAAGCAACATTTGAAAATTGATTTAAAATCAAATATTTATATAATAAATGTTTCAAACATTAAAATATGATATAACAAACAGCTTATCAAAAAATGGTACTTGTCATAAATCTACAGATATACTTAGCTAAAGAGGTATTGTTATTTGGTATAAACTGATCAGTTCTGTTCTGTTTGTACATTGTCAGTCACCGTAGCATAGAGGCATAGTTGTAATTGACTGTTGTTTTCTGACTGTGACACGACTGAGTTCACTTCAAACATCATTGTTTTGCTTTGGGTCCCCCTTGTCAGTTTATAATAGAATCTACTGTTCTGTTTTTGGATAAATAGTGTGTGTCATAGGAAAGATTGAAAATGCTAAATTGCTAAACTGCTCTCATTTACAAAATGTTTGTGTGTATGTGCCTTTCGCTCCTTTGCTGTATTCTGTGTTTCCCCTCTGGAAGTAGATGACCGCCCAAATCTATGGTGCTGAAATTTATGTGAATTGATAATCTCCCTCATTAATATCTACATTGTAATTTTTTATTTACAATATGTATTGATGTTTACGAGTGTTGCTTCCTAATTTTTTTTTATTGGTAGTTTGTCCATAGCTAGAGACATATTTACTTAGTGATATGAAATACAAGCTTGTCATCTGTATTGATGTCTTAAAAACATTGTATATGTTTTTTATAGCTGTGCAGCTGATAACTCAGTTTTTATATAGTCATGTAATACGAAACTAATTAAATGGAACTACTACTACTAAATCCCCACAACATTAAAACCAGCTGCCTAGTATTGTGTAGGTCCCCCTAGGGCCGCAAAAGTAACTCTGACCCATCTCAAGGAATGGACTCCAAAAGACCTCTGACGTTATCCTGTGGTAACTGGCACCAAGACGTTAGCAGCAGATCCTTTAAGTCCTGTGGACCATTCATGACTCAGACTTATTTTCCCAGCACAGATGCTCGATCAGATTGAGATCTTTGGAAGTCAACACCTTGAACTCTTTGTCTTGTTCCTCATACCATCCCTGAACTATTTTAGTAGTGTGACAGGGTGCATTATCCTGCCTAAAGAGGCCACTGCAATCAGGGAATATTGTTGCCATGAAGAGGTATCCTTGGCCTGCAACAAAGTTTGGATAGGTAGTGTGTGTCAATGTAACATCTCCATCAAAGCCAGGACCCAAGGTTTTTCAGTAGAACCTTGTGCAGTGCATCACACTGCCTTCACCGGCATGCCAGCTTCCCATAGTGCATCCTGGTGCCTTTTTTTCCCTAGTTCAGCAACGCACACGCACCCATTCATCCACATGATGTAAAGAAAATGTGATTTATTAGAGTGGGCCACCTTCTTCCATTGCTCCATGGTCCAGTTCTTGTGCTCACTTGCCCATTATAGGCACTGTCGGTGGTGGACAGCGGTCAGTGTGGCCCTCTGAATGGTCTGCAGCTACGCAGCCCCACAAGCTGCAAGCTGCCATCCATTGTATATTCTGACAGCTTTCTATTATAGCCTGCATTAACTTTTTCAGCAATTCACCCTTAGTTCGTTCTTTACACTAACGTCAAAGTCTCTGCTCTCATGTCATCATCTAACCCTACAACCTGGCCCCTCAAACATATTGTCTCCCAATATAGTCACTCCCTCTCCTTCACTATATGCCTAAATCTAGCTCACCTCTTCACTCTGTCACACCTCATTGGCACATTTCCATCCTTATTTAAGTGCATGCTCATCTTACCAATGCCAAAGAAAGTCACGTGCAGGAAGCTCCCAGGAAAGAACCATTTGAATGGGGTAGCTATCATAGACACAACATGTTTGACTAAGCCGCTTAGTCCTGAGAAGACTAACCATAAGGTACAAGCTCATGTCAAAGGATTATAGAAGGTAGAAAAGTGATGGACATAGCCAAAGTTAAGGGATTGGAGAAGGTAGAATAATGGGGGATGAGCTGAGGTTGAATGATTGGAGAAGGTAGAAAACAAGTCTTCTTTAAAGCACAAATCGAGAGATCCAAAACAAAACTTGCTCCTGCAAAGGTTTGGCAGAACTGCGGGCCTTTATAAAGGATACAAACTGGTAAGATATAATTTGACTTGAGCCTTTTATTGAAGGGCTGATTGCAGAGTAATAAAAGATGTGCAGTAGTCCAGAAGGAGACTAACTAGATTATTGTTCTTAGCGGAGTGCTGATTACAGGATTTGAGAGAAGGTATTTGTAGCTGTCATTGTGCCCTATTTCACTGCCCTTTCTTTGCCTCCAAACTACTGGACTGGCAACTACCTATCTCACTTTCTCTCTTCTAATTACATTATTGACTCTCTGCAATAAGACTTGTATGCCCAGCAATCCACTGAGACTGCATGCACAAAGATAAAAAATCTACTTACAGCCAATACAAATGATTATGAAAATAATGGCACTTTGCAAAAATTTACACATCCCTAGAATTGATATATTGAGTAAAAGTCTATAATGATCAAATTGTGTCTTCTTTTTGCTACATCCCTGTTGATAATAGGAATCTATCCAATAGTAGATGTACCAAAATAATATATGTTTAGAAGCAATATAATTTCATTTATTTCCTGTGAAAGTGTGAGCTTTTTTCCTTCATTCGCATCACATATAGAATTGAAACTTGTCCCACATCAAACCATACAGGGAGTGCAAGAAAACATTACAATCTAACTCCACTCACATAAGCTGTATGTTGAAATGAAAGACTGATTCTACCAGGAAGGAAGGAACTCAAAAAAAGAAGCAAATTGAAGCCACAATAGTTAATTCTACCTTATAGAAATTTGAGAAATATATTTAAACTTACACTCACATACAAATGTAGTGATGCCAGCATCTTTTTAAATGGGTGAGGTACGAATTTACGGAGGTGGTAAAAACGACAGGCAGTAGAACGAAAAAAAATAAATGAAACTTACTTGCCCGACTCCTAATAAATGATGACTGACCTTAAGAATGACAAAACAAGTCTCCGACAGTGTGCTAACAAATCACGATCAGCAGTAATAACGACAGCCTGTTTTCACGTCATTTTAAATTGCGACCTGTATATCAGGTTTTTAAAGCAGCAATGCAGGCAGGGTCTGTAACCCAAACCTTATTCCTAACCCTAACCCTAGACCTAACTCTAAGCCTAACCCTATTCCTATTCTTAACCCTATTCCTAATGCTAAGCCTAAGTGTAAGAGTTAGCTCCATTGAGAAGCAGCATTGCCACTTTAAAAATAGTAATATAGAGGTCGTAATTTAAAATGACGTGAAAACAGGCTGTCGTTATTACTGCTGATCGTGATTTGTTAGCACACTGTTGGGGACTTGTTTTGTCATTCTTAAGGTCAGTCATCATTTATTAGGAGTCGGGCAAGTGAGTTTCGTTTATTCTTGTTCGTGGCAGTCACTGTCGGTGTTATCAGCACCATTAAAGTGACTACCACCTTTTTAAATTACACAGATTCTGCTTCAGATGACAGCTTATTCTTTATAGAAGAGCTCTTAGATTTAAAGGGAAAATATGTAGATCTAGTTCTGACCTTTGCCTTGTTTCTGGCAACCACCTCTCACTCCACTCTATAAGACTTTTCCTGTTCCTCTACTCGCTTATGGAATTCCCTACCATACCCCATCAGACTCTCCCACAGCCTCCAAATCTTTAAACACTGTCTGAAAACCTCCTTATTAGAGCTTACTGTACTCCCACCTGTATTACCCACACTTATGTACCCTCACAACTTTCCCAATCTCCATTCTGAGCCAAAAGTGTTCATCTTGTATCAGGTGTGCCCTCTTCCAATTACAATCCAAGCTCTCACATGTTTGAATTTATTTGTCTACCTTATATGTCCATGTTCTATTTATTACTTGTTTTTCCCACCTTCCAGAGCACTGTGGCACCTTACACATCATCATCATCATCATCAGTATGACTCCACAGATTCTGTAGTGCCTGAAATAACTGGCATAAATGACATACATGAAAACAATAATCATATTTAAGCTAAATAATAAATGCATGGATGTAATTAACCAAGAACATCACATGCATGCATAAAAATTAAGCATCAGTAATGGGTACTATTGAGTAGAAAAATAAAGGCATGGATGCAGTTAACATAACACATTGCATGGTATACAGAAATATACAGCATCAGACATGACAAGGGGCATACAATGTATACTGATAGAGGACAGGCATATGATGTAAGGTAGAAAGAACCCTACGTGTTCTTTCTAAAGGGAAGATGAAGAGACAGTAGGATCAAGAGGGACAATTAGTTAGGGTTATGGACCAGGTGTTGGGGCAGTATGGAGAGACATGGAGAGCAGTGAGCGAAGTAGAGCTCTCACATGTCATGCACTTATTGCCAGTGATAGCGTTGAACAAGCTTGATTCCTGGTTCCTGTACCTATGTTCTACCTGTTCCTGACATTATATATGTTGTTCCTGGCTCTGCTTTCATTTGTATCCTGATGCCTGGATTGCATCATACAAGTCTGCTTGTTCCTGGCTCTGCATAAATTTGACTTTGACACCTGGATTTCATCACACAAGTCTCCTAGTACCTAGATCTGCTTATTTTTGTATCATGGCTCTTGTTTTTTAGTCTATATCTACATGCTATTCATATATATCTCTAATCAGAATCTCCAGGCAGGGACTGCAGTAACTTCCTATTGCTCTCTTGTGGGTTTTCACAGTGATTAATCAGTGTAATCTGCACCAGCATTGCTTTAGAGACATTATTATCTTGCATTGCCTAAGACTGTATAAGCTGTATCAACATTTTGTCAGAGATATTGTTAATTTCTTACATTGCTTCAGACAGTGTAAACTTGCACCAGCATTTCGTCTGGGACATTGTTTATATCTGGGTAGCAACAAAATACTGTATTCCTGCATTGTGGCTAATTGTTCATACTGACTTTCCTGCCATGCTGGCTTGCTCTCATGCTCACCCTTTCTTTAGCTGTGTTCTGAGCTACCTGAGTTATTGTGTTGCTCATTTATTGTACCATAATGTTATACCTTGTACTGTCCTAATGTTTGTTCCCGTATGGCGCTGTGGACACTTTGTGGCACCTTAGAAACAAAAATGAATAATAATAATAATAATAATAATAATAATAATAATAATAATCCCTGCATTACCTCAGAGATTCTGCTTTTCCTGTCTGCTCTTGCTACTGCAATAATATTTTTTACTACAACATAAATATAATCTCCCGTCTTGACTATTGCAACCACCTGCTATCTGGCATTCCTGACACCCATATAGCCACACTTCAATCCATCCTAAATGCTGCTGCAAGACTGATCTTCCTCTCTCACCACTCCACATCTGCTGCACCACTTTGCAAATCCCTACACTGGCTCCCTGTGTCCTCTAGAATAAAAATCAAATTACTCACTCTTATCTGCAGGTCCCTCAACAACTCTACCCCTGCAAACATCTCTAATCTCACATCAAAATACTCTCCCTTTTGCCCTCTTAGATCTACCTCTGACCTTCGCCTTGTCTCGTCTCTGGTACCACCTCTCACTTCCGCCTACCAGACTTCTCCTGTGCTGCTCCCCACTTATGAAATTCCCTATCATGCTCAATCAGACTTTCCCACAGCCTTAAAACCTTTAAACGCTCTTTGAAAAACCATCTCTTTTCTAGATGTGACCTTATTCCTGATAACACTATTCACACTAATGCATCCTCACAAATGTCCCAATCTCCACTATGAACCACATTTGCTCCTCGTTTCAAGTGTGCCCTCTTCCACCTAGAATGTAAGCTCTCTATTGCACAGGGTCCTCCATACCTTTTGTTTCATGTCTGTATTTTTTGTCTACCTTGTATGTCCCTGTTTTATGTATGTACTGTTCTCCCTACTGTACAGCGCTGTGGAGCACTTTGGCACCTTAGAAATGCATTAAAATAATAGTAATAACTTAATAATTCCTATGGTTTCCTTACAGGTAAATGGTGGTGGAGAAGTTTGTGAAAGTATTAAGAAGACAGTGATGATGGTGTGGTGATAGGTTGTTCTGAGGGAGTCTAGACAGAGAAAAGGTAGGATACAAGGTAAGAAACTCATGTTGTAGGGAGGAGACTTGATTATTAAGTGAAGTCCTTAATAGTTCTGCTCTGCAAATTCCTCCATACTGCTGTTCTTTTGATAACTATTTAAACTACTGAATAAAGTTGGCAATCTGGAGAAATGTTGGGCCAGAGGGATGAAGAGGGCAGAGTTGGTAGTAGCAGTGATATCTTTCTGGGGTGCATGGGAACAGCTTTAACTCTTGGGTCCATTGGCAGGGCCCCTGGAACAATGGAAAATCTCATCACTCCACAGCTAGTTCTCCAGAGATATGGAAAGGATCTTACTTAACCAAAAGGGAGGGGTTGCAAATAGATCTGCTCTGAAGCTGAGGGAGGTAGCATAGGCCACAGATGGTGGATGATGGTGGTCGCTGATGATGGAAGGTATGGTGAAGGCACGGCAAATGACAGGCAGCAGTCAGGTCAAGCTTGATCCTATATCCACTTCCATTGATGTATGGAGGTTGATGGCAGCATAGCCCACAACTGCTGAAGACAGGATGTTGGAGATTCGCAAAATGGCTCATTCTGTTCCATGAGTGCTCCAGAGGATCTAGGTGTAGGAGAAGTGTTTGTGTGTGTGGGGGGGAACTCTGATGTTAAGGGATGTTATATGGGGTCTTGCGTGTGCTCTGTTGACCCGTTTCCTCTTTCAATGCGTATACTCCTTTGATTCCTTCCACTGTATACTTACATAATAATAATAAATTCTATGGCCCTTTAAAATATACATATAGACCATACACCATCCATGTTAGCCAGTGACAAAGATTTTTACTTTACAATTGTTTATACTTTAGCTGAACACTACTTAATTATTCTTCACTTCATTCCTCTCTTCCTTCTTTAAATTTATTTCAGTCAAAGATTACACTCCACAATACACCCAACCTTGCTGTGCATCTGTTCCTGTCTTTTCAGATAAAATAATTTTGGAGTCCTGAGCCCATATAAAAGACAACAGGGGACTTCTAATATACTGATTTTTCAGAGTAGGAGATACATCACTCAATATGTATTTGTTTAATATACAGAAACATAAATTGATGCGTAAAATAAGGTAAAGTCACATCTGTATGTTTAGTTGATTATTTTAACTTTATTTAGATTATGCTATAAAATACCTTCAAAATAGAAATACCTGAGTATTCACAAACAATTTTTAACAAAGAAAGGCACTCTAAACAGATGGGATGTATTCAGTATTTATTAATAACATCTGCAAAGTCTCCAATTTTTTCATAAGAATGGTATGTGCAGCTGATGTCCATATTTGATGTTTAAAAAAAACAATGACAAAGAAAACAAGAATATGAATTAAATAAAAATGAGACCAATAAGCAATGAAACAAATAAGTATATCTTGCAAAATATTTTATTGATAACTTTTGGGGGTTTGCAGAAGTACCAAGAACATATTCAGAAGTATCAAATACTTCTATTACTTGACTATACCAGTAGGCAGGGACTGGCTGGGCTGGGAGGCGTCTGCCTCCTAGACAAGGCCCATAATGGGCTACCTTGGGCAGGGTCAAAGACCTTTCCCTTTAAAATGTTTTTAATAGGCTGTTGATCCGAGTCTTTCCCACCGGTTTAAAATTGGTTAGCCCTCCCCTGCCAGTAGGGTGGCCAAAGAGTTCATGTGGAATAAAAAAAGTGTCTCAAAAGTCATGTTTTCATTTCCTGTAATGTAAGAAGCAAAATGTATCTGTACTGCTAAGACATATTGGATGCTGATGAGTTAGACACATGTGATTTATGCTGACAAATTCACCCATATAAATTGTGTATTTACACCAATATGCTCAAATGCACATATTACAAGAAGCATCCAGCTCTGTCACTGTAGCATATGCTCCAGGTTAACATCTGGTATACATACTGTACAACCACATATTTGGATACAAACAAACAGGTCATAAGCCCAAGAAGAGTTTATAAACATGTATTTTGATAGTGGAAAATACATTCATAAATAGGTTTCATAAAACACAGCACATATTTTTTCTTGCATACGAATGAATGTAGCAAAACAATTTCTTTTAAAATACACCCACAAAATACTATAGTTTATACACAGTCAATGCAGAAAGCACCTATCAACATCAAAATTAAATTCATAATCAGACAGTCAGAAATGGCTAGCTTTTGCTGATGACATCATCATCTTCAATGTGTATTTGCACACACCCTCTAAATTTTCGGAATTTACACTAGGCAAATGGATGTACGTTCACCTCAGCATCAGGCCCATCAATTTTAACTATTAAAAAATGCATCATGTAGACATGAATTATTTAACTCTATTTAATGTTTTTTCAATATTATCTCGCTTTAACTTAGCGCACTTTCTCATCTTTGGTTTTGTTAAACTTTACCCTAAAGAAAAAGAGGCATCTACCAAATAGACAATAAACATCTTGATCAATAATGTTAAGAAGACATCATGTTCCTTGCTTTGAAAAATGTTACATTTTGGTGTTAGCTCTCACAGCATACACTGAATACATCAGGCATGTAAGCAGTAATTATAAGGAAGTGATAACTCAGGAAGGTAAAGCACGTTGCTTTAAGTCTGGATGTGCTTTAACAGCAGGACAGTCTTTTTTCACTAACAACAACTGCCATGGTGTGCTTTTCTTCAACAAATGGCTTGTCAGTGGGAACTAAAACTAAAGCTGGTCATCTCTAGAACTTTATCAACACATTGATTAATCCACAATTCACTACAGGAGACAAAGATCGTTAGAAAAAGCTTTACTAGACTGGCTATAAAATGATTGAGAAATAAATAAGCAAAACACAGAACATGGTTCACTTGAATTTATTTTATTTAGAATAAGTGTAAATATATAATAGTATTTGATTCAGAAAATATAGTAATGTTAATACAGACAAACCCCCATATTACATTTTCCTTGAAATAGTCAACCAATTTGATGCATTTCAATGGGCCCAATCTTATTTTACACTAACATCTCCCACATTTTACACTGTAACAATTGTTACAGCATTGTGGACAATATTTTGTATTAGTATAATGCTATATACAATAGCCAAAATTCAATTCAGTATACACCATTTTTCCTGGTGGCTTGCAAAAAAATGGGGTGATTCCGTAATAGAATAATCCATGTAGTTCATGCATTATGAGTAGAGATGCTCAGTCTCAATTCCCCGCGAACCGAGCACACCCGAACTTTGCCGATCCGAGTACAGAGTTGGCTCGGTACTTTCGCGCGCCCTCGGAATTGAAAACAAGGCAAAACGTCATCGCTACATCGTCGGATCTCACGAGTTTTGAATTCTATAAGTACCGCCCTCCACGGCAATTCAGCGCCATTTTGTACACATTGTATGGTGTTATATAGCACACACACAAACGGGAGAACTACATTGCTCCATTGCTAATTGTCATTGCTGAAATAGAAATAATAGGGCTGGCAGTGTTGTTCTTGATCTGCAGTCACATTGTACTGTGTTATCAAAATGGGTTCACAGCAGTACACAGAAGACCAGGAGCACCAAGCAGCTGCTGGCACCAGTCATGGTGATAGTAATCCCTCTACGTCATCCTCTAAAGCCTATGTTAAGGTGCATAGTGTTTTTAAGTCAGAGAAACAAAGATGTAGAAAAACACCTTTTAAATTGGTAAAGAAAAAAAGACTTGTAATCCAGTCAAAGATATCTGCAGAAAAAAAAAATAATTATCAACATGCTAATTTACACATGCAATGGCAAGTAAAGAATGAGGCCTTTTGTGACTCAAAAGTGGTGTCCAAATACTTTTTCATGTAAAAGCCGAGTTGAAAGAAAACAGTAAGGCATTAGAGGAAAATATATGTTCAGATTCATGACAAAATGACACAAATCTCAGAGGAGAGTCTATCCACGAGTGCTATGTGTAAGCCTGACCTTTATGATAGTGTACCCACAAAGAAGGCCCCTTTCAGCATTTCTGCAGATGTGTGCATGAACATCCCAAGTGTAGCCGGTGATACACAAATTAAGGATACCACTTTAGAATTGCAACAGGATGAGGGGGATATTTGTGTAGCTGACGAGGGCGGTAATGAGGATGTTGATGAGGATGATGTTGTTTGTGTAAGCTCTACACTAGTGGAAGTAGTTCTTGCATGGGATAACAAGAAGGCCATTTTCATGCCTTTGCATAGGACCAAAAAATCCACCTCTTATGTGTGGAATTACTTTTAACTAAATCCTGGCAACAGTTGTCTAGCCATTTGTAGCATTTGTAAAGCCACAGTCAGTAGAGGTAGTGACCTTAACCATCTTGGAACCTCATCCATGTTACGCCATTTGAAGCGAGTTAATGGCAAGCTATTGAGAAAATCGGAAACGTATGCTGAAAAAATAACAACAAGCAGTCCATCATCAGATGGGTCCCTTCTCTCAGCTAGATCCCGACACCTGCAATATACACCCACATCACGGTGGTCCTCATCAATATCCTCAGTAGCGGTCAGAGATAGTCCTGCATCCAAGTTGTTAAGGCTAGATGACTCCTCCACTATCCTGGATTCCACAGAAGATTTCTTGAGCGTTAGACCCACTGCTGATGCTGGGGGTGGATATTCATCCCAAAAGCAAACCAAGAAGAAGACTACTAGTAGTTTACAACAATTGACTGTTAAACAATCCTTTGCTAGAGAAATCAAGTTTGAAAGCTGTCACTAAGTCGCAAAGCGGATCACGGACGCCATGGCGACTATGCTAGTATTAGATCTGTGTCCAATATCCACTATTAATAGAGCTGGCTTTAAACAGTTACTTGAGGTCTTGTGTCCCCATAACAAATTCCATCACAACACCATTTTAATAGAAAACTTTTCCTCACCTCTACCAACAGATTCGTAAAAATTTAAAATTTGGACTACAAAATGCCATTCTACCCACTGTACACTTAACCACAGATATGTGTACAAGCGGAACTGGGCAAACAAAAGACTATATGACTGGGACAGCACACTGGGTTGGTTATTTGTCTTCACCAGCTGGAACAGCAGCAGCATGTACCCATGTACGTCACATTTTTCAGAGTCAGGCTACTCTGTGTATCACCGGCTTTGCTAAGAGGCATATTATTATTATTAGGCAAAAAGCTAAGGGATAGTTGCAACAAGGCTTATCTCGCTTGGATTCTCCTCAGGATATATCATTTCTGATAACGCCACCAAAATTGTGAGAGCATTACAGCTGGGTGATTTCTATCACATTTCCTGTTTTGCTCACACAATAAACTTGGTGATAGAGAGCTTTTAAAAAATGACAGCAATGTTCAGAATATGCTGTCTGTGGCCTGTAAAATATCTGGACATTTCGAGCATTTGTTAACAGCATGTAGGAGATTACAGCAGCTACAAGAACAATTTAGTTTGCCTTGCAACCAACTGAAGCAAGAGGTGGTAACAAGGTGGAATTCCACCGTGTATATGCTTATGAGGATGGAGAATTAGCGAAAAGCCATCTATGCTTACTCCACAAGCCATGACATTGGGAAAAGAGGGGGGATGTATTTTACTCAAGCGCAGTGGAGAATACTTTCCGTGTTGTGCAAGGTGCTAAAGCCATTCAAAGTACTCACCTGTAAAGTGAGTTCAGATACTGCTAGCTTGAGCCAAGTGATTCCCTTAATTAGACTTTTGGAAAAGCAGCTTGAGAAACTGAAGGAAGAGATGAAACAAAGCAATTGCGCCAAGTATGTCGGACTTGTAGATCAAGTACTTTATTCGCTTCGCCAAAATCCAAGAGATATCAAAATCTTGAAATCGGATCACTACATTTTGTGCTTGATCCTAGGTTTAATAGCTATGGGCCTGATTCATTAAGGAACTTAATATAATTTCAGCCTCCTGGACAAAACCATGTTACAATGCAAGGGGTGAAAATTAGTTTTCTGTTTTGCACATAAGTTAAATACTGACTGTTTTTAAATGTAGCACATAAATATCCACTATAAATTTAGTGTACAAATAAGCTATCAAGTATTTGTGTGCTACATGAAAAAACAGTCAGTATTTAACTTATGTGCAAAACAGAATACTAATTTTCACCCCTTGCATTTTAGCATGGTTTTGTCCAGGAGACTAAATAAGAAACTTCTTAATTTAAGTTTCTTAATGAATCAGGCCCTATGTCTTATCTTTGTTTCCAACTGACCCAGATCTCAAGAGATGCAATGAGCTCCTGATGAGCAAGATGACAGCTCAAGTGTTACGTGATAGGACGGAGTCTCCTCCTTTAGTTTCTCAGTTAACTGCTGCTAGGAAAAATCTTAGTTTACCCAAGAGACCCAGGGAAGATGCAGATGACTCAGCACAACATTTTGACATTTGGTCTTGTGTCACTCACCGTACTGTGAGTACCTCTTCCCGGACATTTAGGAACCGTGGCCGTCCTCCATCCTGAGGGTCTGCGCATGCGCAGCCCTTTCCTATACTTCAGTGTATGTCCCTTTAACTCAATTGGCAGATCAGGCAACACTCCCTATATTAAGCACCTGTGGTCAACACCACGTTGCCTGATCTTGGAGTCTCATTCCCCATGAGTCTCTGAAGGTGTTCCTGTATTCCTCGTGTTTTCAGCCCTGCTGATTCCTGTGGTTTCCAAACCACTTCTACCGCTGTGGTTTCCAAACCACTTCTACTACTGTGGTTCCCATACCACTTCTACCATCAACTGTATCATCGTGACTGTTTGCTGATTCCTATCCGCTGCCTCCGTGCACTACAGTCTTCCAAACCACTTCAACATTATTATATATCATTGTGACTGTTTGCTGATTCCTATCCGCTGCCTCCGTGCACTACAGTTCTCTAAACCACATCAACGCTATTATATTTCATTGTGACTGTTTGCTGGTTCCTATCCGCTGCCTCCGTGCACTCCAGCCTTTACTTCACATCCACTCACCTGTGCCTCATCAAGTCTGTGAGCTGATTCCTATCCGCTGCCTCCGTGCACTACAGCCTCCAGCTTGCAACTCGCCTGTGTTCACCATCGTGACTGTTAGCTGATTCCTATCCGCTGCCTCTGTGCACTACAGCCTCCAGCTTGCAACTCGCCTGTGTTCACCATCGTGACTGTTAGCTGATTCCTATCCGCTGCCCCTGTGCACTGCAGTCTCTTCTCAGCTCTCCTGTGTTTCCTCGAGACTGCTGCTCTCATTGCCATCCGCTACTCTCCGTGATCAACAGCTCCTGGTCTACTCTGCTCTCCCGTGTTCCATCGCTACTGACACCTATTGGTTGCTACTGGTTACCTCCGTGTACTCGCAGAGTCCTGCTGCTGCTGACCGCGCTATCGTCCATCTACTGCTGATCCGCTCTCCACGCCTTCACGTGTCCCGCTGGTCTCTACCCTCCTGTCAGCATTGGATTCGTATCTCATCAGCTACTCCTCTGCTGGATCATCTCCATTCTCCTGGGCCCTCCATGAGTCCAGTTCCACGTGTTACTGATTCCTGTGGATTCGTGTCCCTGTTGGTCTACTTACCTGTGCGCTGCACCTACTAGACCGCTGCCTCATCTATCCAGGGACTTCTCATCCAGCCGGCCTCCTGCCGCTCAGGTATCGCTGCACTCCTATCTGACTGCCTGCTTCTGAACCACGGTATGCATACTTCTCATTGACTGTGCTGGTGTATTGCATATCTTGCTGGACTGTGTTGGTTCTCCTCTGGAGTCTGCTAGCCGCTGAGTCTATTGCCATCATTGACTGTGTTAACTTGTGCTGGACTACTTCAAGAGACTTTCTATATTTGCAGAGCTGTTCAGTCATTTATATATATTGTGCATGTTACTGTGGATTGTGTATAAGGTGCCTGTGTATATCCTGTGTTGCAGCCTCTCCCCGTGCACCTCCTCACATATATATTCAGTGGTACAACTTGCTAGTAGCAGACCACTGATCCCTGTCTCCAGTATCACCTGTTCCAGTATCCTCTCACACAGCAGTGGTACAACTTGCTATCGCAGACCACTGACTCCCCGGATACCTCCACTTGGATTCCATTCCTTCACTCAGACAGCGGTACAACTTGCTATCCGCAGACCGCTGACTCTCTCACCTCCTCGTTTCTGTTGGACATTCCTCCTCACTATAGCAGTGGTACAACTTGCTATCGCAGACCACTGACTACCTTCACGTGTCCTTGTCCATACAGTTCCTCGTGTACTACTACCTCCATATTACCAGTGTTGCTAGTCATAGACTTTCCTGAGCATCTCATCATCCACCATCTTCTGTTCCGTGATCACCCAGCTACCAGAGTACCCTATTACCATCTACATTGCTCTGGTAAGCCTACCGCCTGGTGATCCCTGGGTAAAGACTCCTAGTGCCTGTGACATCTTGTCTACTGTAAAAGAATTGACCAACGTTAGTGACACCTCTGCTGTAACTCCACCTGATCCTACTATCAACTATCAACATCCAAAGAATGGTGGAGGATTTTTTTTTTTTTTTTAAGTTTTTATCTTTGAAAAAGTCAATAATTAGTATCAGTCCAAGACAACATCCACTACACTCAAGTCATACATGTTTAGGGACTAATGCAAACAGTGCATATCATAAAGAGAAGAGTCATGATATTGACCAAATTTTTACTATAAAGATAGAAGAGATAAGAGACAGAAATGAGAGGCTAATCAGAGAAAAGTAGGCAAGGTTGATTGGTTAGAAGGCGGTGTGGCAGACCGCCAATAGAAGGAAGGAAAAATAAAGCAGAGCAAGAGATAGAAGAGAAGTGGGGGGAGGCGGGGGAGGCGGGGGAGGGAGGAGTGGTAACGGATTAAGGAGGGGTATCAAGTGGAGTGTTGTAGAGGAGTCATAGGACAAAAGGAGTTTGGATTTGAAAAAATTATATCCACGGCGCCCAGACTTTATTAAATGATTTAGACATATTACGCAGTATGCATGTCATAAATTCCATTTTGTATGAGTGCCAAACTCTATTAATAATTGCCTGCATTATAGGTGCTGTGGGTTGTTTCCAATTTGTGGCAATTTGACACAGTGTGCAGAAACTATATGACGGAACATTTTTGTTTGCTGTGTTGTGCAGATGGAATTCTAAGTGGAAGAAAGAAAAATCTGGGAGAGATTGGGATGTCAACCTGCAGAATCTGAGATGTGAAGTCCCGTAGTTTCAACCAGAATGGGGCAAGCTTGGGGCATTGCCACCAAATATGGAGGAAGGACCCTTCCAACGAACATCCTCTCCAACATGAGCTGGATGAGCTGGATGAGTCCGGAAAGATTTTTTGTAATTTGGTTGGGACCAGGTACCATCGATAAAGAAGCTTATAGGCGTTTTCTTTCAGCTTCACACAGATTGGACTAGAGGCCGTGTTGGACTTTATTTCATCCCAATCCTCTCCATCCAAGGGGCCTCCCAAATCCTCCTCCCAAGCTCGTTCATAGGAATCTTGGATGTCTCAGTCAGGGACTCTCAGCTCCCCACATAGCAGAGATATAAGGCCATTGGTAGAAGATCGGTGGAGGAAAAGTGACTCGAAAGAAGTCAAAGGCCTGATTCTTAAAGATAATTTAGTGGTGGAATGAAAATTTCTTAGTTGTAAGTATTGGAAAAAAAAGGTGTCGGGAATATTGAATTTGGTTTTTATGTCTTCGAATGAGGGAAAAGAAGTGTCTATAGTGATATCATTAAGATAATAAATGTCATTCTTTTTCCACAATTAAAAGGACTAAACTATACGACCCGGAGGAAAATCTGGGCTATCAAAGAGAGGAACAATTGGACTAGGAGTCGGGGCAAGATGAAACTTAGTGTTTGTTCGATCCTAGATAGAGAGCGAATGCGATACAATTTGGTGATAAATAGCGGACCGTGGGATTTTAGTGCGAGGGAGCCACAGAAGAGAGGAGGAGGAAGAAATACCTAAGCGTTCAGATTCGATCGAGACCGGTGGAGGATTAATTTAAATTTTTTTGAACAGTATCAAGACAACAGTTTTATTAACAAAGAATAACGGTGCTTGCAGAAGTAATGTAAGAATGGATGTCTAAATAAACTTTTATATGTAGTACTCTAACCTTTCACTCTGCTGCTCTTTCATCAGATTGGCACAAAGTGTTTTTAATCTGCCATTTACGTCAAAGGTAGCTTCCTATATTATAATTTTTTTAGAATTGGGGCTTATTCGAAGCTCAGTGATGAACTTGCTTGTGCTGTGAATTTCAATGGTTCTTTTTAGTGCATTGTCTGGCACCCTAGATTGGTCTTGGTCTGATAAAAGCACGTATCCCGGGGGGAAGGGGGGGTGTCAGCGCTCGTCACCATGTATTAGCTGTAGAATTACCACAGTTATCCAAGGAACGGGTAGAGTGATCAAATGAACCATAATTGATTTCTTGATTCATTTTCCATTTCACTGTACCGGCCATGTGCTCAGGGTGACAGCGATCTCCTTGTCTTCAGCTTCCAAAGCTTAGTCTGCAGGGGCCAGTGACACACCCAACATCTAAGGTCTCTTAGCTGTTGTTTAAACTGGACATATTTATCTTCCTGCCTCATGGCCTACTCTGTATTATTCTTCTGAAGTGCAGTGTATCTCTCCTGTGCAAGCTCTCTTAAATCCGAGATCTCATCCAGTGGGTCACGTTTTACCTTAAGTACGGCCTCCTCAACTGCGTCTATATATTGGTTTGAAGCTCTGTTCAATGCAACGTATTTCAACATGACAGATTCCATACTGCCCACATGTTCCATGTCACAGTCTGTCTGAAGCAGATCTAGGGCTAGATTTACTAAGCTGCGGGTTTGAAAAAGTGGGGATGTTGCCTATAGAAACCAATCAGATTCTAGCTTTTATTTATTTAGTACCTTCTACAAAATGATAGCTAGAATCTGATTGGTTGCTATAGGCAACATCCCCACTTTTTCAAACCCGCAGCTATTAAATCTAGCCCCTAATGCCACTCCAGTTGTAATATCCATTCCTGTGTCTACATAAGTTTGCAATGAAAGGGAAAACAAATAAATAATTTTCCCCTTTGCAAAACTATGTTGCATTGGAGGAGAGGTAAATTTTAAGCTTGGGGACAGATTTCTAGTTGGGGTAAGACTTGTCGTAGATCAAGTTTAAATTTGAGTGTAAAAATATAGCCATCAAGTATTTGTGTGATACATAAAAGGCAGCCAGTTTTTTTCTTATGTTCAAAATAATAAACTAATTTCCACCCCTTGTATGTAAAATGCACCATTTTGAAAAGAGCGCTAATATTTTGCAAACGTGTCAGACCTGCCATTTTTGACTAAAATGTACAGCAAGGTATTAGGACAACAAAAGTTTAGTGTTAAATAATAAAGAAATATAAAATGGTAACTAATAGCATCATCATGTGGCCTTTGCACCCCCTTGCTTCTGTTGCAATTTGCGCCATGTCTTTGATTGCCTGAAGGCAAAGGAGTCATGTGTATTCCCAGGCCATATAGCAAGCAGGTCTTGAATTAGGAGTGAAGTAATCACATATAGCCTGGACATTTATCAAATGGAAATACTGACAACTCAGATAAATTGAAGCATTTCCACCTGACTGGACCAAGGCTACATCTATGCCATCTAATGCTCCTATAACATGCAGGAAGCTAGTTAAGATTGAAAACTGCCACAGTATGGGTGCAAGGGACTCCGCGTCCTGTGGCTGGAGGTGGCTTGGGACATTCCTGCTGTAACCCCCACTGTGGTCTGGAAGGACCCAGTGACACAAACGTGCAATACTGCCAACAGTTTTGTCAATGGCAGACTTGCTGTTGGAATATTACGCATTGGCCCTAGGTCACGTCCATGATGACATGAGGTGAAAGCCGAGAGCGATGGATCACCACAGCATTTGACATCCCAAATAGGTTGGCCCGTGGCCTGGCGACATGCCCCCTGGGGCAGCAATGGTAGAACAGTGGCTGGTTTCGGAGAGGTGGTCACCTGTTGCCGTCCTCTTTAGGTAATCGTGCAATGTCCATGACTGACTATATGTGAGAAAGATGGATGTAGGGGGTGAATAAATTATTACCTCATGTCTAGCAAGCTTTGTAGTCTTCTCGTACATTAAAGATTGTAGACATACTTACATTAAAAAGTGGCTTTGCCAGGCTCATTGTATCTCTGGCAAAAAAAAATCACAAAATAAAAAAATATACATAAAATATTAAAAATAAAAATTAACTTTATGAGAATCATCAAAACAAAACAAAACTGTGTGTTACTACATAGACCTATTAGTAGAATATATAGGCAAGAACTGAAGAACTTACACACAAATAATTAAACACATAATACCATTGTATGCAAGCTGGTGAAATACTATTCAACAGGCAAACAACTTATTAAAACAGTGGCACATTACTGTGGCTTAAATATATGAATACACAATTCACAACAATTAACATTTAAACCATTTTAATTGGTATGCAGTGCATGACAAATATATAAAAGTTACATTTACCTCTAAGAATGATAAGGGGATTTCAATAACCTACAAGCATATCCAATTCTCAGATACAGCATTCGTCACTAAATGGCACCATATTAATCTTTCTCCATGGATCTTATATAGTGTTGAACAATGAGATAGGTGTATGCATGAGAATAGTTCAAACTTCCATTAGATGATGCAGGATTGAAGCTGTGTTTGTTCATGGCAGTCAGCAGTGACTTAGACTAGCCCCTAGCAGACGAAGCCTTTCCCACTGAAACTTCAGCATATTGCTGCGCGAGCCCGAGTTCAAATCGGACATATGTGCAGAGGAACGTCTTTACTGTACATTGCATACATGCATCCAATCTTTTTTCACCTATTTCCCTCCCTGAAATCGTAGCCTGTCTTAAGTGTCTTTTGCGCACGAAAATGGAGCCGACATTCGTTCACGGACGTATGTCCTGGATCTGGGAATGCGCAGAGGGATTTTGGGGATGATACGCGCAAAATCAGCAGATAACTCCTTGATGAATCAGGCCCTTATGTGCAGGTAAATCAATTACAAGCAATCAGTAGTTTAGATTAATGATCGTCCTCTCTATAACTATAATTAGTCCTAAAGCATTTGTCACTATGAATAATTGTTAATAATGTCTCTTATCTTACACTCACACTCACTTATAACAGTGTATCATTCACTAGTTAAACAATTTGCATAGTACAATGGTACAGTCACGTCCGTAGACAAACTTGACAACTTTAGATTCCATACAATGGTCTCAATTTTCCCCTAGCTGTATTCAGTTATAACTGAGAGCAAATCACATTAACAGCTTTTCCACAGTATCTGTTAACACTATATTTACTAAGAGCACACAGATATAGAGATCCGCTTTGGAATTAGTGGAGCTATATAAATAGCTGCTGCTAATGATGAACTAGCTTATGTTTACACTACCCACATCCAGGGCACGGAGTATAGCATGATGTCGGTGTTCACCAGGGACCCCCGCAAGTAAGTATGTTCTTCGGTGCATACTCCATGCAGGTTGAGGCTCCTGGGGTGGGTCTTAAGCATAGATAGAATGCTGGGTGGAGGTCAGATATGTGTAGAATTGCACAAAGCAGTTTAAATAGTGTGCAAGAAACACAAGGGGTGGGGAGGAGGCTTGAGCCGTTATGTGACTGCATTAATAAAAGTCCAGCATGCATGCATATGCAAGATGGGAGCAGCCACCACCTGAGGGGAGGAAAAAGACAAACACTGGACACTAGAACTCCTCTCTGTAAGTCCGGTGCATGACAATATTGAAGTCTCTTAACATAGTTTTAGCACAGTCTCTGTGTATTATAGTCTGTAATGAGACAAGTATTACTCAAAACCCAATGGCCTGACAATAGGGTTTGATACCGTCTCATGTGGGATTTTTGGGAATTTTTCCAATAATTTGTTTAGTGCTCTGCAATAGCTATAATGTAAATAATATTGTACTTATTATATATATTACTCAGATTGGGTAAGTTAGACTTTTTTTTCAATATAATATTTTATCCAAGTATACAGATGTGCTTTTTTATGGTATTTTTTTTACTTGCTCCTAGAATTTTCTGTCACTCGACTCTGCTGGAAGATCTAGTTTTCCAGCAGGCAATCACTGGCAAGTTCCTTTGGACCCTCAGAGGTAGCTTCATATTTTTGAAAAACTAGGGAAAGTAAAGTACGTCTCTAAGATAGCAATGCTTTTTCAATGAAACCTCCTGAAATTACACAGTATTAAGGTTATTGTTAATACAATTATGTTGCATTAGTATTAGTGAGAATAAGTTTGTTACCACATCTAGTCTTTGCAAGCTTTGTCAGAACATGAAGCCCTGCCAATATATGTTTTTCTAATATGCTGCTAGACTAATAAAATAGCCTTTATTAAAGGCTTTATGTGCACACCAGAGAGTAAATATAGAGGTGTCAGGATTTTCATTTTCAGATATATGTAGGTCAAGACAGTTTACAGCCCTCTCTTAACTGTTGGAGAAGAGAGCATACAATCTATAAGCCTCGGCTGTCCTATACTTGCAGATGCTTAAGAAGAATCATACCATGAAATCAAAACATGGGTATAGTCCAGTCCTGTTAATGTGCACATGAGGATTGTGCAAAAAGTGTGTATCATAGTTTAGCTACTAATATTTTGAATATCAATCAGTGGATCACATGTTTGCCGTGTGCAGGATACTGATCTATTTGATTATTATCTCTGAAGAAATCAACACTTCTAGTTTTCTAATGATACATATACATATCCTGGACATTTTTCGCTATTTGCATTTACAGAAACAAGTTGCAAGCTGACCCATCTGTAGGTTGTTTGATTTTATTTGTTTTATTTTAAATAAGATATATTATTATCAGGATCTTAGATCACCCTTTTTCTTTACCACTAAAGTAATAATTCCTAGAGCTCCTGTTTAGTTACTAGTGAATTGCCTTTAGCTCCAGGACAGTAGCTATTTATGCACATTAAAGACCTTTATACAATATAAAGCTTTGAAACACTTAATTATATTATAGGATTAGTTCATATATACAGTATTTGTTATTATGCAATTAAAGCAGTTGGTATTATACTTACATTATATGCAATTATTCTTCAGACACTAAGGGGGGAATTCATTTCCCCCCCAGATTAGCACTGCAATACCTCTATTACGGTTATTACGGTAAATTCAACCTGGCTTTCTGCTCGCGGCTCAGGGAGCTGCGAGTGAAAAGCCGACTTTGAAATTAAAATAATAACGGTATTTAAGCGCACTATTACCATAATAACGGTATTGTTTTACTTAAATAAAGGCAGTATAGTACTGTATATATGTTCCAACTATGTTCCAACTATGTGTATGCCAAACAACTTATATTTATGCAAAACACTTTACTTTTATTTGCTGGTGACCGTCAGTTGTACACACTTTCACTTAATGTTACATATGCCTTATAATTATGCTGCAATTGATACATGTGATGTTAGTATCATTAGTACAAGAACTCAATTGACTTGTGTAAATAGTTGTAATGCTATTTTATAACAGTTGAAATACATTTGAAAGTTAGGGTGTGGTGTTGGCAGTACATTGAAATATAATTAGTTACCTGCAAAACTATCCAATGTACCACCAACATAGGAGACATCAAAGTCCCCCTTACAAAATTATTCAACACTTACTGTAGTATTCTTCCAATTACCCTATACTAAGATGAGTTAGCATTCAATATAACTTTATGAAATAACATTGCTTGGGAAACAAGAATCAGCTTCTAACAGGAAATAATTTTTGATAAGTTTTTTCGTGTGTTGCACTAGCTGAATGTGATTAAAATGTATTTCTTTATTAAATACATTTTTTAAAATCTTTGTCCAACTTTAGCTACTAAACAGCAAAACATCAGGTTAGTAAACGGCTCTTATCACAGGATTACCGCTGCAATTGCTATATCTCTTTGCTGGTTTATGCTCATCAATGAACACCCTTAATGTTAAAATCACTGCTGATCACTGACTTGAAATGTATTGGAAAAATGTCATCTATGTAGAAAAGTACCTCTACGATAAGATCAGTAATAAGACACAAGATATGATAATGGGTCAAACCTGCAATTTGGGCATTCACTTATAACACCGTATATACATGTGATAATAACATTGAACAATAAAATCAATTGGAGTTAAAAATAACATCTTAAGAGATATTGTCAAGGTGGATTTTATACTGTTCTTCCATCCTCTGAATATAAATTCTAAACAGTCCCTGAGACTTTATCCAGCCTTCTGTGATGTGTGAGCCAAGACATTTCAAATTCTAGCCCTGGATGTGTAGCAACAATATCTTTATTCGGCCTCCTGTACTGTGGGCTTATTAAGAATAGTATTGTGGGATATGTAGGTAGCTGATTTTTGTTATTTGCTGAACTAAGCCAATGACCAATTAGCCAGACCTGGGCTATTAGGTGGCAGTCCCACACAATTAGATGACACAACTGTGATGCCTGGAAATTTTTCCTTAGCTGGGGAAAGCCTAAACCTCTTGAAGTTTACTTTTTTCATAGGAAATTTAAGTTTTGTCGCTTACTTTTAATTAGATTGGGGCAGCATGGTGGCTTTGTGGTTAGCACTTCTGCCTCACAGCACTGGGGTTATGAGTTTGATTCCTGACCATGGCCTTATCTATGTGGAGTTTGTATGTTCTTCCTGTGTTTGTGTTGGTTTCCTCCAGGTGCTTTGGTTTCCTCCCACACTCCAAAAACATACTGCTAGATTAATTGGCTGCTATCAAATTGACCCTAATCTCTCTTTCTGTGTATGTTAGGGAATTTAGACTATAAGCTCCAATGGAGCAGGGACTGATGTGAGTTCTCTTTACAGTACTGTGGAATTAGTGGCGTTATATAAATAGCTGATGATGATGATGAATTAGTGGGTACAATTAGATTAGAAAAATTGGTTATACTCCTTAGATATAGAAATAATTAGTATTGAACATTTTTAGGTCTCCATAGGAAATCAAACTTTATTTCTAGTAAAAAAAATTGTGTGGGCAGGTGAATGGAATGCTAGGGCTAATATTAAAGGGGTTTAAAATGAGGGGTGCCTTGAATGGTATTATCATTTAAGTTGGGGCTATTGTAAAACATATACATGGTTGCCACCTCAGTGCGGTCCCACATTACTCTATTTATCCCCTACATTGTATGAATAGAAGAGAAGAGAGCTCTTTACTGTTGTCATTAACAAATCACATAATGTGCCATTCTGAGTGCACAGATGATCTCCAAAACCTGCAATTTTATGTCATACATAATATGGTTGATTGTTGCAAGAATGGGAGGGAAACAGATTATTCAGACATTCATTGTTTGCTTCCTAAAATTCAATTTATAATATTCAGTCTTTAAACACACTTTAGTAAATAGCTTATCCTTTAGGTTAGTGTCGGAGAGAGCTATTGGATGTGCCAAAAATTAAGCACCTGGGGCCTGATTCATTAAGGATCTTAAATTAAGAAGTTTCTTATTTAAGTCTCCTGGACAAAACCATGTTACAATGCAAGGGGTGCAAATGATTTTTCTGTTTTGCACATAAGTTAAATACTGACTGTTTTTTCATGTAGCACAAACAAAGCAACTTTAAATTTCAGTGTACAAATAAGCTATCGAGTATTTGTGTGCTGCATGAAAAAACAGTCAGTATTTAACTTATGTGTGAAACAGAAAACTAATTTGCACCCTTGCATTGTAACATGGTTTTGTCCAGGAGACTTAAATAGGAAACTTCTTAATTTAAGATCCTTAATGAATCAGGCCCCTGATCTATGTGCCCATTATAATCTTGGTAGAAACCCCAATTCCTCCAGTACATTCCTGATTCCTGTTACATGTGCAGTACTATATTTCAGGTAAGCATTATAACAGAAATTCAGAATCTTCCTAACATGAAATGTCTTGAGAGAAATGTCTTACCTGGCACTATTCTTACAACAAGTAATGAAACACTTGCACCATTTGTAGTCAATGATCTCTAACGTACAATTAGTAAAGTGTTATGACATATAAGAATAAGAACAGTTATTTCTGAAGTATATTAAAGTTAATTAGCGTATAACATTTAAGACAGCTGCTGAAACTATATTTCTCAGTACTATGGGATTAATTAGAATTTGATGCTAATTAACTGTGTCTGCATGTGCATTGTATTTAGACACATAAGCATTTTTGTGGGTTTCAACATAGCAAGCATATCTAGAGATATAAGCAATCTTCTAGGATTTCAACCCCATCTATGTATTTGTCTAAGTAATTTTCAACAGCTTTTGAGCTTACTATTAAACTTTATTTTATTTATTTTGAGACTTTATAGGGCATTCATTTGATAGCACAGTGAAATAGATATAATTTTATTTCAAAGTGCATTATACTGATTACAATAGGAAGATTTAGAGAAACCACAATTCTTCCCATAATTAATTCAATCCAATTAGTGACACCTCAAAAAGGAGCCCTAAAAATGAATTGGCAAGTTCTTTTGAAAATAGGGATACATTTTTTTGGTATTTGACAGATACAGGATTTAATTTGTCAAGCATATTTGTAGTTTTACTTTAAGCTGTTTAGGGGTAAGTCAATTATCTGGGATCATGATCAAAGATGTTGAACACTTCTGATATTATCAGACACTTTCCACCCTCAGAATGGTATTGATTTAATTTTGCATAGAAATGCAGTCTTGCCAAATTTAGGGATCAAAATTATTTTGTCGTATAGCATGTCCTCAAGAAAACACCTCTGCAAAGAGCCTATATACTATATACTATATTATCTAAAAATGGTTTAAAATTGGTACTATGCCAGATTAGAAAATAACAAAATGTATTTGAATCAGTCCGGGACCACTGCTATGTCTTTCAATAGGGACGCAATTGCATTCTTCATATCAGTGTAAGACCAAGAGGATTCTTTAGAGACAGAATCAAGAGTAGGGAGCTTCAGGGACTGTAGGAATGACTGGTTGGTGTTTTCTGAATGTTACATAAGGAAATGTATGTAATTCCACACAAGGAGCAAGACCTTCCTCTTTACTATGATAATATACACAATCCCTGAAAAAAACACATGTGAAGGATTGCACTTCCAACAAATGACATAGGTACAACTTAAAGACTAGAGTTGGATAAGAACAAAAAAGCACTCCGGTCCACTAATTTACAAATTTTCTTATCAACAAGAGTTTTTTCTTTAATATTTTACTGAATTTCACATATGTATTGGTGAAATTTTAAAAAAACATATAAAGTAACAGAAGTGTAGCAGAAGAAAATAAAGTGAAAAATTAAAAGAAACAAACCCTTTGGAGGGGATCAGAAGTATGGTGCAATCGGAGTCACTGTAATTATTCCACAATAGTTGATCTTTATTCATTTCTCACAACACTAAACACTGATCTTTCATCAATATATCATGTCACACTAAATCTGTAGTAACAATCCACTATCTATAATAGGCTAACATTATTCTATATAGGCCAGAATCTTAGCAGGACTACCATAAAAGTAAGTTGTATTCAAATAACCTATATTCTCTTTACATGCACCGTTATTTATGCCATAGCCGAGGATGGATGTCCTCCCTAACTGCCTACAATTCCTCCAACAAGTTAGAGCTCATAAAGACCTATTAATAATCTGCCTTATATAGAATATATTTAGCTATAAAATGGTATTGTGCAGAGATAGTAACCGGCAGTAAACTGTAAGATTTGAGGATCATTCTTCAGGTTAAGGAGTTTAGAATAACAGGAACCAAATAAATTGGTTATATCATGGGAGTTCAATAGTTTTCATCTAGTTGGGTTGGTCAAGTGTCATATTCTTATTCTTGCTTTCTTAGCACAAAACAAATTGGTATAGATAGGTTAGTGCTACCGGAATCACTTTTTTTGTAACCCTAGACAAACAATACTTGTCTTGTGTTGTTAACTGCACCATTTTAGATTCAATACCTTTTTGTGTATATTCAGTCAATTAATTATAGTGGCATCTTGAAAAATGGCACCAGTAGGTGAATATAGATGTGATATAGAGCTACATTGATTGAAGCTTTGTCTGATATGTTCCCAGTCCTGTTCATCTTTTGTGATGTTTACGCTTCTTTTCAGCTTACTTCATGAGATTATGGAGACTGCTTGTTAGGATTTGAAATTGGAGCTTCTGCCTCTGGAGACTGCTGCTTTGCTGATTGAGCTATTTTAGCTGCTGGACAGCTTCATGCCTTTACTTTGTTTTATAGCTCAGTTTAACTATTCTCCTGATGTTCCAGCATGCTGTAGCTCCACCCTATGTAAGCCTTGCCTGTTCCTATGTTCCTTGTCAGAATATTATGCTCATGTCAGTACTCAACTTCCTGTTGCTGCATTCTGCCTCCAGTTATCCACTATTCATGTTCCAATCTCAACTTGTCCTCAACTGTGCCTCTGCCTGAACCTTTTGCCTTATTTGCTTGCGACCATTCTTTATTATACTATTCTCTTGTGGCCTTCTTGTCACTGGACTCCAGTTCATGTTATGGACCGCTAAACTGTTGTTCAGAGAAAAGTATTTAGTTATAGAGAATGGAAAGCATTCCCTTGTGGTTTATTGAATAAGTATGGATGCGCTCACTGTGGGCTAGCTGTCTTAATTTGCTTGTTTTCAAAGAGCATCAGTAAGTAAATATAGATAGGTGTCCTCTATTATTGTAGGATCTGTCTATATTCTTTTGAACCCAGGATATGGCTACATGGCCTCCATGTACAGGGGTTGATCTTGGTGTGGGTGGTGTTCCATCTTCAGAGTAAGAATGTCTTGTCTGACTATATTAAAGGTAGGATGGAGATATCTTGCGTGAGTATTCATTTATCTTTTAGGAGGAGATTGATTTGGGTGTAGTTATAATCAACTGAATAAAGATATGTGTAGTCAGACTCCTTGAGGTGCTTGGCTCTCCAAATGTGATGTACATCAAACTCAGATAGTATGTGCCAGAATAATCCTCAGAAACAGATTCATTAGATAAATGTTTGTTGGTGCACTGATATGTGAATTTTTAGAATGGAAACTATGTTAAAGTGTTCTAGTAGGATTAAATATAAATATTGTCAAAAATGGAGGTATTTACCTGACAATCTGCAGAGAAAGGATGCAAACAATTGTACACACTTGTGCAGCAATGCACCTAGTTTAAAGATAAACAGGAGAAGGAAATATTTGTGAGAAAATAAAAGTATAGAGTCTGATTAACAAACATGATTTGCTAGTGTCTTTTCTCATAGCAAGTTGCAGGGTGTGTCTGTAGTCAGAAGAAAACAGAGCAGCTGATGATAACTCCTTTCAAAGGGAAGGTGGGAGTGTCACCAGCCTATCAAGCTAGGGCTGTGAGAGGAGTGTCAGGTACAAAAATCTGTTTGTTTAACTGTTCAGTGTGACTGGTGCTAGAGAAGCTAGCCAGTGGCTAGAGAGCTGGTCTCTGTTTATTTAGTGTTTAGGGTCTCAATAAACTGAATGGAATCTTTATGGTATCAAATGCTTTACATCCTTACATTAAACCAAAGTAAAAATCAAGAAGTTGTTCCAATGTGTTTCACCAGAAATATGTTCTTGCCACAAGTGGTATTAGAAGTTTGATGCTCAGGAAAGCAAGTTTCCGCTACCCAGCCCGCATAGACGCTAACATGGAGGAAGTTCTGAGAGCACTTATAAATGTGGCTACCGCACAGCAAGTGCAAGAAGCTCAGGAGTTGCAGAGGCACAGGGGGGAAATACCAGGCTCTTAAGGTAAGAATTAATCCATGTGAACCATGACAGAAATGCACCACCTGGTCCGACTCTCCAGAAAATGTTGGCAGCTGATGACATAGAAGTATATCTGGTGTCCTTTGAGAGAGCTACGAAAAAGGAGAAATGGGCTGCTGAAGTTTGGGCTGAGAGGCTTACGCCATATCTGACTGGCAAAGTTCATATGGATCTGGATGAGGATGGGGCCTCCGGTTAATAGTGTCTAAAGTCTGAGATATTGGCTCACATTGTGTTCTAGGCGCCAGACAGGGCCCAGCACCATCACAAATGGCACTATGATAAGGTCAAAACACAATTGAGCTGAGGCTGTGCTTTCCAAAATTGTAAAAAAGATGACTGCAGCCTGTGGAGTATTTGCCTACCCAGATTACTGAAGTTCTGACAATAGATCACTGCATCTGGGGGCTGGACCGTGGTCTGCATAGATGGGTGCTGCAATTAGACACACAAACATATGAAGCGCTTGCCACAGTGGTAGAAAAGATTTGTGCGCTACAGCAAATGACCAAAGAACATGCATTTGTGTCAAAGCCAATGCCACATCAAACGCCAGGTTTGACAATCCTTGCTACAGGACCCAATGGCAAAACTGCAATGGACTGAAGGCTGGTTACAAATGTGTCTACCCCGAAGTGCTTCGAATTAGGTGAGCCAGGCCACTTTAAGGCCAAGTGTCCTAAAGTACTGAAATGCATGGTCTGTTCTGTTGCACATGTTCGATCTGCTTTCCCAAGCTGTTTTATCATGAGTCTCGTCTCACACCAGGAAGTTTTAGTCTATTCCAGGTGACTGTGCTTAGCAACCAAAACTTTGTCTTGGAAATGGTTGACTCCGTGAGTAAACTTATGTTGGTTTCCAGCTCTGCCTTACCCAAAACCATAATTACATGGAGCCCCAGGGAGCCAAATCTGGTAACATTTGTGCCCCAAATGGATGAGTGGCTAGGATAGATAGGGCCTATTGTGCAACAACTTGTAAAAGAAGCTTTGGAACGGCAAAAGAGAAGTTGTTATAAAAGTCTGGTAGTTCTATCTTTCAACCCTAGGGACAAGGTCATAGTTCTGGTCCCAACCCAGCAAAGGAAATTTTTTGCCCACTGTATGAAGTCCTAGAGGCTGTTGCAGGGCCATTTTAACAGCAGTATGAGCCCCCGGGAAAAGCACTGCACTGGGCCCTACCTACACAATCACTTGCAGGAATAAAAATGTAAATTATCGATAAAATTACTCTTATATTTATTGGTACCCCCAGCAAAATCTTGGGGAGCCAACTTACATGGACTGTAAAAAATATTAGAAGAACGTTATTATAGCTTTATGGTGTCAAAATATTCCAGGTGTTGATTTTATCTTGCTTATTTACAAATAGTATGTGTACGTTGTTTTTGACAATGTCAAGAAAAAAAAACGTATGTATTTGCAACAACAAGATCGCATGTACAGATAACAGCTGATACAGAGGCGATTACTCTACCTAAACATTTTAATAAAGAGGGTTTGAAGGTCCTGAATAAATCTCCAGGAATAATATACTGCAAATTTGGTGTTATGTCTCACTGGAGACAACTGTCAACCGGTATTGGCACTGGCCTTCCCAGGGCGCAGAGTCTAACGGACCCCTCGGTCTTCTCCAAGAACCGCCGCAATGCAGAATGGTTTTAGCTGATGGAGGCCTGCAGGTCGCGGCCCCTAGGTTAGCCCACCGGCGTGGTGGAGAGATAGTAGATTTTTTTTACACTTTTACCAGCAAAAAAGCCCAAAACATTAGGCTAAAACAATAACTACAGCCCACACAGTGATACAAGCAGTGTGAAATATTCATGCACAGTAGATTCAAAATGCATTGGTATTCAGATTTTCAAATCAGGGTATGCACATCATCCAAAATGTCAAACTACAATGAGATAATAACACAGTAGTGCTAATACAAAATACAATCATTGACCTTAATAACAAAGGAGGTGGCTGGATGTCTGTCCCGAGCATTGCATTAGGAGAGCTCCACCTCCCTCAATCCTTCTGTAACATATGGGGATATTCTCCACCTGTACCATATTCTTTCATATTTATCCACTAGGTTTCTACTGGTGTACATGAACCTTTCATGGCCGACTGAATCGTTAACGAGGTCAATCCAGCTACTCACAGTCGGGCCTTCCGGTGCCATCCACTTCCTAGCTATGACCACTTTGCCAACATAAGTAACGTATTAATGAGCAGTCTAATAAGCCTACGGGTGTTTTTGTTCAAGCCCAAACCAAATATTCATAGTTTTGGCGTCAAGGCAGATACTCCCACCTCCAATTGTTTAATACAATCCTCTGCCTCTCCCCAAAAGCATGAAACCAATGGACACTCCCAGAGCATATGCCAAAAGTTCCCCTTCTCACTCCCACACTTAGGACACAGGACCACCTGACCCCTATTAATTTTAGAAAGCCGAAGTGGGATAAGATACGCTCTGTGCAGCAGAAAAAACTGAACTTGATGAAATTTAACTGATGCAGTGACTTCTTTCGGGCTACACAACACCATATCCCATGCTTTGTCACTAATTTGCCCGAGATCACCCTCCCACCTGCATCACATCTCTGGCAAGCCCCCCACACCAGATCCTTCCACCAATAATGAATACAGAAATAAAATTTGCCGCCTCTGGCCCAACCTTGACAGTTGCACTCTCAAAGAATCTGCATAGAAACTCGGGGCAGCTCCCTGAAACTGCGAGGCAAGAGCATGTCTTAACTGCAAATACCTATAAAAGTAACCCCTAGGTAACTCATGTAATCCCTGTAGTTGGTCAAATGAATGTAGTATCCCATTCTCATACAATTGTCCAATATGTATTATATTGTAAATTCGCCAAGCTCCAGCTCCCTCCATCCTAACCAATTCTCCAAAGTCCAAATTATCCCAAAGTGGAGTGCATGGGTCCAAGTCCAGTCCACCCCCAATCCGGGATGAAAATCGCCATACCTACATGGCCTGTATCAATAAAGAAGGATCACCCCCAACCTTTCTACCAGCCAAAAGAAACTGCACCCGTGTATGTTTAGAACCTGTCCCAGAGACTAGAAAATAATGCAGATCCACACCCAGCCGCGACCAGAACAATACCTCAATATGTGTCAGCTGAGAGGAAAAATAATAAAGCCGCAGATTCGGCAAAGCCAAACCCCCCGACCCTCGAGAACGATATAAAGTGGTAGGCTTAACTCTTGCTCTTTCGCCTGCCCACACCAAAGAAGCCATGAGACGCTCAATATAACAAAATATACTATGAGGGATATATATCGGCGACTGCTGCAAAACATACAGAAACTTTGGTTGAATTATCATTTTGACCAGATTAATTCTACCTGTGACCGGTAATGGCAGCTGTTTCCATACCCCGATCCGGCTCTTAAAATAGTCAATCTGAGGCTGGACATTACGCTGGATATTTTGACCCATATCATTAGAAATCCAGATACCAAGATATTTAAATACCGAAGTCCATTTAAGAGGAGTCTGCAGGACCTGACCTATAGGGCAAGTACCCTTAATCGGAGTCACACTAGATTTATCCCAGTTGATCAAAAGCCCCGAGTACCTACCGAACACCGAGACCACGAGGAGTAACATTGGTAATGACTTATTAGGATATGACAGAAAAAGCAGCATATCATCTGCGTAAAGGGCAATCTTGTCCGTCCTGCAGCCCATCTTCAACCCAGTAATGTCTGACTGCATCCTAACAACACATGCCAGTGGCTCTATGGTCAAGGCAAATAGGGTGGGAGACAGAGGGCAACCCTGTCTTGTACCTCTATCCATACCAAACTGACGGGACACAAAGCCATTTACACAGACTCTAGCTGTAGGACAAGAATACAGTAATCGTACCCATTGAACAAAAACCGGCCCAAACCCAAATTTCAATAGCACCGCCCACAGGTACCTCCACTCCACAGAGTCAAAGGCCCTAGCAGCATCTAACGACACCACCACTGCCTCCTCCTCCGCAGGGTGGGGCAACTGCAGATGACAAAAGAGCCTATGCAAATTTATAGCCGTAGATTTTCCATGCATAAAACCAGTTTGGTCAGAGTGCACAATCTCACCAATCACCCGACTCAAGCGTGAGGCCAAAATTTTTGCCAATATCTTAATATCCGTTGTCAGTAACGATATGATTCCGGAAACAAGGGATCCTTTCCCGTTTTAGGGATAAGGACTATAAGAGCTTCAGACATAGACGGAGATACAGACCCCTGATCTCTAAAACTTGTAAACATATCTTGCAACCGAGGCACAAAATACCCCAAATGCTTCTTATACAACTCTATGGGTATTCTATCTATGCCTGGAGCCCTGCCATTTGGAAACGAGGATATCGCAGCTACAATCTCCTCATCAGTGATTGACAGGTCAAAACTTTCTCTACTATCTGCGCTTAGCTCAGGCAAAGAAACAGCCGCCAGGTACGTGTCTAAATCAGAATCTGAGTACTCAGCTCTAGATGCATAAGCATCTTTAAAATATACATAGAAAACATCACTGATCTCTTCGGTCAAGGTATGCACAACACCCAAAGTATCTGTAATTCCCGCCACTACAGCCGCCGCCCTCTCTGATCTAGCTAAATACGCCAAAAATCTGCCACATTTATCCACTTCAAAGTATTGAGTATGCTTAGCAAATAACAACTTACGTCTTGATTTATCTAACAAGTAATCCGACCATTCTCTCTGTACCGCTAACCAAGCCATCCTGTCAGAAGCCATATGAGAAGAGAGATACACCTCCTCCAACCGCACAACCTCTTTTTCTAATCTATCACCTCTCAACCTAGACTCTCTTTTGAAACAGTAAATACTTCCAATTAGGGAACCTCTTAAATAAGCCTTGAATGAATCCCAAACAAGAGGCGGAGCTGCTGTATCTACATTAGTAGCAAAGTACCCTTCCCATTGAGATTATAAAGTATTTCCATCCTGCAATAATGTCAACCAAAAGGGGTTAAGTCTCCAAAACGCTTGACCTCGAGAAAAATTCGGCTTTACTGTTAGTACCAACGGAGAGTGATCTGAAATCCCTCTTGGTAAATATGCAGCATACGAGACAGCCGGCAGCAACCCCTTTGATACAAGTCCTAAATCAATTCGGGAGAAGGCATTATATGAAGTGGAATAAGATGAGAAACAGACATCTACCAGATGTCTCAGATGCCACACGTCCCCCAAACCCATCTCTTTCACCAGATCAGCAAATTTCGATTTCCTGACATATGTAGTATCCCCCACCTCCCTCCATCTATCAACATTAGAATCCAACACATTATTGAAATCCTCACAGCAAATCACAGGAGTGTCAGGAGAAAGAGAGATAAAGTCACTGCATTTTTTTAAGACTTCACCACTATAAGGGGGCGGGACATAAACTGACAGTAAGTTTATACGTTTAGAATCAAAAATACCCCTTACAAATACTTTATAGCTTATTTGTATACTGAAATTTAAAGTTGATATTTGTGTGTTACTTGAAAAAACCGTCAGTATTTAACTTAAGTGCAAAACAGAAAACTAGTTTGCACCCCTTGCTTTGTAACATGGTTTTGTCCAGGAGACTGAAATAAGATACCTCTTCATTTAAGATCCTAAATAAATCAGGCCCATTATTATTATTATTATTATTATTATTATTATTATTATTATTATTATTATTATTAATAATAATAATAATAATAATAATAATAATAATAATAATAGTAATAATAATAATAATAATAACAATAATAAACATTTGTAAGACACCACAGTGTTCATATTGTCAGACTGTAGGGACATACATGCAAGGAAATGTAGAGTTGAGCTAAAGGGATCTATTGCTGTGCATACACAAGTGTAATACCCTGGAAATCACATGTATATTACGGCAAGCTTTCGTTCAGAATACTGCATCTCTTCTGGGAGGTTCCATTCAAATTGTGTACGCTGTTTTGAGGTGGACAAATTGCAAACTACAGCCCCAGGCTGAATGTACTAGAAGGCTTCATAAGATTCTTGGGGGTAAAGCCGAGGAGCCAAAAACAGACTAGTGGTAGCTAGTGAGTTGTGATATGTGACTACTGGCTGGGATATTGAAGGATCTTCCCACAAAGCTGCTAAGAACTGTTGCTGAACTACTGCCTGAGGAATGTCTGCTGAAAAGGTATGTAAAAGCTGTATGTCAGCCCAAAAGACTTCAATATGCAAGATTCACTGGATAATTACTTTGAGTTGCTAATGTTTCATTGGACAATTACAGTAAATACTGCAACTGATTATCCAGACAAAGCAATCGCAGTAGACTTTTAGTGAAATTATACAACAATTATCACACAAAATCAAAAGAGAAGCAACTTGGTACTATTTTCCTACATTACTGCAACTAGTCTGCCATGGTGATAAAAACCTTTTGACGCAGGTAAAGAGAATAAATCCATGAGTTTATGCATTTTTAGCCCTGCGTCCCTTCATCATCATCATCATCACCATTTATTTATATAGCGTCACTAATTCCGCAGCGCTGTACAGAGAACTCCCTCACATTAGTCCCTGCCCCATTGGAGCTTACAGTCTAAATTCCCTAACACACACACAGACAGAGACAGGCAGACTAGGGTCAATTTGTTAGCAGCCAATTAACCTACCAGTATATTTTTGGAGTGTGGGAGGAAACCAGAGCACCGGGAGGAAACCCACGCAAACACGAGGAGAACATACAAACTCCTCACAGATAAGGCCATGGTTGGGAATTGAACTTGTCCCTTGTTCCATTACAACATTACTGGGGGACACCTTTGCTTCTCTTTATTTTTATTTTTTGTTAAATCAATATATTCTTTTATAAAACATTGCCTACAGCAAAAAATTAACTAAAATAATTTGTACTAGAAATTTGTATCTGATAAAAAAATAACCATCTTATCTTATATATCAGCATCACTGCCTCAATGGGCCTGAGTTAATTATAAAATTGCGACTTTTTTTTCAAGTAAAAATGCGTCTTTACATTTTCACGGCTGTATTTTGAGCTATATGTATCTGAAGATATTTAGAATCTAAATATGTTTGGTGTCAACTTTTACCTATAGTCGTTATCAACTCAAATTTAAGTCAAAATCAAATTCATATGCAATGCGTAGTTGACTTGCATCTCTATGTGAATGCCCTTGACCCTCCTCTCCAAGCACAACTGGGCCCAAGTATAAGACATGCTCAACTAAAAATATGAGCACATGCTTGTAAACATAGGCAGTGTGACAAATTGTACATAGGTCACATTTTTACATGACACAATTGGACTTATGTCCAACGCTAAATCAGGGACCAATGTCTATTTTCAACTGTTCCTCTAAAGCTGCCTGATTCCTCTTTTGCTAGAATCTTAATCCAAAACTGGCACTTCCTTCTCCTTTAAGAATCTCTATTTTCTTTTCAACTGTCACTTTCCTCTTCTGTCAGAATCTCTATTTTCTGTCATTTTCCTGGTACTTCATACTAACTACTGGTTACCATAGCAACAATACTTTTGCAGCAGAACTACAGTTTCTAATACTATGCATACTCAAAGAGTTTTGAAATACACATGTGTATGCTTTGAGCAATAGACTATCCACATGTTAGCACAAAAATATATAAAATTGTCAAAAACTGAATGGAATAACCAAATAGTTGACTATTTTTCTTGGCATAGAAATAGTGTTTTTGGAATAATACTAGAGCATTTACGTGTTTAGAGAACATTATAATTCTAGCACATAGGTTACCTGGTATAATGCAGTCTCACCATTCAGTTTATCTCTCACCGAGATTGCTGCACTGTGGAGCATCATATGTGGAAAAACATCTAAATCATATGATGACCTGAGTGGTGGGACTGTGTTATAAACCTTTTTGCTACAAAGCTAAATTATTCTGACTGTTTGTAGTTTCTTAAGACTTTATCTACCACAAAAGTTTTCTTTGGTTTGTTCTCCTAAAAATGTAAAACACTGTTGCTGCATTTCGAATTGTGTGTTAAATATATTACAATGGACCATCTTTCAAATCTTATAAGGTGGATTGAAACTTATTGATATTTTTCACTTTTTATATTGGTTTCTGTCTATTTATTTCATGCAAGTATTTGTTTCAATTTGCGCTGCTACATTAAAACCATTGTTACCCCCCTTTTTTTATAGAGATTGCAGTAACTCTCTTTTGGCTTTGGTATTTGGTACACCAAGGGGTAAATGTATGAAAGTCCGATTTCTGCAAGTCGCTGGAAATTGGCGACTTTGCAGCTAAAATTTAAAGGGGCGATGGCTTGTAAAGCCAAGATTGCCTTTACAAGCCATCGACCCTTTAAACAGTAGCTGCAAAGTCGCCGATTTTTCATACATTTACCCCCAAGTCTATTATATATTTTAGATAGATAATTGTACTTATTTTCCTAGGAACAACTACCACAAGTGCCCATTTCTATTTTCCATATTTCTGGATGTGCACTAATGTCTGGAAAATAATCATGAACACATTTTATTTTTTTATTTTCAGATAATTTAGCTTTTATAACCATAACAAGAGTATTTAAAAAAATTCCACCATTAAAAACTCATATCTCTGATAAATATACATATATATATATATATATATATATATATATATATTGTGGCAAGAGCCCGCTACTGCAGAAGCACACGCGAACAACTTCTTCCTTTTTATGTAGCTTTATTGTCAGGATGGTAAATGTTTTGACACTGAATACTTTCACAGCAATTATGGAGACCCTAAACGCTAGCTATACATAGACCAGCTCTCTCTCAGGACCAGCCAGCTTTCCCAGCGTTGGTCTCAGTGAACAAATGGCACAAACAAGCTTTTATACATTATACTCCTCCCCCAGCCTTAGCTTGATGGACAGGTGACACTGTCCATCAAGAGAAAACGCCCATCACTGGCTCTGTTTCAATTAACAGACACACCCTGTCTGTTTGCTGAGAGGAAGCAGCTTTTAAATCATGTAAGTTAACCAACTTTAAACTACACCTAAGTCTTTACTTGGTTTAACCTGAATCTAGGTGCATAACTGCGCCAATGTCTTACTCTGCTTGTATGTTTTCTTTGCATATTGTCAGATAAATGCCTCCCTTTGTTACATATCCTTCCCCTTAGCTTCTCCAAGTCGGGGGACGCGGACTTCGCGAGGAGCGCATATTTTCATGACAATGCATCTGCATTCTTGTGCAGAATCCCAGGTCTATGTTCTATTGAAAACTTGAAAGGTTGTAGTACCAAGAACCAGCGGGTTACCTTGGCATTAACATCCCGGTTGCTCTGCATCCATCTCAATGGTGCATGGTCTGTTATTAAGGTGAACTCTCTGCCTAGGAGATAATAGCGCAGAGCTTCTGTAGCGCATTTTATGGTGAGAAATTCTTTCTCCACCGTGGCATATTTTTGTTCCCTTGGAAGCAACTTACGACTTAGGTACAGGACAGCATTTTCTACTCCATTCTTCTCCTGTGACAAGACTGCACCTAAGCCAACACCAGAAGCATCAGTTTGGTAGAAGAACCACCGGGTAAAATCCGGTGCTTGTATAACTGGGGAGGAACAAAGAGCTAACCGAAGATCAGACCAGGCGGTTTCTGCAGAATCAGACCAAGTTAATCTATCTGGACAACTTTTTTTAACATGTCCGTCAGTGGAGCAGCTCTAGTGGCGAAGTGGCTTACAAACCGCCTGTAGTAACCTACTAAGCCTAAAATGGTTCTTAGCTGCATCTTTTTTTCTGGTCTTGCCCAATTTTTGACTGCCTCCACTTTGTCTAGCTGGGGTTTTACACGCCCTCGACCAACAACGTACCCCAAATATTTAGTTTCTCTCATGGCTATGGCACATTTCTCTGGGTTAGCTGTTAACCCTGCTGACCTTAATGAAGCTAAGACCGCCTCAACTTTGGCTAAATGTGATTCCCATGCTGGGGTATAAATCACTATATCGTCCAAGTAAGCGGCTGCATAAGCTGTGTGAGGTCGTAGCAATTTATTCATGGCCCTTTGGAAGGTGGCAGGTGCCCCATGCAACCCAAAGGGTAGGACTTTATATTGATAGAGATCATCAGGGGTGGAAAATGCAGTCTTTGGCTTGGCCGTGGAAGTCAGGGGAACTTGGCAATAACCCTTTGTTAGATCAAGGGTTGTTAAATAATTGCTACCAGCAAGATTTTCCACTAGTTCATCCACACGTGGCATCGGATAGGCATCAAACTGTGAAATACTGTTTAGGCGCCTAAAGTCATTGCAGAACCTAATTGTCCCATTGGGTTTCGGGACAAGCACAATGGGACTATTCCACTCACTAGTGGACTCTTCAATTACATCTAACTGGAGCATCTTCTCGACCTCCTTTCTCACGTCCACCCGTCTGGCTTCTGGAATACGATACGGCTTCTGCTTTACAATGACTCCTGGCGCAGTGACAATGTCGTGTTCGATTAAGGTAGTGCGCCCAGGAATGGAAGAGAAGACATCCCTGTTCCGGCGAATCATTTCTTCAGTCTGTTGTCTCTGCTGAATGAACAAAGCTGGCTCTATGGGCACTTCAGATTTTTCAATGGCAGTACTCATTACCTGAGGAGAGGTTTCCTCATCATGCCAAGGTTTAAGGAGTTTAACATGATATATTTGCTCCTACCTTCTCCTACCTAACTGGCGGACTCTGTAATTGACAGGACCGACAGCCTCTAGAACTTCATATGGACCCTGCCAATGGGCGAAAAGTTTGCTTTCCTGGGTGGGAACCAGGACTAGGACCTTGTCCCCAGGCTTGAAAGATCGAACAATAGCACTTTTATCATAACTTTTTCTCTGTCGTTCCTGAGCCTCTTTTACATGTTGCTGCACAATGGGCCCTATCTTTCCTAGCCTCTCATACATTTGTGACATAAATTGTACCAGATTTGGCTTCCTGGGACCTTGCTGCTCCCACCCTTCTTTTAACATATCCAAGATACCCCTGGGCTGTCTCCCAAACAATAACTCAAAGGGACTAAACCCTGTTGAAGCTTGAGGTACCTCACGGATGGCAAACATCAAATGGGTAATAAGAGTGTCCCAATATTTTTTTTCTTGAGCCACTGCTTTCCTGAGCATGTGCTTTAATGTGCGGTTTAAGTGTACCACTAAGCCATCTGTTTGTGGATGGTATACAGAGGTGTGAAGCGCCGTAACCCCTAGCAACTGGCACATGTCCTTCATCAGTTTAGACATGAATGGAGTACCCTGATCTGTGAAAATTTCTTTGGGTATTCCCAAGCGTGTAAACATCAATACAAGTTCCTTAGCTATGGTGCTGGACTTTATGTTTCGTAGGGGAATTGCCTCTGGATACCTGGTTGCATAGTCAAGCACCACTAGTATATATTGGTGCCCACATGCAGATTTTTCCAGTGGCCCCACAAGGTCCATAGCTATCCATTTAAAGGGAACTTGTACTATTGGTATTGGAATGAGAGGTGCCCTGTACATGGGTTTGGGACAGGTTCTCTGACAAATGGGACAGGACCGGCAATACTTTTTCACTGCCATGTGTACACCGGGCCAGTAGAACCTAAGCAGAACTCGTTCCCGTGTTTTATCCTCCCCTAGTTGTCCCCCACAAACATGTGTGTGTGCTGCTTTTAACACTAGGGTTACATGGACCTGAAGAACCATTAATTGTTCTTCTTTTTCCCCCTGTACATTAGCAACTCTATACAGGAAATTATTTTTAACAATAAAATATGGTATACCTTCTGCAGGCTAGGCGGCTTTCGCTACCCCTTTTACCTCAGTCACACTTTTAAAGGCATGTTCCAAAGCGGCATCATTAAGTTGGTCTCGAGCAAAGTCCTGCAGAGGAAACAAAATTGGTATTGCGGACCAGTCCGTATCCTCACTGACAGGCAGGGTGGGCTCATCTGCGACATCACCGACCAATGCTAGTTTGGACTGTCCATGTTTCCCCGCAGGCGGATGCTTTTGTGGAACTCCTGCTGTGTCTCCCAGGATGGCATTCCGGTTTGGCGGTTCCCAAAGATCGATGTCCAGATGTTGTGGATTTTTAGGCGGTTCCTTTAAGACCGGGCTTCCGACCGTTGCATCAGTTGTCGGCATGTCCGCCTGGATCCGCTCACCGAGGACATCATTAAACAGTAGAAAGTCTCGCCCCAAAATGAGTGGATATGGGAGTTTAGGTGCTATGGCAGCTACCACCATAACAGTTTTGTCTTTGAGTGTGACTGGTAGTATTGTTCTTTCATACTCCTCTGTCGTGCCATGTACGCAAAGAACCTTCACCTTGGGCAACCGTGATGTTATGGTTTCGGGTAAGACAGAGCTGGAAACCAATGAGAGTTCACTCCCCGAGTCAACCAAGGCCAGAACAAGGTTTTGGTTGATTAGCACAGTCACACGGAACAAACAATGACTTCCTGATGTGGGACTCATGGTAAAACAGCTTGGAAAAGCAGGCCCAATATGTGCCACGGAACAGTCCATGCGTTCCGGTAGTTTAGGACACTCTGCCTTAAAGTGGCCTGGCTCACTACATTCAAAACACTTCAGATTAGACAGCTTTGCACCTGGCTCTCTGTCCGTAGCAGTTTTGCCATTGGGCCCTGTAGCAAGGATTGTCAAACCTGGCTTTTGGCGTGGCAGCGGCTTTGGCACAAATTCAGGTTCTTTAGTTATTTGCTGTAGCACACAAAACCTTTCTACCACGGTGGCAAGCTCTTCATAAGTTTGTGGGTCTGATTGCAGAACCCACCTTTGCAAATCGTGGTTCAGCCCCGGATGCAGTGATCTAACGCCAGAACTTCAATAATCCGAGAAGGCGAATTCTCCTCAGGCTGCAGTCATTTCTTTAAAATTTTAGAAAGCTCAGCCACTTGCGCTCTGACCGGTTTTTCTTTATCATAGCGCCATTGGTGATAGCGCTGGGCTCAGCCTGGCCCGGAAACTCCAATGCGAGCTAATATCTCAGACTTTAGGCACAGATGGTCAGAGGCCCGTTCCTCATCTAGATCCATATAAGCTCTCTGAGCTTCACCAGTCAGATATGGCGCCAGCCTCTCATCCCAATCTTTAGGAGGCCATTTTGCCCTTTTTGAAAGTCTCTCAAAGGACACCAGATATGCTTCTATGTCATCACCTGGCAACATTTTCTGGAGAACAGGACTAAGTGGTTCATTTCTGTCATGCCTCACCTGGCTTAACTCTTCTCTTAAGAGCCTCGTGTTTTCCACCTGTGCCTCGGCAACTCGTAGCATCTGAAGTTGCTGCTGTTTCTGCGCAGCGGCCACATTCACAAGGGTTTTCAGTACTTCCTCCATGTTGACGTCTGCGCGGGTTGGGTAGCGGAAACTTGCTTCCCGGAGTATCCCACTTCTGACACCACTTGTGGCAAGAGCCCGCTACTGCAGAAGCACACGGAAACAACTTATTCCTTTTTATGTAGCTTTAATGTCAGGATGGTAAATGTTTTGACACCGAATACTTTCACAGCAATTATGGAGACCCTAAACGCTAGCTATACATAGACCAGCTCACTCTCACGACCCGCCAGCTTTCCCAGCGTTGGTCTCAGTGAACAAATGGCACAAACAAGCTTTTATACATGATACTCCTCCCCCAGCCTTAGCTTGATGGACAGGTGACTCACCCAGCTTCTCTTTAAGAGAAAACACCCATCACTGGCTCTGTTTCAACTAACAGACACATCCTGCCTGTTTGCTGAGAGGAAGCAGCTTTTAAATTATATTAGTTAACCAACTTTAAACTACACATAAGTCTTTACTTGGTTTAACCTGAATCTAGGTGCATAACTCCGCCAATGTCTTACTCTGCTTGTATGTTTTCTTTGCATATTGTCAGATAAATGCCTCCCTTTGTTTCAATATATATATATATATATATATATATATATATATATATATATATATATATTCCTTTTACTTTTTCTTTCTTCCTTTTACTTTCAGGGCTTGCATACAACTTGAGGTTGAAAATAAATTGTATGGAACTTTGCTGTAATTCCACCAATATTCAAAGTTGAACAGATCTCGACATGAGTTTCGATTTCAGTCCCATTCCACTTCCATTCTGCTCTTTAAGCTGCAGGCAGTCAAAAATTAATTTGCGTTCGTACATGAATTGCATTCAATTGTGTTCATTGGCGGAAGTTCCATTTCAGGGCATGTGCTGAGCGAATTCATGCAAGATACAGCACGCCAATGGTCTTATGCAACCAATGTTTGAAACTATGTAGAGCCTTGTTTCATCTTCCTTGTATGTGTCAAAATTAACTTTTCAGACTCTATAGACAATCACCTCCTAGCTGAACTAGAAAACGCTAATTTTTCATCATGAATTATTAACTCCACATATAGAAGTTTGGTGTCTATGACACTTGCTATTTAGCCATGCCTTGCTGATCTCTGGCCCTACTGTGTATTTAAAGGTATGGTAGCTGGTACTTGAGGATGGTAACAGGAGCAGAAGAGATGATAGAGGCAGGAAGGAAGTTCAAACAACTGTAAATGTTTTTTGAAGAAAACATCCAGCGTAACCATCTGGAGCTGGCTGGCACATTTTACCCCGGGAAAGGGGGGGAAGGGGGCGAGACTCGGCTCAGCAGAATATTAGGAACATATTAAAGGAAAAAATGCAGGTAGCCCAATGACCCAACCCAAAGTAGCCCATTTTGGGACTGGCCCGGGTGATAAATGTCTCCCTGCCACCCAGTCCAGTCAGCCCATGGCAACTGCTGATAAGATACAGAGGAAACAAAGATTGGAACGGATTGATGAGGAAAAGAAAAGGGAAAGAAAAATCCTTTGGCAACACTGCTGTGGGCCAGTAAAGCATTTCTACTTGTACATAAAAATGCAGAATTGTCAGTTACACAAATTTGCAAAAGCGTGATAAGCCACCCGCCACTTCACGGCACTTCTGCAAATAAGGTGGTCCGAACTCTAAACAATAACAGTCCCTATATACTGGGTAAGACATTTGTGTGTTTTTAAACTGAGAGATAACTTTTGCAAGAGGAACCATAAAAGCATCCAAATGGCAATAGAGCGCCAGCACTCCCCATCAGTTACTAATACCAGATATGCCTCTCAAACAACAATACAGAGCACCTGCTGTGAACTAATAAATTGATAGAACAGCTTCAATTTCTGTATTGTTGCTTGAGAGGCATGTCTGGTCAAATTCTTCATTTAGTAGCTTGGGGTCATAGTTCTTTTGTTTGAATCTTCCTTTGAGGTTGGTTGTGTGTTCCTTAAAGGTGGTGAGTTTGGAGCAGTTTTTAGGCAGTCATCTGGTATGCTCTGGAGCCAGAGTTTGTGGTGGTTGTTGTTTGCTGGTATGTAGTTATTACAGTACACTGGTTTTATGTATGTTTTGGTCTGTATGTGTCCATCTTCTATGTAGTGTTAGGATCAGCCTTAGGATGCTGCTTCATTCCTGCAGCTCCTGCCTCTGGGACTGTTCTGGACTTTATTTTTGTATTTACCCTGCAGTACCTGTGTACTATCAGAGGTGCTGCTATTCTGTCATCTCGTCCCACTACCAGTGGTTAAATAGCTGCAGCTAGTTAATCATTTGCACCTGAATGTCTCACATATATGCCTGCCTCTACCAGTATCTTTTGCTGTTTATTAATGTTTCTGTGCCTGTTAATGTGTGTTATCCTTGGACTACTGCCTTGCTTTCCTTGTTCCTGTGAAATCCTTGCTTAGCCAGTTCCTGCTTCTCTATAAGCATTTACCACTCATCCATTTTTTGTCTCCTGGAGCTAAACCTGATATCTGCATTACATCTGTTATTCTGCAATACCTGAAAGTCTGTTTATTCTCTGACCTGGTCTGTGTTTACATTGCATTACCTGGACTGTGTTTCACTGCAATAAACAGTTCAATGTTTTCAACATATGTCTGGCTCTATGGCTGTAATTACAAGGACCTAGCTTGTGGAACAGAATTGAAGGCAGATGGTTGGTTCTTATTCTGATAGGTGGTGAATGTCTCAAGGTCTTCATTTTTGCCTTCCCAGAAAAAGAGGATATTGTCAATATACCGCCACCACTGTGTAAGGTCCCTTTGGTGGTGTTTGTTGTTCCTTATGTTGGCGCTTCCCTTTTAACCATTAAAAGATTCATGTAAGTTGGTGTAAATTTCATTTTTATTGCATTCCCCTTTATTTGCTTGCAGAAGACTCATTCAAACCAAAATAAATTATGGCTGAGGATGAAAGTCATACCATTTATCAGGAACTCTACTTTCTGTAAGGGTAGATTTGTTGATGAGGAAGTGATGGTTGTGGCAACATCCTTGTGCATGATGAATGGTCATCAGGTAGTTCTTCTGTGTGCATACTAATGGTTGTAGAAAATGATCAATGTATTAGCAGTGGTTAGATGTCAAGGATTCAATCCCAGAGTTGATCGTTTTTCCTGGTGGTCTCGTAATTTTTTTTGTGCTTCTTCGGTAGTAGAGAACTGGGAGTCTTTTAGATGTAGTAAGGTAATTATGTTCCTTCTTGTTCAAAATGCCTGTGCTGAGGCCTCCCACAAGGAAAGAAGTTAGTTCCTTGTGGTAATGTGTAGTTGGGTCGCTTTTTAGTTTGATGTGTGGTTGTATCTTCCAGGGGTCTTTGAGATTTTTCTATGTAGTAAGTCTTTTTCAGTATGACTATCGATGCACCTTTATCAGTGGGTTTGAAAACAATGTTTTTGATGCTTTTCAGTAGGTTGAGGGATCCCTTTATTGTGGGGTGAAGTCCAGCTAGTTGGAATGTGTCTGGATTTTTTTAATATCTTTTTCTACTGGGCTTTTTGAAGGTTTAAATGAAGGGGCCTTTGAAGTTCTGTGGAATTAAATTGGCTTTTTTCTTCAGGATAGCGTGTGCACATCTTGTTGCCACAATGGTCTTACAGGTGTGGCCATCTTTTTCTTCTAAGAAGTACTTCTTGAGGTATGGTTTGTTTGTGAATTTGCAAAGGTCTATGTAGGTTTTGAATTTGTATAGTTCATTCTTAGGCGCAAACTTCAGTTCTTTTTTAATTGATTCAAATAAGCAGTTCTATGTTTAAGCTGCAGTACTCACAGAAGAATTAAAAGTAAGCTGGATCCCAAAAAGCTGAGTTGCAACAGTAATTTTGCTTGTCGAGGTACAAAGTCAGAGTTTATGCTGGAATCGGTAATGGAAGATTTTCAGACAGCAGTTTGTTCAGGTGTTCAGAGTGACTTTTATCACTGACAAAGATTTCATAGAACAGGAGGGAGTTATGAAATTACGCTGGGTAACAAGGGAGAAGTGGGGTCACAAAGTCCAGAAATCAAGTAGGGTCAGTACACAGAGGTCAGCCATAGGTAATGATAATAAGTTCCAGAAGCTAGGAAGGGTAAACAGAATTATCTGGAGCTAGGAAGTTAAAACACAGTTAATCTTCATACTGAAGAGGGGTTTTCTTTTTTCCTAGGCAAGCACAGCTTGATCACCTCATCAGAATTGACAAGAATGGTCTAGACATTCTGCATATGCGCAATGAAGAAGTGACTACTCCATTAGAGTGAGTGGGCCAGGAAAGTGCAGCTGCAGGACCCGTACAAGCAGGCAAGTCAAGTGATAGATATAAAATGCCCAAGTGGTTACTAATTTCAAATATAATACTAATCAGTGCACTGATATTAAAATCAAATTCTGCTGAGTGTATTAATGAAAAGATTCGTACTCTTGATGAACCTTGTTCTTCCATAGATTTGTTAGTATAATTGCAATAGAAACCCAATGATCAAATGAAGTCTCATAAAGCGATATTTCAAAGCATACTGAACGGTTGTGTTTGTACGTGATCTTACACAAATTAGCAGTCACTCTGCTTCCAACAGCATCATACTCGTTCAAAAAAGATACTTATACGTCATCTTGTAGCTTCCTAGTATTTATAATATCTTATAACATGTTTTTAGCAAGAGAAAAAAGAAAAACCAATGCACTTATCTGTCATGTCCTTTCAAATTATCATAATTGTCTCTCAATAGTGTTGTGCTGCAGATATCAGGCTTTATTCATTATATCCACCTAGAAGGCAATGTTCAGATTATGGTATACCATTGAATTATAGTAATTAGAGCTCTTCATATAAATATATTAACCCCTGTCATCTCCTAACTGTTTCACCATTCTCCGACGACTTCATCAAAGGAAGGATTAGAGTGCATTAAAAGTCCCGATCCTCAGCTCCTTTTTAAGAGGGTGGTTGTTCATACAGATAGTCTCACAGGGACACATAGTCAGTGATTTATATTCATAAGAATTAAAGTGCAAGTCCCAATAGTCTAACTATTGGGTAGCAGGGACTACATATCCATATAAAATTACAGTTATGGGGAAAAATATTTATAAATAGTTCCACTTATAAAATAATTTAATGTATTTCACTATAAATTGAAATATATAATAGATGTTGAAATAGTTGCTTTCAATGAGGAAATAGTTGCTTAGAATTTAAAAACTGTTTTAGCATTTTCTATAGAAAAGTATATTGAAGATTACACATATATTTAATGATTGGAGCCTCTGGATCCCATGACGTTTCATAAATAACACATACTTTAGAGACTAAATTCTCAATTATTATACTCCCTCCTTCCATCGTATTGTTCTGCCTCTCATTATTTTCTACCATTAGTTTACAAAAGCCAAGGAGAATGCTATAGATCACACCATTCGGAAACATAGTGAAAATGGGCATATCGTTATGAATTCAGAAATCTTTTCATGGGCATTTTGTGTGTCACAGAAATATTATTCTAACAAAACAGAAACATAGAACAGACAATTTCAGTATGCTCTTAAATTACAGCACAATTGTTATTTGAAGAAAATAAAACAATACCCAATAAAATTTTTAGTCTAATGGCATATTCATTCATTTAATCCTTTAAATTATGTGCTGTGCCTTAATAACAGATTTATTAAAATAATAAACATTTTGGAAGTCATTTATGTAGTGGATGCAATGTATTCTGCAAACACCTTGACTATCCAAAATTGATCATTGATGATCCACCCAGCACATTTCAAGGTGCACACCTACTCTGTCCTCTCAGGAGATACCTCTGCAAACTAATAGTGCATCTCAGTATACAGGGATTATTTATAGAGGGACACTGTACAAAAGCATACATGTTACATCAAATACCAGCTTCCTAAAACTTTAGTACCACACTCTTTCATTAAAAATGTTTCCAGATGAGTCATATGGGGCTAGCAATTAGGACAGATGTGGGATCCTAGTGCACCTGCAAGTCTGAGCTTATGAATTTGGGCTATCTGCCCAAAAATGAAACCTTCAACATGCAGAGAATCACTTTGTAACAAAAGAAGGGGTCTCCACCTAAGGGTCTCATTATTGTACACAGGAAGGAAAGCAGGGTTCTGTCAATGAGCTTCCGTCTTTCTCACGAGCAACACACAAGCTAGAAACTGAACAAGACACTTTTGAACTATTAATGTTGACATTGTAACCTTGCAAGCCATGCTTAAGAATTTAAATCAATCTTTTGTCTTGGAGATCCATAAGTCGGTAGTGGCAAGAAAGAGGACCATAACTTATGAAATAGCTGCTCTGTAACTTTAGAATAACAAGCCGAAGAATAGCAACCTTTTCAAACTGAAGCAGAAAGGGAACTGAGCTATGTTTATAGAGAGTTGGAGTATCTCAAAAATAAAATGCCTAATATTAAAACCATATAACTAACATTTCTTAAGCAAGCTGGACATTTACTTAAATGGGCAGCATGGTAGCATAGTGGTTAGCACTTCTGCCTTACAGCACTGGGGTCATGAGTTCAATTCCCGACCATGTCCTTATCTGTGAGGAGTTTGTATGTTCTCCCCGTGTTTGTGTGGGTTTCCTCCGGGTGCTCCGGTTTCCTCCCACACTCCAAAAACATACTGGTAGGTTAATTGGCTGCTAGCAAATTGACCCTAATCTGTCTGTGTGTGTGTGTCTCTGTCTGTATGTCTGTGTGTGTGTGTGCTAGGGAATTTAGATTGTAAGCCCCAATGGGGCAGGGACTGATGTGAGTGATGTGAGATGCGCTATATAAATAAATGGTGATGATGATGATGATGATGATATGTCCTCACCTTGCTTTGAATTTAACGGATACCCAGCTACATATTGATAGAGTCCACGGAGCTCTCTAAGTCTGGACACAAGAATTGGATTATATCTGGTTCTCTATTGTACACATACATTTAAAATTAAATAATAGTCATTAAGTCATTAAGGAGAGCAAAGCATTACAAAGGAGTAACTTTGCATCTGGCCAAAACAATGTTGCATTGAAGGGGGAGGTAAATTTAAAATGTGGGGACAGATTTATACTTGAGATAGGGTGTGTCCCAGATCAACTTTAAATGTCAGTGTAAAAATAAAGCTTTCAAGTATTTGTGTGCTACATGAAAAAACAGCCAGTATTTAACTTATGTGCAAAATAATAAACTAATTATAGCAATAGCAAACTTACTCTTTTTTTGCTTTGCTCTCCTTAATAACTCAAGCCCTCTGACAGGCGTTTAGGACAAATTCAACTAGAGCATTTATAAAATGGTTAGTAACATGTGATAACCCATTAAACCATTTGTAACTCTTTGTGTAATTGTAACATGTTACCATCATGAAATGTATTGCTTTGAACTTGGGTTCATCTTTTTGAAACACCCTCTATTATTATATTGAGTACTAATAGGATAATGTGACTGTAGCATTTACAATTAACACTGTCAAAATACATCTCTACTCTCTGCACTATATCTAGACGGTCATGGGGCATACATATACACACTTGTTATGTCTGATGCACACCTGGAACAAATATTGCTTTTTTTGAGCTGCTCTCATTTTGAGATGCGTCCAACTCAACATATGCATGTAACATATGCTTTTTATTATATGCAACTTTTCCACACATACAGTCTAAGCAGAACTGTATGCTGAAACAGTGTTTTCAGGGCTTCTGTTCTGCAGTATTGGATGCCACAAATATTTTCAATCGCCACTTTAAAAGGGCTTTGGAAGTGTGTATGTGCATGTGTGGGGGGATGAATGCGAGGATCAAAAGAAAGCTTTAATCTTCATGATTGCTACTTATTACTGATCTGCATGGTTACACTCTCTGATACAGCTCACAAACTGGGGCCAGGGCTGTGAGATAAACACCAATGCCCTGGGAATAATGTTCTTGCATTGGGGTGGAATAAAATTATTTTAAATAAAGGGTTTCATATAACTTCGTTGTTTATTTTATTTATTTGTTTTACTTTACGTAGCTTAGGCAAACTATGGCTCTCCAACTGTTATTGAAGAGCATGTATTTCATCATTTTCTACAATAGCTGGCACCCAGAGTTTTCCTAAGTCACGGGCGAACGCAGGATTTAGAAGGGGGGGTTTCCGCCCCCCCCGGAAAAAAAAAAAAATATTGCGAGAGGGAGCTACCCATTCCCTAATAGAATAGTGGATATTCAGAGCCCTAAGTGCTGCAATTTAAGGACATCTCTACGTTTCATAAATCTAACCCTTACCTGATACTACAGCAGCGCAGATTCTCCAGTAATAGGATAGGAGCAAATACTCTGCCCTGCTTCCCACCCCATCTCCTCCAGGTGAAAAGTGCAGCCCCAAAAGATGCTTCGTACAGTTGTTTAGCAATTGCCCAGCCCTTAACTGCACCATAAAGAATTAGATGAGAATAAAGGCAGGCATTGGCTAAAATGCTTAAGATAGTATCACCCTCCAATGCATTAAACAGTAAGGCCAATGATTCTAGAAAAGTCCAAGGGGTATATTTACAAGAAATCATGTTTGATTTCTAGTAATCGCCGCACATCTCCACATCTTTCTGTCGGTTTAGTGCTCCAGCCTGCTGTATTTAATATAGTACATTTTGAAACTTAAATGTACAACTGCCTGTAATCTGTGGCTGTTTCAAAACAACTAAATAGCTGATGGTTTAGTCCAAATACCAGAAAGACAGCTTTTTTAATACCTGCTTTTCATAGGCTTGTTAGCTCAAACATGCTGATTGAGATATATTATCATTCATAACATAATTGGAGGCACCATTGACATATGAATTATTGTGGCAATCTTTTTTTATTGATTATGGGCACAAAATTATTTTATAATTAACTTATAGAGCATTTTTATTTTTTATTATATTAAGGGGCAACATATTTGTTTTGTTATATTATGGGGACAATATGAACATATAATTATATTAAGAGGGAAATAAAATGTGATTACTAATGGGGGCAATAATTAGTTATAGTGATAGTAGCAGAATTGCTTAAAGGAAAGGGACATGCACAAGTGACACCACTGGTGCTCAAAATTAGCACTCAGTGGCGCACGCAGGGGGGGTTTCTGGGTCTCCAGTGTCGAAGTCAGTAAATTGGATAAAGTCATTTCAATTAAAGTCTAGCAAACTTGGTTGTCTTTGTTTGAAAAGATGCGTACGGTACGCTATGACGTACAAGGGCACGCTACGGCGTGAAAGGGCGTACGCATCCACTACACGTGGCAGCAACAGTAATCGGTCTTTTACCATACATTCGCACAAACACGCATACTTATAAAATAGTACACATTAATGGTAATTGCAACACATAGTCAGTTATGTCGAAATATAGTAGTATTTATATGTTATATCAGAGTTACATGCATATTAGTGAAATACACGGAATGGGTTAAAGGAATAACATCATGAGTTGTATCATAATGAACCTTATTACATATCCTACTGTTTGGTTCACTCTGCGAGGGAATCGCAGAGTGCATACGCAAGTTATGAATGATAGGGAATTATGAACTACTTAAGACTAAGGAATCCGGGCGGGAAGAGCAGAGCATACCCCCTGCAGAGATGACCCCCTCCTTTGGATTCCTTAGGATGAACCAGCCAATGATTGACGACCCCTTGGACATTCCTGAGACCCGGACCAATAGATGCAAGCTATACCATCTTCATTGTATTACTGTATTTGATTGTGTATATAAGTAGCAGCTTGTGATCCAGAGTGCAGACTTCTTGTCCCCAGACTTCAGGATTGAATGACTGCACTGGATCCAGAGCGCCTGCGATAAGTAACGGCTGTATTTACTATTACTTCGCTTGAGCATATTTTTCCACTTATTGCGAATAAATCTTTGTGCTTTGGAAACACAAATCGAGGTTCGACAATCGTTATTGGTTAGCGACGATACGCACATAACACCAGAAACCCCTCCCCTACGCTAAAAAAGTGCCCTACATAGCGGCACTGTACTATACAGCAGCCGCTGTGCTGTCAAAGAAGCATCCGTGGCAGTGCTGTATAGTATACAGCACTGCCGCGGACGCTTCTTTGACAGCGCCGCGGCTGCTGTATAGTACAGTGTTGCCTAAACGGAGCTGCTGCACATACTCTGTGCACCCCTGCACTGTAATATCTCTGTACAGGTTCCGCCAGTTGTATTTTTAGAGAGACCAGCTATGCTCTGTGGTCTTTGTGTGATGCTTAAGGTCAGTAACTGCTGTATAGCTAAAAACTGAAGAGAGACAGTAAATAATAATGGATAATAATACTTTCCAAAGAACATTATTCTTTAGGAAAGTAAGTATGTCTACGTTAAATATACAAATAGCCAGTAAACTGGAACACTGCTGGAACACTAAATTGACAGGAAAAGTGTGCTGTGAGCCATCATATACTGATATGTTATGTGACAGAGACTGTGTAAAAACCGTTATAAAGATGTTATTAATAGACATTACACTGCTTGTGAATCACCTTATCTGACAGGACAAGTGTTTTATAAAGCATCTAATGCCATTGTGCTACCTAACCATGACTGTGTAAAACATTGCATAAAGATGTGTGATAACAATTAGAGATGAGTGGTTTGGTTTCTGGTTAATCAGCCATATCTGAGTTTGAAAAACATTTGCAAATGATTTTATATGAAGCTAGTACAGTACTTTCTGGGAATTGTAGTCTTACTCAAGTCTCTTTGTATAATGTAATATCAGAGGCACAACTACAACTCCCAGAAGCGTATCCATGGTATTATTAGATTCGGCAATATGACTCCTTAGAAAGAAAGAAAGAGCTATTTTTAATGGTGGCAAGCAATATGGAGGGAATCCTACCCAGCAGCATGCTGCAGAAAGCCCAACATTTCAAGTCTGAAGGGAGCTTTAAGCATGCCAGGTATCTGTGTATTAATGTCTTTAAGGCAACCTTTACAAGTTTTATAGTCCATTTATTTGTATGGTTTGCTATACACTTGTGGTGGTGTAAGGTTTGTCATAGGTCCGTTGTTTTATACAATCCTGGCGATTTTAGAGGTGCTTCCCTGCATTGTAATTTATTCTGCACTGATTTAGTGTTTGGGCACATCGCTGATTATTGGATCATTTCAAATTATGAGAATAGAAAAACTGATACGTAGACAGAAGCAAAAGGGTGAAGAGCTCTATCAATCTGGGATTTTGTTCAGAAGTTAAATTCATCATAAGTAAATAATTCCCCAAACTCTCTAATCTATTAAAAATTGGTTAACTTTGAATTCAACTCTCGGTGATCTTACTCTACTGACCCAAAAAACAGCTTTTCAGTGGGTGCAGAAAGCTCATACAGTCACAAGAAATGTGTTTATATATATTTGTTTAAGATAACATTTTCCCATTCAATCAGCAATGAATTTTTATAGGCTTTCTGTGCACATTGAAATGCATTGTCCATTGAAATGAATAGGAAACTTCTCATCTCGCTAGTTTTCAGAGATCACACTTGCATTTCCCAATGCCGAAAATTGATATTTTCTGTGAGTGTGAGAGATAAGGCAATTTTTCTTGTTGGTTGAAAAAGTAGAGACTTACATGACGATTTGCCTTTAGTAGGTTAGGTTAGGTGAATTACTATCTAAATCACTAAAAAAAATAGGAGATTTTATGAATGTTGCTGTTAAGATACCAGGTTATTAACTGCCTATCAACTCACACCAACCATTTAGTACGTTCCTGGAGGTAACCAGAAATAGTTCCCACACCAAATCAATGCTACGGGATAATTTCAACCTATCATCAGCCCCAATACTGCGGACATGGGTAAGTATTTTCACAAACAGGAAAATATATTAAAAAATAGACGTTTTTAAATTAAATTTGATTTAGTCACCAAAACTTACTTTTATGAAATATAATCATTATACTTCAAATTCTTCACACGGAAACAGCATCAGTCTTGTCCAAAAAAATGAGAATAACTAAGTCAGAAATTGCAAATTGGTGGTTTTCTCCCAAAATAAACACGTGAGTATATTTTTGGTGCATTTTGGTGATCGAAGCTTATTGATGCTTCTGGTTCCTCGTGACTATGCAAAATGTGAGAATGTACTAGTACAGGGGTCTATTGAGGTTGGTACATGAGCATCATTTAAGAAATATAGGAAAAATGACAAAGTCATTCTTCCTGATGAGAGGGTATTCTTGATAACCTTAATCTTATTATTACTTATGTCTTGTACCATCTTCTCTTTACAATTCCATATTGCCCAATTGTCCATTGACACATCTTTCCCAAAGTAACAAATGTATATATTTTTTATACTATACTATAATGGGTTACTGCTTCTCTCAACAAAACAAAACATAGTAAAATTGTGTTGCAACAAACAGAAAACCACTTGAATAATAGAAAAAATATGAAGATACACTTATGTAAATGCTTGTACCATTCATAACCCATGTTATACTCAACATATATTTGGATACAGCATTTTTCCTTTGATAAATGTATATAACACAGATGACTTGCATATTCTTAGATTATATACGAAAGCTTTATTTATTACACATTCTTCTACTTTGTAGTGTTATTTGTCAGGATTGGGAACAGAGGCTGCAAAAGAAATAGTGGCAGACTCAGGTGTTCAAATGCATCTCAGGCTTTTTAAACTGTTGTCATGAGATCCCTCAGACTTCAGTGTTTCTCAGGTGCTTAGAATTACACAAGTGTTGAGAGAGCCAATTGATCTATTGCTACTGTCTCTGCTGTTTTTTAAGGCTGTCTGTAATATTGATTCACTGCCTATTATAGCATTTTGCATGGTGTACTGTATAAAGTTTGCCAATGTTTGACCCTGCCTATTCTGACTATTCTGTGTCTGCCACCCACTCACAACACGGTTTGTGACCCCAACAATTTTGTTAGCTGACTGCCCTGATTTTGGGATTATTTCTACTATTCTTGCTGTTTATGTTACTGTCTTCGTTGTTTGTTTACCTGATAGTCTCTACTATTCTGTTTGTATGCACCAGTCCTGAATATAAACCTACAGTCATGGCCAAATGTTTTGAGAAGTATTGGTTTTCACAAAGTTTGCTGCTTCAGTGTTTTTAGACCATTTTGTTAGATGTTGCTATGGTACACTGAAGTAAAATTACAAGCATTTCATAAGTGTCAAAGGCTTTTATTGACAATTACATTAAGATTATGCAAAGAGTCAATATTTGCAATGTTGACCCTTTTAATTGAAGACCTCTGGACCTCTGCAACTGGCCCTGATATGCTATCATTCAACTTCTGGGCCACATACTGACTGATGGCCACCCGTTCTTGTCTAAGCAATGCTTTTGAGTTTGTTAGAATATGTGGGTGTTTGTTTGACCACCCGCCTCATGAGCTTGTCCACCCGCCTCACGAGCATTCACCACAAGTTCTCAATGGGATTGAGGTCTGGGGAGTTTCCTGGCCATGGACCCAAAATTTTGATGTTTTGATCCCGGATCCAATTAGTTATCTCTTTTTCCTTATGGCAAGATGCTCCATCATGCTGGAAAAGGCATTGCTCATCGCCAAACTGTTCTTGGATGGTTGGGAGAAGTTGCTCTTCAAGGATGTTTTGGTACCATTTTTCATTTATGGCTGTGTTCTTAGGCAAAATTGTGAGTGAGCCCACTCCCTTGACTGAGAAGCAACCCCACACATGAATGGTCTCAGAATGGTTTACTGTTGGCATGACACAGGAATGATGGTAGCGCTCACCTTTCCTTCTTCGGACAAGCGTGATGCCCCAAACATTCTGAAAGGGGATTCATCAGAGAAACTTTCTTTAACCCAGTCCTCAGCAGTCCAATTCCTGTACCTTTTGTATAATATGAGTCTGTGGCTTCTTTGCTGGCCTCCTTGACACCAGGCCATCCTCCAAAATCCTTTGCCTCACTGTGCATGCAGATGCACTCAAATTGGATTGCTGCCATTCCTGAGCAAGCTCTGCAATGGTGGTGCGCCGACCCAGCAGATGAATCAACTTTAGGAGATAGTCCTGACTCTTGCTGTACATTCTTGGGTGCCCTGAAGCCTTCTTCACAACTATTGAACCTTTCTCCTTGAAGTTCTTGATAATTCGATAAATTATTGATTTAGGTGCAATCTTACTAACAGCAATATCCTTGCCTGTGAAGCTCTTTTTGTACAAAGCAATGATGACTGCACATGTTTCCTTGCAGATAACCATGGTTAACAGAGGAAGAACAATGATTTCAAGCTTTTAAAGCTTCCAGTCTGTTATTCTAACTCAATTACCATGACAGAGTGATCTCCAGCCTCGCCCTCATAAACATTCTCACCTGTGTTAGGGAGAGAATCACTGACCTGATGCCAGCTGGTCCTTTTGTGGCAGGACTGAAATACAGTGGAAATGTTGTTTTTGGGATAAAGTTCACTGTAGTGGCAAAGAAGGACTTTGAAATCTAATTGCAATTCATCTGATCACTTTTCATCACATTCTGGAGTATATGCAAATTGCCATTATGAAAAGTAAGGCAGCAGACTTTGTGAAAAATAACATTTTTGTCATTCTCAAAACTTTTGCCTATTACTGTATAATGGGAAGAGCCTTTATTATTTATTCATTATTGAATTATAGTATTAATTGTATTTTCATGGCAACTCCAGAGATTCCAATACTGATAGACCATGCTGCCTTATAAAGAAAAAGTTGTTAGGCTAGTGGCTAATTAGTGTTTTTGTGACAGCATTGTTTAAACATCTCTTGACTGTGTAAGCCATAAACCAAAGAGCATTTAAGCCTTGTTGAACTATGTGCATAAGTGTTTGATACTTCTACCCGTTGCTGGGTGTCATGTGCCAAAATAATATAATGTTGAAAGCTCATTATTATTAATCTTGTGTATTTTATACAAAGAAATTAAATGTAATTGGTGATAATGTGGAAATATTGTGAGTAGATAAAGACAGGGTAGAAGATCCTGAGTATTGACCTGGTCAGAGATAGTGCCTGGACTATCATCATATACACTACTTCCTAAGCAGCCAAGCAATGACTTATGGGGAGTTCCACAACTGTTTTTTTTGTTTGCTTTCTAAACTTACTATTTCTCTCTCTCTCTCATATATTTATTTGATTAGTGACAGTCTCTGAGTATGTCCACAGATATGTGTGTGTCCAATTTACTTTGCATAATTTGCTTATAGTTAGTTCTGGTATACTATAAAGAACATGGAACTTTTCATTGGTTAAACATCACACACAATATAGTTATAATGAACTGTGGAAACTGCATTTTTGTGTTACTACTGCATACTCTACACTACTTCATCATCATCATCATCATCATTTATTTATATAGTGCCAGTGAATTCTGTAGCTCTTTACAATTGGAAACAAACATTAATAAGACAATACTAGGTATTACATACAGACAGAGAGGTAAGAGAACCCTGCTCGCAGGCTTACAATCTATGGGATAATGGGAGTTTGAAACACAAGGGCATGTGCTACATCATATTGCACAATGGACCAGATAGATGGGCTGTGTGTGTGGCAATGTTGATCAGAGAGTTGTTGTCTTGTGTTAGCTGTGTAGAGGGTGGTAACTGGGTAACCTAGGGAGATTAAGATGGTGGTTGAAGAATATCATAAGCTTGTCTGAAGAGGTGGGTTTTCAGAGAACGCTTGAAGGTTTGAAGACTAGAGGAAAGTCTTATTGTGCGAGGGAGGGAATTCCACAAAGTGGGTGCAGCCTGAAAAAAAAAAGTCCTGTAACCGAGAATGGGAGGATGTGATGAGAGTGGAAGAGAGACGCTGATCTTGTGCAGGAGTTGTCGAGTTAGGAGATATTTTGAAACAAGTGAGGAAATGTATGTTGGTGCAATTTTTTTGACGACCTTGTATGTTAGTAGAAGAATTTTATATTGTATTCGTTGAAATACAGACAAAAAATGTAGAGACTGACAGAGTGGCTCATCAGAGGAAGAATGGTTTTGTCACGGGCACTAGGAGTCTTTACCCAGGGATCACCAGGTGGTAAGCTTACCAGAGCAATATAGATGGTAATAGTGTACTCTGGTAGCAGGGTGATCACGGAACAGGCAATAGTAGATGATGAGATGCTCAGGAAAGTCTATGACTAGCAGCACTGGTAATATGGAGGTGATAATACACGAGGAACTGTATGGACAAGGGCAAGTGGAGGTAGTCAGTGGTCTGCGTTAGCAAGTTGTACCACTGCTATAGTGAGAAGGAAATTCCAACAGAAACGAGGAGGTGATGAGAGTCAGCGGTCTGCGGATAGCAAGTGGTACCGCTGTCTGAGTGAAGGAATGGAATCCAAGTGGAGGTATCCGGGAAGTCAGTGGTCTGCGGTAGCAAGTTGTACCACTGCTATGTGAGAGGAATGGAACAGGTGATACTGGAACAGGAATCAGTGGTCTGCCTTCAGCAAGTTGTACCACTGAAAATATATGTGAGGAGGTGTACGGGGAGAAACTGCAACACAGGATGTACACGGGCACATTAAACACGATCCACAGTAATATGCACAATATATATAAATGACTGAACAGGTCTGCAAAGGTAGGAAGTCTCTGAAGTAATCCAGCACAAGGTAACACAGTCAACGATGGCAAAAGACTCAGCGGTTTGCAAACTCCAGAGGAGAACCAACACAGTCCAGCAAGATATGCAATACACCAGCACAGTCAATGAGAAGTATGCATACCGTGGTTCAGAAGGCAGTCAGACAGGAGTGCAGTGATACCTAGGCGGCCGGAGGCCGACAGGATGAGAAGTCCCTGGATGTAAGAAGCAGGAGTCTAGTAGGTGCAGCGCACAGGTAAGTAGACCAACAGGGACACGAACCCAATGCTGACAGGAGGGTAGCGACCAGGGGAACCAGGAAGGCGTGGAGAGCGGATCAGCAGTAGATGGACGATAGGACTGGCAGCGGCAGCGGGACTCTGCGAACCCACGGGAGAGATGAGATGACGCTGAGGTGCACAGGAGCAGCGGGTAGAAATCAGTTAGCAGTCACGATGATGAACACAGGCGAGTTGCCAGCTGGAGGCTGTAGTGCACGGAGGCAGCGGATAGGAATCAGCTCACGGTCACGATGATGAACACAGGCGAGTTGCCGGCTGGAGGCTGTAGTGCACGGAGGCAGCGGATAGGAATCTGCTCACAGTCACGATGATGAACACAGGCGAGTTGCCAGCTGGAGGCTGTAGTGCACGGAGGCAGCGGATAGGAATCTGCTCACAGTCACGATGATGCAGTTGATGATAGAAGTGGTATGGGAACCACAGTAGTAGAAGTGGTTAGGAAACCACAGAGGTAGAAGTGGTTTGGAAACCACAGGAATCAGCAGCGCTGAATACACGAGGAAACACCTTCAGAGGCTCATGGGGAATGAGACTCCAAGATCAGGCAACGTGGTGTTGACCACAGGTGCTTAATATAGGGAGTGTTGCCTGATCTGCCAATTGAGTTAAAGGGACATACACTGAAGTATAGGAAAGGGCTGCGCATGCGCAGACCCTCAGGATGGAGGACGGCCACGGTTCCTAAATGTCCGGGAAGAGGCACTCACGGTCCGGTGAGTGACAGTACCCCCCCTTTTAAAGGTGGGCACAGAACGCCTGGAACCGGGCTTGTCCGGATTTTTGGAATAAAACTTCTTCAAAAGGGCAGGAGCATTAAGATCTTCAGCTTTGATCCAAGAGCGCTCCTCAGGACCAAAGCCCTTCCAATGAACGAGGAAACGGAGTGCTCCTCGCGAAATTTTTGCGTCTAGTACCTCAGTAATTTCGAAATCCTCCTCCTGATGAACTTGAACTGGCAGCGGAGCTGAGGGAGGTTTTGAAAAACGGTTGATAATAAGAGGCTTGAGTAAGGACACATGGAAGGCATTAGAAATCCGAAGATTCTTAGGAAGAAGAAGTTTCACACATACTGGATTGATTACTTGAATGATCCTATATGGACCAATAAAACGAGGGGCGAATTTCATAGATGGGACCTTCAAACGAATGTTTTTAGTAGATAACCAGACACGATCTCCAATTTTTAGTGGTGGAATAGCCCGCCTCTTCTTATCTGCGAAAGATTTATATTTGATAGATGTTTTCTTCAAACAGGTTTTGACCTGAGACCAGATATTTTTAAAGGTCTGACAGGCCGTCTCCACCGCTGGAACTTGGGTGGGCGGGAGGGCAGGAAATTCCGGAAAAGACGGATGGTGACCGTAGACCACAAAAAATGGAGTTTTGGATGATGACTCATGGTACATGTTGTTATGGGCGAATTCGGCCCAAGGAAGCAACTCTACCCAGTTGTCTTGATTGGCTGAAGAGAACATCCTTATAAAAGTCTCAAGATCTTGATTGACACGCTCAGTCTGTCCGTTAGATTGCGGATGGGAAGAAGATGAGAGTGCTAATCGTATGCCCAAGGTTTTACAAAGGGCTCGCCAGAATCTGGAAACGAATTGTACTCCTCTATCAGACACAATCTCAGACGGACATCCATGGATGCGGAAGATCTCTTTAATGAAATGTTCAGCCAGGATAGACGAGGAAGGCAAACCAGACAGGGGGACGAAATGAGCCATCTTCGAAAATCTGTCCACCACCACCCAAATAGTGTTATGATTCTTACTAGGTGGTAAGTCAGTAACGAAATCCATACTAATATGGGTCCACGGTTTGGATGGAATGGGTAGTGGTCGCAGCAACCCTGCTGGAGTTCTGCGGGAAGATTTGAATTGGGAACATAATTCACAGGAAGCAATGAACTCTTTGACGTCTCTCCTCATTGAAGGCCACCAGTAACTTCGAGAGAGCATCTCAAAGGTCTTGTGTTCACCGGCGTGTCCAGAAAAACGAGAGGCATGGAACCACGAAAGGATTTTCCTCCTTAGAGTAGGAGGCACGAGAGTCTTCCCAAATGGTAGCGTTTTGGTGGATGAAGCAGCCAGTGAGATACATTTGGGGTCTAGAATGGTATGGTTGGAAACCTCTTCTATATCAGAGGACGTCACAAAAGCTCTAGATAAAGCGTCAGCTTTTTTGTTCTTGGCAGCTGGTTTGAAGGTTATTATTAATTCGAAACGGGAAAAGAAAAGAGACCATCTTGATTGGCGAGGGTTCAAGCATTGGGCAGACTGAAGGTATGACAAGTTCTTATGATCCGTGAAGATCGTCACTGGATGGCGAGCTCCTTCCAATAGGTATCTCCACTCCTCTAATGCAGCTTTGATAGCCAGTAACTCCTTGTCCCCGATAGTATAATTCTTCTCTGCGGGCAGAAGACCCCGAGAATAGAAGGCACAAGGATGGAATTTTTGCTGTTCAGAGCGTTGGGAGAGAATAGCTCCCAAGCCCACATTAGAGGCATCTACTTCTAGAAAGAAGGGGAGTGTCACATCAGGCTGTCGAAGGATTGGAGCCGAAGAGAAGGACTCTTTGAGTGTTTGAAAGGCTTGAGAAGCCTCAGGCGACCATTGCTTAGGATTAGCCCCTTTTCGAGTCAGGGCCACAATAGGAGATGCAATGGAAGAAAAGTCTTGAATGAAGCGTCTATAGTAATTGGCAAAACCTAAAAAACGCTGAATAGCACGAAGAGTAGTTGGCTGGGGCCAATGTAGTACAGCATTCACCTTGTCTGGATCCATCTTCAGGCCAACTCCGGAAACTATATACCCCAAGAATGGAATCTGGGGTAATTCGAATGAACATTTTTCTAATTTACAGAACAATGAATTTTTTCGTAGCCTGGAGAGGACTTCTGCCACATGTTGGTGGTGAGAAGGCAGGTCCTGGGAAAAGATCAATATGTCGTCCAGGTAGACGACGACACATACATATAATAAGTCCCGAAAGATCTCATTAATGAAGCCTTGAAAAACAGCGGGGGCATTACACAGCCCGAAAGGCATTACCAGATATTCATAATGCCCGTCTCTGGTGTTAAACGCTGTCTTCCATTCGTCACCGGAATGGATTCTGATTAAATTGTAGGCACCACGAAGATCCAACTTAGTGAAAATACGGGCTCCCTTGATGCGATCGAATAGCTCAGTGATCAGCGGAATGGGGTACCGATTCTTGATCGTAATGGCGTTGAGTCCACGAAAATCTATGCAAGGGCGTAATGATCCATCCTTCTTTTTGACGAAGAAGAACCCAGCTCCAGCGGGAGAGGTGGAAGGTCGAATAAACCCACGCTGGAGGTTCTCCTGTATATACTCAGATGTAGCTTGAGTCTCAGGTAACGAGAGTGGATAGACCCGGCCCCTGGGGGGAGTCTTGCCAGGTAGAAGGTCGATCGGACAATCCCAAGAACGATGAGGAGGAAGACGTTCAGACTGAGCTTTATCAAACACATCAGTAAATGAAGCATATTGAGGAGGGAGTCCCGGTGAGGTAGATGAGATGGAAGATTGCTTTACTTTGAGAGAAATAACTTGGGAAAGGCAACGATGGTGACATTCAGGCCCCCAAGACGTGACTTGAGGGGTGCGCCAGTCAATCTGGGGAGAGTGACACTGAAGCCATGGAAGGCCTAAGACAATCGGACTTGTCGTAACAGGAAGGATTAAAAACGATATTACTTCATGATGCAGAGCACCAATCTGAAGTGTCACTGGAGACGTACTCTGAGTGATGAGACCGTTGATGAGACGTGAGCCATCTATAGCCGTCACAGTAATGGATGTTTTTAAGGTAGTCACTGGTAGAGACCATTGATTTACTAAAGATTCAGAAATAAAATTTCCTGCTGCTCCGGAATCAATTAATGCCTGTGACTCAAAGGTTTTGGTAGCAGAGGAAATCGTAACATCAAAAGCGCAGACTTTAGATTTCATGGAAGATGGAGAGGACTCCAGGGACCCTAACTTCACCTCTCCAGAACTAGTTAGGGCCTGGCATTTCCCGATCTCTTAGGGCAGGAGCTGAGAATATGAGTGGAATCAGCACAATAGATACAGAGTCTATTCTTTACTCTTCGTTTTCTCTCCTCGGAAGATAATTTGGAACGTCCTATCTCCATGGGAATCACAGAGGGTGAAACTGGACGAAATTGAGGGTTAGAACGAAGAGGTGCTTTAGCAGAAGTTGTTTTCTCAGCCTCTCTTTCACGAAATCTCATATCAACACGATGGCATAGAGAGATCAAATCTTCAAGTGATGAAGGAAGCTCTTGAGTAGTCAGTGCATCTTTAATTTTATCGGAGAGCCCCTGCCAGAAGGCGGCAACTAGGGCTTCAGTGTTCCACTGAAGTTCAGAGGCTAAGATCCTAAATTGAATGACGTACTGGCCTACTGTATGAGATCCTTGTCGTAGGCGGAGGATGCTGGAAGCAGCGGAGGTCACACGACCTGGTTCATCGAACACACTTCGGAATGTAGAAATGAATTTGGCACTATCTTGTAATATCGGATCATTTCTTTCCCACAGAGGGGAGGCCCAAGCCAGGGCTTGTCCTGAAAACAAAGAGATAAGATAGGCCACTCTGGAACGATGGGTAGAAAAATTTTGAGGTTGGAGCTCAAAATGGACTGAACATTGGTTCAGGAAACCCCTACAAGTTTTGGGGTCTCCATCGTACTTTGACGGAGTAGGCAGGTGAAGCGTGGAAGCTGTAGACACCTGGGATGGCACTGGGGAAACGGAGGAAAGCACAGAAGCCTCAGGAGTAGCTGTCACAGTCTGTCCAGATGTTCCTTGGGAGGTTAATGACTGATAACACTGAAGTAACAGCTGTTGGCGGGCATCCTGTTGCTCCACACGGCTGACCAGATGCTGCAGCATCTCTTTGGCGGTAGGTTCCGTATCTGGGTCTGTCATGGCCTGATCTTACTGTCACGGGCACTAGGAGTCTTTACCCAGGGATCACCAGGTGGTAAGCTTACCAGAGCAATATAGATGGTAATAGTGTACTCTGGTAGCAGGGTGATCACGGAACAGGCAATAGTAGATGATGAGATGCTCAGGAAAGTCTATGACTAGCAGCACTGGTAATATGGAGGTGATAATACACGAGGAACTGTATGGACAAGGGCAAGTGGAGGTAGTCAGTGGTCTGCGTTAGCAAGTTGTACCACTGCTATAGTGAGAAGGAATATCCAACAGAAACGAGGAGGTGATGAGAGTCAGCGGTCTGCGGAGAGCAAGTGGTACCGCTGTCTGAGTGAAGGAATGGAATCCAAGTGGAGGTATCCGGGAAGTCAGTGGTCTGCGGTAGCAAGTTGTACCACTGCTATGTGAGAGGAATGGAACAGGTGATACTGGAACAGGAATCAGTGGTCTGCCTTCAGCAAGTTGTACCACTGAAAATATATGTGAGGAGGTGTACGGGGAGAAACTGCAACACAGGATGTACACGGGCACATTAAACACGATCCACAGTAATATGCACAATATATATAAATGACTGAACAGGTCTGCAAAGGTAGGAAGTCTCTGAAGTAATCCAACACAAGGTAACACAGTCAACGATGGCAAAAGACTCAGCGGTTTGCAAACTCCAGAGGAGAACCAACACAGTCCAGCAAGATATGCAATACACCAGCACAGTCAATGAAAAGTATGCATACCGTGGTTCAGAAGGCAGTCAGACAGGAGTGCAGTGATACCTAGGCGGCCGGAGGCCGACAGGATGAGAAGTCCCTGGATGTAAGAAGCAGGAGTCTAGTAGGTGCAGCGCACAGGTAAGTAGACCAACAGGGACACGAACCCAATGCTGACAGGAGGGTAGCGACCAGGGGAACCAGGAAGGCGTGGAGAGCGGATCAGCAGTAGATGGACGATAGGACTGGCAGCGGCAGCGGGACTCTGCGAACCCACGGGAGAGATGAGATGACGCTGAGGTGCACAGGAGCAGCGGGTAGAAATCAGTTAGCAGTCACGATGATGAACACAGGCGAGTTGCCAGCTGGAGGCTGTAGTGCACGGAGGCAGCGGATAGGAATCAGCTCACGGTCACGATGATGAACACAGGCGAGTTGCCGGCTGGAGGCTGTAGTGCACGGAGGCAGCGGATAGGAATCTGCTCACAGTCACGATGATGAACACAGGCGAGTTGCCAGCTGGAGGCTGTAGTGCACGGAGGCAGCGGATAGGAATCTGCTCACAGTCACGATGATGCAGTTGATGGTAGAAGTGGTATGGGAACCACAGTAGTAGAAGTGGTTAGGAAACCACAGAGGTAGAAGTGGTTTGGAAACCACAGGAATCAGCAGCGCTGAATACACGAGGAAACACCTTCAGAGGCTCATGGGGAATGAGACTCCAAGATCAGGCAACGTGGTGTTGACCACAGGTGCTTAATATAGGGAGTGTTGCCTGATCTGCCAATTGAGTTAAAGGGACATACACTGAAGTATAGGAAAGGGCTGCGCATGCGCAGACCCTCAGGATGGAGGACGGCCACGGTTACTAAATGTCCGGGAAGATGCACTCACGGTCCGGTGAGTGACAGGTTTGCAATGAAAATCAATCTAACAGCTGCGTGCAAAATAGATTGTAGGGGTTCAAGTCTGACTTTGGGAAGACCAGTAAGGAGGGAATTGCAATAGTCGATGCGGGAGATGATGAGTGCATGAATTAAGGTTTTTGTGGTGTCTTGTGTGAGATATGTGCGTATTCTGGAAATGTTCTTTAGATGTATGTAACATGATTTAGATATAGAGTTGATGTGGGGAATAAACGATAGTTGTGAGTCAAGGATTACACCTAGGCAGCTAGCTTGCAGGGTGGGATTTATAATCATGTTATCAACAGAAATAGAAATGTCAGGCAGGAAACTTTGTTTTTGGGCAGGAATATTATTAATTCAGTTTTGAAAGATTGAGTTTGAGTTGGCGAGAAGACATCCAAGATGAAATGGCAGAAAGACAGTCAGTAACACGAGACAACACAGATGGTGAAAGACCAGGAGAGGATAGATAGATTTGTGTATTATCCGCATAGAGATGATACTGAAATCCAAAGAAGCTTATTAGTTTTCCAAGAGAAGTGGTGTAGATAGAGAATAGCAGAGGACCTAGGACTGAACCTTGTGGTACTCCAACTGATAAGGGAAGCGGATCAGGAGTGGATCCAGAGAAATTAACACTGAAAGAGCGATTAGATAGGTAGGATGAGAAATAGGATAGGACAGTGCCTTCAAGACCTAGGGATTGTAGCATTTGTATGGGGAGAGAGTGGTCAACAGTGTCAAATGCAGCAGAGAGATCCAGGAGAATTAGAAGAGAGTAATGGTTTTTACTTTTTGCTGTGATCAAATCATTGACAACCTTGGTCAGCACAGTCTCTGTGGAGTGTTGAGAGCGGAAGCCTGACTGAAGAGGATCCAATAGGTTGTTTGCTGTAAGAAAGTGTGTGAGGCAAGTGTAGGCAATTCTCGCGAGAAGCTTGGAGGGACATGGGAGCTGAGAGTTGGAGCGGTAATTTGCGAGAGAGTTAGGGTCAGAATTTTGGTTTTTTTTAAGAGGGAGTAATCACTGCATGCTTGAATAGTGATGGAAAAATACCAGTAGAAAGAGATAGATTACAGATTTTAGTTAGAGGGGGAATGAGCACAGGAGACAGGGACCTACTAATTTGTGAGAGAGTGGGATCAAGAGGACAGGCGGTAGAGTAGGAATATGAGAAGAGAGTAGATACTTCCTCTTCATTTGTGGGATCACATGAAGAGAGTGTCAGAAAGTGCTACAAAGGAACTGAGGTGATTGCTTGTCGAGGGAGATGATACCATTTCAAGTCTGAAATTATCTATTTTGTCCTTGAAATAGGAAGCAAGATCCTGGGCACTGATGGTAGTTGGAGGATTTGGGGAAGGAGGATTCAGAAGAGATTTAAATGTGTTAAAAAGGCATTTGGGGTTAGAAGCCTGAGCATAGATAAGAGATTGAAGTATATTTGTTTTGCTCTGTCCAGAGCATTTCTATAGGAGTGGTAGATATCAGTATATGTGATGAAATCATTAGAGGTACAAGATTTATGCCAGTGACGTTCTGCTTTATGAGAAAGTTTTTGTAGAGTTTGTGTTACTTTAGAGTGCCACGGTTGGCAACAAAGTCTATGCGGACTATGTAGTGTCGCTGGAGCCACTTGATCCAGGGCAGTTGCTAGGGTTTGGTGAAAATAGGGTACTGCCCGATCAGGGGAGGAGAATGTAGAAATTGGGGAGAGAAGGTGTTGGAGAGAGATGGAAAACTGTTGAAGATCAATAGAGTTAATATTCCTGCGGTTGTGAGGAGCCTTGGAAGAGTCTGACACTACGGAGGGTAAAGAACTGGGGGTGAGCGAGTAGCTAAAATGTGATGATCCGAGAGGGGGAAAGGAGTGTTAAGGAAATCAGAAACTGAGCATATTCTAGAGAAAACAAGATCAAGACAGTGGCCATCCTGATGAGTAGCGGATTCAATCCACTGGGAGAGGTCAAGTGTGGAGGTTAGAGAGAGTAGTTTGGAAGCAGCATTGGAACGTGGATTAGAAATAGGGATGTTGAAATCACCCATGATGGGGATGTCAGAGGATAAGAAGTGAGGGAGCCACGCAGAGAAGTGTTCAAGAAATTGTTGGTGTGGACCAGGGGGGCGATAGATGACAGCAAGACGCATAGAGAACAGGTTAAAAATCCTAACAGCATGTACTTCAAAAGATGTAAACGTGAGTGATGGGACATTTGGTAGAACTGTGAACGTGCACTGTGGGGAGAGAAGTAGTCCAACCCCCCCTCCTTGTCTGCGTCCAGGTCTGGGGGTGTGGGTTAAATGAAAACCACCATGTGAAAGGGCTTCAGGTGAGGCAGTGTCTGATTGCGTGAGCCATGTTTCTGTTATTGCTAGAAGGTTGAGGTTGTTTGAGAGGAAGAGATCGTGTACGGAGGTAAGTTTGTTACAAACAGAGGGCACATTTAAAGGACTTTGGAAGAGAGGGGAGACAGGTGATGCATTTGAGATTATGCTCTTTAAATTGTTTACACTTGTAACTAACACACTTAGAACTATACACACTAACTATGCAGCCATCATTGGCTTGCAGCGATTCTACAATGAATATATAAGGTTAACAAACACATGTGATCAGTGTTCTTCAATCAAGCCCTCAATAAACTCCCCCAACAAACACTAGCAATAAAAGGCTTAAACAAACAAACAAACAAACAGTGAAAGGACAGCATATCATTAGAAATAAAAATCCACTTTGATAATTCAGCCCAGACACTGGTGCAATAAGATTGATTATTATTGTATACTTTTTTTGGCTACATCTTTTTTAGTATATCCATTTTCTTAAAATTGCTATTAATCTCTGTAGCTCATACATTTCCTCACAAAAGTTAATATAATTTGCCAATATTTTAATATATATTATTTCAATATTAATATATTTTATGGATAGGTGCAAATACAATTTATTCCCTGTTTTGTAGTCATTTGGTTGAATATGCTGTAGAAAATGTATTTCATATCAAACAATGTAAGTTTTACGATTTGAACCTAAGTAACTCATCATCTATTAAAATTGGTGAAAACTGCATTTGATTAAAAAGAATCTAAGGGTACATATTAAATGAGAAAAATCTAAATATTTTGTTACAGGTGTTTAAACTATTCTGAAATAATAAAGAATCATGTAATGTCACTTTAAATTGGTGATTAATCATTCTTCATTTAAAAAAGGCCATCTGTTCACAGAAGATTAAGAAAGTTATAACACATCCTTGAGAAAAAGTTGCAGAGAAGTCTTCAGTCTGTCAAACTGAAATGACATCAGATCACCAAGATTCAATTTTGAAGCACTGCAATATAACAAATGGAAAAGGCAACAGCTTTTAACAAAGTGGAAAAGGATTGGTTTGACAGTTTATGAATTACAGAGAGGAAAGTCTGAAAGAAAATGTATGGCATTTTTACAATAAAATGTACTAATAAGAATGAATGAGTCTCTCAGGGTTCTGCTGAGAATATGCTATATCAGTAATGTCATTAAAGCCATCACTGCTTCTTTCCATTTGTAATTAAAGTGTTTTGCTTGGATAAAAAGAGATGGGTGGGGAAATATAGATGTTGCTAGCTCACAATATGTTTCCACTGTAGTCAAAATAAGCTATTAGCATATTCACCTACTCGCTAATTGCAGTCACTATGCATGCCTCTTGTCAGAAGCAGCTTAAACGAGTTTAAGATGTTAAGTTGCTATGCAGTCAGCAAGGTAGTCTAAATATAAAATTGTCATGCTATCGTTTTGCTAATGGGCACCACTGAATAATTCAACTGCAATAATAAGGCGAAAATCTGTCTCATATCTCCAGATCATGAGTCAGGGTAGTAATTTAGTTTCAGCATCGAAGGTAATGTTTTTTTTCAGGCAGATGAAGAAAAATTCTTCTACATTTGCTTCATTCATCATGTCAGAAGAAAGGAAGAAAAGGGGTGGTGGAAAGGCAGCAGGGGAATAATGCTAGGAGGCTTAACATTTGTATACTACTCAATGTCTTCTTTTGTCTCCTCTCTAGAGAGCACTCGACTCTGGGATAAGGATTTTGTTTTATTAGGACTTCTGGAGTAGGTGAATGGAAGGTGATGCATTTGTAGCAGTGTTAATATTGTAAGTCTGTTATATTAAAAAAAGTAGTGGCTGCACATTAATCACCGCTGAGTCTACATAAGCAGCATTCTATTACTTTTTTGTTATTTCAATTTTTACATTTTATATTTGGTTCATATTCAATGGAAAACTTGTATCTTGAAAAGTAATGTTTTTAAAATAGCAAAAATAATGTTACAGTTAGCAAATATTTTTTCTCTATACCAAGATATACAAGTCTGTGTTTATTAACAATCTAAAAGGGAAGCAAATTAAAATACGCTTCATAATTAAATGCATGGCAATATTAGGGAGGATGGAAAATGTATTATATGGGCAACTTTTTTAAAACCATACTAAATTCAAATGTTAAAATTAAAACACCAGTATTGCTGACTTGTGTTTCTGTAAAATGTTTCAATCAATTTGTTTATTATTCTTGGGAACAAACATCTTGGGGTAAATGTATCAAGCTGCGAATGTGCATTTTATTGCGCAAGTTTAAACTGATGTAGTAACCGATGTAGTAATGTGTGAGTTGATAGAATATCACCAGTAAAGTCTTTTATTTCAAAATCTCCATTTCCAAAATCGCTACAAATCGCAGTTCTGACGTTTTGTCACCCTACCAATACAAGTCGCCATATGTATGAAGCTGCGGTTTTGCAAACTCATCCGAGATTGGTGTGAAAATCATCAGAATCAATACACTGTTTTCTATAGGCGAGACTGCCAAATACATCACTATTACTCTGCTGGTCAATGCTAATATAACAGGAGGCACAATGCAAGTTTAAATAAAGCAAGATTTATGTTTCAGAGGGGCAAAAATCATTAGAAATTATCGGGGACAAATTATTTTTACGAATAAATTAGTTGTGAAAATTTCTGTAATGAATGTATGTATTGTGGGGGTTTTTTCTACATTGGCTTACTATCTGATTACAAATGGGGCAATAATTTTTTTGTCATGATGTGACAACACTTATTATTTCCAGATGAGGACACCATTATAGCTACATATTTGTGACACTACAACACGCAGTTTTGTATAGGCGTGTTTAGCAAACACATCAGCCATTGGTCTATGCATGTTAATGGAGACTATAAAAAGTGCCCAAAATGGCCATTATTCTGAGGGTGCTTGAAAATGAAGTTGATAAGAATTTTGTTTTAGGGTGTTTTGCAGCAACATCAGCTTTTTGAGTCTGCATAGAAAGGGAGAGAGCCACATTCCCAGCACCAGGGTCCTCTTAGGCTGCTCAGGCCACGTGTTTTTTTTTTGGTGCTTGATTTTTTTATGTGGTGTTGCATTCTATATGAATAAATAGTGATGATGATAATGATGATGATGATTCTTTTACAAGTATTTATGTTTAATTGTAGGATATGGGTGTCAATCCTGGTTTATAATGCCTCTGTCATAGAAGGGTGATAGAACATATATTCGGCCTTTTGAAGCCCTCATTCAGGTGCCTTGATACATTTGGTATTTTGATACTTCTGCCTCACAGCACTAGCGCCATGAGTTTGATTCCTGACTATGGCCCTATCTGTGTGGAGTTTGTATGTGCTCCCTGTGTTTGCGTGGGTTTCCACTGGGTACTCTTGTTTCTCCCATACCTCAAAAGCATACTAGTATGTTAATTGGCCACTATTAAATTGACCCTAGTCTGTGTGTGTGTGTGTGTGTGTGTGTGTGTGTGTATCTGTGTGTGTGTATGTTAGGGCATTTAGACTGTGGGGCAGGGACTGATGTGAATTCTCTATCCAGAGCTGCAGAATTAGTGCCGCTATATCAATAGCTGGTGATGATGATGATGATGATCTGGTGGTGTGCTTGCCTATGCCTCACTAAGGTGGCCGATATTGTGTTGTTGTGAAGTCTGCTGCATTATTTGCCCTTAATCCAAAGTGTACCCGTAACATCAGCAGTAGACAAGCAGGTGAGCTCATATGAGCTCATTTCAGCAGCTCATGTGCATAATACAGAGGAGGGGAGGCGAGTCAGAGAAAGGATCATCCAGGTCATTTTTTAGGTGAGCATGGTTTTTAAGTAAGTGTAATTGTTTTGTAATTATCAGTAACTTTGTTTTTTATTTTTACCTCTTCTTGTAGAAACAACATCATTATGAACATCATAAGGACTATTACTGAAATAACCTAATTGTATGGGTATGTGAATGTTTTTTGAAAAATACATTTAAGCATCATTGTAAGATAAAAATAATATTATAAGTTTACCCAGATTACTCATGTAAACTTCTTAAGGACAATCAACTTTGTTAATTCATAAATAATTTTACCACTGTGCATAAAGAACACAGTCTGCACAATGTCATTTTTCGGTTTTGCATAAATGAAAAAGGCACTTTGCCATAAATGCATACAAAAAAACTTCAAAGTGTTTTCTATTTTTTTTTTTTTTTGCTGCAGGCTCAGGAGACTTGGCCCTACTGGTGGATGTCCATCTGCCACCCATGATCCTCCCACTGCTACACACTGGAGTACTTGGCAATGAGGGAATTGGGCTAGTGCTCTGGCTGCTACCACCTGGCATCGATAGTTGTGCCATTATTTGGCCACAAATAGATATTAATTTTGACCATAAAGGAATAAAATAATTTAATTTATATATTACTCACCAGCCTGAGGTTGGGACAGAGGCCTATCCGTGTCCCGAACATTTAACCGCTCAAGTAATTCCATGGAAATTCACTGTTTAATCCCCTCTTCAGAGGAGGTGTATGTGATTACCAGGGCCAGACCATCACCAGTCCCTGCAGCTGCTCGCCTCTTCTCAAACTTTTTCTCCTTTTTTCACCTTTTAATACAGAGAGATGCATATTTTGGTACATTCTCTTTCCTCAATATAAACTGGAGCAAATCCACTGTATTCCCTTTGCGTTGGACATTACCACGGGATGTTACCACCTGTTACTCCCTGCTCTGGTCTACAAAGTTTAAATATTAGCTGAATAAGGACACGAACACTGAAAGAGTCACTTTTGGCAAAAGTTCGCTCTCATGGTGGTGGGGAGAATAAACTTGAGGAAGATGGTTGCCCAGCCTAAATATCTCTATCCCTTGCAACACTCCTCACTCTACTTGCTGTCTAAAGTGTTTCATGCTAGTTATATACATCTCATCTCCTTTGTCTGGGATTCCAAGAGAGTGAGGGTTTGGTTCATCACAATACGTAGGTCTAAAAACTCTGGGGGCCTGGCCATCCCAACTCTCAGAATTCACTATCTATACTCCCAACTCATCCAGCTGCTCGCTTGGCTCTGTGATTCTCCGTGGAAATCTCTTCAATACTTCCTGGGTGAACAGATGAACTCCTCCCTGGGGCCCTTACAGGTTCTCCTTATGAATTTGCAGTCACATAAGATGACCCTATTGTAAGGCAAGCTTCTATAATTTGGTCACTAGCACATGATCTTCTAGAAGGGACGTACGAGAACCAACTACTCCTCCGTGGTTTATTGGTGATCTTCAAGAATTGGCAAAGCTTGAGGGGACTGGGCTGTGGCGGAGATCGGGGATCCATACCCTAGGTCATCTGTATATGAATGGTCATCTAACATCTTTTTAGCAAATAAGGGCTAATTTTTTATTCCACATTATCCTATTTTTGCTACTTACAGCCCAGACATGCCCTTACATCTCAGTTTAATGGGAACACACCTCAACTGGTGGATTCTCTGTTGAAGATCCTGGTATGCAAGGCAGGAATGGTTAGGGCGATATCTTTATTTTATGCTGAGTTGCTCCCCCAGGTTTCACCAGAAGGATTGAACCCTCTCAAAGTTAAGTGGGAAATTTACCTGGGGGACATTTCTGATGAGGATTGCAGCATTGTTATTGCTGACACTAGAGAAGCCACCTCGTGTCTACAGTTCCAGCTGTTGTATTTTTATATTCTGCACAGAGTGTATTTTAGCCCATCTAGGTTGCACAGGCTAGGGCACCGTAGTAGTTTCCATTGTTCCAAATGTAATGCCCCCTCTGGAACCTTTTGGCATATGCTATGGTTGTGTCCTGCTGCGCATGCCTTCTGTAGATCGGTATGGCATTGCATCTCATTCACCTTAGGCGCTACCCCTGTTATGTTCCCGGAAATCTTTCTTTTTGGTCTTAAATTGGAAAAACAATTTATCAAGCCACTGTTTAAGTATGTATTCAATTCAATTTAACCTCACTTGCCAAGGTGATCATAGCACAAGAGAAACTCCCTGTGTTCCTGTTTGGATTGCCCTGGTAAATGATGTCTGGAAACATGAAAGATTTATGCACAAGAGTAGGGAATATCATGGCATCCCTGGTATAAGTCAAATTTTGTTTTTCATCCCCACCAGGATGATGATGTTGTTTGAGTGAGAGTTGGAGCCCTACGGGTTGCCCCTCCAGTGTTTCTTCTCCTTGTTCTGATGACATCTACCAGCCTTACATGGTGCTGAGGAAATTGCAAAGTTATCAAGAAATTGGGAGGAAGGACCAGGGGGGCAATAGATTACAGAAACACAAAGGTGGAGAAGGGAGAAGAGGCGGATGGAGTGAACTTCAAAGGAGGAGAAGGAGAGGAAGGGAGGAAAACACTGAATCCAGGAGACAGTAGGACACATACACCAACTCCTTGACAGTCCTGGGCAGTGTGGGATAAGGGGAAACCACCATGAGACAGTGCAGTGGGAGAAGTCGTACCAGAGGGGGAGATCCACGTTTCTGTAAGAGCCAGGAGACCAAAAGAATAGAAGAGGAAGAGGTCATGAAAGGGAGTGAGCTTGTTGCAGACAGATCTTGCATTCCAGAGTGCGCAGGACAGGGTAAGCTGAGTAGGAGGAAGGCTGCTAATAAGGTTGTACATTCAGGGGGGACAAGATGATATTTGGTGGAGGAGGAAGGGGCAGGAGATAGAGCTGATAAGCCTAGGTCTGTAGTATGGAGTAACGATGTGGGGAGCCATGTGGGGGAGTGGGTGGAAGTGTTGAATAGAGAGTAATAAAGTACAGGAGATGTCGTAAATGAGACCTTGCAGAGTGATGAAATAGGAGAGTGGGCCAAGGTCCAGTCCAAATCCATTCCAAACTCCGTTTCAACTCATCATACTTGTGATGACAGGCAAAGCCTTTAGTAGGCTTGAAAATACAATGATTAGAATTGAATGGCTTTTGTGTCTTCACTTGATAATTATTTTTCACCACTATAAACTTAGATCTTTTATGACACATGAATTAAATACTGTTTTCTAAAGAGATTTTTGCAACATAATGTTTTTTGTTATTATTATTTTGCATTCCAGTGCTTTTAAATAAAAGTAGCACAGAGCACAAAATGCCAATGTAGGATTTGTCTTCCGTAAAGTGAAATCATTGAGCAAGGGAAAGAATACTTATATTTCTTCATTTTACTTGGCCATTTTAAATGAAAAAATATACTACCATTGCAAACCCCCCCCCCCCCCCCAAAAAAAAAGAACAAAAACAAAACAAAACTTTCTAAAATGTGCATAAGCAAAAGTACTTGTTAAATGTAGTTTAAGGTGCAGTTAGTACTTAAAATATGAATGTCCAGTGCATTGTTTGAATGTATAAAGCTTTCCAGAAATTATTATTTAAAAAAAAGAGAAGCCCAATGAAAACTTGAGCAGCACTCGGTTAAATTTGTTTTGAAAACATCTTCAACAAACTGACAGAAAGACCTTCCATATTAATGATGACATCTGGTGAGATTTTTGTAATGTTCCGCTAACAACAGAGTATTTCAGTATAATTGTCAAAAGTGCAACAAGCCATACCTAAACAAGCAGTGGCAGCAATTAGCAAAAAATGTAAAAAAAATAAAAAGTGAGTGCACAAAAACTCTCTAAAGAAAATATTGGCTAAAGAGAATGTTGCATCAAATAAAAACTGTGATAACTGATAACACTGTACTCAAATGAAAAGCAAAAAGCGTGATTAATATGCACCTGCATATGCAATGTATAGATTTTGCATGAACATATTTTTATTATTTTATCACTATTCAAAATACCAGAACTGAACATAATATTCAGACAAATATTGCTTTGTCTAGCTTAACCAGAAAGATTTTTGTAGATGATGTGAATCTTCTTTACAAGATACATTATCCTAATATGAGGTGTCCTCATTTCCTATACACTATACATGATTTCTCTTTCTCCAGATTTCTACCTTAAAAAAGCATTAAAGAAATATGGAATAACACATCTCTGCTGTGAATTATAAGATATTAAAAATCACTGAAGAGTTCTGTGACCATATACAGTAAATGCACAAGGTTTCGTCTGGTACCCTTATATTTCAAAGTAAACAATACATTATTCCTAATCAAGTAATTGTTTTGACAAATATAACAAACACTTTTGTATGTTTAGTACTATTTTATTAAATGATACTATGATATACTGTATTTAAGATTTATATTTAATATTTTGTTTAAATATGCATTTTTTTTTGAAGGGAAACAAAAGCTGTTACATAATTCTCCTGTGTCAAAGATTTATGTTTTTCTGTGTCCATAGAGAGGGTGTAGTGTTGAATAGGAGTCAGCTGCAGGGGTGGCTATTACATTTGTTACAACCACCTTTGTGTGTATTTTAGGTGGTGTAATTTCTGATTGCATCAACTCTAATGTAGCAATGATGCTTTAAGCACATAAGTAGAAAGAAAACACTGGAGCTCATTTCCAAAGACCAAATTGGCTGAGACACAGAACAAAATCATTTTTAAAGTGATGTGACTCATTTTGCACTGCTGTGCCTATATTCCTGAAAAAGTCAATAGTTGTGGAGAAAGATTTCCGAAAGAGCAGAAGTTTGCACATGCTGATAAGTGGAGTTGGGTGCAGGTATGGTGTTCCTTCCCATGTATGGAGTAGAGGTACGGGTATGCCTTGCTTTGTGAAGGGTGCAAAAATGAGATTTTATTTTGTGGAGTGAGATTATACTGAAAGGAGATACATTGTTGAAAAGTGCATTTTTACGGTTGATCCTGGCATATAGCTATTTAACAAACTGCACACTATATGGTATGTGACAATACAGAACATGCAAGGATAACAATACTTACATAAACACGCATTTGTCACTGGGTGCTGGGATTGATCTTTAGCGGGGTGAAGAAATTCCAGTGACTTTTCTTCCATGCACAGCAACAGTTTGACTGACTCATCACACAGATCACAAGTTGTGATCAAGAACCAGGAAAACTACCAGGAATGTGATGCAAAATTGAATCTCAGGAAAGAGTCCAAAACCAATTTAGAGCCAGAACCAAGAACACAGAGAGAATCAGTCAAGAACCGTTCTAAGAAATGTCTGCAGACACAAGAAGTTAGAGGCAAGGAGTCCTGATACTCTGGCATAGAGTGCATGTCCCATGAACCAGGAGGAATGAGCCCAGCATAATAACTGGTGATAAAGGTCCTGGAGGATAAATGTTTACCCAGATGGAGGATTAGTGAGTAGGGAAGGTTTGACAGTCAGAATGCAGTTGGGATCCAAAATAGGTTTGCCTTCCAAAGTAGGTTCAACATCAGAGTAATCAAAGGGCAGAAGGAAAGCATTAACCTTGCTATTTTGGTCCACAGCAGCTAAATGAACAGGAGATTAAAGTGTGAAAAGAATAGTGAACATCTCGTTTGGGAAGGATTTAAACCATGGCCAGTTTGCAGGTAGAGAACATTTTTATCAAGCTTACAGTATAAATGGTGAGTTGTAAGGAGGGAAAGAACCTCTGCTACACGCCATCTGTGAGTCTTAATATCACTGGGTAAAGACGAGTGTCATCCAGGTTCATAAGTATAAATTGAAAAAGCACATCACTAACAATTTAGTAGCCGACGAACTGGGAAACTGCCAGGACAATTGTGCAGAATTGGAGCCAAGGACAGAGTCCTAAACCATGCCACAGTCAGAACCAGACAAAACCAGTCAGGGATGGCTGGAAGAACTGTCTGTAGACACAGGATGTTACAGGCATGGAGACCTGATACTCTGGCACTGAATAGTCAGGTTTAAATAGTCTAAGCATCATTGAATTTCCAACCCCTTTCATCAGTGGTCTGGTAGCAGAAATTACGACCCAGAAGTGTAGCAAGCTCAATGCTTAGAAATAGAATGGGCACAGTGGTGGGAGGCAACATGAAGGTTGCCTTGCTCCATGGCCAGCAAGTAAAATGCCTACACTGTCACTGGCATGTTATAGTAAATGAGGGAACACCCTTTCCCAGTGATAGGATTTGGTGACCCTATCTTTTGGGGAATTGCCATGTGTTAGTTTTGTCCTGCACATGCTTGGGATCCCTACTGTTTCCGTTCCTGAAAGTCTGGGTTGGAGCCTGATTAAAGAATAGAGAAACTATTTGGCATACATTAGAGCTAAATCCTACATGATGATATTAGGTCCCAAGCTGTGCCTGTGGTTAAGCCATTAGTGTCCATTTCGCTTTAAATCCTTACTGCAGTATACCAAGGATTCTGAATAGTCCATTAATGTCCTGTTAGGAGTCAGTAGCAGCAAAGTCAGGAACAGAATGAGCAATCTTTTGACCTGTTATATAAAACTCCAAGTGACCATATTCTCTGTTGTATGAGTGTAACAGTTTCTGATCATTACATATACATGGCACAATTTGAGTACCTTTTGTAGAAGTGCTACTGGTATCTTCCTAATGAGAATGGTTCCCAAGCAGATATAACCTTTATTTTACTGTACCGAGTACCCTACTCTTATCACATAAATATACCTAGGAGGAGATTTATTTCCTATTTTCAGTATTGATAGTACTGGTGTGCACAATGAATACTATGAGAGGTGATTTATAAAGTTAACATTATTCTTTCTTATTTTGTGGTAGTACATACTGTATATGACATTAGCATATGCACAGAACCAATCTGGAATAGTATATATATATATGAGTAAAAAACAATTAGCACATGAATGGTGTAACAATAGAATTACTTTATAGATATCATTTGTGGACAGGTTTTGCCTATTTATTTATTGGTGTCTTATTACCTTAGTTGTGGGAACTTGCACTGTTTTATTGCACTTCTTGTATTCTTTTTATGAAGAGCATGGAGGCTTTGTTTGACCAAGGTACAATAAGGCTTTTAGTTAAAAGGTGTCAGATCAGAAGTTCAAAGAGTTTGGATTACTTTTTATTATTATTATTATTATTATTATTATTATTATTATTGTTGTTGTTTAGTAAGGCCCAGCATTGCTCAGCAGCAGTGGAGAGTGGGAAAGCAATGCGGATTTATGGCTGGAAGTAAAGGTTAGTGCTGGTAAAGACAGGTGAGGCACATTTCCAAAACCTATGAGTGTATTGTAGGTGTATTGTAGGTTCAGGCACGCTTTTACATACAGGAATATGGAACAAAAGAAGGGGGATAAGTAGCCAAGCATTTAAAATATATTAGCATGGCTTGAAAGGTACAACAAAAAGCTGATTTAGTATGAAACAGTGATTTGAGCAGTAGAAGCAGTAGAGGTGAATTTTCTTCACAAGATGAGCGGAAGAGAGGATTTGCGTGCCCACAGCTTCATTAGCCAGATATTAGGCCATATCTTTCGGGGAGAACCAGCACTGATGTGCAAGGGTTTGGTGATCAAGTGCTGTACATCAGGGCAGAATGAAGGCATTTTGGCCAAAGGCTGGTCCCATAATTCTTGTTTCTTTGTCTACATTGTAGGTTGAACAAACCCTGGATATTGGTTTGTTATAATAACTAATTCTGCTTTTCTTGATATGTGTGTCAATAAACCTTTGACCCTGTGTGCTTATTATTTTCTTCATTGAACATACAGCAAAGGGACATCCATAATTGACCCTAAATCTGAATACAGTCTATCACATGTCATCTTTATTGTCACTCTGACCCTAATTAATTAACTGTAGAAAATCTAGAATTGTGTAACAGTTAACTAAAAAAACATAAGCTTTTATATATATTTTCTCTGCTCAAAAGAATGTCAAATCACAAATGACCCTTCACTATGTAAACTCTTTACTATGCAAAACATAACTTACAGCTGATTAACGGGTCAAGGATGCAATTATAGAAAATATAACTAAGTGGTTTATGTTTTGTAGTTAATGATGTGAAGAAAAATTTCAAATATATCTTTTTGCAGCCTTGTATCCCTTAAGGCTTGTATGATTGGGAACATTTCCTTAAACTCACAAAGCAATACAAATGATGAACAGAGATATCTACTTCACAATACTATATTTAATAGCCTCCTACTTGTGACCATTTGGCAGCTCCAGGAAAGTTTTCTCGGTAACTAAATCTTAGAAGCCAAGCCAATAAAGTGCTAATTAAAGACTGTACAGAAGAGGCATGAACACTAGGAGCCAGAAGTAATGTTCAGTAAATATACGAGAATAGAATATATAAGTAAGCTACTTACTGATTAGACCTTAATTTGGTGTCAATATTTTGTTCTATACTATTAAGTATTAAATATAATTTCTAAATTAATATGAATAATGATATAAATGGACATTATATTGAGAAGTTACTTATTAAGAAACCTTTGTATATTTTCTAAGAAAAACAAGGGTCTATCCATATGACATAAAAATATTATGTAATGTGTCTGCCTAACTTGGTCACTAGTGATCATGGCCTTATTGATGTCTATGTAAGAATCATAATATTCTTTATTTAAAATAGAGAAAGCAAAATAGTAGTTCTCAAACAAACTGCTTTGATGCAAATGCAGATTATGTACCAATCCATAGAAAAAAACATTTTGTTTTTCTAACCTAATATTTAATGGATCAAGCTTTTTAGAAGTACAAATAAACATATGTCATCTTGGAGATCAAGGAAATCAGTATTTTTTTATTATTTTAAGCAATCGGGGTGCAATGCAAAATCTGCATAATTATGTGCAAAGTATTTAGTGTAGGACTATATGTCATGTAATATTTTTATTAATATAACATGGCATAAATATAGAAATTATTCAGCATTGTTTCAAAAGTTTATGTGTATTGAAATAGTGAATTTGTAATTTGGTCAGTAGTTTTGGTTCTTTGCATCATATGCATTTATTTTCAGCATTTCTAATTAATTGATATGCTTGTGTGTCAAGGCACAAATTGAGCATGTTCTATTTCAAAATGAAACAAATTTAATCCCAAAGGGCCTATAGCACTTAAACCACTAAGGATAATATTACTTTTCCACATCTGACCTACTAATGTGTTGTGTAATGTTTTAGAAGAAGTTAATTGAACAGATTGTGCATGACTTGAATTTGGGAGATGATGCAGTTAATGGATTCAACATGGAGAAATCATTCTGTAATTAGGGTGGAGAAAATTAAAATTCTATATAATTTGTGAATATACACATAGACACATTGATGGTACAGAATCAACAGGCGGTCTCAGAGTCAGAACAAACCAGATCTGGTACACAATGTTAGGAACCCCTCTAGCCGGTACAGCACAACCCGGAGTCTGCTCTGCCAGTCAGGTGTTCACTGGAGCCCCTAGTGGTGGGGACAGACTTGGCTGCAGACTAGCAGAGGGTCATGAAGTGCGTACCGGCGCTGGGGGAGTCTAACGGTCGGGACCCAGGCGAAAATGACGTCCCGGTCATCAAGGTGACGGCCGGGACGCCAGGGGGAGCCAGAAGCGAGCCACGGCGACTGTGAGTACCACCGCGACTCGTGACAGACAATTGGATGGCGAGGTACAGAAACAGAACAAACCGGGTCTGGTATACAAATAGGCAGCAGCAGGAGGTCAACAAGCCATAGTCAGTACATGAAATGCATGGAGAATCAGGGATGTCAAACAAGCAGCACTGGTACACAAGGGACAGTCAGGATAACAGGCAGCACAAGGAAACCACACAGGAATGGAGTCAGGAAGCCTACAAGTTGCTCTAACACTAAACGAGTGTCAGAGTAAGGTTTAAATACCCCTTGCAATTTTAAATTCCCTGCCCTGGGTTGCAGTCCGCCGTTACCCGGAAGCACGGCTTAAACGGCAGACAGGATGGAGCTGGAGCAAGGTGAGGTGAGTTTTCATAACAGGAAATCCTAAAAAAAGCTTGTCGGGGAATTTCCTATGAAATTGCCTAAGAAGACGGAGAACGTGAAGATCAGAGGCTTTAACCCAGGAGCACTCCACTGCCCCATAATATTTTCAGTCCACCAAGAATTGTAAGGCACCTCTGGAGACTCGGGAGTCCAAGATTTGTTTAACTTCATACTCCAGTTGGTCCTAATCCACAACTGGCGGTGTGGTTTTGAAGGAATTAGAGAACTAATTACTGACCACAGGTTTCTAGAGGGAGACATGGAAGATGTTAGGTATACATAAAGAAGAAGGAAGTTTTAATCTGAAGGCTACTGGGTTAATCACTTCGGAGATCACAAAGGGTCCAAAGAACTTAGGGGCTAATTTTCTACTGGGAACCTTCAACCGAATGTTTTGAGTAGACAACCATACTCTATCTCCAATGGCTAGTCTGGGAACTGCCCTTCTCTTCTTGTCAAAAATCTCCTTGGAATGGTTAGAAAATCTTTCCAGGCTGGTTTTGACTTGATCCCATATGTTAGAAAAATCGCAAAAAGAGAATTTACTGCTGGAACCTCAGAGGAAGAAATTTGAGGTAAAGTAGGTAGTCTGGGATGATAGCCATATAAAACAAAGAAGGGAGTGTTAGAAATAGCCTCATGAGGATTATTGTGAGCGAATTCGGCCCATGGAAGTAAGTCCTCCCAATCATTTTGGTTAGCAAAAACTTACATCTTCAAAAAAATTTCTAATTTTTGATTCATTATTTCGGTTAATCCATTGGACTGAGGATGGTATAATGAAGAAAAATTGAGTTTGATTTCCAACTTGCCTCAGGGAGCTCTCCAGAACCTGGATATAAATTGGGACCTACGATCAGAGAAGTTGTGTAAAGGACAACCATGGAGGTGAAAAACTTCTTTGATGAAAATATCAGCCAAGGAGTAGGAGAAAGAGAAAATCTCTTGAGGTGAACTGCTCTGGAGAAGCGATCAGTAATGACAGATATAACCGTGCAAGACTTGGAGGGAGGAACATTCGTGATGAAGTCCATCGAAATTTGGGACCATGGGTAGTCAGAAACTAGCAAAGGAATGAGAGGGTCATGAGGTCTCTTCCGGGGAACCTTGTGTTGAGCACATGCAGAACACACAGAGACAAATTTCACAATATAGAACCAAAAACAGATAACACTCCTTCAAACAGGCACTAAACAAAACAAGCTGCTTCTAGCTACTGCACAGAGGACACACCTATTAGCCCTAAAAAGTAAACAGACAAATAACAAAAAGAGGAACTGACAAACACTAATTGGTCCACTATAGGGTTTTTAAATTTAATCATAAACAAGTGCAAAAGTTCTTATTAGCTTCAGGACTCTCCCCATCTTGACTTCTTATAGTTCACAAAGGCTCCAAGAGAGCTGAAACGCGTTGGTGTGGAGAGTGAGGAGATCAATTTCACTGTCAGACTGGACATTCTGAACTCTTGTGTCGTTCCCTGCTTTATCCTGCTTGTGAGCGTTACTTACATGGGAAGACGCAATATCATTCTTACATCTGGTACAAGTTAATTTTATACATTTGAATAGTGTTATCTCGGAATCTATACTGATTGTTTCATCATACAAGTGTATTAATAAAGCATCTAGTGATTTTATCCTACAAAATTACGCTATGTGGATTTTTTTCTTTCTCTTTTCCACGTGACCTTTTGATGCCTCACCTGATTAGTACTTGAGAGAAGACTTTTTCCGACTCATAGAAGTGGTGGCGGTGTTTTGTTTGGAAAAGTCCGTTACAAGATTTCAGTCTGAGGCAAGATGACAGTATTTGAGAGACAGTGCTAGTGGGATGAGAGATCTTGATAGGAGAAGTTTCCAGCAAAGGAAAGTCAATGTTTTGGAAATAGAGGTGTCTTCACAGCGGGAACTTGTATATATCTATCATCTTCTAGTAAGTGAACTATAAGAAGTCAGGACGGGAAGAGTCCTGAAGCTAATAAAAAATTTTGCACTTGTTTATGATATCATTAAAAAAAAACTGTAGTGGACCAATTAGCGCTTGTCAGTTCCTCTTTTTGTTATTTGTAAATTTCACAATATTATTGCATAGGGAATGCTACTAATAATTCTGAGAGAGTAACTCACAGGTTTTCCTGATACCTGCATGACCAGCAAAGAGAGAATGATGAACCTAACATAACAGTTTGATACATAGTTTGGGAGCAATGAAGATCTTGCCTGTTTGACATCTTATTTCAACAAGATGCGTGGCAGCCAGAATACACTTGAAATCCAAGATTAACGTGTTCTTCTCAGGGGGTTCTGAATCAGCCGAATCCAATGATCGGGAGAGTGCATCTGCCTTTAATTGTTAGATCTGGAACGGAAGGTGGTATAGTTTATAAAATGAGATTATATCCTATATGTTGGACAAGATTGCTAGAGCCCATTTTAGACACTAAAGACAAAATCATAATAAAAGACAAAGTGAAATATGATAGCTGAAAAAGTATGAGGTTCTTAGTGCACATTTTAATTAAACTGAATTCCTATCTAATGAAACAATGTGAGATAGGATGGGTGCCTACAGTAACCCTATTATATAAATGAATTGTTAGTGTAGGTACCTATTAGAATGTAGCTACCTTGTCATGATGGGCATACACAATTTGATCAAAAGATGCACTAATAAACTTGTGTTTATTTGATACTCTATACTAATATTACAATTTTAACAATGTCCAAAAATATCCTTATTGTGATTAATATCTAAAGTGTGCTCATCTATTTTTTCCTGTGTTTTGTAAAGTCTGTCCCAGTAGTGATGCACCTTTCTATACACTTGACATGTTTAGGTGTGCAGAATAAGTCCCTATTTTAATCACTACATCCAGTATTCATAATGTGAATTAACATTTTGAAATTATGTGAATATTTTTTTTTTAGTTTTTTATGACACACACAATTATTGGATTATATATGCAAATATGTGTAAATTATGAACTAAGCGAAAAATATTACTCTTCTGAACTCTATAAAAATAGATCTGTATAATACATACAAAATGTAAGACTGTTACTACCTGAAGTAATTTAAAAGTTTAAACCCTAAATTTTAATTACATTGATCATCATGTGTCATGTCAAATTAAATTATTTTTACATTATATTACTATGACATTATTTTTCAAGTGCTTTATGTGAAAAGGTTTAGACATAACTGGGAATTGGCAGCCATTTTAGTTAATATTATAATATCTCTTACATGCCTCTCCTTACATCTAAGTGCACACGGCTGCCAGTGAGTAAGGTCACTCCACCGCATTTGCTATTGGTGGATGGAGGGATCTATTCCTAGGTTTATGCAGATTTCCCTCCATACAACCCTATATGCCCTGCATTTGAGGGTATTGATGACAGTTACCCTGTCAGTAAGATACCTGTCCATGTACTTAGCCAGAATGAGGATCTTCTGCTTTGTGAAGTTACTTGCCTGCAACTCTGTGTATTTTCGAAAAAATCCCATCCACAATGATTGACTGTCATGTGACATAAGGAATGTGATTGATGACATAATTATGCAGATAAGCCAAAGCAGAACAGAAATCAAAGTCGTGCTACAGTCTGCATCAAAACAAACAGATCAAGGGGGTGGATGGCTTATACAGTGACATACCAGGAACAGCTGAGCCACCAACCACAGATGCACGTTATTAAAAATACTTTTAGGAGATCAACCTCTCAGTAGTAGAGCCTTTTCTCCTTCTGTCTTCTTGTCCAATACCACCTCATCCACCTGTGCATCCCCGTATTATGCCTCTTGCATATTAAATACTATAAATTATGTTTGATATGTAACTTGATAACCTTAAAAATGTAAAATAAAAAGACAATTCCCCCTTGCACAACAAGTATTATAAACTCATATCTATTTCATAACAAAGTTACATCATACATTATGTTTACATATACTTATTTTGTATGGCTAGTAAAAACATATGTAGGTAGACAATTGCTACTTTTAACACATATTTTAATAGATAACAAACTCAGCAAGAAAATATAGGTTCTCTGGTGTCCGAATTTCTTGTTTGTTTTCCATTGTGTCCTACCTTTTTAGGACGCACAGTCGGGTCGATGTGGAGTGAGTACTTTGCCTGTTTGCGTAGCGTGAAATATGTGAAATATTTCCGTACATGTTTAGAGAGAGAACATATATATGCACCCATGCAGATTTGCATGAATCTGCCATTTTTGTATGCCTGCGGCTAGAGGGAGAGGACATTTTAATGTAGCCCTAGTTTAGTAAAGGCTTGGTCTTACAATTATGAACAGGTGCAAACCAGAAGAGAGAGGCATGTTCACCTTAGAAAGCTTTATTCTTTGTGGGTAATGGCGGCAGGGGCAGGCTGTGCTCTGGGGTAGTGTGGCATCTGCTCCCGGGCCGTTTCCATAGTGGGATACCTTGGGCTAGGTCACTGGTCCATCTGCATTTTTTTCTTTTAAAATGTTCCTCCTAAAAGGCTTCTGAAATAAGTCTTGCCCCCAGGCTAAAATTTGTCAGCTCTCCCCTGGATTGAGGGGAGATGCAAATAGCAGATAATGATGATAACGGTCTCTAGCACTAGGGAACTGCTTGTTATTGTCTGTTTGCAAATGCACCACTGAGACTGATTGGTGTTTTCATTGTCACTAGGGCATATATTATGCTCTTGTGCGCGTGTATACTCGAAACATTTTTTGTACGAGATGGGGAGTTGTTTTTGTTGTGTTAGAGAGTTTTATTTAAGTCTTATTGATGCCTACTAGCAAATGCATTTGTTGCACATAGAACAAATGGGTAAAATCATTGGAACAACTGGGGCATGTGCCTGGTTTAAACTGAGCACATATATGACTGGTTCTGACCTGCATGGATCTCAAGGTGCGTACAGCTCAACATATGGATGTAAATACGCAATTTTTACATCTGACTTTTTTTTAGTGAAAATCAAGTTCATTTTGTGGATAACTCTGTATCAGGCCCAATGTCTTTTTCACTGTCTAGTTGTAATTTTTTTTACCTAGAAATAGAAGACCCACTGGACACACTCTATCGCCAACACAGGAATATCACGAGTCTCAAGAAATACTTCATACATCTCCTCCAATGGATGAAGCCAAACCCTCCATTGAATCTACCACTTTTCCTCTGACATGGTCATTGCCCAAATAAACTATACATACAGTAGGGTATGATCTACAATTAGAACCAGGGCCACCAAGAGAAATTTGGGGCCCCGGTACAGAAGCTTTCTGCCCCCCCCCTCCCCCTTCACATAGCAGAATAAGAGATGTGCGGCTTTGGCGTCAAAGGGGGCGTGGCCACAAATGATGGGTGTGTGGCCAACATGTGCTGCACCTATTTACACATAACATTATGGGGGGAATTCAATTAGCCGCAAAGTGTCTCCGGGACGTCCGTGAGACACTTCGCAGTGGAGATTTTGAGAGAAAACATAGAGGTGCGAAGGAAAAATGAGTGGAGATTTCTACTGTAATTTCCGGCAATGTGCATGGCATGATGTCCGTGTGCCACATCACTGGCAATAGAATTCCCCCCATTATGTGTTAAAATGGTGTTATTCACATCTACCTGTTATTGCAGCTTTCACAACACCACTGGACAAAAAAAAAGGAATTTTAATATTTTTTAAATACATGACAGTGGGGCCCATCAAGTAGGCCGCGCCCTGATAATTTGTACCCGCCCCCCCCATCTCTCGGCACCCCTTTTTAGAACATCAAGTAGACCTTAGTTTAAAATTAATTTTGTGCTGCAAGGGATCAAATATGTGTTCTCATTCTACATTTTGAAGGGTGGTATTTCCTTTGCAAAATATAACTTTTATTAGAAAAGCATAGCTGACCAGTATTTGTATGCAGCATGCATTATGAGGGCAGTACCTATTACTTTTTATATTGGTACTCTCTGTATTGAAACATTTTATACCAAAATTTCGGGCTGAAGATGTATTTGTATCTGAAGATAACCCTTCTTCTCTGGCAGGGGCGGATCTAGAAAAGCATCCTACCCCAGGCGATTTAGGGGGGGCAATTTAGGCCCCGCCCCCTTTTTGACTTTGAGGCTGCCGGCGGCTGCACAATATGTGCAGGTCCGCTCGGCAGTGACAATGTGCTGACCGGCTGCTCTGATTGCGCCCCCCCCCCCCCCTGGATCCGCCACTGTTCTCTGGTTCAGTATCATTATCAAAGATTTACTTAGCCATGCCACAGGAGAATTATATGAAAAACAAATCTAAAGTAGTCAAGACAACCATATATACCGTTGACCAAGCTAAACTTTCATTTTATGACTAATCTGGATGAGATATATGCCAAAGTGGATGCTGTTTCTTGCTCCATGCCTGGATTTAACAAAGGAGTCAAGAGGTATCCTGCAATGAGAACAAACTTGTTTGTAGGCAAATTACCGTTCTATCTAGAGATGCTTACTGACCCCCGTGTTTTGATTTTGGTTTTGGATCTGCATTACCATCGTGTTTTGGTTTTGGTTTTGCCAAACCGCCATTGCGTGTTTTTGGACAAAGGCAGTTTGGTTTCTGTCTCTAGCCCCCCTCCACTTGTAGAAAATACAAAAAAATTCAGCCGTTATAGACTGTACAATATAAATTGAAATGGACAAATGCAGTTTGGTTTCAGTCTCTATAGACTCCCCCCGCTCTCAACTTATAGTTGCATAGAAAAAAAGCAGCCTACATAGACTGAACAATATAAAAAATAAATGGACCAAGGTAGTTTGTTGGCTGTCTATAACCCCCCCGCCCTCCACTTTTAGTTGAATAGAAAAAAAGCAGCATGCATAGACTGAACAATATACAAAATAAATCTACCAAGGTAGTTTGGTGGCGGCTGTCTATGACCCCCCCCCCCCGCCCTTCACTTGTAGTTGAATAGAAAAAAAAACAGCCTGCATAGACTGTAGAATTAGATTATAAAAATTAATGGACAAAGGCAGTTTGGTATCTGTCTGCATCAGAACCCCTCTCAGCTAGGAGTAAAATAGAAAACTATTCAGCCGTTATAGAGTCTAGAATATAAATAGAAATTGAGAAAGGCAATTTGGTATCTGTCTGCATCATAATCATCAACATCATCATTAGTGCCCTCGTCGCCTACACAAATCTCCCCCTCATCTTCTTCTAATTCCAAAGTGGCATCCTCAATTGGTGTATCACCGGCTACACTCGGGCTGTTAAGTTACAATATCCTTTAATGCCTTACTGTTTTCTTGGAACTCGGCTTTCACGCGTAACAGTGTTGTGCACCACTTTTAGACTCTAAATAACTTGGTTTTGCTTGGTTACGAGTGACCGTACAAGAAGAAGGCTCGGTACCCTTTTTGGATCTGCCAATAATAGAGGAAGGCGAAGGCCTCATTCTCTCTTTGCCACTGCGTGTGTAGAATGGCATGTTAGCTTTTTTTTTTTTTATCGGCACTTAACTTTTCCTCAGTTACACTTGTTTTTCGCTTCAACACGGTAATTTTTTTTTGGGTGTGTGTTTTTTTGCCTGATTTCCAAAGACTATGTAGTTTGACATTGCCTTTCCCAGATGACGTACTGGGAACACTACCATCAGGACTGGTGACAGAACCGGGTTGCTGATTCTGCTCATTTGTGGACTGCTTTGAATCCATTATAATGAGGCCAAAACACTTGTAGTGCTACAAATTGTTTTAGATACTGCTGACAAATATGACTTTTGACAGCCAGAAAAATTACAGTAAAACACTGGGGAATATGGGACACCCCAAAAGCACTTGGGGGTAAATGTATCAATCTGCGGGTTCTGCAACACCCGCGTGTTCAGCCGCTTCCGCGATTAAATTTCAAGCAGCGCTGCATTGTAAAGGGAAGTTAACCCTTTACAATGCAGCGCCGCTTGAAATTTAATCGCGGAAGAGGCTGAACACACGGGTGTTGCAGTACCCGCAGATTGATACATTTACCCCTTGGAGTGCTAAATATTTGTTTTTTACACTGCTGACAAATATGACTTTTGACAGCCAGAAAAATTAATGCAAAATAATGGGGAACACCCCAAAAGCACTTGGAGTGCTAAATATTTTTTTTTGAGACTGATGACAAATAGGACTTTGCCAGAAAAATTAATGCAAAAGAACGGGGAACACCCCAAAAGCACTTGGAGTGCTAAATATTTTTTTTTTAGACTGCTGACAAATAGGACTTTTGACAGCCAGAAAAATTAATGCAAAAGAATGGGGAACACCCCAAAAGCACTTGGAGTGCCAAAAATTTAACAAAAACCCTCCTCTATCCTCCTCTTACTGCTGTAACAACTGGTATTAAGATTAGAATGGTATTGAATAGAAACAATAATGTGTCCAATTACTGCTCTGTCCCTGCGCTGATATAGCCTGTGTGACCTAACCCTGCTTTCTCCCTCTGTCAAATGTCGATGGATTACTGTGGAGGCTGGTATTTATGCTTTTCAAATCTCGCGAGAACCGAGCTCAGAAATACAAATACGTCACAATGACGTTTTGCCTCGATTTCGATTCCGAACGGGCGGGAGAGTACCGAGCGTGCTCGGCTCGGTACTCGGATAGGCTGAATTCGGATGAATTAAGATCTCGGGGAACCGAGCCCGCCCATCTCTAGTTCTATCCTAACTCAGTATTGTCAATATCTCTAATGTGCAGCTTTTTATGCCATAATTACTTTGATGAGTTTAGAGTTTGTTAAACGTTAGTACCAAAGAATCCCTTTACACACTGTGGGCCTGATTCATTAAGAAACTTAACTTAAGAAGTTTCTTATTTAAGTCTCCTGGAAAAAAACATGGGCCTGATTCATTAAGGATCTAAACTCAAGAAACTTCTTATTTCAGTCTCCTGGACAAAACCATGTTACAATGCAAGGGGTGCAAATTAGTATTCTGTTTTGCACATAAGTTAAATACTGACTGTTTTTTCATGTAGCACACGAATACATGATAGCTTATTTGTACACTGAAATCTAAAGTTAATATTTGTGTGCTACATGAAAAAACAGTCAGTATTTAACTTATGTGCAAAACAGAAAACTAATTTTCCCCACTTGCATTGTAACATGGTTTTGTCCAGGAGACTGAAATAAGAAACTTCTTAATTTAAGTTCCTTAATGAATCAGGCCCTGTGAATGGATTTACGTCCAAGTCTATATGAGGCCTTATATGCACATGTGCGAAGATATGCTATGTTGGTTAACTTATTGTGCAAGAGAAAATTACTAAAATGTAATTGGAGATTTAGATATTTTCAACTGACAAATTGTTACACTTCAGATGTACTTATTTCAAATTCCGTACACAGCAACACATTCAAATAAAATTAGTTTGGCTATAACATAAAATATTAGAATATATGTTTAAAGAAGATGTGATTGGTAAATAAAGTTTCAAGTTAGAGTAGTTGTGAGAACTTGGAATTTCGATCTACTCGAGAACACCCTGGAAATTGTATGAGTGTGATACAAAGAGAGGTTGTCCCACTGGAATACACTGAGGTGGTTGACAATAGAGGGAAAATGCTGAGGGTACTGCTGAGTACAAAAAGTGTGGGGGTTTCATAAAATGCAACAAAGTACACAGAGTTCTTAAGCACTGCCTGGTCAACACATATCGTGTACACGAAGCTGTTGTCACTGGTTGAACAGCGGGTAGTGTGCAGTTAGATATATGGATGTATTGGCACTGTAGAATAGTGCGCAGAGTGCAATAGGGTACACAGATATGTTGACACTGTTTGAAACAGTAAACAAATGGATACAACAGAGTATATCATAGTGACCCTGTAGAACAGAGATAGACAGCAAGTGTAGCGGAGTACACACACACAGATGACAATAACTAGCAGATTGGATTAGCATAATCGAATACACTGGTGCAGAGTCTAAGAACCCCAGCAGACTTTACCAGGGATATCTGCAAGAGGATATGGACTTCAGTCAGTGAGAACCCAGGTCGTGGCCTAGTGTAGTTGCTTCCCTCCATCACATCATCATAGTACTTAGGTTGTATGAGGATTCTTCAAAAAACATAGCAGATAGAAAATTTGTGTGTGTTTGTGTGTGTGTGTGTGTGTGTGTGTATGTATATATATATATATATATATATATATGTATGTACTAATGTTTATGCTGTAAGACAGAAATTGTATTATCATTATTGCTCTTTGTATACTATGTGTTTAAATGCAATAAGAGAATGATAAAAGCATTTATGAAGCGAATGTGTTTACGCAAGCACGTGTGTGTGAGTGTGTGTTTAAAAAGGAAGTGTGCATAAAGGATGTGTTTAAATGAGAAAGAAACAGAAAGAAAGGTAGCAAGCACATGGTTATGTGTGTTTAAATTGGAGGTGTGCAAAGAGGATGTGTTTAAATAAGAAAGAGAAAAAGGTAGCATGGCGCATGTATGTGTGTGTGTTTAAATTGGAAGCATCTCATGTCTATGCGCAAGTATATATATATTGAAAACGAGGCAAAACGTCATTGTTACATCATCGGATCTCACAAGTTTTTGATTCTATAGGTAACGCCCTCCACAGCGATCCAGCGCCATTTCACAGAGGGACACAGAAGGGGTAGCACAGTTGGCAGTCTCTAGTGCAGTTGGGCAACGTCATAGGTAGAAAAGAAAGAGGAAGGGCAGCAGTGTTCTTCAAAGTCTCCAGTAACATTCAGGAGAGCTCCATTGCTCCATTGCTAATTGTCATTTCTGAAACAGAAATAATAGTGCTGGCAGGCTTGATCTTCTAAATCTACAGTCACATTGCATTGTGTTATATAGGTAACACACAAAGAGGAAAGCTCCATTGCTCCATTGCTAATTGTCATTGCTGAAATAGAAATAATAGGGCTGGCAGGCTTGGTCTTCTAAACCTGCAGTCACATTGCATCGTGTTATATAGGTAACAGACAAACAGGAGAGCTGCATTGCTAATTGTCATTGCTGAAATAGAAATAATAGGGCTGGCAGTCTTGGTCTAAATCTGCAGTCACATTCTACTGTTTTATCAAAATGTATTTACAGCAGTGCACAGAAGACCGAAGCTTTATTGAGACAGACACAAATATAGGGAAGGGTGCATAAATTTAGGCAAGACATTCAACAAAACTTCAGTTTTCATTAGTGATGGGGGAATGGCTTAGAGGGGGTAAGGGAGGGGGAGACACAAGCCCAAGGTTTTATTGAATAAACAGACACATAGGGGGAGAAGGAGAAGAGGGAGACAGAAAATGAATCATCTTCCTCTTCCTCAGGACTGTCAATGATGTTATAGTCTATTAACAGGCTGTGGATCATCCTGCGACAGTCCTGGATGGTCATATTCTCCCTTTTCAAGATGAGGCAATTCCATAAAGCGCCAGGCCTCCTGGATTTCCCCAATGGTGTGGATCCCAGGAAAAAATCCATAAAATACCGAACAATATGAAAGGCAAGTTCTGGGCACACTGTTCTTAAGCTCATGTTCCAAGGCATCCAACATTGTCTCTGCAGTGGGGCAGTCCCAAAAAATATGCTGTGCTGAGGCAGTGGACATATGGGCACAGGTTCCGGTAGTGCATGAATGTCCTGAGAGGCAGACATCCCTGGATAGCCATCCATGCAATGTCTTTGTGTCTATTAGTCAGTCTCCTAGAGGCCAAATTCTCCCACACATGTTCTGTTGTTGCAACAGGGAGCCCTGAAACAGACTCCATAATGTCTTTAGCTCTGATGAGCTTGTGGACAGTTTTTGGCTTCCACAAGTCTCGTTTAAATCCCTCCAGATGGCGCTCCCTCACAAATTGTCCAACATCCAGGTAAAACCAGGGGGTTGACCAGTTGTAAGGGAAGAAGCTTTCTCACTTGTCCCAACCAAGGGTCTTCGAAAGAGGCAGGAGGTAAAAGCGAGACATGAACTTCCCAGCAGAGCAAATGTTCTTTTCTATAAAGGTTCTGCGGATGCAATTGCAATTGCTCGCAGCATGGTGGGGATATCCAGGATCCCTTTCGCACCTTTGAGGAACTCCTTGTACATGACCGCCTGCTTCACTCTGTCCATTTATTAGCTGTAGAATTACCATAGTTATCCAAGGAACAGGGTGGAGTGATCAGATGAGCCATAACTGATTTCATGATTCATTCTCAGTTTCACTGTACCGGCCATTTGCTCAGGTTGATAGCGATCTCCTCGTCATCATCTTCCAAAACTTAGTCTGCATGGGCCAGTGACACACCCATTTGTTTTCTCAGGTCTCTTAGCTGTTCTTTAAATTTAAAATGTATCATCCTGCCTTAGGGTCTCCTCTGTATTATTCTTTTGAAGCACAGTGTATCTCTCATGTACAAGCTCCCTTAAATCCAGGATTTCATTTGGTGGGTCACATTTTAACTTAAGTATGGCCTTCTCATCTGCGTATATATATCGGTTTAAATCTCTGTTCAATGCAGCGTATTCCAACATGACAAATTCCATGCTACCCACATGTTCCGTGTCACAGTCTGTCTGAAGCAGATCTATTGCCACTCCAGATGTAATATCCATCCCTGTGTCTACATAAATTTGGCAGTTCTTCAGGGATGACAGGGAGGTATCCATAGAGGAGAAGGAGATTAAAGATGCAGCACGATCAGACATGGTTTAATAATTTAGAGTTCATTGACAGCACTGTTAGGCTTAAAGCAGCTATGCTATTGTGAGCTTGTTTTGTGGGAGCCAAAACAAACCAAGCACTTCAGCCACAAAAGTGGCACTGCTTGTCGCTTGAGTGCTTGATTTGTTAAACCGTACATGTCCTTTTCAATATCTTACATAAGGGTGTTTGGGAGGGCCCAAGGACAATTCCAACTTGCACCACTTTTCTTTACTGACACTGCTGTGTGGCAATGTTTCCTTGATGTGCTATGAACTGCCGCGTGTTTGTGCCATTGCTCTGTTGCTTACCATCCAGCCAAGTCGCTGCAGTCTTTGTCCAAAAATGTATGAAAATAATATTGTGACCTGTGTGATGGTCAAAATTGACTGCAAATGACTTGAAATTAGTGTTATTGAGGTAAATAATAATGTAGGGGAAAAAAGAGCAACAATAAGTGATTTAAAAAAAAAAATAGGGATTTTAGAAAAGAATAGGGATCCAAAACCAAAACCAAAACACACAAGGGCAGTTTTGCCAAAATCAAAACCAAAGCACAAGGTTAATCCAGATCCAAAACTAAAACCAAAACCAGAATACTGGGGTCAATGAACATCTCTAAAATAAATGTTACATATATTTGCAAGCAAAGTATATTATAAACTGCATTCTGAATGTTTATAAGGCAAATAGATGAGAAATAGGTAGAAGATTTACATATCCATGCCAGTAAAGTATACTATAAATTGCAGGCAGAGTACATATGATGTAAAGGTTATGCAGAGAGAGGAATATAGTCAAGTTAATGCAGGGAATACCTTATATTGCAATATTATGTCCAGTTTTGCCTGCTTTAGCAATTTATAAACCTTTACCCAGAATGCATTTCTTCAGGTAGGGGTGTTGACCCTTCACCACACCCCCTCACAGCAACACACTGCCTGCAATGATGACTCATTGCTCTGTATTTCTTAGCTGTACTTCCTGCCCTGTGAGCACATGTATTTTTTTTGTTTGAAGCTAACTTCCTGTGGAGCACTCAAGTTACAAACAATTTCTTTGAAATGCTTTGGCCAAATGCCACATTAAATTCTGTTTGTTTGATATGCTCTTCATATCTTAATCTGTGCATAAGTTCAGCGCGTGCAAATGCCAATGAAACGTTAGTGACAATTATGCATGTCTCAAGCTCTGCCCACCGTGATTACATCATCGCAGGTGCAACAGCAGCTCATTCACAGTATGAAAGTGCAATGGTCTCTGTCCTTTTGAATCAGATATATTCAAGATCAGTCTGGAGTGTGCACAAGAAATTTTCTTAAGAAGTGATATGCAGTTAGACAGTGTTTTTTAGGAGTAAGCAACATGGCAATGCAAAGGATTTGATATGTGTAGTAAAGCTAAGGGTGGATTTTAGAAGACACCAGGAAGCATGCTTGGGGAAATTAAAAAAGGGTGGTGTTGTTAATCCTGATGGAGGCTATTGGAAGGGGAGCACATAGTGTGCTCTGCTTTATACATGTTATGCTTTAGATTGTGTTGGGAACTCCAATGTGGAAAGGGCGCAGTTGTACATACAGGATAAAAGAGAAGGAGATAAGTTGGGGTCGGTGAGGGAGATTTGGGTGCTGGCTGCATAGATGATGTAGTGGAGGCCAAAGGTATGTATTAGTTCACAGAGAGCAGAAGTATATATAGAGAAAAACAGATAAAAGTACCTTGAAGGTCCCCAACAGATAAATGGAATGGAGGGTAGGATATGTGAGAACTAGAGACACTACAGTAGCATTTAGAGAGGTAGGAGGTGAACCAGAAAACAACAGTTTTGCAAAGACCAAGGAAGTGAAGGGTGTCAAGGAGAAGAGGGTGGTCAACTGAATCAAAAGGGAGTTCCAGGAGGATGATTAGGGAGAAGTAATCCTTTCACTTAGCTGTGAGAAAATCATTATTCACTTTAGTCTCACTAGAGTGTAGAGAGTGGGAGACTGATTGCAGAGAGTTGAGAAGGGAGAGAACAGAGAGAAAGTGATGTCAAATAGTCATATACAAGACGTGCAAGTGTGCCAAGTGGTTTAGAAGCACTGGGGAGGAGAGAAATAAAGTGGTAGCTGGTAGGGTTGAGAGATGGTTTTTTGAGGACAGAAAAGATTACTGCGTATTTGTTGAGCTAGGTGCATGCAAGTATTTAGGGGAAAGAAAGCAAAGGACATGTTAGGTAAAGTGTAGCACCGTGCACTGATTCTATAGCAGACGTCTTTCCCTAAGAGCTGAATATGCTTACTAATACTCAGTTGCCCACAGGTCTTAGCTTCGTAGTAGAAAGGCTTTATTCATTGGAGGAGCTGATGAGGAAAAAGGGAGATACAAGGCAATGGCATAAATGTCAGCTGGGCAAGAGGTAGAAGGTAAAACAGAATCTGAGAGCTGTGCTAAAATAGGAAAAAATAGTATTGATACTCTCAGGTGAAGGCCCTGAGTCCAAAACATCCAGGCCAAGGTTATGGCAGGTAGCCACCAAGAGTGTTCAGGATCTAGGCCGAGCCCAGGGCAGGCAGCAATACAAAGAGAAGTCAAGGTTTGAGCAGAGTTCTGGGAAGGCAGCAATCCAAGAATGGTCAGTGTCTAGTTAGAGGTCAAGGAATCAGGTTTATAAGAAAACCAGGTATTATAATACGATTCATTAATCCTATTTTTGGTAGTGAGGGGAACAGCTGCCTGCACTGTAGGTGTACAGGAAGAAAATCAGAATGTTCACTAGGATCTGGGTCCCCACAGCTGATTTGGCTGTAGTGCAGTCATGTGATTGCTCTGTAAATTTCTTGCCTAGCTATTCAGAAATGCCCAAAAAATCAAGCGGCCAGGAGGGAGATTGGATGAGGATGGAAAGGAAAAGATTCCTTTTCAACTCTCTAAACATTTTACCTCTTACTGTAACCTGGATTACTGACTATACAAACTGCTCATACTGCCATTTATTTATGCCCTGTCTTGTGATGGTTTTTACTTCAGTCACAATTGAAACAGGAATGATGGTGAGATCAGCTATAAACTTATTGCACATTCAGTCTACCCCGAAGTATTATCTTTTACCTAACCATCCATCCATTTCCACACTCTCAGACTCTTTGTGTAGAATGCAGAGTGGCCAGCTTGATTAACAAATATAAACACTTTTAAATACCCTCTTTTATATATATATATATATATAAACCACAAATATACGTATATTGTACGGTTTCAACTGTTGTGGAGAAAACAGTAATGTTACACACAAATTATTATTACGGCACATACTGGAAACCAGATAAACTCTTAGAATTAGGCAATGAAAGGTCTTCACATATAGAAAGATACCCTTCCAGTACAGAGCGATATTCCCATTGGTACTCACATGGTAGAGGTAAAGCCAGAAGGTTAGGACGGACATGTGTCTGCCATCACTGAAATGGGCATCCTGGCTGCCTAGCAAGAAGCCAGGAAGGAAGAGGCAGAACAGAATCCTAGCTGCTTAGAAGTAGTATGAGCAGTCACGAGCAGTGTGATAGCCCAGAGGCAGAGGATTGAATGTCCCAGCTGCTAGGCAAAAGCCGAGTTGGAGAAAGTTAGTGTGATTCGTCATGATTAGCAGATTGACTCATAACAAGTTTATCCCTGTAAATTCATATGTGGCCATTGTAAAATGATATTGTGTGTGATGTCTTTAACAATTAATGGCATTGACCTTTCATAGACAGAGAGCATACTTTTAAAGTTACTTATATGGTTGACCATATTTAGTGAAATGTTTTTTTTTGTAGAAATCATGATGTTCTTTAAAATTCAGCCAGGTGGGTACTGGATATAATGGAGTCAAATGTTAAATCACTGGGACTTAATGAGCTAAATCCATCTGTATGAGCAATGATACTGATTCTCAAGTAGCCATTGCCAGGAGTTTCAGGATTAACGATTGGCTGTACATTGGAACTGTGTTATTATTCTATGTGAACCTTAAATAAAAAGCAAATTCTTTCACTCATTGGTGTTGTGGCATGTTATTAGATAACCCACTAGGCTGGTATATTCACACTCTTTAAATATTTTCCTTCAAGTATTGCACTTATCTACTGTCCTCTTGACTCATCACCTCAATTTTTAGACCATTTCACTGCTTGACTTCCACACTTTCTTTCCTGTGAAATATGCACTTTCATTAAGTCGACTTTAACATATGCAATGATGACTGCTTAAAAATTGCTCTGTTTAACCTCCTTCTTTGGACTCAGTAAGTCAAATAATTTGCAAAAAGATGATGATGGTCCCGCACTTTATGTAATCTGCTCTATTTCCAAGCTCTACAACTTCACTCTCACAGATACCCATTGTCATTGCTATCTGTATTTCTTGATCCAAATTGGGACGAACTGGAACTGGAGATAGGGACTAGAAACTCAGACCCATGACACTGAATGGTGAACTCAGGACTCCTTAACAGCCACAGACCTGAAACCCTCAGACAGATAGACGGAACTGGAAATAAGCCCTAGGAATAAGAACCAGCCGTAGAAACAGAAAGGGTGAATCCGGTAAAGTCACTGGAACTGCAGAATAGATACTGTATGGTGCAAAATTCTTACTGCCGGGACTGGAACCTATTAATAACAACTCAGATAGGAAACACCCGGAAACTCAACAGAGAATGAATTGGAACTGGGTACAGGGACTAGGAACTCAAACCCGTGACATGGAATGGTGAACTCAGGACTGTGTAGCAGCCACAGACCTGGAACCCACAGACAGGTACACAGAACTGGAAATAACCCCTAGGAATCAGAACCAGAAACAGAAGAGGTAATAGCGGTAAAGTCACTGGTACTGCAGAATAGATACTAGCTGGTGCAAAGTTCTTACTGAGGTGAGTGAGGTGAGTGCTCTTGTTGAACGTATAATATGACAGGAAGATGAGCAGCTTGGAAGTACAGGCAGAAAGGTGAACTCCGGGTAATGCAGGAAGCTTGAAAGAAGATATGCACTTTAGAATGCAGGATACTTGCAAAGTGATATATAGTAGCTATTGCAGGATATATCAAGAAGGTGATCTGTTTGAAACACAGGGAATCAGGAACAGTGCAGGAACAACTGGAACCTGAAGCCAAGAACTTTCCTCAGGAGAGAAGTGTGTTGTGCTGGCTATGAACAGATCTCAGCAGCAGGTTTAAATAGGGTGTCCTAAACTAACTATTGGCTGCACAGTTCATATGATCACAGCAGCTAAATCAGGTTGGTCTGGAATGATCACCTGACTGTATTCATTATGGCCGCGCCCATGTAGCAGAACAAACATTATGCATTATGTATTTGTATACAAACGGAGATGTGAGGGACAGGAACGCTGCAGGCGAACATGAGGAACCCAGGTAGCCGTGATATGACAGCGGCGGATGTGGTAAGTGCGGCACCCATTTTTTTTACGCACTTTTATAAATAATATATTTTTATTAAAGTAATGTGCATTGATGCAAAAATATTGTTGCAATATATTCTTATAATTGTTTGGTCATCATAATAGAACATAGTTTTAAATGAGGGCCAGATATCCCAGAAAAACTTGTATGCTAATTAACATTCCACAATTACGAATAGCAAAATGTGCTAATTTAAGTTATTTATCAAATAGCATTACATTATCAGTGCATATATAAGGAATATAAGTAAGAACAAAAAGGAAGATGGGATGATATATTCTTCACTGCAAGAGAAATTGAATTGTTTAATATCTATATATTAATAGCATAAGTATGACTTTTATGAGTGACTTATTTCTATGATGTCATTGTCTAAGCAGGACACATCATATACCAATTTAAAGGTCTTGATGCGTAGATTTGCAGAAAAATATTGCATAGTTTCGGAGTTTTTTCGCAAAACATCCACCATTTATAATAAAGCATTACCAATGTCCTCTGGAAAATCACCTGTGCACATGCTGGGTGGTCTGGAAACTCTAACAGTTATTTGCAGCCTTGCTGGGTGACCTGGAACACGTGACCTGCTTCGTGGTCTAGAAATTCTGACAGTTATTTGCAGCCACATATATCAGCCCGTCTTGTGGGGACTGTGCCCACCAAAGTAACTTCGATGGAAGAAGTTATACATATATTGTAGTGTATAAAGACATTTTTTAATTCCTCCAATATAGTGATTAAAAATATTGTTATTTATTCATTATACTCTGTTGTTAAAATTTCTACATGTACTGTAGTGTATACAAATGTTATTGAATTCTGTTAATAAATTTATTTAATCTTTACATTTTAGTTTAATTTAAAATGGTTATCGCCGGGTTAGCAGAATTTATTACTAAAATGATTTAATTATGTGTTATTAAATGGTTCAGAAGAGTTATTTATAATGGATGTGATGCATTCCATTTTATAGACATATCAGACTCTATTAATAATAGCAGTGATATCATATGATTTCCAAAGAGCAGCCAACTGACATGTTGCAGCATTGTAGATATGACAAATTAGCATTTACTGTAATTGTTAATACCTGGATCTTGAATGGGCAGAGAAGGATTTCTTTTGAAATTGATACGTTTATATTTGGCACAACTTTAATCAACTTTTTAACTTCATTCGAAAATTGTATTAATTTAGGACAAGTTAACCAAATGTGGGTAAAAATATCTATTTGAAAATAATTTCTCCAACATCAATCAGATGTAGATGAGAAAAAAAAAGTGAATCCTGGAAGGGATAATTTAAGGTAGTAAAATGTTCCTTAATTTTAGTACAAATAGAAGTTTGGGGAGTTTCCTTACATATCAAAAGCTATTATTCATTGGAAAGTGTAATCCCCTTCTCCTGTTCCATGATACCTCAGGAAGGTGCTTTTTGGTTGTGGGCAAACCAATGAGTAGTTTATAAGTAGATGAAATGCAGACCTGTAGAAGTTGAGTGGAATGTACAAAGAGATCCCATAGTTGAAGGAAGATTCCTTTAATGGTTTAGTTGAGTCGACTAATTAAAGTTTCCTTTTTTAAATATTTATGGCTATTGTTTTTGTGAAGGAGGTAAGGCGTCTAATATAGTCAAATAATGAAGAACTCTAAATCCATTATGTAGACAAGCAAAAAAGGATTAGATTTCACGCCAGGTGGAAAATTTGGGTTTTTCCAAAGACAGCAATCATGACATATTGGCAAGATTAATTTAAATGAGGATGTCACTTCATCCCAAGATTCATTACATACAAACATAGTAGGAATGTATTTAACTTTCACTTGAAAACACCTGTAATAATTTTGGTGGGTTGTGTCTGCTAGTCTCTGTCTAACAGACCCAAACCACTGTCTGTAATATGCCAAAATAAAGTATTCATTTTTACACAGGATCTTTTGACACCACAGATACATTTTTAAGTTATTTTCTCTAAAGTAGAAAAATAAGTATAAGGGACTCTGAGGGGAAGATTCTGGAATAAATATAGCAATTTTTGAAGTACATTAATTTTAACAGTAGCCACTATACTTAGTCAACAAATAAAAGTGGTTGCCAACTCGGTCAGAAGAAAATTTATGGGGTTAGCAAGTGTGAGAAGAGTATTATCAGCATAGAAAGCAATTAGACTCTTTTTTTTTATTAAGACCAACACCTTAAATATTGGTATTTGTTTTACCTGCCAGAGGTTTCACCACAAGGGCAAATAACACAAGAGTCTAAATATGCTTTCACAGAAAGTGTTTTTGGAGGCTAAACAGACATGTTATAAAGATTTGAGTAAAAAGAGAGGAATTCATTAGTAATTATATTTTGATCATAGGCTAAAACATTTTAATTAGTTTGAAGAGTGGACTTATGACTACAAGTTGCTTTTGCTTTAAATTAAGGCAAGCAAGATATCACCCTTATTGTATAAAGCCTCTGTTGGAGCCATTTCAATATATTTGTAGCTTTGTGTTGCACTTTAAGTGAAGCATAGTTACAACCCATTTTTTAAAAGCAGTTAAAGTTTTGCAGAAAAAATAGCAATGTGTGATTCTATATCATCAATATTTTTTAAAGACTCTTTTCTTCTATTTGCAACAATCTTAATTAGCCTAACACAGATTATAGCTTGGTGAGCCTCCCAGACTAAGGAAAGAGAAAAATCTTCAGTAAGGTTAAGATCAAAATTTTCCTTTTTAATTTCAGTGGATTCCATTCTCAAACATGCATAAAAATCTAAATTCCATTATCATGCAACACCTCACTGACACTTTTCCCTCTCATGTCCTTTCCTGACCACAGAACATTATAACATGACATTCACATATGCCTTAGGCCACACACTTCCTTCCACTCTCCTTCACTGATGTCAAAAGCAACATTGGTGTTTCAAAAAATGCCATTACCAAAAGCTTGTTTTTTTGTTTTTCAGTGGACCATAGTTAAGTATTAATTGTAGAATCCATGATATTTATAATTAGATTAACTGTGTTTAGCTAAAAGTGTTAATTGAAGTTCATAAGTTGAATTGAAGTTCATAAAAATAAACTGTACTCAAATGTATTAGACCAAGATCACTAAATATACTCCAGCATATTAGTACCGTTTCAGAAATTAGTGAAGTAATTATATTGTATAAAATGTATAAAAAACTTTAACATTCAGCAAATAATTATATTCAAAACATTAAAACAAAACCTTTTTGTTTTTGTTTTCCTCCTGGAAAAATGCTACGGGACATTTCAGTTACACTTTTACAATATTATAGAGAATTAAGATCCAGAGAGCCATAAGTAAAATCCCACAAATGCATTATGTGAAATTTTGAACTACATTTTTGCAACAGAAATACCGTATTTACAAATGAAGCACACATTTAATAACGCCAGTGGTAATAGCCGCAACCACAAAAGGAGGATAGGACTCTTGATTCCTATTTTTAATGCATAGTACATGCACAACAATAGTGCACAGAGTTTTTTTTATTTTTTCATTATGCCAGTGATATATTAACTAACTCTTTATTATGCCAGTGATATAGATAAGTTGAATCAGAAAATCATTGATGCAGACATGCAGAATCTCTTGGAGTGCACCCATGGTGCCACTTACCTAAGCTGTGTCAAGCAAAAACAATCTGTAATGTTTATATGTGCTTGATTGCACAGTTTCTCTGAAATAATGTAGCCCATCTTTAGAATTTCTAAAAATGACATGTCCCACTTGATATGATGAAACCACACCAGACAAATGTCTCCCTTATTTGGATTTGTAACTCTTTCAAAAACTCTTTTGTCATTGTATATCTGTAGTACTTTACTCAGATAAAGCTAATGTCATGAGAAATATTCTAACAACTAAAGGTGTTGCACATTTGGTAAATTACATGATACACAGTGTGTATATATATATATATATATTATTATTATTATTATCATTTATTTGTTAGGCGCCACAAGGTGTCCGCAGCACCGTTCATAGTACAAACAGTAAACCATACAGGGTTAAACAGTACAGAACAGTAAACACAAAGTACCAGTGCTTCAGAAACTCCGGGACAGACAAATGGAGTAAGGATGGAGCAGAAGAACAGGTGTGGAGACACGAGGGAAGAAGTGCCCTGCTCAAACGAGCTTGCATCCTAAGGGACGGTGGACTAAACAGACACAAGAGGGAGCGGTGATACCAGAGGAGAGAGGGAAGAGCGAGCAGAGTAGGTGAGGGGTTAGGTGGATGATTGGTAGGCTTTAAGGAACAAGTGAGTTTTAAGTGCTCGTTTGAAGGAGCACAGCTTGGGAGCGAGACGGATGGAGCGAGGGAGGCCATTCCAGTGTAGGGGGGCAGCTCGGGAGAAGTCTTGGATTCTGGAGTGGGAAGTGGTAATGAGAGTGGAAGAGAGGCGACGGTCAGTGGCAGAGCGCAGGGATCGGGCAGGAGTGTGAATGGTGAGGAGGTCGGAGATGTAGGGGGCAGTAGACTGGGAGAGAGCTTTGTAAGTGGTGGTAAGGAGTTTAAAGAGGATTCTGTAGGGGATGGGGAGCCAGTGTAGGGCAAGGCAGAGAGGGGAAGCAGAGGAGGAGCGGCGTGAGAGAAAGATGAGTCGAGCAGCCGCATTGAGTACAGAGCGGAGGGGGGCGAGATGAGAGAGGGGGAGGCCAGTGAGGAGAAGGTTGCAGTAGTCGAGGCGGGAGATGATGAGTGCATGGATGATGGTTTTGGTGGCGTCTTGTGAGAGGAAGGGTCGGATGCGGGCTATGTTGCGAAGTTGGAGTCTACAGGCTTGGGCAAGGTATTGGACATGGGGGGCAAAAGAGAGAGAGGAATCAAGGGTGACACCCAGGCAACGGAGTTGGGTAACAGAGGAGATGGTGGTGTTGTTAACAACGATAGAGAGGTTGTGGTGGGAGGGGAGTTTGGGGGGATGAAAGACAATGAATTCAGTTTTGGAGATGTTAATTTTGAGAAAGCGGGAGGACATCCAGGAGGAGATGGCAGAGAGGCAGTCAGATACACGAGAGATAAGGGAGGAGGAGAGATCAGGAGAAGAGATGTAGAGTTTAATGTTGTCAGCATACAGGTGATACTGAAGACCAAAGGAGGAGATGAGCGCACCAAGGGAGGAAGTGTATAGCGAAAAGAGTAAAGGGCCGAGGACAGAGCCCTGGGGGATGCCTACTGGGAGTGGGTAGGGGGTGGAGGAAGAGCCAGACATGGAGACAGAGAAGGTGCGGTTAGCGAGGTAGGAGCAGAACCAGGCATGGACGGAACCGGAGAGGACGAGAGAGAGAAAAGTTTGCAGAAGGAGAGGATGGTCCACAGTGTCAAAGGCCGCAGAGAGGTCAAGGAGGATGAGTAAGGAGAAGATTTGGCTGAAAGGAGGTCGTTGGTAACTTTGGCCAGGGCAGTTTCAGTGGAGTGGAGGGAACGGTATCCAGATTAGAGAGGGTCAAGGAGGGAATTGTCCGAGAGATATCTGGTGAGGCGACAGCAGACTATCCGCTCAAGAAGTTTGGAGGCGTAGGGGAGAAGTGAGATGGGGCGGTAGTTGGCGACAGAGGTGGGGTCAAGATACACATATATATATATATATATATTTATATATATATATATATATATATATATATAGATATATATATATATATATATATATATATACCCCTAACATATAAGCAAGTCTGTATTGATGATGTCAGTGACAATTCTGGGAAGGGAAGGTGGCAGGGCATATTTGGGAAGGAGTGTTTACTTTGGGGCTTACAATGTAAATGGCCCATTGAAAACATTTGGGTATTTTGTGTCCTTCCATGGGGGCTTGAGTCACATCCTTTGTCCTATAAAAATTTAATTTCTGGAATTTTACATGTGTGAGATTGATTCTATAATGCTCAAGATGTAATGGTTATAAAAACATTTTCTGTCTAGTATCACATCTCTTGACATTATATAGATATTCACAGATATTTCACCAACAAGCCGCTACCCTCATGTATAACCCCGTGGCTCAGTAGTAGCCACAGCTTTTCCAAGTGGTAATCCTCACTGTAGTGGAATAAAAGTCCCAGCATTCTGGCTAGCACTGTGACTATTTTAACTTTGTCAATCTGTGGTCTTGTTTAGTGGACAAGGGGTCCTTTAATCCAAAGTCACACACGCCGTAGTGATACAAATAAATAAGAAGTAGGCACAGGTGGATGTATTCTGAGAAGTCAGATAAATTGTTGTTTCTGTGTGATACATGCTGGGTACTTGCACATGTTGGGTAACTGTGTTGGGCACTACATGCTGGGTACTGTTTGTTTGTGTTGAAACCCTCTCTTAACTATCTTGTACATTAATCTCTGTGTGCCGCATGGTTTTTGTCAAAAAAATTCCTGGCCCCTGCCTTTTGGGGAAATGTGTCTTGGCCTGTTGTATATTTTAAATGTATAAATTTATATTATATATTGTGCATGTTTGTATGTAGCTATGTATATGGCAGTGTGCGTGTATAGCTATGTATAAGTCAGTGTGTGTGTGCGTGTGTGTATGTATATGGCAGTGTGGTATGTGAAGGATAGTTGCAATTAGCAACATAGAGTGCTGTCAGATGTATTTATGTATTTCACTATGGCTATGAAGTGATCTTCCCTGCTTGTTAGTTTAAAGGTTTTCTCAATCTGCATTTGACTATGGATCGATAGGGCTAGAAATTGTATGCAAATCATGGGCATTGGTAAATCATGTAAACTCTGTTGAAGTATACTGAGTTTTGTCTGATACAAACTCTTCAAAAATTCTATGCCTAAAATATATTGCATTTAGTTTATCAAGTACATTGGAGGTCAATTGGTTTTTCAAAGGTTCCAGTTAAAAAAACAAAAAACCTTCCAATGCCTCATTTTGCTGAGATGACGGTTGGAGATGTTCTTTACAAAAAGCAAAAAAGCAATACGGTTACAAAATACTTGCAACATGCCAAAGTTTATTTTTTTTTCAAATGATCTGATTATCTATTGCCACAATCTTATCTGGATCTGATTTTAAATACTTAAGCTGGTGGTCACAAAGCTGCCCTCTGTATTGTGTGGCCTGTCTCTGCAATAGAGTTTCTGGGATCCGTCTCGGGACCCCAGGGACTAGCTATGGTAGGAGTGTAGTAGAAACTGGGGGGCTGGATGAATGTCTTGCTCATAGAGCTTGCTTGCAGGTACAAAGAAGGTGAATCCACATGAAGAAAAATAAACCAAGGTATTTATTTCAGCGGTAGAATGAAGCTGAATTCTCACAATTGGTTAATAGTTGATATTCAGATAACAACAGATGAAGTTGAATTCAGACAAATGGTTAATGTTGCAGTTCATATAATGGCAGCACAGATGAAGTTGAATTCACACAAATGGCTAATGTTTGCAGTTCATATAATGGCAGCAGAAGAAGTTGAACTCACTGAGAGATGTCCATAACATAACAGCAGGTTGAGACTGAATACACTCAGAGATAACAATGAAGATATGTACACAGTGGGAGGAGAAGCAGTAATCAGGATGAGGCTGAATACACACAAAGGGTAAAGCTCTGTATACAGCAGATAGTCTGGAGCAGCCAAAACAGCAACTTGTAGATCTGGAACCAGGAACTAGGAAGTGTTGCACTGGCAACTTGCTGAGTGTAGGAGGGGACTCTTATAGTCTGCAGAGGAAGCCAATTGGGGAATGGGTTTAGGTGTTCAGACTCAGCAGGAAGATTAGCAAATGTCTCACCCAAGATGGCAGCCTCCAGTGCTGCAGACAGAAGTTACGCTTGTCCCATGATAACATGCTATATACAACCAGGAGGAAGATGTACGATAATATGGTACCGCTGAGTGCTGTAAACAGAGCTTAGACTCCGATTCGTGACATGGTCATGACAAGGTTGCCCTCTGTATTGTATGATGGTCACAAGGGTGCTCTCTTTATTCACTATATTCTCTGTGATCACATATTGCTCGGCTTTCCATATTTCCTGTACTTATACATTTACCAAACAAGCCCCAACATTCCAGGATTCAGAAAAGGAACCAGCAGTAAGTTATGCTGCAATAACAGGTAGGAGAGAACAAGACATTCCTCAACCAACCTTGTCATTTAACCTTCCTAATTTTGTTTCTCTAACCTCTCTTGGTACAGGGAGTAGCTGCAGTTTTGGGGCTGTGAGAGGGAAACACACTAGCATTTTCAGCCCTGGCACCTCAATGAAAAGTTTAAAGGCTCAGTGCAGTACCCAAGGCTGCAGTTGCAGAACCCATTTTAAACTTCCCTTCTCCCAGTGACGTTAGTTAATTTATTCACTGCACTGAGTTGGGGCGGGAGATTTAAAAGTGCTCTGTGCTGCTCTGATCATACAGAGTGATTATTAGTGCATAGGGGCATAGGAAAGATTATGTGATTTAAACTTACAGTGTGGCAGGATTACAGGTGGAGTCTCTCATAGTCCCTGGCACATTCCTGTTCCTTTCCTCAGGACGCTCACATAGATGGACCCCTGGTCACTGCCCTGAGTCCTGATCACCAGGCTGTGACCCTCCTCCACCCCCAGCAGCTCCGTGCTGCACAACATTGGTGCAGAGTACCCTACAGCGGCACAGGGAGAGTGTATCCGTATGTCCAGAGTGGCACAGTGATGTAAGAATCTACACCCGGAACCTTCCCAGCATCCTGCCCCTATCTGGGATCTATTGCCCTCTACCACCTATGCATGTTCTCGGACAGCTGCATACATCTACCCCCACTGTCTCAGACAGAGCACAGCTGCCACAAATGTGACAGAAAGTCTGAAGTGCTGATATTAGGTGAGATAGAAGGAAGGGTGTGAAAAAGCCGACATTTCTCCTTGTGCTCTCATTCCTTAAACTGATTTATTTTTCAGAGTTTATGTCCTTATAGAAATGTATCCTGCTGTTAATAAAACTTTACCTGACCACGCTGATGGTAATGCAGTTCTATACACTTGTACTGTGCAGCTGGAGTCCGCGGAAGAAAGCACTGTCATTCTCTCCTCTTCCTTCTCTCCAATAAATGTAGGGAGACCAGCAATCCAGATGTGAGATCATTGACAATTATATTATAATATTTACCCCTTTTTCTCTTATAAATGGCTGAGATATCCTCTTTGGCACTGCACTGGCTAGCATAATGGCATTCCTGATAGAATTTGTTGAATGCTGTCATGTGGACAAATAAGTTATATATCCAATGAGTTCACTAACAGACCTCATTTGTTATCCCTTTCCTAATTTCTTCATAACTGCTCCAGTGATGCAGTAAAGGCGGGGATATGTAACTCCGGCTGCAGAGAGCATAGATATTTATAAAGTAGATAATAATAGAGCAATGAATAAAAGCCTAAGCCTAAGCACTTGCAAAAAGTTTCACAAAGGAAAGGAATGTCATGTTAGCAGGGACTGATGGAAATAAATCACAAGACTCCTTGTCACTGTTGAAAGAAACCTCTGAATCCAGAAATACCAGAATTGTGAGCCCCGAAGGATAGGAAAATTTACAAGATCGACCTCATAACAAACCAAAAATCTGGTATTTAGCAGAGACAGCAATCCACCCTGTTCGTGTCATAAAATCTGGGCACACTTAACAACGACAAAACCACAGAAAAAAAACAGTCTTAAACACACAAAACAATTAAAATATTAGACCTGTTAAGTCCCAATGTTGCCTCTATGTATGTAGTGAGCTCACTTTCCTCTACTCCTAATAACATAGCAATGCACTATCACGCCACTTACACAAAAGACTCCCCACCAATGCCTGCCAGAGCATACATACATTTCCCACTACTTCATCATCATCCTCATCATCATTTATTTATATAGCGCCACTAATTCCGCAGCGCTGTACAGAGAACTCATTCACATCAGTGCCTGCCCCATTGGAGCTTACAGTCTAAATTCCCCTAATATAGACACACACTCACACACAGACAGACAGAGAGGGAGACAAACAGACAGACAGAGACTAGGGTCAATTTTTGATAGCTGCCAATTAACCTACCAGTATGTTTTTGGAGTGTGGGAGGAAACCAGAGCACCCGGAGGAAACCCACGCAAACACAGAGAGAACATACAAACTCCACACAGATAAAGTCATGGTCAGGAATCGAACTCATGACCCCAGTGCTGTGAGGCAGAAGTGCTAACCACTAGGCCACTGTGCTGCCCTACTTCCTGCCAGAACATTCATACATACCCCACCACTCCCTGCTATAGTTTACATACATAATTCCATCACTGCCTGCCCGAGCATACATACTGCAGCCCACCACTGCCTGCCAGAACATATATACATACATATATATACCCACCACTGCCTGCAAGAACATACATACATCCATATGCCACCACTGCCTTCCAAAACATACATATATACTGCAGCCCACCACTGCCTGCCAAAACATACATATTTACTACAGTCCACCACTTCTGCCAGAACATACATAAATACTGCGCCCCACAACTGCCTGCCAGAACATGCATACATATTGCAGCCCACCACTGCCTGCCAGGACATACATGCATACCCCACCACTCTCTGCCAGAACATACATACACACTGCACTCAACTACAACCTGACAGAATATACATACATATATACTGCTCCCCACCACTGCCTGCCTGAGCATACATACATAAATCCCCACTCTCTGCCAGAACATACATACATACTGCACCCAACCACTACCTGACAGAATATACATTCATATATACTGCTCCCCACACTGCCTGCCGGAGCATACATACATACCTCCCCACTCTCTGCCAGTACATACATACATACATACTGCACCCAACCACTACCTGACAGAATATACATAATTATGTACTGCTCCCCACCACTGCCTGCCTGAATATACATACATACCTCCCCACTCCCTGTCAGAGCATACATACATACATACCCCACCACTGCCTGGCAGAGCACACAGATATACCCCATCACTGCCTGCCAGAGCATATATACATACTGCAGCCCACCACTGCCTGCTAGAGTATACATACATACCCCACCACTGCCTGCCAGAGCATACATACATACTGTAGCCTACCACTGCCTGCCAGAACATACATACATACTGCACCACTCAGTGTGGCACATACACAGTTGTACATGAGAGAAAAGCTTGTTGGCATATAAGGTAGCACATGACAGAAAAGCTGTTGGACATACTTGGTGGCATGTGTGAGAAATATTGGTGGGCATATAAGGTGACGTGTGACAAAAGCTGGTGCGCAGGGATGACATGTAAAGAAAATCTGGTGTGTAAGGGGTGACATTTGAAAGAATCGTTGGTGCAAAGGGGATGAAAAGTGAAAAAAAAAGCTGGTGCACTTGCTGGTGGCATCTGTGTGTGCGGCCATATAGCTGGTGCGCAGTGAGTTAGTTACGTGTGAGAAAAAGACATGCACTGGAAATGGAGGGTGCTAGGTTTAAAGGAAATCTGAGGAAAAGTTACTTTACCAAAACAGTAGTGGATAGGTGCAGTGGCGGATCCAGCGGGGGGGCGGGGGGGGGGGGGGCGATCGGGGCGATCGCCCCCCCTAGCAGGGGCTTGCTGCTAACAGGCTGCACATTGTGCAGGTTCGTTCAGCATTGACAGTGTGCTGCCCGGCTGCTCTGATTGTGTTTTAAACACAATCAGAGCAGCGGGACTGGACACTGCCAATGCTGAACGGACCTGCACATACTGTGCAGCCGTCAGCAGCCTTAGAAATTAGAAAGGGCCCCCCCTAAAATCGCCCCGGGTAGAGCAGTTGCCTAGATCCGCCCCTGGATAGGTGGGATAGGCATACAACTGAGGTGGTAGAAGTTAATATAATAGAGCAATTTAAACACTCTTGTTTATTAGGGATTACAAAAATAGTGGACACTAGATGGGCCAAGTGATTCTTATCTGTCGTCAAATTTCTGTGTTTGTGTTTTTTAATTGATATCATAAATATTTAAACTTTACAAAAAACTATAAAATTCCATAGACAAAAACCTTATGGTTTAACATGTCCGATTAAGGTTCCATGCACTTATACACCATCTAAAATGTAAGTAAACTATTGAAACTCTTCCACTCAAACAGGAGTGAGATTGCTGTCGCTCACAAAATGGTGGAGTTGCTAATTCACAGATTTGTGTGTTCACTGGAATACACACATGCAGTCTATGCAACTGAAGATTTGAGCAGCTATAAAGTACAAAACATAGTCCCCACATCCATCTCACTCAGTCATGATTAATGGGTGGATCTGACAATTACGTGCACTGATAAATTCGGGTGTAGGTCTGCTCTACACTATTACACAAGACACTGCAGGATGCATCCAATGCTTATGTGGAATATAATTTGTAAAAGAACACACAGGAAAAAAAACTGTCGAATTAATGTTAACTGTAACTAATATAAGCATTAATCACAAAACAGTTAAAAACCAAATAAAAACATTTTTTTTTATATTAAAACCCGCAAATAAATTTCATATAAAAATGTAAAAATGTATTTTATGTTCAGCAGACATTAACAACATTCTAATAAATGTATTTCATGGGAAAAAATGTAAAAAAAAACTGTTTTGTCATTAATGCCTTTATTATTAACAGGTGACATTAATTGAATAATTTAGCTATTTTCCTGTGCGTTCTTTTGCAAATTTATAATCCACATAGATATATGGACGTATCATGCAGCGTCTTTTGCAGCAAAGCACAGAATACCTGCAAACGAATTTAACAGTGCAGGTATTTTGATATTCGTGCCTTGATGAATTCAGGAGTACGCAAAGCCTAAATACGTGCGTATAATACTGAACGCAGCTTGCACTTGGAATACGTGCCTTGTTGAATCAGTCCCAATGCCTTGATGAATCAGCCCTAGCTCTAATTCCTAAACAAATCTAATTTTCTTTGCACTTTTCCCCATTCTGCACTATAGATAGTATTCCAAAGAAAGTACAATTACAACCGTCAGTTAAATGGCTGAATTATCTCAGCTGAATACTCTCTCAATATGTATTAAGCAATGATTGAAAAATGAACCTCAGTGAATTGTAGTTTGTCTGGAACGGATATTTTTCTATTGTCTCTGATCTCTTCAAGAATTAATTAATTTTAAATGTGTTTATTCTTAATGACTGTGTATAAAATGTAATAACTTTAGCCTTCTGCCAGAACAAATGCAAGAGCAGATGTTGTGTCCCCACAAGCCATGAGCATATGGGGGTTTATTGTTTGCTATATAGGTGATATGTTCATAGGAAGCACCAACAAAGCCATTGCTTTGGCAAGCTCTCATAACTGATTCACAAGATAGGAACCGTTCCATATCAATATAATCTTGGGAATTGTGTGCATCCGGTCACAGCTGGAGAAAAAACATAATAAAAAGAAAGTTGTTTCTACAAAAGGATAAGGCACCTGCGCTGAAACAAGCTTTGTCAATTGCAAACAGACCACAAAAAACAGCTGTCTTCAGAAATGTTCTTATGTACTGCTACCAATATAAAGTAATGTGCAAAATACAGTTTTTACTTACTAAATATTTGTTTTTATATTTCTAAACAAAAAAGTTAAATTATACATGCAGAGATGAAATAATCAGAGGTACAAATATTCAAAATACTGTGTCTTGCTTATTGTACTCTTAGGGGGAATTCAATTGACAGCGTTATTTGTGAGAATAACGCAGCCCGTGCACTATTATGGTTACTACGGTAATAGTGCACATTATTACTGATAGTAGAGTAATTTCAATGCTGATTTTTGCTTGCAGCTCTGAGAGCCGTGAGCAGAAATCCATGTTAAAATTACTGTAATAATAGTAACACTGTCAATTGAATTCCACCCTTAGAATAAAATGCTACTTATACTACCTAAATATATACAAAATAACTGTTTAAATACAGTAAATACATACATACATACATACATACATGCATACTATAAATTAATGCTTGTATACCTGTATGCATCTAACTCACATTCATTCACATTTACTAATTGCAGTACCTAGGGAAAAAATTAAAAAGTTCATTCACTTTTTTCTATTTATGTTGAGGCACAAGTCCTTTAGGAAACCTCACAAAATTATGTTTTACCTTAAAAGGCTGGATAGTCATTTTGTACCATATTACAATATTACAATAATTACTATAATAAATAAAAGGTTTATTTTGCAAATATTGATAATGCATAACGCTGGGTTCCTTATGGTATTCCTGAATTTCTGCAAATTTGTTAGCTATTTGTTAGCTTTATTACTTTGTTCATAGTATTTCTGGTTCAGCCAAAGCAACTAAGTTCAGTTCTCTCAGCGAGTAGTAATTGTAATACCCCTTCATCTTTGAGAAGCTGATTGTAAATGTTCTTTGACTGCGTTTGTGAATCAGTTCCAGAGTTTGGAGCCGAGATGTCAATGAGTTGAGGGCACAATTTTGATATTTATTATAAATTATTATAGCAAAACTGATTACCACCTTGTGGGCTTCTCAGAAGACATTTGTATGTCAGCATTTATATTGTCAAGGAAGTAATACTGGACTTGGTCAGAAAATGGGAGAACTGTAAGAGCGAATCCTTAAGTCTCTATTTTGAGCAGCCTCTTGTAGTTTCAAGGAGATTGAAGGATGCTGAGATTGTAGGATCAAATGTGGAGAATATCAATCTGAGTTTGAGCCTGGATGGAATGACTACATACCATAATCATGTCAATATATGAGTATTACTGGTGTTGGTGTGAGTAAACTTGTAGGGCCTGATTCATCAAGGAAAATAAAGCAAGCAAAATACTAACCTTGCACCTTGGCAAAACGATGTTGTTGGAAGGGGATGTAAATTAAAAATATGATGGCAGATTTGTTAGTTGGGGTACAGTCATGGCCAAAAGTTTTGAGAATGACACAAGTATTGGCTTTCACAAAGTTTCCTGCATCATTGTTTTTAGACCTTTTTGTCAGATGCTATGGTACACTGAATTAAAAACATTTCATAAGTGTCAAAGGCTTTTATTAACAATGGGCCTGATTCATTAAGGAAAGTTAGGTAAAAAATTGAGTAAGTAGTCTCCTGGACAAAACCATGGTACAAGTCGCCCTGGCATGCTGTCAATCAACTTCTGGGTTACATACTGACTGTTGGCCACCCATTCTTGCCTAATCAATGCTTGGAGTCAAAAGTTGTGGATTTTTGTTTGCCCACCCGCCTCTTGAGGATTGACCACAAGTTCTCAATGGGATTCAAGTCTGGGGAGTTTCCTGGTCATGAACCCAAAATTTTGATGGTTGATCCCAGAGCCACTTAGTTATTACTTTGCCTTATGGAAAGGTGCTCCATCATGCTGGAAAAGTCATTTTTCGTCACCAAACTGTTCTTGGGTGGTTGGGAGAAGTTGTTTTTGGTGGATATATTGGTACCATTCTTTATTCATGGCTGTGTTCTTAGGCAAAATTGTGTTGAGCCCACTCCTTTTGCTGAGAAGCAACCCTACACATGAATGGTTTCCAGACGCTTTATTGTTGGCATGACACAGGACTGATGGTAGTGCTCACCTTTGCTTCTCCAGACAAGCATTTTTCCAAATGCCCCAAACAATCTGAAAGGGGATTCAGCAGAAAAAAATGGCTTTACCCCAATCCTCAGCAGTCCAATCCCTGTACCTTTTGCAGAATATCAGTCTGTCCCTGATGTTTATCCTTGAGAGAAGTGGCTTCTCTGCTGGCCTTCTTGACAACAGGCCTTCCTCCAAAATTCTTCACCTCACTGTGTGTGTATAAGCACTCACACCTGCCTGCTGCTATTCCTGAGCAAGCTCTGTACCAGTGGTGCTCCTATCTCGCAGCTGAATCATGTTCTAGATCAACTTTAAATTTCAATGTAAAATTAAAGCTATCAAGCATTTGTGTGCTACATGAAAAACAGCCATTATTAAACTTATGTGCAAAATAATAAACTAATGTGCATCCCTTGCACTGTAACTGTCAGGAGCCGTCCCGGCACATTTGCCCGGTGCCAGGGATGGACTCTTTCCTCTGTGGCAGCGCCTTCACATCCCGTTGCCTAGCAACCGGATGCATCTCTTCTGTTCTTTCCAATTTACATTGGAGAGACCAAGCAGAAACTACAATCCAGAATGAATCTACACAGACACACAATAAAGAAAAGTCTGGACACCCCCGTGGGTAAACACTTCTCTGGACCAGGACACAGATTTAAAAGTCCTAATACTGAAAGGTTTTTTTAAAAATGACAGGGAGAGAACAATCTGGGAATTCAAGCTGATAAGAACATTACAGTCATTGACACAAGGGCTCAATCTAACACCTGGATTTATGACCCACTACTTAGACACACTTCACACCCCACAGCACAGTGACTCCAGATCTCTGAACTCATAGGACTTTACACTTCCATCCATAACGAAAACCTCAATTTTATTACTTTAGCTTATGTTAATGATATATTCCCCCCCCCCCGTACAAATTTCTTGATGTAACAGCTCTTAAATGTTGTGTCTGTTTCTTTGTCATTCATTTGTAAAGTTGCCTGATGAAGGGGCCTCTGTGCTCTGACAGCTAGCAAATATAATATTTTTTTTTGGTTAGCCAATAAAGGTATCACTCTTATAATACTTTTGACTTTTTTGACACAAAAGTATTTAACATCACAAATACATATATTCAGAAAGTATATATTTGTTAGTTTTCCTATAACAATATAAATGTTTTGTGTCCCAAAGCTAAAAAAAAAATTCCATCACAATGCAAGTAATGCTTTTGGTCAAAGTTTCTCTTTAAATCCTTTTAGGTGTCAATGCAAGGATAGTTCATACAGAGGAATGAATTGATCCACCTAAAGTTGAAATTCATATGAATTTCTTAAATTCAGGTTCAAAGGTTTAAATAATTCATGTATTAATCCTGATTCAGTTTAGATTTGGTGACTAAAATGCCCAAACAATGATCATTTGAGCAATCATCAAGGAGCCAACCACAACACAACAGCCACCAACACTTGAACATGAAATTATAAAAATAACATGTAACTCATTTCCCATAACTTTTATTTGTATAAAGCAGAAACCTTTTTTGTCTTCTTAGTAAATCTTACTCCTATACAGCTACGAAAAGAATTAAACAAGTGTTCGGTTAATCCTATATTATACATAGTACCAACAGCAGAGCAATATAAATGCCTTATATGCATACAAAACATACAATTGTTGTCGGCGCTTGGCCTTAGCACTGCATATTTGTGTGCATCTAGCAAAGTTGGCTCATATTTTGATAAAAACTATTAAGCCTGAATTTTGCACATTACTTTATATTGGTAGCAGTACATTGACCAGCGGAAAAAATATTTTTGCTGGGGATAAGAGACTGTGTGCTCACCCATAACATAAGAATACCCCCTAGGTCATTGAAATAATCCAATTAATCAAAATGTAATCTCACTTTAGTTCATAAGTAGGCTCATTTGTGCCCCTAATCCACATATATCAATGCATGCCCAATTCTGCCCAATTCCTCCCATAAGAACGTTTAACATGTTGTACCCTTACATGCACCTTACAAGTTTATGCATTTGCAAGTAAACACATTTACACTTTTTTATATAAGATCCTTAGTGAGCCCAAACACTCACAGTGATAATAGTTACTCCAGTGCACTTTATGTGTACCCTCAAATGACCATGAACTTGTGTTATGTTATGCAATAGAACTTCTAATTATACGTATTCATGTCAATTTCCTTACTATTGGGCGCTCTTAAAGAAGAGTAGATATGTGACATCACAAACCGACATTTGTGTTGTTTTTTTGCATTTTGCACAGATGTTAATGAGCCTTTTGTGTTATGAATGGTTATGATGGTTCATGATGGGAGGAAAATAACATGTATGTAAATAGTGATGCAAATGTATTCAGAATAATGCAGTTAGCAAATTCATTCATTAAAATCTTATAATCTGAATAAAACCATCACACTTTTATTGGGCAAATATGAATCACACACACCAAATATAGTTTTAAACGTAAAAAATAATGAAAATGCATAACTTACTTAACATAAAATCCCACATGTGAAAAGGGAATTTGGATACTTAATTTCTTAAATAGGTTTCTATATGTGAAAATGCAAAAAAAAGACTTCTCCTGAGACACACTGTCTAAAGATGAAAGATGTCGAGTGTAAAACTGCTGGTTATTTTTCAAAGGTTGCAAAGTGCTTTCCTCTAAATTTTTTCCCTTTCTCAGCTTGGAGGTATACTAACTTTAAATGTCTTACAGATTCTTTACATAAAATAGCAAAAAGCTTTTCATTTTGCATTTCCTGCTGTTGCGTTTAATGCCCGAGTGGAAATATTTCATTAAAGCTAAATAGTTTGAACATAGAAGTGTTTGAGAAAGTATATTACCCTAAGTTCCAAATATTTAGCTAAAATAAGAATGTGCTCCATAGTTATTTCTAAATCAGTATGGTAATATTAGTTATTCTTTAAAAGTAATACTTGAAAACATGTTTACTGGATCTCAGGGGGGTACATCCTCAAGCAAAGTGACTGCTTGAATAATGGCTGAGCATTTCAATGATTCCAGTTAAAAGCGTTTATACCCATATCTTGCCGTGCATGATCCACAACAAAGGTAAAGAGGAAAAATCCCAGTTTGTTGACTTTAGTGTAATTTATAGCACCTAGCTTGTGCACCTAGGAGTGTTAAAAAGACAGAAATTCATACTCACACTGGAATCCACAAAGAATTTATTTTCTCAATTCATACAATGGCTGTACTTACATCTACTGGTTCTTGAATTGTGCTTGATGTTACATAGAAAAGGGAAACCAACATTGACTGGCAAAGGTACACTTCATTACGACCCTACAAAAGTCATACGTTGTACTCATTGAGACATAGTAAATGCCTCATTCTAATTCACAAATAGAGAAACAGCTACCAGAATGCTAGTGAGTTCACAGTCTTCTAATTTTTGCAAAGAGCCTGTAGTTAGCAAGATCAGGGAAGTAGGCTGTTTGGACGCGACAACTAACCAGATTGTGCAACAAATGAAAGTTAAGAAGATATAAGTAGTATTGGAAATATTCCAACTGAGACCCTGCAAAAATAAATTTTGCTCTTTTTTTAATGCTGATTTTGCAGGGACCCAGCTAGCATATACTGATAAATAGGTGCAGGCTGTGTCCAAAGTATGTGTGTGTATTGTTTGGGAGTTAGTGCAAACAATAAAGCAAATATGTCCACAGTCAGGACAATTTCCTGTGGAGGAGAAGTCAGAGTGATGCACTGACTATGCAGCACATGCTGTTAATCCATGATGTGAGTGATCTCTGCAGAACTCATCACAGTGATTCTCCAGCAGGTGAAGTGATGGGAGCTGCTGTAAAGACAAAACCCCTCCAACAGAAGACACGACAGCAGGCAGGAACCCCCGGAGGAACAGTTCACTTGTCACTTATGTCTTCCCCACTCTCCTCTTGTCACGTATGGTCTCACACCATTCTGACCTTGCCACTTATGAGGGGAAAGCACGTACTACCCTTGCAGACAGGCTTACTAAATTCATAAAATTCCATACCTAAATAGAACCTGAGTTGCTTGACTTTCTGCGTTTGATTCATTTTCTGAAGCCCCATTACATGCTGTATCTTGCATGGAATTGCACTGTGCATGCCTAGAATTGGACCTTAGGGTAATGAAGGCAATTGCATGTAATTCATCTAGGAACGCAAATGACACTTACGACTGCCTACAACTTTAAGTGGGAAATGAGGGAGAAAACGGGTGGATGAATGTAGCCCAGGTACAGTAAAGGTGTTCCTAAACATATGCAGGGGATTGAAGTTCAATCGTACTCCAAAGTATGCTTGTTTTCAGATTTAAGGTTTGCACCTTCTCCAGGGCAGGTTTAATTGATGGATGATAGTGATGGCCAAACACGGTATTCACTCTCACAATCTAATGGTAAGAGCGACAATACACCTGCACATCTGACACCACTCATCTCAGCAAACAACATTATAAGATCATGGCAGGTGGATGCAATTTTTCAATTTACAAAAGAAAGTAAAAACAAAACCGGTTATTTAAACGAGGTAGGTAAAACTTTCACATGAACTCCTCAGTAGCAACAAAATAATTTTATTTTATTTTGAAAGCATGGCATATGTCAGCATGTGAGAATGTTTTAAATTGTCTGCTGACCCTTTTAAAAATTTTCATAAAATTTTCATTAACTGTAAAAATAAAAAAAACAACTAACGAATTGGCAACTTGCATTGCAGTAAATTGTTTCAAATGTTTAGCCATAGTTGCATACATCATTTTTTATGTTTTTTTTTTTAAATGACATATGCTTTTCATTCTGCTTTTTTGACTCAGAACATTAAAAAGTTTAACATTAGGATGGACCAAGCTTTGTTAACTGTAAGTATGTTTTGTCTATGATGTTTTATTTTAAAATGAGGCCAAACATTTTTCACAATTTTTCCATTTGGAATGGGGTTCCATGAGTAGAAGAGGCGAATATTGCTGGCCAGGAGGAATATGACTTCAATCCTAGTCCTCCAGATTCACAAGACTATTCAACCTTCAATGCATATGTGATTTCATCTTACTTTACATGTAAGTACCTTTTGGGGTTGCTTAAAATATAATGCTTGCAATAAATTGCCAAATACCCAAGGAAACCATTTTCATTTACAGTGCATTTGGTGGAACAAAGGCAAAATAATGACAAACACAAACATAAGTGAAACACATAAAAAAAATATTGAATTGCGCACTCATTGCCCCCTGTCCCAATATTCCCTGTGTTGCTTGATTGGAGCCTCAGGGTCACCCAAGCAGCAGATACCACAGGGGCAGGAGGAGTAACAGGTGCCACAGGGGCAGGAGGAGCAATAGGTGTTACAGAGGCAGGAGGGCAACAGGTGTATTCCCAATATAATGAACAATGGTATCGGTGTCCAAAGTGGTATAATTCATTGTAAGCGTGTTTCAGATATGATCCTTTTTTTGGTGTGTAACTGTGTTGGTTTCATAAATTTTCTGAAATAATTATTGAGTGATTGACCGATTGCCACTATCCATAGTTGGTTCCTCATATGACTGTTGTTTCTCCACCCTGTCACAGGTGTGGGGTCCTGTTCAACCTCACTTGGCTCCTCGGCATCTACATCTAACTCAATGTAAGAAGAAAATAACTTCAAACTCATATATGTTTTTGTCAATAACATCCAACTTTTTGCACCATATTATCATGCATCTCATCGGTTTAGTTCCATTCTGATCCTTAGGTGCATTGGTTTCAATTGGTTACTGCTATCTGTTGTACAGCCTGGCGTTCCTCTATCCTCGGACACCATCTTGCCAGGTATTCTGCACATGCGCAACCCAGGGAACCTGTAAAACTTCTGCTTTGTGGTGATTGGACGATCACCAGCCAGTTCCCATTATAAGAGTCCTTCTCCTTTCTATGGGTGTTAGATCATCAGGTCTCTCTACTTGATAGGAAGCATCATCTCTGACTCCTGTTCATTCTTATACTTACCTCTGTTTCTGACTTTGTGGGTTAGGCTGTTCATTCATCGGATGCAGCTTCACTTGTTATTGGTTCTGTTCCAGAGTTAAAGCACCTGTATGGTTCTCAGTGCTTCAGCTCTCTGCAGTTCATCGCTTCACAGCATTACCTGTTCAGCTTATTCCACAGTCAAGACCTATGGCTTCACTGCAGAGCATTGCTCATCATCTGTACTGTTCCAGAGTTATAATACCTGTGTGGATCTCAGCACTTCTACTCTCCGCAGTTCACCACTTCACAGCTACGTCTGTTCAGCCTAACACGCTGCTAAAACCTGTGACTATTGGGCTTCTCTCAGCATTCGGCCTGTTCCTGAATTTCTACACTAGCGTATACCTCAGTTCTTCTGGGTCCTGCAGCTCATCGCTTCACAGCATCAACATTCAGCTTATTCTGTCGAGACTTGTGGCTATACTGCTGATCATCGCACAGCATCCGTCCAGTTCCTGAATTTCCATATACCTGAGGCTACATTCCATTCTGTCTTACAGCTACTTTGTGGTTCTCCAAATTATCTGTTCTGCGCCCCCTAGAGGACCGTGACCTGCAGCTGAGAGCAGCTAAGTCCATATTCCCTTGAGGGAATCCCTGGTGAATACCTCTCCTCCATTAAACTCCGCACCTCTCTGGGGATAAACTGTCACTCAAGCAGTGATCAAGACCATTTCCACTATCTGGCTTTCGTTACACATATAAGTAAGTAATTTCACATGATAACTTTTCTGGAACAGGCCTGTATATATGCGGTCATTTAGAGTAAAAATGACAACAAATGATTTGTCAATATTCATACAGTGCAAATTTTATATATTTGGCTTGATGGCAATTTTATCTATGCATCCAGTTATAACAATGTTATTCTCCAAGGGATCTTCACACAAAATACATACTAGTCTTGCCTATATTGCCAGAATATCCAATAGGCTGACAAGGTAGCAGTCTAGAATGCTAGGCTTTGGCAGGTTTTTTGATGAAAAGTGGACAAGCTCATTTGTAAAAGGCAAGTGGAGATTAATTTAGAAACACAGTCATTTCAATTGTTAGTGAATATATTCTGATAGACTTTTTGTAGGTTTTTTGGGGTACCTCTTGGTAAGTTAGCTCTCAATTTAAAAAAAAATATATGTATGGACCAAAAATAGGGACTCTCATTGTTTAAAGTTAGGACCACTCTATTAGCAAAAGCGCCTTGACGGGGCAAGTGGCTTACCATACATTTGCAAATGTGTGTAACTGAGAATTCTGCCTTTTTATGTACAAGTACAAACAGCAGCTACTTTACTGTTTACAGCAGTGTGCTGGGCGATTTCCCTCTGTATTTGTTCCTTTCTAAATAACCCCATCCTTTCAAGCACCTGCTATGAACGTATAAATTGATTGAGCAACTTCCACTTCTGTATCTCTACACCTTCACAAGGCGATTCTGAGCATAACCACAAATATATATGTTCAAGCAAAGTTCACATCAAGGAATCTATCAATATCAGAAAAAAACATTAGTTTATAGAAAGATAAAACATGCAATTGTGAGGGACAGAGATATCAACTCTTTAGATGCCATAAAAGCATATAACTTCATCAGGGAAAAGCTGTTTGGCTGAAAACTGCCATATTTTTTCATGTCAGTGTTTTCAGCATTAAGTATTTTCTACTTGCCAGTATTTTAAGTGTTGGCATTTTAGTGTCAGTAATCTTTGTGTCATTATTATTTGCGTCGGAGATATGATTACCACCCAATATTATATAGTGCCTACTAATGTAATGTGGGTTTGGTGGGGGCTATTAATGTATTCTATGGGTTACTAATGCAATGTGGGGTATCTGTAATAAATGTCAATTCTATTTAAAGTCAGAGCTGGTTGGGGGAGATGGAAGGCTACTTGTTAAATGTACTGTAAATGCTATTATTTAAATTTTGGAGCTGGCTGGGGGAAGGAGGCCTCATTTTTAAAAGTATTTGCTATTGCTTTAATGTCGGGGCTGATTGAGGAATGGGTGCCTAATTATTAAACGTGAATAATAATAATAACAATGAATTAATAATTCCTACATTTATATGACATTATATGTTTATATGATATAAAATTGCATATTCAGTATCAAACTATTAAAGAAAAAAATTAATATAGTCTAAAAAAATAGTAATCCCACTAGAAAATGCTACAGGCAAGGAACACAGTATTGATTCCAGACCAAAGATGTCACATGTCAGATATTGGTCAGCGCACCATGAAATGTTGAGACTAACATTTAGCAAGATCCGATGGGAGAAGCTGGGTGGATCAGGCATTTGAAAACTAAATAAGGGCTGGGCACACATGCATGTCTTGCAGGTATTAATATAAAAATAATATTTAGCATTAGAGATGGTGCATTAGGGGGGCTTTACCTGGTTTATTGGCAGATACAAAGCATTTCTTTTATGCACGAATGGAGAGGTAGTAAATTGCAGGGTGGTCTAGTGATAGGCACATCCTATTCTTATACTTGATCCTTCAACCTTAGGCCAATCAGTTGAACTATCCCCCTGGGCTAAAAGTTTTAGCTCCTGTACAACATTGAGTGCAATTTTCCGTTCAACTCAATTTTATTTGGGGGGTTAATTTGCTTTATGGTACTCCAGTCATGGGGGATGTCTGATGGGTATGTGTGGGGCATGTGGTAACATTTAGTAGGCAAGTGGGGATGTTTAAGGTGCATGTGGAGAGGTCTAAGAGGCATGTGTGGTGCCCTGATTGACATGATCTGGGTAGCTGGGATCTAAGGGATTGTGTAGGTCTGAGTGCAAGTGGGGCTCTTTTGGAGCAAGGTTAGATTTCAGTGGTATATGGTGACTTTTTGGAGTCAGAAGCATGTTGGGGCATTTTGGTATCAATAATGTGGGTATGATGTAGTTGCTTTGGGGATATTTTTTCATTCTTGAAATTAGGGAAGTCAGTGTAATAAACAGCTCTTATGAAGGATGGAGGGCACGTGGCCCATGAAGTATTTCAGGTTGCCAATCACTGATCTATGCCATTGTCATCTGTGGACGATTAACTAGATATTTTTAATTTATTATCTCTGAAGACATAGTACAACTGTGTCAAGGTAGAGATCACATTTAGTCAGCCGCTTAAGGAGTCCTAAAATTACTCTGGATTCAAACCAACAAGTCAAAAGCAAATAAAACATATAAAGAAAATATTTTTTGCATAACAGTGTAAAATAATAAATGTGTTATAAATGTTTCAGAGCACAAAGAACCTTCACCAGGGCCTCAAAACAAAAATTACATATATTTACTCATACAAACACACCACAAGGATCAGTAATATTTACTTCACCCATCACCAAAGAGTAAGCAGTCTATTTGGGTGGGAATAGGTTTGAAGGGACAGGTTGTAGGGGGAGACAAGAGGAAGAGTGCAGAGAGCTTGTGTCTTCAGTTCGAAGATCAAAATAATAACTATATATAGTATATAATAATATCTACTTATGAATTATTTGTCTTAACTGTTGCTTTGGAACAAAAAGTATCCAAAACAGTTTCAATAATTAAACTGATTAGAAAAATAAAACTGATGATAGTGATAATGTCAAGGTTATTACAGAATGCAATGGCCCACAGAATAGGTACTTTACCAGATATAAATATACTGAATCAAAATGCAAATTAGTTCAAAAACTCCAAACAAACCAAAATCTCATGAAATCTGAACATGACATCAACCTAAATGCTCACCTGTATGAACTCAGAACAATATATTATATTTGACTAGATTTTTTTTGGCAAACAACTATTGGCTTTGCACAAATTATGTCTGACAACAGTATTTAAGAGTGGTGATAGTAGGATACTGGATATTTAATAGTCATAAGTAGAGATGCTCTGGTTCGGTTTCCCGAAAACTGAGCCCACCCAAACATTGCAGATCCAAGTATCGAGCCAACTCGGCTCACTTGGCTCGGTACTGTCACACGCCCTCGGAGCTGAAAATGTGTTAAAATGTCATCATTGCATCGTCAGATCTTACGAGTTTTGGATTCTATAATTACCGCCCACCTCTTAGATCCGGCGCCATATCACAGAGAGACACAGAAGGGGTAGCAGGGTTCTTGGCAGTCTCCAGTGTAGTTGGGCAACGTGATTAATGAAAGAGAAAGAGGAGGGCTGGCAGTGTTCTTAAAAGTCTCCAGTGACATTTTACTGAGCCATGGCTCACACAGAAACAACAGAGGTGGCAGTGTTCAGTACTGAAACAGAAATAGTAGGGTTGGCAGTGTTCTTAAAAGTCTCCAGTGACATTGTTCTGTGCCATAGCTCTCATGGAAACAACAGAGGTGGCAGTGTTCAGTGCTGAAAAAGAAATAATAGGGCTGGCAGTGTTCTTAAAATTCTCCAGTGACATTGCTCTGTGCCATCGATATGGATTCAGATCAGTCCACAGAAGACAAGCTGGTGGCATCAGTCATGAAGATAGTAATCCCTCTACGTCATCTTCTAAAGCATATTGTCACGGGCACTAGGAGTCTTTACCCAGGGATCACCAGGTGATAGGCTTACCAGAGCAGTATAGATGGTAATATGGTACTCTGGTAGCGGGGTGATCACGGAACAGGAGACAGCAGATGATAGAGAATGCTCGTGGAAAGTCTATGACTAGCAGCACTGGTAATATATAGGTAGTAGTACACGAGGAACTGAATGGACAAAGGGAATGTGAGGGTAGTCAGTGGTCTGCGGTAGCAAGTTGTACCACTGCTATAGTGAGGAGGAATGTCCAGCAGCAACGAGGAGGTGATGAGAGTCAGCGGTCTGCGTTTAGCAAGTTGTACCGCTGTCTAGGTGAAGGAATGGAATCCAGGTGGAGGTATCCGGGGAGTCAGTGATCTGCGTTAGCAAGTTGTACCACTGCTATGTGAAAGGACACTGGAAACAGGTGACTCAGGAAACAGGGAACAGTGGTCTGCCTCTAGCAAGTTGTACCACTGAATATATATGTGAGGAGGAGCACGGGGAGAGGAATGCAATACAGAGTATACACGGGCACACTGAACTTGATCCCACGATGATATGCACAATATAGAAATGACTGAACAGCACTGCACAATAATACAAAGTCACAGGAACTATCCGGGCAAAAGGTAACACAGTCAAATGATGGCAATAGTCTCAGCGGATAGTAAACTCCAGAGGAGAACAACTCAGTCCAGCAAGATATGCAATACACCAGCACAGTCAATGAGAAGTATGCATACCGTGGTTCAGGAGCAGGCTGTCAGACAGGAGTGCAGAGATACCTGAACGGCTGGAGGCCGGCAGGATGCGAAGTCCCAGGAGGGTGGAAGCGGTAATCAAGTAGGTGCAGCGCACAGGTAGGTAGACCAGCAGGGATAGAAACAAATACTCGGGAAGCAGTAGTATGTAGAACTGGACTCCTGGAGAACCCTGAAGAGTAGAGATGGTCTAGACGAGATGAAAGCAGCGAGGCGTTGATCCGATGCAGACTGGCGAGTTGACACCGGCAGGAACACTGTAGGAGCACGGAGAGCGGATCAGCTGCTGCAGACACGAGTAGAACTGGAGGGTAGCGGCAAGCAGGACACTGCAGGTACACGGAGGTAGCGGATAGGAATCAGCAGGTGCAGTCACGATGAAACACGAGAGAGTTGAGCTGAGCTGGAACTGTTGAGCACGGAGGCAGCAGATAGGAATCAGCTGGTGCAGTCTCGATGAAACACAGGAGAGTTGAAGTGAGCTGATAACTGTAGTGCACGGAGGCAGCGGATAGGAATCAGCTAATACAGTCACGATGAAACACAGGAGAGTTGAAGTGAGTTGATAACTGTAGTGCACGGAGGCAGCGGATAGGAATCAGCTAATACAGTCACGATGAAACACAGGAGAGTTGAAGTGAGTTGATAACTGTAGTGCACGGAGGCAGCGGATAGGAATCAGCTAATACAGTCACGATGAAACACAGGAGAGTTGAAGTGGTCTGGAAACCACAGGAGAGTTGAAGTGGTCTGGAAACCACAGGAGAGTTGAAGTGGTCTGGAAACCACAGGATTCAGCTGGGCTGAATACACGAGGAAACACAGGAACACCTTCAGAGGCTCATGGGGAATGAGACTCCAAGATCAGGCAACGTGGTATTGACCACAGGTGCTTAATATAGGGAGTGTTGCCTGATCAGCCAATTAACTAAAAGGAACAGGTACTGAAGGTTTGAAAGGGCTGCGCATGCGCAGACCCTCAGGATGGTGGACGACCACGGTTCCTAAACACACGGGAAGAAGCACTCACAGTCTGGTGAGTGACACATATGTTAAAGTGCATAGTGTTTTTAAGTCAGGGAAACAAAAATGTAAAAAAACCATCTTTTACCTTGGCAAAGAAAAAAACACCTGTAATCAAGGCAAAGTTAATTGCAGAAAAATATAAGATTGCCAACATGCCATTCTACACTTGCAGTGGCAAATCATGCTTTCGCTCTTCTGTATGAGTGCTAGTTCTGCAACTGTCGTTGAGGCATCTTTTTGTAAGGTCAGTCATAATGATGCAAGACCTTGTCATTCTGACTCAAAAAGTGGTGCCTAAATACTTCTAAGAGTAAAAGGCAAGCTTGAAGAAAAAAGTAAAGCATTAGAAGAAACTGTATGTTCAGATTCAGAAATGACACAAATCCCTGAGGAGAGTCTATCCATGAGTGCTATGTGTAAGCTTGACCTTTCTGATACTGTACTTATAAAGAAGCCTCCTTTCAATATTTCTGCAGATGAGCAGCCCAAGTGTAGCCGGTGATAGACAGATTGAGAATGCCACTTTGGAATCGCAACAGGATAAGGGGGATGTTTGTGTAGCTGACAACGGCGCTAGGATGGTGATGACGAAGATGTTGTTTGTGTAAGTCCTTCACCAGTGGAAGCAGTTCTTGCCAGTAATAAGAAGACCATTGTCATACCTGGGCCTAAAACCAAAAAATCCACCTCTTATGTCTGTAATTATTTTTACCTAAATCCTGGCAACAGTTGTCTAGCCATGTGTAATGTTTGTAAAGTCACAGGCAGTAGAGATAGGGACCTTAACCATCTAGGAATCTCATCCATGTTACGGCACTTGAAGAGTGTTCATGGGAAGCTTTTGGGAAAATCAAAAACTTCTGCTAAAAAAAATAACAACAAGCAATCCAGAATCACCTAGCTACCTTCTCTTAACTAGATCTCGGCACCTGCAATCTACCATTGCAACACCGTCCTCATCAATATCCTCACTAGCGATCAGAGTTAGTCATGCATCCAAGTTGCTAAGGCTAGATGACTTCTCCACAATCCAGGATTCCTCAGAACAATTCTTTAGCGTTAGTCCGCATGCTGCTGCTGCTAGGGGTGGATCTTCATCCCGAAAACAGACCAAGAAGAAGACTAGTAGTTTACAACAATTGACTGTTAAATAATGCTTTGCAAGAGAAAGCAAGTATGAAAGCTGTCACAAAGCGGATCACAGACGCCATGCCAACTATGCTAGTATTCGATCTGCGTCCAATGTCCACAATTAACTTGATAGTGCAGAGCTATTTGAAAAATTACAGGGACGTACAGGAGATGCTGTCTGTGGCCCATAAAATTTCGGGACATTTTTGGCATTCTGCAACAGCATGTAGGAGATTGTAGCAGCTACAAGAACAATTTAATTTGTCCTGCCACCAACTGAAGCAAGAGGTGATAACAAGGTGAAATTTCACCCTTTATATGCTTCTGAGGATGGAGGAACAGCAAAAAGCCATCCACACTTACTCCACAAGCCATGACATTGGGAAAGTCCAACGCAGTGGAGAATATTTTCCGTGTAGTGCAAGGTGCTGAAACCATTCAAAATAGTCACTTGTGAAGTGAGTTCAGACACTGCTTGCTTCAGCCTAGTGATTCCCTTAATTAGACTTTTGGAAAAGCAGCTTGAGAAACTGAAGGAGGAGATGAAACAAAGCAATTATGCTAAGTAGGTCAGACTTGTAGATCAAGTACTTTATTCGCTTCAACAGGATCCAAGAGTTATCAACATATTGAAAATGGAAATGACTCAGCACAACACTTTGACATTTGGTCTGGTCTAAAAGAATTGACCAAAAACCATGACACCTCTGCCGTTATTCCACCTGATCCTACTATCAACATCCAAATTATGGTAGAGGATTATTTTAATGACAGCATAGAAATAGACATGCCAGGGATTCCCTTTACATACTGGGAGAAAACAAGGCAATTTGGAGAGCCATGTACCAACTCTCTTCGCCTAAGCTGCCCACCTCCAGTGTGTACTCGGAAAGAGTTTTCAGCACGGCTGGGAACCTTGTCAGCAATCGGCGTAGGAAGTTACTTTCTAAAAATGTGGAAAAGATTACGTTCATCAAAATGAACTACAAATTCCACGAGGAAGGCCTTTCCCGCCAATTACATCAAAATACAGAGACTTCTAAGAAGGTGGTTTCCAGCCTTGCTGATTTAATATTGTGTGAGGATGATGTACACACTGATCAGGGTGAGGATGAGTCTGATAATGATGACAACAACATCTTGCCACTGTAGAGTTCATTAACATAACTGCTAGCTTAGGTGCCTTAAACCTATTGTTAGCTTGTTTTGCCCAAACAAACCAAGCACTTCAGCCACAGAAAGTGGCACATCCTTGTCGCTGAAGTTCTTGATTTGTTAAAGTGTGCATGTCCTTTTTAAGATCCAACATAAGGGTGGATGGGAGGGCCCAAGGACAATTTCATATTGTATCACTTTCCTTTTCTATCACTGCTGTGTGGCATTGTTTCCTAGATGTGCTATGAACTGCCGTGTGTGTGTGCCGTTGCTCTGTCAATTAGATTGCAGCAGCTACAAGAGCAATTTATTTTGCCCTGCCATCAATTGAAGCAAGAGTTGGTATCAAAGCGGAATTGCACTCTTTATATTCTACAGAGAATGGAGGAACAGCGAAAAGCCATCAGTTTTAGAGTTCATTGTTTTGTTAAACTATACCTGCTACCCCTCTAGTGTCTGTGTGAGCTTGCTAAACCTTTTTAAAATATTTCCCAAGGACAATTCCATCTTGCACTGTTTGACATTTTGGCCTTGGTCTATTAGCTTGTGTAAAAGTCGACAATTCATGTTTCAACAGTATTATTAAGTCGCCAATTCACATGGTGGACAGTATGATTAGGTAGACTATATAAATGTGGACAGTATTATTATATGGCTAAGGGACAGGGATAGGGACAGGTCTAAGGATAGGGACAGATGTAGAATAGGGACAGGTATAGGGATAGGGATAGGGATAGGGATAAGGACAGGTCCAGGGATAGGGACAATTAGGGTCTTAGGGATAATGCTGTCTACATTTGAATTGTCAACCAAATAATACCATCTAAATTGCAATTGATGTCCTAATAATACAGTCGATGTCATTATATTGTCGACTTTATAACCTTGTCTACTCTGCTGCCCATCAATCATATTATGTCAATACAACATAAGGGTTGGTGGGAGTTCCAAAGGACAATTCCATCTTGCACCACTTTTCTTTTCTGCCACTGCTGTGTGACAATGTTTCCTAGATGTGCTGTGAACTGCTATCTGTTTGTGCTCTGTCGCTTAGTATCTAGCAGGCTCACTGCAGGCTTTGGCCAAAAGTAGATGTAAATAATATTGTGACCTGTGAGGTGTTCAAAATTGACTTGAAATAACTGGAAAATAGTGTTATTGAGGTTAATAATGATGTAGGAACAAAAAAAGAGCAAAATTATGTGATTTTAGCATAATAGATCTACAATCTAAAACAAAAACAGATACAAAGCCAAAACACACTAGGGCAGTTTTGCCAAAACCAAAACCAGAACATGAAGTTAATACGGATCCAAAACCAAAACCAAAACACGAGGGGTCAGTGAATATCTCTAGTCATAAGTAAGTATCTTCATGTTAAGAATTATGTTGATTAATAATAACAAAGAAATTTCCAAAGCAAAACATTCTATGTTGTTTAATTAATTTAAATATTTTTGCCACCATTTTGAGGTAGTTAGTGTAGTTAAAATTTATATTATCTCTTAAAAAATGTTAGTAGCACATTCTGCAATTTTATATTTAGTCAAATGAAATATATTTGAAATAAAATAACTTTTAGAAATATGACCCAGAAATAAAGCTGAATAAAAGATACAAATTATGGTCCCAAATGTGAGCATCAAGTAATTTAAATAAATTAATGGCAGGTTGCAAAGCCTAAGAGAATAACAGAAAGGTTCCATAAAATGTGTTATTGATCCAATGCATACTTCTCATCAAGAGCTGATTAGATCATTGACACTTCAATAACAAGGGGATATTACATTTTTCAAAGAATGTCCCACTAAATAGAATTAGCTCAACAAGTTAAGCCATAACACATTAGTCAACTACCGGGTGATTAAGCTCATGAATATCATTAAACAAAATGTAAGAAACTTGTGGAAAATTAGTTAACAAAAAGGTGTTTAAAATTTCCATTTACATGCAATTTCTGTCTAAACCTGATACCTGTATTTGGTGATAATTAATGTATGACAGAAGGCTACTGGCAGAAATGTGCAATAATACGGCATGTTTTAAATTAAAAAGTCAAATGTACAGTCACAATTACTTTGCAGCAGTAATACAAATAGATATGAAAAGTAATACCTGCATTAATATTGAGATGCAAGGTGATTTGTTTTTGTGTGCAAATAATCAAAATTATCAGACCACAGGCTTTTCAGAGCTGTGATCCCTCACTTTACTAGACAGGATCAGGAATGATAGAGGGCTCTTCAACAATTTGAACCCAATACCAGCAAAGTTCAACTGCTTTTCATAGTTTCCATGGCATCAATTGAGCTTAGGCAAGCAAAAGTGCTTAGGTTAGCATGTATTAGTGCTTACCTTGGGTGCTGGGAGCATTTGCACATTGAAAATAATTTCAATGGACAATCAAGGCTTTAACTTTCAAACCTCAGACAAAGATTGAAGGATTTGTAAAATCACTCTTTATTTATGAATAACACAAATCAGGTAAGTGAAGTGCTAATGACAGAAGCCCTCAAAAATGGAGACAGGAAGAATGGTCAGATAGCAGATCAGAAACCAGGGCAGGTAACAGACAAACAAGATCAGTAACAGGTCAGCAGACGCGAGCTGGGAGAGGCGTGGCCGGGGGGCACACAGGCGGCCGCATCTCATGAAAAGGGATGCGGCCGCGTCATTGATGATGCGGCCGCATCCCCTGTCATGTGATGCGGCCGCCTGTGCGCTGACACGGCCGCATCTGATGTCATCAGATGGGGCCGCGGGGGAAAGCATAGTATTTTGCAGCCAGGAAGCGGCCGGCCGGCCTACCCCCGGCCCTAATAGCGGCCTGACCGAGATGCCACCCTGCCCCCCGGGCCAGCCCGCCCCTGCAGGTCAGAAAGCAGTGTAGTCAGATGCAAGTCAGGCTCAATATACAGGAACCATAAGCATAGTCAGAAAGTTGAAACTTTGCCTTAAAAGCCAATGAACTGACAAATCATGTCTCTCGGGTCTGGTTTTATATAGACAAGTAATTGCAGTGTTCAGCAGCAACTGTGTGTGAAGAGAAACACTCAGACACATTGAGCATGCTTTAGAAGGATGCACATGCTCAGGGACACAAAAAAAAACACAGCCAAGAGTACCCAGGGATTCTGGGATATTTTGCACAAAAACTGCAACTATGATATGCTCAGAGAAAAGGGTAATCTATACGATCCTGCTAAAAGGTGGAAGTCATTTAGGGGTAAATTTACAAAACTGCGGGTTTGAAAAAGTGGAGATGTTGCCTTTAGCAACCAATCAGAATCTAGCTATCATTTGTTTAGTACATTCTACAAAATCACAGATAGAATATGATTGGTTGCTATAGGCAACATCTCCACTTTTTCAAACCCGCAGTTTAGTAAATCTAGTCTACAGTATATCACGGTGGCTAAGTGGTTAGCACTTCTGCCTCACAGCACTGGGGTCATGAGTTCAATTCCTGACCATGGCCTTATCTGTGTGGAGTTTGTATGTTCTCCCCGTGTTTGCGTGGGTTTCCTCCGGGTGCTCTGGTTTCCTCCCACACTCCAAAAACATACTTGTAGTTTAATTGGTTCTATTAAATTGACCCTAGTCTGTGTGTGTGTGATAGGGACTTTAGACTGTAAGCCCCAATGGGGCAGGGACTGGTGTGAGTGAGTTCTCTGTACAGCGCTGCAGAATCAGTGGCGTTATATAAATAAATGATGATGATGATGATATCCAAAGAAGATGGCAGTTGAAGATAATTCACTTGGTTGGAAATTAAAAAAAAAGGAAGACTAAATCTGAGAGTAAATTTGAAGGATAGAGTTCATTGGCTGATTTCTGATTACAGGAAATAGCATTGTCGATGGTCATGGGGCTTAGGACCAAATAGAAAGTAAATTGATGTTATTGGTTGCTGGTACTACAGAGGAAAAAGATAATGGAATAGGAAAAAAGAATTAAAAAAAAAAAAAAGCCTACAGCCCCTTAGTTGAATGAGTGGGCTCACTCCATAATCTAATACTTTGTGAATGCACCTTTTGCTTTTAATATAACAGTTAATATTTATGAATAAACTATATCAACTTTGCATACATGGGTTTGCAATTCTGTTGCAGTTGTGAGGGGGTTTCCAGTGTACAGCCTTCTTTAAGTTATTCTAACGGTTTTCAATTTGATTGTGATAGGGAAATTCCAAGACTTTTATCTTTCTTTTCTGAGGCTATTCCTTCATTGACTTGGATGTGTGATTTGGATCATTATGATTTAGAAGGTAAAATGCCTCTTAATATTCAGCTTTCTGACAGAGGCCAGCAGGTTTTATGTCAAAATATATCCATATTTGGAGCTATTGATTATGCCCTCTATCCTAAATACAGCCTCTTGCCCTGCTAAAGAGAAGCATGACACCACCATGCTACTTAGTTGGTATGGTGTATTGTGAGTGATGAACGATGTTGTTTTTGCATCAAATATATCTTTTAGATTTAAGGCCAAAAAGTTCAACCTTGGCTTTATCAGACAATCACACATTTTCCCCTATGGTTTGGGGTGATTGAATTGATATTATTTTTTGCAAAATTAAGATGGCTTGGGTGTTATTTTTGTGAGAAATGTCTTCATGCCAATCTACCTCATAGCCACAAAATGTGCTGAATACAGAAGATTGCTGTCACATGGAGTGACAGAAATTCCTGCAACTTCTTTAACCTTGCTTTAGCCAGCTTGACAAACGTAGTGCCATTGAAATTCTTTTATACCCTTCTTCTAATTGGTACCTTTCAACAATAAGTTCCTATAGATGTTTTGAAAGCTGCTTGTGGACCTTTGCTATCCCAGTATCATGCAACCAAGAAAACTGCAAGGAAATCCTACAGGAACAATTTAGCTTTCTTTGGGGTTAATAACAATAACTTTCATTGCTGGCAAGAGTATGTCAAATATATTTGAACACAGGTATAGCACCAAAAAAGGGTGTGCATATATAAGCAATTAAGGTAGATTTTTTTCCCTAAAAATTGCCTATTTGTGTTTCACTTGAATTTTGTTGGTGCTAGATTACATTAAAAATGGATAAAGATCTGTCAAGATTTATCTTGATTTCAGGCTACTTCGCAAATGCCTGCAATTTAAGTAAGATTATGTAGACTTTTTAAATCCACTGCATTTTGTTGTGTTGTGCTGCTTGCTGCTATGATTGTTGATGGTTAATAGGAAGAGGGAGAATCAAAGATGCAAAATTTTAGAGAAATGCAGCTAATCGCGATTTGAAAACAAGATTGATAACAAGCTTATATGAATCAGTGATTTGCAAATCATATTTCTTCAGAACTAGAGTAAACAGAATGTCTTGGGGTTCATACAGAACCAGTTATATGTTTCTTGAAAGAAACAGAGGAGCTTATAAATTCTAATGTTACTCTTGTTTTATATGACTAAGAGCAGCCCAATGTTACAGTATGGTCTTTAATAGAGGTTTTCACAGTCTGTCTTCTAAAACCAGCTTTTAATGGCAACTGATTCTGTTAGTATAATTAATGATAATTCAATAAAATCCTGCTAGCCAGCCCAGACTTAGTACCTTTCAAACATGGAGGGAATGTGCTAACTGTTCACTTTGCATATAAGATACTGAGTATAGGTTTTTCTTACTTATTTTATCATTGCAAAGTGATCGGAGAATGGTTAGGATTAACAAACTTTCTAGTTCAGAGACTGATTATGTTAAATGTGAAAGATTAAGATATAAATAATGTTGTAAATTTATTTCTGTACTCTTAATCATAGGAAAAACGCCGCAATTTCTGCGAAAAACACAAAAATAACATTTTAGGAATTAGAGTTATTAATGTACTAAACCCTAACAGGCCCCTCCCACAAAAATGTCCTTATTACATAATTTACAATATCACATCACAAATGGCTTCATTTTTTGCAATACAGTCTTGTTGTGCCCGTTTACACACTTTGGTAATGTTTGTTCTTCCTCAGATGTTGCAGAAAATTATAATATTAAATTAATGTTTACATTCTTTTTTTCCTGTATTGCTTGACAATTTCTTCCCCCTTTTTCTCTTCTGTGTTACTCTACCATATTAGTGCCACCTGCCTTGTACTAGTCATCTATATTTCAGAGGCTGCACTGTCCAGTTAAGGACAGCAAAAAAAAAAAAAGTAATATTCTACAAAAGTCTCACTTGAAGGTGCTTATGACTTACTAACATTACTTGAAGGTACATACTTGCACTAAAACAAAAACAACCAATCAGAAATTAACTTTCATAAGTTAGTTATGAAAGCAAATATATAGCCACACTCACTTCTCTTGTTTCAGCTGTGCCCTCTTACACTTACATGTAAGTTCTTTAATGAGCAGGTTCTTCATATGCTTTGTTTTCATGTCTGCATTTATTTTAGATTTAGGTGTGCTGACCCTCATGTTTCCGTTTCAAAACCGGTGTTGGTTCATGTTTCTGCTTTGCTACTGGTTTTGCCCAAAAAAAGGGAAAGGTTTTGCTGTTGGATCTGGATTTAATTAAAAATTGTGAAAAATAGGTAAAATAATGTCATTTTGAGTTTTTTTGCTCCAATAATATTCTTTATACTATTGACATTCATTTCCAGTCGTTTCCAGTCTACTTTATAATAATCTATTCACAACTGTCCCAATTCTCTCCAAAGTCTGCAGTGAGCCGGCTGGCTAAAATTAGTCACAGAGCAGTGACACAAATATATGGCACACATATATGGCAGATTAATAAAAGATACACTCCCTAGACTAGGGGACACAATAGATGATCTGGCAGCCATGCAAAAAAGCACTTTAGAAATCACAAGTACTTTCATTAACCTTCCGAGGTGCAATTCAGAAAAGAGGGAACATGCATTATTTTAGAAATCAACTAGTCAAAAATTGATTTCATTAAGACCTCTGTAACTGTCACTCTTTGGCATTGAAAACTTACTCTTTAATGCAGCTAAAATTAAGTTTTACATGAAAAAAAAAAATTGGCCAAAATGGCCAAGAAAAGATAACTCTGACAAAGGAATTTGTGGCTCCAAAAAACAGCTTTACTTTATCAAAGTTGTATGAAGTGTATTGCTTTCCCAGTGAAAAAACTATATTTATCGAATAACAAGGTGACTCGTGGAATCAGAGCTTAAATTCTCATAGGATGTATTTTTCGTTGACAACATGATAGACCAAGCTCAGTCTGTAAAACCTGTTAGAAACAGATGATCCAGGAAACAGCAAATAGCAATTGGAGTTCCAGATAAAATGCTTCCATATCTTACAGGAGTGTGATGTAGATGAAGGCATAATTAGAGTAAGGTTTTAGAAGTCACTGTAAAGATGGCATGCACTTTTAAAGACTGAATCCGTGGAAGCATGCATCAAAATTGTAATTACATATGAAACACTGCATTTTTTCAATTGTATAATTGCGTCACAGAGGAGCCAAGAAAGAACAAGGGGATTACTTCTATGATGCCTCTCTACTCTCTCATCTAATTCATAATCAAGAAAGAAAGTAACAGGGCATCCATCATAAACACTTATGCTACAGAAACAAGCAGCATTCATTGGCTGGACAGTAGTAGAATTAATACAATTAGACATTGATAAAACTTAATAGATGAAGTTGGACTGCACCCATAATAAAAATTAAAAGACTATGCACACTAGTAGAGATTTAGTAGAGATTTAGAGAAGAAGGTAGATACCCAATTGTAATGTGTAACATAATTTGATGGCGCTATATAAATAAATTTAGATGATGATTGACGAAGGTGGTGTGCACCCATTAAAAATAATTCAAAGACTAGACATACAATAAATTTGTAATGTAACAGAGCATCCATCATAGACACTTGTGCTGCACAAACGAGCAGTGTTCATTGGATGGACAGTGGTAGAATTAATATATTAGATATTGATAAAAATAAATAGACAATGGGGGCCTACACCTTCAACTGTTTATTTAATATGCACGTATCGTTGGGTAGAGGATACATCAGGAGCCAAGAGTAGAGCTTTTAAACACCTTATTTTACTATAAGTGTTTTTTATGGTATGGGTAAGGTACATCCTGCAGAATAGAAATTAGTATGTGCCATAATGCTGCCCTTGTGAATCAAGCAAAGGGACTTGTCACTTGTATATATTTGCAAGTATATAAATATGTCATGAATTAAATATGTTATGTATATCAATATAGAATGTATATAAATAAGGAATGTATAAATAATACATATATGTTATATTAGTAAAGTGTAAAATATGTTATATTAGTAAAGTGTAAAAAATATGTAAACCAGACAGATCACACTGGTCAGTAATTGGCCAACCCAAAGTTTGCATAACTCACATTGATGCAGATTTGGTTACAAATACCTGTCTTGACAAGACAATGCAATTTTAAAGTCCACATTCTGAGAATTTGGCATTTGGTCATTCAACCATCAGTCAGTTGGCAGATGGCAGTTGGCAGCAGCACTAGTAACATACTGAAAATAGTTAGGCATTGCAATGAGTTACATAAAGCCCCAAAACAAGACAATTTTGGTGCAAGAATGTACTAGTACGAAGGCTTCAGAAGATTCTTGGGGTAACGTGGAATAGCCAAATTTGGGGCCACTCACCAACCCATATGTTGAAAAGGACATGCACATAGGTTAACAAACCAAGCACTCTAGTGACAGGCACAGCCCCTTTTGTGACTTAAGTGCTTAATTTGTTTGGGCCCCCACAAAAACCAACATTTTGGTTGTTGGTTGTTCAACTGGAGATTAAATAGGGATGCTAACAAATTAATCATAGTCAGTTGGATAACAGTAGTCAACTTCCCCAATGGTAACCAATCATCACCCTCTTCATCATCCTCATTGGAGATGTCTACATCAATTATCCATTATCCATAAATTATTATAATATACACTTATAATTATTATAATTTTTCTTTGAATATAAAAGATACACCAAGTAGGGACCCATTCGGCAACATGTGTGACACATTAGAGAGGGTCAGCAGCAAATATATTGGAGAGGATCAGCACTGCAGCAAATACATTGGAGAAGGTCAGTAGTGCAGAAAATATATTGGAGAGCATAAGCAGCAATAAATTGGAGATGGGACAGCAGTGGCAGAATAAGACGGGCAGTGTTGGCATTGGTAGACATTACTTAATAAGACAACACCCAGGTGTGATTCATACATGTGTGTTGACATAATATGATTGGTGGGAAGCAGAATAGACAACAGTATTATTAGGACAAGAATTGCAATATAGACAGTATTTATTAAGTTGATAATTCAAATGTAGCCTGTATTATTCCTGTCTCTATCCCTGTGCCTTTCCCGGTCCCTAGACTGGTCACTATCCCCAAACCTATCCCTATCCATGTCCCTATCCCTGTCCCTAGGCCTCTTCCTATCAATGTCCTCAACCATATCCCTAGCCCTATCACCAACCTTATAGTAATACTGTCAACATTTGAATTGTATACTTAATCACACTGTCCACTTTGTGAATTGGCAACCTAATAATTGTGTTGACACCTGAATTGTCAACTTTTACACAAGCTGATAGGCCAATTCCAAAATGTAAAATAGTGCAAGATAGAATTGTCCTTGGGCCCACCCAGCCAGCCATATGTTAAAAAGGACATACACATATTTTAACAAACCAAGCACTTTAGTGACAGAGGCTCCCACTTTTGTGGCTGAAGTGCTTGATTTGTTTTCCCCCACAAAAGAGAACATTTTTATTGTTGGTCAATGAACTGGACAGAACAGATAGCAGTTTTTTTTTACAAATTACTAATGGTCATTTGGATAATTGTGGACATCTTTCTCTATGTGTTCATGACCATGTTTTCATTTTTATCATCATCCTCATCATTGATATCATGATCATCATCACACAATATTATTTTATCCCCACTGGTATCTACACATTCAGTTGGTACTTGGCAGAAAGAACTGTATTCTTCATACAGGATGTTGACTGTCATACTTGTTTCCTCTTGCAAACGCTTGCTTCACAGACAAATCTGTAACATTATGCTTAGTTGTCTTGCTTCACTTCCGTGTCGATGTATCAGCTCCAGCCGCAGCAGTTGTACTGTACAAAGATGTTTCTTTGGAAACATGTACTGCATTAGTGGAGTCATTTGGAATTTGAAAATTGGATGCAGGTCTACATACTAATAATGAGGAGGTTGATGATGAAGGTGCTGATGCCAAAGAGGATTGCAAGTGTCTATCCATTCTGCTGCTAGCTGATGCTAGACTGCTTGCTACTATACACAATGTACTACTTTTGGAAACACGACTTAAATGAACTTGCTGCAAATAATGTATGAGGGAGGAGGTGCCTAGATGTTCAATGTCCCTACCTCTACTTATTTTGAAATGAGAAAGGCTACAGATGCCTTGACAAATGTTGTCTGGGTTTAGATAAAAATATTTCCAAACAAAAGAGAACCTTTTTTCCGCCTTATGCCCTGGCATCATAATGTGCTTATCATGGCCATCTGCAGGTAGTAAAACTGGTGGCTGCCTTATTTCAACACAATCATCATCATGCTCATTTTCTCGTCAATGTCCAATACATTAATTTTCCATGGCCAACACAATTATCCCCCTCATCTTCTTGCGCATTTGCAACTTTCATAGTAGCCTCCTAAATTTCAATGGGTAAATCATCATCAGTGCTAATGTCACACTCCCCTCCCCGGGCATCTCTACCCAATCCTCAAAACATTAAATATCACTTTGAATCTCTTTTTCTTAGTAGAGACTGTCAGCCACGCGTTGCACCTGTGATTACTTCACTTGTGTTTTAGTTAGTGCTGCCATTGGTCAGTCCTCCTTTATAAAGTCCCTCCTTTCACCTTTTCATTGCTGGTTTTTTAAGTCTACACCTGGCCTGGTTCAGATACCTTGGCTGTTATTACCTTGCCACCGTCTACTCTCTCTGCTTCGCTAACTACTGCTGACTCATTCCACTATCCTGTGGTAAGCTGTGACACATCGTTGTTTTATCTCTGGACTCCGCTGATCATGGTACACCTGTTCCATTTACCCGTGGTAATCACTATGATCAACGCCCGCTGTCTACTCTGCCTGCAGCGCTGACTACTGCTGACTCGTTCCACTATTCTGTGGTAAGCTGTGGCTCATCGTTGTTGTATCTCTGGCCTCCGCTAAATGTTGCATACCTGTTTCATTTACCCGTGGTAATTGCTATGATCAACGCCCACTGTCTACTCTGTCTGCACCGCTGACTACTGCTGACTCATTCCACTATCCTGTTTTAAGCTGGGGCTCATCATTGTTGTATTTCTGGACTTTGCTGATCTCTGCGCTCCTGTTCCACTTACCCGTGGTAATATGATCAACGCCTGTTATCTACTCCGTTTGCACTGCTGACTACTCCTGACTCGTTCCATGTCCCTGTGGTAAGCTATAGTTCATCGTTGCTGCATATTGGATTCCCCTGATCTGTTCATCTTCAGTACTTCATTGAACTTTGCAGTTTTTCTACTTCTCAGTGGTACCGCTGTCTACTCTGTCTGCACTGCTGACTACTGCTGACTCGTTCCACTATCCTGTGGTAAACTGTGGCTTATCGTCATTGTATCTCTGGACTTTGCTGATTGCTGCACACCTGTTCCATTTACCCGTGGTAATCGCTATGATCAACGCCGGCTGTCTATTCTGTCTGCACCGCTGACTACTGCTGATTCATTCCACTATCCTGTGGTAAGCTGTTGCTCATCATTGCTGCATATTGGATTCCGCTGATCTGTTCATCTTCAGTACTTCATTGAACCATGTAGTTTTTCCACTCCTCAGTGGTATTTGTTGTGACCAATGTTCACTATGCATTCTGTCTGCACTATTGAACTTCATTGATGGCTCCTACTCTCCTGGATACAGCCGTGACCCATCATCGTAGTATATTATATTCAACACTTCATTTGAACTTTGTATTTATATTCCACTCCTTAGTGGTATTTGCTGGGACCAATGCTCATTATGTATTCTGTCTGCACTACTGAACTTTGCTGATGGTTCCTATTCTCTTGTATACAGCCTTGACCCATCAATTGCAGTATACTCAACCTTCATTGAACTTTTGTTTTTATGCTCCACAATAAAGTGGTAATTCCTATTATTACCATTTGACTTCTGGGCTGAGTAATTCTTATGCTGCCTAGTTCTGTTCTCTACCTGTCTCACTGGGAACTTCCCTGGAGGGCCGCAAACTGCAAGGTGGAAGCTGTTGAAACTCAAATTCCCTTGCCAGAATCCCTGGTGAATACCTTCCATCTTGTTAGACTCCACGCCTCTAGCGAAGCCAATACCAGTTGAGAAAGCAGGATCTCACTCATTCCTTCGTGAGCAAACCTGACAGTAAGAACCAGCCATGACAGATCCTGAGAGAGAGAACCCTTTGCTAAAGATTTACTTCAACACCTGGTTGGTAGATTGGAATGTCAAGATGCCATGCAAATTCAACTACTCCAGTGCCTTCAGTCACTGGCTACTCGTATGGACAATTTTCAAATTTTTCCACCTCCGCCTATTACAGTACAGGCATCTGTGCATCCAGATGTTCCAGAGACGTCTTCAAATTCTTCTGCCCTACGCCTGCCAATGCCTTTTAAGTTTGACGGCAATCCTAAGTCTTGTAGAGGTTTCCTGAATAAATGTCTTATTCAATTTGAACTTCTCCCACATAATTTTCCTTCCCCAAAGGTTAAAGTTGCATATATCATCTCTCTTTTATCTGGGCAACCACTGGCCTAGGCCTCCCCTCTGTGGGAACAGAATGATAATTTTTTGAATGACTGTTCTGCCTTCATCTCTACTTTCAGGAGGATTTTTGACGAACCAGGATGAGTTATTTCCTCAGCTTCCAGAATCCTCCGGTTACGCCAGGGTTCGCAATCTGTGGCCCAATATGTACTAGAATTTCAGACTCTTTCCTCTGAATTACAATGGAACAATGAAGCCCTGTTAGGTACCTTGTGGCAAGGCCTCTACGATAAAGTCAAGGATGCTTTATCTTCTCAAGAATTACCAGCAATCTTAGATTCTCTCATTTCATTATGTTATAGAGTGGATATTAGATTCCGCAAGAGATCTTCTGAGGAAGAGAATCCTAGATGTTCATCTTTTCGATTAGCTCCTTGATTTCAACTTTCTGGTTCTGCAGATGAACCTGTGCAGTTGGGTCATTCTCGTTTAACCCCTGAAGAGAGAGAAGAGAATCAGGAATAAACTCTGCCTTTATTGCAGGGATGCTGGACATGTTCTTAAACTTTGTTCTAAATGGTCAGGAAACATCAGACCTTAGCTTGTTCAGGAGAGGTCAGGCTGGGGGCTTTCCATCAGTCTCCAAATTTTTCTTTTGACCAAATTTGTTCGTTCTGTCAGTTGGGCCTCTGAGACTGCTCATACTACTGCCTTATTGGATTCAGGAGCTGCAGGAAATTTTATCTCTTTACATCTTACATCTTGTTAAACAGTTGGCTCTTCCTACCGTGCATTTGGAGAACTCTATTATGATTACTGGTATTGATAGAGCTCGCCTCACCAATGTTTCTATTCAGCTCCGCACTAATCCACTTTGTCTACAAGTAGGAGCACATCATCGGAAGGAAATTTCTTTTCTTGTTCTACCTATTACCACCAGTCTGCTTACTCTAGGCCTTCCTCTCCACTTGTCACAACTAGATCGGCCTTCCTCTCTTAATAAATCTAATGCTGAACAGTTGCCTCCTCATGGGATTGCCCCATTGATCTAATTCTGGGTAAAATGCCACCCAGAGGACGTGTCTATCCTTTATTATTGCCCGAAACTGAAGTTACCACTAATTATATTATGGAAAATCTACAAAGAGGTTTTATTAGACCTTCCACCTCTCCAGCAGGAGCTGGCTTCTTTTTATAAAGAAAGAAGATGGAACCCTTCGTCCTTGTATTGATTATAGAGACTTGAATGCCATCACGGTGAAGAACCGCTATCCCACTCCATTAATTGCAGAATTATTTGATTGCATCAAGGGTGCAATTTTTTTTTCTAAACTAGACCTATGAGGAGCATACAACCTCATAAGAATACGAGCAGGAGATGAATTGAAGACTGTGTTTAACACACGAGATGGCCATTATGAATATCTTATTATGCCCTTTGGTCTGTGCAATATGCCTGCAGTCTTCCAGAGCTATGTCAATGAAATTTTCAATGACCTCCTGTATTCCTCTGTGGTAGTGTAACTTGATGATATACTTATTTTTTCAAAAGATCTCCAGTCTCATTGCCTCCATCTTGCTGAAATTCTTTCTCGATTACGAAAAAACAATCTGTATTGTAAATTGGAGAAATGCTCTTTTGAAGCCACTGTGCTACCCTTCCTAGGGAATATTGTGTCTGGAACCGGTCTGCAAACGGATCCTGAAAAAGTTTGGCTATTTTGGAATGGCCTCAAACTAATACACTTAAATCTATCCAACGGTTTTTGGGTTTTACCAATTATTACAGACGTTTTATTTCTGGATACTCCACCATTGTAGCTCCATTAGTGGCTCTCACGAAAACGGGTGCTTACACTCAACATTGGCTCCCAGAAGCACTTGAGGCATTTTCTTTTTTCAAAGAAGCATTTTCTACTGCTCCTGTCCTAAAGCAACCCGACCTCTCCCTCCCATTTTCTCTCAAAGTCGATGCATCTACGATGGGAGTTGTAGTGCAAATTCAAAAATATATACTGCTGGCATCTAATAATTTCAACACCATAAAATAGATTTTTACTACAGGGGTATTTGTCCCCATATCTGTGGTTAAGTGTACAGTGGGTAGAAATGCATTTTGTAGAGTAATAATTACATTTTTATGAACCTTCTGGGAGAGGTGAGGAATAGCTTTTCTAGTAAAATGGTGTAGTGATGGAATTTGGTAATAGGGACAGAAGACCTCAAGTAACTGTCTAAAACCAGCTGCATTAATAGTGGACATTGGACGCAGATCTAATACTAGCATAGTCCCCATGGCATCTGTGATCTGCTTTATGACTGGGTGACAGCTTTCTTACTTTCTTCCTCTAGCAAAGGATTGTTTAACAGTCAATTGTTGTAAACTACTACTAGTCTTCATCTGGGTTTAAGATCCACCCCCAGCAGCGGCAGCGGAACTAAAGCTCAATAATTCTTCAGAGGAATCATGGTTAGTGGAGGAGTCATCTAGAATTAGGAACTGCAAATAATATTGTGACTTATGAGGTGGTCAAAATTGAATGGAAATGACTGGAAATTAGTGTTAGTGAGATTAATAATAATGTAGGTACAAAATAATACCTAAATTATGTTATTTTAGCCCAAAAAATGGAATTTTGTAAAAAATACCAAAACAAAACCAAATAAAATCAAAACCAAAACAAGCAAGGGCGGTTTTGGCAAAACCAAAACCAAAACACAAAGGTAATCCAGATCCAAAACCAAAACACGGAGGTCAGTGAGCATCTATAATTTTAACCAGAATGTGCTGTGTGTCCAAGAAATAAAAGTGAATTGTTACTTAAAACAATAGCCAAAATCAATTGAAAATTTGGAAATAAAAATTAAAAATACACATTTGCATTGTATAAGCAGAATAGTTACTGCAGAGTGAAATGCTGACATGTTTTGTTTTTTCACAAAATGTTCAAAAAAGTTCTGAGTGGGTGAAGATTAAAAGGAAAAATTAGAAAAGTGGGAACTATTTACTTTGAAATATTTTATTATCTGCAAAGGATGTATAACCAATCTCATAAACCTTTACAAACATGTCTGAAGACTATTTTAAGCATAAATAATTGTGAACTGTAGTTGTAATAGCAAAAAATATACATGTGTGTATGTATAAAAAGGGAAATAGATAACCCTTTACATAGCTTCAGAATTATGCTATGTGCTTTTTTCAAAAATAAAGTTGCACAAACAAGTATGCAGACAATCAGCTGATATAGTTGTGCTGGATGATTTCAGAGGTGTAAGGTGTGCAGGTGAGTTAGCTATCATGCAATCAGAAGCTAAGAGATTTTGTTGCCGTTCATCAAAATGATTATCCTAATTTTTATACCTGGCTTGTAGCAGGTGTAAAATGTATGCTTTAAAAGGTGGTATCCTTTGGGTCTGCATAAGCAGCAATTGTGTTACCACAGCCTTACTGTGCTACTTTAGAACACCGCTCTTTGCTCCTCCATTCTGTCTCTCAGGTTGATGTGTTTAAGGCTGCATGGGCGCATTTGCATGCATTCGCTTTCTGAGCGTGCACAGTGCTATTTTACGATTCAAGGTATTCTACTCAAACTAGCATACGCCCCACTCTGCATCAGGACTTTAGCCTTCTGTGGTGTAACTATTCAAATTAGAGGAGCCGATTTAGAAACAGCTAGGAAATTGATGCAGTGGAACAACTCAATGCCTGGAATCTCTTAAAATCATATAGTCAACTTAGCATTGAATTTGGTATCCCTAAATCATCCTTTTTTATAGGTATTTATAGCTTTGGCATAATTTGAAAGAGGAATGCAAATCTTGTAAGGTGCCCCTTTAAAGACATTTTTTGTGTTTAAGGTCAGATCAAGTTAGTCTTTGCTACTTATGCTCTATTTATAAATGAATTGGATAATAATAACTTCTTGTAGTTTAAATCCAAATGAGAAATTGATTTAGGGACTTTAACAGATGGAGAATGGGCTTACAGTTTGGGCCATGAATGGCAAGCTGCCCTCCCAGTTAAATTCCAACAAATAAAACTCTAAATACTGCATAGGGTTTATATTACTCCTGTTAGGCTAGCTAAGTTTTGTTTGGGGACTGACACAGTTTGTCCTAAATGTGCGGCAAGGGGAGGTACATTTTGGCATCTATAGTGGGAATGCCCTATGGTTCAAGAATTTTGGCATGCTGTGTTTATTTGCATATGCATTACTGGCTTATCTACATATCTGAAGATTCCTAGAATTGCAATCTTCAGATGAACATTATCCATAGTTTTCTAAAAACTTGCATTAGCAATTTGGAAAACAGTCACCTTTTTGAACATACTTTCAACCATTGTCCAAAATGAGTTTTGATTTTTAGACCTTTATATAGCTCTGTTGTTTCCAGAGCTGTCTATAGTCATCAACAGCAACATAAGAACCATATCACTATTGTCATCCTGTCCAAATACAAAGGGAGATCCCTTTTATTTCACAAACATGAATCATAAAACAAGGGATATCAAGGGTTCCTTTAAGATATTTCTTTAGTACGATTAAGTACAGAGCATAGAGGAAGAAAAAAATTCAAACACTTATTTATATTGTGCCAGCATACTCTGCAGCACTTTGCAACTGGGAACAAACATAGCGATAAAACAAGGCTGAGTATTTACAAACAGAGACCTGAAATTGTGATTGTAGATCCTGAAGCAATATTAATAGATTTCAACATAGCAGCTGCTACAGTTTTATGAGTTATATAAGAAAAAAACATTTTTCTTGTTCTCTGCACAGAACAATTCACGCTCTAAAATCAAAAGTAATAATTTATATCATGTATATTTCTATATTTGGGCTCTCTAACAGCATTAAATAATTATAGTCAATTACAGTGTCACCCTAATGTTAATAGGACAAACATAAAAAACAGTCTGAATGCTACTGAGATAATGGGGCAGCATGGTGGCTTAATGGCTAGCACGTCTGCCTCTCAGCAATGGGGTCATGAGCTCAATTCCCGACCATAGCCTTATCTGTGTGAAGTTTGTTCTCCCTGTGTTTGCCTGGGACTCCTCCAGGTGCTCCGGTTTCCTCCCACACTCCAGAAACATAACTGGCTGCTCAAATTGACCCTAGTCTGTGTTTCTGTCTGTATGTCTGTGTGTGCTAGGGATTTTAGACTGTACGCTCCAGTGGGGCAGGGGCTGATGTGAATGACAAATATTCTCTGCACAGTGCTGTGGAATTAGTGGCGCTATATAAATGGTGATGATGATGACACTGCAGTCTTCTCCCTTGCACAATGTGTTACATCATTCTGCAGCCAGTCACTCACTTTGTTAAATAAAACATATATTAGTGTATTTTAAGATCCTTGGCACTGTTAATTGCAATTTTTCTTGTTCTATGTAATGTTTTATTTGCTATAATTAATATTGTAGGATATTGTAAGGAAAAAGTTTGGGATTCAAACATCAATTGCTGAATATGATTTATTATATATTTCCTATCATTATCTGTAACAAGTATGTTTATATGCTTTAATAAAAAGATTATAAAAAAATGTTAAAAAATGTAATATTGCTATTTGCTTTCACTTAGCACAGCCTACTTTTTTTTAGAGAAGGAAATTGCTCATTTTAAACACATGTGTACTCGATAAAATATCTTATCAATTCAGAGTAAATGGTTCTAACTAAGCTAGAAACAATTTAAATTACATCGATCATTACTCAACATAGAGTCTAAGTCATACAGGTCTTTACTGGCCATCTGGCTCTTATGGCAAATGCCAGAAGGGCTGATGGCTAGAAGCTCCAGTTATAAACTGGTCGGGCCCCATTATTCGGCGCACAGACTGTCATGCCGGTTTCCAGCATGACAGACAGTGTGCCGTGTAATAGGGCCGGCCCTACACTGACTTCCTGGTGTCCATGCATCTCCCCTCCCTGCCTCACCTATGAATGGCTCAGTGACACATGGGACGCGCACTAAGTGACAGGTGCCGTCCCATGTGTGAAGAGAGACTACAGAGCGCGCCTTGGATCGAACGAGGTAAGGGGGGCAGGTAGTTTGCTAGTTTGTGTGTGGCAGGGTATGACTTTAGTGTGTGTGTGACAAGGTATAACTATAGTGTGTTTGGGCCAATGTATGACTATAGTATGTGTGTGTGGGCCAGTGTATGACTATAGTTTGTGTGTGGGGGACAGTATATGACTATAATGTGTGTGGGGGACAGTATATAACTATAATGTGTGTGGGGAACAGTATGTGACTATAATGTGTGTGGGGGACAGTATATGACTATAATGTGTGAGTGTGGGGGACTATATATGACTATACTGTGTGAGTGTGGGGGACAGTGTATGACTATAATGTGTAAGTGTGAGGGGGACAGTATATGAATACAATGTGTGAGGGAAGGGGGGGTCTTAATATAAAATGGGTATTAATCTAATGTTGAATTGCAGGTGGGGGCTAATTTTTGAGTGCTATTTTATTTGTGGGGTGATGGTGGGGCAATTTAATAGTACGGCCTATCAATTTAAGATGGGATGATTGGATTTTAATGTAATGCTGGGGTGGTATGGGAGCTATTAATTGAATGTGGGGCTGTTTCGGGAAAATTCTTATATTTATTAAACGTAAATGCTATTTAATTTCTTGCTGGAGTTGTTTGGAGGGAGGGAAATAGGTTGATTTATTAAATGGGAGTACTATTAATTTAATGTCAGTGCTAGTTGAAGGGGAATAGATGTATTTATCAAATGTGAATACTATTATTTTAATGTTAGGGCTGAAGGGAGGCCTAATTTTAAAACATGAGTGCTATATTGATTTAACACTGGGACTGGTTGGAATTATCTACATTTCATGTACTCTTTTTTTTTCCAAATAGGGCCCCCAACATTCCAGGATCCAGACAAGCAGCAACTGATCTAAAGACATCAGCAGCCACAAGTGGTGAAAGTGACAAGACAAGTAGAAGAGATCAGAACAGTCTGCCAACTGTCCTGAATTTGGTGGGTGACTGTCCTGCTTAGTCAGGATTTGGTCTGACTGCAAAAACAGTTGGGAGATATGTCCTGTTTCACACTGTACTGCTTGTGAAGGCAGAACTGCGTGCACCTAACAGTAGTGCACACAGTATTGCATGTGTGTTTTTCAAAAATGTATCTAATAACCAAGTTACATCATAGAAGTCCCCCTGTCTTAGGTGCCCACCAAGCCTTATTCCAGCTCTGGTTAGTAGGAGAAATTTGATAGTCGCACCCAGTCCCGGACAGGACACAGCCTACAAAGCAAGCCGAGGAGCTCTAAGTGTCATGAGATTTATTAATCTCGAGAGACTAAGAGCTTCCCTGCTCACTCTACATGAAGTTCCCACCCTGACGGATGTCAGCAGCATCAGAAGCATAGATAAGTTCAGTGAACTGGGGGTGTTGTATTGTGTCGGGGGGTTGGTGGCGTCATGTGGATAGGGAGGGCCTGATAAATATAATGTTTTATTATAATGTATGTATCAACGCACCATGTTGACCACGCCCCCAACATAATGTCGCCACTCCCTTGATGTTTTTTTTCCTGCTCATCAACAGAGGTGGGCCTGTGTGCTTTAAATGCCAAAGCTGAATTTTAGTCTAAGTCCGGCCCTGATGTCACCAATATATTTGCAAGACTGTGTGTCAAGATCTGCTTTGCTTCCTCTGCAACATCATCAGGATGCTGCTACATCTTGGCAGCTCTAGCCTCCGGGATTTAGTGGACTTTTATTTGTATTCATTGAATGTATCTCCCACCAGAAGTGCTGCTATTGTGCCTGTTTTCTTCCTACTACTAGGAGTTGCCTTGCCGCACTAATTAATCACCAGCACCTGATTGTCTCTCTATTTATACCTGCCACTCCCACTATACCTTGCTGGTCATTGTTGTTGTTGTTGTATGTTGCTTTGCTGTAACCTGCTGTGCTCCTGGTTCACCTGTTCCCTGGGATTTTTTCATACTACCTGTTCACTTCCATTAGCCATGTTTCTGCATCTCCCTGCAATCCTTTTACTAAATCTACACCATCTGGTTTGTACCATACTGCAATAAACATTGGAGATTGTTCTATTATGAGATGTATATGTAAAAGCCTGTATTTGTGGAGATCAGAATTTATGAGAAAAAGCATCTGATACCTACAAATGGTATTATAAGTGCACCAACGACAAGTGTGTGGTTACAGGGGGTCCCCAACTCGACCCTGGCATTCATTACATTCACATCCATACATACTCAGACTAAGAAGACTTGGTGGAGACACTGCACATGAAGAAGTAAGTGTTACATACACAATCATTTTACAAGTACACCACTTAGCAGTAGGAGCACCACAAATCAGAAGTTGATATTAACTATTTTCCACACTTTTATCTGAATGCATGTCACGGACTACCTCTATGGTAGATAATAGAGTTGAAAATAATAACAAATTACTTGAATGCTCAAAAATACATAAGGCTCAACGTGATCACAGGGCTTAATGACAACCAGATAACCATGAGATAAACAATCTAAACCAATCTCACCAGATCTCTCTCTTTATAGATATATTTATCTTAGGCAGGTTATTTAAGTATAGAAAATCATATTTCAAATCTTAGCAAATAATAACTAAATGTATTTGTAGTTTAGACTGCATGACATTAAACGGATCATTTACCTGTAATCCCATCACAGCACCAACTACATTATAAGGAATAGGAAAAATAACTCTGTTCTGCTACTTGATGGAAACACACAATACATGAGAGGAAAATAGTAACAAATCTGCACAAAACAATACACCTCAGTATAAAATAATGTATTTAAGATGCAATTAAATCTTAAAATAAAAATGTCTTACTGCATACAGATGCAAATATTGATCAGACTTTAAAGCACTTGTTTTATTGCTTTGCAGAGACCCTTTAATTTATTTTAAACTTAAAGATTAAGTTGATTCAAGTTATCTATGTATGTAAAAAAAAATTGCAAGCTTTTTTTAAACTCATGATTTACCTATTCCAATTTTTTATTTCCCCTTGCTGGTTAAGGTCTTAGCTCAATCCACATATAACAACACATATACTGTTCACACACACAGAAAATACTTATTTTGGAAGTCTTTCTTTTTCCCAAAATTGTTTTAAAATTCAATACTTTATTATTAGCCTTTAAAAATAGGCAAAAAAAGCTGTTTCCTGAATAATTACTTTAGCGAAATAGGAATAAAAAGCTATAGAGCTTTGTGACATGATCAATATGTGAAAAGATAAAGTGATTCAAAATTGCATAGTAACTGTAATAGCTTTGTAAACACTTATATTGATATTGTTCCTGTTTGAATTTATGTTTTTCATGTTTATTGATTCCATTTTCAATTGATTAATTATTCTGCTACAATGTAAATACTCAAATCCACAGATTAATGTTTTTATTACATAGAACCATCTATAGGTATAGTGCAATCATTACAGATCCCTGCTAATTGTAATAATGAACAAGTGAACAAATACGCTCAATAACAGACTACGTGAACCATCTGTAGCAGCGGTGGGACCAAGAGATCCCTCCTTGTACAGGTAAACAAAAGACAAAAAAAGTCCCATCTGCGCTCACAAGATGAGAGAATAAACCGAAGGAAAATTTAATAATAGTACTAGAGCAACGAGTAACAATAAAAAATTATATTTTGAACATGGAAGTAACCGTAAATAACTAAGGTGGTGTATCAATGTGTAACTAATAATACGTAAACTAACAGAAAAAAATAATACAGAAAAAAATGGAAATCAACGAACCATGTGAAATGATAAATTGTATGAATATGAACAAGTCTTTTGGATTGACTATTGAAGCTCTAATTGATAATGGTGGTGTGCAGGTGAATGTGTATCACTCCAGATTACTTCAATAAGTCTACAAATGCTTGGGATGATATACCTCAAAAAGGGGGAGACAAAAATGGGGGAGGGGGGAAGGGAGGGAAAATGGATGGTAGTCAGCAGATATATAAACAGTGAAAAATAACTTAAAAACAAGGTACAATATTGACATGTGTGACACAATCCCAACTAGAATAGAGACATACAATGGGAAATATACAGGATGTCCATAAATGATTGGAGAAGAAGTGATTAGTCAAAAACTAATATTTAATACAAGAGAAATGGCCATACAGACCGGAACAACAATAAAACAATGAACCATAAAAACACATGTGCAAACAATTGGAACAGAGAACAAGTCCCGAGTGTAATGGATCAAGTATCAACTCACGCTGAAGGGGATCATGCCGGCGTGGGAATTCGGTTTGAGAAGACAAGGGCCGGAATTACTTAATTGTAATAAGTCTATTATTGTATCTCAAGATATGTGCGCTGTTGAATTTAGATGTAGGTCTGCTGTGCTCTGCTACACAAGACACTCTACGATATGTCCAAAGTCTATGTGCATTATAAATTTGCAAAAGAAGCACAGGAAAAAATATAGAATTAACGCCACCAGTTAATAATAAAGGCATTCATGATAAAAAAAAGTTTTTTTAGTTTATTTTTTCCTTATGAAATACGTTTATTAGGATGTTGTTAATGTCTACTGAACATAAAATACATTTGTACATGTGCTCCTGTGTGGAAACACATGTTGTATAAAGCATATGAGACTGTCATCACTAGTGCTCAGGACGTAGCCTAGCCCTGTAGCTGAAATAAATGAAATGGCAGAAAAACAAGTAAATTTGCCTTGCACAGACCTTGATTTGGATGTGGCTGAGTGCACTGGAGTTTGACATGCCCTTACTTTAAATTAACTGTGGCAAAACTCCCCTTCCTCACCCTGTTCATGCCCTAAAACTGTAGGCTCTAGTAAGTGTCCTTTGCATTAGAAGACGGAGTTGACGAGGCTACGTTTACTGGTGTATGTCCCATTTCTGGGCATGCGCAGAGTTATTTTGCGTATGATATGTTCCAAATAGGCAGGTACGTATCTTAATAAATCTGGCCTCATAATTTCAACTTGTAATACTACTAGCCTCAGTTCATATAGCATATCATTATACATTATAATAAAAAGAACAATACTATTTACTATTTATAATAATAATAATAATAATAATAATAATAATAATAATAATACCTGAAAAAAACACATTTTAAGTAAAAAAAATTCTGATAAGCTAGGGCTGGGGTTATTGGTTTGATTATGACCAGGTTCCTATTTGTGTGAGGTTTGTATGCTCTCTCCATGTTTCTGTGGGTTTCATCTGGATGTTCCAGTTTCCTCCCACAGGTATAGGATACATACATAACAGAGGGAATGAGGAGAGCCACTGTGCAACTCTCTCAGATCTAGTTAGGATACTTCCACAGCTTTTGCCACATTGCTTGGTGTCAAGCTGGGAAGCCCTTCCACATTGCTCACAATTGGTGATTCCAGGGTGCATCCTTTTCCTGTATCTTAGCCACCAGGTTCAAGTGGATATTGTATTGGCTCGGGTTACAAATGCCACCGTTCTTTCCTGCCCAGCCCACCCTACCTCTCTATGTATGATTTATATGGAACTTTGCTGGGATTCTCAGAGAGTCCTGCAAATTTAGAGCAGAAAACCAATATTCCTTGGGTTAAACTTGTATTACTTTTGCAAGGAGTTTGTTGATGGAAATAGCTATAAATATGTTATTAAATGGTCATTAGCATATTTGCCTCTCCATTAGACCCTCAGGGCTAGATTTACTAAGCTGCGGGTTTGAAAAAGTGGGGATGTTGCCTATAGCAACCAATCAGATTCTAGCTATCATTTATTTAGTGCTTTCTACAAAATGACAGCTAGAATCTGATTGGTTGCTATAGGCAACTTCCCCACTTTTTCAAACCCGCAGCTTAGTAAATCTAGCCCTCAGAGTTAAAATAGAGGCTATTAGCCCTTTCCCCTTTAACAGTTTGTATGTATATTGGTTCATTCCCATGTCTACTCATCACTAACAGCTTTGAATTCCTTAGTATTTTATTATTTTAGAATTAAGCTTCTCAGGTAAAAGAGCAAATTATTGCTGACCAAGGAGTTCAGGGGGTAAATGTATCAAGCTGAGAGTTTTCGGGCAGGTTTGAAAAACCAATCAGGTTCTAGCTATCATTTATTTAGTGCATTCTACAAAATGATAGCTAGAATCTGATTGGTTGCTATAGGCAACATCTCCACTTTTCAAACCACCCGGCAAACTCTCAGTTTGATACATTTACCCCCAGGTGTCTTTTGGCTTCTGAAAAACATTGGAGCAGCAAAATGGTAACTATGCAAGGCATATTACATATGTAGGTGCACCTGTGCTCCATGTTTTGCAGAGCCGTGCAGAAATGGAGAAGCACTAATAGAATTATATCTAAAGAAATACAGTTTATGGGAAACCAGATATCCCTTTACTCCTCAGTGGAGATCAAACCATGGTCATCCATTTCAAAAGGATGTCTTTTGCAGTTTTCATGCACATTTACCAAGTAAAAACAATTAAAATATTAAAATGTAGAAATGTAACTACAGAAATGCAGTTTATTCTGATGTCTCTTTGTACATATTTTTTTTAAGGCATTCAGGAAATGCCAATAAAAAGTATTTTAGTAGAAAAATTGTAATAGTTCTAAATAGTTTATTGTCCAAAGTGACAATAGTTAGGGATTTACCTTTGCTGATATGTTCAATCTCCATAATAGACCATAATTCTGCAAATGGCCATGTAATGCATGAACACAAGGTAACTTTAAGAAGAATGGATACTTTCTTACAGTATAGTGGGTAAAGTTATTACAGCATGATCAAGCATGTCTGTGGTAGCTCAGATGCGACTCAACAACTGGTTCCCATATAACAGTATAATTTTTTTGCACTTACTGATCAACGCTTCTCATAAATGTCAGTCACATAGAGCCTGTTAAAAAAAAACCCTGCTGTAACTTTTAAACAATACATTTACACTGTAGCTCTACAAATAGTTTTCAATTAAAGAAACTTTTCTTAATTCTTTGCACCTGCATGTTTCAGGACTCTGCTAAATGACATCCATAAACATAAAATAAGACTGAATCTTGATTTTAAATAAAGCTTGCTCGTTTACATCACCCAAAGGAAAACAATTACATTTACATATCCAGACACAGCTGCCTAAAATAGAAGAGGATAACATTGTTTTTGTTTGAAATGTGTACATTCTCATTTATTAGGTAATTACAGTTATACATTACATACTATTAGTAGAATTCCACTTAACGTTTTATACTAGTATACATTGTACTAATGATATATGATCGACTATTTAACATTACTATTTAATTGTTGTAAAGAAAACCACTAAATGCAGATATTATAGGAATAACAACAATGTTAACATGAAGCTTTCTGTCCAGGTAATATTTGTCTGCTCCTAAACTTAGCACTGAACCTTTTCCTAAATGAATCTCAATTAATTAATTCATATAAAATGTTAGATTTATATATGAATTTATAACTGTGTCGAGTTTGTATATTCTCTCCATGTTTACATGGGTTTCCCCTAGGTACTCTGGCTTCTCCCCATACAATCAAAAAGCATACTGATAAATGAATTGGTTTCCATCAAAAATGGACCCCAGTGTGTGTGGTAGAGAATTTATACTTTAAACTCCAATGGGACATGTACTGATATGAATTAATCCAACGATGGCTGCTTTAGCATAATGTGAAGTGCTTTGAGTCCTATTGGGAGTAAGGTGTTTGGCTGTGTTTAAACAGCTTGCTTAGGACTTTTGGCCTTTTGAAAAATATGGTAAAGGGTTCCTGGGATTATGAATGGAGTTTGAAGGTGGGCTCCATTCATTAGGCCCTATTTTCAGGTCTCTTGTGAAAGAGTCACTGGAATGAGGCTAAATGGCAGAGCTATGTGTCCCTAGCTTTCTGCTTTGAGTATGTTAAAACACCAGGGAGAATGTGTAGGTCTGTGGGAAAAGCTTCCCACAGGGTGTTTCCCTACTGTAACAAAACATGGTAAGGGTCCCTCGAGAAAGAGAAAAGTTGGCTCCATACATAAGGTCCAGTCCGGGTCTTCTGGTCTGGCAGTCTCTAAGCAGACTGATCAGGAGATGCACCTATGGGATGCCTGTTAAAATGCAGCTAGAATATGCAATCACTCTCTCATTGTCTGGGGAGGAGGTCAGATGTCTCCTGAGAGAAACTGGGAGCTGTGCTGTGAGTCCCATTTGTTTGGTTTAAGTGAGGGACACTAGGCCCCTCACTCTAGAGAGGGTATTACACTGTATTAGTTAGTAGCCAGACGGCTAGGATTTTGTTTATGTTTTATTGTTTTGCAAGCTGGTGAATAAAACTAGCTGAGGATATTTAACCTGAAACACTGGATCCGTTTGATTTTCTGGCTAAAGTGCAACCATCCACCCAAGAGCATGGCATCCCCAATAAGATTGTATTACTTATGGTGGAGAATGCGAGCAATGCACTTTAATTTCAGCAAAAAAGAGACTGTGTGAAAATTTAAAGTGACAGGCACCCAATTTGGGGAAAAAGCTGTATATCACAAAGTCTTACGAGCCCTAACCCGGGACATTGCCAGCTGATTAAGAATGCTACATTCTGCACTTTTCCTGCACCAGGAGGTAATATGGAAGATACAGTCAAAGCTTTGGAACAAGCTACCATGACTCAACAGGAAGCTACCAGGGTATAGCAGCTAGCCATTGAGGAATCCCAGGGGCAACAACAGACAGCTATCAAGGTGGTGCAGTCTTTGCGGCCCTGTCTGGCAATGCTTCCCCGGATGTCATAAGTAGCTCTAGCTCTATACCAGCTAGTCATTTTCTTCATAAGATGACCAAGGGAGATGATGTATTTAACAACTTTTGAGAGAATTACTGAAAGGGAAAAGTGGCCTAAAGTTCAGTGGGCCAGCCTATTGGCTCCTTCCCTATCTGGGGAGTCGCAAAAGGCATACTTTGATCTAAGCAATGCTGATGCCAAGGACCATGATAAATTGAAGGTGGAAATTCTGACCCATTTGGGTGTCACAATATCTGTCCGGGTGCAAAGAGTACATCGCTGGGGATACCAGGTGAATAAACCTCCCCGTTCCCAGATGCATGACCTAATCCACCTCACTAAAAAGTGGTTACCTGAGACTTTGACAGGACCTCAAATTGTTGAAAGAATCGTAATGGATTGCTATCTACGGTCTCGGCCTACAGCTCTGCGCAAGTGGGTAAGCCATGGGGACCCAAAAACTGTAGAACAGCTTGTGGACATGGTTGAGAGGTATCTGGCAGCCGAGGAACTGATGAGTATACCCCGCTGGCCCCTAGTTATGACACACCGATCTCCAGTGGCTTCTGGTAAGACTGTTTCAGGGAAAAAAGTTATTGGCCGGTGGATTGAACTGAAACATCCAGAGACTGAAGGCTGGGAATCTGGAGATTGGCTAGATGCTCCGAAAATGTCCCAGTCTCCTATAAGACTTGATAAAAATATGATAATATGTTTTAGATGTGGTGAATTAGGCCATATTGCTGCTAATTGTTCACTTACCTCTGAACCTATGCAATGTGATACTGCTTATGAACCGCGCAGAGTGTCTTTTTTTTGCCCAGCTGGCCTGCACTGCAGACCGACACACTGAGACAAATAAATCTGTGCAATCACCATAGAAAGAAAATGTGTAGCAGCACTACTAGATTCTGGTAGCATGGTGACATTTGTAGAAGCTGAGTTGGTGAGCTCCTTGAAACATCAAGTGAAAAGTGTTGGGGTAACCTGTATACATGGGGATACTCAATATTATGCTACTGCTGAAGTGAACATAGAAACACAATATGGTTCCGTGGTGTTTACGGTCGGATTAGTTCCTTGTTTGGGATTTGATGCAATACTGGGGCGAGGTTTTTCCCTCTTCTGGAAGCTGTGGGAAATCCATTTGGTTAGACAAGCAAATAGCTCAGACCAGTGTGATATTGTTACAGATACAGTGGTGGTGGGAGTGATTCCAGAATCTGAAATGTTTCCTTTTCTCAAATATGCTTGGGGAGTCAGGAAGTGATGAGGGCAGCAGTGGAGCTATGATATAGATACATTCAAGATATCATCTGCATCAATTTAAATATTTATTTCAGAGATTGTAGTATAGATCCATTCAAGATGTCATCTGCATTAGTATAAATGCTTATCTAAGAGAATATGATATAGATCCATTATATATGTATCATTTGCGTTATTATAAATACTTATTTCAAAGACTAACTTATATATCAATTAATTATATCATCAGCAATATGGAATTCAGATACAAATCTGGAGTAAATAAAATGTACATAAAACTGAATGAGAAGGAGCTACAAATGGTATTATAAGTGCACCAACGACAGGCTGGTCAGGAAGTGAGGTTTATCACAAGAAACAATACAGTGGACTGTACATTTTTTAGTGTGTTATAATATTAATTAGTTAACATTTATTTCAAGTGAGGAGAGTAATTTAATAGTACTTTCAGGATAGTATATGGTCACTTAGTGTGATATGATCTATATATATATATATATATATATATATATATCTTTTTATATATCTATATATACAAGTTAACCCGTGCATGATACTCATGCATTCTAGTCAAATCAAGCTACTTAAGGTGTTAAAAAGGTTCTTGTCATGCATTTGGGCCATAGCCCAGGCCTCCTCAGGGGAAGAGCGTTACTTCCCGATGTAAGCGCCCTTTTTTAACGTGGTTTTGTCCACATGTCACCACCTCATCATTTTTCTCCATCACCTCATCCTTCATCTTTATCGCCACATCTATCCAGATGTCTATCCAGACACAGGGATCTCTCTCAGCGGTCCTGAGTATCACACTCCTCTCACTCTGTCACCCCCGGCAACCACCAACCACTCCCCACTGTCACCTCTGGCAACCACCAACCACTCCCAACTGTCACTTCTCCTTCAAGAAATATATATATTTTTTTTTAAAATCTTTATAAACACTTTTAACAATTAACAAATTAAATTAACAAATTAAAAACATCTTAGTATACCAAATTTCAGCCCTTTCTGATTTTTTTTCCCCACACACACTAAGAATTTAGTAGGTCAGTGTATAACTCCGCCCAGCAGGTGGCGCTGCAGCTTGGTTTTATTTTTTCCACACACACACACACAGACAGACTAACACACGCCACTAGGCATATATATATATATAGATATAGATATATATCTATATATATGTTATTTTATAGTGAGTTAAGATTCCTAATATATGTATATTTAGTCGAATACTCAAATACTCAAATGCATTAAAGTGTTTGTGATTTTAATTATTATTTATTAGTTATTTGTATTTCTAGTTAAAATATATATTTTTCAAAGAAATTATTTGTCTATTAAGCAACCATCTTATCATGTGTCAGGGTTGTATGAAGTGTATGTGATTACAGGGGGTCTCCAAGGAGCCACTGGTGGTCATTACACCCATGTCAATACATATCCAGAAAAGAAAGGCTTGGTGGAGGCACTGTGCAAAAGAACAGTAAATGATACACACACAAAGAGATTACAGATACATCCCTCAGCCGAAGTAAGAGGGCATTACATATACTTATATGTTTAAACACTCTTTATACTTCTTCTCTTTTCTTCACTTCACATCTCATAAGGCTTATTTAGGCATATTGTGAGATAATAAGTATACTTGAATCAGGAGCTGACACTCACTAGTACAGGCCTGGCCAACCTGTGGCATTCCAGGTGTTTTGAATCTACAAGTCATGCTTTGCAAGTAGATAGCCAGCAGATAGCTGGCAGGGCATGATGGGACCTGGAGAGCCACAGGTTGGCCAGGCCTGGACTAGTACTGTGATGGGTAAACCCCATGTCCCTTCTCTTCTCCTGATCTGTGTCTTGGAGAATAACTGATAAAGAGGCATTTTTATCACAAATCATGGAAATTGACCATTATGTATCATTTATTATTACCACTATCAGAGCAGTAAGTAATTAAATTTTGCAGCAATTAACCAAGTAAGTCTTGTTGTGACAGCATCATCAAAAAGTACCTGTCCTGAAAAGGATGGATCATCCCAGCTACGGCATTGGCAGCTTGCTTAAGGCAATGCCAAAATATTTCACTTCAGGGTTCTGTAATTGTGTATGCATAGTGACAAGTCTGCGCACAATCCAGAAATGACTTCAGCATTTCAGGACAATGGGATAATTTCATTGCTTTATAAATTAGATGATTTTGCAGTCCCCATAGAGATCTATGGGGACAGATGTGTTTTGTGACAACAGGACGAATTCAGGAGACATCCGTGAAACAATAAGTGAAACAATAAAAGAGTCATTAAAGTTCTTTTTGTGCCAGCTTGCAGAGCTTCTCTTTTTACACTATACTGAGTGATACTATTTACTGGAGTGGTTGTATGTCTCAGCTATACTGTATTTCATCTAAATTTGCAATGCTCTGCCTGTGCACTCAATTTCTCTCCTATTTCTCCATTCTCAACATTGAACCTGTCCATTGAACTTGAATATGAACTAATAATCCCAGGACTCCCCACCATCTTCCCTTAAAAAGGACATTACAAAGGGGAGCTACATAGTCAAATGGAATGCCACACTTTAAATGTTTAAGTCTAATAAAGTTGCATACTTTACAGGCTTAAACACTAAAATGTTAAAGTGCAAACTATTAGGATTTGCATGTGATCACTGTATAGTTACTGTTTAAGATGTTCCCTCTCCCTAAATATAATGAGATAGGTCCATGTCTGTCCAGTTTTATATTTCCAGTGATAACATTTACACACAAGCTTCCTCGTTCTGTGCTTTGCTCCAGTTGGTTCATGGTTCATGGCTCCTGATCCCTCATTCTGCATTACAGTGACCATTAGCTTCACATTATGGTGACTTCTGTCTCCTGACGTCTGACTCTGTATTAAAGTGATTTTTAGCTCATGACCTTTAGCTATGCATTATCTTCACTTCTGGATATACATTAAGGTGAACTATGGCTCCTGATCCATGGCTCTGCATCTCCGTTAATACTGATTCCTAACTCTGGCTTTTCAGCCTCCTTCTGCAGCACATTACTCAATGATTGCTCTACTATAACTACATACATTGTTTCTTCCATCCAAACTTAAGAACTCCAGGTCTGTCTCAGTAGTGTTCCTTCTGAGTGCTCAACTGTTTGTGCTTCTTGGACCGTATTACCATCATTGATAACAGAGATTGTTTGCTATCACGAGTCAGTATCACAGACACTTCTGCCTGGCCTAACCTCTTATTTCTCCATCATCCTTTTCCTCCCTTCCCGATTATAATTTCCGCTTCACTACTTCCCTCCTTGCTAGTCTGTACACATGAACTGTTTTGTCTCCTGTACCCACCACACTCACCAGCCTACGTAAACAGAAATAAGCCTCACATACTCAAATCCTCTTGCTTGTTCTCTTTCTTAACCTGCTCCTTCTCATGGCTGCTAGTGACATCTCACCTAACCGTGGACCCCATAGAATCCCCATTATCTGCTCACACTCCTCATTCCACCCTAAATCTTTCCATCCTACCATCTCACCACTTTCTGAACACTCCCTCCTTGATCCTCTCCAGTCTGGTTTCTGCCCCCTCCACTCCACTGAAACTGGCCTGGCTAAAGTTACCAACGATCTGCTCTGCTAAAGCCAGGGGCCACTTCTCCCTTCTCATTCTCCTTGTCAGAATCACAAGGAGGAATTGATGATACCTGCCAGCAGTTGGCGCTACTGAGTACTGAGGCACGGAGTCTAACACACCCCTGGTTTTCACCAGGAACCCCCGCAAGGAGGTATGGACTTCGCTGCAAGGGACGTGCAGTTCGCGGCCCTCAGTATCAGTCAGCTGGCAAGGTAACAATTGAGGCGGCGGTGAGAGCCCACCAGGATGCAGTATGGAAGAGTAGTCAGCAAGCTGGGTCAAAAGCAGAGGAACGGATATAGCCAAATCAGAAGCAGGAGAAAGGTCAGGAAGCCGGGTCAATACCAAATATCAGTCTAAGCCAGAATCAGGAACCAAGGAGAAGTCAGGAACAAGGCGGGGTCAGAATCCAAATAACAGCAACACAGGAACAAACGCTGGAGCAAGGCTGAAGACCAAATACTCTGGCACTAGACATGTGTCAGAGGCTGCCTTATATACCCTAAGGTGCCTCCTGATAGGGTTAGGGAGATTTTGGCGGTAAGACATGCTGGCTGCAGACAGGTGAGCAGAGATAGCGTTCCGCTGCTAGGCAACAGGACGTGGTTGCTTGGAAGGTGCAGGCGTCCGTCTCCTGCACCAAGTGTCAGTGCGGGGACGGCGCCTGACAGTACTCTCCCCTTTCTTCTTTTTCAGGGCTTGCAAGGTCGCCTCTCTCTCCTTCTTGAATTTGGCCAATAAGCGAGGGGCATGTATCTCTTGTACATCGATCCAAGATCTCTCCTCGGGGCCATAACCCCTCCAGTCAACAAGATATTGGTGGCGACTCCCAGGAGATCCGATAATCCAGAATCTGATTGATCTCATATTCCTCCCCATGATCAGTCTTTACTGGGACCGGGGGTGGGGTTCTTTTGAGAAATCGGTTAAGAATGAGGGGTTTAAGTAGAGCAATATGAAACACATTGTGACTCTTGAGTGATGGAGGAAGAAGGAGTTTGAATGTCACTGGATTTATAACTTGAGTGCTTTGAAAAGGTCCGTTATAACGGGGTGCGAGCTTCATGGTGGGAACACACTTTGTCTCCAACTCGAAGTCTGGGAACTGGTCTACGGCGACGATCGGCGCTAGCTTTGTAGCGTCGGGAAGATTCCAATAATTTGGACTTCGCCTGAGACCATATTTGAGAAAAGTCCTAAATGAGATTCTGCACGGCTGGAAGCGCTGAACCAGGTTGGGAAAGTTCAGGAAGGAGAGGGTGAAACCCATAGGTAAGAAAAAATGGAGACGAACCAGTAGATACATGCACTTGGTTATTATGAGCAAATTCTGCCCAACACAAGAAACGACTCCATTCAGCCTGATTACCCGAAGAGTAGGTCCTGAGAATTTGTTTCAAGTCTTGGTTGACCGTTTGGCCGTTGGTTTGAGGGTGGTACCCTGAGGAAAAGTTTAGAATGACCCCCAACTCTTTGCAGAATGATCTCAAGAACTTGGACATGAACTGTACTCCTCTATCCAAGATAATATCCTGGGGACAGCCATGAAGACGGAAAATCTCCTTGATGAAGAGGTTAGCAAGGATGGAAGCCGAAGGAAGTCCCTTGAGAGGTATGAAATGTGCCAACTTGGAAAATCTATCCACTACTACCCAGATAGTATTGAATCCATGGCTAGCTGGTAACTCGGTGACGAAATCCATAGAAATACTAGTCCATGGTCTCTCTGGAATAGGAAGTGGTACCAAGGGTCCTGCAGGAGACTGCCTAGGTGTTTTGTGTCTGGCACAGATTCCACAAGTGGCAACATAGGCCTTAACGTCTGCCCGGATAGAGGGCCACCAATAATGCCTAGAAATCAACGAGAAGGTCTTCTTGACACCGCATGTCCGGCAAACAGGGGCCCACTTGAGAGCCTTAGGCAGAAGCCTGGAAGTGAGAAAGGAGCGACCAGGAGGAGGAACCTTGGTTGAAGTTCTGGTGAGGGCCACAATGGTAGTAGGATCCAAGATGGTTCTGGGGGTAGGGGCGGGTTGAAGATCTTTATCATCAAATGACCGGGAGAGAGCATCCGCCCTGATATTCTTAACCCCAGGTCAAAAGGTCAAAATGAGATTAAAACGGGCAAAAAACAAGGACCAGCGGGCCTGACGTGGGTTCAGACACTGGGCTGTTTGCAAGTATGTTAAGTTCTTATGGTCCGTGTAGACAGTAACAGGATGCTCAGCCCCCTCTAGCAAATGTCTCCACTCCTCTAGTGCTGTTTTGATGGCCAATAACTCTTTATCCCCGATACCATAGTTTAATTCGCTGGAGGTAAATCTTCTGGAACAGAAACCACAGGGATGAAACTTTCCATCAGAATCTTTCTGTGAAAGAATGGCTCCTATGCCAATGGAGGATGCATCAACTTCAACAAAGAAAGGTCGGGACAAGTCAGGCTGTAGCAAAATAGGGGCGTAGGAGAACGCCCTTTTTAATGACTGGAAGGCACTGAGGGCATCGGCAGACCATGATTTTGCTGCTCCCTTGCGGGTGAGAGCAGTAATGGGAGAAATGAGAGTTGAAAAGTCTTGGATAAAGTGACGATAATAATTGGCGAAGCCAATAAAGCGTTGGATCGCCTTAAGGCCCAATGGTTGTGGCCAATTGAGAATGGCAGCCACTTTCCCAGGATGCATGGAAAGACCAGCATCGGACACAATATATCCCAGGAAGTGGACCTGAGAGGCTTCAAAGACACACTTCTCCAGTTTGCAGTAAAGGTGGTTGGAACGTAGTCGAGAGAGAACCTCCTTGACGTGACCTCTATGGGATTCTAAGTCTCTGGAGAATATAAGTATGTCATCCAGATAGACAACGACTAAGAGATAGAGTCAGTCTCGGAAGATGTCGTTAATGAACTCCTGGAAGACCGCTGGGGCATTGCATAGGCCAAAAGGCATCACCAGGTATTCATAGTGGCCATCCTGAGAGTTAAAAGCGGTCTTCCATTCATCGCCCTCACGAATCCTAATCAAATTATAGGCGTCCCTGAGGTCTAGTTTGGTGAATATTGTGGCACCTTTGATCCGATCGAATAACTCGGAAACCAGGGGTATGGGGTACCTGTTCTTCACGGGAATTGCATTGAGTAGTCTGTAGTCGATGCATGGTCTTAGAGAACCATCCTTCTTCTTTACAAAAAAAAATCCTGCACCGGCAGGTGAGGAAGATTTTTTAATAAATCCTCGTTCGAGGTTTTCAGATACATACTCGGTCATGGCTTGAGTCTCAGGGAGGGACAGAGAGTAGGTTTTGCCATGAGGAATCCTTTCTCCAGGAATAAGTTCAATGGAACAATCACAAGGACGGTGAGGTGGAAGAGTCTCTGCGGCAGTCTTACTGAAGACATCCACAAAGGCAGCGTATTCAGATGGCAACCCAAGACTGGGTCTGAGAGCGTGACATCTAAGAGGTAGGTTATTGAGGCATCGATCAGTGCAGAGCGGACCCCAGGAAGTAACCTGAGCATGATGCCAATCAAATTGGGGTGAATGATCCCTTAACCAGGGTAGTCCTAATATTACCGGATTAACAGTCTGTGGAAGGACTAGCAACGAGATCCATTCAAAATGGAGGAGACCAACTTGCAATCGGATTGGCCGGGTGGCCTGAGAGATAGATCCATTGGTCACACTGTTACCATCCACCGCTGTCAGAACCAAGGGTTGCAATAAGGATTCCAGGGGGAGATGAAGGTTAGCTGCTAAGGATGCAGAAATAAAGTTTCCAGCTGCCCCTGAATCCACGAAGGTCCGATGGGAGACCGGACCCTGGGAAGCATGGATGAAGATGGGCATCAAAAAGTCTGTCTTGTCTGGGAAATAAGGGGAAGATGTACTCAGTCCTAGACCGGCTTTCCCGGCACCGACTAGGATCTGGCGTTTCCCCAGTCTCTTGGGACACTGAGATAGAATGTGAGAGGGGTCAGCGCAGTAGAGGCATAGATGGTTTTTAAACCTTCGTTCCCACTCCTACACAGTTAGACGAGAACGCCCGATATGCATGGGCTCCTCAGGTAGAATTGGTGGGTTCTGAAAAGTGGAGACCAAACGTGGACTAGCCCGGCAAGATTGTTCTCGTTCCTGATTACGCTCCAAATACCGGATATCGACCTTGATGCATAAGGAGATCAGATCATCTAGGGTAGCTGGTAAATCTCTGGAGACCAACTCGTCCTTGATCCGATCTGTCAGCCCCTGCCAGAAGGTAGCTGTAAGGGCCTCATTATTCCAGTTCAGAGGTGAGAGTTCTGAACTGAATCGCGTACTGACCCACGGGAAGGCTAAATTGACGTAGCTTCAAAATGCTGGAGGCCGCAGAGGCAACTCAACCAGGCTCATCGAACACTTTTCTGAAGCTTTGTATGAAGGAGGATGGATTTTGTAACAGGGGGTCATCATGCTCCCATAGAGGAGAGGCCCAGGCAAGCACTTGATCCGTGAGTAACGAAATAATATATGCCACCTTGGCTCGTTCTAAAGAAAAATTTCCTGGTGATAGCTCGAACTGGATAGCACATTGGTTGAGAAACCCTCTGCACTTTCTCGGATCACCACCAAATTTTTCGGGAGGTGGGATGTGAATCCCTTCAGTAGGATTAGATGCAGCTGCAGCAGGAGAGCCGACAACGGGGGGTGCGGGAGCAGCAGATACTCTGGGAGGAGTCAGGGTTCTCTGGAGGGTGTCACTCACCGGACCGTGAGTGCCTCTTCCCGGACATTTAGGAACCGTGGTCGTCCACCATCCTGAGGGTCTGCGCATGCGCAGCCCTTTTCTATACTTCAGTGTATACCCCTTTAACTCAATTGGCAGATCAGGCAACCTCCCTATATTAAGCACTTGTGGTCAACACCACGTTGCCTGATCTTGGAGTCTCATTCCTCATGAGTCTCTGAAGGTGTTCCTGTATTCCTCGTGTATTCAGCGCTGCTGATTCCTGTGGTTTCCAAACCACTTCTATTCCTGTGGTTTCCATACCACTTCTACCATCAACTATATCATCAGGACTGTTTGCTGATTCCTATCCGCTGCCTCCGTGCACTACAGTCTTCTAAACCACTTCTACCATCAACTGTATCTTCAGGACTGTTTGCTGATTCCTATCCGCTGCCTCCGTGCACTACAGTCTTCTAAACCACTTCAACGTTATTTTATATCAATGTGACTGTTTGCTCATTGCTATCCGCTGCTTCCGTGCACTCCAGCTTTTACTTCACTCACCTGCTTCTCATCAAGTCTGTTTGCTGATTCCTATCCGCTGCCTCTGTGCACTACAGTCTCCTGCTTGCAACTCGCCTATGTTCATCATCGTGACTGCCAGCTGACTACTATCCGCTGCCTCCGTGCACTACGGTCTCCTGCTTGCAACTCGCCTGTGTTCATCATCGTGACTGCCAGCTGACTACTATCCGCTGCCTCCGTGCACTACGGTCTCCTGCTTGCAACTCCCCTGTGTTCATCATTGTGACTGCCAGCTGGCTACTATCCGCTGCCTCCGTGCACTACAGTCTCCTGCTTGCAACTCGCCTGTGTTCAACATCGTGACTGCCAGCTGATTACTATCCGCTGCCTCCGTGCACTACAGTCTCATCTCATCTTTGCTGTGTCTTCCTCGAGACTGCCGCTTTCATGACCATCTGCTACACTTCGTGATCAACAGCTCCTGCCCTGCGCTGCACTCCTGTTTCCCATCGCTGTTGGTTCCTGTGGTTGCTACTGGTTACCTCCGTGTGCCGCTGAGCCCTGCTGCTGTGGTCAGCGCTATCGTCCATCTCCTGCTGATCCACTCTCCACGCCTTCACGTGTTCCACTGGTCTCTACCCTCCTGTCAGCATTGGATTTGTATCTCATCTACTACCCTCTGCTGGATCATCTCCATTCTCCTGGGTCTCCTATGAGTCCAGTTCCACGTGTTGCTGACTCCTGTGGATTCGTGTCCCTGTTGGTCTACTCACCTGTGCGCTGCACCTGCTAGACCTCTGCCTCACCTGTCCAGGGACTTTCTATCCAGTCGGCCTCTAGCCGCTCAGGTACCGCTGCTATCCCATCTGACTGCTACTGCTGAACCACGGTATGCATACTTCTCATTGACTGTGCTGTGTATTGCATATCTTGCTGGACTGTGTTTGGTTCTCTCTGGAGTCTGCTATCCGCTGAGTCTATTGCCATCATTGACTGTGTTATCATTGTGCTGGACTACTTCAAGAGACTTTCTAGATTGCAGACCTGCTCAGTCATTTATATATATATATATCTATATTGTGCATATTACTGTGGATCGTGTATAAGGTGCCTGTGTATATCCTGTGTTGCAGTCTTCCCCCGTGCACCTCCTCACATATATATTCAGTGGTACAACTTGCTGATGTCAGACCACTGATCCCTGTTTCCGGTATCACCTGTTCCATCCTCCTCTCACATAGCAGTGGTACAACTTGCTACCGCAGACCACTGACTACCTGGATACCTCCACTTGGATTCCATTCCTTCACTCAGACAGCGGTACAACTTGCTACCCGCAGACCGCTGACTCTCACCACCTCCTTGTTTCTGTTGGACATTCCTCCTCACTATAGCAGTGGTACAACTTGCTATCGCAGACCACTGACTATATTCACGTGTTCTTGTCCTTACAGTTCCTTGTGTATTATTATCTCATTATTACCAGTGTTGCTAGTCATAGACTTTCCTGAGCATCTCATCGGCCATCATTTCATGTTCCGTGATCACCCAGCTACCAGAGTACCCTATTACCATCTACATTGCTCTGGTAAGCCTACCATCTGGTGATCCCTGGGTAAAGACTCCTAGTGCCCGTGACAGTAAGATCAGGCCATGACAGACCCAGATGCGGAACCTACCGCCAAAGAGATGCTGCAACATCTGGTTAGCGGTGTGTTACAACAGGATGCCCGCCAACAGCTGTTACTTCAGTGTTACCAGTCATTAACCTCCCAAGGAACATCTGGACAGACTGTGACAGCTACTACTGAAGCTCCTGTGCTTTCCTCCGTTTCCCCATTGCCATCCCAGGTGTCTACAGCTTCCACGCTTCACCTGCCTACTCCGTCAAAGTACGATGGAGACCCCAAAACTTGTAGGGGTTTCCTTAACCAATGTTCAGTCCATTTTGAGCTCCAACCTCAAAATTTTTCTACCCATCGTTCCAGAGTGGCCTATCTTATCTCTTTGTTTTCAGGACAAGCCCTGGCTTGGGCCTCCCCTCTGTGGGAGAGGAACGATCCAATATTACAAGATAGTGCCAAATTCATTTCTACATTTCGAAGTGTGTTCGATGAACCAGGTCGTGTGACCTCCGCTGCTTCCAGCATCCTCCGTCTGCGACAAGGATCTCATACTGTAGGCCAGTACGTCATTCAATTTAGGATCTTAGCCTCTGAACTTCAGTGGAACACTGAAGCCCTAGTTGCCGCCTTCTGGCAGGGGCTTTCCGATAAAATTAAAGATGCACTGACTACTCAAGAGCTTCCTTCGTCCCTTGAAGATTTGATCTCTCTATGCCATCGTGTTGATATGAGATTTCGTGAAAGAGAGGCTGAGAAAACGACTTCTGCTAAAGCACCTCTTCGCTCTAACCCTCAATTTCGTCCAGTGTCACCTGCTGTGATTCCCATGGAGATAGGACGTTCCAAGTTATCTTCTGAGGAGAGGAGACGAAGAGTCAAGAATAGACTCTGTATCTATTGTGCTGATTCCACTCATGTCCTCAGCTCCTGCCCTAAGAGATCGGGAAATGCCAGGCCCTAACTAGTTCTGGAGAGGTGAAGTTAGGGTCCCTGGAGTCCTCTCCATCGTCTATGAAATCTAAAGTCTGCGCTTTTGATGTGACTATTTCCTTTGCTACCAAAACCTTTGAGTCACAGGCATTGATTGATTCCGGAGCAGCAGGAAATTTTATTTCCAAATCGTTAGTAAATCAATGGTCTCTACCAGTGATTACCTTAAAAACTCCCATTACTGTGACGGCTATCGATGGATCACGTCTCATCAACGGTCTCATCACCCAGAGTACGTCTCCAGTAACCCTTCAGATTGGTGCTCTGCATCATGAAGAGATATCGTTTTTAATTCTTCCTGTTACGACAAGTCCGATTGTCCTAGGCCTTCCATGGCTTCAGTGTCACTCTCCCCAGATTGACTGGCGCACCCCTCAAGTCACGTCTTGGGGGCCTGAATGTCACCATCATTGCCTTTCCCAAGTCATTCCTCTCAAGGTACAGCAAGCTTCCATCTCAGCTATTTCACCGGGACTCCCTCCTCAATATGCTTCATTTACCGATGTTTTTGATAAAGCTCAGTCTGAACGTCTTCCTCCTCATCGTTCTTGGGATTGTCCGATTGATCTTCTTCCTGGCAAGACTCCTCCCAGGGGCCGGGTCTATCCACTCTCGTTACCTGAAACTCAAGCTACATCTGAATATATACGGGAGAACCTCCAGCGTGGGTTCATTCGACCTTCCACCTCGCCCGCTGGAGCTGGGTTCTTCTTTGTCAAAAAGAAGGATGGATCATTACGCCCTTGTATAGATTTTCGTGGACTCAATGCCATTACTATCAAGAATCGGTATCCCATTCCGTTGATCACTGAGCTATTTGACCGCATCAAGGGAGCCCGTATTTTTACTAAGTTGGATCTTCGTGGTGCCTACAATTTAATCAGAATCCGTTCCGGTGACGAATGGAAGACAGCGTTTAACACCAGAGACGGGCATTACGAATATCTGGTAATGCCTTTCGGGCTATGTAATGCCCCCGCTGTTTTTCAGGGCTTCATCAATGAGATTTTTCGGGACTTATTATATGTATGTGTCGTCGTCTACCTGGACGACATATTGATTTTTTCACAGGACCTGCCTTCTCACCACCAACATGTGGCAGAAGTCCTCTCCAGGCTACGGAAAAATTCATTGTTCTGTAAATTAGAAAAATGTTCATTCGAATTACCCCAGATTCCATTCTTGGGGTATATTGTTTCCGGAGTTGGTCTGAGGATGGATCCTGACAAAGTAAATGCTGTACTACATTGGCCCCAGCCAACTACTCTTCGTGCGATCCAGCGTTTTTTAGGTTTTGCCAATTACTATAGACGCTTCATTCAAGACTTTTCTTCCATTGCATCTCCTATTGTGGCCCTGACTCGAAAAGGGGCTAATCCTAAGCAATGGTCTACTGAGGCTATTCAAGCCTTTCAAACATTAAAAGAGTCCTTCTCTTCGGCTCCAATCCTTCGTCAGCCTGATGTGACACTCCCCTTTTTCCTAGAAGTAGATGCCTCTAATGTGGGCTTAGGAGCTATTCTCTCCCAACGCTCGGAACAGCAAAAATTCCACCCTTGTGCCTTCTATTCTCGGGGTCTCCTACCCGCAGAGAAGAATTATACCATCGGAGACAAGGAATTACTGGCTATCAAAGCCGCATTAGAGGAATGGAGATACTTGTTGGAGGGAGCTCGCCATCCGGTGACGATCTTCACGGATCATAAGAACTTGTCATATCTCCAGTCTGCCCAATGCTTGAACCCTCGTCAAGCAAGATGGTCTCTTTTCTTTTCCCGTTTTGAATTAATAATTACCTTCAAACCAGCTGCCAAGAACAAAAAAGCTGATGCCTTATCTAGAGCCTTTGTTACGTCCTCTGATATAGAAGAGGTTTCCAACCATACCATTCTAGACCCCAAATGTATCTCACTGGCTGCTTCAGCCACCAAAACGCTACCATTTGGGAAGACCCTCGTGCCTCCTACTCTAAGGAGGAAAATCCTTTCGTGGTTCCATGCCTCTCGTTTTTCTGGACACGCCGGTGAACACAAGACTTTTGAGATCCTCTCTCGAAGTTACTGGTGGCCTTCAATGAGGAGAGACGTCAAAGAGTTCATTGCTTCCTGTGAATTATGTTCGCAATTCAAATCCTCCCGCAGAACCCCAGCAGGGTTGCTGCGACCACTACCCATTCCGTCCAAACCATGGACCCATATTAGTATGGATTTCGTTACTGACTTACCACCTAGTAAGAACCATAACACTATTTGGGTGGTAGTGGACAGATTTTCGAAGATGGCTCATTTCATCCCTCTGTCTGGTTTGCCTTCCTCGTCTATCCTGGCTGAACATTTCATTAAAGAGATCTTCCGTATCCATGGATGTCCATCTGAGATTGTGTCTGATAGAGGAGTACAATTCGTGTCCAGATTCTGGCGAGCCCTTTGTAAAACCTTGGGCATACGATTAGCACTCTCATCTTCTTACCATCCACAATCCAATGGACAAACCGAACGTGTCAATCAAGATCTTGAGACTTTTATAAGGATATTTTCATCAGCCAATCAAGACAACTGGGTAGAGTTACTCCCTTGGGCTGAGTTCGCCCATAACAACATGTACCATGAGTCATCATCCAAAACTCCATTCTTTGTGGTCTACGGTCACCATCCGTCTTTTCCGGAATTTCCTGCCCTCCCGCCCACCCAAGTTCCTGCGGTGGAAACTGTTTGTCAGACCTTTAAAAATATCTGGTCTCAGGTCAGAACCTGTTTAAAGAAGACATCTGTCAAATATAAATCTTTCGCTGATAAGAAGAGGCGGGCTATTCCACCACTAAAAATTGGAGATCGTGTCTGGTTATCCACAAAAAATATTCGTTTGAAGGTTCCATCCATGAAATTCGCCCCTCGTTTTATTGGTCCATATAGGATCATTCAAGTTATCAATCCAGTATGTGTGAAACTCCTTCTTCCTAAGAGTCTTCGGATTTCTAATGCCTTCCATGTATCTTTGCTCAAACCTCTTATTATCAACCGTTTTTCAACTCCTCCCTCAGCTCCGCAGCCAGTTCAAGTTCATCAGGAGGAGGATTTTGAGATTACCGAGGTACTAGATGCAAAAATTTCGCGAGGAGTCCTCCACTTCCTCGTTCATTGGAAGGGCTTTGGTCCTGAGGAGCGCTCTTGGATCAAAGCTGAAGATCTTAATGCTCCTGCCCTTTTGAAGAAGTTTTACTCCAAAAATCCGGACAAGCCCGGTTCCAGGCGTTCTGTGCCCACCTTTAAAAGGGGGGGTACTGTCACTCACCGGACCGTGAGTGCCTCTTCCCGGACATTTAGGAACCGTGGTCGTCCACCATCCTGAGGGTCTGCGCATGCGCAGCCCTTTTCTATACTTCAGTGTATACCCCTTTAACTCAATTGGCAGATCAGGCAACCTCCCTATATTAAGCACTTGTGGTCAACACCACGTTGCCTGATCTTGGAGTCTCATTCCTCATGAGTCTCTGAAGGTGTTCCTGTATTCCTCGTGTATTCAGCGCTGCTGATTCCTGTGGTTTCCAAACCACTTCTATTCCTGTGGTTTCCATACCACTTCTACCATCAACTATATCATCAGGACTGTTTGCTGATTCCTATCCGCTGCCTCCGTGCACTACAGTCTTCTAAACCACTTCTACCATCAACTGTATCTTCAGGACTGTTTGCTGATTCCTATCCGCTGCCTCCGTGCACTACAGTCTTCTAAACCACTTCAACGTTATTTTATATCAATGTGACTGTTTGCTCATTGCTATCCGCTGCTTCCGTGCACTCCAGCTTTTACTTCACTCACCTGCTTCTCATCAAGTCTGTTTGCTGATTCCTATCCGCTGCCTCTGTGCACTACAGTCTCCTGCTTGCAACTCGCCTATGTTCATCATCGTGACTGCCAGCTGACTACTATCCGCTGCCTCCGTGCACTACGGTCTCCTGCTTGCAACTCGCCTGTGTTCATCATCGTGACTGCCAGCTGACTACTATCCGCTGCCTCCGTGCACTACGGTCTCCTGCTTGCAACTCCCCTGTGTTCATCATCGTGACTGCCAGCTGGCTACTATCCGCTGCCTCCGTGCACTACAGTCTCCTGCTTGCAACTCGCCTGTGTTCAACATCGTGACTGCCAGCTGATTACTATCCGCTGCCTCCGTGCACTACAGTCTCATCTCATCTTTGCTGTGTCTTCCTCGAGACTGCCGCTTTCATGACCATCTGCTACACTTCGTGATCAACAGCTCCTGCCCTGCGCTGCACTCCTGTTTCCCATCGCTGTTGGTTCCTGTGGTTGCTACTGGTTACCTCCGTGTGCCGCTGAGCCCTGCTGCTGTGGTCAGCGCTATCGTCCATCTCCTGCTGATCCACTCTCCACGCCTTCACGTGTTCCACTGGTCTCTACCCTCCTGTCAGCATTGGATTTGTATCTCATCTACTACCCTCTGCTGGATCATCTCCATTCTCCTGGGTCTCCTATGAGTCCAGTTCCACGTGTTGCTGACTCCTGTGGATTCGTGTCCCTGTTGGTCTACTCACCTGTGCGCTGCACCTGCTAGACCTCTGCCTCACCTGTCCAGGGACTTTCTATCCAGTCGGCCTCTAGCCGCTCAGGTACCGCTGCTATCCCATCTGACTGCTACTGCTGAACCACGGTATGCATACTTCTCATTGACTGTGCTGTGTATTGCATATCTTGCTGGACTGTGTTTGGTTCTCTCTGGAGTCTGCTATCCGCTGAGTCTATTGCCATCATTGACTGTGTTATCATTGTGCTGGACTACTTCAAGAGACTTTCTAGATTGCAGACCTGCTCAGTCATTTATATATATATATATCTATATTGTGCATATTACTGTGGATCGTGTATAAGGTGCCTGTGTATATCCTGTGTTGCAGTCTTCCCCCGTGCACCTCCTCACATATATATTCAGTGGTACAACTTGCTGATGTCAGACCACTGATCCCTGTTTCCGGTATCACCTGTTCCATCCTCCTCTCACATAGCAGTGGTACAACTTGCTACCGCAGACCACTGACTACCTGGATACCTCCACTTGGATTCCATTCCTTCACTCAGACAGCGGTACAACTTGCTACCCGCAGACCGCTGACTCTCACCACCTCCTTGTTTCTGTTGGACATTCCTCCTCACTATAGCAGTGGTACAACTTGCTATCGCAGACCACTGACTATATTCACGTGTTCTTGTCCTTACAGTTCCTTGTGTATTATTATCTCATTATTACCAGTGTTGCTAGTCATAGACTTTCCTGAGCATCTCATCGGCCATCATTTCATGTTCCGTGATCACCCAGCTACCAGAGTACCCTATTACCATCTACATTGCTCTGGTAAGCCTACCATCTGGTGATCCCTGGGTAAAGACTCCTAGTGCCCGTGACAGAGGGTATCCATGTGCGTAGCCAGACCCTGAAGGCATTGCAGGAGCTGAGTCTGGTTAACCTCTTGTTGATCAACTCGGCGAGTCAGGTGCTGCAGGAGGTCAATAGCAGAGAGATCACCGGTGCCTTCGGCATTTGACATGGCCAGAGTATACTGTCAGAATCACTAGGTGGAATTGATGATACCTGCCAGCAGTTGGCGCTACTGAGTACTGAGGCGCGGAGTCTAACATACCCCTGGTTTTCACCAGGAACCCCCGCAAGGAGGTATGGACTTCGCTGCAAGGGGCGTGCAGTTCGCGGCCCTCAGTATCAGTCAGCTGGCGAGGTAACAATTGAGGCGGCGGTGAGAGCCCACCAGGATGCAGGATGGAAGAGTAGTCAGCAAGCCGGGTCAAAAGCAGAGGAACGGATATAGCCAAATCAGAAGCAGGAGAAAGGTCAGGAAGCCGGGTCAATATCAAATATCAGTCTAAGCCAGAATCAGGAACCATGGAGAAGTCAGGAAAGAGGCGGGGTCAGAATCCAAATAACAGCAACACAGGAACAAACGCTGGAGCAAGGCTGAAGACCAAATGCTCTGGCACTAGACATGTGTCAGAGGCTGCCTTATATACCCTAAGGTGCCTCCTGATAGGGTTAGGGAGATTTTGGCGGTAAGACATGCTGGCTGCAGACAGGTGAGCAGAGATAGCGTCCCGCTGCTAGGTAACAGGACGTGGTTGCTTGGAAGGTGCAGGCGTCCGTCTCCTGCACCAAGTGTCAGTGCGGAGACGGCACATGACACTCTTGGATCTCTCAGTGGCCTTCAAAACCGTTGACCACCCCTTCCTGCTCCACACCCTCCTGTCCATTGGTCTCTCTGTCTCCGTCCTGTCATGTTTCACCTCTTACCTTGCCTTCCGTTCCTTCTCTGTAACCACCTCTGGGTCTCTCTCCCCCCCTTCCACCCTTCCAGTTGGGGTCCCACAAGGCTCTGTTCTTGGACCCATACTCTTTTCACTATACACCTCTTCCCTGGGTGAACTCATCAGCTCCTTCGGCCTCAAGTACCACCTTTATGCTGACGACACTCAACTCTACCTATCATCTTCTGATCTCTCTCCCTCCCTCCTCTCTAGGGTGTCCGCCTGCCTCTCTGTAATCTCCTCCTGGATATCCTCTAGATTTCTTAAACTCAATCTTGCTAAAACCAAACTCATTGTCTTTCCTCCTGCTCAAACCTCCTCTTCTTCCGACCTCTCTATCACTGTTGACAACTCCTCTATCTCCCCTGTTCACCAACTTCGCTGCCTCGGTGTCATCATTAACTCCTATCTTTCCTTTGCCCCTCACATTCTCTCTCTTGCCAAATCCTGCCGCTTCCAGCTACTCAACATTGCACGCATTCGGCCTTTCCTCTCCCAAGATGCTACCAAATCTTTTATCTACTCTCTGATTATCTCCCACTTGGACTACTGCAACCTTCTCCTTACTGGCCTTCCACACTCTCATCTCGCTCCCCTGCAATCTGCACTTAACCCAGCCGCTAGGCTCATCTTCCTTTCTCACCGCTCCTCTTCTGTCTCCCCCCTCTACCAAGCTTTTCACTGGCTCCCCTTCCCCTACAGAATCCTGTTCAAGCTCCTCACACTCACATGCAAGGCCCACGCCAACTCCACTGCTCTCTACATATCCAACCTCATCTCTATTCACGCTCCATCCCGCCCTCTGCGATCGGCCAATGACGGTCACCCCCCGATTACCTTATCTCACACGCGTATTCAAGACTTCTCCCGCGCTGTCTCCCTTCCACTGGAACAAGCTCCCTCGCTCCATCAGAACATCCCCCAAAGGTGGGTTAAAAACCCACCTTTTCTTAAAAGCCTTCCAGGTTCCCGCTTAATTGCACACCTTATTGTCTACCCCCCCCCCCTTCTTACCCCTTCCTTGATTCAGCCTCTGTTTCCCCCTTCTCTCCCTCTCACCTTTGTGTCTCTCTGTCTGTCTACCCCTCCCCTTAGAATGTATGCTCCTTTGAGCAGGGCCATTTCTCCTCCTGTTTCTACCACTTCTAACTCTGCTCTCCAGCTACTCAGCCCTCCTCCTCGAGGACCTTCTGCACTTCGACCACTCTTGCATTTCTCTTCACCCCTCTGTAGCTCTTACCTGTCAGCCATGCCCTCCTTCTTGGGCTCTGGCTACCAGCATATGCGCATTATCCCTCTCCCCCACCCTCCCTTCCTCTCTCTCTAGCTGTGCTTTGAGCTTCCGGAGTTACTGTGCTTATTGTTAATTGTACCGTGCTGTCTCACCCTGTACTGTGATATTGTTTGTCGCTGTAGGATGCTACAGACACCTTGTGGTGCCCTATAAATAAAAATTAATAATAATAATAATAATAATAATAATAATAAAAGCTTGCCTGCTCTTATACTAAGCGATTTTAACATTCCCATTGATAATCCCACTGTCTCTTCTGCCCAGGCCCGGCGCTCCCATTAGGCAAGGTTAGGCAATTGGCTAGGGCGCCGGGCTCTGCCGGGCGCCTCGAAATTAAAAAAAAAATGACTATGGTCATTTAAAACGGAAATCCACGGGGAGGAGAGGAGGGAAGGGGCTATGAATCTTACCTGCATGAAGCTGCTCCTCTCTGCTCTGTCTCCTCCCCTCCGCTCACTAACAGTGACAGGCCGTGATGATGTCATCATCACGGCCCGACAGTGTCTGTGAGTGGAGGGGAGAAGACAGAGCAGAGAGGAGCAGCTTCATGCAGGTAAGTTAACGAAAGACATGGGGAGCTGAGGGGAGGGAAGCGCAGCACCAATTTTGACAGGGAGGGGGGCGCCGATTTTTAAAGGGGGGGGTGCCGATTTTTAAAGGGGGGGGGAACCGATTTTCACACTGCGCCTGGGGCGCCAAGGACCCTAGCACCGGCGCTGCTTCTGCCACTAAACTTCTTTCACTTACTTCCTCCTTTGGTCTCCCAAAATTGACCTCATCTCCCACCCACTGTGATGGGCACTTCCTTGATCTTGTCTTCTCCCACTACTAATCCATCTCTATTTTCTTCAATTTCTTCCCACTCCCTGACCACAGCCTCACCTTACCTCATGCCCTCCCCTTGCACATAAATCCACAGGTACACAACGAAACCTAAGTACTCCTAACCTAATCCACTTCTCATTTTCACTAAAATAACTATTTTCTGCAATGACTGCATTGTCCTTTCCTAATCAGGTTGGCTCTTTCTATAACAAAACACTCACTTCAGCCCTTGACAATGCAGCTCCAGCTACTACATATTAGCTCTGACTATGCAAACCTCAACCATGGCACAGCAAATAGACCCACTACCTGCAAAGTGCTTCCACACTGCTGAGCGCCACTGGAGGAAATCTTGTTCCTCTCCTGATTTCCTCCACTATAAAATCATCCTTTCATTTTACAATTGATTTTTCAATTGCCAAACAAAACATTCCTTAAATTCTCTAATATCCACCAGTCTTCTAATCCACATCAAATCTTTGCCACCTTCAACTCACTTCTCTGCCCACCTGCACCTCCTTCCCATTTCTCCCTCAAAGCCCATGATCTTGCCACCTATTTCAAAGACAAAATTGACACCATTTGACAAGATATTTGCTAATGCCAAATTCCAATCACTCAACCCACTCTACCCACCTTCACCTACGCTCCCCAATCCACCCATAACTCATTCTCTCCAGTAACTGAAGACGAAGTCTCTGCACTCCTCTCATCATCTCATCCTACAACCTGTCACTCTCCATCTACCACTCTATTTGTCTCCTTCCCTTTGCCTCCAAACTACTTAAGCGATTAGTGTACAAATGCCTATCTCACTTTCTCTCCTCTCCTTCCATTCTTGACTCTCTGCAATCAGGCTTCCACCCCAAAAATCCCATTGAAACTGCTCTCACAAAAGTGATCAATGATCTACTTACTGCAAAGTCTAATGATCATTTCCCCATAATCATTTTCCTGGACCTCTCTGCTGCTTTTGACACTGTTGATCACCCTCTTCTCCTACACACTCTTCACTCATTTGGCCTCCATAACACAGTTCTTTCCTGGTTCACATCCTACCTATTAAACAGCTCCTTTAGTGTTTCTACCTCTGGCACATCCTCCCCTCCACTTCCGCTATCTGTTGGGGTCCCACAAGCCTCTGTTTTTGGCCCTTTACTTTTTTCATTATATACCTCTTCTCTTGGGGCACTAATTTGCTCATTCAACCTCCAATACCACCTTTACGCCGTATATCTCTCTCCTTCTGTTCTACCTTGTGTGACCAACTGTCTCTCTGCTATCGTCACATGGATGTACCAATGCTACCTAATGCTCAACAAGTCCAAAACAGAGCTTATTATCTTCCTGCCAGAGTAATCACTTGCCCTCAAATCTCGCTCACTGTCAATAACACTACAATATCCTCAGTCTCCCAAGCCCGCTACCTTGGTGTCACACTTGACTCTACCATCTGCATTGACTCTCTCCCAGTCCTGTCGACTCCACCTTAAAAACATTGCTGGAATATGCACTTTTCTTACACAACATACTACCAAAACTCTTATCCGCGTCATGACTATTACAACCTCCTGCTATCTGGCAATCCTGACACCCATATATCCACACTTCAGTCCATCATAAATTCTGCTGCAAGGCTGATCTTACTCTCTCACTGCTCCACATCTGTTGCACCACTTTGTAAATTCCTACAATGGTTCACTGTGCCCTCCAGAATCAAATTCAAATTACTCACCCTTACATACAAAGCCCTCAACAACTCTATCCCTGTCTACATATCAAATTTCATATCAAAATACTCTCCCTCCTGCCCCTTAGATCTACCTCTGACCTGTGCCTTGTCTCGTGTCTGGTAAGTACTTCTCACTTACACCTACAAGACTTCTCCCATGCTACTCTCCACTTATGGAATTTCCTACCACGCTAAACCAGACTTTCCCACAGCCTTCAAATCTTTAGATGCTCTTTGAAAACCCATCTCTGTTTTAGAGGTGATCTTATCCTGATAATACTATTCACACTAATGCACCCTCACAACTGTCCCAATCTCCTCTATGAACCACATTTGCTCATCTTGTTTCAACTGTGCCCTCTTCCACTTAGAATGTAAGCTCTCTAATGAGCGGGGTCCTTCATACCCTTTGTTTTCATGTCCGAGTTTATTTTGCCTGCCTTGTATGTCCAAGTTTTGTGTATGCACTGTTTTTCCTAGTGTACAGCACTGCAGAGCACTATGGTGCCTTACAAATCTTATATAATAAATAACAATAATACCAGAGATTTTCTGCCACACTGTTTATCTCCATATAATTCTGCATATCATTTTGCCACTTCAGTACTGTGACTCTTTTTTCCTTGTCTTCATTTATCCTAACATATACCTTTAATATTATGCTATAACGTATATATATTTTTGCAACATAACTCTTACCTAAATATTTGCAATATAAAAACATAAAAACAAAACCAATGTACACACAAAAAAAGGGCAGACTAGATGGACCTGTAGGTTATTTTCTGACATCAAATTCTATGTTCCTATGATAATATATTCCTAATTTTTTTGTGACATTTCTCAAAGAACACTTTACCTGAATTGCTAATGGATTCTATGTTCTTTAATCTCACTGTATGACCACACATGTCCATTGCTGACTGTACTGAAAAGTTCCCCTGAGAGATCCATGTATAGCTGATTATATTATGTATATTGTTGTTTATGCATTCTTAGCTTACCAACATTTCCTTAGTTAAATGTAGCTTTTTCTGCATATTTATGTCCTCTTCAGCTTTCTGGTGCCTTAGGGGTACCTCATATTCAAGATTAGGTCTAACGCTAATTTTTAATTAGGTCTAACAGGGTTTTGAAGAAGTATGATCTGTTTTCATATATTTAAACCAATTTTTTTTATGCATAGTAAAGAGTCATCTTTCTTGCTAACTAAAATATGGTTATCAGTCATCACCATGAGTTGACTAGCTTGCGCTTTTTTAACTGTTTATGAGATGAAAGAGTAAAATGTTCTCTTTTCTCACCAGAGTAAATGTCCTGATTTCATGTGTTTTATAGCATGCTTTATGCAGTCCTTACAAAATTACAAGGAACATTTTGTTTCCACAGTAAAAGTTTAACTGCAACATGTTTAATTAATTTTTATTAAATATGTAATTATAAATAATTTACTTATTCCTACGTGACTTGTTTTTATGGAATACAGACCTTTATCAGTAATGCTTTGGAAAAAAAATGCAAGCTATATTCAAATGTTAAACTTCGAAATGAACGAGTCAAAGGCCTCTTTTCTGATATTTACATGCATTCATGTTTAGTACCATCTTGTCGACTCATAATTAGAATATGTTCCCATGAGATTGAAAGTAATTGCTCATTTTGTAGATGTGGCACTTCTGGATCAAGAAGTGATTAAAATATTTATATTGCACAGCTTGTTCAATTCACTCTTTTTATCAGATTAATTTTCTTTAATTCAGTGTACAGCAGCATTTGCACGTTTTTTCTGATAAATGATACTTGTAAGAGTACAATATTGTATTACTCATGACTAGCACTTCATCATACACTGTGTTTTTGCATAACAGTAAGGGAAATAGAAAATAGTACATAAATAGCAAAGAGTACACGGATTATTAGAGTGTGTATGATTGTATACATATTGTGTATATATATTTATATATATATATATATATATATATATATATATATATATATATATATATATAAAAGCAGTATTATTATTGTTCTATTACAATAAACAGAAAACACTTCCATCAGGATGACACCAGATAACCTAACACTGGCTAGATATAGTCCTCCTGTCTAGACAGTGGCCACTGTCCGGCATCAGTTGTGCTGCACGAGTGCCCAATGCAAGTTTAAATACTTGACACTACTCCCACAGACCTAGCATATATATATATATATATATATATATATATATATATACAAGTTAACCCGTGCATGATACTCATGCATTCTAGTCAAATCAAGCTACTTCAGGTGTTAAAAAGGTTCTTGTCATGCATTTGGGGCTAGGCCAGGGCTCCTCAGGGGAAGAGCGTTACTTCCCAATGTAAGCGCCCTTTTTTAACGTGGTTTTGTCCACATGTCACCACCTTATTATTCTTCTCCATCACCTCATCCTTCATCTTCATCGCCACATCCTTAATCTCCATCGTCTTACTGTTCTAAAACCTATCTACATATCTACCTCTGATGAAGCGGCGGCACGCCGAGAAACGCGTTAGGATTGAGACTCATAGAGTCTAACCAGCTGTTGGCCAGTTTTTAACCCCGGGGTTTATTTGGACTGATTGCCGTTAAACAGCGCACTTTAAGCTGTCACTCTAAATCTAACTGGAAACCGTGGCAGTTTGGAATCCATGGATTTATGAAGACAAGCTAAGTACCTGATAATACCTATAAGTGCTGATTGCACTGTTCGGTGCATTCAATATTGGGACACTGATACAGGTTCTTCCATTATCCACCATTACATTGGCCTAAGAGGATTATAACACTTCCATTAATATCTAATTCCTCTTGTTTAGGAATGGACATTGATAACGGCAATTTTTTCTATATATGGTACCATATTAATCATTTTTTCTGGCCATTTTATTGATTGATGGTTGACTTGCTCACTACATTAGCGGTCAGCGTCTATTTCAATATTGAATTAGATATGGTTATATGTCTTATCTGATTTATACTTGTTAATAAATTGTAATTTTAATAAGCTTGATGCTTTGCGCTCTTCATTGTTGGGTATGTTATATTGTATTTTTGACAGATCCAGATTCTGTCTTTGAAGAGCTGCAGCACTAGTTTTTCTTGAGGATTGATTGCAGATTAATGTTGTATTTATGTTGTTCTAAAACCTCTCGATACACAACGTTTCTGCTAAACATCTTATTGCTGTGCTCAATCAGTCTTCCTTGAAGGGCAGTATTCATAACCTGCACTTTCACATCACTGCTTCTCCGTGCTCGTGAAAATGCGACATACAATTGTCCATGACCAAACACAGGCTCTAGTAAATAAATACCCACACGGTCAAGAGTTTGAGCCCTCAACTGGTAAATTTAGCCTTTACTACCCCTCCCATGGGGGAAAGGGGGGATGATGGATGTTAACTGACTTCACTATTATAATTTTTTTGTCAAATAATGTCAGTATACCAAATTTCAGGTCAATTGGATGAGCCCTTTCTGAGAAAATAATTTCTTCCACACACACACACACACACTAACACATGCCGCTAGGCTTTTATATATATATATATATATATATATATATATATAAATATATATATATATATATATATATATATACGTATATATATGATAATGGCAATGACATCTTGCCTCGTTTACGATTCCGTTAATGCGTAAAAGTACCGACCCGGCTCGGCTCGGTACTCGGGTATGCCAAGTTCAAGTGTGAGCCTGAGCTTCTGTAATATATATATATGTATTTTTACAGTGCTTGATGTGGGAATTTAGAAGTGCTAGTATGGAAATCTGAAGTGGATAGCCTGAGGCTTTTGGACCACCGAGGCCCCTGAAAATTCTGTGGATTTTGATGCTGTGAAATAAATTTTAGATGTTTTTTTACAGTATTTAAAAATGTAGAATACGTTAAAAATATTAAATACTGCAAGGCTACCCACCCTGTGTCCTCCACTACTCCTGTGTTTCTTAACCTCTCCCTTATGACTTTATTGTAACCCTTCAACTTTTACTTTTACTTTACCTTACTTGTTATCTATCCACTCTGCCCATGTGCCACTGTCTCCATACATAAGTCATACCTGACATATGTAAAATTAAATTAACTCTTACTTCCTCTTCACTGGCTGTCCTGCTCTCTCCAACCTGTTCTTGCAGCTTTTACTACCTGTGGCTCTTGATGTCTTAAGCTCAGTTGCTGCTTACCTGGATGACATTTTGGAAAAATACAGGTATATCAATCTTAAAAGTCCCAACATGCCCTTCTGTTAAATCAATACCACCAATATTTAGTGTATAGACTCTTTCCTGCAAGTAACCCTAAACTATTATATTTAATAAAATGATTAGTATTCACATTTGATAAATAGTCCTATTATCTGCCACCAGCCCTGATGTTAATTTAGCAGCATACACATTTAATAAATAGCTCTATTTCCTCCAATCAGCACCAAAATAAAATTATTAGTACTCCCATTTAATAAATGCATCCATTTCCCTCTCTCCAAACATAACTAACTCCCACCCACAGTCCACCTTTAAAACTATAGGCCAATTTTTATCCTCATTACATTAAGATAAATCCCCCCTTCCCTCATATGTTAAGACAACCAACCTTCCCTAATTACATTAAGACAAACCCCCTCTTCCCTCATGCTTTCCATTTACTGCACTGTGTATGTGAGGCAGACTCTTATGTCTGCCTCTCTTGTAGCTTGCACACACGGGATGGCACCTGCCGTGTGGTTCGTTCTCCTGTAACCTGTCATTCACAGACAGACATAGAGAGGACAGGGAGGAGATTGACAAAGAAACACAAAGGGAGGGCAGGGAGGAGACGGACACAGACTAACCATGGGTAAGAGAAGAGGTGGAACAGGTCATATAATTTGCGGCCACATGAAGTTGGCAGCAAGTCTAATGCACACATGCTTTGCAAGGATAATAGAGCATGTGTGCAGCTTAAAATGAAGTGGGGAGAAGAAGAGTCAGTAGGTCATACTGGGACGAATATCCCCACTTCAAGCACTGTGTACATATATTAAGCATATATTGTGACTAGGTAATTCAGATATTTAACATGAATTAGGTTTCATTGTAAAGCAAAGTGATAAAAAACAACAAACACATATCTCACAATTCTTTTTACCACTTGCACTTTAAATGGCTTATCACTCAAATACACTACTCAGCCAATCACTGTGGCTTCTCTCTTTTTTTCTCAGAAATACCATACTCACCTGAGATCCTTTCTGTACATTTCAAGCTGGTCCACTATCTCAGCTTTCTGCTACCACAGCTCTTACACTGAGCTGTCTCTTGAGTTACAATGAACTCCTGTCTGGCAGAATCTACCTCTCATGTTCATCTCAAACTAGTCCCATGTATCCTGTACATCCTTTAATCATCACAATATATCATGATGCAATTATGGACAAAATGCATATATTTGCCTCTTGTACTGTCGCTTATTTAAAATCGTCCGGCTTGTTAGGGTGGAAGCACTGAACTTCAGTGACATATTTTCCAGATGCATCTTCTGTTCCAACTCTATGTGCATAATAAAACACAGGAGGATTTCCATTCCCCAATATACATCAATTATTTAAAATGGCAGCTAGGCATTTATTGATTTTGTCTAATGTAAGGATTTTTAATTGTGAAAATAGCATCTGAGAACGGTTAAGGTCATAGATAACAATATTATACTAACCTGGTTACCTATAATTATGGCTAGCATGGCTGCAAGAAAATGTTGTAGAAAATTTGGAATTTCAGTGACCATCATTCAACTTTCAAAAGTTTATAAAATAGCAATGTTTTAAGTGATGTTAGCATGAAGCTCTGAGTGAAAATGTCAGCAAAGGGCAATAGTGGGCATAAGCACATGCTCTAAGAACTTGATAGCTGTGCAGTAATTCAAGGTGCAAGGCAAGTAAGTGAGCAACTGCATATCAATGGATTGCAAATTTTAAACCATCGCTGCAAGCAACTAATTTAGTAAAAATGGTCCAGTGAGAACACAAGGCAGTATATAATAGTAGGGTGGCAAGACAAACACCTCTCAAAATGCCTGATACATTTGTGAGTTCAGTGGTGCAAAGAGCACGGGCAATGGAACACTGAGCAGTGAAGAAAAGTGATATGGTCAGATAATCAATATTCGCCATGTCTGCCACAGAAGGTTAAGTGCACATGTGTCACCAAACTAAGGACATTTACAGCCCTTTGTGTATATTTCTAACAGTGAAGAGTTATAGTGTTTCTCAAATTTTGTGGGTCACATTTTCTTGAAATGTTTTTGGCCCACATACACAGAGCACATGTGGTCACCCAATGGTTTTATGAGCATTTTAATTATATAATCAACATGTTATGGCTTAGGACACAAGATCTCAACCCAGTCAAGCATGTATTGGATATTGTGGATCAACACCTAAGTGTTAGACACTGCTCTACTCTTGGCGGCAAAAGTTAATTCTTTGTTCTGGCTGTTGCTAAGCAGCCGGAATGTGCTTTCCTCTGGCCACTGCATCTCACACTGATCCTCATTCCTGCTATTGCTAAACAGCTGTGGTGCTGATTCCTGTCTGTCTGATTCCAGCTGTGCTGATGCTATTCTTGTGACTGCAATCCCCTATTACTGTGAGGGGGGATCATCCCCAGTGAGGCTTCTGATTGGCATTCATTAGTTTAAGTGACAGGGAGGGTTTAGCTTCCCTGACAGTTATAGCATTCTTGCTGTGCATGATTCATGAAGCCTGCAGTGTTACTAAACCTGAATTTCTGATTGACTGCCTCTTAACTGACCCTGCTTGTTCCTGTGTTCTTCTTATCCACCACCCATCTCAACCCTTGGCTTTGTTTTTGGACTCTTTTTACTCACTGCCCACCCTAATATTCTGGTTTGACCTTGGTATTTCTGTTTGCTGCCTGCCCTCATCCATTTGCATCAGTACTTGTGATTCTGTGTATACTGTTAGGTGTGCTTCTACTGCCTGCTTCCATATTCTATCACTACATTGTTTCTAAGATAAACTCTTACTACTCTGAGCACAAGTCTTGGGGTATTTCATTAGCTGTGAAAATATCTCTCTCTAAGGGAAAGGCAGCTTGCTATTGGTGAAGACTTTTAATTTACTTGTTCTAAGAGTTTATCTGGTTTCCAGTAGGAGCTGTAGCACTGAGACAGTTTTTACACCACTACAAACCAGGCATCAGTTGAGTGACACTTGTGGAACAATGGTACTGCATCTCTCAGACACTGGTGGACTCAATAGTGTTTCCATTTTTTGTCCACTACCTCTATGTACACTGTGACAAGCTTGGGTAGCTAAAACCATCTCCTAGGGTAAGCAGTAGCCCATTTCAACACAGCACTGAGTAAAGGAGACACAGTCCAGCAGGTAGAGTGCAACCAGCCCACTGCAAGTATTGCTGTGCAGGATAAAAAATAAGAAAAAGAAAAAAAAATTATGAAAGTGCATCCCAGGCTTGTCCAAGTCTGACATTTAAAGTTTATCTTTCTTTGGGACCCTAGTGTCCAGCCCACACAACATAATAATCACAATAAGCAAGCTTTAACAGGTTAAAGAGCAGTGGTCACTCAATTAGTATTATATTCTTCATTTTACTTAGTCAGTGAGCCACAAGTTTGTAAGAACATAAATAGGTACTGTTTATTATTAAGATTATAAGCTGCAGGGGTAACCAGAAATGCATATCTTGCTTAATGAAATGGAAGCCTGCACACACTTCTCTATTCACTCCAGTGACCCTTTAAACAAGCTTGCATTCAATTAAAATAAAATGAGTACTACTCACTTGGGCTCTTTGTGATGAGACTAAAAAACTTGTATGAAAATTGCAATATACTGCAAGTGTGATATGTAAACATTTAAAAAAGGGAAGAGAGGTCAGTATATCCAGGGGCAAACGCAGGATTTGAGGAGGGGGGTTTCCACACCACGATACAAGTGGGTGTGTCCAGTATGTGTAGGGGCGTGGCTACAAACACACACCGTGTCAAACACACAGATATGTAAACTGTTCCATACACAGACACACACAAACACACAGGATCAAGCACACAAACATGTAAGCTGTCACATACACACACATACATAAACACACACATACATAAACACACAGACTCAAGCACACAGATATGTAATCTGTCACAAACACACATACATAAACACACACATACATAAACACACAGGAACAAGCACACAGATAAATAAGCTGTCACATACACACACATACGTAAACACACACATACATAAACACAGAGGCTCAAGCACACAGATATGTAAGCTGTCACATACACACACATACATAAATACACACATACATAAACACACAGGATCAAGCACACAGATATGTAAGCTGTCACATACACACACATACATAAACACACAGGCTCAAGCACACAGATATGTAAGCTGTCACATACATAAACACACACATACATAAACACACAGGCTCAAGCACACAGATATGTAAGCTGTCACATACACACACATACATAAACACACAGGATCAAACACACAGACATGCAAGCTGTCATATGCACAGACAAACACAGACTCACACACATACACACATTCTTACCTTCTGCTGCTGCTGCCTCCTGCATAACACCATGCTGGCCCTGTGGGAGGAAGGGGCGGGGCCAAACTGCCGGCAGATAGCTGTGCTCACACAGCAGGGGACAGACTAGGAGACAATCCCAAGCTACAAACAGTAGTGGCTGGTCCCGGGAGCACACGGCACCCCAGGTAGGACAGGGGTTTCTGGGGACTAGGAAACCCCCCCTGGGTGCGCCCCTGATATCATATATTACTACTAACAAAATATCTTAATTATCAATGCATGTCAGTAAGGCTCATTTGCTAACTGCAAAGCTACAGACAGTCAATGTCTCTACTTTTTGACGAGTGCATGTCAAGTTACATGACCTGATAACAGCTTTTGTAACTCTCCATAAAATAAATTATATTATATTTACAGGTTGGTGAAAATTTTTAAAAATGTGCACAGTGGAGCATATTCCCATTATTTAATACAGTGTATTGTATCTATGTTACGTTATAAAGTAAAGTTGTTGTAAAGTAAGTATATGGTAACAAATGTATCCTAGCTTTATTAAATATAGACCTAAATGTGAGTTCAGAGTATAAATGTCTTATTGTTTGTAATATCTGTTCATACCCCAGTTTGGGTTTAATTGTTGTGGTTTGCACAATCTATCACCAATTCTACTAAAGAATGAGCCAAACTAATATTGCCAAGTGAGTTCCTTGGTGTCCAATAAATGTCACAATTGCTTGGCGAGTACTTGCCTTTAATACCTAGGAGGAAAAGGCTGTGTGTCCTCCTGCAAATTAGGTAAATGCATCCGATTACTCATTTATTTTATTATAATAATCACAAATGCTTCTGATCTATACTCCTCAAAGTTTCCTACGCCTGCAGGTGTCACCATTTGGGTCCATAAAACCATAAACTTCCCTATAAAAGCTGGTACATGTATGGCTTCACAAAGCAATATTTACACTATAAGATTTTACTTTGCATGGTCTTAAATGATCCTTAGTGGCTATGACTGTAGTGCAGGTACACAAATATGTCAGCGACCAATGGGATACCTCAAAATAATATTGTGATGAATCAGAACTGTTTTGGTATTGAAAAAAAGATAATAAAGTACAATTCATTCTTCTGTACAAAATATGAAAAAAATGTTGAATATTTATTCCTTCACATTCATTAACATTTCAATAACATTCATTTTTACAACTTGAAAGATATTTGAAATGTTATGTTCCAAATCAAAGGAAGAGAAAAATGTGTTCAGTATGCCTCAATTCTTGAATATAATAACTTGTGCACTGTTGTTACGTCTTTGTACTAGTAGATTTCAAGCGTCATTGTTAGAAGCCAGATATATCCAAAATAAAACAGCTGAGCCCTATTAATTCAGGACTTATAACAGTGTACAAATTTCCCTTAGTGTAAGTTCAAACTTTGGATAAATCTAAAAGTGCCTGGTGTTCACACTATAGCCAAAATTTTGCCTAGTTTGTTAAGAGTATAGGGGCTAGATTTACTAAACTGCGGGTTTGAAAAAGTGGAGATGTTGCCTATAGCAACCAATCAGATTCTAGCTTTCATTCATTTAGTGCATTCTACAAAATGATAGCTAGAATCTGATTGGTTGCCATAGGCAACATCTCCACTTTTTCAAACCCGCAGTTTAGTAAATATATCCCTAGGTGTGTAAGTATTACACATTAAATCTAGTGACACTTCATTAACACACCAATACAGTATTATGCTATGGAAGATACTTACCTATCACCATTGGACATAATGATATTTGTATTTGTAAAACATTTAAATAGATAAATATCCTTAAGATGATAGAGTTTTAAATAGCAAAAAAAACCTGACATGTAATCCAAAACTTGGAGTTGGATACATCTATTCATACATATGAAAGTATTTACTTAGTTATATATACATATTTAAAAAAAAAATCATCCTACCCTATGTATCATGTCTGCACCTTCTTTGAACCTGATAAGTCTTTATGCTTATTTTCTATTCATGTAATTGTTATATGCCTATCATTATTTTCTTTCTGTGTGATTTTTTTTTTATTTCTTTTCAACTCATATTTGTTTATTTGTACTTGTATCTTCATCCTTTTCTTTGTTATATTGTTAATTTGCTAATATATTTATTCATAACCAATGATTTGTTTATTGACTGTCTAGTGCTGTGATATTTGCTACATTTTACAAATAAACATTAAAGGTGATGATGAAATTCTATTTGTCATGTTTTGCTAACTTGTAGCTGCCATAAAGTTCTTGTGGGCATTACTATGCTGTATATGTTAGTCTGATCAAAGAAGGTGCCCTTACCATATCAATAAAGGGCAAGACCAAAACCCCCTCTTTGCACAATACATAAACTCATATATGTATTCCCTACCTGTGAATGTAACTCCACTGTCCTATCATATCCTTTTTTTCTTGTATTAGCTGTATTTTTGTCCTCATGTGCCCACTGATCCTTCTATAGTGCTCCAATCTTCGGTGAGTCTAGTTAGAGCCATAACCCAACACCACCCATGATACTCAGCTCTTTCAAGTTGCAGAGTGTGTTTTATGCAAGCAACATCAGGAAATCAATGGTGATTTAATGGATTTCAAACAAAGGCATGTAACCAATGCTGATCTAGTTATCAATAGTATTGTTCCAATGGTGACCCCTTTCTTGCTAGTCTGTATATGATCACTCTTAACCGGTATAGGTACAACTCTCTAACATATATATTGTTGAACTTAACACAAAGACACAATGTATGTACACATTAATATTTAATAAATGTATGGGCTTAAAATATAACTGTGAACGGCAGGACTTGGACAATAAAAGGGCTAAAAAGCACAGTATATTGATTGCAGTCCACATTGGCACTGAATTATCCATTTGTTTCCTCACAGTCTCATTGAAGCAAATAATAATATTTTCTTAATGGATGGTTTAACAGCCACAAAATTATTTTGAATCGTAATGACGGAGCTCCCGGTCTGTGGCAGTAAGTTCCCCCAATTGGGAAGTAGCAGCACATTTCCAGCAATCTCCTATCTGTAAATTCCTATTCATAAAATTGTATCTCAAGTTTGAGATGTTTTAAATGTTGTAATTCATAATAAGATTTTTATTTACTTTATTGTAGGGTTCATTTAATAACATTGCATTTAGGGGCAAAATATGTACTAAACCAAAATAAGCAATCATACATACTGCCATTTTTTAACTTCTATAAACTAGTAAGCTAATTTCTTATTGTATAAACTACTTTCTTGTTGTTTGAAAATTTTGAACCTAAATGAAATGTTAGCACATTAGCTCTTATAATCTACTGTGCAATTAAAGACCCATGGCTGTTCAAACTGCAGTGTTAGAATAAGTAATACATAGCGGTAGAACATTATTGTTACTGTACATTTTCCCTGAGACCATGAAAAAAGCTTTGAGTGATCCTTCCTATGCTTGCTGTAAAAATTCAGTAGGACTTACAGTTTGGCAATATATTTTCCACTGATCCTCTGACTAATTTGTTAAGTTGTTATTTCACATATTTGATGGGCAGAAAAATGGAGAGTTACTGAATTTAATTAATATCTTCATCTAGTTATTATTTTGCAGTATTATTATTATTAATATTATTATTATTACAATTGAGACAGGGGAGAAAAAATTATTTTTACATGGGATGCAATGGCTATGGGCCCAGTTTAGGAGGATAACAGTCTAACTGCTACACCAGTCCCCACTGTGGACTTTGGACTTTAAGCTCCAGAATTGCACCGGCCCCAGTGCATAACCAGAAGAGCATGAGCGACAGGCCTCCAATAAGATGGACACATGTCACTGGGCCCCTCAAAAATGTTGCTAGGGGGCCCAGTGGTTTAATATTACACCCCGGAATAGAGACATAAATAAGTTTGACAATGGCATTCATCACAGAGAGAATAGAGACAAAATATAGCAAGGAACTACTTGATACTAGAATTAATTCATGTTTGGTGCTACCAAGCGAAGGTGTTTTTAAGGAGTCATATACATTATATAAAGCACATGCATGCTATGAATTAAAAATGACACAATAAAATTATCTACCGATAGATAGATAGATATATAGAGATATATAGATAGAGATATATAGATATATATTAAACAGACATTCTATTTTGCATGCAACAGTAAGATTGAGGGGAGGGGTACAGAAAAACTACAACAGGGGGAGGGGTGGTCAAGTATTACATTGTTATATAATTGCTATCTTAAGAGAGAAAAGTGTCACATACTTGAAATATTGTTTAGGAAAGCTAATAAAAATTTTGTAGCGTACTATCAGCTAATAAACATTTGAACTCTTTAATCTAATGTGTTTTTAAAACATTGGATTTTAAATAAAAAGTCAGCGCTATTGTGTATATGGAATAAAGTTATATAAACGATGCATGCCATATAGTATAATAGATTGATAAATTAGAGAATGTACATTTATAAACTAGCTTGACCCACCTGTATTCAGTATCTGTTCAGGAAGTAACATTTTTATCCTCAACACATTTTTAGTTTTAAAACTGCATGTCAAAATTATCATTTTATCAGGCTTTTATAATGTTAGCAGGTTAGAAACTTTTGGAAGGTTTATTATATTTATACTGTCCACACAAATTCTACTGCTCTCACAGGTGTTCGTTCTATAACTTTATATCATAGCAGATTTAGATACAAAGATCAAATTTCCAAACTCCCAGCAGTGAGACTACAAAAAAAGGCAATAAAATTCTTAAGTAAAAAATGATGAAGCTTCCCACTCGTAATGAGATGCTAGTAGAGGCAGCTCTTTAGATTTCTCGAGGGGCCTCTAGTTGCCAAAGACAGACATAATATTTTCTCATTATTAGCTCTTCAGCAGAAAAAAGAAGCAGGGTATCATGTTCTTTCTGAACACACAGGAGAAGGGGCACTTTACCACTAGTAATTCAGGGCAGCATAATGAAGCAAAATATGGCTGCAGAACACCAAGTGATGTATAATTATATTTCCAAAAAGAAGGCTTGCAAATACCCTTGGTGATCTTCATTCAAAATAACTTCTCTGGAGAAATTTGATTTACAAAGGGTTTGAATGCAAAACAAACAACTTTTCTTCTTACATTATTTTGAAAGACATTATTCCTCAAGTCCCCAATTAAAACATGACATCTAGATTAGCACAGTGGTCATTTTATTTGCATGATACAGCATTTGATTGAATGTTTATCTCTAATATAAAACATATGGCTGCAATACAGTAATAGTACTAAAAAAACATTTTCAAAATCTTGGCTCTGGTCCTGAGTCTAAAAATAAATCTTTATTATGCATGTCAAAAACTAAGAATAACTTTGCTGTGTCACTCTTCCTTGTAAAAAGCCCATTGATGATAACAAAAATAAAAATACCACTTCATAATATTTTAGTTGTAATAAGGTTTTTATTAGAGATGCTCACTGACCCCTGTGAAGTGGTTTTGGTTTTTGTTTTGGATCTGGATTAGCTTTGTGTTTTGGTTTTGGCAAAACCATCCTCGTGTGTTTTGGTTTTGGATCAGTATTTTTTTAGAAAAATTGCTAAAATGTGTTAAAATCACATAATTTAATTCTTTTTTTGATCCTACCTTATTATTAACCTCAATAACACTAATTTCAAATCACTTGCAGTCATTTTTGACCACCTCACAGGTCACAATATTATTTTCATACACTTTCAAACAAAGATTGCAGCAGTTCTTGCCAGTGATAAGAAAAAGGCCATTGTCATGCCTGGGCATAAGCTAGTTCATGGAAAGCTGTTGGGAAAATCAGAAACTTATGTTAAAAAAATAACAACAAGCAGTCCAGTATCATCTACCTCCCTTCTCTCATCTAGATTCCAGCACCTGCAATCTACACCCGCAACACCTTCATCATCAATATCCTCACAAGTGATGGGAGTTAGTCCTGCATCCAAGTTACTTAGACTAGATGACTCCTCCACTAACCATGATCCCTCTGAAGAATTATTAAGCTTTAGTCCCGCTGCTGCTGCTGCTGCTGGGGGTGGATCTTCAACCCAGAAGAAGACTACTAGTAGTTGACAACAATTGACTGTTAAACAATCCTTTGCTAGAGGAAAAAAGTAAGAAAGCCATCACCCAGTCGCAAAGCGGATCACAGACGCCATGGTGACTATGCTAGTATTAGATCTGCGTATAATATCCACTATTAATGCAGCTGGTGTTAGACAATAACTTGAGGTCTTGTGTCACCGTTACCAAATTCCATCACAACACCATTTTACTAGAAAATGTATTCCTCACCTCTCCCAGAAGGTTCATAAAATTTTAATTATTGGGCTACAAAATGCCATTCTACCCACTGTACACTTAACCACAGATATGGAGACAAGCGGAACTGGGCAAACTAAAGATTATATGACTGTGACAGCCCACTGGGTCGGTGGTTCGCCTTTACCAGCAGGAACAGCAGCAGCATGTACCCAAGTACGTCACATTTTTCTGAAGCAGGCTACTCTGTATATCATCTGCTTCACTAAGATGCATATTATTGTTATTATATATATATATATATATATATATATATATATATATATATATTATAGGTGTCAATAGTGTTAGCGAGGATATGGTCACCTCTAAAAAAGAGATGGGTTGCAAAGAGCATCTAAAGATTTGAAGGCTGTGGGAAAGTTGGATTCAGCGTGGTAGGGAATTCTATAAGTAGGGAGCAGCACGGGAGAAGTCTTGAAGGTGGTAGTGAGAGGTGGTTATCAGACACGAGATAAGGTGCATGTCAGAGATAATACAGCTGACAACCTGTTTTAAAAACTAAGGGATGTCATTGCAACAAGGCTTATCCTGCTTCGACTCTCCTGAGGATATGTGATTTCTGATAACGCCACCAATATTGTTGGAGCATTACAGCGGGGGGAATTCTATCACATTTCCTGTTTTGCTCACACAATCAACTTGGTGGTACAGAACTTTTTAAAAAATTACAATGACATGCAGGAGATGCTGTGTCCTGAAAAATTTAAGGTAATTTTCAGGATTGTGCAACAGCATGTAGGAGAATGCAGCAGCTACAAGTAGACTAGAATTTGAGGGGGAATGTATTTTAGTCCAGCGAAGCAGTCACCTGTGAAGAGAGTGCAGATACGGTTAGCTTGGGTCAAGTGATTTCCTTAATTATACTTTTTGAGAAGCAGCTAGAGAAATTGAAGGAAGAAATTAAACTAAACAAATCCGCTAACTATATTTTAATTGTAGATTAAGTACTTAATTCGCTTCGCCAGGATCAAAGAGCTATCAACATCTTGTAATAATGTCTCCTCCTTCAGTTTCTCTGGCAACTGCTTCTAGGAAAAAACGTAGCTTTCCCAAGACACCCAGTAGGGATGCAGATGAGTCAGCACAACATTTGGCATTTGCTCTGCTCTAAAAGAATTGCCCAGAAATTGTGACAGCTCTGCCATAAAATGACCTACAAATTCCATGAGGAAGGCCATTATCGGCAATTACATCAAAGTACACAGACTTCTGTGATGGTGGATTCCAGCGGGATTAAATTAGTATTGTTTGTGGATGATGTACACACTGATGAGGGTGAATATGATGACAGTGCAGATTGCAGGTGCTGAAATCTAATTAAGAGAAGGAGCTACCTGATGCTGGTATGCTTGATAATATTTTGGGTAGAATTGTATCTTGGCAATTTTATGTTTTTCTACAGTAAGCTTTCAACTTTTTTAGAGAGTTTTTTTCTTTAAAAAGGTACAAGCTTTTTCTTTACATTTTTGTTTTCCTGACTTAAAACCACTATGCACTTGAACATAGACTTTAGCACATGAGGTAGAGTGATTAGTATCATCATGACTAAGACTGGAGAGTGACAACAACAATGTCACCCCTCCTGTTTTTGTATGAGCTATGGCACAGTAGATAGTCACTGGAGACTTTTAAGAACACTGACAGCCCTATTATTACAATTTTTGTTGCAGCACTGAGCTATGGTACAGTAAAATGTAACTGCAGATTTAGACCAAGGCAGCCAACCCTATAATTTCTATTTCAGCACTAACTCTTAGCAATGAAGCCCTCCTCTTTGTCTGTTACCTAGATAACACAGTATAATTTGCCTGCAAATTCAGAAAACAAGCCTGCTAGCCCTCCTATTTGTATTTCAGCAATGATTCTTAGCAATGGAGCACTCCTCTTTGTCTGTTACCTATATAACACAGTAGAGTTGGCCTACAAATTCAGAAGACAAGCCTGCTACCCCTCCTATTTGTAATTCAGCAGTGACAATTAGCAATGCAGCTCTCCTTTTTGTGTGTTACCTATATAACACAGTACAATTGGACTGCAGAATTACACCAACCCTGACAGCACTAGTATTTGTATTTTTCTGCAATGAGAATTAGCATTGGAGCTCTCCTTTCTGTGTGTTACCTATATAACACAGTGGAATTGGACTGCAGATTTACATCAACCCTGTAAGCACTATTATTTGTATTTTTCTGCAATGAGTATTAGCAATGGAGCAATGGTGCTCTCCTGAATGTCACTGATTACTTTGTTGAACACTGCTACCACCCTCCTCTTTCAATTCTATAACTTTGCCTGCCCAACTGCTCTGCACTCTGTTCTATCCTTTATGTGTCAGTCTTTCAAATGGCGCAAGATCGCGGTGGAGGGCGGTATTTATAGATTCTAAAACTTGCAAGATCCGAGATCTGAGATCTGACGACATAACGATGACGTTTTACCTCGTTTTAGATTCTGAAAAAGCGTGAAAGTCTCGGCTCGGTATTCAGATCTCCTAAGTTCAGTTGTGTTCGGTTCCCGAGGAACTGAGCCAGAGCATCTCTAGTTTTTATACTAATGGCAACTTTTTTGAATGTATGCTGCAGCATAAAAGAGTTCAAAATTCTCACATGATCCCCTGTACCTATGTTTGCACCATTGTGCCAGACCTTACATCATTGTGCAGAGCTTTATTTAGCAAGATGCAAATGTTTGCTCGAATTTTAACAATTTCACTGGGTAATAGGGTGGGTGGGAGTAGGTGTGGGTTTTGGGAAGAAGGACAACTGTCGCCAAAAAACAGATTTGATGTTTGGATATATCATTATAAATTTGTACAGCACTACAAAGTAATGGTGGTGTGCAAATACCCTTATTTTATCAATAGTTTAGCTTAGAAGTGTCCACAAAGCTAATTTAAATGGGGTGCCAGAAGTGCAATATAGGCACATTGTTAGGGGCTGCTGCGCTACTATCCTCCGCCCCTGCTATTGTTAAGTAACCAGGGTGCTTCCTGCCTCCGACTGCCTCCTTGTTTCTGAACGGTGTGCTGCTCATGGCCGCTCATGCTGTTCTTGTCTCGGGTGTTTTCTAGCAGCAGTCGGGATGCTGTTCTATCATTGGTACCTCCTCTTTCATCCCAGCTGGCTATAGACAGCCAGAATGCTCTATTTCTGTGATTTCAGTCACATATTTGCAATCACCAATATATGTGAGGAGGCTCGATACCAATAGAGCATTCCTATTGGCCCTTATTAGTTCAATGGCAAGGAAAGTTTAGCCTCCCTGAAGGATAAAGTGTTTTTGCCCTACATTACAGTTTTCCTGCTGTGTTGCTGATCTCTTATTGTACTGGAATACCTGTTACTGTCTTGCCTGACCCTGTTTTTTTCTGGATTTCTCTTGTATGCTGCCTGTCACGACTCCTGGTTCTGTTCTTTGGACCTTCCTTGCTCGCTACCTGCTCTGACCTTTATGGCTTGACCTTGATGTTCCTGTTCACTGCCTGCCCTCGACCATTTACATTGGTACTGGTTATTCTGTGTATACCCTCTGGTGTACTACTACTCCTAGCCTCCATAATCAACCTCTACCAGGTTCTAGAAAAGCTCTTATGAGTAAAAGACCTAGGGCATGCAAGTATCTTTGAGAATAAATCTCTCTATTGGCAAGCCAGCTTACGATAAGTGAAGACCTCTATTGCTTGTTCTAAGATTTTATCTAGTTTCTGTTATGGCTGACGGCAAGTGTCATAAACTTATAGAACAGGTCACAAAGGTCTTCGCCTATAGCAGCCGCCTTTCCTGTAGAGCTGAACGTGCTCACAGGTACTCGGATTCCCCCAGGTCTTAAGCTCAAAGTAGTACAAGTTTTTAACCCTACCGCAGCACAGGCGAGGGCCAGGTGGAAGAAGGGCAAAGTGCAAACGGGCCGAGGTCAAGGGGTACAGCGGGCAGCGGTGGTGTAGTCCAGGGAAAAGGTCAGGGCTGGCAGCAAACAACGAATCCAGGTAACAGGCAGAGATCAAGGTCACAGGCAATTCAGCAGAGTCCAGTACACGAACCAAGGTCATACACAGCAAGATCAATCTAAAGCCAGAGAAGGGGAACAGAGCAGGGAGCAGGTAAGTATGCACAGAACAGGAACTATAACCGGCAGTGAGGCCCAGTCCTCACTGCCTTATATACTATGATGGGCAAATCAGAAAGGAGGAGGACAGGGCTGACAATCAGCCTCAGTAGGCTGCTAATTAATTACTAGCTGGGAACTAGCATTGGTCATATCACAACCAGGAACATGTATGAATGACAAATAGAATCATGCGGGAGCTCCCCCTGGAGTTGGAGGATGTCCCTACAACCTCCACAAATATAACAGTGCATTGAAACTAATGCACGTGCTCGGCTGCTACCTCACGCCAGGATGCGACGTACCGCCGCGGCTCGTAACAGTTCCTAGTGGGAGACGTAACATTGTAATTGTCTCTAGCGGGAAAAGAAATTTCCATTGAATCTGGACAACCAAGTCATACTCAAGTGCTGGCTAGTCAAATTCCAAAACTCTGGATTTGACTAGCCAGCACTTGATTTGCTGGATTTGTTCATAAAATCCACTTCATTTCACTATGCTCTCTCTGTGGTTTTTATTGGGAATCCTGACAGTTCAGGACGTTGAATGCTGAGTAAAGCCAATACCCTGCGAATCCTCAAAACAAGTGTGGAAAGTGTGCAACAGCAGGCTCAATTTATGGCCAGTTCATACTGTCAGGATTCCAAATAAAATCCACAGAGAGATCGTAGTGAAATGAAGTGGTTTCTATTAACACCGGTTACACAGGTTTCAGGTTGCAGCACGGTAGGGTATGGCAGAATTAGCTAAAGAACACAGTGGATAACAGATTCAGAATGCGCTGGTCCGCAGGACTTTACCACAAAGTAGTGGAGATGGCACACAAGGTGCGATGGTCTATGGAGCAAGGCACTGAAGATTCAGAAAACAGGTAGCAATAATATGCAGAGCGTTACCACAGGATAGTGGAGTAGACACAGAGGCTGTGATGATCTGTGGATAGATGTGCTGGAGATTCAGAGAACAGGTAGGAATAATCTGCAGAGCATTACCACAGGACACTGGACTAGACACAGAGGCTGTGATGATCTGTGGATAGATGTGCTGGAGACTCAAAGAACAGGTAGCAATAATATGCAGAGCGCTGTCACAGGATACTGGAGTAGACACAGTGGCTGAGATGATCTGCGGATAGATGTGCTGGAAACTCAGAGAACAGGCAGCAAACAGGAGCCAGGGAACAGGCACAGCAAGTTGCTGTCAGCAACACAGGTAATTGCAACAGATGATCTGGCAAATGTTGCTTGTGACAGGCAGGCTATATAGGCTAGAAGCAGGTGTTTAAGCTTCCAGAAATAACGAGGCATGTAAGAGCAGTCTAAGTACCACAGTGGCCCCTTTGGTGGACAGTGGTACTACAGGCAGGATACAAATATATACAAAGGTCCAACAAAGTATCTGCAGGATGCAGGTCATAACAGGATGCAAGGGTCATATGCCCCACACCTGCCAAAATAAGCAAGAAAAGACAGCCTCAAACCTACTCGGCCCTTCCCATGGGTAATATATCATTTATGTTTGGTTTAATTGTTCTTTATTTCTCACTTTGTAAAATCTCTTTTTCATTTTTCTATTTCTTTTTAATATTTCGTCATGAAGTTACCTAGCATGGTTGATTTTAAGTTATTACAATAAAGATGGTACTTTTAACTAATTAATGTAAGCATAATTTTGGACAGGAGTGCCTGTATTTTTCATCACTCCAACACTAGTCCTTATGCAGTAAGTTTTTAAGCACCCCCACAATCTGATTAGAGATATTACCTATAATATTAGTCTAGTTGGTCCTTTCCTATTGCGAAATATGCTAAAATATCTTTTGTTCCATATGTAATTTTGAATCGGTTTAGCAAAATGGCTTATTTTGTTTCACTTAATAAGCTACCTACTGCAAAATTATTGTCTTCTTTATTGAGTCAATATGTACTTAGACTCCATGGTCTTCAACAGATAGTCTCAATTTCTGGCTCAATTTTGGAGGTTGTTTTATGCCTTGCTAGGTATCAATTTAAGTTTATCCTCTGCGTATCACCCACAATCCAATAGCCAGATGGAGAGGGTGAATCAATCCTTGGAGCAATACTTACATTGTTATGTTTCCAAACTCCGTGATAATTTTGTTGAATTTCTACCTTGGTTGAATTTGCATACAACAACTCCTATCAGTCTTCCTCCATTACCTTTCCATTCTTTTTCTTTTCCAGCATCCCCCAGCTAACTCCTTGCCTCATCTCATACCCAGTAATGTCCCTGAAATACAAAAACATTGCTGTTTATTTTAAGTCCATTTGGAAGAAAAGTCCATATTACCTTATTACATGCCTCAATTCATGCAGAACTGTTTTCAGACCAACATTGAAAATTTGTATTTTCAAAGTAGGTGATAGGTTCTGGCTATCCACTCGCAATATCAAGCTATGACAAATCTCTAGAAAACGTATTCCCAAATATATTGGTCCATTCAGAATCATTTAAAAGTTGAATCCTATTGGCTTTCATTCCGATCTTCTTATATCTTCCTAGATCACTCAGGATTCCAAACACTGTTTTTCACTGTTCGCTTTAAACATGTTGTCTTCTCTATAATGTTTGGGCCCAAACTTTCATCGAAACCTCCTCCGGTTATTGTCGAGGGGAATCAGGAATTTATTGTTGAGATAATTCTAGATTCTAAATGAGTTCAAGGCCAAATTTATAATTTAGTTCATTTGACCGGAAAAGAGAACATGGAGTCCTGTAAAGTCCTTCATAGAGAAAATTGGAAAAAGGCTTTTTTACAAGCAATATCCTAACAAGCCAGGATCTATGGGTCTTTAATCACTCCTCAAGGAAGGCACTCTATCCTCCACTCCAGCTGTTACTAAGCAGTTCAAAATTCTCCCATGCTGCCCTGCACCTAGGTTTTCACCATTGTGCTAGACCTTACATTATTGTGCAGAGCTTTATTTGGCAAGATGCCAATGTTTGCTCAAATTCTATCAATTTCACTGGATAGTGGGGCAGTTGGGAGTGGGTGGGGTCTAGGGAGGAGGGACAACTATTGCAAAAAATCTGATTTAATGTCTGGATTTGAGATAATTATATCATTACTAGTTTGCACAACAGTACAAAGCAATGGTGCTGTGCAAAGACCCTTATTATAGCAATAGTGTGTCTTTGAAGTGTCCGCAAAAGCTAATTTAAATGTGGTGCCATAAGTGCAATATAGCCATATTGTTGGGAGCCGCCACTCCATTATACTTCATTCCCTGCTGTTGCTAAGCAGCTGGGATGCTACCTTCTTCCGGCTGCCTCCTTGTCTCTGAACTGCAGCGCTGCGTATGGTGCCTCACATTGTTCTTTCCCCGGCTGTTACCTAGCAGTCAGGATGTTTTTCTTTCAGTGGGACTTCCTCTTCAATTCTGGCTGGCTGTCAGACAGTCGAGATGCTCTGTTCTGTCATTGCAATCACCAATCTCTGTGAGAAGAGGCTGATTCCCAAAGAAGCATTCCTATTGGCTCCTATTAGATTAAATGGCAGTAACGCTTAACCACCTTGCCAGTTACAGCATTTTTGCTCTGTGTTGCTGAAATTGTATTCTATTAGATTACCTGTTGCCTGAGGCTGCTTGTTTCTGGAATTTTCTTGTCTGTTGGTCATATTGACCCCTGACTTTGTTCTTTGGACCTTCCTTTCTCTCTGCCACCTTGACCTTCTGGCTTGACCTTGACATTGATGTTCGCTGCCTGCCCTCAACCATCTGTATCGGTACTGTTTTTTCTGGTGTACTATTACTCCTGGCCTTCATAATCCATGACTACCTGGCTCAAGATAAGCTCTTACTACAAGACCTGGGGGAAAAAAATTACCTGTGAGAATATTGCTCTCTATGGGAAAGCGGCTTGCTATAGGTGAAAACGACTATAGCTTGATCTAAAAGTTTATCTAGTTCCAATAGGAGACGTAAGACATAAAAAATATAACTTGTAAGTACTATGACTCAAATAAACCAATATATTTATTATTACAAATTTGATACTGAAATAAAGAGAGCACTCTTCTTCGTTAATGTTTTTAAGTTATTTAATACTTTACAAAGTCAACTTTCAAGCAAATTAAATTCAATAGGGGTAGTGAGTATGGAATGTAACTAATGTATTAACTTGTCTCTACATCTTTGCACAATGGGGCATGGGGAACCATATTATTAGAATATTTGACTGTCTAAGGTTTATTCAAAATGAAATGTAACAGTGTTAGTAAGAAAACATTCATTTGCTTTGTACAACCAGCTCTCTTGTTTAAATATTTCTTCATTTGATAATAATTACAGTTATTTTAACACGTTTTAAAGTAATAATATATTTTACTATTTGTATAACGCTTTACAAATGACAATGTGAAATCTAGCAGGCTGTATTTATTTACGGTAATGTAATGTTATTAGTACTCACAGTATTATGTGCTGTATAAAATGAATTATTTAATAATTAATGATAATCTTTTACTAATCTGACAGAAGTCTTATCTATTTTATAACAGTATAACATTTATTTAAAAGAAAGACAAAAGAACACAATTTGTTAATTATGTACAGTAAAGATTATAAAAAATAAACAGTCAAAACTCACTTCTTGCAAATGATAATGACAGGGCCCCATCTCTCCTAAAATAACCAACAATAATGAAATAAGATTATAAACTAAATAGCTAAAATCTAAATATACCATCAGATCCCTGGGTTGTGCTGGAGAACTTATAAACCCATCATCAAACTGCTTGAAATCAATAGATACAATTTATAATATAGCATTTTTTCTACCTACACTTATCTTATTATTTTATTTTAAGTATGCTGACTATTGCTAATGCATTTATTTATGTTAAAATATATATACAATAAACACTCTAATTCCCTTTTTACCGCACTAAGCAGAATTCAAATACAGAAACAATAATGTCCTTAGAAAATGTTAGCGGCTCCTGCTTTTACTGTTCCACAAGCCGCTTTTGGAAAAAATATTTAAACAGGGGAAAGAGGAGCGCTTGTAGTGTAGTAAGTTTGTTACCATTAGAAATAAATTTAATAAAAAATTACTTTGTTGAAAGGGTATTGAACATGCTTGGGATAGGCATAAGCATATCCTAACAAAGAACTAATGATCAAACAGGGTGTTAGGTTATCATAGGTTAAAAAATGGACAGAATAGAGGGGCCAAGGGTTTCTTACCTGCTGTCAAATTCTATGTTTATATACTTAACAGACGGTATGTGGTATTCTGATTGTAGAACATCACTCTTTCTTAACACTGTCATACAGCTGTCACTCTTAAATGCATTCAACTTGCTTTCATCACTACAGAAAACCAAATGCTCAAAACCCACTGGATTAAAATTATAGACCTTAGTAAACTTAATTATTGCTTTTTATATTGATAGTAGTCTTTTTCCTTTTTTCATTTTGAACTAAAGACATGTTTATCAATTTGTTCACACTTTCCTTGTTACTTGGGCCTTGTTCCTAATTTTAAGTTTGCATTTTAGTTTGCTGTCTTTTTTGCTTTAAGTTTTTTCACTAGTTTTTGTGTGTAAATGTGGTGTGAGTGTTGTTTGGTCTATTTATTTATCTGTGCTCAGAGTTTTGCATGCTGTGAGGAGTGTGGAGGGTATGGGGAGAAAGAGATGAGAGTGGGTGAAACTCTGGAAGAGGAAGAGAGGCATTTGTGGCTGTAAGGGGCAAAAGTCATAAAGAGTTAGAGAAGGCAGGGGCAGATGAGGGGAGCCAGGTTTTTAAAACCAAGTCTGACAGACACATTATATTCTCAAGCAAAGAAAATTGTGTGCTTGTCAGAAACATTACACCATGTTATGAACACATCATGGGGAGCAAAGCAACCAGGACCCTAAATAGCAGAAAGAAGCAGATATAGGAAGGAGTTTGCATTGCTGTGAATGCAGTCCCTTAAAAAGATCTGTGTTACACTGTAGAAAAGGTTCTATGATGTTTGAAAGTGAAAATGGGTGAGGAAAGGAGGGATGCTAGATGCATAGTTGGTGGCCCACACCTGGTCATACAATATATCAGCTAGGAGAGGAGCTGAGACAAATTATTCCACAATAGTAAGGGGCATTAATGTACAAGACACAGACAGGTGTCCAGCACAACAACATTCTGGTGATTAGAAATTAGAGATGCTCACTGACCCCCGTGTTTTGGTTTTGGATCTGAATTACCTTAATGTTTTGGTTTTGCCAAAACCGCCTTTGTGTGTTTTGGTTTTGGGCTAAAATAACATAATTTAGGTATTATTTTCTACCTACATTATTATTATCCTCACTAACACTAATTTCAAGTCATTTTCATTCAATTTTAACCACCTCATAGGTCACAATATTATTTTCATACACTATCAAACAAAGATTGCAGCAGTTCTTGTCAGTGATAAAAAAAAAAGGCCATTGTCATGCCTGGGCATAAGACCAAAAATCCACCTCTTAAGTGTGAAATTATTTCTACACAAATCCTGACAACAGTTGTCTAGCCATTTGTAGCATTTTTAAAGCCACACTCAGTAGAGGTAGGGACCTTAACCATCTAGGATCCTCATCCATGTTACGGCATTTGAAGTAAGTTCATGGAAAGCAGTTGGGAAAAAAAGAAACCTATGTTAAAAAAAATAACAACAAGCAGTCCAGCATAATCTTCCTCCCTTCCCTCATCTAGATCCCAGCACCTGCAATCTACACCCACAACACCTTCATCATCAATATCCCAAGAAGCAACAATTGACTTTTAAACAATTGCTTGCAAGAGGAAGCAAGTATGAAAGCTGTCACCCAGTCGCAAAGAGGATCACAGACGCCATGGGAACTATACTAGTATTAGATCTGCGTCCAATGTCCACTATTATTGCAGCTGGTTTTAAACAGTTACTTGAGGTCTTCTGTCCCTATTACCAAATTCCATCACAACACCATTTTACTAGAAAAGCTATTCCTCACCTCTACCAGAAGGTTCATAAAAAGGTAATTATTGGGATTCAAAATGCCATTCTACCCACTGTACACTTAACCATGTACCCAAGTACATCAAATTTTTCAGAAGTAGGCTACTCTGTGTATCAGTGGCTTCAGTAAGAGGCATACAGCTGACAATCTGTTACAAAAAGTAAGGGATTTCATTGCAACATGGCTAATGCTGCTTGGACTCTCCTGAGGATATGTGATTTCTGATAACGCAACCAATATTGTTAGAGCATTACAGAGAGGGGGAATTCCATCACATTTCCTGTTTTGCTCACACAATCAACTTGGTGCTAAAGAACTTTTCAAAAATGACAATGACATGCAGGAGATGTTGTTTGTGTCCCAAAAAATTTAGGGTCATTTTCGGAATTCTGCAACCGCATGCAGGAGAATGCAGCAGCTGCAAGAAGACTAGCATTTGAGGGGAATGTACTTTAGTCCAGCAAATTAGTCACCTGTGAAGAGAATGCAGACATGGTTATCTTGAGTCAAGTGATTGCCTTAATTATACTTTTTTGAGAAGGAGCTACAGAAATTTTAAGGATGAAATATAACAAAGTAAATCTGCTAACTATATTGTAATTATAGATTAAGTACTTAATTCGCTTCGCCAGAATCCAAGAACTATCAACATCTTGTAATGACGTCTACTCCTTCAGTTTCTCTGGCAACTGCTTGTCTGAAAAATATAGGCTTTCCCAAGACACCCAGTGGTGACGCAAATGAGTCCGCACAACATTTTAATATTTGCTATGCTCTAAAAGAATTGCCCAAAAATTGTGACAGCTCTGCCATAAAATGAACTACTAATTCCATTGGGAAGGCCATTATCGGCAATTACATCATAGTACACAGATTTCTATGATGGTGGATTCCAGAGAGCATGAATTAGTATTGTTTGAGGAAGATTACCACTGAACCCTGCCACCTCTCCTGTTTCTGAGTGAGCTATAGTATAATAAAATGTAAGTGCAGATTTAGACCAAGCCAGATAGGTCTACAATTTCTATTTCAGTAATTACAATTAGCAATGGAGCAATGGAGCGCTTCTCTTTGGGTGTTACCTATATAACGCAGTAGAATTTGCCTGCAAATTCTACAGACAAGCCTGCTTAGCAATTCAAGTCTTAATCAATGACTCTTAGCAATTGAGCACTCATTTTTGGGTGTATATTACACCCACACCTTATTAGTGCAAATTAGGAAAAATACTGTTTAATACCTGCTAGGCCCTCCTTAATTCTACAGCTACACACACCAATCCAGGGTGGCAGTCAACATTCTTAAAAGGCTATTGACATTCATAGCAAATCAGGCAGTTGGGTGTCTGTCTGTATTTTACACCCTACATTTATAATCAAATAGAGAAAGAAGCAGCCTGCAAAGACTGTACAATAAAATAAAAATGCACAAAGCAGATTGCCTGTTTGGGTCTAGATTACCCTACACTTATCGTGAAATTGACAAAACAGCAGCCTGTAAAAAAAAGTACGTTAAATAGAAATGCCCCAGTATGGAAAGGGACTGTCTGACATTTCCATATCAGTTAACTCTTGAAAATAATCCTCCACCATCCTTTGCATGTTAATAGTAGGATTGGTTGGAGTTATGGGCAAGGTCACACATTTTTTGCTAAAATCTTTCAAACCAGCCCAGATGTCAAACTGTTGTGGTCTGCCACCTGCGTCAACCCTGATTCTGTTTGGAAAGTGCAATTTGGTGCCAGAACTGCTGCCACTGGTGCCACACCTGCTGCCACTGGTGCCACACTGCTGGCACTGGTGCAGGACAAACAACCTCATCCTCATCAGCGCCCTAGTCGGCTAAACAAATCTCCCCCTCATCCTCTTCTAATTCCAAAGTGTCATCCTCACTTGGTGTATCATCGGCTACACTCGGACTGTTCAGGCACACATCAGCAGAAATGCCGAAAGGGCCCTTCTTTATGGGTACACTATCAGAATGGTCACAATTACACATACGGGATGGACTCTCCTCAGGGATTGGCGTCATTTCTGATTCTGAGTATACATTTTCCTCTAATGCCTTACTGTTTTCTTGCAGCTCGGCTTTCACACGTAACAGTAGATGTGTACCATTTTTGTATTAGAAAATTCCATGATGTGTCTAACATGATTTTACCTCACAGCATAAATATAGCTAATTTTCACAAATTAAGCCATTTTCCCAGGATTCTATCAACAGGTTCTTCACAAAGACAAAGGCGAACAACCTCAACACATCCACCAGAGATGAGGTGCAAATCAGAAATGCTCATATGTATTGTACTTAAATTTAACATACATCTATATTGTCATTTACAGGATCATTTAACTTTTGCAAGCCATGTTATACAGCAGGATTCTTCAAAAGCAATTGGTGAAGCACCTCCAGAGGAAGAGGACAAAAACATTAGAATACTGTATTTAGTGGACTTTGAGCCTGCCCCACCTGCACCAGCAGAAAGGGAGCAACATTAGCAACCAGCCCATGATGACACTCCTCCCACACAACAAAGCACTCTAATAGACATGGCAGTTGCTGTAGTTGAATATAATAACACAAACACCCAATATAGGCATATCTAAACTCAGCAGTCGAACTAAATTAACCAGCAACATAAAAGTACTGGAAAACACCTATCACATAACAACACTGCCCACAATGGGTGCACAGATGCCATGGAGAACATTGATGATGTGTTCACACTTTTAAGATACTCAGAGACTCAAAAGCTTAACTCAACTGTAAAAAAATGCAGCTGCACAATTACACCAAGATTTGAAGGCACACTTACTGGTTACCTCTACTCCACCAAGGCATGCTGTAAGCAGAGGAAGAGGTCAAGAGTGAAAAACATGTTATTCACAGAAAGCTCACTACCAGTAGGATCGAGAGAAACGCAGTAAAGCGCACCACAGCAAGGAACCTGTTTAACATTATGGACCTCATTTAGAGTCGGATGCAAAGTCCGTTTAAGAAGTGTAGGAGTGGGATTGTGCCGCTGCTTGGTAGTGGCAAGCAACCCCAGTTGCATCCCACTCTTAATACCCTATCAAGCTGCCAGCAGTTGCTGCAGCTAGCTAAAGCTTGCACCACCTAATTCCTGCCGCACAGCTTTAGCCCTGTTTTGACGTGTGTTGCGTCTGCGTCTCACTGCGACTAGGATGTATTTACATGGTCACGCCATCACAGTTCCGCGTTCCTCCCATTCTCTCGAAGTGAGTCGCAAGCTGTCACAAGTGTTAATTGCGTCCAAGATGCAGGCGGATTTGATGCTTTCTGCACATGCGTGGTAGTGTTTTTTGGTTAGATGCGCCTAAAACGGACTTTGCGTCCGACTCTAAATGAGGTCCTATATACACAAAACAGGAGGTATCAATTTTTTTAGGGTAATTTACAATGTCTGATGTTCCAGAATCAATATTACTTAGAATTTTGTTCTTATTTAAACTTTTACAACAATGCTTAGTATCAGCATTGTTAAGATGCTGTTATATGCAAAACCGTTTAACTAAATAAATTATTTTAAATATAAAGTCACCTGATTTATTGCAATTGTATCTTTCATGGTCACTTTTTTGCACACTGTATTATTCAGTTTAACTTAGAACCTCACAAATTAGGGTTACTGGAAGCACAGCATGCTTGACAGAAAGCCAAGGCAGATAGTGAAAGAGGGAATGAGGGAGATTGACATCTAGGAGGAATGTTTACAATTTACAACTCAAATTAACTAGAAAATATAATCAAAGAAATAAGGAGAACATCATTTGAAATTGTTTTGTTAATAGAAATTTGTTTTAGAAATTGATCAAATCAACTCTAGTCGATTGAATCAATAATTATGCTTTACTTAAGATTTGAGTTCAATTCATAATTCAGCATCTCCTACATATCCTACATCTAGTATAAATCAATTGATTTTTGAGAAAATGATGCAGCTGCTGAACTGTTTTAGCAACTTTAATTTGTAAAATATACATTGAATTGTTGAGTGGATAGCTAAATATAATCTAGTGCCAATGTTCTTAGGTAAAGCAACAAGTAAATATATCTTTTAAAATGTAGAGATCCTCACTTGTCAATTAAAAAGAGTTTTGCAAACCTTTAATCATGTATGTGAATTGTTTTTGTCTACAAGAGATTTCCCTTAAGGGCTATTAATGGCTAGATCCAATGTAATATTAAAGTCTACTTGTAACATTAGCAAACTCCTTTTTTTAATAGAGATATATGTTTTCCATTAGAGCACTTTATTTTATGAGGCTAAGGTTTTATACATGATTGTGACAATGTTTCAGTGACAATGGACTCCAAGAGACCTACAATCCAATGATGAATAGAAAGAGATGAGTGCTTCATGTTCTTTCAAGTAAAGTAAGTCTGTCATTGCAAAATGTACTTATCATGCTTCTGCCATCATTCATTTTGCAGGTGAATTGATTTATTTATTATACTTCCATGAGTATATAAGCTTTAAATTTAAAAAGTGTAATTTAAATTAAAAATATACAACACCCTGTTTAGAAGTATCATTGCTTTCTCTTAGATGAAAATCTAAAACATATTGTCATAATTTGTTGTATATTAAAACAATCATGCTCTGTGCATTGTGAAAAAATGAGTGATAGCTTCTATATCAGAGGCAAGCATGGAAAAAATCTTACATATCTTATAATGGCTTCTTTTAGATGGTCATTTTCATTTTAATCTGTTCCAAGCTATTTTTTACTAATTCTTGATACACTTTTTGCAAGACATGAAAAGAATATCCATGATCTTACCCAATGTACCATTCTGCATGCTTATGGGCCCACTACCACATTATCATTAACTTAATATCTACTTGGGACTACTTTTAGATTATTAGCTGCACCTTAAATAAGCTCCACAACTTCATATCTAAAATTAATTGTTAATTGGGGAAAGACTGTCAGCCCAAGTTCATAAATAGAGTGCATACCAATCTCAATCTTGTGGACATGTTATTCAGGTATAATGGGATAATAGGCTTTCTAAAGTGTTAGAATTATAATAGAATTATATTATTAGAATTATAATTTATGAAATGTTGAACTTGAAGAGCCTGTATCTTTTCAAGTATGTAACTATGTTTGTGTAATGGCAACGCTAGTTTTTTGTTTCATATAGATAACTTTTGCTGTCTTATCCACTTAACATTTTAAAATGTTTTTGCCAAACTGGGGGAGTTGTCTTTTACTGAAGGTCGATTATATAAACAGTGATAAAAAAAAATCCTATTTATGGGATCTCTCAAAGTCAAAGCAACTATAAGTGACCGGTTTACCGAGTTTAAAAAATCTTTAAATTATCTGACAATGAAATGAGTTCTTCATAGAGCATTCGACAAGACATATTGTGTAAACTAAATAGTTTATTATATTTACTAAATAATAAATCATCATTTCTCATGCATGAAAGTTTTATAACTATGCAGTCGTGTTTCAGGAAACTGATGCAATAGAGAAACATTTGTGTGTCATAGTGTGAGAATATGTTTACTCTTATTTAATTAAAGAGAATGGTGAATAGAAATCAATATTTGTTAAAGACAATAATGCTCTGTTATTGGAGTTTACTTTTCTGTTTCCAGTTAAAAAAAGAACGTTTTAAACTAAATATCCCTATAAATATTTGGAGCTATAAAATATATTACATTGCATTCATTTGCATTCTGCAAAATGAAAGGTAATTTATTTGCTCAGATATAATATTAGCATATTCTAAAATGTAAGAGTAAGATATCAATCTGGTATATTTAAAGAGGAATTACTTTTAAATATGTTTCAAATTCTTCAGGCACACTATCTGTAGAGTTAAAATCAATTAAAAAAGCAATATCACATGCCAGAAAACCATGGAATAGATTATTAAAATGCATAAATGGCTTAAAATAGTTTCACGGGAGTTTCTGATATTCCACAGTTATTTAAAAGGAGCAACTGAACTAATAACACTGTACCAGATGTTCAGTGCTGAAATGGCTAGGCTCTATTTCAGCTGAGTCAAGCACTTTTTGCAAAGCATCATGGGACATGTCTTGCAGAGCAGCAGATGAAATCAGGTGTTGAGCACAGAGGGAGAACAGTTTACTATAAACAGTTTTAATGATCTCAGCAAAAACTTTGTTTCATGAAGAGAGGAAAAAAAATGTTCTACGAAACAAGAGAATGTTAATAACTTTACAAGATGAATGTTTGCTTTCCTATAGACATTAAGTCATTTTTGTGCAGCATTTGCAGAATACATAAACTAAATTATGGAACAATTTGCGGGGGCTTTGATACAATAGCTTTAAAACTGCATTCCAAGGTGTACAGATCTGCAGGGGAGGAGTGAATATGCACTAATTTAATTGGCAAACTGTAGTTTTTCTACTGAGTGTTGATTTGTAAATTTATTTCATGTGAGAATTTGCCTACACACCTCTGTGTTAAGGGAATTTCTTTTTTTTTTAATGTTTTTCCAGCTACTGGAAATATTGTTGCTGGCATTAAATCCACATTACCATTAATAATAAAGTCAGTAAAAAGCATTACAGTATATAAATTACTTATAATAAAATCATATTATGTGTGATTTGAATACATTAACATTTATTTTATTAAATAAAAGCTTAAAAAGTGAGTAAGAAAACAAACAAATAAAAAGCAATATATTATATTGATAAAACGTGTAACAACCAAGCATCAGATTTCAATTCAGAAGTTTTAAAACTCTGGCTATGTGTATATATGTATATATTTATATACAGAAACACACATGTATATATTTACTTGCAGGATAGGATGCACTCAGTACAGATATATAGAATCAGAATTATTGGTCAAGGTCCATAAAATAGAAATAACTACACAATGTTCAACAAATTTGAACGGACCAATACAAGCTTCGACAAAGGTTTAACATTTAATGAAGAAAAAGGTACATTACAGTCATGCTCAATGATCGTTTTAGTTTTTAAACTTTGATACAGTGTAGAAAGCCCCCGAAGAAAGTTTGAGACAAGGAAAAAGTTGTTGGGCATGACTTCTTAATCTACCTTTTCCTTCATTAAATGTTAAACCTTTTTCTATGCCTGCGCTGGACTGTACAAATTTACTAGTTTATATGGTTTTATATATATCATCATCATCATTTATTTATATAGCGCCACTAATTTTGCAGTGCTGTACAGAGAACTCACATAAGTCCCTGCCCCATTGGGGCTTACAGTCTAAATTCCCTAACATGCAAACTCCACACAGATAAGGCCATGGTCGGGAATTGAACTCATGACCCCAGCGCTGTGAGGCAGATGATATATATATATATATATATATATATATATATATATATATATATATATATAATTAAGCAAGTGATCTGCTGTCTTAGTAATATGACATGAGATACGCATATAATATATATATATATATATATATATATCGGGCCAGCAAACAGATATAAAATGGCGCTCACAACCACAACGTAGTCACAATAATTCAGTATCAAAAACAGGAAAATTCCAGATGTGTATATAACTCAAGTATGAGTGGCAGCCGCGATGACCTGTAGCCAGATGGTTAGTCCGGAAATGGAAACACTGCAACAGAAGACAGGCAAGGCGCCTCAATGTGTATTATCACTTGTATAGCATAAATGGATGTAATATATTGCGTACCATAAGGTATTAGTAGGTCGTCTAGTCAGAGAAGGGAAATCCTCCTGATAGGTTGTTCCTCCCAATGGTTCAAATATCGGACAATGCAAAAAACAAAGAACAACATAGAATAGTATTGTCAAGATGTGAGATCACACCACCTGTGAATATATACACCACCTATAGGGCTTCCTTAGCGTTAAAAAACACCTAAGCCCAGGATAAAAACAACTGTAGTATATGGGACACCCGTGTGCTCCAACCATATAAAGAAATATAAACTGCGTACCAGATGGTCTCTCCAAATTGGCATGGGATTGTTTCTTTAGAAGATCAAATCTGTACTCTCTCCCTCCCAATCTTAATCATTGGCAGCAGTAATGACAAGAAAAGGAGGTGTAAATAATACAATAGCACTTTATTAAAAAAGGTAAATCAATGCACCTACATCAAGGAGTGCAGATAGATGCTGATAAAGTAGGCTCAACACGTTTTGTCCCGGTAAAATGGGACTTCATCAGGAGCAAAAATAGCAGATACATATACATCGTGAATTACCGGCCTTAAATAGAGCCCAAACGCCATCTTGGCGCATGCGTGGATGCCGCCAGTCACTGCGCATGCGTCAGAACAACTTTATTAATCCCCACAATACAAACACATATCGGATTGATACAAAGAATCCGTGTATACAATATTTAAATGGAACCGCATACATGCCCCATATAAAATGATGGTGATGTCTCAAGATGTTATTGTTCATCTCATCAACAAAAGTGTATCACTATGGAATAGAACACACAACCAACATTATATCCAATGCCGGACAAAACTCGTGACATAGAAATGGCAATGACTTAAAAACAAACAATTATACACAATATGAATATATATACAGTGATCAATATTAACAAAAGATTAGTCAACATTATATAATAACCATTTACCTTATCCACTGAACCAAAAACTGGTTATAACTTCCCAGGTGCAAACGCCGATATCGCTCATCACTGCATATATGTCAAATCAGCCTAACTTAGCACTAACAAAGAGTATATCCAAAACGGAGTATACCCAATTTTTGCAAGATTTGCTAACCACTTACAACTATATATCTATTCATCAATAATAGTAATATCTAATTAAAGTGAAAGTGTTGTCTTAAACTACTATCACCAATGAAAATATGTATGTCTGAATAACCTCTTGCAGGACCATATACTAAAATTATATCCCATTTTAAAAAATGACCACAACGTCATATTAATTACTATATGAGTGCCATAGACATGTATATAAAAAAAACCCAACTAGATGACCTGGGTTCCATTCATATTACCACTAAATACAAAAACCCACTATATGGCTTGAATAGATAACACAGAAAATGAAACTACTGAAGGGGAGGGAGGGGGGAAAAATACCACAATAGGCTAGTATATATCTCCCTTCTGTATCCCAATCCATATAGTAAACCGATACAGCATAAGATGTTGCTACATTCTATATCACTAAAAAGATATAAAAAACAACCTAAAATATATATCCCAGATCCACATCAAAACTGATGACAGTATGATAGAGCGTCATAGGACCCAGAAATTTTACATTATAAAAAAGGGGCTAACTCATAGTTCTCATTAAGTCCAGATGGAGTCATAGTACCTAATTGGAAAATCCAAAAAATTTCTCGTTGAGAAAGTTTACGCTGTATAAATTTAAGATGTTTTGGATCACTGTTATGGTTTTGTGCAAAATGTCTAGAGACTGAATGACTTTGTACTCCGTTTTTAATGTTACGGATATGCTCCTGAACACGCAATTTTAAAAGACGTTTGGTCTTACCAACGTACTTCAATTTACAGGAGCATTCCAACATATAAATAACGGAAGTTGTTAAACAATCCATCCGCTGCTTGACCTTAAATTTCCTACTGTTATCATAATTGTAAAAAAATGTTACCGCTGGATTCATGTACTGACATACATTACAATGAGTACACTTCACTGATCCTATCTTATCTGGTATGAAACTGGAGGGTCTCTGGGTAGTTTTATTATTTAGGAGTAGACTTGGAGCTATCAGTTCCTTCAAACTACGATTTTTCCGAAAGATTAGGAGTGGTTTGTCCGGGAGTATTGTAGAGAGAATCGGATCTCTCTGTAAAATACCCCAATGTTTTCTTAAAGTTGACCTGACCAGATTTTCTCCACTATTAAATTCTGTAATGAAAGGTATAATTTCACCTTTATCTGGTTTAGTGGTATATCTCAATGTTTCTGCCCTATCCTTCTGTTTAATTTTCTTGGTAGCCTCATTGAGAACCTGATGTGGGTATCCCCTTTCTTTGAAGCGATCAACATAAATACTAAGTTGTTGCTCAAAGTCATTGTTACAGCTATAATTTCTTTTTATCCTATTAAACTGAGAAAAAGAAATATTCTCTTTCCATTTTCTCTGATGACAGCTGTTAAAGTGTAGATAGCTGTTTGTGTCAACATGCTTGATATAGTTTTTAGTGATCACCTGTATATCGTTTAATGTTAAAACAAGATCCAGATATACACGGATTCTTTGTATCAATCAGAAATGCTAACCGCTAAGCCACCATGCACTTCAGGACCTCACAATGCAGCCCTCTAACCTTTAAAAGGGCCGACCATTGACCTAAATTTTAGCAATAAGTTAAATCAATTAATTTAAACAGAGAGAGAGCTATCTATCTGTAAGAACATATCAGCATGTATTTTGAACAAATGTTACAAGCTATAGCAAATATATTTGACAATAAGGTAGTAATGAGCTGGGTGCCACTCTAAGGGCTGCATTCGACCCAAGGACACATAAAGAGAGACACAGCAGTGATGTAGCTTTTCCTACATTTGACAAGTTTGTCAAATGTATGTGTCAAAACTTCAACAAAAGCTGAAATGGAAACTAAATTTAGGGGTTACTTAGAGCAATGGGAAAAACTATTTCTCTCTAAAAATTTAAAATTAGTATATTGGGGGTATTTACTACCAGATAAAGCACAAACACAAAATATGCTGATCTTCTTCATCCCAAGGTGTAGGAAAAAGTGTTTAGACCCTTTATTTCTGCAGTGCTGTGCAGATAACTCACTCACATCAGTCCCTGCCCCATTGGAGCTTACAGTCTAAATTCCATACACATACACTGAGAAAGACTAAGGTCAATTTAATAGCAGCCAATTAACCTACTAGTATGTTTTTGGAGTGTGGGAGGAAACCCAGGCAAACACAGGGAGAACATACAAACTCCACACAGATAAGGCCATGGTCAGGAATCAAATGCATGACCTCAGTGCTGTGAGGCAAACATGCTAACTACTAAACCACTGTGCTGCCCACATGATGTCCTTATGGTTTCAATGTAACTAGACACACTGTTAATCCTGACCAAATTTCTGGCAAATAAGGTTCTATTACATTTACACTGTTACACTTCACAAACTGATATCTCCTAATTTATCATTATCTTCTTTTAAGGGGCCACATAGTTTGAAAGAGAGGACTGCCTCTCAAAAAAAACTTTTCTGCAGTGTAGTGGTTGAGTGCTGCATGCTATAGGATGTCATTGCACACCAACATGATCACATAATAATTCACCAACACTTCCCTCAGCCCCTATGTGGTAAGACATACCACCATTGTGGCAGTACAAGTATGATATTATTTTTTTTTATCTCTGAACACCATATATACTATTTACTAAACTGCGGGCTTGCAAAAGTGGAGATGTTGCCTATAGCAACCAGTCAGATTCTAGCTTTCATTTTCTAGAATATACTAAATAAATGATATCTACAATCTGATTGGTTGCTATAGGCAACATCTCCACTTTTTCAAACCCGCAGTTTAGTAAATATACCCACATGAGTGCTAAGGATGAGTGGGATGCATCCTTAGTTCTTTAGTTGTATATGTGGAGGACGAGTCCCACTCATATTTAGCACCAATGGGCTTAATATTCTTATATGTTATTGAGATATATAAACCCAAAGTGATTTGCAACTTTTTTTTTAAGTCGGAATGGTGTTTTTGCAAGCAAAGAAAATTTAACTTACTGATCATGTGGAGTAAAAGGACCTCAATCACATACATGAAGATTGCATTTTTGATGCATAGTTTACTATGAATGAGTAAAATTATTAAATTAATACAATGGACCTCATTTGAAAAGTGCCCTGGATACATAGTGCAAACTGCAATTGTTTTCCACCAGTGCACCTAGATGGTCCACTTCAAGGTGCTACTCTCTGTTTTCAGAAGTCGCTTATGCAAACTAGAAGTGCACCAGGTTTAATCTGAAGAAATCTAAAACATGCAGTATGCAGTCAAATTCCAACATCTTACAACATTAGAATCACCTCTTTCATTAAGTTAAACCTTTCTATATTTCTACAAAAATTTCTCTTGCTTTAGTTGTGAGTGGTTTAACGTAAACATGACATTGGGGCTACCTTTATCACATGTGAAACTTTTGGATATATACATTGGTCAAATTGCACCTCCTCCCTTCTGCCAGAGCAAACTTATACTCTTCTTAAAATGCTACTATCTTGCTCCAAAACTCCTTCTACTCTGGCATACAGTATGACAAAATTCCTTTTCATTTTTTATAAGTTGGTTTTCTGATTTAGTGCTCCTTTAACATTAAATAAATGCTGGTATTTTCTTGCATGACATGTATTTCTAAATCCTTAAATTGTATTTTTGAAAAACATTGACTGCAACAAGACAATTAAATTTTCTTTAAGTGCATGGGTTTTATTTATTTTGTATAAATTTATTAGCTTGCACATGCCTAAAAATATCCCAGTACAAATGACATTAACCAAGCGCACACTGAGAATTTTAATTACATTGTATTAAAGTTGTTTATCTGTAAATTAAATTTAATAATTTTAATTAATTTGTATGGGTCCCATGAAGCACAAGCATTATAGAGTCTGGGACTGCTGACTGTCAGCAGAATAACTTTATTACAAATAACATATTTTCTTTCAGGTACGCAAGAATATTGTTTATGAAGCAAACATAAAGTTAAGAATTAAATGGATGATATTGTGTAATATCGTTTTTTCACTATGACAGTATTTCATACATTTCATTGCTAACTCATTTTTCTTTTACTTAATTTATATTGAACAGACAAATTCATATATAAGTATAAAGTCTATATAGAATACTGCAGTGCCACAGTTCATCTAATAAAGCTGGTGTCAATGCTGTTTATACGCATTGCAGACCAACAAATGGATCTAGGGGGAGAGTGCTGGGGAATACTAGGGAGGGTTTTGGCGAAAATAAGCAAAAATACTGAAGATCCCTTTAACAATAAAGCAATCTCGTTGCACATATGCATATATGGATAAAGCACATTATATTTTTCCCAGTTCAATTATTTTTGATTTATAGTTTTTAATCAAATCAGAAAAAAGTTGGCTGTAAAAATACTGAAAACATTCCTGTTGGCATAACAAATGAGCAGGATGCTGGAACTGTGCATGAAAGCAACAATTAACAACACTGCTGATTTGAAAGTAAGTTAAAAATGCTCCAGTTTTGCACTTATTTACCAATTACCACTCAATGGGTTATGTATAATTTTACATTTGGAATTCACTGATTTGTGGATAGTGACTAATATTTGTCTTTGACAAGAAAGAAGATTACTTTTCCTAGCCAATGCAAACCCAGTTAGACCATTTTTTTGTGTAAACATTCAAGATATGGCTCATTTTTTCTCCCATATTTGCATATTTTTGTTTGATTGAGACAGTTCTAGAGCTAAAACAAATGCTACAAAACTATGAACAAAGAAAACTGTACAGTCTCCAGATCATGGCATATGACCACTTAGAAACACATTGTATTATTTGTTGTAAATGTAAAATTTCTAGGCAATTACTCTTTGGGAGCAGAGTACATCAGTTGCAAATTGTTTTCTTTTTATGGCTGCAAGGAAAATGTAGATGGATTTTGAAGTTTCCAGAACTAAAGTACAATTCTTAATTCTTTTATTGAGAGAATTCAAAGCCAACAGTATTGACAGAGAGTACAAGTGTGTAGATGGCCCAGTACAAACAGAACATACCATGAGGTAAGCCTATTTTTCATTACTGAAATAAAAAAGAATGACATGCATGGAAAAGAAACTCTACAAAGTAATGGAGAAGAACAACAAGACCAAAATGATTGAGGTTTACTCTATATGTGTCCATAATATAAAATATATATAGTATAATATAAATCAGCTGATGGGGAATATCTTCCTGTTTTTTTCCAATAAACAAAGCTCTGGAAAGGCATAAAACCAGTAGGCCAATTGGCAAAAGCATAAAAATATTTTCTGGAATGGTAAACTTGTTGGATCCAAAAGAGAGTTCTCTAAGACAATGATGCTAATGCCCAAAACACATGAGAAAAAAGTAAAGAAACACTAATGTTGTCCAGACTTAATGAACTTGCCTTGTGTTTTATCTTGGAAAAGTGCATGTGCCTATTAATTTTATCTAATATATTCTTGTATAACATCATGTCATATTATTGCCACAAGTATATAAAAAAATTGTGTCCATATCTTTGATGCCATACTGATACTATGCAATTTGTTCAATGAGAACACCTTCCACTGAAATGGAGACGTTATAGTGTAGTGTGATAAATATGACTGACACTTTTACTGTAATCCCAAACATAAGCATGAGTAAGAAGAGCATGACCTGACAAGAAACAATGTCCTCATGGTTTTGCATTATAAACTCAACACCGGCAGTGTCTTACAGCTCTTCTTTGAAGATAACCATGATGACGAATAGTGCTCATCTTCTACATGGTACATGGGACTATCAAGGAATAGTTTTGGTGGCCCTCTGGGCCCTACATACATGTGTATATGTGAAGAATCACTGTGGAAGGTTTGCTTTTCCACAGCTGTCTAAAAAGGAAAAAGGCCAAGTGCCAGTGATTGAGGCTGTGCTTGTGACCATTGTGCTTTGTATGCAATTGGTATGGTCACTGCTTTGTAGCAACATGGCGCAATAAAGCTTACAGTATACTCTTATTGCTGATTTTATATTGGACACCTTAGGGTACAGTGGGAAATGCTTTAGTGTTAGTGTAGCTTGCTTGTGGTGAAGATTCCAGTGTGGGAAATGTATTTGATAATCCAAGCCTGTGTGTTTGTGATGATGTTTTTGTAATTTATGAGATATTGTCATAGTTTTAACAATAAACTGTTTTGTAAGGTATACACCTATCTAGGTGTGAACCTTTGTTGCATATAGCATGGCAGTCAGGGGGTGTTGAAAGCCATCATCCAGAAGCCCAGGATTGCAATGGGCTCATTCTGATTTTATACTAAATTGCATGCACTGCTCTCTTACAGTACAATATATTATATGATATCACAGTAAAACAGTGTTATTGTGTATTACTGTGTGCTGTAAAGTCTATTCCAAACCCTTTCTGTGAACACCAATAACCAGACTACACATACTCTTTACCTAAAGCAGACCCTTTCCCTTAAGCTAAATATGCACTCCATTGTCACCAAGACTTCTGTATGGAGTTATTGTTGTTTACCACTCATGGTAACAGTATTTAAAATGGATGAGAAAGGCAAGGTTACACAACCCAGGATCAGGAATCAGGACAGAGATAAATTAGAAAATCATAAGGTCAAATGAAGGTCAGAAGAAGATAAAGGCCAGGGCTGACAGAGAGCAATCAAAATCAAGGGTTCAGGGTTCAAGTAATAGCAAATTAAAATTATAATTGACAGTAAGAAATTGGGAGAATTAGGTGGGATGTGTCTATGAAAGTGTCTATGCAAAACACCCCACGAGATGCATACAGATACAGCAAGTGTTAAGCAGGCTCCTGGCACATTATCAATTTATCATATTGTTCTATTCATCAGTTTTTTGCATCATGTTACTTTAAAGTAACTCCAAAAATTATTATTATCTTTGCTTTTAGTACTAGTACTTTCCATATTTTGTGAAAGTGACTCATTCAAGATTCAGCTTGTAGAATAGATGTACCTGCAGCAAGGATGCAACAATCACCAATCTTACACAATAGGTGTAACTTTAGGTGTGAAAGGTATGTTTTTTAAAGTAATTTTGTGGTAGACCTCTTGCAGGTCAGTTACATTAGTCTCATAGGGTTTTCTAATGTATTTATTGATTAGAATACATTGGACTGCTATAAACACCATTAGGCACTTGTGCTTTTTTTACATCTGTATTTTGAGTTTTACATATCTTAAGATAGTTCAACTTGTAAAATTGTGGGGAGTCAGGCAGGTGGGATGGGATGTCATGAGATAGGCTTTTCCACATGCCAGAAGTCCCCCCCCATGGTTGGCCTGGTTAGAGCGAGAGAAGTAGGGGCTGCTGCGGGAAGGTGGGGACAGGCTGTCACTGTGTGTCTGTGTTTGTGACCTGGATTACTGTCAGTCTTCCCGGACCAGACTTTGTTACTTCTTTTTATTTCATTTTTGGGGGTTTGTCTTTAATTTGTTATTTATTTATGTATTATTATTTTTAAACATTTTATTTATACATAATGAAAAAAAATACAATTGCCCTTTACAATATAAAAAAGTAGCAGTATACATTATATTAATACAAACTATTAAGAAAAACCTTTCATACATCCTGTGTTGTAGATTTTCTAATACAATTTCTTTTACTATGATTTTTATCTTCTCCATATTCATATCCATAAACACTTGTTTTCAAAATTAAATACCAAAGTGTAAATAAGAGCTAAAAAAAAGAAAAAGAATAAACAAAAGGAGAAAGAGGGTTGGTTACCCAGTCCACTTAATTTAACCCTTCAAATTAGCATACAACTGTAATCTACAATACCATCATTATAAAATATAAAGCCACAATATATTATCCCCAATAGCTCCTCTTATAAACTTTTCAGTAGTTCAATCAAATACTTTCATGATGATAACTTGTGACTCATCTGATAAAGATTCTATAATTAGTCCCCATTTGTTATAAAAACATTTCACACCTTTCTTTACATCTGAGAGAGAGTTGCTACATCTGAGAGAGTTGCCCTCCTATCGAAATAAAGAACATCTAACAACTCTGATTTTACCACATTAAGTACGGTTGAGGAAACCAAAATCTAATTTCTCAATAAAATTTTCTTTGCTATAGTCACTATGATTTACAATATTGGTTTAACATCTCTTTCGGGGAGATCCAATGACCAATTCCGTAAATCCGCAAATAATAATGCCTTATAATCTTTACATAATGAAATGTGGAAAATAGAAATTATAAACATCATAACCTTATCCCAAAATCTAATTATCTTTCTGCAAGACCAAAAATTATGTATCAGCGTAGCTCCGCCATGTTTACACTTAGGACATCGTCTTGTCTCAGTAAATATCATATGTTTTTGCTGATGTTGAAATATATATGCCATATTAATAGTCTTATAGTGTACTTCCTGTAAATTAGCTGATGAAAGAATTTTCTGTGTTCAATCCAAATTATCCAAGAGAGATCCCAATCCAGGCAGATCGGTTAGATCTCTCTGTCATTAATTTCTTAGACCAAATAATATTTGGATCTCTTGTTACCTGTTTTCTGTAATTATACCAAACCCTATATTTATTTGTCCTTATGAATTGTAGAAAGGCTTCAAAGACATCTGATGATAGAAAGTCAGATTTATATTGAGAAACAGTCATAGCATAGTGTCTAGTCTGTAGATACGTGTATAAAGTACCTCCAGAGTCGAAAACATCTTTAATAGCTGCAATTTCTTTTTTTTCCCACATTACAAAATAGCATTGGCTAAACCACGATTGTCCCAAAACGTAATACCTTTAGTATATACAGTATTACGGCGATAAGAATTTGTAATCGACACCCAGGCTTTGTAAGTATGAGTAAATAATATAGTCTGTGGGCGACTTATAGGAATTAATGTCTTTGGCCAATGGAGTAAGGCAGCACTTGAGTATGGGGCAAAAATGTCTTCTTCAAGACTTTTATTAGTATAAGATTCATGATCTAAAAGCCAATCCAAGTCATATCTAAGCAAAGTTGATCTAGAAAAAGACATATTGTCTGGAAATCCAATCCCTTCATGTTTCTATCTAAAGTAAGTTAAGTTCTACCAATTTTTGGTTTCTTAGGTTGCCAAAGAAATTTCAGAAATAGCTTAGTACAAGTAAGAGCATCTATTTTAGTTATACTAATAGGTGACATCTGAAGAACATTTGCCAATTTTGAAAATAAAACGCTTTTATGAACTACATTCCAACCCAATAAAGGCAGATGTAAATTTTTCCAATTATTTAATATTTTTACTATATGTTTTATTATTGGTGCAAAATGACTTCCATATAAACCCTATAATTGTGATGTTATATATATATATATATATATATATATATATATATATATGCCCAAATATTTAAATTTCTCTCTTTCTTTTCCCAAACTGAGATACCACCGCTGGTCAATTAAAAATATATTGTGAACCAGACAGTTCAGATTTCTGGACATTGATCTTATATCCAGCAAAACATCCAAAGTTATATATAATATCCAAAATATAGGTAATAGAGACCGCAGGTTGAGACACCATTAATAACATGTTGTCTGCAAATAATGCCAGCTTAATTCATTATTGCCCACCATAATACCTTGATATTCTCTGCTTTTCCTTAATGCAATTGCTAAAGGCTCTAAAGCCAAAGCAAATAGCAGTGGAGAAAGAGAGCAACCCTGCCTTGTCCCCCTCTGTACTACAAATGATGGAGAAATATAACCATTAGTTATGATCTGTGTAGATGGTTCAGTATATAAAGTGTGAAAAGTCTGTATAAAGTCATCTGAGAATCCAAATTTATGTAAGGATTCAAACAAATGGTTCCATATTGAATGCCTTCTCGCAGTGTCGGACTGGGGCATGAAGGGCCCACCAGGGGACAGCAACGCTAGGGGCCCACCAGAGGGGGTGTGACCAACCATCAAAGAGGCGAGACCAGACACTAGAGGGGGAGTGGTCAGCCCACAAAGGACAGCTAGCACAATAGTGTAGTATATAAAGAATGCAGTGTGTATAAAGAGTACAGTCTTGATCTGCACCTTAGATTGGGCAGAACAGTCACCAAAAATCGGGATTATCCCACTAGACCAGGCTTGACTAACCTGTGGCACTCCAGGTGTTGTGAAACTACAAGCCTCAGCATGCTTTACCAATATATAGCAGCCTATTGCTGGAAGGGTATGCTGGGACTTGTAGTTTCACAAAACCTGGAGTGCCACAGGTTAGCCAAGCCTGCACTGGACTCAGAACATTTGACAGACTGTCCTACCTGTTCTTGTCACCACCTGTGGCTGCTGGTTTCTTTAGCTGCGACTTGTCTGGATCCTGGAATGTTGAGGGGTCCTATTTGGAAAAAATAATGGGTACATTTAGAAAATTCCAACCAGCCCCGGCGTTAAATCAATAGGACCCACATTTAATACTTAGGACATCCTCCAGCCCCAACATAAAAGTAATAGTATTCCCATTTAATAAACCTATTTCCCTCTTAACAGACAGCCCCTGCAATAAATTAATCACATTTACATATAATAAATATACCTATTTCCTGCAACTGTGACTGCCATTAAATAATTCATATTCACATTTAATAAATATACCTCATGCTCCTCAAACTCAGCCCCACATTCAATTAAAAGCGCTCAAACCACCCCATCTTAAATTAATAGTCCCCACTATAAAATTAAATTGCCCCATCTTCACCCTACAAAGAAAATAGCACCCATTATTTAGCCACCACCTACCACACACATTACATTGTCACAAGCCCATTGTGCCATCACACACACACTACTACGCCCCTTTATCACCATGATGTGTCTCCTTATAATCACACTGCACCCTCCATGCTGCTTTTGCTCCACCCTTCTCCTGGCTCCCCTTCACACACTGCCATACTGTCTGTGCTCCCCCTTCACTCTGCCATGCTCCCCCTTCACTCTGCCATGCTCCCCCTTCTCTGTTCCATGCTCCCCCTTCTCTGTTCCATGCTCCCCCTTCTCTGTTCCATGCTCCTATTTCTGTTCCATGCCCCCCTTCTCTGTTCCATGCTCCTATTTCTGTTCCATGCTCCCCCTTCTCTGTTCCATGCTCCTATTTCTGTTCCATGCTCCCCCTTCTCTTTTCCATGCTCCTATTTCTGTTCCATGCTCCCCCTTCTCTGTTCCATGTTCCCCCTTCTCTGTTCCATGTTCCTATTTCTGTTCCATGCTCCCCCTTCTCTGTTCCATGTTACCCCTTCTCTGTTCCATACTTCTATTTCTGTTCCATGCTCCTATTTCTGTTCCATGCTCCCCCTTCCCTGTTCCATGTTCCCCCTTCTCTGTTCCATACTTCTATTTCTGTTCCATGCTCCTATTTCTGTTCCATGCTCCCCCTTCTCTGTTCCATGCTCCCCCTTCTCTGTTCCATGCTCCCCCTTCTCTGTTCCATGTCCCCCCTTCTCTGTTCCATACTTCTATTTCTGTTACATGCTCCTATTTCTGTCCATGCTCCCCCTTCTCTGTTCCATGCTCTCCCTTCTCTGTTCCATGCTCTCCCTTCTCTGTTCCATGCTCCCTCTTCTCTGTTTCATGCTCCCCCTTCTCTGTTCCATGTTCCCCCTTCTCTGTTCCATACTTCTATTTCTGTTCCATGCTCCCCCTTTTCTGTTCCATGTTCCCCCTTCTCTGTTCCATACTTCTATTTCTGTTCCATGCTCCTATTTCTGTTCCATGCTCCCCCTTCTCTGTTCCATGCTCTCCCTTCTCTGTTCCATGCTCTCCCTTCTCTGTTCCATGCTCCCCCTTCTCTGTTACATGCTCCCCCTTCTCTGTTCCATGTTCCCCCTTCTCTGTTCCATACTTCTATTTCTGTTCCATGCTCCCCCTTTTCTGTTCCATGTTCCCCCTTCTCTGTTCCATACTTCTATTTCTGTTCCATGCTCCTATTTCTGTTCCATGCTCCCCCTTCTCTGTTCCATGCTCTCCCTTCTCTGTTCAATGCTCTCCCTTCTCTGTTCCATGCTCCCCCTTCTCTGTTCCATGCTCCCCCTTCTCTGTTCCATGTTCCCCCTTCTCTGTTCCATACTTCTATTTCTGTTCCATGCTCCCCCTTCTCTGTTCCATGCTCCCCCTTCTCTGTTCCATACTTCTATTTCTGTTCCATGCTCCTATTTCTGTTCCATGCTCCCCCTTCTCTGTTCCATGCTCCCCCTTCTCTGTTCCATGTTCCCCCTTCTCTGTTCCATACTTCTATTTCTGTTCCATGCTCCTATTTCTGTTTCATGCTCCCCCTTCTCTGTTCCATGTTCCCCCTTCTCTGTTCCATACTCCTATTTCTGTTCCATGCTCCTATTTCTGTTTCATGCTCCCCCTTCTTTGTTCCATGTTCCCCCTTCTCTGTTCCATACTCCTATTTCTGTTCCATGCTCCCCCTTCTCTGTTCCATGCTCCCCTATCACTTACCCTTTCTATCTGCTTCTTCCTTTTCTTCTCCTCTGTCTTGCCGGCGCTCCTTACTGAACGTCGGGCGTGATGACGTCACGCCCGGCATTCAGTGCGAACGGAGCCGGCGCTGCGGTCACGTGAGGTTTTTTTTTTTACTATTAAAGTTTCTAGCTCCCCCCACCAACGAAGAGGGGAGTGATTCATGGTCGGGGTTTACCGGTGGATAGTCCAGTCCATCGGCGGGCCAGTCCGACCCTGCCTTCTTGGCAATCAGGATCTGTTGAATCCCTCCCTTGTTTTGGAAGAACTTTTATAATAGCTCTATTAAAATGAATAGGGATAGGGTGTCATTGCATTATAGAATTATATAGATTAACTAATGGTTCAGTAAAATATGGTTGCAGTATTCTATACATTTCCCACTAAGTCCATCTGGACCCAGGGATTTAACGGTCTTTAAATGTCTAATTACCTTTGTCACTTCTTCAGCCATAATTGGAGTTAATAAAGTTTCCATCTGATTACTTGTAACTTATGCGACTTTAATATTTTCCCAAAAAATGTGCTTAGCTTTTACATCAGTTAATAGTTGGCTATATAGTTTGTGATAAAAATTCTTTAAAACCCCAATTATATCATACCCCCTACATTACAGCTTCTTACTATCATTTATTAAGGCTGCAATATTGATATTCGGTCCTTTTCCTCTAGGCAAATTAGATAGAAATCTCCCTGATTTATTTCCATACTTCGAATACTGGAATTTACTTATTTAAACATAATTAGTCTGAGTCATAATTACTTCTGGGTCACTACTTTATCAAAGGTTTCCTTTTTCTGATTATATATCCTTTATTTCAAGAACAAAGACAGGTTTTGTCAGGCACCGGACCCACTGACCACTTGGTTGGGGTCTGGCGCTCCCATCTACCTCTTTGCTGCTGCCCTGCTCTCCTCATCAGGTCTTTGTGGTTTGCACTGGCGGGCACCATCTTCCCTGACATGAACTGCGCATTCACGGACCCGGTCTTTTTAAAACTCCATTCATTCATTCTATTGGCTAATTGCCTGTCAGCCCTGTTTATTTAAAGTACCTGCTTCATTACCTGGGAGCAAAATATTCAGGTCTCCTCATCTGTCTGGACGTGTTCTACCCTGGCTCCTGTTTTCTTGCTGCTGCAGAGTATTACTACCTGTGCTGCTTCCAGTTCTCCAGTGCTGTACTAAATATTCCTGCTGCAGAGTGTTACTACCTGTGCTGCTTCTAGTTCTCTGGTGCAGCACTCTATCATCCTATTGCAGTGTGTTAAAACCTGTAAGATACCTACCTGCAGATCAACGCACCTCCTTGTGATCCTGACTCTAGGGGCTTCCCAGCTCCCCAGGACCTCTGTGTTATATCAACCTGCATATTATCGCATCTCCTCGTGATCCTAACTCTAGAGGCTGCCTAGTTCTGAAGGATCCCTGTGCTTTGTCCTTTTGCAGACCATCACTCCTCCAAGCCTTCTCACATCACACCTCAAATACTCCTCTCAACAAATATTCCTTCTTCAGTCTCCTGGTTCTCCTTTCAGTCTCGCTTGTCACACTCCTTGAGAATCGCAACCTGCGGTTAGGGATCCACATAGTCCAAATTCCCTTGCGGGGCTCCCTGTGAAATATCTCTCTCTCTGCAAGACTACGCGCTTCTAGGAGGGTTGTGGTAATTTCTTTTTTATCCAGGAATATCGTTGCATCGTCAGCCATCTTGAAATCTCTATAATCTTTCCCATCAAAAATAGGCAAACATGCTTGGTACCTTAATGCAAACTTACAGAAATCTTGTAGTCTTATAGATACTGAGGAAAATTATTTTCTATCTCCAATTATAATCAATAACTCTGATATAAAAGCAGTCTGCCATTTTCCCAAGCAATGGTTCCCATTTTCCTAGCCGCAGACTAAAATAACATATTTTGGGTATAGTTACGACATTTAAATATAACTGTTCTTGCAGTTTGAGTCCCACTATCCCTCGGGGGACCAAGGCAATGAGCTCTTTCAATTATAACTCCTTTTTGGTCTTCTGGTATCTGCAGCAAAGCCGGAAAAGTAACTGATAAAAATGATCATGCATGGCCTTTTATCGTTTCTGGTGAGCCTGACATACACAGATTATTTTGTCTGGACCTTTTTTCTAGATCATCTATCTTATTTATAATTTTTTGATAAATTTTGCAGAGAAGAGACTTGAACTTTGAAGTCTGCTATATTTTAAAATTCTCCCCAATGTTTTGCACATTATTATGCACTTGCTAAGTCATATGAGACACCTGATCATTTAACAATTGTATAGCTTCCCTGAATTTACTGGCTTGAGCCTCATACATTCCATTGTTTCTTTTATTGCATGGACTACCTCTGCATAAAATACTGTGGGGGTGCAAACGCAGGTGCGGAAACTGTAACTAGTAACAATGAATCAGACATAGCACTACTAGTTGCTGTATCAGGTGCCTCTGAGACACTTCCTCTTACATGTTGAATTTCACTAGAATCCACTTTTTTTCCGATCTCAGTCATTTCTTACATGCTGCGATTTAGAGATATCCAGCATATTTCTGAATTTGTCCATACTATTACCAAAATTTTTTCAATTACAATTTTCAAACCTCTTTTTATCAACTTTTAAATGTTTTTAAGATTAGCACTTGCTACCATTATAGTGGCTCTCGGAGTGTAACTGTCTTGCTACTTTACATCTTCCTTGTGTATATAATCTTTAGTAATCTTATGTCTTTGTTACACAGTCATTATATCTTTATATAAAGCCATGTAGTATACAGGGCAGGTAAAAAATCAGTATCTATAGAAAAAATAGATCTCAGATAGATCTCAATATGAATATAGAGTATTCTGATGGGGCAAAGACATTTACTGACTGAAATCCCCGGGAGTTTAGGTTAGATGTTTCTCCCTGCAGCATGTGTCTGTAACTGAGGTTTAACCGACCTCCTGAATATCAGTGGGGATATATAATAATGCTTGTGTCGGCCGAGATATCCAAGATGGTTGACTGGGAGTTTATTTGCCCATTTGATTGTAGGGCTGAAATCCGGTGAAAATACTAAGGGATCCAGCGGGGAGCTCTCCCACCTTTTCCCAGACTCGTATACCACCAGTTGGCTCAAATGCAGCTGCCTCCTCCGAGTTTCACAGAACCTTGATACATAGTGCTGCTGGGGAGATCAATATCAGCGTGTTTGTCCAGCTGGACACTCCTACCTGAAGTCTGTCTTTAATTTGTTATTAATTTAACTATTATTTTGTAACTGCTTAGAGGGGATATAGAGTTAGATGAGAGACAGAAACATTTTAGTGTTAGATTTCATAATAAGAAGATGCCTTCCTTTTGCATGTGTCTTATAGCAGCAAACCACCCTCTTCTCTGTCTCTATACCTCTCTTCTGTCAGGAAGATTGTACATCAGAACATGCGGGAAGTGTATGACATCACTTGCATTCCACATTTTTATCTCCACAAAGCTTTTTCACTAGCAGCCAGCAAAGAAGTTTCACAATATCCAGAAATCAAGAGTATTGGACAAAACTTCCAGTGCTTGTGAGTTCCTGCCTGGAAGAAGAAGGAGGAAGATATTTCAAGTTTAAAGTGCATTACAGTATTAAAATCCCCAGGCAGAATTAAGTCAACTGTTGATGTTAATTAGAAAAGTGTAAACAAACTCTGGTATATTAGCCCTACATTCATAAACTGAGTAGATTGTAATCTGTGTGCCTAGTAGTGTGCCCTTTAAACCCAAGAACTTACCATCTGGATCTGAGCGTATGTCTATCATAGTGAACTGAATGTGCGTAGATAGGAGAATGCCCACACCTCTCTTTATAACTGATGATAATGCAAAATTCAGAAAACATGCCATTTGGGCAAGCAACCTTCTCCAACTTGGATGCAATGTGAACAGAGGACGTAGGGGATATAAGTGATCAGATGGTTGGTTCCCATGCAGTGAAAACATATGTGCAGCCATAAATGTCATTGGTCTGTCAATAAAATATATAGAACCAAATAAACAATAACTTACAAAACAGTTAAGGTGGTATCAAGCTCTTAGTGCTTGATAGATTTATATGAAGAAGAGCATGCAAATAACATAAGCAATCTCTTTTATAATCAGAGCAAACTAGGAATAGTGAAATCTGTTTTTCTCTGTAACAGTCATAAACCATGTGACAATATAGGTTACTATTTCAAGAGCTGAAGCGACTGTTTTCTGGAGCATCTTGGTGGGAATCTTGGATCGACGGATAGATAGATTCAGAGTTCAAAGCTTGCAGAAATGTTTCAGCTTCAGCTAGGTGTTTGAGAGCTTTTAATTAATTTCTGTAAGGTAGGATAATCATCCACAATGGAAAACCCAGGCAGTATGGGATGCCCTTTTAGCATAAATAAGTTGTATTTTGTCATAATAAAACTCTTTTAGCCAATGTAAATTGATCTAAATGTTCGTAGACCTCCAGGATGCCATTTCTGAAAGTGATGTTATGTATATTTGTAGCTATTAATAATGTAGCCTGAGGATAACACATCTTGGTGAGAGTCCATTTGGTGATCTGGACATAAAATATCTGTGCATTCTGTCTATGTGGATAGGCTGTGTGATATGTTTGCAAGTGAGAGGCCACTGATTTCTTTTTAGTTGGTGCACCTATTTCTAGTTTAGCATATTCTTGTTTGTCTTGTCTTTCAGATAAAAAAAATTGGTTTTATAAGTCTGCAAGCTTATCATATGTGACCGTATAGCTATGCCACACTACCAATAATTTGTGTAATATCTTTGGAATCTGTTTAAATTTTTTTAGTGGATCTGATTTCATCTTGATTGGAAATCTTAACATCCTACAAGATATCTTTCAATTCCTCCTTAGTAGCTTATGAGAAGGTCTTAATATCCTCTGTCTGATCTGACCGTGTGGATTGCCTGGATTAAGCACAGTGCCATGTAACTTTTAGGAATTCTGTGAGAAGTCCTTATCCATGAATTTGTGACAAAAGTCAGAGCAACTTTGGTATAAATGTGCTTTATTAGAATAGCGTGTTTTCAAGCAGCCATCTCGGAAGAGATATGTCACTTCATCCAACATGTCGATTTTTTTCCATTAAAATAATCAGATTATAACCTTTATTTGATCATTTTTTTGTTCAATATCTCTATCTGCAAACCCCTTGTGCTTTTTTATGATCCTTTTATTAATTTCAAGTGAAATCAGACACGAACCTTACAAAACCACTAACCAATTTTTTGATGGGATCTTGCATGTCTCTTACACATTTAGGACAACACAAAACTATATGATTCCTATCCACAAGACTTGTTTCTTTGTATGCTCGATTGCAGTACTGTATTTTCCTTACCTGGAGATGAGTCTCAACAAAATGGCATAACATTCTCCTTGCCTCATATGAACACAAACTATCATGTCTTACTTAGTCAGGTTTTCATTCCCAACAATCCAGACACTGTAATTACTTTTGGTCAATGATTTGTTCACTGCTAAATCTAAAGGCTACTCACTTCTAATTCTCATTGACCTCTTTGATACATTTGACATTTTCATCCACTTATTTCTCATAGAAATGCGGCATCACCACGGTCCTCAGGACACTGTCCTATCCTGGTTGTCAACCTACTTATTAAACAACTCATTCTGTATTCATTGAATCCAACTCTGCTTCCTCTATTAGTTAGATCCCCCACAAGGGGGGCATGTGCTCTCCTAAGTCTATACCACTTCTTCTGGAAAACTAACAACAGTCAAAAAACTTAGAGGTTCATTTGGGTTTCATTATCCCCTCTATGTGAATGACAAACAAGTATTTCTGCCATGTATCAAAGAAACATATCTAGAACATACGTGTATCTCAAACAAGACACTGCAAAATACCTAATTTCTACATTCATAAATTTCCAAAGTCACTATTGCAATACCCCTGTTAGTGGTATTCCCTATACCAGAGTTTCACCCTCAAAATAAATTTACAATTTTAATGCAGAGGCTAGCTTGTTTTCATTGCTAACCATTATACTGCCTCTCTGGCTCTGGCAGTCCCGTCATTGGTTGCCTATACTTTACAGAATCCTTCTTCTAACAATTGATAAAACTGCACTTATATCCCATCCCTTTCTTCTTCAGGGTTATACAATAACACTTTCCCTTAGTCTCCACACCTTCAAGAATCCCTGAAAATTCACCCCTTCAGTAAAGCTTCTCACATTTCTTAAACCACCTTAGTATAGAAACAACCAACTGACACCCAAACCAACATTCATGTGCCTCTGGATCATATAGCACCATTTATCCCTTTCTCTGATAGATCAATAAGTAATCTGTGGCTTATTATTTAGACCTTCTTAGCTATTTGTCTGTTAGTTAATATACAGTCTTGTTTTATTAATGTGCTTCCTCCCAATGTAAAGTGCTGCAGAGTGGTGCTATACTATAAATAATAATAATAATAATAATAATAATAATAATAATAATACAAATATAATCATTGCCCATGTGTCATGCAATATTATTATTATTATTATTATTATTATTATTATTATGTTTTTCCAATAAAATCACATATTAAAAAATCCTGTGTTTCTGGATAAAACATTAATATATAACTGGGGATCAGTTTGTGTGGCTTTAATACTTCTTGCTAATTTGCTCCTTAAATTTCTAATGCCATCTGATCAGGCCATCACCGGCTCTGGAACAGGCAAGTAAGATTTGAGATTTTTTTAAATCTTCCTTCTAACCACTTTGTTGAACTTTCTTTCTAATTTATTGACATGTCGTTTGGGAACACAGGTAAGAACAAAATAAGTAGCAAGGCAGGATTATAGGTGCCATCCAAGGGAAACAGGAACATGCTGGATTTAAGTAGCCCACTGCTTCTTTGATTGACCACTGCTTATTATTATTGAATAATTAGAAATTCCTCGGAATAGTCTCTCTTCTGTTCAAAGAATAATTATCTCATTGGCAGACAAGCATGACAATGGGCCAGCAACACAAGAGATCAAGGGCACAGAAGGTTCAGTCCCTGACACCTGAATTATATACCATACATTTAGATAAATGATTCAGAGTCACACATAACTTATTTGGAGAGGCATTTTGGAGGGTACAATTAAGATAATTTTTGAAGATAAATCAGTAAATATCCTTGACTATTTTTCTGCTTGATTATAGTTGTCACCAAAAATATTGGCATCTTGCACTTTTCTCAAACTCACAATTTCCTCTAAACTTAAGGTGAATTTAACAATAGTACTTGTTCTACATAATATTTTCACTGTTAATATACATAATTTTTTCTTTTTTATTCCGAACTTACAAGTAGCAGAAAACAGTAACAGCATTTGGTCAAAATAACTGCAATCAATTACATGCTAAGCCATTGATAAGCTTTCTGCAGTTTGGAATCAGTAAGAACAGCGCTAAAATCTGGGTGGCATATATTTGTGTGGATGGTGGAGTTGAATTGAAATTAATACATTCTGATAATAAAATAAAATAACATTTAATAGAAGTGAATGTCTGCAGTTTGGCCTACTCTTCATATGCAAAGTACTCCAGATCTCCCAGATTTGAAGGGTGCTTTATCCCAACTGCTGTTTTCAGATCTCTCGAAAGGTGTTCTATGGGATTTATATCTGGCTCATTGCCGGTCTTTTCAGACCAGTCCAGCGTCTTTGTCTTGAACCATTCCTGGGTGCTTTTTGAAGTGTGTTTGGCGTCATTGTCCTTCTAGAAAACCCATGAAGTTGGATGGAAACCCAGCTCTGGGTTAATCAATGATGCACACGTTAACAGCACTCAGTGCCAGGTGTTGCACAGCAAACGCAACACACTAGGTCATTTTCTTTTTGCCAAGAATGCTGTAACATAAAATCATCTTAACACAGGTGTTGCCAGAGGAGGACACACCATGTTTTGCATTCTCATGCTGTGTCCATTTAGCCAGGAATAGGCATTTGATTTGCTATTCTACTGTGATGAGCAAAGGTAATGAAAGACACTTCCTGGGTAGACAATGGAACATTTAAATAAAGTAGACAGCAATATACACAAAGTCCAACAATCAGGGTACAACTAGCCTATAGCTAGTCTTATTATGCAGGATACAAATGAGAAAAAGAAAAGCTAAGTAAATCTTAAGCCTATCTGTCTCTAGCTAAACAATCAAAGTTTCCATTTCTGTTTAATAGAGAACCTAGTGTCCAACCCACACAAAACAATTATCACAAGAAGTTTTCCAACTTACAGACAGAGGTGTCTATCTTAGGTTTACCCTTCCTGATTTTCCTAAGACAGTTAGAAGACGGTCACACTTTTTCTTATTTTTGTACCACATCTGCAGTCTGTTAATCAACCTGTTACCTAACTAGGTGTTCAGAAGACCAGAGCTGGCCCGATGGAAAGGAGGCCCATTCCCTTTCCTCCATTCAATTAATTGACCCTGAAAACCATATACTACTAGAGCAGTGTTGACTAACCTGTGACACTCCAGGTGTTGTGAAACTACAAGTCCCAGCATGCTTTGCCAATATATCGCAGTTTATTGCTGGAAGGGTGTGCTGGGACTTGTAGTTTCACAACACCTGGAGTGTCACCGGTTAGCTATCACTGTACTAGAGCCACATAAAATGACAATATAGGTATCCAATAACAATATTCCTTGGAGTTTTTAAAGACATTAGACAAAAATCTAGGACACACATATATATCATCAACTAGTTTGCCAGTGCTTCTCATACACTACCCATACAATTTTTTTACAGGGATACCTATGTACTTCATTTAGGATTAGTTTATGTTTTGAGTCATGATATATGGATAGATAGTTTGGCAAAGTTAGACTTGAATATTAAAGCAAATAATATTATGCTCAAACACTAAGGTTTCATTGGGAGAGATAATTTTGTCTTTCTAGAAAAAGACCACCTCTCGCATGCAGAAAACTACTGTGACCATATCAAATAATTCCAAAGGGGCCACTATGATTCAAAAGGAAATAAATCTCATTGAGGTCGCTTACATCATATCTCTAGGTAGTCTGGTGTACACATTGTGGTTTGCATGTGAACCACATACCTTGTGACTGACTTGAACTTCTTAGAACACAACAAAAATGGGTGCTATCTGATGTAGAATCTATGTCAGAGGCCTTCAATTTGTAGTACAGGGACTGATATTGCTTCTAAAGCAGTGGCAGTGAAAAAAACAATATCTATAATGTAATATAAGTAGCAATAGATAAATTAATTCAGTTTTAATGATGTATACAGTTAAAAATCATATTATTTATTTATTTAGTAGTGCTAACAATTGCATTTTTTTTTTTACAAATAATTTAATACTACTATGACCTACTGATAAGAGAGGAGCTTTCAAAAGTTTGATTTGAAAAATGTTAGTTTAAAGAAAAAAAGAAATTGCCATATACTAGTGTACTCAACAGCCTTTGGCTTTATGCCAAACCACTTCTCAAATGATCACTGTCTTTTAAGGCTATTGTGGCATTCATATGACTGTTAGATAGTAGCAAGTTAATAGACAGTAGTTACTGGAATTTTGTCAATGACAGCAAAAAGGTTCAGATAGTAGGCAGGAACCAACCGATTTGTTTCTTGCCTTACCTATTGCTTTTATATGGTGCTCAATGTGAGCATTATGTTCAAATTCAGGATTAACCCTGCACTTTAGTGTTAAGTGTTTTTTTTAGGAAATCTTTAGTTGAGGGATACCTCAGTGGTTTTGAAGAAGTCCAGATTGCAAGTTTGCTTATACCAACATTATTATCCATTGCAGACTAATCACTATTAGAGCTAGATTACTGTAAAACCCATCCTGTTAGTTTGCAGGTGCAATCATTCAGACCCTCCCCGAACAGTACAACTATCAGACTGCTGCTATTCTCAGTAGGTACAGCATACACGTGTTACATAAGCACAGTTGCTAGTCATGACTACAGCAAACACATGTGATGGGAGCGCAGTTCCTAGCCACTGATCCACGAACACAGCTCCTCCAAACTGACAATAAAACAGGTTATCTCCCCGTCAATATTCCCACAGTGGTGGGGATAGTGGTGGGTGGATTAGGGGCAGCAGCCAGCTTGTGATAGGTGAGAAATGAATAATGTTTAACCCTGATTATCCTGTTATGTTAATTTTACCGCTACCAATAAACATTGTCCAATGCGATTATCGTGGTTCCAATGCACAAAGAGATTTAAAAGCCAATATTTCAGGATTTACAGTAAGCCATGCTGAAGCATAAAAGATATAACAATAAACAGGAAAGTATAAACAGAATACATTACATTAAGCCAGCGCTTCCCCTGGGCCCAGGTTCAGTTACAGTTATGCTGTCTGTTTTCAGTAAATGAGGAAGAAGACACTGGCCCAGGGAGATTATATGCAGTCTCATTTACCAAAAAAACACTGATGATGTTATAATGTACACAGATAACACTCAAAGAGATCTTCATCAATCCAGGGTTAACAATGTTCCAGTTGATTGCTGGTAATAATCAGTTCATTTGATCTCAACAAAGGGTGGGGTGGCAAATCACTCCAACTGCTGCCTACATGTCTTCTCGCTAAATAAGCAGTTCAAACTGATCCATAAACAAAGAACTTTGAGTATTAATCTCATATTGCTCATAACTTGCGACCGCTATATGCGATCGCTACTCTGTTGAAACCGGGTTAATGCTGGTGAAAAAGCTTTATTATGAGACAAACTCTTTACCTTTAAGAGGACATGAACCATAAATACCTTTACTTTAGTTTTATCTATGTATAAGTAATCTCTAATACATTTTACTAATAAATAAATGTGGTTTCGAACTCTAAGAAATGCGTACTATTTACAAGTTTAAGTCCAAATGTAAATGTGTGTGTTATTAATCCATGCAAAATCGTCATTACATGTGGCGTACTAATCTCAATCGCACGGTAGAATAATATTAATCAATTTTGCTTACTTCATCCAATTATTTGCCTTCCACAGGCCACCCTTTGATAGTGCACAAAACTATCACCTTCAATATTTTATTGCAGGATCTCAGTTGTACGTTTCATTTTTCTGTAATGTATGTCCCCCCATAGTACAACTGTATTGTTGCTGAATATCAGTCAGGTTACCATAAGAGAAAGTCAAAAATCTAGAAATCATTGTCTATTTCTACGGAACATATACCTTTGGAGCTCAGAGTTAACCTTTTGTTTGCCTCTAACCTTCACCCACACATGTAATACATTATCTGGAAGGATAGATAGAGGGTACAATAAAATATGTTACATCCATACAGAATATTCTAATAAAGTTCCTCATGCCTAGCAAGTCCATCAATCCGAAGCATGTCTTAGCTAATATGACATTTAAACAATAAATGTTCACAAATAACAGATCCTACGTCTGTTAACACAATCTTATCTATGATCTCCTTCAACCTTTGTAGTTGAATACACTCTAATAATATTAATTGGTTTTTCATCAACACTTGTGAGGCGGGCTATTGTCTGTTCATTTTGTCCAGTCTCCCAATACTTAAGTTACTTTGTACTTGAAACAGTGATTGGTCTGTCGAATATCAGTAAACTTTAAACTAAGGGACCTAGCTGCATTATCTTCCCTCTACTGGCCTTCCACCCCATATTTTGAGTATCTCCGAAATATTTAGTAGAAAGAGAACTAGTCCTACATAATTTAGTCTCTGAGGCACGTGAGAGCACATCCAGCATCTAGTTTGGTCTAACACCTTACCCACCAAAGAATGATAATCATTCTCATGTTTGCCCGCTCAAGTCCAAATTATTACTGGACTGGCATCTCTGGATGCACCTCTCTTCAACTATTGGGTCACAGTACTTACAGACGCAATACCCCTCAGACAATAGCCCCTCACACTCTCTCCGAGCTCTAAGGTTTCTTTACCCTTGAATTGAACAGTGTAATTGGCTTAACGGATAGTGCTAACAACTTCTCCTTCATCCCCACATCATCATTATCACTACCTGAACCAGTATCCATCACCAATGAAAGAATTGACTGTTCTGGAAAGAGAATAAGGATGAGAGAAACACTGGAAAGGGGAAAAACAGGAAAACCGCTGCTCCATTATAGGCTATCAGTCTTTGCAAAGTCCTTTGGCTCAGTTGTTATTAACTGCGATCTTGGGTCTCCCGGCACAGATTCACGAGTGTCGTTCTCGGCAGTAATTTGAACCTTCTCCGGGTTGTTGACTCCTCTGCAGTGGGTGGAATGGATCCAAGTGTCTCTCTGCTACTCCTAGGAATGTGATGCTGGTCCTCAACACGGTACCTGTCTGTCAAACAACTTGTGCGTAGGAAATTACAGTCCATAACATACTCTCCCAGTCCAGAATCATAACAGTTAGTATAACATCTCAGGAGACAGTGTTTCGAACGTCCTATGTTGCTGACTTACTCTTTGCTTTTCTGTACAAGGTTTTCAACAGTCTCTCCATTATGAACTCATCTCAGGAAAAGTCAATAGTATATCAAAAGGTGACAGGTTAAGAGGCGGTTTAGGAGTGATTCTGATAGTGGGGAGGACTAGTGGCAAAAGCTTCCAGACACTCCAATCTAGTTTCAACTATCACTCTATTCAATTCGTTCTAGATAGTACCATTTACTCTATTTTCCCACTGTCATGTGATGATAAAGAGTATGTAACTTACTATCACTGCCCATACGTTGTACTCATTATCTAAAAGTTTTTACCAGTAAAATGAATACCCCTATCACGCTCTATAACCAGGGATATTAACAAATTCCTGAGTATCACACAGCAATATTAGAAACATTTTAATGAACCTTTACCCAGATATAGATTACATCAGTACACCAATATATGAGAATCCTGCAAGGTGACAATTGGATGAAGTTTATTTGTTTTACCTGGAAAAAGTCCATCTGTAGGAGGGATATGGGATGTCTCTATTGGTACTGTCTTCCAGACATTTTTCCTCACTCAAGACAGGACATTGCCGTCCTACTAGCCTGAGAAGAAAAGTCTGGTGCACACCAGTATGCTCTTACCAGCTTACACATACCTTCTCTATGCAGATGAGTCAGACCATGTGCTGCCTCAGCTAGGCCTGGATGATACATTCCGGGAGTCACGGCATACCTCGTCCATCTCTCCAGAGTCCAGAAGACTCCTGACCACATCCCTTCACCTTCCAAACTGCCTTTTCCTGTAGGGAACACAAATCTTACATTTTAACTAATTTTTATGTGTTATCATTTAGAAAAAACAAAACACATTGATTTGTCAGTTGTCATATTTAAACCTGCTGCCCACTTGGTAGCTTTGTCCACCCAGTTATTACAGCCATGTGTGTAGGCTTTAAATTAAATAACAGCTACTTCTAACTGTGTCACTGTCACAAGTCCTTCATTCAATGTGAGTGCACTGGTCATGTTCTGCTATTGTCAAAAAAATTCCTTTGCTACCTCAACGTAGCTCCCTATCCTAGAAAAGTACTTAAAACCAGTGTATATCAACCGATTTATTCTCTGCCAACTCACATGCTATTCTTGATCCCACAAGTTCAGCTACTTGGCTAAGTCAGGAGGGTAAAGGGGTCAGTTTTTATAACACCTTCGTCATTTATAACAATATCTAGTACATTTCTGTCTGTCTATGACAAATAAAAAAAAATATGAAAATTTTACATTTTTTAAAGGGTGTCAGTTATGTCAGGTTTGTGACAAAAGTCTTATTCAAATGCTCCACACAGTCATACATATCTGTATGTCTGCCTAATTCACCTTCAACTAGTCTCCTGTCTCCTTCCACACTTGTGCATCTAGATGCACACTTTGTACACCTTACTCAGGAGACATATGTAGTTTAGTAAGAACTTGGGAGGGCAGATACCGCATGCAATCTATAAAAAATGAATCATATTTCCACAGCAAAAGTCCTGTTTAAAATCAGCAGCTTCTATAAGCATAAAAACACAATCTTTAGCTACCTTCGAGACTATATCAGTGAAGTGTGTGTAATTCTGTCCATTGTCCAAAATGTCCTAGCCCCGTTGGTGAGACAATATCTCAAGTATTGGACCTTTTTCTGGCATTGCTGTGATCAATCTTTTTTTTTAACCCTTTGTCCTGGTACAGAAAAATTAAAGAACAAGTATTTAGTTTCAAACTCTGATGATATAAACAAATCAGGACACAGCAATACTATTTTTCATACTGCACACCTTATTTGGTTGGAAAGATTGAAAACAGTCACGCCAGGCTTGTGTTCTGATACTGAGGTTGCCTATAAACCTTTGGGACAGTGTTTACTTATTTTGTTCCTCTATATAAGAAAAGAATGAGATACTGACAGTCAGAAGTGTAAGAATGGAAAATAATATAGCAAAGAATAATAATAATAATGAAGTGACTTGCAGAACAACAGGAAAGCAGGAAAGCAGAAAATGAGATTTACAGCAAGATGACATCTGGATTGATTCCTACGGGGAATTGGCTCTCAACTATTTCACTAATCCCTTTGAATCTTAACTAATCTATGACCCCTCCCCCATTCTTTTTAAACCTAACAAGGAGTTACATTACCCATCCAATCCAGCTGTCGTCCATCGTTAGTTTGTAAGGAACACTGTATTTCTTATCACAATAACTATACAACCTGTGATGGACTTGTGGCTATAACAGTGAAGTGCAAATTTAACCCTTGTGACGCTTACTCTGTACCCCCCATGTGTGTCTTTCTGGAATACACAAAAACAACATAAGAAGCAAAGTATATACACACTTTAAATAACAAATCACATCCAAATAAGTTATCATGAGCCACTCTAGAAGAAAGATTGTTAGAATGACCCATTGTTAACTTGTCTTCACGGGAAAAATTTTGCACTTCTCCTGCAATCCCTATAGTTAATAAATATGTTTCTCTCTGGCTGTCCTTTCTAAAGAAGTGGAAAAACAAAGTTTAATTAGTATCAGAAAACAAACAAAACATTTTCATTTCTTTACTTTCAATCCTTATCATAAGCCAACAACAAGAAAAAAAAACAACAGAAATAAAAAACAAACTCAGACTGTATCCACTGGCAGCAACTGTTTCTTCTGTAAATACTTCCCTAGCAACTGTTATCTCTAGTCTTTTGTATTGTTCTAACTCTATAGCCTCATTAAAACCAGGGTCAATTAGCTAAAACCATTGTCTCTACACAATGGATATCTATCACCTACTAATAGTGCATACATGTCAAACCTTATTTTTCCTTTTAGGATTTCTGAAACTAAGCCATTACAGGGACACAACAAACTTATTTTACTAATATTAATACATGGCACACTTCTTTTCCCTGGCTGTACTTTAGTTATTATCCGCTTAAGGTGGGGAATATCACTTTACTTATTGAGTTTGCCAATGAATGGAATAGAAACCTCTCTCCAGACTGTTTGAAAATGGGTCTCACGAGATTCAATTATTGCCATTTTTTCTTGCCTATGTTGCACTAACTGTACTTCTATTGCAGGGCTTTTTTCTAGATTTAATCACTGTCCCTTCTATTGCAGGACTTTGACTCAAACACGCAAACATAAACAAACACAAAAGAAAAATACATATAAGTTACTTATCTCCCTCTAAACAGTTAAACAGTTACACACTTAATACAGAATATCAGTTACATTTGCTATTTTTATTAGTTTTTTTGTATCAGATTACACGGTCGCAACACAAAACTCCTTTGAGAAGATTTGTTGTGGCCATGGACAAATTCCTTAAGCTGCATCCATTCACTTCTTCTCAACTGGGTACAAATTAACAAATTATGCGATGATAAGTGTACACAGCGAGGACCCCTGACACAGAAACTGGGAGAAAAAAAATTTCAACATTGAAATATCCTGCCTTTCCAGCACACCTGTTTGAGTACTTTAGAAATGGAAGAACTGAATATTGATATATACTCCACGCCTTTCCAGCGAATTTCCTCCAACCCTCCCCTATCACTCAATCCCTTGTTGCGTGTGGTCCGATCGCACAGCCTGCAATTACTAAGCTATCTGTATACCCTGTGATTACAATTGCGGTTGGTCACAAAATTACCCTGCTTTCGTAAACACAGTATACCTTCTTTGTATACCCTTCCTATTTTATCTTTTATACTCTGTTTCCTCAGCAGTAACCGGCATCAACTTTACTTTGTCTTTACAATCACACAATTCACATACACATACACCTTTATTTTCAGCGCAGAAAAATGCTTTCCTGAATGGCGGTATTCACTTCTCAGAGGTTTTAACAATTCATTTCACTATAAAATATAATAGGACTATCTATCATTACAACCTTTTAAACATGTGGCAACACAGGGACACATATGCAAATGCTAGGCAAACAAACCACATTTAAATCGCAAAATCACATGAAAAATAAACAGTTTTTTTCTTTCTTGTCCTTAGGTTTTAATCAACACTCCTTGAATTGCACAAAGTGGATATTTGGTTTGGCAACACTGGATGATATAAAGGCATAGAACTATTTGTGTTCTCACCTGTATATGAAATGTCTCCCACCCTTTGTTGAGAAATCGAAATCCGTAGGTTTTGCAAATGTTCTGGTACCGTGATTTCTGCTCAGAGCCCCCAAATTGTTATGTTCGTTTTATCATCACCAATAAACATTGTCCAATGCAAATATCGTGGTTCCAACACACAAAGAGATTTAATAGCTAAATATAGCAGGATTTACAGTAAGCCATGCTGAAGCATAAGAGATATAACAATAAACAGAAAAGTATAAACAGAATACATTACATTAAGCCAGTGCTTCCCCTGGGCTCAGGTTCAGTTACAGTCATGCTGTCTGTTGTCAGAAAGAGAGGAAGAACACACTGGCCCAGGGAACTTATATGCAGTTTCCCTTACCAAAAAAAAATGATGATGTTACAATGTACACAGATAACACTATGAGAGGTCTTCAATGGTCCAGGGTTAACGATGTTCCAGTGTCTGTTGGTCATAGGTCAGTTCATTTGATCTCAACAAAGGGTGGGAAGACAGCTCACTCCAACTGCTGCCTACATGTCTTCCCGCTGAATAACCAGTTCAAACTGACCCGATCTCATATTGCTCATAACTTGTAACTGCTAGATGTGATCGCTACTCTGTTGAAACAGGGTTAGTGCTGGTAAAATAAGCTTTATTATGAGACCAAACTCTTTACCTTATAGTGGACCTGAACCATAAATACCTTTACTATAGCTTAATCTATTTATAAATAATCTCTAATACATGTTACTGATAAATAAATGTATATTGTATCCATAATAAATGTGTACTATTTTCAAGTGTAAGTGCAAATGTAAATGTGTGTGTTATTAGTCCATGCAATTGTGTCATTACATGTGGCATACTAATCACAATCGCACTGTAAAACAATATTAATCAATTTAGTTTACTTCATCCAATTATTTGACTTGAACAGTCCTCCCTTTGTTTATTGTGGACCGTTGGCTTCCTGTGGAGAATGAATCTAATACAGGGTAGTGTATAGCAATGACCTTGTTGGCCAACCATGAAAAGGTTTATAGTATTTGCAAATGCTCGTTGTTTAACACATGTATGTTCCTCTCTTTTATTCCTGATTAAACACTCCACCTGGCCACATTCAAGAATAACGTGTCTTACTTATAGAACAAATAACGTATACGCACAGGATATAATCTTAATACAATGGTGCCTTCCTCACTTCCTCATAGAAAGTTAATGCGTTTAGACTACTTGCAGATTGCAAGCAGTACATTTTACCATTTAGACTACAACATGTGAGTTATACTAGCTATGTGTTAAATGCATATAGACAAGTATATACCTGTTAATAATAACCTTTTAAATATATCACAACATTGGCATACTGTATATTCACAACATATAGCAACATTTGTGATACAACTTTAAAACACATGTACCTTATTAAAACATATTAAACCATTGGATAGCATTGACACTAGCAGCGCCCAAAGGTTCAGAGTTTGGAGGCACTATTTAAATCAAAGTTCATTGGTAGTGAAGGAGCGAGACCAGCAGTGATATAAAAGTCTATTAACCTGATCCTAACAGCCTTCCACATCTCCATAAAACCAAGTTAGTCATTTTAAATGACATTTTGCGTGTCACACACACTCAAGAAAAATGCTTTAATGTAAATGAAGGTCACCTCAAAATTTGCAGAATGCTCTCCGATCCTCCAACATTTACCCTCCCACCTAACTTTCACAATTAGAGTTTATATATGTGGGTACCCATGTGTAGAAGCAGCATAGCTTGAAACTCACATGAAATAAAAAAAAAAGCAGCTACATTTAGGAGTAAATATTGGTCCCAGAAATTATATATACATAAAGGAAGAGTCTTGAAAAAAACATTTTTTTTCTGTTTTAGTCCATTTGTCCTACATACTACCCATAACATAAATTTATTTAGTCCAGTAGCCTGTGAAAGGGAGGCTCCAACAGATATGGAAAAATATAAAATTCACTTATAAATAATAGTAAATATAAAAAGTTATGCCTTTTGAGGAAAAGGTACATTGTCAAAATGTGAAAATTGTCCTGGTCATGAAGGTGGGAAACCCATTAAGTCATTGTGTGATTAAATACATTCCTAATTTAAATTATAAATAAAATCAATCTAAACCAATGTATTTAATTGTGATGTAGGAGTATACGCCCACATGGCAACAAGCAGTTGTATGTTTTAAGGGAGCCTACAGGATTTGTCATTCAAAACACTGAGGCAAAAATAATTTGAAATAACCTGTGATGACTCTTCCACTGAAGCAGATTGATGATAGGCATGTTTCGGTAGGACTTTTGCTTGCCCTATAGCTAATTCTACCATGCCAAAAGCACAGATAATGGGCAAGAGCATACCTGAGGAATTTTCTTACAATGCTCAGCTACTGCACTTTAATTTGTAATCTAAATGCGAGCAAATGCTACCCTGTTGATATTTTCTAATTAAGTGCTTGATATAGTATTTGGTTAAATTGCGATGAGGATTTTGTTGCTATATGTTTGAGGAACCAGTTGAAGCAACATAATTTGGATTCTGCTTTCTCTTTAGCAATGTTTCTGGCCAGTTCTTAGGCATTTTGTCATTAGGTCATATCTCAGAAATTATTGTGCTCCAATTGTCTTTTGATAAAGCTGGGGGGTTGGAAGCTTCTCATATTACTGTAAGCTAAAGGATCATATTTATAATATGACATTGACAGAACTCATCGCAGTATGTCCAGTAAATAAAGCTTACACTAACAGATGGACTTTTTACTGTAATGTCATATATGCCTGGACATGTCATCAAAAATACATTATTGTTATTGAATATACCAAATAAAAATGACCAATTGCTTAAAATCAGTGTTAAACATTGTATACCTTATATAAATAGCTGGACATATTTTCATACTGCACATGAGTACCAAAAATGCATACTGATATGTCTGTATATAGTTTATTGGTGTATTGTTGACTCGCTTCTTCTTACCCTTGGAGAGGCAGACAAAGAGTGGGCAGGGGTGGGCAAGCCTGGGCTGAGTACATTAAGAGTATTGTGACAGAAGCACTGGGCAAGTGGTGAATGGCAGAGGTATATATATATATATATATATATATATATATATGGTCCAGGTCTTCTGCCTTGTATGCTCTAAAACTGCAGGGATTTTGTCTATGATAAGGAGTATTCAGATTCAGGAAAAACTGGTAAGGGTCCCTCGGGTTATGTATGGAGAGAGAAGGGTGGGCTCCATACATAAGGCTGTCGAATTTGGCTGATCTTCCAGTCTCACAGCAGACTAATCAGGACTTTTACCCTTCAAGGTGCTGACAAAAAAGTTGCAAGGCAGTTTCCTCTTTGTCTCACAGTCTGGCGAGGAAGTTGGATGCCTCCTGAGTGACACTGAAAATGGCGACCAGTAGAGGTGGTACTGGAGGCCAAAGGAGTTGATGAGATCACCCAGTGTGGAGGTGTACAAAGAAACAATGCAGAGGGCCAAGTACGGAGCCCTGGGGTACTCCTATGGGAAGGGGAGAAAGGGTGGAGCAGGAGCCAGATGAAAAGACAGAGAATGAGCGGTTAGAGAGGTAGGAGTCAAGAGAGGCCAGTGTCAGAAAGGCAAATGGAGCGATGGATGTCGAGCAGGAGAGGGTGATCGACTGTATTGAACGCTTCAGAAAGGTCTAAGAGGATAAGAAGGGAGGAGTGGCCTTTAGATTTGGCAGATAAGAGGTCTCTAGTGGCTTTAGCTAGGGTGGTTTCTGTGGAGTGAAGGGGGCGGAATCCAGATTGGAGAGAATCGAGACGGGAGTTGTCTGAGAGGTGGTTAGTGAGACTGCTGTATACTAGCCTTTCATGTAATTTAGAGGCAAAAAGGAGGAGATACATAGGACAGTGATTGGACCAGATGGTGGGATCAATAATTGATTTTTATAGAATTGGCGAGACTATAGCATTATTTAAGGTTGAGGGGATAATTACAGAAGAGAGAGTGTCACGGTCCAGAGACTGGATAGGAGCCCAGTAGCAGGGAGAAAGGCTGGCCAACAGAAGATTATAATATAAGAATAGTCAAACGTAGCCGGGTACGGTACACAGAGAGGCAATAAGTTCCAATGGTTAGGGAAGAAGCAAAGTCGAGGGCAAGCCGAGGTCCGTACACGAGTAGTAGATGTCTGCAGGTAGGAGAAGGAACAGGAGCTAGATCACAGGCAAGGAGCACAATAATCAGGCACTGGAGACAGGAACTAGACGAGAGTTGTGGGAGGATGAGATTTCGGTTCTGATGGCATCAATTTTGGAGGAGAAGAATGTAGCGAAGTCAGAGCCAGAAAAGCAGGATGGGCAGTGAGGAGGGGGAGGGGAAAGTAAGGAATTGAAAGTAGCGAAGAGGCAGCAGGGGTTGAATGAAAGGGAAATAATGAGAGATTTAATGTAGGATTGCTTGACTAAGGAGAGGGCAGAGCTGTAAGAGAAGAGGATGAACTTAAAGTAGAAAAAATCAGCCAGGGAGCGAGATTTTCTCTAGTGGCATTCAGCCATCCGTGAACTAGAGGGGGTAAAGTAATCTGCGAGTTCTGTAACTCGCCAATATTCAGCGACTTTGACAATTAAATTTAAAATGCAATGTCTTTAAGGGCAAAACTTGCCCCACAACATAAATTAATTTAAGCACAAAGTGCACATATCAACTAGAAATACACAAATACTAATGGTATAAGAACAATCACATAATTTCATAGTTATCTTGCCGACGCTGTCCTCTCCTCTCCTCCTCTTATAATTTAGTCAATAGCTGTGCAAGGGGTGTGTTAAGAAGGGCCAATCAGAGGCATCCAAAGACAAGGGAAGTCAGTACTCTGAAAAAAAGATCATCCTGCCAGCTCCGCTAATATGTAGAAAAAGCATGTTGAAAAAACATTCAGTGCAAGACATAGACAGCGGGGAGAGGAACATACTCAATATAATACTTCTGTGCTTCTCTCACCTGTGTCCTCCACACATACTATTTGCACACAGTCCTAAACTACTGAGCCTTTATTGCAGCCTGACCCATGGTACACACATTTATTGTGAAATCTTTTGAACTGTTTATTAAATTATTGTTTTGAATTCACTATGAACTGCCCCCTTGTGTTACTTTTACAAAATCTCTTTAAACCCATAAGATTTCAGGAAAGTCAGAAAGGGGCAAGCAGAACGAAGGAGAGTCTTGGTGCAAGGGTGCAATCTGGATATCGGTTGCTGGAAAAAGTTACTGAGCTACTTTTTATGTTCTTGGAACTAGTTTGATTAATTGAATGGTATTAGTGTATGGTTATCAAAATGAACCAAGCTATATTATTTATACTCTATATATATATATATATATATATATATATATATATATATATATACACACATATGTATATAATATATATATATATATATATATATATATATATATATATATATATATATATATATATATTGTGGCAAGAGCCCACTACTGCTGAAGCACACGCGAACAACTTCTTCCTTTTTATGTAGTTTTATTGTCAGGATGGTAAATGTTTTGACACCGTACAGTTTTCACAACAATTCTGACAACCCTAAATGCTAGCTAAACATAGACCAGCTCTCTCAAGACCAGCCAGCTTCCCCAGCATTGGTCTCACTGGAGAAATGAAACAAGTAACTTTTATACATGATACTCCTCCCCCAGCATTAGCTTGATGGGCAGGTGACACACCCACCTTCCCTTTAAAAGGAAACGCCCATCAGTGGATCTGTTTGCACTAAGACAGACACACCCTGTCTTTTTGCTCTGTTTGTCAGACATAAGTCATCAATCTAGGTGCATTACTGCACAAATGTTTTACTCTACTTCCATGCTTTCTCTGCATATATACACACACATATATATATATATATATATATATATATATATATATATCACTAAACAAATATTTTTGGTGTTCATGGTGTATTCACAGAAGAAAAATTAACAGAAAAAACTGAATAATAATTTTTAACCATTTTTGTTGTGTAAAGTTAGTCAGTAAGAAAAAAAGCATGGCATCATTTTCATTCAAATATTGTGACTACATTATTTTCCTGTAACTCTATTTTTGGGAAATGTACACTTAATGCAAAAGCTAACAAATAGTCTATAGTTCAATAAACTGGGTGATCAAATTATTTCAGCTTTTCCACAATCTAACCAGAATGCTCACTTGCTATATAACATTTATGGAAACATATCTTTAAAATAAGCTATTATTGGAGGTCAAAGGAGTTGAGGGAGACTGTTACAAATGTATCTTAATCTTATAATTTTATAACAATATATAGTTTCAACTTTAAACTAAGGCCATTTCTCAATAATTGTTCCCTAAATTTTTAATTCTAATGTGGAAGAAACAAGGTTAAAATAATGTTTATTGTTATTATCATTATTTTTATTTTTTAGCAATTATTATATACCAACTAATGCTATCACCCATCTGTGGCCTGTGCCTTTCCACTGTGTATAGTACCAAAAGCTCCGATTATTTTTTAAAAAAATAATAAATCCACCATGTTTTCCTGTCAATCACAAATCCTTTGACAATAAATATAATATGCTGTTAAGATATTTCTTCTGTCATCAGAAGACAGAATCAGGCTAACTTTCAAATCAGCCAAGGAAGAGGGTTGATGATGAGCTTAAAGAAAAGCATTTTTTATAAGAATGCCAATCAAAAGATTTGGTTTCAAGTCTAGTAGGACTGTGCATTGAAGTGAGTTAACAACTTGCATAGTTGAAATCTGTCCAACATGTGTTGGGAGTAATGAAAAATAGATACCAGAAACTACAGTAACATTGCTTTGACTAATAAAGTAAAATAAATAGTCCCATATTGATTAATGAACACTATATAGTAACGTTTTGTTTACCTGTTGTGGAAATACAAGTCCTAGCAAGCGAACAGGCATATTTGTGCCATTGTAATCTACTGCACACAAATATGAACATGTGCAGTACTGTTAAGACAATGCTGCAAAGAGTACACAATGTAAGCATGGAAAACCATGAGCACAAAACATACAATGCAGAGTACTGATTTATTAATATCAGCCAGTTACAGGACAGTGTACAGAATGTTTACACTCTTATGGTTTTTAACTCTGTCAGTCATGAAGTGATTACACCTGTCAGTCAAACACTCAAGGTGTAATAAATTCAGTTGCTGAAAAAAATCCACAGACAAGGCATTTTCCCAGTTTGCCAATAACAAGCTGTTCCTTACTTTTTGGCTTCACAGTGCTGCTTGGTAATGTTTACAATGTGACCTTATTAGTTAAATAGCATAGTTGGCTGGTGCATGTCTTGCTTGTTCCAGATAGGTAGCATCAGCTGAATGTGTTGGATAATTGTCTTGGGAAAGTCTGTGCCCAGATGGCAAATGTTTTTTGATGTATTGCATTACAGTTGTGTCCATCACATTGTTCATGAAGAATATATTGACTATAATGCAACTAATTGTCCCAACCTCTGCTGAGATATTGAACCTACAAAATATTGCGTAGGTCTCTGGTTTTTTTATTGGCAAATGTTTTTCTTTTTAAAAGTAGACCTGGAAAATTGTTCAAGCACATTGGAGGACTCCTCGCTAGAAATGAATTCTTAGAAAGTTTTCCCACATTGAAGTCATTGTTTTTCTTGAAGCACTCTTTTCTGCTTGTTAGGGTCGTCTACCATGACATTATACCTAGAGATAGAAATAAAATACATCTTGCAAATAGAATGTATAGATAAATATATAAATATTAAATAACAGTTAAACTAATGTGGCCTCTAGCCAAATACTTGTCACATACTGCATATTTACATACTTAGAATGCCATCTAATATGACTCTGTTGTGTACAGTACAGAGAGTGCCAACACTTGTTGTGTTAGAAATGCTCTTATATGTTCAGAGAATTTCTTCTTTTAATTGAAATATTGAATCCAGACAGATAGCAGTGAACATTGCAGGTCTGCTCATTAACAACATCAGCACTGCGCGCTCCTCTTCTGGCCAATTATCACCAAAGCAGTAGACTAACTCTCTTTATGTTTATTGATTTGCTCTGAATGGTAACGTTCATATATATTCATTTAAAATTTCTGTTTGTTAGTGTAAAAAGTGTCTAAAAATATATGAGCAGAAAAATGATTGTTGCTGTAAAATCAAAAAGTAACATTGCAGCAATGTAACTAATCATATGTCTATTTCTACACTAACAACATTGTCTGGTCCTCTGCTCTCTTCTCCCAATGTTTATCATCTATTTAAACTCTGAAGTAATTTCAGAGAAACAAAGTGTATACTGCAGAACACACAGAACGGACTGCTTGATCGTGCTGATCCCCCCACCACAATCACGTGAAAAGGGCTAGGCCAAGCTAACAAGGATGTTATGATGCAGAGCTTGGACACATAGCAAAATAGAACCACATGTATTATTACAAGCTATATTTTTATTTGTGCCAGTCATTTAATTGTGTATTCGTTATCACAAGGACGTTGGTGTCGCTATCATTTCTACCAATATCTCAGAATTAGAGAGCTAGAAAACCAGCATGTACATGCAGTTTCTGGGTAAAAATCAGGTTGAAAATGAATTGAAAACAAATTGGACAAAATAAATATTATTCAGTAAGCATTGCTTTTTGTCCAATTAAGTAAAATAATAATGAGTAGGATCATGTAGTTCCATATTAGAATAATACAATTAACAGTTAAACTGTCTATTATACCTTGCTCAGAAATCCCAAACATTGAGAGCCTCATACAGAGTCGATCTGTTTCTTTTATTAGCATAAATAAGCATTTCTTACTACACATACTGTTAAAGATCCCATGGTTGCGCCTTAATTGTGCATGTTATGTTTGTATTCTGTTCCTAAATAGGCTTGTTATATAACCACACACTTTTACACTTTCCCTCTTATGACATGCCAACTTCGGTCCTTTAAACTAAATTTACTGTATCTCACAGAGCAGAGCCGTAACTAGGCATGTGCGGGCGGTGCCGTCGCCCAGGGCGCCAGCCCAAGGGGGGCGCAGCAGCCACCCGCTAACTGGCTTTGTATCTACAGCCTTTTACTTTCACAGTGGAACGCATGTGTAATCCACTGACAGAAAGTTCGGCATTTGGAAGGCAAGTTTGCGTTCCAAATGCTGAACTTCCTGTCAGTGGAATGCACATGTGTTTCACTGTGAAAGTAAAAAGCTGAAATCTCTCTCCCTCTATGCTGGACTTTCTTTACAACCGATATGGCTGCCTCTTACCACAAATGAGGTGTCCCTGCTGTGTCACTAACTTTCTTCAGGCCCTGGGCGTCCTATAGCTGCTTTTCACTCACCTCATGTGGATCATCCTGCTGTCCAAGACGCTTTGCCTCCACTACGGACAGTCTCCTGAGGTCCGCTCTACTTACCTGCTGCTTGGCTCTACTCACTCCACTCACTGTGCAGGGCTCTGTGTATTGTGTTTCTGTGGCGCATTTCTCCCGACTCCCTTTGAACATCACTCATCCGATTCAAGGCAGTCACCTGCATCCCCGATTCCCCACAAGCCTACCTATGTCTGCACTTCCCTGCCACATGTGCCATGGGAGCTGCCATTTTGGCTTGACACTCACAGATCTAAACAGGCTTCCTGCTACAAACACTCTTCAAGCTTATAGAGTTCTCGGATTGTCTCCTATTTGGCATCCTTGGTTGAGTCCCTGTACAC